>NC_072439.2:96396071-97625000 GCF_028878055.3 Symphalangus syndactylus
TCCCTCTCTACTGTCTCACCCCATAACCTAAGAACATACTACCATTAAACCTGATCCTTCTCACACACACCCTTACACTTCTCTTTCCCTGCCATAGTCAGCTATCTCAGGAGAATACAACTTGCTCATTCCTTGACTTCCTCACCTCCCACTTCCTGTTTCTCTAGATTCCAGCTGTGGCTCTATCACTCCACTAAAACTGTTCTGGCAGAGATTACTAACGACTTTAAGAAGAAAATAACAGCTGGGTGCGGTGGCTCACGCCTGTAATCCCAGCACTTTGGGAGGGCAACGTGGGCGGATCACAAGGTCAGGAGTTCAAGACCAGCCTGGCCTACATGGTAAAACCCCATCTCTAGTAAAAATACAAAAATTAGCCGGGGGTGGTGGCGCATGCCTGTAATCCCAGCTACTCAGGAGGCTGAGGCAGGAGAACCGCTTGAACCCGGGAGGCAGAGGTTGCAGTGAGCTGAGATCGCACCACTGCACTCCAGCCTGGGCGACAAGAGAGAGATTCCGTCTCAAAAAAAAAAAAAAAAAAAAAAAAAAAAAAAAAAATATATATATATATATATATATATATATATAGCTTTACTAAGATATGATTCACATACTATACAATCCACCCACTAAAGCATACAATTCAATGATTTTCAGTATATTCACAGAGTTGTGCAGCCATCGCCACAATCCATTTTAGAATATTTTCATCACCCCAAAAAGAAAGCTTTACCCATTAGCAGTCACTGTGCATCCCCAGGTACCTGGTGGAAATCATCTACTTTCTGTAGATTTGCCTGTTTAGGACTTTTTGGTGTTTCCACTTTTTGGTGATTACGAATAATGCTGCTATGAATACACATGCACATATTTTTGTGTAGACGTGTTTTCATTTCTCTCGGGCATATACCCAGGAGTGGGACTGCTGGATCAGATGGTAATTCCATGTTTTACCTTTTGAGAAACTGCCAAAATTTTTTTATAAAACAGCTATACGATTTTATACTCCCACAGCAATGTATGATGTTATAATTTCTCTACATCCTCCCCAACATTTGTTATAGTCTCTTTTATTTTAGCTATCCTAGTGGGTGAAGTGGTATTTCACTGTGAAACCCAGGAGTTTATTTTTGTCCCTTCACTCTTTTTCTCTTACGCTCCCTCTCCATCCAGTCTGGTTTACTCTAGCTCCTTAAGCGTTCTTGTTCCTCTGATTTTCTCCCTTCTTCTACTACCTGTATTTCAGTTCTGGCCTGTTTATCCTGCTAGACTAAAGTGATACGGTCTCCTAACTCATCTTGCTTCCTTAAAATTCATCAGTGATCTTTTAAAAAATGAAATCTCATGTACTCATTAGACATACCTGCACTCCCATGTTCCCTGCGGCGCTATTCACAATAGCCAAGATATGGAACCAACCTCAATGCCCATCAACGTATGAATGGATAAAGAAAACGTGGTATATGTATGTATACAGTGGAATACTATTCAGCATTACAAAAGAGGGAAATCTTGACACTTGTGACAACATGAATGAACCACTATGCCACGCGAAATAACCCAGGCACAGAAAGACAAATACCGCATGATCTCACTTATATGTGGAATAAAGTCGAGCTCATAGAAGCAGAGAGAAAATGGTGGTTACCAGAGATTAGGGAGTGGGGGAAATAGGAGGATACTGGTCAAACGGTAAAGTTTTACTGAGGCAAGATGAGTAAGTTCTGGAGATCTAATGTACAGCTTGCTGTCCATAGTTAATAATAACACATTTGCTAGTTAATAATATGAAATTTGCTAAGAGAGTATGTATCTTGTTCTCACCACACACACAAAAAAACAATGTGAGGTGATGGATATGTTAATTACTTGATTTTAGTAATCATTTCACAATATATACATATAACCAAACATCACACTATATACTGTAACTGTATACAATTTTTAGTTGCCAATTGTATAGCGCATTAAAGCTGGAACCCACACATCCCCCAAAAAACACTAAAAAAATGAAATCTGAAATCATGTTGCACACTTGCTTAAAGCCCTGTAAAGCCTCCCTTAAACCTCTGTTCTCTCCAGAATTTGGCCCTTGCCCACCTCCTCAGCACCTGTGCCCATCACATCCTGCCCCCTGCACCTGCAAAGCCAAACTTCTAGCCATTTTCTGAACAAAGTTGGCTGCTGCTTCACATCTTGGCTCGAGTCCTCTGCCCGTCTGAGTAAAAGGTCTTATCTCATCTGTTCTTCTAACATCTACTCATTGTTCAAGACTCAGGCTGGGTGCGGTGGCTCATACCTGTAATCCCAGCACTTTGGGAGGCCAAGGCGGGTGGATCACGAGGTCAGGAGATCAAGACCATCCTGGCCAACATGGTGAAACCCTGTTTCTACTAAAAATACAAAAATTAGCTGGGCGTGGCGGCGTGTGCCTGTAGTCCCAGCTACTTGGGAGGCTGAGGAAGGAAAATCACTTGAACCCAGGAGGCGGAGCTGCAGTGAGCCGATATTGCACCACTGCACTTCAGCCTGGGTGACAGAGCAATACTCTGTCTCAAAAAAAAAAAAAAAAACCTCAGCCCCAGATGGAAATGTGACGGTGTCACATGCACTCAGCAATAAACAACTTACCAGCTACAAACTCTGTTCCTGCAAGTTCTGCAGTAGCAAGGAAGTCATCAAGGGAGCTCTCTTCAGTCACTGACTGAAGATTAAGACGACCCCAATCATAGCCATCATTGAGTTCACTTGTGTGCAACTATGAAAAAACACAGGGTGATAAATACAGCTGCTCTCTTCTGCTCTTGGCATCCAATAAGCTCTAAAATTCCTTGCAACTAGTCTCTGGTCTTGAGGGTGGTTGTAGTCCCTTTAGAATCAATACTACTGATAGTTAATATTTAAAGGAGCACGTTCTTACCTCATAATAGGCAGTTCCCTTTCACCATTTCATTAATTTTCAAAATCTTTTGAGGTGAATTTCATTGTATTTCCATTTTACTGATGATGAAACTAAGGCTTCAACAGATAAAATAACTTGCCTATAGCCGAAAACTAAATGGCAGAGGTAGAACTTGAACCCAGATTGTCTGGCTCTACTAGGCAAAATTAGTCAAAACTTTATTTGATATAGTCCCACAATAAGAAATACATCTTACATAGTGACCCAAAGGTGTATGTACATATAATGATACAAGCATTCAAGTACCATTCAGTACAGTAAAATGGCAACGGAAGAATACTGAAACCACACCCTATTACATGCAACAATCTGATATGTCTCTATTTTGCTGGGGAAAAAATAAAAACAAAACAAAAAAGCTAGCTGCAAACCACTGAATTGATTTCCAGACACAACCCAGAGTTTGATAACCATCACCCTAAGCTATATACTTAGTATAGATACAAATTAAAAAAATTGCCAGGCGTGGTGGTTTGTGCCTGTAACCCCAGCTCCTCAAGAGGCTAAGGCAGGAGGATTGCTTGAGGCCAGGAGTTTGAGATCAGCCTGGGCAACATAGCAAGACCCTGTCTCTCCAAAACAAACAAACAAACAAACAAAAAAACCAAACAACCAGGCCTGATGGTGTGCACCTGTAATGCCAGCTACTCAGAGACTGAGACAGGGGGATCATTTGTGCCCAGAAGTTTGAGACTGTAGTGAATTGGTGAGTCATGATCACACCACTGGCACTCTAGCCTGGGTGTCACCACTGGCACTCTAGCCTGAGTGTGACCCTGTCTCTAAAAATGAATGACTGAATGATGAATGAATAAATAAATATTAAGGGCCAAAAGTTTAAGTGGGCATAGAATCAGCGAAAATAAGGAATTAGGATCCAATTCTTTACCATTCATGTTCAGTCTTCCCACTATTTCCTAAAAGGCCTCATTAATAACAAGTTGCTTCAAAACTAATAAAAATTACCAGTAATCTAATGTCCAGAGTAACTCTGACCTGATGAATACTGATAAGCACTCTATGCTGTTTACTCTACAGACGACATGGATTAAAGTCAGCTGGTGTGACAGTGGCACACGGTTACTTAGCTCCAGGGACATGTTTAACTAAATTTAGCACATGATCTTAGCACTTAATATGTTCTCATTCATTCCTGGGGGAAAGAATGGTGAAAATAATAACTAGAATGATGAACACAAGCCAAATCACTTCATTCATTTTTTTAAAGATCCTTCTATAACCTAGTAAAATATTAGGTCCTGTCACACCTGAAAAATGAATGATTTATCTTTGAGCTAAACCACTAGGGGGTGCTTCGCAAGGGTGAAGCAAGGATCTGAATTATTTTATATTTCTGGCAGTAACCAACCGCTTCTGGAGGACCCATTCTTTGAACAAATCAATACAAAAATATGTTTTGTCTTTTTCCTGCTCTGGAAGTTCCAAGCACTTCAGTGGCTTCTAGGGCAAAACCCAAACGTACTCAAGACCTGGCACTGAAGACTCTTCAGATTCTCTCTCCACGCCTCATCACCACACTAACTCTTCTTTCAAGCTTCTCCCACCTTTGTGTTCCGGGCCTTGCCAGGAGGAGGGCCTGCTACTCGGCTTGGCAGAAACTCCAGCTCATCCCTCAAAACCCGGCTGAGGCGTCCCTCCTGCAAAACTTATCTGACTTTTGACCCCGAATTTTGCAGCACTCAGGCTAGACAGAAAAGATAAGAAAGATGACATGGTCTGCCTTACCCAGGAGTCAGTGTGACGATGGCCTCGGCTCCGCTGAGTCTGATGGCGCATAAGGGCCCGTCCCAGCGACCCACCGGCCGGGGCTCTCCTCCGGCCCATGGCAACACGACCGCTGGACGAAGCTTCCCCGCTCCGCGCGTGCAGTTTCCGGGATTCACAGTTAGATCCCCGGAAGTGACGATAAGCGAGCCCAAGTAGTTCAGGCTCAAACTTGAGAGGGGAAAGCAGAATGACTTGTTCTAAAGTGCTCTTTTTAAGTCTCGGTCTTGCCAGTATTATAGAATATAAGTGAAAATATGGTTCTGGGAACTTTTCTACAGACTTCCTGGCGAATGTCTCCAGTTTGGATAAATGACTGAGTTAAAAGAATGGTCCATTCTTAATTTGTGCGTCGGTCTTTAGCGTCCGGCGAGAAACTAGAGCACCTCGGAAACATGGCGGTTCCTATTCGCGTCACTAGCTCCGCCTCCCGCCGCTTCCGGCAGGAGGACGCGGAGACTTAGAGGAAGAGTGTTTCGGTGGCGCTGGGACGGGGGAGTTTCCCAGCGCTGGTTTTCAGCTGGCGTCCCAAGGTGTGGTCTCTCCGAGGTCCAGCACAGCAACTAAGTTTTTGTTTACCTAGCCGTCCCCAGCTGCGAAATGGGGAGAAAAGTCTTCGCCTGGATGTGAATTTGGAATGAGAGGCTGAATACTATTTCCAGAGCTTGGCAAGGTTGTAGGAAAAGCCAACAGGAAGTGACTTACGCTTTATTTCAAAGAAAAAAAATGTTTAAACGGTTCTAGTTACAATTTCATTACCCTTGTTAAAAATAATTAAAATGAAAGTGAAAGCAGCGAGCCAGCTCCACTTCTAGAGGCCTGGGCTTTTGTTCCTCACTTGAATGTTTGATTTCCCTAGAATGGGAATAATAGAAAGTCAGTTTAGAGTGGCTGTGTGCTGGTGAACTACATTCTCATTGATCTGGAGAACCATCTCTTTGTTTTGATGCGTAGAGAGAGGAAGCAGCTTGAGCAAGTCGTAGATGGAGTGCGTGCAGTGTCAGGAGTCAAACCCAATTCTTGTCACTAGCCTGTACACCCCTGGGGAGAGCGGGGAATGAGGGTCGTTAACATGTATTATTTATTTATTTTTATTTTTTGAGACAGAGTCTCGGTGTCCCCCAGGCTGGGGCGCAATGGCGTGATCTCGGCTCACTGCAACCTCTGCTTCCCGGGTTCAAGTGATTCTCCTGCCTCAGCCTCCCGAGTAGCAGGAATTACAGACGCATGCCACCGCACCCAGCTAATTTTTGTATTTTTAGTAGAGACAGGGTTTGGCCATGTTGGCCAGGCTGGTCTCGAACTCCTGACCTCAGGTGATCGCCCGCCTCGGCCTCCCAAAGTGCTAGGATTACAGGTGTGCGGCACTGCGCCTGGCCAAACATGTATTTTTAAATCATAGGATCAAGGTAATGCATATATACCTAGCATAGCTTGATTTAGCCATTCCACAATGTACACATATATCAAAACATGCGGTACAACATAAGTAATAAACAATTTTTACTTGTCAATTAAAACAACAGCCAAAAAGAAATAAAAGAAATCATAGGATCAAGAATCCATTTAACCCAGGGCTTTTCACACTTTAATGTGCATATAAATCCCCTGGGAATCTTGTTAACATACAGATTCTGATTCATAAGTTCTGGGGTGAGGCCTGTGGCTCTAACAAGCTTCCAGGTGATACCCATGCTACTGGTCCCTGGGTCACACTTTGAGTAGCAAGCGTAGTCCACTCTTTTCTGGTGCAAATGAAGACACAGAAGTGGACTGGCTAAAGGTCAGTCATAGCAAGTTAGCATCAGGCGAAACTGGGTCCAGACTCCCACCCATTCTGAATTCCCTGCCAGGCCTTCTGTGTGCTACACCTTACCCCTCTTACTGAATTGAAATGAGTTTTGGGAAGTGCCCAAGGGACTACTGACAAGCCGTGAAGTAGTTGGCAACGCTTTTAGGAGGCAGTGCTCACAGATGCGCAAAGGAATGCATCAGAACATCGTTCCTCCCATTTCCCAATTTAGAAACAGTGTATCTTTAAAATCATCAGAACATCGTTCCTCCCATTTCCCAATTTAGAAACAGTGTATCTTTAAAATCCTACACATAATCTCCAGAAGTAAGATATGAAGAAGACCCATGAAATAGAATTAGCAGACAGCTCCTGGCATTCTCTCCAGAGCTAAGTGGTTAAAGGTCAAACTAACTCATGAAGTAAGATTAGGTAGATTTCACATTTTAATAATAATACTAGTAGGCGAGATAAAGAAACTCGCCATCTCATTCCTAGAGCTCAACCAGGAACTTGGGATTTCATCCTAGTTTCTTTTTCCAGGTTTTGTCACCTCTGGAGAAAATAAACACTTTGGTTTTCCATTGTTACTTTTCTAAGGGCTTAAAAAATCTTGACCAAATAAGACCAGGCGCCCAGCACTTTGGGAGGCTGAGGCGGGTGGGTCACCTGAGGTCAGGAGTTTGAGACCAGCCTGGCCAACATGGTGAAACCCTGTCTCTACTAAAAATACAAAAATTAGCCCGGTGTGGTGGCACGCACCTGTAATCCCAGCTACTCGGGAGGCTGAGGCAGGAGAATTGTTTGAACCCGGGAGACAGAGGTTGCAGTGAACCCAGATCGTGCCACTGCACTCCAGCCTGGGCAACAAGAGCGAAACTTCGTCTCAAAAAGAAAAAAAAAAAAACTTGACCAAATAAACCAAAGTGATAATCAGGAGTGGTGAGGAGTCAAAAGGTCATAAAGATTTAATTAGCAGCAACTACTCCTAGCTGACAAGAAAAGCATAGACAATTCTAATATTTCTCCCAAGACGTTACGAAAATCTAACAATGACAGACAATTGAGTCTCAGTCTTCTTATCTGGTTAATGAGGCTCATAACAATTCCTGTCCTGAAGAGGTAACAAATGAGATAATGCTGCAAGGTCGTTGCCTAGTAATTTGTGGGGGTACCATCTGGCACAGCTGAACACATTTTCTTTCCCCAAAAACTAAGCAATGAAGGTGAAATCCCAGCTGGATAATTGTTCAGTGAGAAGGACAAGGGGGAAGGGAATTGAGGGTGTTGATGAGACAAGATCATGGGACCCAGATTAAAAGGAAGGAGGTAAGATTGTGGGGGAGTGATGATGGTGGCGATGGAGGGTGGAGCAAGGTGCTGGCTGCTGCCCAAGTGAGGGGGTTGCAAAGATGAATCAGTCCAGGTCCCTGCCCTCCAACTGCAGAACCCATTTCACCCACACACTTCAGGAACAACACTACCTAGCCGAACCCCTGTCACTGCTTTCTCACGCCAGCGGAAACTCTCACCCACCAGGCTTGTGACTGGAAGATGGGTCAGATCCTCCCGATTCCCCACATAACTGAACACTTCCGTTAAAGCCAGGATTCTCTGAAAAGCTGGCTCCTGGAGGAGGCTGCATTGATTTGGGGATTGGAAGCCTGGCACCCAGCTTCTAAATAGTGGCACAGGGAGTGTCCCCTATTCACGGGGTTGCAAAATGCTTGATTTCTACCGCGTCTCAACAAATGTACTTACAAGCTCTGAAACCAACACCCAGCAACAGACTTTGGAGTTGCTTTCAGCTCTCCAAGTCCACACTGTTGTGCCTCTGGGCTCCACACCTGTCTGAGGAAGGAGAGGAAAGAGTGGGTTGGTTTCTGTTTTGTTTTTCCTTTCATACTTTGGCCAAAAATGAGTTGGTGGCAGAAAAGTTGTTCCAAGGCGAGCTTGCAGTCTGGTCTCTCCTTCTTTCCCGTACGATACACCACCTCCTTCTACAAGGACATTAAAACAGTTTGCATAAGGCTGAGAGTTGTGAAAATAGACATCTGGCAGCCTCTGTAGAGCATAATTGAATCAGTAGGGAAACTCCCTATGATTATCTGCCATTCTCAGTTTATCCCTATTGAAAATGGGTGGATTCTCGCATGAGTTTCATAATTCAGCAGATTTTAAAAAACTTTTTTGATTGACATATAATAATTGTATGTATGTATGAGGTGGTTTTGATACATGTATACATTGTATAATAATCAAATCTGAGTAGTCAGCATATCCATCACCTCAGTTATCGTTTCTTTGTGGTAAGAACATTCAAAATCCTCTCTTCTAGTTTTTTTGAAATATACAACACAATATTGTCAACCATAGTCACGCTACTGTCAGCAGACATTTATTGGTGGTTATTATAATGATTAATTTGAGTCCCTGCGCTCAAACATTGATTTCTTGCCTGTGCAAGGAAATGTGTAAAAGACCTCTTGCTTTGGTGACACAGGCCACAAGATCCTATGCATTTGAACCCATGAACTTTTTCTCAACTCATGTTGTGTATGGAATATCTAGTGTCTTTTATTCACAGATGACTTTGCAATTACTTTTTCCCTCTTGACAGTCAAGTGAAAAAGGGTATTGTTATTTTACTGCACTTTTAGCTGTAGAAGTTGAGTCTCATTAGGGTTAAGTTAAGCAAAATAAAATAAAGGAGGCTAGAAGTAGAATTAATAATTACCAACTCTAAAATCTGCACATGGAAAGTCCTAGGTTTCTCCCATTCATTCATTCACTGATTCATTCATTCATCACAGGACTCTGAGGATTCAGCACTGGACAAACTCCCTGCCCTGAAGAGCTTACACTTTAGTGGTGATCAGCCTAATAGAGAGACTCAGCCAGGGTTAAAGAGCTCAAGTCAGGGAGCTATGAACTATACCACCAGGTAGACCTTACTCCATTAAGAGGGCTTCTGACCACCAGGATTCTATGTTTTGTCTCTGAAAGTGATCTGTCTCCTTAATTCCCCATAGTAAATATACTAATATATATATGCATGTAAACCTGGATGGTGATGGAATGCAAAACTATGTTGTATGAGGAAAAGGTGATGGAAATGAGACTAGCCTAAGGAGGGAGACTCCGGGGGTATGTGGGAACCATTTCCATTTATGTGGAGGACTGTCGTAGGGAAAGGAGAGAAGACTGTTCTGAGGAGACACAAGGCAAGAACAACAAGAACAAATGGGTAGAAATCACAGGGTTATAATTTTAGGTTCAATTTGTTGGAAACTTCTTACAATCAGAGGGGCTCAAAGACATACTGGACAGCTTAGTAAGGTAATGAGCTCCCTGCCACCAGAGGTATTCAAGCAAAAGCCAGATAATCAGGTGTCAGATGTTCTACGTCAGGTTCAAGCCTCAAAGTGGGTGTTGGAATAAAGAACTGCTAAGGTACTTAACAGATTCCTGGCCCTGGTAAGTTCTCTTCCTCTTTATGCTATCCCTTGCCTCATCCCAGTATTTGAAATAGCAAGGGAACAGTGATGGTCTCAGAAATGGTGCCTAGGTTGGCAAAAGAAGGGTGGCGCCTTCACCATGTAACATGAGAAAAAGAGTACATCTTGCCTTCATTGTCATGAGATAGTTGAGGGTACCACGAACCACCATTTAGCAAATTCCGCCATCATGAGTCACAGATACTACTAACACAAATGGCAATGTTAAAAATAATCAGGTTGAATGAAAGATCCATGGTTTCTGCTTTAAAGTTAATCATGTAGGGGTAATGATTTCTCCTCCTTCCATCTTCAGAGGGGACAAACCCATCTTGACTGGTCCCTGCCTTTGGGGCACTGAGGAGAAGGCTTGCTTATAAGACTCATGGTTTCATCACTGTTGGCTTCCTTCTAGTGCCCTTGCATTGGTGCCTGGATCTCCAAAGCCTGTGTTCTTTGGTTTGGGTCAGGCCAGGGCCTGACTCCTGATGGTAGGTTGTCCATCAGGACAACTACCTTCTGCATGGGCCATCTTCTTCCTCTGGACCGCTCTCTCCTGCCTCTGTCTACGGCAATCTGCCCATCCTTCCATGCTTAGCATGAAGTCCACTTCCTTCCTAAAGAGGGCCCTGGTCTGGGCACTGTTTGACTACAAGTTATTTCTCCTGCAATGGGAAATGGGCTACCAGACTCTCAGAGACCCAAGTGCGAACCTCGTCCAGGTTCCAAGCAAGCAGCCCAGAAAGGAGAGGCTCCAAGACAAGGGGCATGGTGAGAACATTTCTGGGAGCTTTGGTCACACGGTGACCTCCAGAGTTTGTAGACCTCTGACTTGACTATTGGTCCTCTCTCACTCCTGCAGTTTTCTGTCATGGGCTCTGTTTTGATCTTTTGTCTTTTATATTTATTTATTTATTTATTTATTTATTTATTTATTTATTTATTTTCAGCGAGCTTTGTTGGAAACATGGCTTCTGTTTTGAGTTAATGGTGTCCCTTAAAAAGACATGATCAGGACTGGTGGCTCATGCCTGTATGTAATCCCAGCATTTTGGGAGGCTGAGGTGGGAGGATCACTTGAGCCAGGAGTTTGAGACCAGCCTGGGCAACATAGTGAGACCCCATCTCTACAAAAAAGTAAAAAAAAAAAAAAAATTAGCTGGGTGTGGCAGTGTGTGCCTGTGTTCCCAGCTACTCAGGAGACTGAGGTGGGAGGACTACTTGAGCCCAGGAGGTCGAGGTTGTGGTGAGCTATGATAGTGCCACTGCACTCCAGCCTGGGCAACAGAGCGAGACCTAACCCCTAGTACTTGTGGATGTGCTTTTATTTGGAAAAAGGTCTTTTTTTTTGAGATGAGGTTTCACTATGTTGTGCAGGCTTGGTCTCAAACTTCTGGGCTCAAATGACCCTTCTGCCTGGGCCTCCTGAATATTGGGATTGCAGGCATGAGCCACTCACTGAACCAGGTTTGGAAAAGGGTGTTTGCAGATGTAATCAAGTGAAGATGAACTCATACTGGATTAGATGGGCCCTAATCCAGTAACTACTGTTTTAGAAAGAGAAACATTTGGCTGCATATGCAGAAGACAAAGAAGGAGAGGCCAGAGGCAGAGACTGGAGCAATATGTCTAAAAAACAAGGAACACCAAGGATGACAGGCAGCCATCAGAAGCCAGTAAGATGCAAGGAAGGATGCTGCCTTCTCCCAACCTCCAAACTTGTGAGGATACATTGTTGTTTTTTTCGCCACCTCATTTATGGTAATCTGTTATGGCAGCTGCAGGAAATACCTACAGCTTTCTTGTGATCTTAGAAATGAATGACGATTTGCTCAGCTCCTCAATAGGCAGAGAAGGGCAGCAGCGTGCTCCGGGACCCTCGGTGAGTCAGGGCTGGAGGGCGGGAGTCTGGATTACTTCTTGGCCAATCTTGTGTACCTGAGCCTTGGCTCTGATTGTGGCATGTCCCTGCTCTAGCGCCTCCAGTGACTCACCACAGCTTATGAGACACCTCCGCCTGCCATTCAGGGCCATCAGGAGTCAGGCCCTGGCCTGACCCAAACCCAAACACAAAGAACATAGGCTTTGGAGATCTTGGGCAAATTTCTTAACTCCTCCAAGCCGTGGTCCTTTCCCCTGGAAAAACGAAGATACTAGCACGGACCTGACAACACTCTTAAGAGCATGAAATGCTTGGACGGATCTGACTCAGCACAGTGTCTGACCTGCGGTAGGGGCTCAGTGCTTTTTCATTCCCCCCTACTGCCCAGTTGTTGGATGTTCAACACTAACTACCTTCTGCATGGGCCATTTTCTTCCTCTGGACCGCTCTCTCCTGCCTCTGTCGACAGCAATCTGCCCATCCTTCCATGCTTAGCATGAAGTCCACTTCCTTCCTAAAGAGGGCCCTGGTCTGGGCACTGTTTGACTACAAGTTATTTCTCCTGCAATGGGAAATGGGCTACCAGACTCTCAGAGACCCAAGTGCGACGTCAACCACAACAGAGACCCGTCTGACTGGTGGAGCCCTGTGACAGTCACGCTTGACTCTAATGTCTTTGGGGGCAGTGACAGCCATTAGCAAAGTGCACTTTTCATTAAGGGGCCCAGCGAGTGGCCACTCAGTCAAGTCACAGGAGAAGTATGTTTGGCTTTCTGCCCCTGTTCAGGTCATCAAATGAACCTGTGAGCCCCCAAGCAGCTCTTCCTAGAGGGGGAGCAAACGAAGGACGTGGGTTCTACATATATATATATATATATATATATATATATATATATATGCGTTTAGAAGCTTTTGGTTTTACATTTAGCCACAGGAAAGGGCCCTGGATTGAGATTCAGGCCACATGGGTCCTCATATTGGTGTGGCCACTAAATTACTGTCTGGCCATGCACCTGCACTGTCAGGGCCTCAGTTTCCTCATTTGTAAAGCCAGGGGAGGTTGACTAGATTATCTGGAAGGGCCTTCCAGACAATGCTCTTCCAGTTCTGACAGTCTGTGCTCGTGACAGTCCCATGACTTTGAAAATAAACGCATGATTAATGTTCGTTCTAGAAACACTCGCCATACATTAATTTGGTGGCTGGCATTGTGCTAGAAGTTGGGGATACAAAGAGTGAATAAAGTACAGTCACCAGCCATAAGGAGCCCATAGTCTACTGGGGGAGACAGAGAGTTAAAGACGACATTATAGGCCGGGCACGGTGCCTCGCGCCTGTAATCCCAGCATGTTGGGAGGCCGAGGTGGGCGGATCACAAGGTCAGGAGTTTGAGACCAGCCTGGCCCACATGGTGAAACTTCGTCTCTACTAAAAAAATACAAAAATTAGCCAGACGTGCTGGTGCGCGCCTGTAATCCCAGCTACTCAGGAGGCTGAGGCAGGAGAATCACTTGAACCTAGGAGGCAGAGGTTGCAGTGGGCCGAGATTGTGCCATTGCACTCCAGCCTGGGCGACAGAGACTCCGTCTCAAAAAAAAAAAAAAAAAAAAAAAAAATTAGCCGGGCATGGTGGTGGGTGCCTATAATCCCAGCTACTCAAGAGGCTGAGGCAGGAGAATCACTTGAACCTGGCAGGCAGAGGTTGCAGTGAGCCAAGATCACGCACTCCAGCCTGGGCACCACAGCAAGACTTAAAAAAAAGACAGTATTATAACAGGGCAAGTGCAGAGGTAAGGATACACACAAGGGCGTGTGGAGAGGCGATGAGTAGGCCTAGGTGGTTTACCTGGAGAAAATGGTATCCAAGGTGGCTCTGTAAGAATGAGTAAGCCTTGGCCGGGAGAAATGGCAGGAGGAGGTCATATCCGTTAGATAGAGCCACATAAGTCACGGCAGGAAGGGAAAAACCACTCTCACGAGCATGGGGAGAAGCATAGGCTATTCTCTGTGGCTGGTTCATAAGTTAGGAGTCCAGGAGAAAAGAATGAGGCTGGAGACACAGGCAGGCGCCAGACCTGAACATTCTCATGTGTTATACTGAGGATTGGGAGTGTACCCTGTGGCTGATGGGAAGCCACTTTGAAGGTTAAAATGGGAAGACAGAAAAGGTCAGAGGTGTGGTTTGGTAAGTATTGAAGGTGGCTTTGAGAAGGGCAGGTTGAAGGGAGGAGAGACTTCGGAGCCTGGAGGAGGGAGGTGGGCTTGGGTGTGGACGCACTGTTTGTAGGTTGGCAGGGGCTGAAGGTTGCTCTAACTGCCTCATTTTTGTGGGGGAGGCACCCGGTCAGTTCTGCTGAGCTCCGGGGGAGCCGGTGGCTTTGGGAAACTAGTGAGGACTTGGCGTACGTGTTGAGGAGACTGGGAGAGGGAAGAGAGTCAGGATAAGGGAAAAGATGCCTGGATGGGAGGGGTACTGCTGCTGGAACAAACTACCACGAACGTAGTGGCCTAAATCAACACAAATTCACAGCACTGCAGGTTAGAACCCAACATGGGCCTCACTGGGCTAAAACCAAGGTGTCTGGTAGCCACCTTAAAGAAGCAAAAAGGAATAGGTAAGATTTTATTTATTTATTTATTTATTTTTTTTGAGACAGAGTCTTGCTCTGTCGCCCAGGCGGGAGCGCAGTGGCACAATCTCGGCTCACTGCAACTTCTGCCTCCCGGGTTCAAGTGATTCTCCTGCCTCAGCCTCCCGAATAGCTGGGATTATAGGCATGCACCACTATGCCTAGCTAATGTTTGTATTTTTAGTAGAGACGGGGTTTCACCATGTTGACCAGGCTAGAGAAATAGGTAAAATTAATCTTAATAATTTATTTAAATCAACATCACCAAAATACTATCATTCAATATATAATTAATATAACATTATCGAGATTTTTTGCATTCTTTTTGTTTTACTAAGTGCTGAAAATCCAGTGTGTAGTTCATACTTGTAGTGCATCTAAATTTGGGCCAGCTATGGTTCAAGTGTCAGCAGCAGCCCGTGGCTGGTGACTGCGTACTGGGCCGTACAGGCTGCAATGCTCTCCCCCATCTCTTTGCAGGTTCATCTCATTCGTGTCTCTGCCCAGAGCCGCCTTCCCTGGCCATGCTGTCTAAACCAGCCACCTTCCACTCCTAGCACTGCCTCCTTTCCTTCAGAGACTTTTCACTATCTGCTATTTCATTAGTTTTTTGTTTACTGTCTGCCCTCCCACCTCCACCAGAGGCTGTAGATCCCATGCAGGGAAAGACCTCTCTGTCTGTCCTCTTTAGTGCTATATCCCCAGCAACTATGTGACA
The DNA here is from genome assembly GCF_028878055.3 of Symphalangus syndactylus. NCBI lineage: Eukaryota > Metazoa > Chordata > Mammalia > Primates > Hylobatidae > Symphalangus > Symphalangus syndactylus. Next base: position 96,411,338 of record NC_072439.2, read on the forward strand.
TTCATGGGAGACTCTCCACAAGTATTTACTAGATGACATTGAAGATTCCAGATTCGTCATGTGTCATCTCTGAAGTCAAGGTCCACTGAGTGGGATGTTGGAGGAGGGGGCGAGAGGAAGGAGCATTATGTAAGACGTAAGGTGGGAGGAAGCTGGTCCAAATCCTCTGTGAGATGAAAGGCTTACTCCTGGATGTCAAGTTTAGGGCTGGGACTCCTGATCGCAGCATTTCCTTCCAACTGCGACCCGGTTGCGTGTAGTTTCAACCACTAGCTTATCCGGTTTGACGAGAAACCATCCACCAAGCAGCATGTCTGCCTGCTACCAGTAGATGGGGCAGTGTCATTAAAAAAGTACACTTTGCAGTTTCTAACCTGTTTCCCAGCTCCACTTTGCTGACGGTCTGTTCTGGAGTTGCCCTGTCTCAGATCTGTGATGTAGACTCCTGCATGGTGCTGCCAGCTCTCCCAGCTGAGGAAACGCAGCCTTAATTGTGATGTGTGCTTCAGGTGGGGTGGTCAGCTTCTCTATGAGGTGAGGTGGGCCCTAGAGGCTGGCGCAGGTCCAGGCCACAAGGGGACTGCGGGTTCTCCTCCAGGGCATGACTCACACCGGGGTGTTCACACTGGCCTAGAACCTTTCTGTTCTCCCAAGGTTGAAAACAAGCTTATTAGGAAGGCGGTCAAGGTGTGACATAGCCTCGTCAACAGGAGCAGCTCTGTGGGCCTGTGCCGCTGGGACTGGCACTCTGGCTGCTGCTGAACAGCCCGGCCCACCAGTAGACTCCTTCTCCCTGCCTCTGTGGGCCACTGGTGTCCAGGCCACTGCATAAAGTGCAAAGTGGTGCCTCTTGCTGAGGCTGAGACCCGCCTTAGCTCCTGCTACTACTCCCTCTTCCTCTTCCCCAAACCCTCTTGAGCCTTGGAACTTTGAGCCATTTGGAAATGATCACTGCTTGAACATGATGTCTGCTTTTGTGGAGTTCAAGATTATGAACCTACTAAAGATCACTTAACACAGCCTCATTTGATATGTTTTTACCAGAGTTTTTGTTCTTTAGAGCGTGTACTAACTCCTTCATTGCCACTACAAGACAGCCCAGAAATTTAAGGAATTAATGTTGGCTTAAATGGCTTATTATAGTGCTAACTACCTCATTCCAACAGCATGTCTGATATCCCTCCATTAACCCATCAGTGCAGCTGATGAGTAAGGCATTATAGCTCTGGTTGAAGGACTCTGTGGGGCCAGTTAGCCATGAAAAGGCCATTCCTTCCCTTGGAGTCTAAGAGAGCCAAAAAACACAATCAGGAAGCTTTCTTCTTTGATTGTTACAAGTTCCATCCTAATTACTACATGTGTATGCATTTTCTTTCTTTCTTTTTTTTTGGAGACAGCCTCACTCTGTCATCCAGGCTGGAGTGCAGTGGCACGATCTTGGCTTACTGCAACCTCCGCCTCCTGGGTTCAAGGGATTCTCCTGCCTCCACTTCCCAAGTAGCTGGAATTACAGGCGTTCACCACCATGCCTGGCTAGGTTTTGTATTTTTAGTAGAGATAGAGTTTTGCCATGTTGGCCAGGCTGGTCTTGAACTCCTGACCTCAAGTGATCCACCTGCCTCGGCCTCCCCAAATGCTGGGATTACAGGTGTGAGCCACCGCGCCTGGCCTTATGCATGCATTTTCATGCTCCTGTAATTTTGCTACCCTCTATACCCAGAAAGTCCTTCAGTCTTTTCCTATTTGGATAAATTCTGTTCATCTTTCAAAGGTCACCACCTCCATGAAGCCTTTTCTGATTTTGCTAGTCACAATGAATGCTTTCTTCCTCCAGCTTCTCACAGTGCTTTGAGTCTTTCTCATAGCATTTAGCCCACTCTGTCTTCTTGTCCACATGCATATCTTGCTCATTAATTCTAGTTATTGAGTGCCTATTTGTACCATATTGGGGATACAGGATATTTGCAGAGAACCCACAGTCTAGTGGAAACCCAGAGTTGGGCAGAGTTTACACCTTCATTGGACTAGGAGGCAGGAATCCCGTCTGCTCCTAGCTCAGGGCCTGGCACCAAAAGTTAGTCGGAAAAGTAACTTAACTGGAAACTCAGCATCAACAACTCTGAGAAAATTGAGTTAGAGTTCAGAGGAAGGTTAAAAGTTGGCAAAGGTAGAGGGTAGGCAGAGGTCAGTTTTATTTTGTTGGAATATCCCAAGGGAATTTCCAGGCGTGGTTGCAGTGACTCTGGCATGAAGACCTGGCGTGGAAGCTAGAGACATCAAAGATCCCCAGTGGACTGGGATGGTGGGACGGGATCACTGTCCTCCTCCAGGACCAGGCTGGGAGTTTGATGCAGGATCATTCGGACATTTATCCCACTCCAGCTATAAGTCTTTTTGCTTTGACTGACCATACCATAGAGGCAAGCTGGCTGTTTCAAGGACCCAGAAATGAGTTACTGGCTAAGGATCAAGCCGGTCAGAGGACAACTACACTGTCCAGGGGGCACATGATAAAAGCAATACTGATGCAATTATCACTCCCATTGGAGGGTGGCCAGGCATTATTTGTCACTCAAATAAAAAATGTCATTTGAATTTTTACTAGGAATTCTCATCCAAAATATGTCAATGATAGAATGAAACCGCATGACCGGCTTGCCAAAGTAAACTAAGTCGTAACTACACACGAGCATTAGAAATTGTGTGTATCTCAGAAAATTGCTCTACCCTGAGGCCTGACAGCAGGAGGGGGTCTTGCTGGGGTTCGGACGGGGAAGCGCCTTATTCATTGACGGTATTCTACAGTAGTCACCCCAATCATGTTACCACTCACCTCACTTTACACTGTCTGCTACTTACCTGTGAATACGAGCTCCAGATAGTGAGAGATAAGCCTTGGTGTTTTCTGTGCATCTCTCTTTTCTTTAATGGAATCCAATTCTGAAAATAATATTAAACAGCACCCAGTCATTCTCAGAAAGCCATCACACAAGGAAGAAACCACGATTTTCCCAAACTTTTTGCACAGGAAGTTATAATCTGTAATATCTTCTGCCACCTCCCTCAGAAGTTTCGATCTAGACATACATGTATTCGGTGAGTTGCAATTCAGCCTGGGCGGGTGGAGTGTCAGGATTCAAGTCTTTTTGCTGCGGGGTAACCCCAGGTCCCAGTGATTTCCATAGACAAAAGAGATGCTGGTAAATTTAGGATGTAATTGGCGGATTGGACCGGTCTCCCCGCTCCCTCGACCAATGGCTGTCACCCGGTCCCTTTAAGAAACCAGGAATTCGCCCGGAGTCGGAGCCCAAAACAGATCTCTTCTCTGTTCCTCCCCTGTCCCCGCGCGGCGAATGGTTCGCGCCGGCCTATATTTACCCGAGATCTTCCTCCCGGACCGCAAGGATGTGAGGCAGGCGAGCCGGCCACCGCTCGCAGCACCGGAGAGGGCGCGCTGCAAAGGCGGGCAGCAGACCGTGGAGAGCCCGGGAGCGGAGCTGGACACCGCCTCGGAGGGAAGAAATGAGGTAGCGGCGGTCCCCGGACCCGGCCATGCCCGTCCCCTGCCCTCGGAGCCCAGCGCCGTCTCGGCCAAGCCAGCCCGGACACTGAGCGGGCCGAGCGCGAGTCCCCGGCGTCCGGCGGAGCGAAGATGCAGTGAGTCCCCGCGGGACTGCTGCGCGGGGCCCGCCGCGGCCAGCCGGACCCAGCATCCGACCGCACTTTGGGCGAGCTGCTGACTCTGAGACCAGCCCAGCCGAGGGGCTTTCCGTCTCCAGCACCCCTCGGAGGTGGGGAGCCCCGGCCCCTGGGCACACTGGCTGTAGAGTTTCCGCGGGTTTTGGCCCCAGTTCTGAGGGTTGTGTGTGTTAGGGGACCCTCTTTACGTTCGCCGAGGAGTTCCTGCATATTCTCGCACCATCCCGGGTGCTGTTGCTGGGGCTCTCTTTATTTATTTGCACGCGCGCTTCTAGCTTTTTTTCCTGACGTTTTCCACTCCACGCTCGTTCTCTCTCCCTTGCATTTTGTTGCTTGCCTGAGACTCTTTGCTCTCGCCCTTGCCCAGGCTGGGGTAATTCTGTGTGCGCGCGTGGCTCCCCCGCACCAACATTTTTTGCACACTCGAAGCTGAATATTTTCTGTTTTCGAAAATTTACCCCCACCCCCTGCAGGGTTCCTAAGCACTCTCTCTCCTCCCCTCCCCCCAACTCCCTACCACTGGGCAGCTCCCAGTAGTTTACGCTCTTGCCGAGGCCGAGCCCGGCAGGGGCCAGTGGCTCAGCGGGCCTGGCACCCGGCGCTCCGCCGCCGCCGCCGCCGCCCAGCTGCGCCGGGGCGCCCTCCGGAGATGCTGCCGTGGAAGAAGCACAAGTTCGAGCTGCTGGCCGAGGCGCCGCCGCGGCAGGCGTCCAAGCCCAAGGGCTACGCTGTGAGCCTGCACTACTCGGCGCTCAGCTCGCTGGCGCGGGCGTGCCCCGAAGGCGCGCTTAGTCGGGTGGGCAGCATGTTCCGCTCCAAGCGCAAGAAGCTGCACATCACTAGCGAGGACCCGACTTACACCGTGCTCTACCTGGGCAATGCCACCACCATCCAGGCGCGCGGCGACGGCTGCACCGACCTTGCTGTGGGCAAGATATGGAGCAAGAGCGAGGCGGGCCGTCAGGGCACCAAGATGAAGCTGACGGTGAGTGCGCAGGGTATCCGCATGGTGCACGCCGAGGAGCGCGCGCTGCGCCGCCCGGGCCACCTCTACCTGCTGCACCGCGTCACCTACTGCGTGGCGGACGCGCGGCTGCCCAAGGTCTTCGCCTGGGTGTACCGGCACGAGCTGAAGCACAAGGCCGTGATGCTGCGCTGCCACGCCGTGCTGGTGTCCAAGCCCGAAAAGGCGCAGGCCATGGCCCTGCTGCTCTACCAGACGTCGGCCAACGCGCTGGCGGAATTTAAACGCCTCAAGCGGCGGGACGACGCGCGTCACCAGCAGCAGGAGCTGGTGGGCGCCCACACCATCCCGCTAGTGCCGCTGCGCAAGCTGCTCCTGCACGGACCCTGCTGCTATAAACCGCCGGTGGAGCGCAGCCGCAGCGCCCCCAAGCTCGGCTCCATCACCGAGGACCTGCTCGGCGAACAGCAGGAGCAGGAGCTGCAGGAGGAAGAGGAAGAGGAAGAGGAGCAACCCGAGGGCTGCCCGGAGGAGGAGGAGAACCGTGCGGCAGAGGGAGAGCCAGCAGAGGAGACCGAGGCGCAGCGGGCGCTAGTGGTCGCCATGCACTTTGAGTGCGGGGACTTGTTGGACACCCTGGAGAATGGCCGTGGGGAGGCGCTAGGAGGCGGTGGGGGCTCCCTGGGTCCGGGGGCCGGGCCGCCGCCTCTGCTGCTGGGCAGCGCCTCCGACATGAAGGCTGAGCTGTCGCAACTTATTAGCGACCTGGGCGAGCTCAGCTTCGGCAACGACGTGCGCACCCTGCAGGCCGACTTGCGGGTGACGCGCCTGCTGTCGGGCGACAGCACCGGCAGCGAGAGCTCCATCGAGGGCGGGGGCCCTGACGCCACCTCCGCCACCGCCGGGGACTCGTCCGGCCAGGCCGACGGCGCCAGTGCAGACGAGTCCCACTCGGGCTGAGCTCTTCCGCGCGTCGCCGGCGCTCCACCATGGCTATTCATCCGTGGTCCCGACAACCTCCCTGTCCCTTGCCCACCCCCAGGAAAGGGGAAATGGGGCATTTGGGGCCCGGACTTACACTTGGAGCCCAGGCCCAGCGTTCCCCCGACCGCTTCCCCCTACCTCCCGGCCCCCGCTCCCGCCCCAGCACTTTTGGTTCTGTTGCACGTGGGGATGCGGGGAGATGTGAGAGGGGAAAACCCCGCCAGGAGGGAGAGAGAGGGAACCCTCTGGGGTGCGGGTGAGGGAAGGCTGGCTGAAGTTCCTAGTCTCAGGCCGTAGGTGCCTGGCCAGTTTCCTGTTTGTGGGGCAGCTGGGGCCTGAGGAGGAGGGGTTCACTTCCTCCTCCCACCCCCTGGGAGCAGCCCTGCGCTGTCACTGACATCTCATTAAAAAAAAAAAAAATTTGCTCTCAAGGTGTTTGAGGCTTTAATGCAACCCTTTAGCCCTTCGTTCTTTTTGGTGCGAGAACTCCGGCTGTTTACCTCAGACTCAGACCCCTGAAATTTTGCCAAATTCCTCAAATAACTGTTTGGGGGGTGGGGGGAGATGAAAGAGAGTTGCATTTTGTTTACAGTTAAAGACATCTAATATCTTAAAAAGGAGTTTTCCTTTAGAAACACACACACACCCTTCCTCTTGCTCAAAAGATCTCACTCCATGATACTGTGTAAAATATTTTTGCACTGTTGTGAAGTATTTTTGACTTTTTTCTGTACATAACTGTGTTCTCAGAGCTGAATGTTTATATCTTTTGCTGTGCAAAAGAAACATGTAAAATGTTGTTCAGTTGTATATACAGAAATGTGTATAAAACATTTTGTTATTTTTTAAAAGTAGCACTGTTCTGGTTCTGTTTCCACGCCAGTGGGGAGAGAATAAAGAGGAAAATTTAACAGAACAGGTGAGCGTCTGGAACTGCTGCTTTGGGGTGGGAGAGGCTGTGTCCAACCCTGGTATGGTGTCACAGGACAGTCTTTGGCCTTTCCTGTGCTTGGAGAGAATTAGGGAAGGAAGGTCCACTTTATGCACCATCTGGGGCCTTCCTGGACCTCCACAACTCCGGGTGCTGTGTCTGGGACCAGCCTTTTCAGGTATTATCCTGTATTTTTCACTAATTACGTTGTGTGAGCGTGGTCTTTTTCTGGTCTTTTGGAGAGGCCAGGGTGAGTTCCATATCGCACTCCCAGACCTGTGAGGTTATTTATGGAGGAGTGACTTCCAGGTCTGCTGAGATTTTACTACCTCCTTCTGTGGGCCATGCTAATAATCAAGCGTAAGGAGACTACCTTATCTTTTCCATTACAAACAGCTCAGGGAGCTTTAAAGATGAACTAGAAACCCAAAGAGGAGTTCTCTGAGGAGTGGGGCCATCTCTGTTTTTCCTGGGAGGAAAACCAAGGAGAGAGAAAAGTTGACAAGTTCCGATCCTGTTGTGAGTGAGTCATGGTGCAGGTGGGTGGGTGGCTGGGCAGGCTGCAGAGCCCATTTCCTTCCCTTCTACAACCCAGCGTGACCCAGTGGGGGGATGGCGTGAAGGTCGAGGGGGAGAGGAGCTGTTAGAGCGCCGTCTGGGTGTGCATGTTTCAGCGCTTTCATGCTTTCTGTGTGTTTGTTTCTGTTATAAACTCCCAACAGATGTCTCTAGTTTGGCTACACCCGATCAGCTGGAAGTTGTAATAAGATGCTGCCAAAACTGTGCCTTCTGCAAATTATATTTTCCTTTTGCCCCTTCGGGCCTCTCTTCCTGTGTTGCAGAAATGGATCTCACTCCTGGCCTTCCCTGGTGTCCTGAGGCCACTTTGCTTTGTTTTCATCATAAATATGTTCTGAGCAGCTAGACCCAGAAATCCTAAGGAGTCTGGAATTCACTGGAACCATAGAGGAGGGGGGGTGAAAGATTTTCTTCCTAATTAACAGGAATGGTTCAGGCATAGAACTATCTTTAAGAAAGAAAAGCAAAGGGGGGTAGTGGAAAATATGTATACATATATATATATTATATATATATATATATATTTTTTTTTTTTTTTTGAGATGGAGTTTCACTCTTGTCACCCAGGCTGGAGTGCAATGGTGCCATCTCAGCTCACCGCAACCTCCACCTCCCGAGTTCAAGCGATTCTCCTGCCTCAGCCTCCCAAGTAGCTGGAATTACAGGCATGCGTCACCACGCCTGGCTAATTTTGTACATTTAGTAGAGACGGGGTTTCTCCGTGTTGGTCAGGCTGGTTTCAAACTCCCGACCTCAGGTGATCTGCCCACCTCAGCCTACCAAAGTGCTGGGATTACAGGCATGAGCCACTGTACCTGGCTGAGTGGAAAACGTTAAAAAAAAATTCAGTCTTTTCTTAAGGGCCTTAGGACAAGGTCCAGGCCTTTGAATCTATTATATTTTGGCTTGGTTCTGAGTCCCGATCCCTCTCCCTGAATACCTCAGATACACATCATTGAATGACATTAAAAACCCCAGCTAGAGAGATGTCAGGAAAGTCCAGTCTCAGCCCACCCACGCATCCCAGCCCTTCCATACCAGTACGCTCACCTGATAAGCAGATGGCTGTGTGGGCCATCACTAGCCTGCGTGACTAGATTTCACATTTGAAATTATTCCCATGCATAGCCAAGTTCCTCTGCTGTTTGAAACTGATGAAGAAATGAGACAGAGTGAAGATAATATGGCTAATACTTGGGAGGCAGGGCAGGGTCTGTGTGTCTTCATTCTTATCTAGTTTAAGTGTCCTGTGAGAATGCCAGTGTTGGCTTTCATCTGTGACTGATAGGCATGTGTTGATTAGTCCATAAGTTCAGGCAAATAGCATTGAAACCAACACCATCAATAAATATAAAGCAGCCATCTCTTTAAAGTCTGATATTTCCTCTTACGTGATTTATAAATAGGAAGGGGGGCTTGAAGGTTGAGGACGAGGAAGAAGAAAATAAGCAGGCTGGAAAGAGCCAACTCCTTTCCTCCTCTGTCTGTGCCCTCCCCATCTCTCCTTCCTCCCCTCTGCTTTTTGGCATCGATCCCCACTGCACCTCGGAGCTCTGACTGATGTAATTCTAGAAGAGATGTGAAGGTGACACGTGATTCACCTCTTCTCACTTCTCAGTCTTCCAGGGATGATATCACTAGAGTAAGAAGAGATGTTTTGAATGAAAATAAAGGAAAGACCCTGAAACTACTTTGCTCCTGGAGCTCGGAGGGAAAAGAATGGAGCGACAAAAGCAAAGCTAAGTCATTAGATAAATACACCTTCCAGAAAACACCTGAAGTCTGGTTTACTCATCAAATTTAGCTTTTCTTTCCTGCAAAGTGAGGCTCATGTTTCTCTATGACTTAACCTGATGGTACTTTAAATGCAGTGAGATACTTTCCACATTCTTTCCCAGCCTAGGTAATCCTCCGTGTTCAACAATGCAGCATTGACTGCATGAGAAACAGAGTGACTTCCGGTGGCATGCGGTCGTCCAGGGGTGGCAGCGTGAGTCCGGGAGGAGGCATTCATCGACTTCTCACAGCACAAACATCCCATGTTCACTTCTACCATTTGTTGCATATGTAAGCAGGAAGGTGGGAGGAATAAAATGGCAAAAAATAAACAATAGTATTTCATACCCTCCCAACTATTACAGCTTCAGAGAACCCCCTCCACACGCACGTGTGTGTGCACATACATGGTTTCCCTAAAGAAACACCTCTTACTGCCCCACAATCAGCAGAACAGATTTTAAACAAATTAGAAAGGCTCTGTTATACTAAGAAAGCACAATTCCCTCCCAGGGGACAGAGCTGTTTTTGAGGGTTCTGCTTGTGAATAGAGAGAGAACTGGTTGGAAGAATCTACCCTTGACACCATATTGGAGATTTAAAAATCTCGTTGTAGTTGCCAAGGATCATGAGAAACATACAAATTCTATTAGGAGCAAGTTGCTGTCTTTTTAAACAGGATTTAGTAATTTAATAAGCAGAACTCTTTCCTCTGTGTGGTATGCATCAGTAGTCCCAGCATCTGCTGGTAAGTGATGCATGACAGAGCTAGAAATGTGCACGGACTGCTGGGGTAGGAGCCATGGCTGACACATGGGAAACTACTCAGGGCTCCAGGCAGCCAGGAGGACGCTGGGCCCAGGGCGCTCTGCACTCTCTGCTCCAGGCTTGTTGCACATGGCCACTGTCTTAGTCCGTTTAGTGTTGCTATAAAGGAATACCCGAGACTGGGTAATTTATTTATATTTATTTATTCATTTATTTTGAGACAGAGTTTCACTCTTGTTGCCCAGGCTGGAGTGCAACGGCATGATCTTGGCTTACCGCAAACTTCACCTCCTGGGTTCAAGCGATTCTCCTGCCTCAGCCTCCCGAGTAGCTGGGAATATAGGCGCCCTCCACCTCACCCGGCTAATTTTGTTTTTGTTTTTTTTTTTTAGTAGAGATGGGGTTTCACCATGTTCATCAGGCTGGTCTTGAACTCCTGACCTCAGTGATCCACCCACCTTGGCCTCCCAAAGTGCTGGGATTACAGGCATGAGCCACCATGCCCGGCAAGGCTGGGTAATTTATAAAGGAAAGAGGTTTATTTGGCTCAAGGTTCTGCAGGCTGTACAAGAAGCGTGGTGCCAGCTTCTGCTCTGGTGAGGCCTCAGGCTGCTTCTACTCATGGCGGGAGGTGAACTGGAGCAGGAATCAAATGGCAAGAGGAAGGAAGCAAGAGAGGGGGAAAAGGGCAGTGCCAGGCTCTTTTGGACAACCTGCTCTCAAGTGAGTGAGAGAGAAATCACTCATTGCCTCTGTCTTCCCACATGGAAAGCATTAGTCGATTCATAAGGGATCCACCTCCATGACCCAAATACCTCCCATCAGGCCCCACCTCCAACACTGGGATCAAATTTCAAGATGAGATTTGGGGGAACAAACACCCAGACTACAGCAGCCACACCTGGATCTGGCTTTACTAGTAGCCAGGGCCGTTTCTGTTCCTTCTGGCTCATCCCTGTTCGTAGGCCCAGTGTCCCCTAGACCAACCCCCCACTGCTTGCTCTAAAGCTCTTGTGACCCAATTTGAGCAGCCTGACTAACCATCGTCTTGGTGGTTTGAATGGTGAGAAGATGGCCCTGGAGCTTGGCACTCCTTCCTTCCTGTTTCTTGAGCTGCTCAGTGGTACCAGAAAAGGACCTTGTTTCTAACCCCCATGGGAAGCGACATTTCTGAACGCCTCCTCTTCTCCCCTCCTCTTCATCTCTGGCCCATCCTGCTTCTCCAGTTCACACCTCATTCCCCTATGGCACAGCCCCCACCTGAATTTCTCGTTTCCACAAACCTAGCTGAGATCTTATATTGCCTGAAAGAAAAGATAGCCCAGGCTTTAAGGGTAAATCAAACCAAGCACATAGGCATCAGCCAGCACCAATCCTGCAACTCCAGGGCATGCTAAGGGACCAAGACCCACGGGTCCAAACTCCTAGACTGATGTGCTTTTAATAGGCTTCCAGTTATTTTATTTTATTTTATTTTTTTTGAGACAGAGTGTTTCTCTGTCACCCAGGCTGGAGTGCAGTGGTGTGATCTTCACTCGCTGCAACCTCTGCCTCTGGGGTTCAAGTGATTCTCCTGCCTCAGCCCCCAAGTAACTTGGATTAGAGGCATGCACCACCACGCCCAGCTATGTTTTTAAATTTTTAGTAGAGGCGAGGTTTCGCTATGTTGGCCAGGCTGGTCTCGAACTCCTGACCCCAAGCGATCCGCCGGCCTTGGCCTCCTAAAGTACTGGGATTACAGGCGTGAGCCACTGTGCCCAGCCTAGGCCTCCAGTTTTTCTGGCATATAAATAAACTGTTCCCTTTGGGATGGCAGAAACTGGCATTTGGATTTCCCCTTACTTTCCCCGTTATTTGTACTCCCACATTTCATACACGGTAGATGCTCGATGAGAACTATTTCTGATGTTGTCACCAACCCCCACACTCCCCAGACCAAGTGTGAATGAATACGTACTAGATGCATGACGCTGGAGGTGAAGAGGCCGGGGGTCTGTCTTCCTGGGGAGAATGCTGCCGGTGGGTGGGATGCAGCCCCCAGGGGAACTTCGTCTTCTTTTGCTCCCACCCTTGGTATCTGGTGTGGTGAGACCCCATCCTAGAAGAGTGGGTCTAGTTTGTGGGTGGAGAAGCTCTTGCCATTGTATCATGGATATGAATCATTTGTGTCCTTCCTGCTTGACTGAATTCTTCAAGGACAGGTGTATGTCTTAGGCAGCTCTGATTTACCACACTTAACACAGGATCTGGCACCTAGTAGATACTCTGGAAATGCAAAGGAAGGAGTAAAGGAGTGATTCCACTCCAGGAGAGAACAGGTCTAATCAAGCTCAAGGTCATTGTCCAGAAATAGGAACCAAGGTTTCAAAGATATATGTTTAGTGAGGAGGGAAGATTGGAAATCATTCAATTCCTCAACTCTCCATGAGGTATATTTAATTCCCAAGAATTTCCTTGGAATGTCCCTGGCCTTCTAGGGAGGGGTGGTTCTGGTTTGGAGAAGGATGGTTTATTTGGAATCGGCTTTGAACGGAATTGGAGTCTTATCCCTGCTCATCCCAGCCCCAAATTAACTGCCCAAATCTCCCTAAATTGTGCCAAATGAAGACTCAAACAATGTGATGGTGTGGCAGAAAGCCAGGGAGACACGGGTCCAGGCCTGGAGTACCCTGGACTTCCTCAGTGTTTGAGTCAATCAAGTCACTTCCCCTCTCCAGCCCCAGGATCCTCCCAGGTAAAGTGGGTGCCCTTGATTAGACATAACAAGACTTTCACTATTGTGACTTAAAGAAGCCAAGGTTAAGGTCAAGAGTGTTTCTCCCTTCCCCCTTTCCCTAGTAGGACAAAACAGAAGAAGCTTCTGACTATGGGCTAGAAACGATCTCGGGCTCTGAGGACAGAGCTCGTCTTCAGGACCTACGTTCCTGGACCTTCACCAACGTCTGGTGTGGAAGTGACATTCCCTTGGCCAAGCCAGGAACCAGCTGGTAGATATCCCTTTCATTACCTCAAAACTTAGAGGCCATGGTGGGTCCTGAAACGGGAACTGGCACTGAATCCAAGGGCCAAGTTAGGGTTCAGAGAAGTGCAATCGCTAAGATTACTCAGCAAGTTGGGACCAGAACTCAAGGCCCCTGACTCCAAGTCCCACACTCTTTTCCCTGAATCCTTTAAAGTGGGGATAAGTTAGTATGGAGGCAACCGAGGTACTGTCCAAGGAAACTTGGCAGAGCCTAAACATCTGGTCAAAGGCCATGAGGGCATCTGGCAGCAGGGAGTTTGGGGCTCCTGGCAAGGGAAACCAAGACCCACTTGAGGAAGTCTGGGAAGAAGAGTGAGTCGATGACCTGGGGAATGCTTCCTGTCTGTCTTGCAGCAGGTTCCTCCTGCGCCAGGACTCACCCCCGTCCTGGATTCCTTCTCTAAAAGAGTTGGGTGTTGGCTGATGACTGGGGAGTCTCCCTACCCTCTGCTCCAGGATTAGCCAATCATGGCTCACCAGCTCACTTCAAAATCTTGTACCCTCCTTCATCCTGAGAGCCAGACACAACCTCATCACCCCTTCGTTCCAATCCTTTCATTTTACAGATAGGGAAACTGAGGCCCAGAGAGGGGAAAGGACTTCTGCGTGTGCCACAGGAAGCTTACAGCAGAGCCAGGATTAGAACCCAGGTTTTGTTTTCCCCAGTCTCTTTCTAAGATGCCACGCTGCCCTCTTTCAGACACTCTCAGCAACAATGTAGGGAGCCCCGCTGCCCTGGGGACACCAGCCAGTTGTATGTGTGTGAAGCTTAGGGCTCTCCCCCTTCTCACGCTGGTAAAGTCTCCACTTCTGCCACCTCAAGCTATTGTTCCTCAGTCTACAGTGAATATCCCAAACACTCGCCTAAATGACTTTTCCATGGACCTGACAGTTTAATAGGGGACTCCCGAATATTAAAAGTCTTTGAGATCTAAAAGGCCAAGTATTAAGGCTATTTTTAGGCACCATGATGGGAGGAGGCCGGAGTGGACAGTAACAAATATTTCAGTGCAGGGAGTACTTTTAATCACTTTATAGATGTTCTCCTAACACCATAAGCCACGTTCCTAAAGGTTCCAATCTTGCAGCTGAACTCCTGCCCAGAGAAAGAGAAAATGAAGTTTCCAAGGTCACATGAGTTCAAGGAGGGAGGGTGGGTTGGGGACGCTGCGTCCTGCATCAGCACTCTCTCAGTTCTGCGTTCCAGTTCAGGGCTTGCCAATGATTCCCAGGTACCATTTACAGATCTACAAAACCATCAGCAGTTCCTTACCCACAGCTTCTCTCTGTCCTTCCACAAGGCTTCCCCTGTAAAGAAACCTGCCTTCATCTTTGTCTGTCGACTGGCCGCCAGTGGCTCTGATTTCCAGGGGAAACCTTTGCTGGTGCTCACCACCTGATTTCCAGTAGAGGAGCTCATCTCTTCAAAACAGCAGCATGTGATTCAGTGCGACTGTTTGTGTCAGCACCAAACCATGCTGCTTGTCTGAAAGAGACGCACAGACACACCCAGGTGTATGAGGCCTTCCCTCTCTTGTGTCTGCAGCAGTGGTTGCAGATGAAAGAAACTTACAGAGTCCGTGGCTGATCGGATCCTTTTGGAGGTGTCCGCATTGATGAGATCAAAACAGGTTCCAGTCATATACGATAAATCTGCCACTCCATTCCTCTGCCCCAGGTCTTAGCAAGTGTCCAGCATTACCTGACAAATGTGCAATTGGGGGCTGGATGGTGTGGGGTGGTGAGGCTGTAAGGTACAGCTAAGGAGAAAGGCGCTTAAGACCCAGTTCTAGCACTGGTTTTCCCACATATGAGCTTTTTGACCTTGGGCAGGCTTCCTTCGGGCTCCAACTCTCTCTGTGAAATAGAGCTGGTGATACCTAATCCAGCTCTCCCTCTCAGGTTGTGTTTAGGCTCAAAATCTAAATGTTGGACCGGTAAGGGCCTTGTACAGTGCAGTACGGGAAAGGGGTGGTTGCTGCGGGAGTATTCACACGGGAAGACTACCGTCTGGCTGGGTGAGCTTCAGTTGGGCTTGCCCACGGAGCCAGTGTGCCCATGGGTAGGAAGGTTTTCGGAAATATATCTCACGGCCCAAGGTGGGAAAACCCGAAAAAATGAAGTCATCTATTAGGAGTAGGAAGCAGTAGGTGGGCATTTGAATGGCATGCTTCATGTGGAAAAATTACCGGCTAACTTTCCATCCAAAATGCTCAATATCCACACGGGTTACATGGCCATCTCCAGCCCAGTCGCCTCCCTCAGCTGTGGCAGGAGAGCACGGCAGCTGCCCTGTGCTCTCCGGCTGCATTTTTATTTGTTCCATATAATGGGATTCACTTAGTCAGCATTTGATTATCAGCCCAGATCAGTATTACTGATGTGATTAGTGTTCTATACTCAAGCACACACACACGCACAACTGCCCAAAACTTTCACAAATATTTGCAATTGTGATTTCATTTACCCCTCAAATAGATGTCCCTGAAATGGACACACATCCTCTTAAAGTAATTCTTTAGACGGATTATTTTCCAGAAATGTGGAGGTTCTGAGCTTTCTCTTGGAAATGTACGCAGAGAGAGTATACACAAGAACATGTGGGATCCTCTTATCCTGCTAGAACGGTGCTGTGTGTGTGTGTGTGTGTGTGTGTGCGGTCTGTGTGTTCCTCTGGGTATGCCTGGTACTGTGCTCTAGGGTGGATATGAGCTGTATTGTCAACTCAACTCAACCTGTTGTGCTTGGCGTTGGTGTGAAATGATCAGTGAAAACTCATAGCGCAATGAGAGAGCTATGCTGATCCTTCCAGATTTCTGCCAAAAAACCCTTCAGATCACATCATCCTTTCCTTTCCATTGCGCTCTGAGTTTTCTTCTTTGTTTGCTTTTAATATTAAATGTCCCTACACTAATCGAAACCCTGATTCCCGTTGAGAATGCTCTGTATTGCTGGAGACCATGGTCCAGAGATGCCTACTGCTATGATGACTGTGGATAATTACAGTGGAGCTGCCTTTCACTCTCAGGGTGTCCCAGTTTGATGATAAATGATAAGTGATAATAGCCACCCCCCTGTAACCTAGGCAATTTTGTCAACCTATGCATGTCTTCATTCATTCATTTCTGTTCTCTCCTTCACTGAAGGGACATTTACAAGGCATCTACTGTGTGCCAAGCACCGTGCTGGTTGTGGAGGGAGGTGGGAGAGTGTGGGGAAGGGGTGAGACTGGGGGATAAAGTGGGGGGCTGGAGGATGAACCCAGGGAGATGAGATGCAGTCCTTGCTCTTATGGAGCTTGTAATCCAGCAGAAAAGGACAAAGCATGTAAGACCAATCCAACACAAAGGAGGCATGGTCAGTTTATGTGTAAAGTATTGAGGGAATATAGTGCAGGGGCAGCCAACCCACCCAAGGGAGGGAGGGGTGATCACAAAGGGCTTCACAGAGGAGATGCTCATCCTGTTTAACCATCAAAGTGGGTCTCCTCAAAGGCTCTGCCTAGAGTCACAAAGCTGCCTGACTTAGGTTCTAGAGGAAGCATCATTCTACAGGACTTTTTTTTGGTGGTGAGGAGGTGTTTTTGGAAATCTCCTACCTGCAGCCTCTCTCCAGCCCTGTAGTTTTAAAGGCCATTTCAGAAAAATATTTAAGTTTTCTTCCTCATTGGTCCATTTCTTGACCTGCACACTTGGCCATCAAAAAAAAATAGAATATGGTGAGTATAATTAAATAGGGTAGAGATTACCAGCTGCTTTAATAAATCTCATACTTTTACTGGCTTGACATAATAAAAGATTAGTTCTCACTTACGCAATAGTCAGTATGAATACTCTTGGTTGCCAGGCATTCATTCAGAGACCCAGGCTTCTTCTACACTGCGGCTCCACCATCTCCTAGGGCAAGAGTCACGGGCCAAATTGGGTCTGCCAGCTGTGTGTAAATGAAGTTTTACTACAACACAATCACACTCATTTACTTACGCATTTATGGCTGCTTTTGAACGCTGACAGTAGTTGCAACAAATACTGTGTAGCTCACAAGCCTAAAATATTTACATCTGGCCCAAAAATTTGTTTATCTCTATTCTAAGGTCTTGGAATTTCTGCATCTGGCCCAAGAATGTCCTCTAGTGGACAAAGAATGTGTATGATCATTTAGAACATTTTAATGGGCCAAGTCCAGAAGGGATACACAAAACTTCTGCCCACGTTCCATTGGCCAGAACTCAGTTCCTGGCTATATGTCACTGCAAGGGAAGCTGGGAAATGTAGTCTAGCTGTGTGCCCAGAAAAAAAGAGAAATGGAGAAATGGGCTTGGAGAAGAGGTGTGCAGACTCTGCAACAGGTGGAGGGGCAGGCCTACTCATCCATGCAAGTCTGCATGTACACTGGAGATTCAATTTTTTGTTTTTTAGAAAGGGTCTTTCTCTGTCACTCAGGCTGCATTACAGTGATGTGATCATAGCTCACTGCAGCCTTGAACTCCTAAGCTCCAGTGATCCTCCTGCCTCAGCCTCCTGAGTAGCTGGGACTACGGGTGTGTGCGATCATGGCTGGCTAATTTTTTAATTTTTACTTTTTGTAGAAATGGAAATCTCGCAATGTTGCCCAGGCTGGTCTCAAACTCCTTGGCTCCAACAATCCTCCAGCCTCAGCCTCCCAAAGTGCTGAGATTACAGGTGTGAGCCACCATGCCAGGCCTGGAGATTCAAATCTTGTCCCAAACAGAAAAAGTACCTACTCTCTTGTCCTCTCTTCATTTTATGACCACTGGCTCAGGTTTATACAAACTAGGACTTTGGAAGGGTCATGGATAAACCATTTATTCATGTTGTGTGTAGGTGTTCATCACTCAGTTTGCACACGGTCCTACGGGCTGCTTTAAATATAGGTCAGAACCCAGAGCCCAAGTAGCTTCTCAGAAACAGACGCTGAAAATCACATTAGCTCGAGACTAGAAGCAACGTTTGAGCTGGACTGTCTTTCCTTGGGAGGAGGGGCAGTCCCTCAATTCTTACGACCCTTAGGAGCAGATCTGTCTTTCTCCCGGGACAGCCCAGCCCCTGGAAGGACAGCTCTGATTCTTGGAAAGGTCTTCTGAGATTTGTCTTCCTGCGAACTGTTGCAATGGTCCTCCCTCTGCGCTGTGAGCTACAGAGAGTGGGTCATCTCATTTTTTCCCAGTGTGCAGGGCAGATCAGAAACCTTGCCATGACAGGCCTTCCACTCTACTTCCTTGTCAGATCCAGCCACCCTAGGGAAGCTGCCGGTGCTCTTCTTTCCCGGAGGCCTCAGCTGCCTTTCTCCAGGGAGCCCAGACACCTGCTTTCCAGATGAGAGGGGGACCTAGATAGAGGTGTGAGCGCTCATTGCACGCTCTAGGAAGCCTCTAAGTGAGTCCACCCCCTGCCACGGCCCCACTGAGATGCCTGACAGAGAAGCCACTCTCCACTGTTAGAAACACTTCTATGGGCCGGGCGCGGTGGCTCACATTTGTAATCCCAGCACTTTGGGAGGCCGAGGCGGGCGGATCACGAGGTCAGGAGATCGAGACCATGGTGAAACCCCGGCTCTACTAAAAATACAAAAAAAATTAGCCGGGCGTGGTGGCGGGCGCCTGTAGTCCCAGCTACTCGGAGAGGCTGAGGCAGGAGAATGGCGTGAACCCGGGAGGTGGAGCTTGCATTGAGCCGAGACTGCGCCACTGCACTCCAGCCTGGGTGACAGAGCAAGACTCTGTCTCAAAAAAAAAAGAAAAAAAAAAAAAAAAGAAACACTTCTATGAACTAGCTAATGCTTCATGCTGGCCTGGAGGGTAGGCAGGACAGGTGGGCCTTTACAGTTGCTTGGTGGGGCCTCTCCAGTCCAAAGTCTGGCCTTCAGTTATGAGGGTCCTGAGGTAATACTGGGTTTCCATCCTTAAGAAGTTTGCCTGCTTTATAATATATGGTAATATTTGGATATTTTTTTTTTTTTTTTTTTTTGAGATGGAGTTTTGCTCTTGTCGCCCAGGCTGGAGTGCAGTGGTGCAATCTCGGCTCACTGCAAGCTCTGCCTCCCAGGTTCAAGCGATTCTCTGCCTCACCTCCTGAGTAGCTGGGATTACAGGCACCTGCCACCATGCCTGGCTAATTTTTTGCATGTTTAGTAGAGAGGGGGTTTCGCCATGTTGGGCAGGCTGGTCTTGAACTCCTGACCTCATGTGATCAGCCTGCCTCAGCCTCCCAAAGTGCTGGGATTACAGGCATGAGCCACCACGCCCAGCTTGGATTTTTATTTTGTTTATTAGCATGTTACATTTGCAATAAACTAACCAGATTAAAAAGTAAAGAATTGCATAATGCATTTTTAGAAATATTTTGATTCAAAATAGTATTTTTAGAAAGGCTTATGGTATCTAACAGGATTATCTGGGAAATTTACTGGTATGGGTTTTAATGGAATACAGCATTACTTTGTTATAATTATTATCTTCTGATAACATTAGGAATACATCTGTTAATAGTTGAAATAAAGATATCATTATCAAGAAACAAAAAGAAGGGAGGAAAGACAAAAGAAAGCAAAGGAAGCAAGCTGCATCTTTCCTGGAGGCTAACCAGCAGCTGGAGGAGAAGCGCAGGATTCAGACTCAGAGGCTGGGCTCACCCCCGTCCTACAACGCTCTCCTGTGACACTGTACAAAGTGGTGTAATTCTCTGAGGTCCTATGCTTTCACCTGTAAATAGGGATGATTATGTTACCTTATGACATAGTGCAATTCAAAGGAAATCATACACATAAGCCACGTTTTATGGAAAAGTGTACAAGTGTGAGGAATTTTCATTGCTGTCTTCCTGGAGGAGCCTGGAGGTCAGGCTTGGGTTAGGTCTCAGCAGAATTAGGGATCGTGCCAGGGATAGATTCTGACCACACTGTGGCTGAGCCTGCTGTTTCCTTTTCTAATTGCTTTCTGGGATTCCTGCTTCCCCCAAAACATGTTGACGATGGAGACCAAGTATTTCCTTAGGACCTGCATTAGTAAAGGCCAGACTCTCGACTTGGTAGCCTCACCAAGGGACAGTCACCCTGGGAGGCTGTGTCTAGCCAGTGATCCCTCCAGCCCTCCAAGCCTTTCTTCTTCTTCTTCTTCCTTCTTCTTTCTTCTTTCTTCTCCTTCTCCTTCTCTTTCTTCCTCTTCCTCTTCCTCTTCCTCTTCTTCTTCTTCCTCTTCTTCTTCCTCCTCCTCCTCTTCTTCTTCTTCTTCTTCCTCTTCCTCTTCCTCTTCCTCTTCCTCTCCTTCTTCTTCTTCTTCTTCTTCTTCTTCTTCTTCTTCTTCTTCTTCTTCTTCTTCTTCTTCTTCTTCTTCTCCTTCTTCTTTTCTTTTTTTGATGGAGTCTTGCTCTGCCGCCCAGGCTGGAGTGCAGTGGTGCAATCTCAGCTTACTGCAACCTTTGCCTCCAGGGTTCAAGCAATTTTCCTGCCTCAGCCTCCTGAGTAGCTGCGGCTACAGGCGTGCACCACCACCCAGCTAATTTTTTGTATTTTTAGTAGAGACGGGGTTTTGCCATGTTGGCCAGGCTGGTCTTGAACTCCTGACCTCAGGTGATCTGCCTGCCTTGGCCTCCGAAAGTACTGGGGTTACAGGCATGAGCCACTGCGTCTGGCCTCCAAGCCTTTCTTCTGAGGAGGTCGCTCTTCTGTGGATGTGGCACCTTTTAACTTATAAAGGATGCACTCAGATGCTTTCTTTCCTGATGTTCATAATCACCCAATGAGGCAGGCAGAGAGCAGTATTAGTAACTCAATTTCCAGAGAGATCTGGGGATTAAGGGGTGAAATGGAGTAGAAAAGAAAGCGACCACTAAGCGTTTAGAACCTACCGTATGCAAACAAAGTGCTGGGCCAAAGGCGTGAGTTTCCCGTGGCGATAGAGTAAGTAACAGGCAGAACTGGGGCTGGAGTCCTGGTCTCCTGATTCCAAGTGTTGCAGAATGGCACAAGGCAGAGGGGATTATGGGTAAGCTGCCCTCGGGGAGGGCGGGTAGACAGGAGACTAACAGTGAGAGGCAGCGGAGGTGGAGAGGGAGGTTGGCAGTTAGCAAGTATGAGGCAGTGGGTGGGGTTGGGGCCACAGCTCCCATTATGTGGCTGTCATCAAAGTGCCCAAAGAAATAAAGGTTTGCAATTACAGGGAGACTTGGGTTTGGGAATCTCCCAGCAGCAGGGCTCAGATGTTAATTAAGCCTAAGATAGGTCATTATCCCTCTCCATTGGATTGAACAGAGGGAAACTGATGCAGACGGCAGGTTAAAGACTTGCCCATATGGCTGTTAGGTGTTATTATTTCTGGTTTTTAAGAGGCACCCAACGTGGGGCTTTGGGGCTCAGCCAAGGGGAAGGAGGTCACATCTAAGTGCTAGTCACTGAGGAGGTTCCCCACTCCTCCCTCACAACTGAAGAAGGGCACTCGGCGTTTGCCCCGTGGCTGTTCTGGGGCCGTCTGACTTGTGTTTGCACACTGAGGCCACTGCAGAGCTGGAGAGCAGAGTGCGGGGTGCAGAGGAACTTTGCAGGGTGTTCAGCCCTCAGCCTCTCAGTGCAGACAGGGAGAGGAGGCAGTAAAACCTTGAATGACCGGCGTGGCATGGAGTGGCATGGACACCCACCGATCTGAGTGGACATTGGCGATAGCACTGGCCAGTAGGTTCTGAGGCCCCTGCTTAGCCAGCTGTTGACTCTTTGATTGTGGATCTTGGACAGGTGTGTGTAGGGGGTGCTCCCAGAGGAGACCCTTGGTAGCTGGGGACACAAGAAGGAATACTGTGGTGAGGCTTGGGTGGGTGGTTGTTTAATAGATATAGAAGTAATTCAATGTTTTACCAATTAGTGTGGCTATAGTAGCAGATTATCAATCATTAGAAAAGGACTTTTTTATGTATAAATTAATTTACAAATATCAAGGACTTTACAATAATAATAAAAACAACATATTATTTTTATTTTTATTTTTTGAGATGGAGTCTCACTCTGTCGCCCAGGCTGGAGTTCAGTGGTGCCATCTCAGCTCACTGCAACCTCCGCCCCCTGAGTTCAAGCAATTCTCCTGCCTCAGCCTCCCGAGTATCTGGGATTACAGGTTCCTGCCACTGCGCTTGGCTAATCTTTGTATTTTTAGTAGAGACGGGGGTTTCACCATCTTGGCCAGGCTGGTCTTGAACTCTTGACCTCGTGATCCACCCACCTCAGCCTCCCAAAGTGCTGGGATTACAGGTGTGAGCCACCACGCCAGGCCTGTGTTATTGTTAAAAATAATACTATTTAATCCCTTCACAGAAGCACCGGGGCTTTGTTTTCATGCCTATTTTCCAGCAGCCTCCCTTTTAGATATAAAGAGGATGTTCCTGACCTGTGGTCAGTGGACAGGAAGCCTAGGCTAACTCTTGCATTTGGGAAGGTGAAAAGAAGTAAGTTGTTCTTTCTTGCTCGTTATCTCAGTCACCGGGGTTTGATGTTACTGTAACACAGATGGTGACCTGTGGATAGGCCATCTGTTTCTGCTCACCTGTATAGATCAAGTCATTGTACACGGATGAAAAAGTGAGTTGCTCCGGCTGTAACTTGTGATTCTAAACATCGAATAGAATGACAAATAGCAACGGCACTTCCTGTATCACCTGCAAAAGCGCCTCTGCCGATTGGTCTATCTCTACGTCACAGCTTACCTTTGACGCGAAGTTACAGGGGATGCCATTACTTGGCTGGCAGCTTGGAGAAGGTCGGCAATAATTTTCGGGCAAAGGCCACGGCATGACTTGGACTCCTCATGCTGCCTGTGGCTTCAGTCACTCCAGGTATACCAATTCTCCAGGACACTATAAAGATTTCCTAATTAGACTTTTATTGTGCTTGGAGACATGAGGCTGAAAGCTGCTAGGCAGAGTGTGGCCATGGTCTTAAAGATCAAAGTCAGGTCTGGCTTACTTCTGGACCTTGACCTTATTTTTGTAGAGCTGAATAATAATAATAGCAAAGATGGAAAGAAGAGGCTTTGAAGTGTTACAGTGGCCTAGTTATGCTCTACCTGGGAAATGCAAACAGCTGTGAGTAACTTTAATTCTCTGCAGCGTTATCTGTTGAAAGGCTGACTGCACACTCAGGACAAGCCTTCGAATAAACAGGCACACCTGGATTTAAATGTCCAATCCTTTGTGTCGATCTTGGAGAATTAAACATAATCATGTGAACTATTGATTCAGGCCAGGCCTGCCATGCTTGTCCACAGCTTCCCCCGCAGACATCTGCTTTCTGAGTTTGCTCAGCCACGGGAAGAGTCCCTGTTTAGGAGGACCTGCCTTTGATGTATTCTTGCTTTTCTCCTAAATTAGCATTCACCATGATGCCTACAATCATGTTAAAATCTGCTTAAATCACCCAGGAATGTTTATAAAATACTTATAACACAATAATTGAACTTCACAGATAATAACCCATATTTCATAGTTACAGCTTACAGTGACATTTTTATGTCCATGATCTCATTTGACCTTAAACAGCCCTTTGAGGTGGGTAGATGTTATAACCTCCATTTCATAGAGGAGGAAATGAAGGCACAGAGAGGCGGGACTGGCTTAGAGTCAAAGTGTCAAAGATGCAGGTGATCATCTGGTTACAAACTGTCTTTTTCAGGTGGAAAACCCAACTGGAACAAAGAGGCTTGCCCAGTTCTCCTAAGAATTGGAGCAGAGCTGACAAGCCAAGGGCATTTTCTTGCAGTTATTTTGAGGAAGCCACCTGAAATCTAAGACACTGTCCATGTGATCAGTGGCTTCAGTTCGAATGTTCCTTGGGGTCAGAGCCTGGCCCGGAGCCTTTAACATGTGACCACGGGGTTGTGTTGAGCCCACGGTTATCCAATTTAAAGCAACGTAAAAGACATAGAACCAAACTACTGAGGGTGGCACATTCAGTCCTGGGAGAGGGACAGAGAAAACAGGTGGGGCATTCATGGTGGTCCCTGGAGCTTCAGGCACTCCAGAGGGCTCTGGAAGGCTCCATTGCCTACTCTCCTCTTTCCACACCCCCACCTCCACAACCTGCACTCCTCTCTGCCAGGAGCCTTATCCTAGGCTTCAGGGTGGGAAAAGTCTCTCGTCCTGCCCCATTCCCACAGCCTCACCCCACTGACCTCCTCACTACCCTTCCCCTCTCCAAATCCCAAAAGGCTCTCCCATTGCCAGGACACTGTGCCAGGCACTGAAGAGTGGGACACTTGCCATACGGTCCTGTCCTCAAGGAGCCTGTGGCTCAGGGAGAGGAGAGAAGGTCAGAGCTGCGCAGAACTGGCGGTGCTTCCCCACGGTGAGGGAGCTCTCAGCAAAACGCCCGTGCGGTGTGGATATGGGCAGTGGCGGGAGGGGGGAGGAACGCTTAGCAGGGAGGAGGATAATGCCCATGAGCCCAGAGGGAGGAGTGGGATTTGTGACTGGGGAAGGCATTTAGGCTACAGGAATCAGATGAGTCCCCTGGGGTCAAGTGCGTGGGTGTGGTGTGGGTGTGGTGTGTGTGTGTGTGTGTGTGTGTGTGTGTGTGAAGATGAGATATAGACAAGGGTCTGTCATTAAGAGCTTGTATATCCAACAACTTTGACCTTCCCATTGAAAACCATGCGTTTGAAGGATTTTGAAGACAGAGGGCCTGG
The DNA here is from genome assembly GCF_028878055.3 of Symphalangus syndactylus. Taxonomy (NCBI): domain Eukaryota; kingdom Metazoa; phylum Chordata; class Mammalia; order Primates; family Hylobatidae; genus Symphalangus; species Symphalangus syndactylus. Next base: position 96,435,744 of record NC_072439.2, read on the forward strand.
TGCCCTGAGGCCATGGTGTAGGAACTTCCTGCTGTGTGGTGTGGAGGAAGGATGGGGGTGAGGAGGATCTGGAGGCAGACAGAAGGTGAAGGAGGCTCTCGCAATAGTCCAGGTGGGATGAAGGCCTGGGCTGAGGGAGAGATGCTGGGAGTGCAGAAAGGGCAGGTTCCAGGGATATTTCAAAGTAATCATGAGGACAGTGAGAAAGAAGGAGTCAGAAACACGGGGCTGAGCTGGAGCAGCTGGTATTGGCTTGGGAGACTGATTGTGCATGTCTTTTTCCAATTCTGCTTTCGGGGATGCAATGCTGGTAGCTTTAAACCAGCTACGGTAGAAGTATTAACACCACAGAAGTCAAGAAAGGCCTTTTCTCTGCAGAGAGCCGATTGTTAAACATTGACCAGCACACCTCTGACGAGATACCTGAGGCTTCTCCTGCTATGGCTGGTCCTGAGGGCAGTGTTAGCTGGAGCTGCCTGAGGAAGCTTCAGAGGCAGGTGAGATGGGCTTTGAGCAAGGGAGAGTTGTGGTAGCTGTGGGGTAAGGGAAAGCATTTCCGGTGAACCGAACGGTGTGAGCAGAGGCCCCCCTACTTTGGGGGTATCTTGGTACAGAGCAGGGAACTTAAGTGATACTCAGTGACTATCGTGGGCTATTTTACCTAAATTACCTAAATTAGGTCTTTATGTGTTGGTAGATTGGATGCACAAATGAAATGTTCCTTAAATCCTGAAAGGTACATGGTGCCGGTTTGCCAAGAACCAGCCGATGTGTGCCAGGAGTTCAGCTTTACACAGAGCATTCCCTGAACCCAGCTGCCACGGTTCATTATTCACCTTAAGGGTGACTCAGAAATCAGCTTAGATTATTATTTCGGGGGAGGAAACTGAATCCCAGAGAGTGCTTCCGTGACTTTCTTAAGACCACAGCCAGTTAAACCTTCATCAGGATTAGAACTTTGGAGTTAGAACTTGTATTAGTTATCCACAGCTACATAAAAAATTTCTCCCACATTTAAAAAAAATAGTTAAAAAACTGGGTTTTTTTCTTTCTTTCTTTCTTTTTCTTTTTTTTTTTTTTTTGAGACGGAGTCTCACTCAGTTGCCCAGGCTGAAGTGCAATGGCACAATCTCAGCTCACTGAAACCTCCACCTCCCGGGTTCAAGCGATTCTCCCACCTCAGCCTCCTGAGTCACTGGGATTACAGGCACCTGCCTTCATGCCTGGCTAATTTTTGTATTTTTGTACAGATAGGGTTTCACCATGTTGGCCAGGCTGGTCTCGAACTCCTGACCTCAGGTGATCCACCCGCCTCGGCCTCCCAAAGTGCCGAGATTACAGGTGTGAACTACCGTGCCCGGCCTTGTTTTAACTATGTTGCCCAGGTTCGCCTTGAACTTCTGGACTCAAGCCTCCCGAGTAGCTGTGACCACAAGCATGTGCCACCAAGCTCAGCTTTAAAAAAATCATTTTAAGCGGCTTACGACAATAATAAACATTTACTATCTCACAATTCCTGTGAGTCAGGGATGCAAGAGTGATTTAACTGGGTGAATTTGACTTGGGGTCTCTCATGAAATTGCAGTTAAGATGTCAACTTGGGCTGCAGTCATCTGCATGGGGCTGGAGGATCTGTTTCCAAGGGGCCCCACTCACAAGGCTGGCAAATTAGCACTGGTTGTGGGCAGAGGCTTTAGTTCTTCACGGGCTGTTGGCAGGTGGCTTTGGTTCCTCACCAGGAGGGACTCTGTATGGGGCTGCTTGTGCATCCTCACGACATGGCAGCCAACTTCCTCCTGAGTGAATGATCCGGGAAAGATCAAGGTGGAAACTGCAATGCCTTTTATGACCTCACCTCAAAAGTCACACACCATCATTTCCACAATATCATAGTGGTTATGCAAGTGAGTCCTATTCTGCATGGGAGGAAGTAACACAAGAGGCAAAGATCACTCGGGACCGTCTTGGATATTGGCTACCGCAGAACCCAACACAAGCAACAAGTTATAATCATGAAGCTCCTGAAGTCAGAGGACACGGCTCTGCCATTTGGTAGGTAGGGATCCTGTTAAAGGCTCAGCTTCCTCATCTGGAAATGGAACTATAGGCCTTACCTGTTTTGCTGTAGTGGGTTGTGATGAGGACCAAACTACAAAGAGTGGTACAGATGTTAATTACAATGATTTTTCCTATGCCACCCATGGAAACAAAAATAGCAAGATAGAGAATGCTAAATCCCAGGTTTTTTTGACTGCTATTCAGCAAAGCCTAGGAGACTTTCATGACACCTGGAGAGGCGGCCGTAGCGTATGTGTAAGAGTACTGGTCCCAGAGTGAGCCTCCCTGAGCTCAGCCTCATCACTTACCAACAGCGGACCTTGGGCCAGATGCTGAAGCCTTCTGTGCCTCGGTTTCCTGACCTATTACTGTGGAAATGATGACAGTACGCTCCTCATAGCATTGTGGGAATTAAATTAGCTAATTCAGGTGAAGCATTTAGAAGAGGGCCTCCTGACACCTAATAACTGCTTGATATAAATAATAGCTTCTGCTACAGAGTGGCCATGAAGTCTGGACATGTAGATATTATATTATCATGCATCATAAGGTAATACCAACAAACCATTTATTATATATTCACCTATGTTTCTAGATTTAATAGCCAACCTATATTAGTGCTCTGCTCCTGAATGTCCATGCACTTTACTGTGCTCTTTAGTTGTACCTCTAATCCAGGTAGTTGATCTGGTGTAAGATTCTAATCTCGTGTGAGAGAGGAGAAGACCTTCATTACACTTATTAATGCTGGCCCAGCCTCCAGGCTACCCCAGATGTGAGGTGCTGTTAACTCTGCTGTCAGGCGCACTGCTCAGCCCAGTGGGGCCTTTTATGACACCAGCACACAGGGTAGAACAGATGTCCCTGTGCTATTAAGTTGATTTTGCAAACTACAGTGGCCATCCCCGTAATGGCATAAAGATGTGCTTTACCCCGAAGGGACAGGGTATTGGAAAACAGTTGAAAAGGCTTCTGAACAACGTGTGAGGGTGCCTGGGAGAGGAATGCTGCAGATAGGGAAGGTCTGGGGCTGCAGAGATGTATCCCATGTTAATAAGACACATAACTCTGAGCACGTAAAACTCTTGAGCCTAGAAACTGGTAGCACTGATGGCGTTTAAATTATGTTATGAAACAACTCTTTGAAAATAATTTACCAGTTTCTATAAATTGGGGCTCTCTGGTTTGTGTAAAGGCTTTTTTTTTTCTTTTCCTTTTCTTTCTTTCTTTTTTTTTTTTTTTTGAGACAGAGTCTTGCTCTGTCACCCAGGCTGGAGTGCAGTGACGCGATCTTGGCTCACTGCAACCTCTGCCTCCTGGGTTCAAGCGATTCTCCTGTCTCAGCCTCCCAAGTAACTGAGATTACAGGCACCTGCTACCACACCCAGCTAATTTTTTTCTTTTTTTCTGTATTTTCAGTAGAGATGGGGTTTCGCCATGTGGGCCAGCCTGGTCTCGAACTCCTGACCTCAGGTGATCCATCAGCCTCGGCCTCCCAAAGTGCTGGAATTACAGGTGCGAGCCACCATGCCCATGCTGCTATCTTACTTTCAAGAATTTGACTCACGTCTTTCTGGAGAGCATCTATCACTTAGAATGGCTTTCCCAAAATATGTTTTTAGAACACCAATCCCATGGAATGTTATGGGCGTGGCATTAAAAAAGGTTTCGGTGATCAAATGAGCTTGGAAAACACTGGATCAAAGATTCTCGAAGATGTTTCTTTTTAAAAGAAATTGTCAGAGCCTTTCATATGCTAATACGTCTCATGAATCTCTATGAGTGATAAAATCTATAGTTTTCCCCACATTTATTTAACCACAACCCCTGTTTTCGGAAGAATATATTTCAGAATAAGTATTCAGTGGAATCTAGATATAGGAAAGTGTAGACCCAACAATTGGAAACCTATTGTTTAGTCCGCCTAGTCCACCTGGCACATCCACTTTTTCCGATAGCACTGCCCCGTCTTCCAAGACCTGCTCTCAGCTCCATTCCTGTGGTCTCCAAGGGAACCCGTGTTTTCTTCTGTGTGCCATCCCTTGGCCAAAGTGACCCACCTCCCAGCCACTAAGTCCCTTTCCTGGAAATTTTGAATTTGGGACCAATAATTCTTTTTCTGGTGGTTGAGGCTGCAAGACACAAAACCTAGGCTGAGCGCAGTGCTCACGCCTATAATCCCAGCACTTTGGGAGGCCGAGGCAGGCAGATCGCATGAGGTCAGGAGTTCGAGACCAGCCTGGCCAACATGGTGAAACCCCGTCTCTGATAAAAATACAAAAATTAGCCAAGTGTAGTGGTGTGCGCCTGTAATTCCAGCTACTCAGGAGGCTGAGGCAGAAGAATCATTTGAACATGGGAGGCGGAGGTTGCAGTGAGCTGAGATTGCACCACTGCACTCCAGCCTGGGCGACAGAGCAAGACTCCACAGGCCACTGGGACAGCAGAAGATGTATTAGCTAAATTGCCTTAGTTTGAAAGCAACAACAACAGAAAAAAGACACTCTGGCTGATTTAAGCAAAACAAAAAGAAATTTGCCGGAAAGATACTGGGGCCAAAGGGCTGTCTACTGTTGGGCAGGTTGTGTGCTGCACAATTCAGGTGGTGGGAGAAGCGCTCACTTTCTCACCTACGTAGAATTGCACCTCCTAAAGTTGTGCCGTACACTGCCTATAACACCATATGCGGTAGTCCTGCAGGAGCGTCTCACAGAAGTGTTTCTCAAACTATCTGTGCTGAAGGACCAAGTTTTTAGTGTTAATGTTATTATTCAAATCCATTGTAGATCAAAACTTTGGTAAATCAAATACGAATTACCTGAAAAACAAAATTTCACTTGATGTCCCAGCAATTGTTCTAAAAGTGACTAAGCACTCTGAACTGACCTCACTATGAACTAGTAACTCATCATTTGGGAAAGGGAACTGGTCCACAGACCACATTTGGAGAAGCAATCAGATTGTCCAAACTCCACAAAGGTACGGAGGGAATTAGGTGCCCAGAACAACTAGAATGAGGCCATGAAATACATCTGGATTCTCCATTGCCCATATGTTTTTCTGTCTGCCTCTTGTATTCTTAAACCTCATGGCAGAATGGCTTTCTCTGGGCTGTAGAAAACACAACCAACAGCTCTTTAGGTTTTGTGTCTTTTTTGTTTTAGTTTTTGTTTTTGAGATGGGTTCTAGCAATTCTCCTGCCTCAGCCTCCCAAGTAGCTGGGACTACAGATGCATGCTGCCATGCTCGGCCAATTTTCTTTGTATTTTAGTAGAGACGGGGTTTCACCGTGTTGCCCAGGCTGGTCTCGGACTCCTGGGCTCAGGCAATCCACCCGCCTCAGCCTCCCAAATTGCTAGGATTATAGGCATGAGCCACGGCGCCCAGCCCAGCGGCCTATTTCAACTGCCTTTACTATAAGGGACCTGGATTTAGAGTCTGACTTTCCCACGGTATGATTCATCCATTTTGCTGTCTTGTTAGTTCTCATGGAAGGAAGCAACTTAATACACACAGCTTGGGAGGATGCCAGACATTCTTCTCCACCAAACGTGACATTCCGTGGCTGGGCACACTGGCTATTTAAAGGTTCCCTTTCCACATGTGAGCCCCAGTGTAGAGACATCACATTTGGCTGACAGGTAGAGGGAGACAGGCTAGGCATGTTCTGTACACTTTGTTGGTGGGCCTGTAACATGGTCCTCTTTCTAGAACCCATGTTTAGTAATAGTGTCAAAAGCTTTAAAAATGTCTTTTGCTCTTCTAATAATTACACTTAGAGGATTGTCTCTCAGGGACCTGAAAGGCCATCAGAGATTTATGCCCAAATATACTTGCTACAGTTGAACTGAAAAAATAAAAATCAGACCAGCCTGGGCAACATGGCGAAACTCCATGTTTACAAGAAATACAAAAATCAGCCAGGTGTGGTGGTGTGCACCTGTAGCCCCAGCTCCTTGGGAGGCTGAGGTGGGAGAATCACCTGAGCCCAGGGAGGTCGAGGCTGCAGTGAGAGGAGATCGTGCCACTGCACTCCAGCCTGGGTGACAGAGAGAGACCCTGTCTCAAAAATAAATAAATAAAATAAAAATTAGGAATGACCTGAATGTCCAATATATAGAAATAAGTAGATAATAGAAAACTAAGTGAAAGTCATCCCAATTTATTAAAATTATGTTTATAGTGTTTTTAGTAGTATGGGAAAATATATACATATTAGAGTAAAATAGCAGGATACAGTAGATTACATATTCAAGGAAAAATCAGTAAGAAAAAAGACTGGCAAGAAACAGGCTAAAATGTTCATAGTGAATGTCTCTGAGTAGTGCTATTTAAAGTGATTAACATAATTTTAAAAATATTTGTATAAACTTTCTAAATTTTTTTTTTGTTTTTTTTTGTTTTTTTTTTTGTTTTTTGAGATGGAGTCTCCCTCTGTTTCCCAGGCTGGACTGCAGTGGCGCGATCTCGGCTCACTGCAGCCTCTGCCTCCTGGGTTCAAGCAATTATCCTGCCTCAGCCTTCAGAGCAGCTGGGATTACAGGCGCTCGCTGCCACGCCTGGCTAATTTTTGTACTTTTAGTAGAGACGGGGTTTCACCATGTTGGTCAGGCTGGTCTCGAACTCCTGACCTCAAGCAATCAGCTTGCCTCAGCCTCCCAAAGCGCTGGGATTACAGGCGTGAGCCACTGTGCCTGGCCCTAAAATTTGTATAAGGAGAACGTATTACTTTGATAACCAGGGAAAATGACGTTAAATATTTTACAAAGGGGAAAAAAGATAGGGCAGTTGTCTGTTTTAGGTTGGGCCCCAAAACGAAGCTGGTGGGTCACTTGGGGGTCAGGTCTAGGCTTCAGGCTCAGCAGTTTGACTTCCTTGGCTCCTTGAGCAGATCTGGGCCAGGGTCCCTGGCTCGTGCTCACAAGCAGACACAGAGCCCAACTCAGAGTGGGCCCTCATGCATGGGTTGAGTGCCTGTGATTATCAACTCCCATTTCAACAGGTTACATTGTTTTTTTTTTTTCTTTAAAGAATTGGTTTTTAACATGCCCATAGTAAAAGCTCTGAAGTGGGTACCATTTTCTGATTCCATCTTAGATCTGGGGAAATCCCTGTGATAGCAAAGAATGGGCAAAGTGGCTAAAAAGAAAATGGGTCGTAAAGGCTAAGGCTATGCATTCCCCACAACCCGGAAATTCCACTCCTGGATACGTAACCTGGGCAAACCCACACATGTGCATGAATATTCATTATGGCATTTTTTTGTAACAGTTAAAAATTGGAAACAACACCAAAATAAATGAACTCCCATTAGCATGGAAGAATCCCACATCAAAAGTATTGAGCAAAAAAACAGCAAATAACAGTTTGATTCCATTAATATTAATATTATATTTATTTGCTATTATATTTTATGTTATCTATTTATTGTTATTATATAAAATATATTATAATTCATTAATATTATATTAGTTTATATTATATTAGTTTGTAATTTATTATTATATTAGCTTATACTATATTAATATTATTTACAATGATTCTATTAAGTTAAATATGTGCTCAAATACTATTGATTATTTATGGATGTCCACATATGTGGTAAAAGTAAAAAGTCATGTATGAGAATAATAAACATGGAATTCCCGAGAGCTGTTGCCTCTGGGCACAGAGGGAGGGAAATGCAACAAGGGAGTGGTCCATGGAGAGTTCAATGGTATCTGTGAGGTTTGTGTCTTACAAAAAATATCTGAAGCGAATATGGAAAAGAATGTTAAGACTTGACAAAGTCTGGTGGTGGGTACATGTAATTCCCTAGACTCTGCGTTCTTGGAATATTCCATGACAAAAAGATAAATAAAGTTAAAACATAGAAAGTAGGACACCAACTCAGAAAGTGCATGAGACGGGCGGAGAAGATACAGGGGAGGAGTGGGCTGGTGGGCCCTCCTGGTGTGAATCTGGACATGGTGACGTGGGGTGCAGAGGGGACCTGGGCACCAGAGCTGACCTGTGGGGTGCGCATGCCCAGCCCTGCTAACCACAACATGCGGTGCCTCTTTCCCTTCTTTTTCTGGCTGGACTTCTTAGACCTGCGGTCTGCTGGGAATCGAAAGTCTCAGCAGCAAGGCTTTGGTGCTGGACTCTCTTGTTCTGAGGTGTGCCGCCTGCCCTAAGGACATCCTTGGGTGGCTCCAGCCTTCGTACTCCAGGGCTGATGTAAGAACACCACAAGTTCATGCTCACCTCCTATGAAGGGATGGAGGAAACTTTGGGGCCTGGAGATCCTTATTTTATTTCACCTTCCTCAGGCTTTACTAAGTGCTCGGATAATTCATGGAAGTCTCCACTGTCCTGGTCATACGCACTTATTAATCTGCCTGGTCTCATCCTTTTTATTCCTGGTAACAATGTGTCCAGTTCAGGTCTATGTCAACATTCCAAGAAAATCCAGAGTGAGCCTCCTCACCAGCGCTCCTGTCTAGTCCTGGAACCAGGGGACCTGCTCTGAAATCTTAGCTCATGCAGCAAGTACCCGGATGACTGTAGGCAAGTCACGTCACCTCTCCAGATCTCTCTGTCTTCCTCTGGTAAATGGGGCATCCGCACCTGCCTCACCGGGTTGGTATGATGTCGTGGTTGCATAATGTATCATCTGTCACAGTTCCAAGCGCACTGCCTGCCTGAGAACTGGCAGACTGAGTTTGCCTAGCACAGACACAAAGCATTGATTTACCTTTCCCTGGGGTCAGATTTGGCACTCAGTGCTACAGGCCTTTCAGATTCTGGTCGTTTCTTTCTTCTCACCAAGCTCCCTTCCCCCCTCCTTCCTTCACTCCCAGCCCTTGTTTCCCAGGTTACCTCTCTCAGATTCCTGCAGAAAAGCCTGAATGCCGGCCTCCGGCTCTGGATAAGATTCTCCAAGAGTGATTCTCAATCTTGCAGAAGCTCAGAATCTCCTACGAGCTTAAAACAACAACAACAACAACAACAACAACGCAGACTCAGGAAATGTGCTTCATTCCATCCGCCTGGGGTGCTCTAGGCATTGTACTTTCTTTACCTTCTATCGCATGAGGCGAGCCTACTGTCTGCACTAAGATTCTGATCTGTAAACACCACACTTTCCTCTTGGGCTCCTGGGGAGCTCCCCCGCTGTCCTAACGATGGGAAGGAGCTATCACACCTTCGTTTTTTCGGTTTCTTAAATTCTTTCCCAAGCCACCGACCGGTGCGGAGGCTCACACCTGTAATCCCAGCACTTTGGGAGCTCAGGCAGGAGGATTGCTTAAGGCCAGGAGTTCAAGACCAGCCTGGCCAACGTAACGAGACTCTGTCTCTATTAAAAAAATAAGAGAAAACGTGCACAAAGAAAACATTTAATAATCTGCATGTTCTTCACAAAGTTCTTCCCTAATTTTACCTTGGATAACTTGTGTGGTAGGCAGAACACAAATAACCTCCAGGCTGTCTCAAAGGGTGAATTGGCTTTTCCTCCCAGGGCCCATATGTCCTTCTGATCTGCTCGCCCTGGGACCTAGCTGCCCTCCTGCCTGTAGAGCTCACTCTTACCACAGATCTGAAATAAACAGCCCAAATTAAACCCAGCTACACAAAGCCATCAACTTAGACGGTGAAGAATTTGTATTTAAGGGATATTTCCTATTTATTTTGGGCTGGTGTCTTCCAAGACACTGATGCTGAGTGCGGCTAAAGATTTTGAGCGGCCCCTGGTGTGTGGCCCTTGCAGGCACTGCAGGCTTCAGGGTCCCTCTGGAATCTTCCACCTTGGCCGTGTCCTCTTCCCTGCAGCTCCTCCTGGCTCGGCGGGCTCCCCAGCTGTACATGACACAGCAAGCCTCTGAGGCTCGGACTCTCTCGGGCTGCTTCTCCCTATTCCAGGTACAGACTCCAGGCTAATGGAGGATCTGGGGCCTAGAGAGCGGAAGAGACTTCCCCAAATCACACAGCTGTGGTCACAGCAATTGAAAATGGTGTGGCGGGAGGGGCAGGGCTTGGAATTCTTGGCTTTGGTTCACACTTGCCTAGAGGCCTAGGCTAGGAGGTTGGGTCTGGAGCCACACACTTATCTCAACAGCATTTAGCTTTCAATGAGCAGCATGGCTACAGTCTTACTTCTAGTTAAATAAGGTGGTGACACCCTGGAAGTTTCCACAAGCCTCTGGCTAAGAACTGGTTATAAAAGGTAAAGCAGAGGCTCATTTCCAGTTGAATACTCATCCCAGGATAGGAATAGAGACATCTTAGGCAGAGAGGGGAAACAGAAGTACCAAGGAAGTTTGGCTGAAATTTGGGGAAGATACTGACAAATTGAGTATAACTGACTATATATATTTTGATATTTGGTTAAACTTTTGATGGGTTGGTACAATTTCATTCTTTGCTTCCCTACTCCTGCAAAACAACTTTTTATATAGCATGTTCTGATGTCTTACATCATTTGAGCTTCACAATACCCATAGCTGAGGTGATCATTGCTGTTTCATGGATAAGGGAGCTGAGGGTCAGAGTGGGGCTGGCTTCTGCTCAGGGTCGTGGCTGAGTTGTCGGAGACTAGCTGTGGCTCTCTCCTCTCTAGCATCCTGCCTCTAGTTGTTCAGCTTCGGACCATCTAGGTTTTTGCTTTACCGTGACACATCGGTGTGGTGAGTTTCAGAGCAAGGATTTACAAAAGGGGATACTGTTATACTGGACCCCTGTTAACGTCAACAGGGACAGCACCAGGCTTGACAAGCCAAAAAAGAGACCCAGAATCAGCAAATGAGACACATGGTTTTATTAGGGTGAATCACACACACGGATGGTGCAGGGGCGGCAGGCTGAACAGAACTGCCACGGCCTCCAGAAAGCATGCAGTTTACACAACACTTTCACCTCATATGCTCCCCCTAATGACCTCCACCTGGCAACCTCCATTTATCCCAAAACAGAGAGCTTCGGTCCCCTGTATGGTCCACATTCCACTGGATGGCCGGGGGCTCAGATGTTCCTCACAGGTAAGGAATGACTCTCTGGGTTGGCCACACTCAGAACTCTGCACACATATTCAAGTGCATCTGCCATACAGAGTCATTCTCTGTGTATGCTTAAGAAGTTATTGCTATCAGGCACGTCTACCATACAAAGGTGTGTCTACCATACAAGGGGCTTGGAAGGGGTCTTGGGAAGAAAAATATGAGTTCAATATGGTGCCTGCAGAAATGGCAAATATGTGACTCCAGTAAAACCACCCAGGGCAGACATCAGTAATCTATCAGGACATTCCTTCCCATTAAGCCTGAACATGGCTTCTTAAGACTCTGATCCAGGCAACCATGAACATTCAGCAGAGCTGGAACTCCTGTTAGTGAGGCCTAGCCTTACTGAATGCCTACTATGTGCCAGGCACTTGCTACCTTCACTATCGCAGTACTTCTGCGTAACTCCAAGCAGCAGGCACTGTCAACCTCATTTTACAGATGAGCAAATGGCTTAGAGAAGTTACTATCTTGTCTCTCCAGAATGCATCTAAGATTTGAACCTAGGCAGTCCAGCTCCAGAGGGACAGCTTTGTGCTTTGTTTTCAGCTCTTTGTTGCCTTCCACCCCTGATCTGCTACTACTGCCTGCTGCCTTTCTAGGCGCAGTCAGTGTGACTTGAGGGCGAGAATGAGTTCACATCTCCTGGCTGCTCCTCTAGCTCCCCTAATGGTACACAGCCAATGGTCACAGGCCTCATTTCACAGAAGGAAGCTGTGACATCTCCAAGGAGACAGCTTAAATGACAGGAAGAAATGGAAATGGGAATAGTTAATTTCCCAACCCAGACCTCTAGGTCAGCCCAGGGACCGAGGGACTGGGGGAGTTTTAAAAAATGCCTCTTCTGATTCCTCAAAGCCTAACATGGTTTAATTTTGCAAATACACCCAGGGCCTGGGTCTGAAGAGTAACACAAGCAGTAGATCTGCCTAAAGCCTATCTTGGATTTTGTACAAGAAAGTTGTGAAGAAGTAAGAGTGACTGTTGATAAATGATCATCTCATAGGAATTCCTGCAGAATTTGACCATCAGCCTGGGCTCCTTTTTGTGCTTCCTGGGACCATGTAAATTAGTAGTTACAATGTTAAGTTACAATGCGAAATTGGAAAAATAAAAGGAGTTTTCAGTTCTGTGTGTGTGTGTGTGTGTGTGTGTGATAATCTATCAAGCTTCTTTAGGAGAAAAACATTAGTTGATTACATTTATTTATTTATTTAGAGATGGAGCCTTGCTCTGTCTCCCAGGCTGGAGCGCAGTGGTGCAATCTTGGCTCACTGCAACCTCTGCCTCCCGGGTTCAAGTGATTCTCCTGCCTTAGCCTCCAAGTAGCTGGGACCACAGGTGTGCACTAACATACTCAGCTAATTTTTGTAGTTGTAGTAGAGATGAGGTTTCACCATGTTGTTCAGGCTAGTCTCGAACTCCTGGCCTCAAGTGGATCTGCCTGCCTCGGCCTCTCAAAGTGCTGGGATTACAGGTGTGAGCCACCCCACCTGGCTGATTACACTTTAAATACTATGTTTGCTGTTTCTAAACAGGCATAAAATGAGCTTAATGTTAAAAACGTGGAATAAAATCTGAAAAAAAAAAAAAAAAAAAACCCACAAGCATAGTGTCTTTTTCATCTCTGTTGGTCTTAAAAACATTAAAAAGGACAACCTAATTAGCTACGTCATTTTCTTTTGACTATGGGCAGGTGGCTTTCTTTCTGGTATTCTAGAGAAGGATTAAGCATCTAAATAGATTTGCAGATAGACTGGTATAAATGTCTCCATTGTCTGCCTCCTAGGGATGGAGATCAAGAATCCCTGCAGGCGGTTTATGGGGTGTACTGGGTTGAAAATATCCCCACAAGATCCATATCCTCCTGGAAGCTGTGAATGTGACCTTTCTTGGAAATAGGGCCTTTACATATGCAATCAAGTGAAGATGAGGTGATATAGGATTAGGGTAGACCCTAAATGCAAAGCTTGGTGTCCTTATAAGGAGAGACACAGAGGAAAAGGCCATGTGATAACACAGGCAGAGACTGGAGTGATGCAGCTACAAGCCCAGGAGAGACAAGGATCCATGGCCACCACCAGAAGCTGGGAAGAGCCAGGGAAAGGATTCTCCCCTAGAGCCTTCAGAGGCAGCTTGGCCCTGCTGACACCTTGATTTTGGACTTCCAGCCTCCAGAACCGAATAGAGTTTGGAAGAGAATAGATTTTGGTTGTTTTCCGGCACCAAGTTTGTGGCACTTTGTTATGGCACCCCTAGAAACGAACACATGAGGGAATCTGGAATGGAATTTGGACTAACACTCATTCCAGACTCTCTTTCTGAGACCTTGAAAGTGAGGCCTTGATGTGGGTGAAGTGCTTGTTTTCCAGGCAGTCTCACGTTTCATTAAGTGCCGAGAAAATGGAGCCCAAACGGAGTGTGGTGGTTTTTGAAGGCAAGAATAGGCAACCTCCATGAAGGCTTTTCTTTTGTTATCGATTTCCATATTAGCTGATCTGGGAACTAGAATCACTTTTAGTTGGGAAAAACGGCTGCCCTGCCTAGAGATCTGAGCGGACTCAATTGAACGGCACCGAGAGGTTTGCTTCCGGCATAGCAAGTGTTTACTGAGCATCCAGGAGGGATGCCTGCCTGCCTCTACCTATGGAAGAGAGTCCGGCGATGGTGTTCAACCTGGCACATCGGAAGTACCTGGGGAGCTTTAAAAATTACCAGCGTCTGGGTCCCATCCTCCAGGCACCGATTTAACTAGTGTGGAGTGCCGCCCGGCATCAGGAGATTTAAAGCACCCCTAGGTTATTCTAATGTACTGAATTAGGGGCTGAGAGGCACTGACAGAAGCACCTCTAGATTCCAGGCTCTTGGAAGGAATATTTCCAATGACCAAAGTAAATTAAGGAAAATTAGCAAAGACATTAAAATATATATCAAAGAGAGAGAAAAACATAAACAAAAGGCGACATTCAAGATGCAGTTAAACTCTGCAGTGAGCTTCTCCAATATTTAAACGATGCAGCAGCTGTTTTGGAAAGCATGGTCCCACCAAATGCGGCTCTGAGGTCCGTGGAGTGAGTTTGGATGGTTTTCTTTGTTGGAGCCCTCGGCACAATGCCTGGCACAGAGCAGTCTTCAAGAAACATTGGCCAGTGTTGTCTCTTTAAGTCAAAGAGAAAGCCATAGTTCAGACATTTCTTGGCAACCTCTTTTCTTCTCCAAAGAAGCCTGGATCATCCAAACTATCCCCCAAAGCTTTCCTAATTCCTAGGAAGGCACCTCGAATTCTTTTAAATTAAATAGTTAATGACCATTTGCTGAAGTTCCTGGATTCGTTTTAGATGGGCTAAACTGGTGATTCAGAAGAGCTGGGCACTCTTATATGGCATGTGAGCACTACACTGACTAATCCACATATGCAGTGTAGGCCACTGTATATATGGATTAGGCCAATTGAAGGGACTTTAATGTTTCACACTTTAATTAATCATAAGGGGCTGTCAGTGTCTAAGTTTGCTGGTGTGACATACTGCTGATCATCTTTATGATTTATTTGCTGCCAACTTCTTAATCAGAAACAAAACATCCAATTATCCTATTGTTATTATAAGAAAATACAGCCTGTAATCCCAGCACTTTGGGAGGCTGAGGTGGGCGGATCACGAGGTCAGGAGTTCGAGACTATCCTGGCCAATATGGTGAAACCCTGTCTCTACTAAAAATACAAAAAACAAAACAAAAAACAAAACCAAAACTAGCGAGGCATGGTCGTGCATGCCTGTAGTCCCAGCTACTTGGGAGGCTGAGGCAGGAGAATCCCTTGAACCCAGGAGGTGGAGGTTGCAGTGAGCTGAGATTGTGCCACTGCACTCCAGCCTGGGCAATAAAGGGAGACTCCGTCTCAAAAAAAAAAAAAAAAAAAAGAAAAGAAAATACAATTCACTTATTATGTGGTTTTCAGGAATATCCGTTGGTAAGAAAGTGGGAATTGCCTATTCTTGCATGAACTATTAGGTGCTATGTGGACACAGTTTAGGGAAGGGATGAGTGTGGAGTGGAAAAATCTACCACGCTGAAGCAGGCGGCTGTGTTTCGAGCTTAATCTTTGTGATATAGTATCACTGCTAGCATATTTTTTTTGTTTCTGAGTAGGTATGTTTGACTCCAAGCACTTGGTAAGGACCAGACAAGGGAGGTCGATTAGAGTTAAATGTGTTTGCCAAAGCTGATGGTAGCAACCGCTTGGGCTACTGGGTTGAAAATAGTCCTGAGGCCAAATCCACATTTAAAGGGAAAGAGTATTAAGATTGATCAGCAATGTCTCAGAGCACATGGAGGAGAGAATGGAAGCAAGAATGCCAGGCAGTTATGATGATCTTCTTGGATCCTTTTTTTTGGAAGACAAGAGCTCTTGGTTGGCCAATTGGCCTTGTCCTAGTCAAAGGAAGTGCCACTTATTTTCTAAGCAACTATGTGCACCACGAAATTCAGTGTGTGGTGCAAAGCCAGGTGACCCTTGGCTAAAAGCCCCAATTGAAAAGTTCCCAAAGAAGGTGAAGAATGTAATACAATCACTCCCTATGGCCACTTATTCTATTTTTATTCATTCATCATGAAGAATTTTTCTGTTTGTGAGGTATTTAAGAACATGGCACAAGAAGCCAAGCTGTTTCGAAGAATAATGGTCAATGTCCATCATCCATGTCCAGGCTTGTGCTCACTGGCCCTTTAGAAAGCTGCGCATGACACTCCTGTTCCACCCCCTCTTATATCCCAGAACTCAGCGGCATGAGGCACGGTCAGCAGCAGCCCACACCACACCTTTGTGGGAATTTGAAAAACAGACCTCCTTTAGGTTATAGCCCTATGGGAACACAGCTTGGCAAGCAGACTTGGGTTGGTTTTCATTTCCCACTCAGCCCGTGACGTGGGCCCTTGTGCATGCCACCACCATCAAGACCACATATGGCCACCTTGCCTTCATACTAAGAAATCTAATTTAATTCATGACCAATAGTCATCACCCCCAAATAAATTACAATAACTTTGTGAAAAGCCTGTAGGAATAAACACAATTATATGCATTCATTTTCATCACCCATTAAAAACCGTAAGTACCAAAGGTCACAAATCCCTGACTTAGATATTTAGAAGTCCCAAGGCATCATGGACTGAGTGATTGAAAATTTCATTGTATGTCATGAACAAAGCTGAACCCTGTGCAGTCTAGTGGCCCAAAGTCCATATCAAACAGAAGCAAATGTTTGCTAAGCTGAATAGGCTAGTGAGCAATTCAAAGAGGGTTGGAAGGAAATATCATAAACCTTTGTTCATGCAGAATGCAAAGGCCTGGCAAAGGGACTCTGAGTGAGCCAGGTTTGAATAGGCTGTTACTTTAATGAAATAGTAATAGAGAATCTGGCCATCTGGAGGGTGTGGCAGTTACTTTGAAATGAAGCTCTAATTTGCATAGGCAAGTACTGAATAAGGGAATTTTGGATTCAGAAGTCTGTGGAATGGCTCTGCTGGTTTGGAGCCTTAGGCAGGTGGGACACAGATTTTGGGACCAGTCATTTATTTTAATGTGCGTTATATGGATGTGTGTGGGTGTGCATGTGTGTGCACATGTGCATGTGATTTGGGTGATAGAGGCATAGAATTAGCCCACATTTATCCCCACTCATGGGCTAATCCTTCTTCCCTTCTCTCTTCCTAGTTCCAGTTAATTGTGGCTCTATCATTCCCTCTGTCCTCTAAGCCAGAGATTCAGAAGTAATGCTAGATGCTTCCCTATCCCTCACTTTAATCTGTTACTCATAACTTAAACTTGCGGCCAGGCGTGGTGGCTCATGCCTATAATACCAGCACTTTGGGAGGCCGAAGTGGGTGGATCACCTGAGGTCAGGAGTTTGAGACTAGCCTGGCCAACATGGTGAAACCCTGTCTCTACTAAAAATACAAAAATTAGCTGGTGGTGGGTGCCTGTAATCCTGGCTACTCAGGAGGCTGAGGCAGGAGGATCGCTTGAACCTGGGAGGTGGAGGTTGCAGTGAGCCGAGATTGCCCCACCGCACTCCAGCCTGGGCAACAGAGCAAGACTTCCTCTCAAAAAAAAAAAAAAAAAAAAATTGCTTCCTGAATATTTCTTGACTCTCTTCTCTTAATCCTCACTCCCACTTTCTAGTTCAAATCTCATTGCATATCATCTATACCACTGAAACAGCCTTCTAGCTGCTACCAATGTTTCCCACATTAATTTATCCACTCCTTAGTCACAAGATGATCTTTCCAAATGACGGGTTTGACTGTACCTCTCCCATTCCTTTGTATGCACCAGACTCTGTTCTAGATCCTGAGGGTGTAGCAATGGCCCAAACAGTCAGGATTCCTGCCCACATGGAACTTAACTTGTTGTGGAGGGAGGGAAGACAGACAGTAAACAAGATAAGGCAGTAAAACAGAAAGCACGTCAGAAGGGTGAGAGGTGCTTTGGAGAAACATAAAGCAAGGAAGGGGGTTAGGGAGTTCTGTCGGGGGAGTGGCTGTGATTTTAAATAGGGTGGTGAAGGAGGGCCTCACTGAGAAGGGACATTTGATTAAAGTCTTTAAGGAGTTCAGAGAGTGAGCCTTGCAGATTTAAGGAGGAACAGTGCAAAGGCCCTGAGGTCAGAGCATGTATGGTCTCTACTTAAGGATGAGCCAGGAGGTTGGTATGTTTGGAGAAGGGGAGACGGGAAGCCAAGGTGAGAGACGTGAGGAGGGCCAGGTCACAGAGGGCCTTGGAAGCCAGTGTCAGACCCGAGTGAGATGGGAAATAGATTGGAAGGTTCTGAGAACAGAGTAGCCTGGTCTGGCTCATCTCATAATGAGGTCACTCTGGCTACTGCGTTGGGAGTACAGGGTAAAAGTGGAAGCAGACAGACCACTGGAAGGGCTACTGCAGGAATCCAGGTGAGAGTTGACAGTGATTTGGATGAGGTGGTGGCCCTGGAGGTGGAGAGGTGGTCAGATTTTTGATAACTTGAAGGTAAAGGTCAGAGGATTTGTTGACCGTTTGAATGAAATAGATGAGAGGAGTCAAGGTTGACCACTTTGGCCTGAGGAACTGGAAGGATGAAGTTACAATTCCTGAGATGACAAAGACTGGGAGGAATGAGTTTTAGGGACAGCTCATGAGTTCAGTTTTTTGTTTGTTTGTTTGTTTGTTTTTTGAGACACAGTCTTGCTCTGTCACGCTGGCTGGAGTGCAGTGGCGTGATCTCAGCTCACTGAGACCTCTACCTCCCAGGTTCAAGCAATTCTCCTGCCTCAGCCTCCCGAGTAGCTGGGATTACAGGCATGTGCCACCACACCTGGCTGATTTTTTGTATTTTTATTAGAGATGGGATTTCACTATGTCGGCCAGGCTAGTCTCAAACTCCTGACCTCAGGTGATCTACTGAGATCTACTCCTACTAGGAGTCTCAAACTCCTGGCCTCAGCCTCCCAAAGTGCCGGGATTACAGGCGTGCGCCACCATGCCCGGCCGATGAGTTCCGTTTTGAACACGTGAAGTCTGAGATGCCTTTAGAGATCCAAGTGGAAATGTCAGGCGAGCAGTTGGATGTATGTATCTGAAAATCAGGGGGGTATATGTGCCAGATATATACATTTGGGAGTCAACAGCTTATAGATGGAATTTAAAAGCATGAAACTGAATGAGATCCCTGAGATAACAGGGGTAGATAGAGAAGATGTCCAAAGACTGAGCTTTGGGGTAACTTCAAGATAAAGAGATCCAGAGAGGAGGAGGGACCAGCAAAGACTGGGAAAGAACAGGAGGAAAGGTTGGAGGAAAGCTAGCAGAGAGCTCTCGTAACCTAAAGCCAAAAAAAGAAGTGCTTAGAGGAGGAGTCATTAACCAGGTCAAGGGCTGCTGATAGGTCTAGCGAGGTGGACACTGGAGAACTGACAAACGCAGTTAGCCAGTGGCAAAGAGTGACCTTCGCAAAGCAGAGGCCATTGTTTTGATGGTGTTCCAGGGGTGAAAACGCAGTTGAAGTGAGTGTAGTAGAGAATGGGAGAAAGGAAATTGGAAGGTGCCAGAATTCATAACGTTTTTAGGAGTTTTGCCGTAAAGAGAGAGGAGTGAAGTGGTAGCTTGAGGGGGAAATGAGGTTGAAAGTTTTTTTGGTGAGTGGGGGACAGGAGAAATAATTGCCTGTGTTTATACGCAGTGGAGAGGTCCAGGAGAGAGGGGGGGCATGGCTAGAGGGATGGGATTGAGCAGAGGAGTGGAGGAGCTGGCCTTTGCTGGGAGAGGGCAGATTCTCTATAAAAGACTGGGAGATAAAAGTAAGTAGGTTGATGTGATGGGGGTTCTTCTGGAAGGTCACAGCTGCCCAAAGACCCCTCAGCGGCTCCCCACGGTGCCCTGCATGACAGAGTTTACGGACCTCAGCTCCAGGTTCTAGCTCTCTGCCCTCAACTCTTGCCCTTTCTTAATCCCTGCTGCCCCGTCCCAAGTCTGCATTTACACACGTGGTTGTGTGGAGCACTCTTGCTCTTTTTGTCCTGCCCAATCTTTAAGACCTAATGTCGCCTCCTCTGTTCCTCTGGGTTCCCACCAAAATCTGCTCAGATCTGCACTTTATCATAGCACCTTATCACTTGTCATTTTTATTTACTTATTAGCCTTCCCTCCAGGTGATCTCCTTGAAGGCAGATGTTTTGCCTTCTTATTTGTCTGTATTCACAGCCAACCCCTCCCCTAGGACAGTGTCTGGCACATAGAAGGAAATAACAATTGGGTACCCAGGAAACCACAAGTGGTTCTACGTATACTTTTGACGTAAACTTTTTAATCAAATTATAACATATTTATATACGTATAACCACATAATTTTAAGTGTATAACTCTGTGTTTTCAAAGGAAACGTGTGTGGCCTATTCCCACATCAATAAACAGCACCTTACCAGCGCCCTTGTCTCCTTCAGAAACTACCCCGATGAGACCTCCTGTCTTCACTTCTAACATCATGGATTCATTTTGTCTGGTTTTGAACTTTATATAAATGGAATCAAACAGGCTGTACTTTTTTTTTAGATGGAGTCTCACTCTGTTGTCCAGGCTGGAGTGCAGTGGGGCAATCTCAGCTCACTGCAACCTCCGCCTCCTGGGTTCAAGCGATTCTCCTGCCTCAGCCTCCCGAGTAGCTGGGACTACAGGCGCCCGCCACCACGCCCGGCTAATTTTTTGTATTTTTAGTAGAGACGGGGTTTCACTGTGTTAGCCAGGATGGTCTCGATCTCCTGACCTCGTGATCTGCCCCCCTCGGCCTCCCAAAGTGCTGGGATTATAGGCGTGAGCCACCGCGCCCAGCCCAGGCTGTACTCTTTTATGCCTATCTTCTTTCGTTCACAATTATGTTTCTGTGATTCATCCACTAGGTAGTGTATAGCACCGTTTGTTCATTCTCTGTGCTGTGTGGAATTCTGTTGTGTCAATATAGCACAATCTGTTTACACACTCTCATGTTGCTTCACATTTCAGTGGTTTCTGGCTTTCGTTTTTTTACAAACGTCACTGCAGTGAATGCTGCTGCACACGCTGTTGCGCTCGCGGACGCTTTTCCGCTGGGTGAGGATCCAAGCGTGAAATTGCTGGGTCATGGATTGAAGTGCTATACATATTTTTGACCACGCTACTGTGACTCAAGAAGCCCAGGAACAGAATTCTAGGCACCAGAACCATAATGTTACAGCCTCTGAGCTTTATGGCCTCTAAGCCATTTGTCCAGCCACTTCACTTGCATATGAGATTCTGAGACTCAGGCTGGAAAAGCGACCTGGGAAAAGTCACACAAGTCAGAGGCAGAGCTGGGGTTTCCTCATTTCCAGGCCACTATAGATCAAGACTGACATTGGTCAAACACCTCCTAAGACTCATATGAAGAAACTCTCCTTCCTGCTGTAGGAATGATCCACACCATTCCAATGTGGATACCAAATGTCATTGTTTATTAAGTGCGTGCAGTGTGCCAGGCATATTGTGTCACATGTTTACCTGTGTCATATATTTACATTATATATGATCTCTGGTTCTTACAACAACCCTTCAAGACAAGTAATATCAAGCCCATTTTTCAGATGGGAAAATGAGCTCAGAGGGGATGATTAGCTTGTTCAGGTTTTCCAGTTTCCTTAGGAATTGGCAGAGCTGGATCTGAACTCTGCTTGTGACTACTTGGGGGATGGAGGAGTGAACTCCTTTTTATCAGACCCTGGCTGCTGCGGCACCCGGAGAATGCTTTCCCCCCCAGGCTCTGGGGTTCCTCCAAAGAATAGAGACTCCCAGCTTTCCATGTGACAAAAAGCAGGCAATTCAACATGGCAAACCCTTAATATACCTGCAGGTTTCTCTGTAAGGACTGGTTTAGAAAGCGGGCTCACAGCCATTGCATTGATAGCAGTTTCTATTCTAAAACTACAGAAATTGTGAACACTTGCCCCCAAAACTCTCCCCAGAAGCCTTTAGGACAGCGAGGCTATGTTCAGAAACTAATTGCACCCATATCTGAGGCGCTACCACACGAACTTCACTATTCAGAGAATCTTTATAGCGAGCTACCTTACCTCCCCGTCCCTGTCCCATACCCTTGATGAGAGTTTAAAAAAAACTGAGAAAAAGATAAATGACAACCATTGACACGTGTCAGGTATTACTTATAATTCCTGACAATATATACTTAATTCTAGATTACATACTTAATTCTAGATTATATACTTAATTCTAGATTACATACTTAATTGTATAATATGCTGTGTCGTATACTGATGAATCACTCTTTTTTTTTTTTTCTTTTTATGAGACAGGGTCTCGCTCTAACACCCAGGTTGAAGTGCAGTGGCAGGATCTTGCAACCTCAGCTTACTGCAAGCTCAGCCTTCCAGGCTCAAGTGATCCTCCCGCCTTACCCTCCCAAGTGATTGGGACTATAGGCATGTGCCACCATGCCTGGATAATTTGTGTGTGTGTGTGTGCGTGTGCGTGTGTGTGCGTGTGTAGAGATGGGGTTTTTCACCACGCTGCCCAGCCTGGTCTTGAACTCCTGGGCTCAAGCAATCTCCCTGCCTTGGCTTCCCAACAGTGGCTGCGATCCCGGCTCACTGCAGCCTCCGCCTCCCGAGTTGAAGTGATTCTCCCACGCATCCTGCTCAGCCTCCCGAGTAGCTGGGATTGTAGGCGCGTGCCATCATGCCGGGCTAATTTTTGTATTTTTAGTAGAGACGGGGCTTTGCCGTGTTTGCTGAACTGGTCCTGAACTCAGGTGAGACGCCCACTTCGGCCTCCCAAAGTGCTGGGATTACCGGCGTGGACAACCGCACCCAGCCCCAAATTGCTCTTAAATGAATTATCTCAGTTCCCACATCACTCTTATATGAATTCTCTCAGTCCGTCCCCCCAACCATGCTTTAAGGTAGGTGGTATTATGATCTTCCTTTTACAGATGAGGAAACTGTATCTGCAATGGTGAAACAGCTTGCCCAAGGGCACACGGTAAGTGAATGGGCTCGGCTTGACCAAGCGCCTGTACAGCAGCCCTGCTCTCTTTGTTCTTATTGGTTGTCCCGCTGCACGGGGCTAAGCACTTGGTAGGTGCACCAAAAATGCTTGTTTACTAATTGATACCTTCCTTCCACTAAGGTGTTAAGTGTTGCTCTCCTCTACTTTACAGATGGAAAGTCAGTGTATCACCAAGTGATCCATCTCTGTAGGAATAAAAAGTATCTGTTAATTCCAGCCTCTGCACTTTGCATTAACTAAAGAGCGTCTGCGAGACTGGGAGACTGGCGCATTAGCAGGTGACTCTGTGGGCCGTAAGCCTAGAAGGACAGCTGCTTTACTTAGATTTATTGAGAGGGAAATGTGAAAGGCACCTAAAAGTCGGCTGACTTATCTCTTTTCCCTTCCAAACTCTCTCAGCTATGTGAATGGTCTCTGGTCTCCTGTATGGGGTGGGGGTGGGATGAGGGAAGAGGGGAGAGGAGTAGTGGGAAGTAGAGGGAGAGGGAATGAGACTATAGTGGGTTTTTTGTTTCAATGTGGTCCATTACACACAGCCAAGAACTTCTCGGCTTTAAAAATGCCCTCTGATTCTTGCCAACATCTGAAATGAAATGGTAGAGGTATGAAAATAAAAAAGAGCAAACAAACCATTTTCCAAAGTCCTGTTTAAAGAGAGTAAGCCTGGGAACAAACACTTGAAGGTTTGGTGTTTTTGTTTTTGTTTTTTTTAAAGTTGTTTTGTGCTGCTTTTCACTTGGAACGTATCACTTTATCACAAGGGACATACACATCAATCAGCTTGGTAATGAGGATACCCCAGATAGCAGCTGGGGCACCCTGATAGTACAGTCTTGGTTTAGGCAGTAATTAACTACATGACTTGGGGTAGTGACTTGACTTATCTGCATCCGAGTGCCCATCCATGTAGAAGCTATGTGGCTACTGTCAGACGTGAGGGATGAAGATGGGTGAGTGTTTGGTGGGTGTGGAGACAAGAGTAGGTAGAGGCTTTGCAATATTGTAGATTTATTGTCATCCTCTACCCACAGCGATCCTGTAGAAATTTTGCAACAGAGATTTGCAACCTTTTTGGAGGAGAAACTATTTTCAGTTTCCCCTAGTGTGTGGTAGGAATTGTCATTCCTCTGACTAAAATCTAAATGGCTACCACTTTCATGATAAAGTCCACATTTCTGTCTTTTTTTTTTTTTTTTTGAGTGGAGGTTTAATAGGCAAAAGAAAAAGAAAGAAAGAGAAAGGAAAACAGCTCTCTCTCTAGTGAGCGAGAGGGGACTTCCGAGAGGAAAGACGGCTGGTGGTCGATGTGCCGGATTTTACAGTCAGGCTTGAGGAGGTGGTGCCTGATTTACATCGGGCCCACAGATTGGTTCAGTCAGGTATGATGTTTACATACTGTGCAGGGAAGCCTGGCCGCCCCACCCTAATCCCATTATGCAAATGAACTTTCCCCTTGGCTGGTGCCATCTTGTCTGCTCCTCACTGTACACGTGACTGGCAGAGAAGGGAAGAGGGAGCCGCCATCTTGAACATGATTGGCATAACTGACAGCATCTGCGTCTGCAGCTCGATTTTTTTTATAGGCTACTCTGTGTTAGAAAGAAAAATAATTTGGGGCTGCTTTTCATCAAAAGGAAACTCTTGCCAGGGACTTCCATACCCTCACTATCTGCCTAAGTAATTTCTTCTTAACTCCTGTATCATTCTCCCCTCTGGAGTGGTGTAACCCTAACTGTTGTTAGGGGGTGTTGGATAAAGACTCTTTCTGGCTGCTTCTTGCTGAAAAGGGGCATTGTGTGGGGAACAGCAGCTAGGGCTCCTCCTGGGGTTGATTTAAGGGTCCTCGGAAGAAAGGTGTGTCCATGCGTGGTTCTGTCTGCAGCAGCGTTTGGAGTTTGACTGCTGTCAGCCATTCTGATGGGTTCTAACACTGGTTTCCCTCCACCAGATGTTGCGTTTCAGTGCATATTGTACCTTGGTATCCCGGATGAGGTCCCTGATATGAAGCAGCTGTTGTCTGGGATAAACACCTGGGGTTTGTTGTCTTGCACCAGGAACATTTAGGACACGGACACACATGAGGAGTTTAGGAGCAGAGGTTTAACAGGCAAAGGAAAGAGAAAGGAGAAAGGAAAACAGCTCTCTCTCTAGTGAGAGAGAGGGGACTTCCAAGAGGAAAACACCCAAAGTCTAAATTTCTTTAACCTGCCCAACAGGGATTAAAGACAATACCACTTTAAGCATGTTTTAATTTTTTTGTGTGTGTTCAGGCTTTATGTACAAGTTACCTGGATCAAATTAATTAAGCTAAAAGAGTTTTTATGAGCTCAATTAGATGGAACTTACCTTAAAATGCCCGAGGATCATCTAGATTGGGAGGTGATCCTCTGAAGCACAGATTATTACATGGCAGGTGCTAGGTTTAAGTTTTGCCCCCTAAGGACTCCGATCTATAGCTCCAGGAGAGCTATACTTTTATTCTCAAGCCTACTTGATGTGCATGAATGCAAAGAAGATGCCCTTGCAGTGCTGGCGGGGTGACTTTATTAGAAGAGTTTGTCATCTCTGCACCTTGCTCTGCACTCCCATGACCTCTCGTGGGGTGCTCGCAGCAAAGAGATCTTTCAAGCAGGAAAACTGCTGTGAATGTCAGGCTCTTGGATTGAGTCCCTAAAGAAGCCCCTGACCCTGACTCTCATCTCCAGCGCCTGGGGTCCCTGGCAGCCTGCCAGGCTTCTTGGAGGTTAATTTCTGCAAGAGTGAACATACATACAATCAATTCCCAACAAGGAGACTGTTCCCGTGGTACATGGAGCATGTTGTATGGGGAAGTGCAAATATCAAGAGCCTCTGAATTGTTGAGAGAAAATGTCTTGTTCAGAGAGCGACTGGAATCCGATTCCCATCGGATTCTCTCGCATTACTCTGTTTTCTCTCTTTTGCATTTAAGTGTTTAGAAATAAAAGTATGCAAATACGAGACATGGGCTGCTACTGTGGAAACAAAGTGGGATAATTATTACTTTGTATTCTGAGCAAAAGAAGGCTAGACAGTTTAATTCTAGAGATCTAAGTTTGGAAATTAGAAGGAATGAGAAAGTTAAATGGGGAAGAATATATCCTAGGATAAAAAGATCCCCAAAGTTAATGTATCCAACATGTCCTTATTTATTGTTTAACACAATTAACAGTTGCAAATAATTTATTTTAAGAGACTGCTGATAGTAACTTGTTAACCTATAGACTATCCATCATGTCCTTGGAACACCTGAGGTGGGTTATGCCCACTTTCTGGCGATTTTGAGAGGGAATGGAAAATTTCAGTCGCCGGTTTAAGTAATGGAACCAAGAATTAAATTGCAAATGACAAAGTATTCCCTTGGCCTGTAGCTTTGAAAGTCACTTTCTAGTGCAAATGTTGCAACAACAAAGGGAGCAGGGGAATTTGTTTCTTTAGGGGTAATTATTCTCACCTCCCGTTCTGCCATTTCACTGCTAGTTCCAAGGTCTGTTGGGGAGAGAAGGAGCCTGAAATGAATACATTCAACAACAGAAAAACCACAGACTGTTGGAACTGGGAGACCAAAGAGCCCAGCCTCCCCAGTGTCTGGCTGAGGATGCCGAGTCCCCAGAGGGAAAGGAACTTGCTTAAAGTCATAGAACTGGTATGAATGGGGAATGGGGAAAGACTCAGGGAGAATGTTCCAGACAGAGGGAATACTTGTGCAAAGGCTCCAAACCTGGGAGGTGTTTGGTATGTTTAAGAACCCAGAAGAAAACCATGTGTGGCTGGAGCACAGGGGCTGGGCAGAAGAGGAAACTGGAGAGGAAGCCCCCAGCTGGACCACAGGAGGACATCTGCTATTTATTTATGTATTTATTTGAGACAGAGTCTCGCACTGTCACCCAGGCTGGAGTGCAGTGGTGTGATCTTGGCTCACTGCAACCTCCCACTCCTGGGTTCAAGCAATTCTCCTGCCTCAGCCTCCTGAGTAGCTAGGATTACAGGTGTGTGCCACCACGCCTGGCTAATTTTTGTATTTTTAGTAGAGACGGCGTTTTACCATGTTGGCCAGGCTGGTCTCAAACTCCTGACCTCGTGATTTGCCTGCCTCGGCCTCCCAAAGTGCTGGGATTACAGGCATGAGCCACCGCTGAAAGAGAAGGGATAAAAAAGATATTTCATGCAAATGGAAACCAAAGGAGGGCAGCAGTAGCTGTATCATTACCAGATAAGACAGACTTTATGTCAAAAACTGTCACAAAAAACAAAAGTTATTATATGATGATAAAGGCTTCAATTCATCAAGAAGCTGTAACAATTGCAAATATATATACACCCAACATCAGAGCACTCAAATATAAAAAGTTGATATTAACAGATCTGAAGGGAGAAATAGACAGCAATACAATAATTATAGGGTACTTCAATATCACACTTTCAACAATGGATAGATCTTCCAGACATGAAATCAATAAGGAAACATTAGACTTGAACAGCACTATAGACCAGACGGACCTAACTGACATCCTGGCATACCTTGGAGACATTTGGGTTCAGTTCTGACCACTATAATAAAACAAATGTCACAATAAAGCAAGTCATGAATTTTTCGGTTTTCCAGTGCATATAAAAAGTTGTGTTTACACTATCCTGTAGTTTATTATGTGTGCAATAGCAATACATCTTTAAAAAATGTACATTATTGATTTTAAAATCCTTTATTGCTAAAAAAATGATAGGGATCATCTGAGCCGTCAGCAAGTTCTAATCTTTTTGCTGGTGGGGTTCTTGCCCTGATGCTGATGGCTGCTGACTGATCAAGGTGATGGTTGCTGAAGTTGAGATGGCTGTGGCAATTTCTTAAAATAAGATAACGTTGAAGTTTGCACATCGATATTGACTCTTCCTTTTATGAAAGATTTCTCTACAGCATGTGATGTCATTGGTAGCATTTTACCCACATTACAACTTCTTTCAAAACTGAGTCAATCCTCTCAGATGCTGTCACTGCTTTACAGCTAAGTTTATATAATATTCTGAATTGTTTGTTGTCATTTCAACAAAGCATCCTTAGCAGGAGTAGGTTGTATCTCAAGAAACCATTTCTTGGCTGGGTACAGTGGCTCACGCCTGTAATCCCAACACTTTGGGAGGCCGAGGTGGGCGGATCATGAGGTCAGGAGATCGGGACCATCCTAGCCAACATGGTGAAACCCTGTCTCTACTAAAATACAAAAAATTAACCAGGTATGGTGGTGCGTGCCTGTAGTGTCCCAGCTACTCGGGAGGCTGAAGCAGGGGAATTGCTTGAACCCAGGAAGCGGAGATTGCAGTGAGCCGAGATCACGCCACTGCACTCCAGCCTGGAGACAGAGCAAGACTCTGTCTCAAAAAAAAAAAAAAAAAACAAACCCAAAGGAAAAGAAAAAAAAAAAGAAACCACTTATTTGCTCATCCATAAGAAGCAACTCCCTGGGCTGGGTGCAGTGGCTCACACCTGTAATCCCAGCACTTTGGGAGGCCCAGGCAGGCGGATCACGAGGTCAGGAGATCGAGACCATTCTGACTAACACGGCGAAACCCCGTCTCTACTAAAAATACAAAAAATTAGCCAGGCGTGGTGGTGGGCACCTGTAGTCCCAGCTACTCGGGAGGCTGAAGCAGGAGAATGGGGCGTGAACCTGGGAGGCGGAGGTTGCAGTGAGCCGAGATCACGCCACTGCACTCCAGCCTGGGCTACAGAGTGAGACTCTGTCTCAAAAAAAAAAAAAGAAAAAAAAAAAAGAAGGAACTCCTCATCCATTCAAGTTTGGTCATGAGGTAACAGCAATTTAGTCACATCTTCGAACTTCACTTCTATAATAATTCTAGTTATCTCGTTATTTATTTGTACCTCATCTGCAGGACTTCCTCCACCCAAGTCTTGATGCCTTCAAAGTCATCCGTGAAGGTTGGAATCAACTTCTTCAAGACTCCTGTTAATGTTAGTATTTCAGCCTCCTCCCGTGAATCACTAATGTTCATAATGGCATCTAGAATGGTGAACCCTTTCCAGAAGGTTTTCAATTTACTTTGCCGAGATCCACCAGACATGTCATTGTCTATGAGAGCTATGGCCTTACAAAAGCTGCTTTTCTTTTCTATAGTGTTATAACCATAACACTATAGAAATCATCAAATCCAGCGATACACATATAGCTGGGCCTTGTTTTTAATCCAATCG
The DNA here is from genome assembly GCF_028878055.3 of Symphalangus syndactylus. Lineage (NCBI taxonomy): Eukaryota > Metazoa > Chordata > Mammalia > Primates > Hylobatidae > Symphalangus > Symphalangus syndactylus. The sequence continues at coordinate 96,464,629 of NC_072439.2, forward strand.
GCCCCTCTGTCTTTTGATTGGAAAATTTAATTCATTTACATTTAAAGTGATTATTGATTTTTAAGAATTATTACTGCTATTTTGGTAATTGTTTTCTAATTTGTAGATCCTTCGTTCCTTTCTTCTTCTGTTGCTGTCTTCCTTTGGGATTTGATGTTTTCTATAGGGGCACTGATTTCTTTCTCTTTCTGTTTTGTGTATTTAGTGTAGGTTTTTGCTTTGTGGTTACCTAAAACATCTTATGGTTATAACAGTCTATTTTAAGCTGGTAACAACTTAACTTTTATGATGTACAAAAACACTACTTTTAATCCTCGTCCCACTTTATGTTTTTGATGTCACAATTTACGTATTTTCATATTGTGTATCCATTAACAAATTATTGTAGCTATGGTTATTATTAATGTTTTTGTCTTTTCCTACCTCTTTCTAAAGCCTTTCTAATGTCTCCTCATTTCCCAAATCATGGGCCTTTGCGATTCCTACCCCTCTTCTGACCATTGGCATCACCCTGTGTAGACTATGAGCTCATGGAAAGCAGGGGCTGAGTCTCCTTTGTGCTTGGCCCATGGAAGGTGCTTGATCAAAGTTTATTCCTTTATCCTAGTTTTTGTCTTGGGAACCTTTCCTGCTTCAGCCTATCCTCATTTTTGGCACAAGTGACTAGAATTGCAAGAACGTCTCACTGGTTCACCCGCCTCTTTGTCTCCTGGAGGACACTAGGGTTCGGAGAGCCAATGGTCCAATCAGGTGGCCAGGCCTGTGTCCTCGCTTCCTCACCCCTCAGTGGGCACACTGTCCTCTCTTCCTCACCCCTCAGTGGGCGCACTGACCTCTCTTCCTCACCCCTCAGTGGGCACACTGCCCTCTCTTCCTCACCCCTCAGTGGGCACACTGCCCTCTCTTCCTCACCCCTCAGTGGGCACACTGCCCTCTCTTCCTCACCCCTCAGTGGGCACACTGACCTCTCTTCCTCACCCCTCAGTGGGCACACTGCCCTCTCTTCCTCACCCCTCAGTGGGCACACTGCCCTCTCTTCCTCACCCCTCAGTGGGCGCACAGCCTCTGCCTTGGGATGCTCCTTCTGCTTTGGCTTCCTTTGCTTTGGCTTCTGCCGATTCTGTCCTTTTTCTCCAGCTTCTGCTGCAGTGGTCGGGTCTGTTGTTCTGCTGCAGTGGTCGGGTCTGCTGTTCTGCTGCAGTGGTCCTGTCTGCTGTTCTGTGTTCTGCTGCAGTGGTTGGGTTTGCTGTTCTGCTGCAGTGGTCGGGTCTGCTGTTCTGCTGCAGTGGTCGGGTCTGCTGTTCTGCTGCAGTGGTCGGGTCTGCTGTTCTGCTGCAGTGGTCGGGTCTGCTGTTCTGCTGCAGTGGTCGGGTCTGCTGTTCTGCTGCAGTGGTCGGGTCTGCTGTTCTGCTGCAGTGGTCGGGTCTGCTGTTCTGCTGCAGTGATCAAGTCTGCTGTTCTGCTCCCTCCTCTTGTGTCTGCTGCTTTGCATTGGCTTCAGCTTCTGCTTTCTTCTGCCTTGTGCTTTGGCTTCTGCCTTTTCTGCGTCTGCTTTTTTCTTAGCTGCTTTTTCTGTTTCTGCTTCTCATCCTCCCTCTACTATGACTCCCCCGACCCGGTCCTGCTCTTCTGCCCTCTCTTCCCCACTCTTCCCCCCTCTCTTTCCGCATCTTCCGCTTCCCATGCTTCTTCTACTGCTGCCTCTGCTGGTGCTTCTTCTTAGCTGTTGCTTCTCCCTTCTGCTTCTCTTTCCTCCTGTGCTTGCTGCTTCTGCCTCTGCTTTTCCTGCTGGTGCTTCTTCTGCAACATATTCATCTACTTCTGCTTCTGCTTTTTCTTCCTTTTCCTCCTCCTCTTGCTCTTTTCCTCTTCCTCCTCCTGCCTTTTCTGCTGCTTCTCTTCGTTCTGCCGCTTCTACTTTGGCTTGTTTCCACTTTCTCTGCTCTGACTTTTGCTTTTGCTGCTTCTCCTTCTGCTGCAGCTTCTCCTTCCTCCACTACGACTATGTGTCCCTCTTCCTTCCCTACCCTGCCTGCTGTTCCCTCCTCTTCTTTCTCCCCTTCCTCTTCTCCCCCTGCTCTTCTTCTTCAGCTCCTGCTTCTTCTATTTTTGCTCCTTCTGCTTCTTCTCTTGCTGCTTGTTTCTCCTTCCAGGGCTACAACGTCTACTTCTCTTCCTCTTCCTTTCTCAGTTTCTCACTCTTCCTCTGCATCTGCGTGTGTCTGTGTGCGCAGCTTCTGCTTTCTGAGCATCTACTTCTGCTTTGCATGTTTCTGCCACTTCTCCTTCTGCCTTTCCTGCTGCTTCTGCTGCTTCCATGCCCACTTCTTCTTTTCTGCCTCTGCCTCAGTGGCTGCTGCTGTTGCTACGCCTTCCTTCTTTTTTCCTTCCTTCTCTTCCTCTTCCTTCATCTTCCTCCTCTTCTATGGCCTTTGCTTCTGGTTCTGCTTTTTCTGCTCCTTTTCCTTGTCCTCCTGCTCTGTCTTCTCCTGTCTTCTTCTCTTCCTCCTCTGTTTTCTCCTCCTTCTTGTCTTCCTCCTCCTCCTGCTCAGTTTTGAACATGCTGAGTTTAAGGTGCCTGTGAAACATTTACTTATACCTTCTCTAGGGCTTTCCAGTGTTCTTTAAGAGCTTCCAAATTCCCACCAGCTTGGGACTTGCTGGCTGACCTTCAGAACAGTCTCTTTTAGTGGGTGGCAGACAATAACAAGACCTCACAAAGGAGCGGCACTCTACAATTAACCCAGTGTTCACAAACCCATTATTTTATTAGTAGAACAGGGAAACTGAGGCTCAGAGAAATTCTATACTTTGTAAGGCTGCATAGAAATATGTGGATCTTTTATAAGAACCTACAGCCACTTTTCCCAGGGTTTGCCATAGGGCCTTACTTTTTAAAAATTTGTTATTTTAATAGACTTTATCTTTTTAGAAGCAGTTATAGGTTGACAGCAAAATTGAGAGGGAAGTACACAAAGTCCCAACAGGACCTTATGTTTTTACGGAGCTTAACAAGTCCGTTTGTATCCATGATTTCATCTGTTCAGGAATCACTTGAGAGGATGTCAGCCCAGAGAGGGAAGGGGTTCAGTTATGCCCACACAGCAAGGCAATGCCACCTCACTGGGGTGAGGGCCCCTAGCTCCTTGTCCAAGGGCTCAGGAAGGACCAGTGCTATTCAGAAAAGTAGTGAGGCACTGAATGGTAGGTGTGGGCATTGAGCCAGCTTCTCTTAGTATGTCACCAGTCCCTCCCACTCACATCCCGGCATGAAAGAGTCATCCAGATCTGGTTCTCTGAGTTTTTCCATCCTTAAGGAAAATTCTGGTGACCTAAATCTGGGCCAGAAAACCAATAAACACAGGAGTTGCTTTTTAAGAAACACTCAGTTGATAGGCTGAAAGTGCCACGAGGCCACAGGACAATTAGAGTATGCTGGGCTCCGAATGCTGAGCAGATGCCATCCTGGTTGGGAGCCAGGCCCTGGGAATAGAAACACCAGCCCTCTGTGCCAGCCCCTGGCAGGACCCTGCAAGGCAGCTGGTCTCTAGCCAGTTGCTCCCCTCTGTTGCCAACACTGCACAGGCCCCAGGGGAATGAAAATGGAATTTGGCAAAATTCACATTCTTGTCTTTGGAGAGTGGGTGAGAGTTGCACCCTGGGAAGTAGATTATCAGCCAGCCTCATGAGGGGAGGGCTCACCTTCCTTTACTTGCCGTCGTGTCTCCAGGGTCGAAATCAGTGTCTAGCATATAACAGGTGCTCAGAAACGTTTGTTACTGACTCGCTACACACTGAAGACAGGCAAGGGAGCTTTCACCGCTTTCTAAGGTTTCAAACTCCCAGATCTCTATGTTTGCAGGACTCTAGATGGCTTCCGATTAAGCACCTATTGTTGAGAGGGACTGTGGGGAGTGGTTGTCCAAATAACAAGAGAATGGCTTCCACAGTCAGGTTCCGTTTTAGAGGAGGCTCAGGGTGGAAGTAGTTTGAAAGGGAAGATGCAGCTCGGCTGAGTCTTGGGTCTTGCGGGAAGGGAGGAAAGGGGATGCCAGAGAGATGTCTTGGGCATGGGAAGAGAGCCTAGAGCTTAACTATAGAAGGGCTTGTGGAAGTCCTCTTGTTAGTTGTCCATTCACCAAGCATCTGTCTGTGGGCCTCTTCTTCGTGATGTGCTCTCCTGGGAAAGTACTGCATCTCTGTGTAGAGAAGGTGCTCCTTTCAGAGTAAGTGCTTTGAAGGGTGCGCTTAGCAGACATACCTTGCGATCTGGAGTGCAGATGGCCAAAGACACAAAGAGCACCTGTGCACAGCCTCCCTGAACAGAGCAGCCCCACCCTAGAGGCTCCACTGGGGTCACTTCTGCCTACAAATAAGGACATACTGCCAAACATGCTGACCAGTGCCTGCAGTGTGGGGCAGAGAAAGTAGCAGATGGTTCAGGAAGACAGGAGGAAGCCTGTGGAGGGGGCAGCACCGGAGCTGGCCCTTGAAGTGTGGGGCAGACTTGGCTGTAGAAGGGCAGCATAACCAAAGGCGAAGAATCAGGAGTGTTGTGTGAGTCACAGGTCATCCTGTTTGGCTTGAGGCTCAAGGAAGTGGGAGCTGAGGTTGGAAATGTAAACCTAGGCCAGGCAGAGCAACATGGCTCACACCTGTAATCCCAGCACTTTGGGAGGCTGTGGCAAGAGAATCACTTAAAGATCGAGTTTGAGACCAGCCTGTGCAACAAAGCAAGACCCCATCTCTAAAAATTTTTTTTTTTTAATTAGCCTGGTGCAGTGGCATATACCTATAGTCTCAGCTACTCGGGAGGCTGAGGCAGAGGGATGGCTTCAGTCCATGAGCCCAGGCATTCGAGGTTACAGTGAACTATGATTACACCACAGCACTCCATCCTGGATGACAGGACAAGACCTGTCTCTATAAACAAATAAACCAGCCGGGCACGGTGGCTTATGTCTGTAATCCCAGCACTTTGGGAGGCTGAGGTGGGCGGATCATGAGGTCAGGAGATAGAGACCATCCTGGCCAACATGGTGAAACCCTGTCTCCACTAAAAATACAAAGAAAATTTAGCTGGGCGTTCTATAATCCCAGCTACTTGGGAGGCTGAGGCAGGAGAATAACTTGAACCGGGGAGTTGGAGGTTGCAGTGAGCCCAGATCATGCTGCTACACTCCAGCCTGGCAACAGAGCGAGACTCGGTCTCAAAACAAACAAACAAGTAAACAAGGTCAGAGATGTATGTGTCCTCCCCACGCCCATCCCCTTTTCTTGACTTCTGGTGAAGAGAATTAGAGGATTAAGTTAATCAGACCCTGCAGTTCATGACATATTATCATCATTGGTCCCTACACATTCCCTCTCTTGATTTGCTTATGTATTCTCATTTCCCCATCCACAGAGGGTGGCTTCTAATACACTCACCATCCCTCTTCGTGTTTGTGCATGTTCTTGTGTAAGTGATATTGGTGCCTAGTTCTTAGGATGCATGTTGTTTTAATGTATGTAAATGATTTGGGATTTTGTATATGTTATTCTGCTGCTGGCTTTTTTATTTGGCAGTAGGATTTTAAGATTCATTCATACTACCAAGCATGCATACGGGCAATGACTTCTAAGAGCTGCGTAGTACCACTGAAGTACGCCACTACATCCTGTCCACGCCCAGGGGTGGACATCCATGTCGCCCACAAGTGGTTCCTTCACAAAGGAGCGCCATGTTGAGAGCTGACTTTTAGGCAGGCTGGTGGCCTGACAGGGCTGACGCGTGATCACCAGTCAACGAGACACTGGTGAGCCCAGCTTGGATGTGTCCAGCTGGAGTTAAGTGGCTGTGACTTCAGGTACTTAAGGGACCTGCACGGCTTCTTACAGGCGGTCTGCATTGTTGGTAACGTGTAATGTAGTGACTCATGGGACAAATATCAGGTCTCGGTCGTATCTCAGTCCTAGCTTTGAAAGGACAATGTGTTTTTGATGCATAATAGGACGTTTAGGAAGGAACCCAGGAGGTCTGTGTTCCCGAAGGTTGGGCTGTGAGTAAACGTGGTCTTTGGTTTGATGCGGGGAAAGGGCGGGGGAGGGGTGGCACATACCCACAGCAATCCAGGGGAATGGCATTGAACTGGAGAAGCGTGTGTGTGCATGTGAGTGTGAGCGTGAGCATGAGTGTGAGTGTGAGTGTGTGCCAGAGTGTGTGAGAGCATGACTAGTCCGGAAGGGCAGGACGTGGAGGTGGCATAGGGACAGGGTGTGGTTATGGGACTGTCTTCTTTCTCTCTTTTACCCATCCAGTCTTGCCACAACTTAGCCTGCTGCTGGATCCCCTCTGAAGCTTCTAACTGAGGAGCCACAGAGTAAACTGTTATTCTTCATTTAACAGGGTTGGTTCCTGTGTATGCTTCCTGTACTTCTGGAGAATTTGTTTTCAATTTAGGGAGAAAATCCCTCTCAAAAAGAGCCCAGCAGCTCCACTGTCTGCACAGCACATCCGTCCATCTGAGCACATAAAGGGGGTCCTGCGGCCGGGCATGGTGGCTCACGCCTGTAATCCCAGCACTTTGGGAGGCCGAGGTGGGCGGATCATTAGGTCAGGAGTTCGAGACCAGCCTGGACAACATGGTGAAACCCTGTCTCAACTAAAAATACAAAAAAGTAGCTGGATGTGGTGGTGGGTGCCTGTAATCCCAGCTATTCAGGAGGCTGAGGCAGGAGAATCGCTTGAACCTGGGAGGCAGAGGTTGCAGTGAGCCAAGATCATACCACTGCACTCCAGCCTGGGCAGCAGAGGGAGACTGCGTCTCAAAAGAAAAAAAATAATAAAAAATAAAGAAAGAAGGTCTTCCAAAGGCACTCAAGCAGCCAAGGATGCAGTTTTACTTCTCAATGTGCTCCTTTCAGGCTGGCCACGGCTTGGAGGGGGCAGGCAGGGGCAAGGGCATCAGTGTGACTCAGTCCTAGGATCCCAGGCATTTCCTCTCCACCTCCAAGACCCACAGATGACATCTCCAAGGCAGGTTGCAGATTGGACCCAACAGAGGTCCTGGGAATCCAAACGTCACCTCTATTATTTCCGTGCATGTCACATCCCTTGGAAAACCCTGTCAGTAAAAGAATGAGCGTGGTTCCTCAGTTTCCTCGATGTGGAATGCAACTACTTCAACAGTGACATCAGCATTGGAGATGCCTGCAGCTCTGAGCTGGCAGTTCCCCAAGGGTGGGGCCCATGCCCATCCTATTCACTGCTGGACCACAGCATCTAATACAATGCCTGGCATATAGCATAAAATATAAATTCAATATGAATTTGAGGAATATCTGAAATTAAGTGGCAGAGACCAGAGAAGGAATCTGACTTTACAGGAAAAAGGAGATTAAGAGAGTTGAAGGAGGAGTTTCTCAGTTTTATTATTGAAAGTTTCTGGTAAATTATTTGATATGACACTTTGACAGGACACCCTTAAGTTATGGGCAGCTTTGATTGCTAGTATGTTCTTCTTTAGAAGCAAGTAAACACTCCTTGATGGAATACCTGCTGGATGCTCTGCTCTGGATGAAGCCTCCGGGCTACTATATATACAGTATAATATATATTTATATATTATATATATGAAATATATATATTTAGAGGCAAGTTCTTGCTCTGTCATTCAGGCTGGAGTGCAGTGGCATGATCCTAGCTTGCTGCAGCCTTGAACTCCTGGGCTCAAGTAATCCTCCCACCTCAGCCTCCTGAGCAGCTGGGACTATAGGTGCACACCACTATGTTCAGCTACTTTTTTTTTTTAGAGATGGGGTCTTTCTATGTTGCCCAGGCTGGTCTTGAACTCCTGCGCTCAAGCGATGCTCGCACCTCAGCCTCCCGAAGTGCTGGGATCACAGGTGTGAGCCACCCTGCCTGACCCAGAGCTAATATTTTGGAGCATCTTCTCCGAGCTGGGCATTGTTTTAGGTGCCCTACTTGCATTATCTTATTTGATTCTCATTGTAGCCCTTTGAAATAAATCCCCAGTTAGCAGAAAAGGAATCTAAAGTTTAGAAGGGCAAATACTTTAACCAAAGTAAATGGCCCCACTTTCAGCTGGGGAAGCTGCTGAGAGGCCATGTTGCATTTAGAGGAGAATGAGAGATGCCCTTCAAACTTTCAGCCCTTCACTTTTAGATCAATTCCACTCTTTATGGAGATTTACATTTTATTCTTAGTGCTTTTCTGAAAGTGCCAACTCTTTTTAAATTTTTTATAGTTAGAATATAAATTAATGTATTATAAAAATAAAATGGAATTTTAAACAGAAAGCTGGCTTGAAGATTTTGTAATGAGCTTACTATTTGAATACTGACACAGAATTCATGTTAACACAAACAATGCACCTTAAAGTAAAACCCATTGACAGAGGGTGCGAGTGAAAGACTATGAAGTGATGCATATAGTTGCTATATTTAAGCTATTAAGGGCACAAGGGTATACCTTTGCCTTTAGGATTTCCTTGGAAAGAAATCAAACTCAGAAACAGACAAGCCAGGCCCACCGTATTCTTGCAGACACCTTCAGGTGATGGGAAGGGCAGCCCACTCTTGCAGGTCCTCCTTGGCTGACGCAGGCTTTCCTTCGCCCTCCCTAGGATGGCCTCTGAGGCCCTCTACCTTCCACTGCCCTCTGTTCTCTCCATTGCTCAAGATTTCTCACCTAAGTGGCCTTTTTTCCCCCTGACATGACCAAGCTATCCCTATTCCTGGCTCAGAGCCTTTGCGCTTGCTGTCGCCTCTTCCTGGGACTCCTCTTCCCCAGATCTTTACATGGCTGGCTCCCTGTCTTCATTAAGGTTCCAGTTCTGGCATCACATTCTCAGGAAACCTTGCCTGACAATCCTCGCTAAAGAGGTGCCTTTCTGCCTCCCTGCTCTGGCTATCCTGGCCACTCTGTATCCCATAACAGAATATGACTCTGTTCTATTTTCTTGATAACATTTGTCACATGTCAAATGATCTTATACGTATAATTGCTTAGGTGTTCCTCGCCACCTTTCCCTTTGGACCACTCAGTGAAAGCAGGCACTTTTTCTTGTTCACCATTGTTTCGCCAGCACCTACGCTGTGCTGTGTACAAAGGATGTGCTTAGCAAGCATTTGTCAGTTACATCAATGACTGAATACTTGGATGAGTGAACGAGCCAGCTAAGCTGGAGGTAGTACAGTAAAAAGGAATCTGGACTGAGGAATGAAAAGGCGGCACAAAAGTTCTCACCTCCTCGCTCCATCAACACAGGGGCCGTTGATTTTTGCAAAAACCCCTTAACCTCTTTAAACTTCAACTTCCTCATCAGGAAAATGGGGATAACAACACCTTCCCTTTGTGCCTCCAAAGGTTGTGAGTGAGGAATGGATGCCACTGTTAGTGGCTTCCGTTGTGCTCAGTGGAAACACGCATCTACAGGTAGAACATAGAGGAACAGCCCAATTCAGCTGTCTTGTGGATTTCAGGTTTTTTGTTTTTTTTTTCCAAGCAACAGCTGAGTGTTTCCTGAGCACTGTTAGATCCCCAGAGCTCCTAGGGACTGGGATGTGCATAAGAGGCAGGGGTCTGGCCCTTGATTTAATTGGGGAGTAATTAGTGAGTTGAAGGGAATCCATGCTTGGTGGATATTTTTCAGAACCAGTGAATCTCAGAATAGTAGAATTTTTACTACTTCTGAGAAAGAATCAGGCCTCACACTACACTAATGAAGAAGGCCCTAGGAACTAGGTTTGCTCAGAGACTTCCCTTTTGGTCTTAGCTGCTAACTCTAATACACCAGGAACCTGAATCATCTGGGAGATAGGACTCGGAAATAAGAAAGAAGAGAGTGAGGTATGAGCATGACAGGACCAAGCCTCTCAGGCTGGGGTGAAGATGGCACACTTTGGGTGCAGTGAGGAGGCTGGCCTGCCTGGACTGAGGTTTGTGCCGAGAGGCAGCGAGAGATGCTGCTGGGAGCATGTGGAGAAGGGCTTTGAACACCAGGGCAAGGAACATCGTGGTAGATTGTGTTTTTCAAAGATTGCTGCAACAGTGTGTTCATCCTACATTCTCTTCTTAAAATGTGATCCTGCTACTCCTCCCACTGAAGGCTGGGGTCTATCCGCCTCTCTCTTGAACACAGGTGGAACTTTGCTACTGCCTTGACCAACAGAAGACGGGGGAAGCGACATTGTGTGAATTATTACAAGGTTAGGTCATACAAATTCTATGCACTTCCTTTTTCTCTCTCGGGACGTTTTCTCTTGGAACCCAGTCACCACGCTCTGAAGAAGCCCAAATTAGCCCATATTGAGAGATGACATGCAGAGGCCAGGTATAGGTGATCTGGCAATAGTCACCTGAAGACCAGAATTAATGACGAGACATGTAAGTGAAGATAACTCCAGCTACTGCCAGCCCCCAGCAGTTGAGTACACCCCCAGCCTTCATGTCTTCCCACATGAGGCCCCAGGTGTGGTGGAACAGCAAGAAACCCTCCCTGCTGAGTCCCGTTTAAACTCCTACCCCTCATCAACGGCAAGATAAGGGCTGGTTTATGCCGCTCCCCAGATGGTTGTCTCATGGGGTGATTTGTTAAACAGAAAGAGAAACTGGAAGGAACACACACTTCAGTGGGAGGCATTAAGGATAGAGGCACACTCCGAGCCATGCCAGGAACCCATGGCACAGGGCACCCTGAGCTGCCGGCCTCACTGACAGTCACGGCAGTCATCTTTGCTCCTCCAGTCGTGGTAATTCTCAGAAGGTTTTCATGGATAAACATGGGGCAGGTGGTGCAGAGACTGCTTACCATCTCTCTCCACAAATGAAGAAACTGAGACTCAGTGAGAGTGAGTGGCTAGCTAAAGTCTCCACAGTGGGTGAGTGGACCAAGCCAGCGTCTCCTACACCCAGCAAAGCACGATCTAATTCCTCCTATTACACTGGCCTCAGTACCCTCCCTGTCTCCTGCCCTTCCCTGAGGGATGAAGAAACTCTGGCCAGAGAACCTCCATGCCTTGTTCAAGGTCCCTAAAACAAGCAAACAACATCCAGCGACTGCTGGGCACCGTGCCACTTGCAGGGATGTGGGTTTCTCTGGTTGACTACAGTGACCCTGGCGTCCACCATGACTATTGTGATGTCATAGCTTGTGTAGACTAACTCCTCATTATACCCATGGGCAAGCCAGAGCCTACCCATTTTGAAGGTCCGTCCACCTGCCACCTCCTCAATGAAGCCTTCCCTGATGTCTCCACCACTAATAATTAATTACCTTCTCCATGAGCTCCAATAACACTTTGCTCATAACTCTACCCTAGTATATTATATGGAAGTATCTCTACTTATATATCCAGGGATTAATGCTGGCTGTCAACTGGGCCTTTAGCTGGGCTGTTGCCAAGACACCTACAATGCCCTCTCCATGTAGTCTCTCCACATTAGAGAAAATCGATAAGTGTTAATGAACTAGAAATGTACTGCAGGTCCAACAACCAGCTGGAGAATCTGAGTGTGTATAAGGGGAGAGAAGCAGTGCTCATGTGTGTATCTGGGGGCAGGGAGGGAGGGAGGAGAGTTTGAGTTAAAACGAAATGACTTTTCATTTCCCTCGGCAACCCTGAGAGCTTGGGTTTTCTTCTGGAATGTTTTGCGTGACCCACCCTGGCAGCAGTTTCTCTGCCAGTACATCCTGACAGAAAGCTGACAATGAGGGCCACGGTAACCGGAAACAGCGCTGGAAGGGCTGCCCAGGGCAGGCAAACGGAGCCCGGGCAGTGTGGTCTGCACCATGCTAAGCCAGGGATGTCTGCAGGCCTGGCCAGAACCCTTGTGGCTGTGGCGTATTTAGGATGATCGACAGAGGCTGGGCCGGCCTGTGTCCCAGCCAGTGATGGGCTGAGAACCAGAAGGCTGGAGCAGATCTCAGGCCGGCCACTTCCTCCAGTTCAGTGAGCTTTTGTTTTTTTTTTAATTTTTTAAATTTTAGATGGAGTGTCACTCTGTCACCCAGGCTGGAGTGCAGTGGCGCGATCTCGGCTCACCGCAAGCTCCACCTCCAGGGTTCTAGCGATTCTCCTGCCTCAGCCTCCTGAATAGCTGGGGCTACAGGTGTGTGCCACTGTGCCTGGCTAATTTTTGTATTTTTAGTAGAGACAGGGTTTCACCATGTTGTTCAGGCTGGTCTCGAACTCCTGATCTCGTGATCCGCCCGCCTTGGCCTCCAAAAGTGCTGGGATTACAGGCGTGAGCCACTGCGCCCAGCAAGCCTCTACCACGTGATGTCACAGGTGTGGGCCCAGCAGTGCACAAGTAAGACCCAGCTCCTCCACGTGAGCTTGCCCATCACTTGGAAACTTACATTGCCTCTCTTGGGCTTACTTTTCTTGTCTGTAAGAATTGGGCACCTGTGAGACATTTAGCGTGGTGGACACATGGCCACGCCATGCCTTCTGGCTGAGAGCAAGTGTTCTCAGCCATCTCCCTCAGACCCTAACTCCACAGACCCCCTTTCTCAGCAGGGTGACTAACAGACCATCAGAGCGGCAGGAAATTGGAGAATCGCTACGACAGTCACCCAGCCTGGCTGGCAGCATTGAAAGAACAAACAAGTGAGCCTCCAGAATTAAGGAATTAGGGAGAAAAGCAGCCCTGACTTCAGAGGGTGATGGAACGTTTGCAATGGATGAGAACGTTGAGCTGAGAGAGGGAAGGGAATAAGCAGTCTTAACTAGTCGGTTTCCTTCCTAAAGTCCTTTCCAGGTGATTTTTTCTCAGGAGGTTCAAAGCACTTGCCAGCTCCCTCTGAGGTGCTTCTCCCCTGCCTCTGTGATGAGCATTGGTCAGATGGGGATGATGGGGATGTGCGGCTCAGGCAGAGCAGAGAGGCTCCGTGGGGCAGCGGGAACAGCACTGGACGGGCCAGCAGAGTTGGGTGGCTGTGTTCGAGGCCTGTCTCTGGATAAGTTGCTTTCTCTGGGGCTCAGCTTTCTCATTGTGTCTGTAATGTGAGAGGTCGGCCTGCGGTCCCACGGACCCTGCTCCCTTCCTACCTCACCGTTCCTTTGCATCTACAGGTCCCCTCTCCCTACCCTTCGGTTCTTACTGCACACACTCACTCCTGCTTCCGTTCTGGCTTCTCCTCTCCTCCCTCATCCCAAATGGTGCCCACTGCAAGTCACTCCTTCTCCATCTCTGACTGCAACTGGCCCTTCCTCGTCAAAAACCCTTCTTCCTCCAGCTCTTGGCAAGCCCTCCCTCCTATTCTCCTGAGCAATCAGATGCCACACAGGTTACTTCAGTGCAGGCCTCTCAGCTCTGACTACTCATAAGACACCCTGGGCTCTGTTTAAACCTGAAAGCTCAGTTCGCCCCAAGCCAATTGAATCCAGTGTCTTTTCAAAGCTCCCCGAGGGATTCGAATGCGCTCCCGGGGCTGAGAACTAAGGTGGCCCACACCTCTGTCCCACGTGGATTAACCTCCTCCCTTTATAAAAACAAAGTCAAGGCCCTTCAAAAGCCTTTTTTAGACAGAGTCTCAGTCTGTCGCCCAGGCTGGAGTGCAGTGGCTCCATCTTGGCTCACTGCAACCGCCCGGGTTCAGTTGATTCTCCTGCCTCAGCCTCCTGAGTAGCTGGGATTACAGGCATGCCCACTATGCCCAGCTAGTTTTTTGTATTTTTAGTAGAGGCATGGTTTCACCATGTTGGCCAGGCTGGTCTTGAACTTCTGATCTCAAGTGATCCACCTGCCTCGGCCTCCCAAAGTGCTGGGATTACAGGCGTGAGCCACTGCACTGGGGCCAAAAGCCATTCTTAATGACATCTCCCGTGTTTGGTTGGCTTTTGTCTCTTTTTCTTTCCTTTATTTAAAAAGCCTTTGGCCATCAAGTCCTGGGAGTTGATGACATTCCTCAATCAGCTCACAGCGCATTTGCATGACCGATCCCTGCATGTCCCCTCTTTTCTTGTGCTAAAGGTGATTATCCCCAGGCCCGAATCCTATTCTTTTTTTTTTTTTAACCCATAGACCATCATTTTGATATGTTTACCTTTTTGTTTGAACATGTTCTTGCGAAGCATGTTCTTCTGTGTATATGTGCTTTTACGCATGGAAATGACATGCCCTGTGGTCCCTGCCAGTGACTTGGCTTCCTGATGCTCCACAGGTACATCTTCCATAAAGACCCTGCCCTGAGCTCACCATTCCTCTTTCTGAGAGAGCTGAGGTGGTTCTTCCGTCAGGGGAGCAACCATTGTTCCAGGCTTAAAGCAAGTCAGAGAGAGACGCACACGTGTAGGATTCTAGGACCTTGACCCTCCACCGCAAACAGAGGCACTCACCTCTGCATTCTGGGAAATGGCAGCCTGTGTGTCAGCCAGATAAACACGTAAGTTCAGGGGCATCTAACAAACAGCTGTACCCACCGACCTTGTTTTGTTGGTCCCATTTTCACAACTGCTGATGTGGCCACTTGAATAAATAACCAAGAGCAGCAGCCTCGACGCCCGCAGGACCCTGTGCACACAGACAGCAGGCAGCAGGCCAGCACCCTGGACGGCTGGTACCGACGCCCTCCATCTGTCCATCTGTCCCCAGGGCTGGGTGGACAGGGAAATCTCTTTACAGTGCCGACAGCGGAGCCTGGTGCTGAGACCATCTGACCTGATCTTGAAAGGACTGCATTCTCCCGCCAGTCTCTGGCAGATTCCAGCTTGGGGCCTGTTTTCTGGAGCTAGCTGTCTCATGAACCCCAGCCTGCTGGCTGGGAGATCCAGCCAGGTCAGTTTCATGGCCAAGAGAGCAACCAGTTTTATGGCCAAGAGAGCAACCGGTTACTATCTCGAGCTGGAGCAAATGAATTATCTTTAGTCCTTCTGTGCAAAACTAAAACCAAAATGTTTCTGTTTTTGGTTTGGGAGTGATGCATCTGGCAGAGGGTTGGGGTGTTAGACTCAGTCCATGCCCCTCATTTTGCAGGGCTGAAACTGAGGCCAAAGGGACTTGCTCAGGGTCACAGAGCTGCAGAAGAGCCCCCAGTCAAACTCAGCGGTCCTGAACCCCAGGCTGTCCTTTCAATTCCCCAGCCTTTGTTCCAGGTTGCATCCCCCACGGGGCTGCTTGTCCTCATCAGTGCGCAGTAATCCCAGGCTCTGCAGGAGGGGCCGCCTTCTCTTTCATGCTGTGCTGTTGAGCATAGACCACAAAACATGGAATACCTCGCCCAGGGTTTCTGTCCAGCTTGGCTGTGTATTTCAGTCTTTGAGCTTCAGTTTCCCACTCTGGGGAGAAGGGCTAACAAGAGTTATGATATATGTATCAGAAGCTTTAAAATAGTCATAGCCTTTAACCCAGCGATTTGATTTCTGGGAAATTATCCTGTAAAAGTGATTGAAAAAGAATTATGCTCACAATGTCCATTGTGCACATAAGAAAAATGAATCTCCAAACCAGTATTCAAACTCACAAATAGAGCGTGATCCCAAAACAGTATTCAAAGTCACAAATAGAGTGTGATCCCAAAACAGTATTCAAACTCACAAATAGAGTGTGATCCCAAAACAGTATTCAAACTCACAAACAGAGCATGATCCCAGCTGGGTTAAAAAAAAAAAAAAAAAGAGGGAAGGAGGCCGGGCGCGGTGGCTCACGCCTGTAATCCCAGCACTTAGGGAGGCTGAGGTGGACAGATCACCTGAGGTCAGGAGTCTGAGACCAGCCTGGCCAACATGGTGAAACCCAATCTCTACTAAAAATACAAAAATTAGCCGAGCATGGGGGCGGATGCCTGTGATCCCAGCTACTCAGGAGGCTGAGGCAGGAGAATCGCTTGAACCTGGAGGCGGAGGTTGCAGTGAGCTGAGATTGCGCCATTGCACTCCAGCCTGGACTATAGGAGCAAGACTCTGTCTCAAATTAAAAAAAAAAAAACAGAAGGAAGTAAATAAACAATACCCAGGGTTGCTTAGGTGATGGGTTTATAAATAATAGTTTCTTTATTCCTTTACTGTTTCAAAATGTTTTGCCGTGTTTCTACCATCATGCCTCACTTAACAATGGGGATATGTTCTGAGAAATGCATGGTTAGGCAATTTGATTGCTGTGTGAACATCGTAGAGTGTACACAAACTTAGATGGCGTAGCCTGTTACATATGTAGGCTCTATGGTATAGCTTATGGCTCTTAGTATACAAACCTGTACAGCATGTTACTGTACTGAATAAGGTAGGCAACTGTAGCACAATGGTAAGCATTTGTGTCTCTAAATATAGAAAAGGTACAGTAAAAATACAGTATAAAAGGAAATAAAATGTATACCTTGGCAAGGTATAGATTTTAAAATGTGTACATAATAAGTGCCTTGAACCTATATACCTGTACAGCGCATTTACCATGAATGGAGCTTGCAGGATTGGAAGTTGCCCTGGGCGAGTGGGTGAGTGAGTGAATGTGGAGTGGATGAGAAGGCCTAGGAGTTGCCGTACATGACTGTAGACTTTATAAACACAAGACACTTCGGGTACACTACATTTACTCAGAAATTTTATTTCTTCAGAATAAACTGAGCTTACTGTAACTTTTTTACTTCATAAATTTTTAACTTTTTAAACTGTTTGAATCTTTTATACTATAATAACACTGAGCTTAAAACACAAACGTATTGCACAACTGTATACAAATATTTTCTTTTTTTCTTTTTTTTTTTTTTTTTCAGACAGAGTCTCACTCTGTCACCCAGGCTGGAGTGCAGTGGCACAATCTTGGCTCACTGCAACCTCCCACTCCTGGGTTCAAGTGATTCTCCTGCCTCAGCCTCCCTAGTAGCTGGGACTACAGGTGCACGCCACCACGCCCAGCTAATTCTTTTTGTATTTTTTGTTTTTAGTAGAGACGGGGTTTCACCATGTTGTCCAGGCTGGTCTTGAACTCCTGAACTCATGATCCGCCCACCTTGGCCTCCCAAAGTTCTGGGACTACAGGCATGAACCACCGTGCCCGGCCCATATTTCCTTTCTTTATACCCTTACTCTATAAACTTTTTCTATTCATTTATTTTTATTTTATAAATTTTTTGTTACAAGGACACAGACACACACATTAGCCTAGGCCTGCACTGGGTCAGGATTATGAATATGGCTACCTTCTACCTCCACGCCTCATCCTACCGGAAGCTCTTAAGGGGCAGTAATGTGAATGGAGCTCATGTCTCCTATGATAATAGTGTCTTCCCCTGGAATACCTACTGAAGGACCTACCTGAGGCTGTTTCACAGTTAACTTAAACAAATACCAGAAGTATACTCTAAAATAATGATAAAAGGCGTAGCATAAAAATACTAGACGATAGGAAGTTTTTGACTCCATTATAATTTTGTGGGACCACTGTTGTTTATGGAGTCTGCCAATGACCAGATGTTACCATGTGGCACATGACTGCATATGACTTTTAAAAGCAGCAAAGCAAGGCTTTGAAAAATCTTCAAGCATCAAAAATGAAGGAAGGAAACATTTAAAATTCTAGCCTGTTTTGCAGTGTTCTAAGCCAGTTTTTTCAACATCGATTATCAGATTAATTCTCACCACAGCCCCCGCAGTTGGGTATGGACTTGAACTCCATACCTCATTTACAAATGAGGAGGCTGAGGCGAGGGAAGTGAAGAGACTGTTTCTACCTGGGAGTGGAGGGGCCAGCAAGGGACCAGGCTTCTGGCTGTGGTGACAGGGCTCCCGCCATCAACATGCCTGCCCCTTAAAGCACAATGTCAAGACTAACCAAGGATGGGGCAGGGCGAATTGTTAGGCAGCCTGAGACCTGTGTGTGTGAGTGGGACAGACAGCAGAGGGGGTGCGTGGGGTTGCTGACCCCCTTCCTCTGGCTAAAACAGAGAAAGGGCTAGACACAGGTAGCATCCACAGGGAGGCTACGTGGTGCATGGACTTGGGCCTGTGCCTTTTTTTTTTTTTTTTTTTGAGACGGAGTTTCGCTCTTGTTGCCCAGGCTAGAGTGCAATGGTGCCATCTTGGCTCACTGCAACCTCCGCCTCCCGGGTTCAAGCAATTCTCCTGCCTCAGCCTCCCAAGTAGCTGGGATTACAGGCACCTGCCACCACGCCTGGCTAATTTTTGTATTTTTAGTAGAGACGGGGTTTCATCGTGTTGGCTAGGCTAGTCTCAAACTCCCGACCTCAGGTGATCCGCCTGCCTCGGCGTCCCAAAGTCCTGAGAGGCGTGAGCCACAGCGCCCATCTGGCCTGTAGCTTTTTAAAGCAGGGCTTGGTCCTTGAATTCATAAAGTGGCCACTGAGTTGCATCATCGGGGGTGGGGGGTGGTGGGAGGAGGGTCAGGCATGCCAGGAGCAGGTAGGATACCATTTCCAAATCACGCACCACCGAACAACCATTTTCCGGTCTAGAAAATAATAGCAGCTGGCCCTCGTCTGGCGGCCTCTTTCCCTGGGGTTGTGGTGCACCGAGGGTCAGAGAGCCTATCAAAGGTCCTTGGTGTTTCAGGCTGCCTTCACTCCCCCTTCTCACTCATTCTACCCCTTTTTGGAAGCTCAGAGCTCCCCAAGACAGGAATGCAGGCCTGGTGGCTCTGGGTTAAGAAGGCTCAGACAGAAGGTCCAAGCTGTCTCAGGAACTCACACAGAGGCTGGCAGGAGAGAAAAGACAGGCCGCTTGGGCTCACAAGGTTGAGGGTCCAGGTATCAGGAAAGGGGAGGGAGCATGCGGCTTTGAACACATGCTTGAGTGGTGCCTCAGCACCTCCCCCTGCCCAGGTAGCACCGTTTTGCATTATCCCCTCCAGTATCTCTGGGTAAGGTCTGCATCGCCTGAGCCCCTTGTCAGAGCACCTCCAACGTATGGGCAGTGGCTGTGTCATCAGTGCCCTGAAGGATAAAATGTTGCCTTGTGGTGAGCGTGGGAAGACAGCTCTAGCAAGAGGCGGAGAAGGCGCAGGCCTTCCCTACATTTGGGTGTCTCACAGGTCCGTCTGGCTGCAGTGTGGATGAGGAGTGTGTTGCGGGGAAGAAACCTCCCCTGGATGCCTGGCATTGCAGGGTAACGGATAGAGCTCTTGAGGGTGAGATGCACCAGGATCCCCTGCATCATGGGGAACTTATTTAAAAATGCAGACTATGGGCTGTCCTCTGAGATTCTGGTTCAGTAGTCTGGGGCGGGGCCTAAGCGTCAGTGTTTAAACATGTTCTCCGGATGACGCTGATGCATGTGGTCTCTGGACCACACTTGGAGATCCCTTGACTGAAAGGTTAGCCTGACTTGCCCACAGCCAGATAGAACTACACAGGCTCCAGAATGTGTCCTTGTACTGACACCGCCTCATCTCTGGTCCAGAAGCCCAATTAAGGCGCCCATATAATCCACACCAAACAGGCATCTCCTCATTCTCCCAGATGTCTTCCTGGGAATTTCTGCATGTTCCCATGGGAGGGAGGATATACTCAGTGTTCAGTTTTGGGGGACAAAGTGCACATAAGTGCTTCTCACCCTAGGTTACCTGGAACTGTAATACTCCACGGTGCTATAAGCAAGTCCTTGAACTATTCCAAAAACTCTTTATTTTTTTATTTTTGAGATGGAGTCTCACTCTATCGCCCAGGCTGAAGTGCAGTGGTGTGATCTGGGCTCACTGCAATCTCCACCTCCCAGGTTCAAGCGGTTCTCCTGCCTCAGCCTCCTGAGTAGCTGGGACTACAGGTGTGCACCACCACACCCAGCTAATTTTTGTATTTTTAGTACAGGTGGGGTTTCATCATGTTAGCCACTGGTCTTGAACTCCTGATCTCAAATGATCCACCTTCCTTGGCCTCCCAAAGTGTTGGTATTACAGGTGTGAGCTACCACACCTGACCCCCCAAAAACTCTTAACTATAATAAAACTGTAGGGCTGATGTTTACTTTGTTTTGGTGCAAAACACATCCATTTAGTATGCTGACATTGGGCTGAATCCACTGCAGCGAACATGCATTAAGTACTCACTGTGGGTTAGGCAGGGCTGGCCTGGAGTTTACATGTTTTCATGTCACTGATTCATTAGCATATGGGTAAACAAGTTATTAATTAATGCACTCAAGCAGGCGATGTTGTCCGAAAGAAAGATTCCACAAAGGGAACAAAATGATGACACTTAAAAGGTTTGACTGGTGGAGAACGAGGTGCTGCTGGGGCCTCCTGCCCCCCATGGGATCCCAGCCTGCAGGGGCCTTGGGGACTTGGGGTCGTGCGGAGTTGGGGGCGTTCCCCAGAGAACGTCGTCATGGCCTGCAGGGAGCAGTTATCGAAGAATCAGGTCAAGTGGGGGTTTGCTGGCATTACCTGTGTTTCTGTAGTGGTCACTGCCGCGATAGCCCTTGCCATCACCTTGCAGTGGCCAGGCTGTGAGCTGGAGGCCTGCAGCCCCGGGGCCGACATGCTGGATTACCTGCTGAACCTGGGCCAGATCAGCTGCCGAGATGCCCTGGAGGTCACCTGGTACCATGCAGCCAACAGCAAGAAAGCCGTGACAGCTGCCCTGAACAGCAACATCACAGTCCTGGATGCTGACATCAGTGTCGAAGGGCTCGGCTCAGCTGACGAGACGGGAGCTCCCATCATGGCACACCCTCCGGCTATCTGCAGTGATGACGCACTGGAGCAGTGGCTGGACGGTGTGCTGGGCTCTTCCCAGAAGGGCATCAAACTGGACTTCAAGAACATCAAGGCCGTGGGCCCCTCCCTGGACCTCCTGTGGCGGCTGACAGAGTGGGGCAAAGTCCGGCCGCCCATGTGGATCAACGCTGACATCTTAAAGGGCCTCGACATGCCCATCTCAACTGAGGTCAGTGCCACACAGTTCCTGGCCCTGGTCCAGGAGAAGTATCCCAAGGCCACCCTGTCTCCAGGCTGGACCACCCTCTACGTGCCTGTGTTCCCAAACGGGATGTACACCCGAGCCATGGTGGAGAAGATGCACTAGCTGGTGGGAGTGGTGCCCCAGAGTGTCACCTTCTCTGTGCGGTATTCCACGGTGTGGGCCGCCCAGCCCCACTGCAGCTGGCTGCTGAGCCAATCTGAGGTACAGCCTGACGCTGTGGCAGGCTGCCTCGGACCCCATGTGGGCAGAGGGTCTGCTCTACATCCAGGATAACACTGCTGTCCACCAAGTCTATGACATCTTTGAGCCTTTCCTGTTGCAGTTCGAGCAGCTGGCCTCTACTTGGCAGGGTGCCATGAAGCTTAGAGAGGATGGCTGTGGAGCTGTGGCCTACAGAAGGTGTTCATGAATGGCAGCCACCTCACCTTGGCCATTTGGGGCCCCACAGTGAATGCCACACGGAAACAAATGTACTACACGGGAGGCAGCCTGATCCCTCTTCTCCAGCTGTTTGAGGGAGATGGTCTTCTCGATGCTGCCCCAGGGGTACAGCAATGGTCACCCTCCCAGACAGAAGGCATGATCCTGCTGAACATTGGCCTCGAGGGAACTGTGGCTGAGAAGCCCGTGCCCACTGTCTGTGCTCCAAGTGGCAGCATCCTGAGGTTGGAGTCCTGCCTGCAGCAGCCGGCCACACATCCCGGACACTGGAGCGTCCATTTGCAAATAGTGGAGCCCGCAGCCCTCTGGCCGTCCCTGGCCTTGCTGGCATGCCTCTCCAGCCTTGGCCTCTTGCATCGGCTTGTGTGGATGGGGGCCAAAATCTCCCATGGGAGTTTTTCAGTCCTTGGCCACATGGCTGGCAGAGAGCTGCTTACAGCTGTGGCTGAGGTCCTCCCCCACGTGACTGTGGCACCAGGCTGGACTGAGGAGGCGCTGGGCAGTGTCCACAGGGAACAGCTGCTCACGGATATGCTAGAGCTGCGCCAGGGGCTCTGGCAACCTGTGTCCTTCCAGATGCAGGCCAGGCCACGGGGCCACAGCACGGCTGGAGCTGTTGCCAGGCTGCCGGCATCCTCCCCTGGGGCTACTGCCACAGTGGAGCACAGCCCAGCTCGGGGCGACTATGCCTCTGAGAGGACAGCGCTGCTGGGCGCCAGGGCTGTAGACAGGACCCGAATCTACTACAGGCTGCCCCAGGGGTACCACAAGGACTTGCTGGCCAATGTTGGCAGAAACTGAGCACCCAGGGGTGGTGGGCCAGCGGACCCCAGGGTGGAGTCTTCCCACGGGGAGGCAGGAAGAAATAAAGGCCTTTGCCTTTCTCCAGGCAAAACAAAACAAAAAAGAAAGGTTTGAAACCCTGGTCTGGATATCTAGCTTATTGTGTGTGGTCAATAGAAGCTTTTTAATAAATGAAAAATGTTTTACTCACCTTTTCACCCCTTTGCTAGAAAAGACAACTTGGAGTTTCCAAGAGAACAGTCTGTGCCCTGGCTATGTTTCAGAAATGTTCGTTCTATTCAGTCCAGCTGCAGGGAAAAGGATTGTTGCTAGAAGCAAGGGCCTACTTTACACAGCTGTATCTAGGGAAGGCTGAGGGTTGCTCCCCATGGTCCTCTGGCTCTCCCCCTGACTGTTTTATGGTCAGGCCCATATGCAGCTGCTGGGATCCCTAATGATGCCTGATATATGGGGAGCTTCAGTGGCTACACTTAAGGCTCCAAATATTAGCAGAGGACTCTTGCACTGTCTGAAGACCAGCAGTTGATGTATTCCGTGTGCTGGAGTCTGCCAGCCCATTCGAATTGAATGAAGCACATTCTTTCCTGACAGCCTCCTGGGGACCAAGAGCAAGGTGCTTTTGGCTTTGTGGCTGCATTTGGAACTCATTCTTTCTCCTTTATTTCTGGAAGCTCTCCGCATCTCCTCTGCCTTCAGAGAACCCGTGGTGGTGTGTATCAGAATCACTCCTGGAGATTTTGATTCAGGTGGTCTGGGACAGCCATCTTCCTTTTAATAATCCTCCATAGGTGACTGTGAATTGCTCTGAGGCCGGAGAACTGCTGACCTCTGTAGGTAAATGATCCTCAAGCCAACACCTCCACTCCAGACCTCCCGAGCTTCAGACATATGCAACCTTCTGTGTTTTGGGCAGCTCCACCTGGAATGTCTAAGAGGCACCTCAAGCTCCAAGTAGATATCCTGTAAGTTTTGGAGTCCCTCACCTGCCGTATTCAATTCATTCTATTTATTTATTCTTTCTTCCAAAATAGCTCTCAATTCTCTCACCTCCTAAGGAAAATTCTGCCTTTTGTAAACAAGGTCTAGTTGTCACTGGATGGAGAAGCTGTTTCTCTGATTCACCTGATTTCCCTTTTTCTTGAGAATTTCTCCCTAACCATTGCTCCCATCTCATAAATAACTTATAATAACTTGTGTAGGGGCCTGTGATTCCCCTGCATACATGCATGCTTCTTCCTTTAGTTTCCTGTAGCACAGCTGAGACAAGGCTGGAAAACCTGACTGGATTTGTCCCACTGGAGACTCAGTGATAAGTGAAGGGAGATCAACACAGGGTATACTGTGACCCAGGATACCTGGCACTCAGCACCTTTCCCTTTGAAGCCTGAAGGGCCTGCCTCACCTGAACTCCCCCTGGCATCCCTATGGCGGGTACTATCTTGGCACTTGCCAAGTTGAGTGTGTGCCCAGAACAGGTCTTTACCCAGAACAGCTGGAGCAAGTTCCTCTCCCTGCTTCCCCGCTTCATTTCTGCTTCTTGTCAGAGCACCCATCTGGTTCTCAAATGGCTGGTGTTGGATATAACCACTCCCTTCAGAGGAGACCATGCCTATTCCAGGGCCAGGGTTGCATAAGGTTCAGCACTGCAACCAAATCAAAATATGACATAGTGACCCCGATTTTAATGATGAACTCACATTACACCCCCTGGCCGTGCCATTGCCGCTGCCTTAGTTCCAGGCTTCGGTAGCTCTTGCCAACCAGTAGCAGAAGGCTCCCCCCCCATCTTTGAGCACAGCCAGTCTTCCCACGGTAGCTGGACCCACAATCCGAAAACTACAGAATATCACCATTTAGCAGTTCTCAAACTATTTGGTCTTAGGATTCTTTTACACTATAAAAAATTACTGACGAGGTGGGCAGATCACGAGGTTAGGAGATCGAGACCATCCTGGCTAACACAGTGAAATCTCATCTCTACTAAAATACAAAAAATTAGCCTGGTGTGATGGCACGTGCCTGTAGTCCCACGTGCTCAGGAGGCTGAGGCAGGAGAATCGCTTGAACCTGGGAGGCGGAGGTTGCAGTGAGCCAAGATCACGCCACTGCATTCCAGCCTCTGCGACAGAGTAACACTCCATCAAAAAAAAAAAAAAAAAATTACAGAAAACCCCAAAGATATTTTGTTTATGTGACTTATATCTGTCCGTATTTACTATATAAATTAAAACACAGAAATTTAACAAATGTTGACTTACCAATTCATTTAAAAATAGCAATAATAAACTCATTACATGTCAACGTAAATGTTTTAACTAAAAAGTAATCATATTTCCTAAAACAAGAAACAACTGCTTACAAGAGTGGCATCGTTTTATATCTCTGCAAATCTCTTTAATGCTTGAATCAATAGATTACGCCAGTGACTCATCGCTGTTCCTGCATCCAATCAGTTGTGCCACGTTGTTTTGGCCAAAGTGTGTGAGAAAAATCTGGCCTTACACAGACATGTAGTTGAAAAGGAGAGGAGGATTTTAATATTCTTCTTGACAATTATGGTTTTTTTTGTGTTTTGTTCTGTTTTTGAGATGGAGTCTCGCTGTGTTGCCCAGGCTGGAGTGCAGCGGCACGATCTTGGCTCACTGCAACCTCTGCCTCCTGGTCAAGCGATTTCCAGCTAATTTTTGTATTCTTAGTAGAGATGGTGTTTCACCCTGTTGGCCAGGATGGTCTCAAACTCCTGACCTCAAGTGATCCACTTGCCTCAGTCTCCCAAAGTGCTGGGATTACAGGCGTAAGCCACCTCCCCGGGCCGGGTGGTTTTTTTTTTTTTTTGGATTCTATACCCAAACTCAAGAAGTGATAGTTTCTTAAAGGTTTATTACAATATGAAATCTGAAACTATATCAATAAACTTCTTGTACTATCTCACATTAAAATCCATCCATTTCTCCTGTACTTTGAACGTGTCTTTGGCTTGCACATGATTGCCTAACATTAGACGTTGATCATTTGAAAAATACTGGTTCACTGTGTTGTATACATTTTCTAAATGTTGACGTTTTTACTCTCCAATATTTAGATAGCTCCCTCAGCCTCAGAGCTCAGAGGCTGGCTCAGAGCCAACACCATTCTGCCCAGTTATCAATGAAGACTTTCGCTCTTAAGCGGAGTGAAGGGCAAAACCTAAACGGTTTTTCCAACAGTTGTACTCTGATTGCGGAAACCAAAGGAAAGAGTCATGGGTTCTGACGAAAGGTTAGAAAAGCTTTTCGGAGGAGAAGGCATTGAACCTTGATGAGTGGGAAGTTTAACTTCTGGGAAAGTGAAACTGAAATTCTTCTGAGCCACATTATGCTCTTGGCTATCCTTCCTTTTAGCCTATGCAACCCAATTTAGTCAGCTTCCTCCCGTCTTGGTCAGGGCCTGGGGTGGGAGTAGAGCTGGGGTGAGGTGGGACCACAGTGAATCAGACCCAGCCCCTGCCCACCAGGACCTGTAGTCTGGTCATTGATAATCCAGTAGAAGGCAGTACATTGTGAGTGCCATAGAAAAGGTACCTTGTGGGGGCCTTGCAGGACCGACCATCACACCTGGCTGGGGATCAGGAATGCTTCATGGGGCAGGTCCTCTTTGAGATGTGTGCTGAGGGATGGGCAGGGCTTTTGAGTGAAGGAAGGAGGGTAGATGTGAGTCTCTATTTTAATTCTCCGGCAAAAATATTCTAGTTTCTCTCTCTTAGTGGGTAGATTGGTAGGAAGATAAGGTTGGTTTGGGTAGGCTTTGTCTCTTTCAGGTATCCGATACCCACTCCTCACCTTAAAACATATCTGTGTCTGTAACTGTCCTTCTTAGGTCCAGAACCAAACTCATCTGTCAATGGAGCGCTCCATGGATAGGGACCAGCAGGGGAGTTAATGGCCCTGGAGACAGAAGGGGCAGGAGGTCAGGGGTCAGGGCTTCGAGAGCAGCCAAGGGGCATTGGGAGGAAAGAGACTGCAAAGAGACTGAAAGGTAACTCGTTACGTGACAAAGACTTACTGTTATTACTGATAATTTGCAGCAGGCACTGTGTTAGGAACTGGGTATCCTAAGATGAAGATAGCAAGGTGTCTGCCCCAGGGACCCCCCGCACGGAGGTGGCTGTGTCAGCAATAGTGGTGTCACAGTAGGTAAGTGTAGCGAGCAAAACAGGCCACAGAAGTGTGCACTGGCCCGCGGTGACCCCAAGGAGGACATGATCCCCCTTGTCTGGGAGGTAAGGACAGCAGGCAGCCCCTGCAGCTGGGAGTGGTGGTGGGAGAAGCTGCCAGGCTGGCTTCTTGCAGGTCGGCTCTTAGAGTTGGGCCTTTTTGGCCAATTAAATGGTCTAACCTCTCCCTTAAACTCAAGAACTTTCTCCATGAATTCTCAGTCCTGTGCTCACCCAGGCTCTGCCGCGTCTTTTGCTGTTGGGTGGCTGTGGTCGTCACAGGTTCTGCTTCATTTTAGAGACCAAGTCAGCCTTCTGGACTCCCACCTGCTGGGTAAAAAGCCAGTAACAAGTGAGAGCCGCGCTCCTCAGGCCCCACCCCCTGTGGATGATTGATTTCTAAGTAGGGGAAGCCCGCGCTCCTCAGGCCCCACCCCTTGTAGATGATTGATTTCTAAAGTAACAAGTGAGAGCCGCGCTCCTCAGGCCCCACCCCTTGTGGATGATTGATTTCTAAGCAGGGGAAGCCCGCGCTCCTCAGGCCCCACCCCTTGTAGATGATTGATTTCTAAAGTAACAAGTGAGAGCCGCGCTCCTCAGGCCCCACCCCTTGTGGATGATTGATTTCTAAGCAGGGGAAGCCCGCGCTCCTCAGGCCCCACCCCTTGTAGATGATTGATTTCTAAGCAGGGGAAGCGCGGCAGCCCAGGGTTAGACACGCGTCTATTTGCTTGCAGATCTACACACACTGTCTCCGGCTTCTTTTGTGGCTTGGTAGAAGCCCCAGCTTTTTAACTTATTAAGCACAGCTGTTCCCTCTGCAGGACTGCAGGCAGGACCGTCCTCTTCGCGGGCTCACTGCAACATTCAGTAGCTGCTTTGAAGGAACAGAGTAAGGTTGCCACATACCAGTCTGTCCTCCCGTCACTTCAGGGTTCCACTCACCGTGGGTTCGGGGCTTCTTTGATTCTTTGTTTCCTTTAGTTTTCATTCTCTCCTCTTCAGAACAAGAGTAGATGGTTCGGTGTATGCAAATATCACAGTTCCAGGTAACTTGAAGGAGCAGTTTGGATTCAGGTGTTCATTCTTACTTTTATATGACCGTAGATATAATCTCTCTCTTTATGCAAATAAGACTTACTATTGTATTATAAGAGCAATAACCATGCACTGCTTCAAATGACATCATTTACATTTTTATTTTTGCAGTAAGAACACATTTAGGCAACAGAACCAATGCTACTTTTTGAGAGATATTTTCTAATTTCTAATGTTGATGGGTTCAAAGACTTGCTATGAGTACACAGGTCACAGACACCACCTCATGCAAAGCAGAAAGGAAATAAATCAAGGAATGAGAACGAGCGCCAAAACCATTCTTTCTTTTTTTTTTTTTTTCTTTTGAGACAGAGTCTTACTCTGTTGCCCAGGCTGGAGTGAAGTGGTGCAATCTTGGTTCACTGCAACCTCTGCCTCCCGGGTTCACACCATTCTCCTGCCTCAGCCTCCCGAGTAGCTGGGACTACAGGCGCGTGCCACCATGCCCAGCTAATGTTTTGTATTATTAGTAGAGACAGGGTTTCATCATGTTGGCCAAGATGGTCTCGATCTCCTGACCTTGTGATCCACCTGACCTTGTGACCTCCTGACCTCGTGATCTGCCTGCCTCGGCCTCCCAAAGTGCTGGGATTACAGGCATGAGCCACTGCACCCGGCCGAGCCAACACCATTCTGCCTAGTTGTCAATTAAGACTTTCACTCTTAAGCAGAGTGAAGGGCAAAACCTAAAGGATTTTTCTCACAGTTGGTCTCTGATTGTCTGTGGAAACCAAAGGAAAGAGTCATTGGTTCTGATGAAAGGTTAGAAAAGCTTTTGAGAGGAGATGGCATTGAACCCTGATGAGTGGGTCTTTTGGGTAAACTAAAAAGTGGTGGTGGGGAAAGGAGGAGGGACATAAAGGGGGAGCAGCCCCCTTGGCCCACTGCCCGCGTCCCCTTGGCTTTTCACTGGTGCAAGCTGAACTTACATGCCGAAGAGTCCATGACCCTCCCGCCCAGCAGAAACCCACAGCTGTGACTGATGGAAGTGGTGGACAAATACCCCCAACTTCCTCTCTCGACTCTTGGCTGAGGACAATTCTGAAGTGAGCTCTACACTGTCTCCCAGGTAGGATCAACTGTTAGTTGCTACAATGGGAACCTGCTGAAAAAAGTACCGTTTATTGACTTCTTTTTGTTCCCCACTATCCTGCTGGTTTTTTCTGTCCCAAATATACTTGCACTTGAATCCTTGTCTAAGGGTCTGAGAGTCCAACCTAAGATAAAAGATGTTTCAGTAGCTGGAACAAAACATGTAAATGGAATGGGTTGGGTGTATTTGAAAGGCATGAATGCTCCAAGGGGGCTAGTGTAGTGGCTTGGAAGTTTAGAAGGAGATGAGACTAGAATGATAAGAGTCATGATGTGAAGTATCTGAATCCTGAACAAAATAATCTACCTTTTTTGTAGACAATGGGAAAGCATGGGACTGATGAGGGTGGTGAAAACTTTCTTCCAAGGTCTGCAAGCATCAGCTTCTCTGGCTCAGGCTCTTGGAGCTATATGCTTCTCTTTCAGCCCCTCCATTCTGAATCACTTACTTGTTAGGGATTCTGCAGTATGCACCTATGGTCCACCAAGTTGGTGTCTGCTTTTGAGGAGAGCATTGAATTTCTCCTGGAGCTTGTTGAGCTTCTGTGTGGAAAGAGCTAGGGTTTTTGGAAAAGGCCAGACTTTTGGAACAGTATAGGCTATTTTGGCATTCATTGGATTCTTCCTCATAGGCAGAAGAAGGTGAGTGGCTGGAGCTAGTCATTCTAGTTCTTACAATCTCAGGAGGGATGTTTGATGCAAAGGAGTCAGACAGCTCTAAGAAGAGCTCAGCTCACTGAGTTTGGCATTCCTGGGGGCAAATAGGAAAAGACTTCCAGCCAGTGCTAGGGAGTCAGATGGCAGTTGCTGGTGGCATTAGAGCTGTTCACCAGGGCGTCGCAGGAGGGAAAGCTGTGCATCAAACACCACCCTATCTGCTGAGGGCCTCCTGGGCTTTGGAGAATGCCCCTCAGCCCTGGTAATTATCTAAGACAGTGGTGGGTGTCCAGGAAGCTTGCAATAAGGAGGCCCAAGAGGCTGTTCTTGTTCATCCAAAAGGAGTGGAAAGGAGACAGGGAGGTATGTCTGCTTTGTGGGGAAGGCCCTGGTGCTGGCTAACAGTAAGCAATGTGGTCTTGTAATGCTAGTGGGCCAAAAGCAAAGGGATGTCAGCAATCCAGCCTGTGTTTGTTGAATGCATCTGAGTCAGGTCCTAGGCTGGGCATTGAGCGAGGGAGTCGACAGAAGGAGCAAGATGAGCCCAAGGAATTCATGGTCAGGGGTCATCAAGAAGGTATATGCACATCTAACTGTAATTCCAGATGCAGTCTGACCTGAGCCACGAAGAAGTGCAGAGTACCCAAGAGGCCAGAGAGCTCACGTCTGGTTAGAGTTGGGGTGTTTGATGGGAAAATGAAAGGAGGAGCTGACATCTGAGGTGAGCCTTGTGGGATGTGCAGGGTTTGGACATATGGAGAAGGGTGTCGGGAGATGGGGAGTTTTATTCCCAGGGACATTACCGGGAGGGACTGAAGAATCACTCTAGGTCCAGCTCCCGGGGAGGGGTTCTTGGCTCACTGCCTGCCCTAAGGCCACCTTCCACCTGTGTGAGTCCCCTCTATTCTTTCAGTCCTGGCACTTGGGTCCAGGAGCAGGAGTCCTGGCTCATCTTAGCATTTAGGGAGGCCACATCCCCTCTCTGGGGCACTGTTCCACCACTTAGAACACAAGCAAGTTGGGCTGGTCAAAGAGCATCTGTGTTAGGGAAGGGCTGTCTTGTTACATCTTCCACCTACCCTCGGTGAGAGGCACCGCTGGGCTTAGCCTGATTTCTGACAGGAACAGGGATGTCCCATCCCTCAAGGGTGTTCAGGTGTGTGGTAGGAAATTCACTGGAATGGCACTCTCTCACATTTTAGAATTCTTTCAGAGTAACACCTACCCCATACATCTACTTCCCCCTCCCACACTTACCACCCCCGATGAAACCAAAGCCAGTTTGCCCGAAGTACATGATGTGCTGTGCCCAGCCGACTCCGAGAAACGGGCCTGCTGCCAAGCTCCGCGCAGGCTTGCCTTGCAGGGAGAGCTGCCGGCTCATTAAACCCCTTCATTTATGAGCCCATGACTGCACACTCTGCATGCCAAGGTGCAACATGAGTCTAATGAAAGAATTATTAATGTGCACACCTTAAATGCAAATAGAATAAGGCCCCCACAAAAACACTCTCAGAAGTTAACCGGAATGCTTATGCACTGCCAGTAGAGGGATGGCTCACCCTTTTTCTTGCCAGCCCATTCTAAATCTGGGCATTTGTCCTAGGAAGTTCTTCCTCAGATGGAGTGGAGGTCAGTCTCCCCGTGACTCTGACTTCAGGGCCCGGGTTATCTTGCGGCAAGCCTGAAGCCCTGCTCTTTCTCGTCTCCCAAATCCTGCTCTTCCATGCTCTTCTCTGACACTTCCTGCCAGTCACTTCTTGGAGTTCCTGGCTGGGTCGTCTCTGAAGGGCATTCCTTGGCTCTGTCGCATCGTCTGCTCTGCAGTCTTTGGCTTGCCAGTACTGACCTCCTCAGGTCAATAGGACATTTAGTGTGTGCTGGGCAGTAGGGCAGAGGAGGGATAAAGGATGAGTCACACAAGAACCCAGCCCTATGAGGGCTCACAGTCCAAGAAAGGAGAGAACATCCACCTGCAGATAAGTGCACAATGCTAGGTGCCTGAAAAGAGGTACAGAGGGGGCTCTAGAAATTGTAGGTGGGAATTCAGAGTCCCGTCCAGCTCGGTGGTGTTGGGAGAGAGGGAAGGGGATGGGAATGGGATGTTAGAAAAGATGCCTGGGAGAAGATGGCTTTGAATTGGATCAAGTAGGATGTAGACGATTTGGTCAGGCAAAGATGTGGAATAATCTAGAGAACAGTGAGCAGGAAGATGAAAAAGGCAAGGCAGATGCATGAAACTGTGAAGAGGTCAGTTTGGCAGATGCACAGTACACAGGGTGTGGTTGGGGTTAGAGAGAGTTGACACTGGGGAGACAGGTGGTTCCCATTATGAAAGACTTGAATGTCATGTTATGGAATTTAGATCTGGGAGATGCCTATTCTCTGTGTCACTGGATCTAGTCTCCACCCCACGGTGGTAGACTGATTGCAAACCCATCCTTAATTATTCCCCTCCTGGATCCATGCCCCCTTGTGCTGTAACTTTGACTGCCCTCCCACTCTGATTCTGAGCTCCGACACGTAACTTGCTTGGTCAATGGAATGTCAGCAGTTGTCTCTGCGTAAACAGAGACTTGAAAAATGATTGCACGCTGGGTTTGTCCTCTCTTGCTGCTCCTGGAATCCCGCTGCCACATGAATGAGCATGCTGAAGGCTAAGAGGCTATGTGGAAGGAGAAGCACTGAAGCTCCCCATCTGGCACTCAGCCGACCATAGATGCCTGAGTGAGTGCTAGCAGAGGTCAGTGGGGCCTGGCCCAGAGCCGCAGAACTGCTCAGCTGAGCTCAGCCCAAATTGCCAACCTGCAGAATTGTGAGCTAAAAAATGGTTGTTGTGTTAACATTCTAAATATTGGGGTGGTTTATTATGCAGCAAAAACCAACTACCATAGGTATAATCCCAGATTCAAGGGATCCAGGTTTAGAGGTCCTGGGATATGGTGGAACATATTTTGCATGTGGGAGGAATGTGAGCAATTGTGGCTGGAGCACAGACTATAGGTTGAAAACTAGCCACTAGCCACATATTATTCCCCTCCTCTCAAGTGGTAGAATCTATTTTTCTTTTTCTTTTTTTTTTCTTTCTTTTTTGTTTTTTTTTATTTGAGATGGAGTCATTCTCTGTTGCCCAGGCTGGAGTGCACTGGTGTGATCTCAGCTCACTACAACCTCTGCCTCCTGGGTTCAAGCAATTCTCCTGCCTTAGCCTCCTGAATAGCTGGGATCACAGGCACCCGCCACCAGGCCCAGCTACTTTTTGTGTTTGTAGTAGAGACGGGGTTTCACCATGTTGGCCAGGCTGGTCTTGAACTCCTGACCTCAGGTGATCGCCCCATCTCAGCTTCCCAAAGTGCTGGGATTACAGGCGTGAGCCACCATGTCCAGCCAGAATCTATTTTTCTAACCCTCGATTTGGTGATGACCATGTGACTTATTTCATCCAAATGGACAGAAGCAAATGTGATGTAAGCAGAAGTATGAAAAGTGATTGTACTTTGGGGCTTGCCTGCTTGCTATTCTTGAAACTGTTTGACTGCTTTGTAAACAAGTCCAGGCTAGCACCCTGGAGAGTGAGAGATCCATGTCAAGAGAGGCCCCTGTCTTTCTAACCATCTCCAATAAAGCCATTCTAAAGTGACTGGCCCTAGATAACTTGCCAATCAACTGCAGACACATGAGTGAGCCCAGCTGGGATAGCCAAGATCAGCCTACAGCAGACGAGAAGAACTGTCCAACTGAGCCCAGCTTTAATTGCTGAATTGCTAGACTGAAAAACCAAGGGCTAAATCAATGGTTATTGTCTTAAGGCACTACATTTTGGAGTGGTTTGTAAAAGAACCCATGCTTCTTGCTCTGTAGCCAGGAGGCTGTCCTGTACAGGCTGCATCAGTGAGTTCCCATGCTCTTTGCCTTTGGCCAGCAAGAAGATATTGAGACTGAGGCATTTGTTTCCCTGATTCTTATCCTGCTGGACTATGGTTTGGCCACAGCCTCTGTCAATGGCTCTGTCCACAGCTCACTTTCAGGGTGCCAGCAGTCACTCCTTTCCATGTCCATTCAGGTCCCTGGTGCTGCCAGTTCTGGGGTTCTTCAACATTCCTCAACACTCCCACACCTTTGTCTGTGCTCCATTACCCCATTTGCATGGCCACCTGTGTCCCGAAAAGACCCTCACTGACTACTTTGTTCTGTGCACAATGAGCAGCTGAAGACTCTCCAGTAAATAGAAACATCCAGTTTAAGAACAGTGAAACAGAGCTCCTGCTCTAATGGGTCCTGCTCTGGGCACCCCACAAATGCTGCCTTGGCTTGGGCATTTGGAAAGTCATGCTGGAGAACGAGGCTGCCAAGGAACAACTGTTTCCGGCTGGCTCTCAGGAGCCATCTGGATCTTTGCTTTCTGCAGGGAGTAGTCATCACCCCCTTTCCTGCCAACTCCCCTAAGTTAAAGAATAAAAAATGAGCCTTTCCAGTGCCCCTGGCACCCTTCCTCTCCTTGACAGGATTTTTCTCAAGCACTTTTAGTCAAGCATTAGGCAGCGCATTAAGCAAATCAGGAAGTCAGTTTGGCTCCGGGACATTTGTTCAAAGGACCACAGCCTTGACCCATCTTTTCCACACAATCACCCATGCAGTTAGGACCCTCCAGTGACAGAACTCCCACCAGTGTCTGCCTCTGTGCAAGGCCTCATATGGTTAATAATAGTAATAATTAATGGTGGTGGTGGTAGTGGTGATGATGATGATGATGATAAATGGCAAGGCAAACTGAGAATCTGACTCTTCCACCACCATGGCTATTACCTTTGATGGAGACGAATTTGGACCTCTGTGTCAAGTTCATATGGGAAATTTGTAATGGAAGTCAGAGCTGGAACGAGGAAGGGTCAGTAGGGGTAATATATGTTTCTCATCTAGAAGGGTAGCCCTTGGAAGGACGTGTATCTCCTCAGTGGTGAGAAGTGTTTGATTCTAGCTACTTCAGGGGAGAATCAACCACACACAGCCCAGCTTGGAACCCCTTTCCACCATTTTTCTCCACTGGCCCAGACACAGGATCAGAGCCGACCCCTGCCTTTGAGGGAGCTGCGGGTACTCAGAGTTGCTCTTCCTCTCTTGGTGGAGCAGTTAGAGCCACTTGGGGATGGAAGGCACTGACACTGCACATGTGAGGCTGTCCACATTGTGGACACATTGTGGGACTTGGGAGACTGATACTTGATTTTTTCCTGAAGAGATAAAGGACAGAATCCAGGTAGGGAAGAAGGGGATTTGGTAACATTTGAAGGGATGTTGAGAGGTTCATGTCTGCATTCACCTTTTGGGCAGGACAATTCTTTATTATGTGGGACCATCTTGTACATTCTAGGGTGGATTGTGTTCCTGATCTCAGTCCACTAAAGGCCAGTAGAGTCTCCCCGTCATTGTGACCATTAGAAATGGCCTCCTCCCCTTCCAAGCACTCCTAGGATGGGCTGGAAGGACAATACCATGCCTGGTTGAGAAACACTGCAGGGAGAGGGCTGCGGGAAGGGAGAAAGAAAGCAGAGAGCTAGGGAAGAAGGGAGATAAGTGTGGGAAATTTGGATCTCTAGTTTCCAAAAGCCTGGGGGTACCCTCTCCTGAGAACTCTCACTCCTTTCTTTGACTCTGTGTGGCACATGACAGTGACAATGACCCTTGAGTACAGAAATACTTAAACCTTCAGTGGAGACTAGAGAAGATGAGGCAGTGAAGCAGGTGAGGCAGCATTTGGAACAGATAAGGGAAGTCTCCCTGATCAGTGATGGCCAGTGGCCTCCATTACCATGGGTTCCTGGGTGCCAAGGATCATCTATCTGAAGGTAAAGTCCTGAGTAGATTGAAGATAAGGTTTATCTCCTCAGTTTCCCCTAGCGCAGAAGACACAGTCTGTGGGGCAGAGGAAAGGAAGGACCTGACCCCTGGATTACAAGTAGAATTAACTCAGACTGATTCCTGCTGGTCCTCCCAGAAATGTTCTTCCCCCAGGTCTTGCATGGCTGGCTCCTTCTCTTAATTCAGGTCTTTGCTAAACTAGATCTGTCCTCCTTACTCCTCAAACCTCTATCCTTTATCCTAATTTCTTCTTTTCTTTTCTTTTCTTTTCTTTTGAGATGGAGTTTTGCTCTGTTGCCCAGGCTAGAGCGCAGTGGCATGATCTCGGCTCACTGCAACCTCTGCCTCCCGGGTTCAAGCGATTCTTCCACTTCAGCCTCCTGAGTAACTGGGACCACAGGCACCCACCACCACGCCTAGCTAATTTTTGTGTTTTTATTAGAGAGGAAGTTTCACTGCCCATTTACGTCCCCAGTGCTGCCAGTCTGGGATTCTTCAACATTCCTCAACCCTCCCACACCTTTGTCTGTGCTCCATTACTCCATTTGCATGGCCACCTGTGTCCTGAAAAGACCTTCACGGACTACTTTGTTCTGTGCACAATGAGCAGCTGAAGACTGTTTAGTAAACAGAAACATCCGGTTTAGGAAGAGTGAAACAGAGCTCCTGCTCTAAGGGGTCCTTCTCTGTGTGCTCCACAAATGTTGCCTTGGCTTGGGCACTTGGAAAGTCACGCCTTCCTGTAATCAGCCTCCCAAAGTGCTGGGGTTACAGGCATAGCCACCACGCCCAGCCTCTAGTTTATTTTTTTCAAAGTACTTGTCAGTATCTTATGTTAGATTTAAAAAATTCATTTATTTACCTTGTATATAATTCTGCCCATCAGGGCAGTGGCTTGGTCTGTCACATTCACTTCTGACGTGTAATATGTGCTCAACAAATGAATAAGTGAATGGATTACTCAATATGTACCAGGTGCTGTGCTAAGTAATTTGCATCCATTATCTCATGAAAATCTCAAGGATTCTTTAAGGTGAGTATTATATCATCTCCATGTTTTGCAGAAACCAAGACTTAGTGAGTTTAAGTAACACCCCCCCGCCCCCCCCCAAGGTCATATAGCTATTTATTAAGTGGTGCAATAGGATTTGATTGACTCAAGTGCCCACAGTCTTGTAGGAAAACAAATACAAAGATATAAATCATTGTACTATAGGGAAGCAAATTCTAAATGTCCCAAGAGAAGAGCTGGATGCAGGACTATGGCAGTTTAGGAGGGGACAAGCATTTTCAGTTGAAAGTGGGAATGAATTGGAGGAGGAGGTTAAATTTGAGCTGAGTCCTGGAGGATAGTATGATGGCTAATTTCGTGTGTCAGTTGGCTAGGTTATGGTGTCTAGTTATTCGGTCAAACATTAAATCAGCAGACTTTGAGTAAAGATAATCCTCCATAATGTGGATGAGCCTCATCCAGACAGTTGAGGGCCTTAAGGGAAATGTCTGATATTCCTTGACAAAAAAGGAATTTTGCCTCTAGATTACCTTTGGACTCAAACTGCAACACCAACTCTTTCCTAGGTCTTCAGCCTACTGTCCTTCCCTGTAGGTTTTGGACTTGCCAGTCCCCAAAATCACATGAGCCAATTCTTCAAAATAAATCTCTCTCTCTCTCTCTCTCTCTTTCTCTGTATAGATATATGTGCATACACACATCCTACTGGTTCTGTTGCTGTGGAGAACCCTGACTAACACAGATAGACATTTAGGTGTTTAGGGGTGTGGAATTGGGGCAGGGAAAAG
Source organism: Symphalangus syndactylus (assembly GCF_028878055.3). Classification (NCBI taxonomy): domain Eukaryota; kingdom Metazoa; phylum Chordata; class Mammalia; order Primates; family Hylobatidae; genus Symphalangus; species Symphalangus syndactylus. The sequence continues at coordinate 96,501,451 of NC_072439.2, forward strand.
GACTGTGAGCAGGAGCTGGGGAGGCGTGGACGGAGCTGTAGTGATTTGGAGGCTCTGGAGCAGAAGATCCCCACAGGGAGGGAAGTGGTGGAGTGGAGACCGCCCTGGACAGGAAGCTGGGGCCAGCATGTGGAGGGCAGGGAACACCAGAATAAGGGTTTTAGGAACCCTCATTGTCTTAGGAAGTAGAATATCCTTGAGTGACAAGGGTAAGACAACAGGGTCCACTCCCCGTCAGAGGTCTCCAATGCTTCTCTTTCAGCAGGAAATCGACATTCAAGGGGAGACCCAATGAAGAAGATAGTGCCAGAACTTAATGGAGGGAGCCCAAAAGGAACGTGTACCTGGGGAAGTCAAGAGCTATTTCTTGGACATTTGTGCCTCTATTCCAAACTCTTCTCTCAGAGTAGATGACAACTCAGGAAGGAGCCAGAGATCTTCCTCAGCTGACTTGTTCAGAAATATGATTTAGGATTCAGTCTGGCCCCAAGCCATGCTTCCAGCCTCATCTCCACTGTGCACTTTCCATGGCATTCTGTCTTGGTCCACTTGGCTTATGTAGCTGCCTGGCCTGGGTTGTCCTCCCCACCCTTGTCTGCTTGGTGGCACTTGGCCCTGTTCTAATTGCTTCTGCTCGGGCAGCTTCTCTCCTCCCTCCTCTGTGCTCTGAGCACACTGGACAGATTCCTGTTAGAGCTGTCACTGTCTTCCTGCTGTCTGCCCACTGACCTTGGAGCTCCAGGAGGACAGGAGCCTTATCTTACCCCACGACATGGCCTATGCCCAGCCTGGTGCCAAAGTGGTCTGGAGGTATCTGTAGGCTGAATGAACTTCTTCCCTCTGGGATGCCCTTTAAAGTTGTTCTTTCTGGAACCTGGGGCAGTGACTGGAATGGTTGGAATGTGGCCTTGGTTTACCATTGGGTGTTTTATTCCTCTGAACATTGGCTGGACTCTCTGGTGATTTCTGGTCTTGGAGGACTTCCTGTTTTAAATGTCCGTGGGGTTGTGGTTCCCAAGCTGCTGCACCGTCTCCCATAACCTTTCTCTCTATCCTGGCCTGGTCTCTCTTCCACACCAGAACTTTCCTCTAGATCTATGGTCCAGGACCATCAGGAACCAATGAACCACACTCCTGACCATTCTCCAAATAGTCATTTGGCCAAATACGAGGCACGTGGCAGCTCTTTCTTTTTGGGACCCCACTTCACCTCTGAGCAGCTTCCTTCTCCCAGGAGCTGAAGCTCCCCCGTGATGTCTCAATGCCAGGCAGATGCACTTGACCTTCTGCCTCTTGGGGCCCTCATCAAGGTAGGGGATTTTGAATCATTCAACTAATGTATTACAATGGGAAAGAGACCCCACTAAGGGGCTTCACTAAATATCCTTTTCAGTTGATAAGATCTTTTTTTTGGTTTTAATCCATCTACAAACTCTTGAGTTTTAAACCCCATGAGTTATTTACCATACACTTGTATCCCCTACGGTGATTTTTAAAGTGCCGTGGCTGTTTCTCCACTGGCTGTGGAGTGAGCTGATGTTACTGCAGGTCGAGGTTGAGCCACTTTGCTGCCCCGACGGTTCCAGGAGTCCTTTTGGGCACTGACTGTGGGTCTGGTCCTGAGCTGAGTGCACAGAGGACAGGGGGAGGTTGAGGGAGTCAACATAACTCAGAGGTGTCCTTGTTCTCCAGGGGCTCTAGGTTCTGACCTGCACCCAGCCACAAGCTGACTTGACTCAAAAAGTCACAAAGTGGGACTTGGGGTTTTCTATCCCAGGATCTTGGCCAGAGCTTCATTTGGAAGCCCCAGAGACCTGGACCAGACTTGCAGGTAGACATTCACCAACGTGTGATTTGAGGGCTGCTCAAAGGGACCTCCCCACTTCCCACATGGAGCACTCTTGGGATCAGCCATCACCAGAAACTCCTTTCCCACAGGACAGAGCCCAGACAACTCATTCTGTCTTCAAAAGCCACCACAGTCTGGCACCAATGCACTTTTCCAAACTCCACCTCCTGCGACTTCAGCCACATGGAACAAGCATGAACTGATTTTCTTTATACCTTTCCAACTCCAGCTCTAGGCTTCTGCGGTTTTCTCTGCCAATGAGGCTGTGCTGTCATTACTGAGTAACAGTATTACCATACACTTAGCACCTTTAAACATACACATTTATTATCTCATAATTTCTGTGGGTCAAGAATTCAGGTGTGACTTAGCTGGGTCTTCTGAAAGGCTGCAATGAAGATGTCAGCCAGGACTGTGGTCTCAATCCAAGCTTCAGCTAGAGAAGGATCCCGTATGTTGATAAGATTCAGGACCTTGCAAGTGGTCGGACCAAGGCCCCCAGTTTGTTGTTGGCTGTTGGCTGGAGGCTGCCCTCAGTTTCTAGCTGGTTGTGGGCAGTTGCCATGAGTTCCTTGCCACATGAGCCTCCTCAACATGAATGCTTGCTTCTTCAAAGCCGGTGAGAGAGAGGCTCTTCTAGTAAGATGGACTTCACAAGCTCACATTATGTAATCACAGAAGCAATACCTGTCACCTTTGTTATACTTTATTGCTTAGCATCAAGTCACAATTCCTGCTGATACTCAAAGGGTGGAGATTACATCAGGGCATGGGCACCAAGAGGTGGGGACCATGGGGCCACTTTAGCCTCTGTCTCCACGCATCTCCTTCTCCCAACCTCCCTGTCCACTCTAGAAACAGCAACCTAGTAAAATTCATGAAAGCTTCCATTAGTCACCTCAACCACAGGGCTTTGCTTACATCGTTCGTTAGTACTTCATTCATTTATTCAACAAAATACATACTGAGCATCTGCCGTATGCCTGGAGCTAGAGGTAGTATAGTATAATGGTTAAGGCTTCAAGTTCTGGAATCAGAGTCTCTTGTTCCAAATCCTGGGTCTTCATTTCATGCTGAGTCTCAATAAACTCACCTCTAAATAATACTAGGAGACTTGTAAGTTTGAAGGTTAATTTTATGTGTCAACTTTCCTGGGTCATGGGGTGCCCAGGTATGGGGTCATATATTATTGTGGGTATTTTTGTAACATTTAATGTTAGTCTCATCCAAAATTAATAATAAGGTGAGTGGGCTTTATCCAATAAGTTGAAGGCCTGTGTGGAACAATAGTCTGACCCTCCCCCTAGTAAGAGAGAATTCTTCCTGTTTGGTGGCCTTTATCAGAACTTCCTGGTTCTATGGCAGCTGTCATCCTTCTGACTTGGACTGGAACATCAGCTCGGCAGATTTTGGACTTGCCAGTCTCCATAATTGTATAAGTCAATTCCTTATACCAAATCTCTTTTTATATATCCCCTATTGGTTCTGTTTTTCTGGAGAACTTGACTCACACAGTTAGGTTAAATGAAATCACACATGTAGAAAATAGCATGGAGCTGGGCTCCTAGTAAGAAATCAATGAAGATTAAATTTTATTTTAGGGGCTGGAGAACCAGTAATGATTCAGTGGGATGTTGTCCAGCCTTCATGGAGCCCGTGCAGCCTCTCTCACGAGTGACTGCATGTGCTTTACCTCCCCAGCAGGGTTCCAGCGACGTGTCTGAGAGCAGATCACAGTGTTTGTCTTCTCTGTCACCTCCCTTGCCCCTAGATTGGGTCTGGAACATTCAGGGCTTCAGTGACTGGGTGCAGGATGGATGCCCTCCAACCCAACACCCCTTGGCAGTATGCCATTGGCAACAGGGCAAATCTACTTGATGCCAGTCCTCACGCCCCCTCCGTGCAGCCAGCCACGCTGGTTTTCCAGCTTCCACATTTGTCATGTAGTGTGCTCAGATGCCCCATTCTTCCTCTTCATTCTGTGGATGAGAAATTATGGCCAACCAAGAGTTCTGCCTTCCTCCTTCCGTGCTTGCTGCTTGATGAAAGTGGGTTGCTAGTGTGTCATGTGGATACATTTCGCAGTCTGAGAACACAGGGACTGGTGCTGGGAGTGAGTGGGCAGAGGGTGAAGGGTGGTGGCTGGGAGGGGAGAGCTAGAGCCTCTGAAACCACATGGTGGACATTTGCCTTTGATTGTTTGCTTGCCCGGAATCTGACCTGTGCTCTCCTATGTTGTAAGAATCCTCACTGTGTGGGTCTTACTGGGAGGCAGGGCTCTGCCTTACAGTGAAAGCCAAAGGCCCAGACTGCCCTTTCTCTAAGTGCTGGCATCCAGGGCCTGGTCACTAAGGCAGATTTGGCTTTAGGCTGCTGACTTGGGTTAGTTTAGGATAACTCTGGTTATTTCGGGTTATTGCAGAAGTCCTAGACAGATTGGAGAGATCAGCCCATCAGTATATGCTGATCTGGGGTCCATAGAGAATCCAAAACAGTATACTCTCTGCAGTCAACATTTTCTCAGCTCAGACTTTGCTTCCCAGCATCCTTTTATTTCTTTTTTGTAGGGAAGCTGAGAGAGAGGGTAAAACTACAATTAGCTGCCTGCCCTTACTGTCTGGGCCTGTACCCAGCTCATCAGGACTGTGTTCGCAGTGTTCACATGGTAAACGTGTCACCAGGGGCCAACTGCAGCCTTAAAGGCAGGGAGTGGGATAGGAAAATTGGGCTATAAATAAGTCAGAAAAGCAGCTTTTTAAAAAAGGAGTGGCTACTTACAAAAATTAGGATTCTCAAACTGGAAAGAACCTTAGAAATTTAGAAATGGAATCAGAGTTGGAATCTACCTCAGGAGTTTAGGCCAATTATGTGAGTTCCTTTCATTTTGGAGTGATTGGCTGAGGTGTGGGAATATGACTTCACACTAGCCAATGACATGGAAAGGGGAGCCTGGGAGGACATCTGGGAATGTTTCCTTCATTCATAAAAAAAAAAAAAAAAAAATACCAAATACTTGCTTTTTCCTATATCTGAGTGCATTTGTAGGAGGGAGTGTCACCTGCAGCCATGGGTGCCATCTTGGACCAGGAAGGGGAACCCAAGGAAATCCCAGATAAGCTAACCCGGAACTCACCCAATTTAAAGACTCACCTTCAAGCAGACTTCAAAATCCCGATACAGTACATTCCTTGACTTTGTCTGACTCCTTCCTGGACATGCCTAAGACTCAGTGGAAGTAGCACTCTCCCTTGCTGAAGTAAGAATAAATACAGTTGTTTCTTATCAACAGGTTGCTTTGGTGATTTTTGGGGAGCCAGCATTAGACACCAGCAAACAATAGGAAAAAATAGTGGGATGTTGTCCAGGCTTCATGGAGCTCACGCAGCCTTTCTCGTGAGCGATTATGTGTGTGCTTTACCTCCGCAGAGGGCTCCCTCGTCTCCCTCATTTACTCTGCCTTGCAGGGGAGCATCACGCTCCATCCCTTTGCGTTGCTTTGTGTCTTCCATCCACAGTTTCCAAGGGGCCTCCGGGGACCTATCTCCTTTCATGCTCTCTTGTCTTCTTGCAACTTGGACTTTTCTCTCTGGAGCTGGAGAAAGGAGAAGCCGTAGAATTGCCTGACCTGCCCACCCACCACCCTTCCCACCCTTCCCACCCTTCCCCGCCCTCATTCATGTGATACCGTTTCTTTTACTCAAATGCTTTTTTTTTTCTCTCTCCCAATACACAGATGATGGAATATAGGAATATCAGTAGACACATAGGCAGAGATTGCTTTTTCATCCCAGGGGGCTCAGCATTTTCCCACTCAGTTATTGAGCTTTAGCAAGCCCCTGCTCAGGGTAGTCAAACTCAGGTTATTAGCACACCACTAATTGCCTCTTCCTTTTTTCTTGGGGAAATTTTAGCCACACTTTCTGTAGCAGCCCATGCTCCAATTGGACTAGCTGTGGAACAATTAGTTTCATAAATGAATGTGTCTGGAAAATGGATTCCAAAGTCCTCTGTCTGGTGTGTGACTTTGACCGGTGTGATCTTGGGCAAGTCCCTTTTTTTTTTTCTTTTTTTGTGAGCCCAGGTTCCTCCTCTGTCAAAGAGAGAGTTGGGCTAGATGATCTCCGAGGGCTCTATGGCTCCTTGAGATCCTGCAGTTCATCGATTCTATGCCTCAAGGAGAAAGCATTTGGAGGGAAATGACTTGTTTTTAATTATACAAACAAAACACGCTTCTTATTGTAAAAATTAGAACAAGTCAAAAGTATGCAAAACCTAACACATTGGTGTTCCTTCTTTGCTCCATAAATTCCCCTAGAGAGAATCTTTTGGGGGCAGTATTTGCCAAGAGCACTCAGTGTCTGTTTTTTATGGTGTTGACACCAATGACTTCCAATTCACTGAGATAACTAAGGGCTGTTTTGAGAAGCAACTGTTTGTGTTCTTAGGTTTCCCTTTCCTCTGGAGGAAAATTGCAGAAGTTTTTTGTGTTGTTTAAGGGTTGCAAAACTCTGCTGCCTGTGACCATGCCTATGTCTTTGTCAGAAAATAGGACACATAATCCTGGCCTTAGCCCAAGACTCAGATTTGTGAGCTGCATGTCTCCAGGAGGGCCTGTGACCAGGGTGCTGACTGTCCCACAGAGCCATGGGCTGGACACGCACGCAGGTCCAGAGATTAGGTCCTAGAACAACAATATCGATCTCAGCACTTTAGTCTTCCCACAAACATGAACATTACCTTGCTATGTGTGTCTAAAGTTTTAATCAATTGCAATTGGACTCTGTAGCACAGAACTGAGGAAATACCAAGTGTTGGAGAACAACAATGAAAAGCACTTTTATTACCTGCCATTCTGGGGAAGCAGCCCATTAGGGAGACATAGATCAAGGGCACTGACCACCGAAGTTCTCAGCCACATGCTTAATCCCTTAGATTACAGCTCATAGCTGCCTCAGTGAGGGTCAGACCCGAGGCAGGAAGAGTAAATAGAATCCAGTGTGGTCCCAGGAAATTTGGGCAGGGCCATGCAGATGTGGGTGTGAGGTGAGGCTCAGTGCTGAGGAAGGGGTCGGGTGGGGAGAGTTGTATTCAAGGAAGGGGGATGTATTCAACTGTTTCTCCCCACCAGAGAGCAGAGGGAAGGAAGAGAGTAGAAGGCTGATGGGGCATTCTGAGGGTTAGATAGGGAAACTGATGGAGTGACAGTTGGGTGAACCTGGCCCATGGCGGAGAGCAGGCCAAGCCACACAGCCAGCCCCTGCCTCGATCCTTGAAGGTCCTGGAGAAGCTCACTGGGGTTAAAGAAGCAGGGGGCAAGGCCAGGCGCGATGGCTCACGCCTGTAATCCTAACACTTTGGGAGGCCGAGGTGGGCGGATCACAAGGTCAAGAGATCGAGACCAGCCTGGCCAGCATGGTGAAACCCCCTCTCTACTAAAAATACAAAAATTAGCTGGGCATGGTAGTGCATGCCTGTAGTCCCAGCTACTCAGAAGGCTGAGGCAGGAGAATCACTTGAACCCGGGAGACGGAGGTTGCAGTGAGCCGAGATGGCACCATTGCACTCTAGCCTGGCGACAGAGCAAGACTCCATCTCAAAAAAAAAAAAAAAAAGAAGAAGCAGGGGGCAAAAAGTACAAGACGTTAAAAGACTGTGCCATAATACTGCTAACTCATTCATTCAGTTATTCAGTCATTCATTCGTCTACCCAACAAATGTTTATTAAGCCCTTTCTATATGCCAGGCACTGTGCTAGGCCCTGGGGATATAATGGTAAATAAGACAGCTGTGTCTCCTGCTCTTATGAAGGCTCCAGTCTAGTGGAGGAGATTGACACTGAATTAATTCCAAGGTGAAAGGCCAGGCAGAGGGGTGGCAGTAGAGAGGGTGGGAGTCTGAGGGCTTGGGCAGGGTCGGAGAGTGACCAGTACTGCAAGCAAGAGGGCAGAGGGAGTAGGTGCTTGCGAGGTGTAAACAGTATGAGGTGGCCTTGGGAAGGTTGTGGGGCAATCCTAGGGAGGCATGGTGGCCCTGGGGCAGGGCTGAAGCTTCTGGAAGAGTCTGACAGGTATACTCTGCCAGAACTGGTCCTGGATTGGACCTGTGGGAATGGAGAGGGAGGGGTGATGATTGACCTCTGGGTTATGGCTTGGGGGTCTCAAAGGATGTTAAGATGGGAGGTGGGGATGGGGTGAGGGTGAGGAGGAGTGGCACAGAGATGCTGCCCTGGTCACAGCTCCAGGTTGCACAGTCCCATGGCCCCGATTCCAAAATTGGAGGCGCTTCAGGTTGAAAGCACCTCCTCTCTGCAAAGCCCCAGGGAGAGGCTAGCAGTCTCTCTGCTCTTCCTGAGGATTAATTCATTCTGAACGTTTTCTTCTCAAGAATGAATTGAGATAACCAAAATTAGGAATTGGAATTTGAAAGGGGAGACTTCAGGGCACTTCCTTAAAAGGAAGGGAAGGTGAAGTGGATGGGAGATACCAGGAGTGACAGGGAGTGGGACAGTGCAAAGAATTTGAACAACCCTCTAGGAAAATCTATGTTTTCTGTGATCTCACCTGGCACTGGATATTCTCTGTGCTGTTTCCTCACCTGTAAAATGGAGGCAGCAATGTCATCTCACAGGACTGTGGAGAGAATTAAATCATAACCCCAAGCCCTTGAAATACAGCATGGACTTAGTAAATGTTAGCACCCATCCTTCATGCTTGGCCTCCACCAGCCCCTGTGGAATAAAGGATATTATGAATTGCCCTGGCTCACCTTGGGGACCAAGACAGAGAAGTATGTGGAAGTCCTTGGCAACCCGCACACACAGGTATACTTATCATTGAGATGATGGCGATTAATGACAACAATTTTCATGAAATGTCACCCGAAGGGCCAGTAGGCTTGTAAGTAGCAGGGATAGCTGAGATCCCCACAGCAACTGTCTTCCCTGTGCAACAAATACATGTGGGAAACAGCGCAACTGGCTAGAGAGAGCTTGGGCGGTGGTCAGAGGACTCGGAATTGAATCTTGACTCTGCCACCATGAGCTGTGTGACCTTATGAAACTACTTAATGTCTCTGTGTCTTATTTCTTCATCTGAACAACATAGATAGTGCCATCTAGCTCACAGGTTGTCACCAGCAAGAGACCTACTATGTAGAACTTCCAGTGCACAGCAGGCAGAATAGCATCGTGTAGGCTCCAGGTTAAGGAGTGACTTAAGCTCCTGGGGCCTCAGGGTCCTCAGCTGTGAAATGTGGATATTAATAGTAGCTACTTCCTAGAGTTTGATGATTAAACACATCATGTAAGGAAAGCACATAGAACAATGCCCAACAGTCATTGTTAGTTATCAAAGTAGGTGCTCCGGACGGCTCTCTTCCCTCATTGCAGGCCTCTTCTGACTCCCACCTGCGACATTTACCCATGGGAAGGAGGCTCCTTTAGCACAGGAGTTTCCTGGAATCCAGAGAGGGTTTTTGTCCCATCTCATGGTCCCTGTGGGGAGCAGTCTGAAAGTTGTTGGATAGATAAGGCTGAACTCAGAATCTTCTGGTAGCCTTGACAAAGCCAGTGGCACTTTTATGATTCTAAGGCCTTTCCCTCCTGTAGGTGGAAGGGATATTAGCCAGGGTTCTCTAGAGAAACAGAACCAGCAGCGTGTGTATATATACATCTGAGAGAGAGAGAAAGGTGGGGTAGGCTGGCAGGCTGGAGATCCAGGAAAGAGTCTGAGTCCAAAGACAGTCTGCTGGTAGAATTCCTTCTTGCTCAAGGGAGGTTAGTTTTTGTTCTATGCAAACCTCCAACTGATTAGATGAGGCCCACCCCTGTTATGGAGGGTAATTTACTCAAGGTCCACTGATTTAAATGTTCATCTCATCACAAAAACACCTTCACAGAAACACCCAGAATAATATTTGACCAAATATCTGGGCACTATGGCCCAGCCAAATTGACACATAAAATTAGCTATTACATCTTCCTCGCACTTCTTTTTTTTTCTTTAATTAAAAAAATTGAAGTTGATGCATGGTATTTGTATCTATTTGTGGGGTATACAGGCAATTTTGTTACATGCATACTATGTGTAATGGTCAAGTCAGGGTATTTAGGATATCTCCATCACCTCAAGTATTTATCATTTCTATGTGTTGGAACATTTCAAATCCTCTCTTCCAGCTATTTTGAAATATACAATACATTGTTGCTAACTATAGTCACCCTACTCTGCTACTGAAGAGTGGAATTTATCCCTTCTATCTTACCCTATACTTATATCCATTAGCCAACCTTTCTTCATTCCCACCCTCCCCAATGCACATACCTTTCCCAGCCTCTGGGATCTATCATTCTACTGTCTTATCTTCATGAGATCAACCTTTTTAGCTCCTACATGTGAGTAAGAACATATGATATTTGTCTTTTTGTGCCTGGCTCATTTCACTTAACATAATGACCATCAGTTCCATCCATGCTGCTGCAAATGACAGAATTCCATCCTTTTTTTATGGCCTAATAGGATTCCACAGTGTATATTTATGTATACCACATTTTCTCTATCCTGTCATCCATTTGATGGACATTTTGGTTGATTTCACGTATTTGCCATTGTGAGTAGTGATGCGATAAACATAAGGTGCGGGTAAGCCTTTCATATACTGATTTCATTTCCTTTGGATAAACACCTAGTAGTGTGATTTCTGTATTGTATGGTAGTTCTATTTTTAGTTTTTGAGAAATCTCCATATTGTTTTCCATAGTGGCTGTACTAATTTACATTCCCACCCACAGTGTATGAGTTCCCTTTTCTCCACATCCTTGCCAGTATCTGTTACTTCTTATATTTATAGTAATAGCCATTCTAACTGGGATGAGATGATGTCTCATTGTGGTTTTGATTTGCATTTCTCTAATGATTAGTGGTGCTGAGCATTTTTTCATATACCTGTTGGCCATTTGTATGTCTTCTTTTGAGAAATGTCTGTTCAGATCACATGCCCACTTTCTAATGGGATTATTTGTTTGTTTTACTGTTGAGTTGCTTCAGTTCCTTGTATATTCTGAATTTTAGTCCCTTGTCAGATGAATAGTTTGCAAATATTTTCTCCCATTCAACAGATTATCTCTTCATTCTGTTGCCATTGCTGTGTGGAAGCTTTTTAGTTTAACGTAGTCCCATTTGTCTATTTTGGTTTTTGTCGCCTGTGCTTTTGAGGTCTTAGCCATAAAATCTTTGCCTAGATCAATGTCCTGAAGTGTTTCCCCTATGTTTTCTTCATGACTTTTATGATTTCAGGTCTTACATTTAAGTCTTTAATCCATCTTGAGTTGATTTCTGTATATGGTAAGAAATAGAGGCCCAGTTTTAATCTTCTGCATATGGATATCCAATTTTCCCAGCACCACTTATTAAAGAGGGTACCCTTTCCCAAGTGTACGTTTTTGGTGCCTTTGTCAAAAATCAGTTGGCTGTAAATATGTGAATCTATTTCTGGGTTCTCTATTCTGTTCCATTGGCCCATATGTCTGTTTTTATATCAATACTATGCTGATTTAGTTACTATAGCCTTGTAATATATTTTGAAGCCAGATAGCGTGATGCCTCCAGCTTTGTTCTTTTTTTGAGACAGTCTCACTCTGTCGCCCAGACTAGAGTTCAGTGGCACGATCTTGGCTCACTGCAACCTCTGCTTCCTAGGTTCAAGCAATTCTTGTGCCTCAACCTCCTGAGTAGCTGGCACACACCACCATGCCCAGCTAATTTTTGTATTTTTAGTAGAGAGAGAGTTTCACAGGGTTGGCCAGGCTGGTCTCGAATTCCTGACCTCGAGTGATCTGCCCACCTTGGTCTCTCAAAATGCTGGGATTACAGGCATGGGTCACCATGCCCGGCCCCAGCTTTGTTCTTTTTGCTCAGGATTATTTTTGCTATTCGGGCTTTTTTATTTAATTCCATATGAATTTTAAGATTGTTTTGTCTATTTCTGTGAAAAATGACATTGTATTTTGGTAGGGATTGCATTGAATCTGTAGATTGCTTTGGGTAGTATGGTCATTTTTTAAAAAATTATTTATTTATTTTTTGAGATGGAGTCTCACTCTGTCCTCCTGGCTGGAGTGCAGTGGCATGATCTCGGCTTACTGCAACCTCTGCCTCCCAGGTTCACGCCATTCTCCTGCCTCAGCCTCCCGAGTAGCTGGGACTACAGGTGCCCACCAGCACACCCGGCTAATTTTTTGTATTTTTAGTAGAGACGGGGTTTCACCATGTTAGCCAGGATGGTCTCTATCTCCTGACCTCATGATCCACCCCCTTCGGCCTCCCAAAGTGCTGGGATTACAGGCATAAGCCACCACGCCTGGCCGGGTAGTATGATCATTTTAACGATATTAATTTTTCTGGTCCATGAGCACGGGATGTCTTTCCATGTGTTTGTGTCCTCTTCAATTTCTTTCTTCAGTGTTTTGTAGGTTTTCTTGTAGAAGTCTTTCACTTCCTTGGTAAATTTATTCCTAGCTATATTTGTTTGTTTGTTTGTTTATTGAGGTGGAGTCTTGCTCTGTCACCCAGGCTGGAGTGCAGTGGCATGATCTCAGTTCACTGCCACCTCTGCCTCCTGGGCTCAAGGGATCATCCCCCCTCAGCCTCCCGAGTAGCTGGGACTACAGGTGCCTGCCACCACATCCAGCTAATATTTTAAATTTTTTGTAGAGATTAGGTCTTGTTATGTTGCCCAGGCTGGTCTTGAGCTCCTAGGTTCAAGTGATCCACCTGCCTTGGCCTCCCAAAGTGCCAGGATTACATGCATAAGCCACCATGCCCGCCCCACACTGGTCTATTTTTTTGTAGCTATTTTTTTGGTAGCTATTGTAAATGGGATTGCCATCTTGATTTCGTGTCAGCAGTTTATTATTGGTATATGGAAATGCTATTGAGTTTTGTATGTTGATTTTGTATCTTGCAGCTTTACTGAATTTATTCATCAGATCTAAGGGTGTTTTGGTGGAGTTTTTAGGTTTTTCTAGATAAAAGATAATGTCATTTGCAAAGAGGGACAATTTGACTTTCTCATTTTCGGTTTAGATGCATTTTCTTTCTTTCTCTTGACTGACTTCTTTGGCTAGGACTTTCAGTACTATGTTGAATAGGCATGGTGAACGTGGGCATCCTTGTCTTGTTCCAGTTCTTAGAGGAAAGGCTTTTATGTTCTCCCCATTCAGCATGATGTTAGCTGTGGGTTTGTCATATATGGCCTTTATTATGTTGAGTTATGTTCCTTCTATGCCTACTTTGTTGAGAGTTTTTTTCATGAAGTGATGTTGGATTTTATCCAATGTTTTCTCTGCATCTGTTGAGATGATCATATGGTTTTTGTTCCTCATTCTGTTGATGTGATGTATCACATTTATTGATTTGTGAATGTTGAACCATACTTCCACCCCTGGGAGAAATCCTACTTGATCATAGTGTATTATCTTTTGATGTGCTGTTAGATTCAGTTTGCTAATATTTTCCTGAGGATTTTTGCATTATGTTCATCAGGGATATTGGCTTGTAGTTCCCTTTTCGTGTTGCATCCTTTCCTGGTTTTAGTATCAGGGTAATGCTGGCCTTGTAGCATGAGTTAAGGAGGAATCTCTCCTTTTCAATTTTTTGGGAATAATTTGAGAAAAATTGGTATTAATTCTTCTTTGTAAGTTTGGTAGAATTCAGCAGTGAAGCCATCTGATCCTGGGCTATTATTTTTCGGACATTTTTCATTACTGATTCAATCTCATTCCTTGTTATTGGTCTGTTCAGATTTTCTGTTCCTTTCTGATTCAATCTTGTTGGGTTGTATGTGTCCAGAAATTTATAAATTTCTCCTAGGTTTTCTAGTTTGTCGGTGTATAGTTGTTCATGATAGTTTCTGATGATCTTTTGCATTTTAATGGTATCTGTTGCAATGGCTCCATTTTCATTTGTGATTTTATTTATTTAGGCCTTCTTTCTTTTTTTCTTGGTTAATCTAGCTAGCAGTTCATCAATTTTGTTTATTTTTTTAAAGAAGCATTTTTTTTGTTTTATTGATCCTTTGTATTATTTTATTAGTCTCTATTTAATTTAGATTTTCTCTGATCTTTATTTTTTTTCTTCTACTAATTTTGGGTTTGGGTTGTTCTTGCTTTTCTAGTTCTTTGGGGTACATTGTTAGATTATTTATTTGAAATCTTTCTACTTTTTTGATGTAGGAGTTTTTTGCTATAAACTTCTCTCTTAACACTGCTTTTGCTATATTCCATAGGTTTTGGTATGTTGTGTCTTAACATTCGTTTCAAGAAAATTTGAATATCCTCCTTAAGTTCTTCCTTGATCCAGTGATCATTCAGGAGTATGCTGTTTAATTTTCATGTGTTTGTACAGTTTCTCAAGTTCTCATCATTGTTGGTTTCTAGTTTATTCCGTTGTGATCTGAGAAAATGCTTGGTATGATTTTGATTTTTAAAAATTTTTTGGGCCAGGCACAGTGGCTCGCGTCTGCAATCCCAGCACTTTGGGAGGTGGAGGCAGGAGGATCACAAGGTCAGGAGATCGAGACCATCCTGGCTAACACAGTGAAACCCCGTCTCTACAAAAAGTACAAAAAATTAGTCAGGTGTGGTGGTGGGCACCTGTAGTCCTGGCTACTTGGGAGGCTGAGGCAGGAGAATGGCATGAACCCGGGAGGCGGAGCTTGCAGTGAGCCAAGATCATGCCACTGCACTCCAGCCTGGGTGACAGAGCAAGACTCTGTCTTAATATATATATATATATGTGTATATATATATATATTTTTGAGACTTGTTTTGTGTCCTAACATATGGTCTGCCTTGGAGAATGTTCCATGAGCTGATGAGAAGAATGTGTATTCTGTAGCTTCTGTATTAAATATTCTGTAAATGTCTTTGGTTTCATTTGGTTTAAAGTGCAGTTTAAATCCAATGTTTTTTTTAAAAAAAGTTCTGTCTAGATAATCTGTCTAACATGGAGAATCGGGTATTAAAATCTCCAGTTATTATTGTATTGGAGCATATGTCTTTCTTTAGATCTAGTAATATTCGCTTTATATAGCTGGGTGCTCTGGTGTTTGGTACACATCCATTTAGAATTATTATATCCTCTTATTGAATTGATTCCTTTATCATTATATACCGACATTCTTTGTCTCTTAACTGTTTTTGACTTTAAGACTGTTTTATCTGATATAAGTATAGCTAATCCTGCTTGGTTTTGGTTTCGGTTTCTGTTTGAATAGATATCTTCTTGTATACCTTTACTTTCACTCTATATGTGTCTTTATAGGGCAGATCAGTTCCTTGTAGGAAGCATATAGTTGGGTCATATTATTTTACCCATTTAGTCAGTCTGTATCTTTTTTTTTTTTTTTTTTTTTTTGAGACAGAGTCTCGCTCTGTCACCCAGGCTGGAGTGCAATGGTGCGATTTCGGCCCACTGCAAGCCCACCTCCCAGGTTCACGCCATTCTCCTGTCTCAGCCTCCCGAGTAGCTGGGACTAAAGGCCCCTGCCACCACACCTGGCTAATTTTTTGTATTTTTTTAGTAGAGACGGGGTTTCACTGTGTTAGCCAGGATGGTCTCAATCTCCTGACCTCATGATCCACCCACCTCAGCCTCCCAAAATGCTGGGATTACGGGTGTGAGCCACCGCGTCTGGACTAGTCTGTATCTTTTAAGTGGAAAGTTTAACTTGTTTACGTTCAAAGTTATAGTGATGTGTGAGGGCTTATACCTGTCATTTTATTAATTGATTTCTGCTTGTTACATATATCCTTTGTTCTTCCCTTTATCTCTTATTGCTTGTCATTGTACTTTTTTTGTGGTAACATTTTAGTGTTCTCCTTATATGCGTGTTTGCTCTACCGATGGTTTTATACTTTTGTATATTTTCCTTTTTTTTCTTTTTGAGACCGAGTCTTGCTCTGTTGCCCAGGCTGGAGTGCAGTGGCATGATCTCGGCTCACTGCAAGCTCTGCCTACTGGGTTCATGCCATTCTCCTGCCTCAACTTCCCGAGTAGCTGGGACTACAGGCACCCACCACCATGCCTGGCTAATTTTTTGATTTTTAGTAGAGACGGGGTTCCACTTTGTTAGTGGTCTTGATCTCCTGACCTTGTGATCCGCCTGCCTCGGCCTCCCAAAGTGCTGGGATTACAGGTGTAAGCCACTGTTCCCAGCCTCTTTTGTGTGTTTTCATATGGTAGGTATCATTCTTTTACTTCCAGGTGTAGGACTTCCTTAAGCATTTCTTATAGGGTCTGTCCAGTGGTGATGAATCCTCGGAGATTTTGCCTGTCTGGGAAATACTTTATTTCTCCTTCATTTATGAAGGATAACTTTGCTGGGTACAGTATCTCTGCCTGACAGGATTTTTTTCCCCCAGCACTCTGAATATATCATTACAGTATCTCCTGGCCTATAAGGTTTCTGCTGAGAAATACATTGTTAGTCTGACGGGGGTTCCCTTTTAAGAGACTAGATACTTTTCTCTTGCTGTTTTTAGAATTCTCTCTTTGTCTTTGACCTTTGACAGTTTGACTATAATGTGCCATGGAGAAGACCTTTTTGAATTTTAGCTATGTGGGGATCTCTGAGCTTCCTGTATCAGGATGTTTAAAATCTCTTGCTACACTTGAAAAAAATTCAGCTATTATTTTTCTAAATAGAGTTCCTTCTGAGACACTGAATTTTCAGTGTCACAGCAAACAAAGAGTTGATCAAAGATGACAAGTAGTTGATCACTTCATGGTGTCCCATATGTCACATAGGCTTTGTTAATTCTTTTAAATTCTTTTTTCTTTATTTTTGTTTGACTGAGTTATTTCAAAAGACTTGCCTTCAAGTTCTAAAATTCTTTCTTCTGCTTGACCTAGTCTATTGTTGAAGCTTTTGAATATACTTATTCATTCAATGAATTCTTCAGTTCTAGGGTTTCTGTCTGGTTCTTTTTTTAAAAAAAATATCTATCTATCTCTTTAGTAAATTTCTCATTTATCTCCTGAATTATTTTTTTCTGATTTATTTGTATTATTTATGTGTTCTCTGGTATCTTGCTGAGCTTCTTTAGCATCATTATTTTGAATTCTTTTCCCATTATTTCAAAGATTTTTTTTCACTGGAATCTGTTGCTGGAGAATTATTATGTTACTTTGGAGATGTCATATCTTCTTTCTTTTTCATGTTTCTTGTGTTCTTACATTGATATCTACACATTTGATGTAACAATTACTTCTTCCAGTTTTCTGGGTTTGCTTTTGTAGTGGAAGACTTTTTCCTAAAAATGTATCTATGGTGTTGATTGGGTAGGCCACTTTGGCTTCTATTCTGTGTGTATGCAGTAGTGTAGTTTCCAAGTAATTTCTTCAGCTGTAAACAGCATGAGGGTTGTCTGTGATTTCCCGTGGCTTATGGTGAGTTTATTAGTGGAGACTGTGTTGAAGTTTTGCTGCACATAGCGACACCAAGTGGGCTAGTCGTTGGGCCCCAGTTGTGGCAGCGGTGGGCCAAGCATGCCTGTTCTTAGACCCCAGGGTGGTGTATGCTGACACCAATGTTAGGGGATCTAGCCAAGTCTTGGACCTCTAAGTGCCTTGCTTGGGTGCTTGCAGTGGCAGTGGTGGGCTGGACAGGTAGATGGGCCCTTGGGCCCCTGGGTAGCAGGTGTGCATGGGCAGTGGCAGTAACAGTGGAGACAGCCCCCTGGATCCTAAGCATTTCATGCTGGTGTTAGCAGTGGCTAAAATTGGGTGGTGAAGCCAGTCCTCAGGCCTGTAGGTGGCTTGTGTGGGTGGATGCCAGCTGCGGTGGTAGTGGCAGGTTGGGTGGGCCCAAGTTTGGGCCCCTGGTAGGAGTGCTCAGGTGACAACAGTGGTGGATGAAGCTGGGAAATTTCCAGGCTCCTGGGCGGCATGCTCAGGCCCTGGGGGGGTGGGCGGAACCAGGCTGCCTGGGCCGGTCCTCAGGCCCTCAAATGGTATGTACAGGCACTGGCTATAGTAGGCAGAGGTGGGATGATCTTTGGGCCCCTGGAAGAATGCTTAGGTGGGAATGACAGTGGCTGAGGCCCTGTTGCTGGCAAGAGTGGGGTTGCTTTCAGTAGCAGCAGTCATAGGCAACCCCACTGCTGAAGGCAGACTCCAGGGATGTGGAGATGCAGGGGCTGTTGGGCTTCTGGGCACATGCAGTCTGGTGGGAGCTGGGTGCTCCAAATGGTGCCATGCTGTAGCTGTTTAGGATAGCTAAGGGGATGTGGGACCCAGTGTGAGCTCCCTTTCTGGAGCAATATCATTGTGCAGTCTCCAGAAAGCCCATTTCAGTTAGTCTTGGGGCCGGCAGGAGTTGAGAGTCTCTCCTGTGGCTAAGGTTGCAAGAGTCGAAGGTGGGAATGCAGACCACTGGGGGTCTCTCACTTCCCCTTTCCCCACATTGCAGATCCTCTCCCAGCTTCCAGCCGATCCTGCTTCCCTCTCCGTCCTTGCCTCAGGTGTTTTCTGTCACTTCTTGTTGAATTCCCATGCTCTGTCTTAGATGATTTATTGGAAGCATGATTATCTACTTGCTGTTTGATTCTTCTCTGTGGAGTAGGCGGATATCAGATGTCCTCAGTCAGATATCTTGAGGCCCCTCCTTCTTTGTTAAATCTTACGGATTCAAACCGAGGTTTTGCGAGAAAACAGAAACAGCTTTAGCTTCCCACGGACTCAGAACAGACCCTAGGACCCCGTAAGGCTCACCTACCTCCTTTTAGATAACTTAGTGCCAGCTTAGCTATCAGTGAGTACAACTAGAGGTGAGGAAGCCGGCCCAGAGATGGGGCCTCACTTACCCCAGGTCACACAGCAGAGCCAATCCTGTAGCCTAGGGCTTTTGACCAGGTCCCTGCTCTCTCGTCTCAGGGTGATTGCTAGCTCCACACTCACACCGCCCGAATGCTGAGGAGATGAACTCTGAGGTAGGCCGAGGGCTCTGGGTGCTCACTGTCCCTGTCTCTGAAAGGTCAGCTGTTCCTGAAAGGAACCCTTCCAGCCTTTTATTTCCAGCCCACTCTTTTCCTCCATATTGATTGCCTTCTGTTGAGCAGACCAGATTGAGGAGATCGATGACATTAATTTGCACTAAGAAGAAGTTGGTGATTTTCCTCCCTCAGCTATGGCAAGGCTGCCTGAGGCTTTTGGTCAGAAAAAGATGCCAGCTTTAAAAAATCTCTGCAGAAGTGTTCTCAGAAGAATCACAGAATCTTGGAGCAGGAAGAAGCTTCCAGAAGACTCAATTTTATCCAATTTCTTCATGGCAGATGAAGGCACACGGAGCCCACAGTATGGAAAGAATGTGCCTCAGGAAACAGCTAAACACTTGCCCTTTTCATGTTTTCCTCTTTTATCTGGACCTTGGTCCCAGGGGTAGGAGGCACCGGGGCTGGCTGAGGCACAGGATGAGTGCAGAGGAAGGCTCTGTGGGAGACACTCCCATAGTCCAGGTGAGATGTGATGGGGTCTGGGCTCAGGTAGTTGCTGGATGGATGGGGAGGATGAAGGTTAAACACTGTATCCAAAGATAATTGTGAGACAGAATCGATGGGGTATAGTGACGGGTTACATGTGTGAGTTGGAGGAATGATGGAGTTTGGGGCTTCTGTTTTGGTTGCTGGCTGAATGGCTATTGCTAACCAGGACCAGGAAAGTATAAGAGGTGGTGAGCAAGGAAGTGGTGGGCATTTCAGAGGGGTGAGCAGTGAGCTTTGGATGTGTTATGGGACGTCCAGAGGAGGCTGGCAGGTAGTGAGATGTAGGGCCTGAAGCTCAGAGCACAGGACTGAGCAGGAGATGTAGCATTTCGCCAACATGTTCTGGAAGCTGAATCTGTGGGAAGGAGGATTTGCAGGGGCGAGTTCACCGCCAGGTAAAGCACAGTCCGAGTTGATTCCCGGGCCATGCTCTTTCCACTAAACCACATGCCCAAGGGAATATAACAAGGATCATAGACCAATTCCCAGAGAAGGTTTATGTGCCCAGTTTTCACAGTCATTTCCTTCTTTGACTAGCATTGCATATATTGGTAGATGTGACGCTGTCCCTCCCTGCTGACACTAATGAGCGTGGGTTCTTTGGAGCAGTAAGTCTGATGTTTTCTGGTCTTGGTAAAATGATTCCTTGGAGTTGATGAGAGGGCTTGGACAAAGTGGGTACAGACATGGCTGGCACCTCAATCTCCCCCCATTCCAGGGACTCCAGGCCGGGCAAAGCGTCTCCAGATTTCTCTGACCCCCTTCCCACCCAGGCAGGCCCAGAGCCACAAAGAGGGGATAGAGCTATCCACTGAAGGGCTAAGTGGCTTTATGTGGTGTCCTGAATACAGTATTAAGAACCAGGCATTAAGAACCATTGTCAGTAATTTGTCACCTTGATTTCTCTCCAGCTGTTTGGTAATTCATGTTAAGTCCCAAATGAGTATGTGTGCTGGTTCCTGGCAGGATTCAAAGAATAGAGATCAAAAGAAAATAGAAGCCTTTCTGGGATTTCTTAGATCAAGTGGCTTAACCTTTTTAAAAAGATTTTTAAATAACTCACTCCAGATTTAGCAGAGATTCCATTCGGAAGGCTTCTGGAGAAACAGCGTGAGTTGACAACTCTGCTTCTGAATAGTACATCATTTATTCAGTGCCAGCCACCAGCCCGGCAGGTGATGAGCTAAACTAAACTTGCTGGCACACACAGACAGAACTCAGAAACGGCAGAGTGATGGCAGCCTCATCTCAAAGTGGCTCCTTCAAGGAGGAGGACTAAGAGTGTTGAGGTGAGGATCTCACCCTGCTCTGAATAGGGAGGGGAACTTCTGTGTGCGCCCCTGTGTGCCAGCTTTCTATACTCAATAACATTTGTTCTCCACCACAACCCGCAAGGCACGTGTCACTCTCAGGGACCCTGAGGGTGGTAGTGACTTCCCTAAAGGCTTGAACCCAAGTGTCCAATTCAGAATCCAGAGCTCTTTTCAATAACACATTAGAAGAGGCTGCTGGTTGTTGTGGTAACTAGTCTCCAAGATGGCACCAATGAACTGGTTTTAGTATTTACACCGTTGTACCATTGCCTCTCACATTGAATCCTAGCTGACCCCGTGTAGCCAGATAAATGTGGCTGAAGTGATGCTGTGTGACTTCTGAAGCCAGGTCGTAAGAAGCCTTGCAGCTTCCTGATTCTCAGAATGCTTGCTCTGGAAGAAGCCAGCTGCCATGTAAGAAATCAGATGTCTCTGAGACCACCATGCTGTGAAGAGGCCAAGACTGCCACATGCAGAGGCTACATGGAGAGAGAGAGAGAGAGAGAGACAGAGAGAGAGATGCTCAGCCATCCCCGAGCCAAGGCATAAACACATGAGTGAGGAAGCCAGGTTGGATGTTCCCACCCCCTCCAGTCCTCAGATGACACCAGCCTCAGCTGCCATCTGACTGCAACCAGAAGAGGCACCCAGAAAGACCTGCCCAGATGAGCCCAGTCAATCCTCAGGATAATGGGAAGTCATAATAAATTTGTGTTTTAAGTGACTAGATTTTGAAGTGGTTTCTTTTACAGTGATACAGAGAAACCCAAGTGAAGCAATTGGGTTTCAGGACCATTTTGTCTATAGTAGCCTTTTATGACCTATATTCTTGTCCATTTATTATATATCAGACACCATACTAAGCATTCTACACTTATTACTCTATTTGATTTTTCCCAAGAATTCTATGAGCCAGCACCTGTCATTGCTAATTACACTTGCTTTACATATAGGAGAGGCTCAGAGACGTTAAGTAATAAAGCCAAGGTTACACAGCAAGTGAGTAGAAAGGCCAGGATTCAAACCCCAACAACCTAACCTTAGACCTTATGCCATTCTGCGGTGCTCTGTACTGTGACTGGAGGCAGGTGACCCGGGGGACTAAACCCCTGATGGACAGACTCAGATCTAGGGGATTTGCCTGTGCAAGTTTTATTTTGCCCAGAGAGCTTGCTCTGGGAGGTTTGAAGCAGCTGTCTGGGCTCATGTTGAGGCTTCGGGGGACCAGCAGCCAGGGTTTTGTGAACTCATTCACATGGAGAAACAAATGGTTCTGACCTTTTCTTTTTAAAATGTTTTTCAAGGGAAGTCAGTGCTGGCAGCAGGGTCTAGATTGATGGCATTGGATGCTGAGAAGTGGAGCCTCCACCTTGCGTCGCTTCAATTGGTACCTTGGGTCAGATCAGCCAGAAATATAGCAGGGCTGGGCGATGTCCCGCTGATCGCCTATGCAGGACACATTCCCCTCCCTTTTCTCCTCACTTTTATTGCTTTTCTAGTCTGCCTCTCTAGTCATGGGGGCTGCTTTAGATTTTCTGTCCTCAGAGCAAAAGAGATGGAAAAAAGGATACAGTCACATGTAATTAGAGGCACGGATGGGGGCGGGAGGCAAGAGAAGGGTGGAGAGCCGTGTCTCCGAGTGGAGACGCAGGAGCTACCAGGCACTGATGGCTCCCTCTCCATGCACACAGGAATCTGTGGAGGCGCCAGGGCAGATCCAGGCAGCCCCTGCTCCTCTGTGGCATGTTCCTTCGCAGGATGTTCGGGGACAGGATTCTAGGCATGAGGGGCTGCAGCTGTGACTCATGATGGCAGCTCTGGTCCTGGGTGTGAGTATGGAAAGTGCTGATCACCAGCCTGGCCTCTGGGTCTCTCTTTCCCTCCCCCAGGCCTCTCCTTGGTATCTGCCGTCCACCAGCACAGCCCTGTCTTCAGAGCCAGGGGACCAGGAAACAGCATGGGTCATGTTGAGAGACACAAGCTCACCTCTGCCCACAGGACGAAACATTAGCCTGGCAGGCACAGGCCTCACATCTAGCTCCTGGGAGTCCCTAGCCTGCCCTCCCTGACCCTCCATCCTCACCCAGATCCTCCGCTGCTCCCCGGGAGCCCTCGGCTTGCACAGCTTTCACCTGGGCTGGGAAAGTCTCTCTTCTGCACACTCGCTGCCGTGTTTGCCAAGCACCAGACCTTTAAGTACCATTTACCATTTTTCTCATATCTGCATACCACATGTACTGTTATTTGCTTATTAGTTTTCTTTAGAGTGACTCTTTCTTTATATTAATTGATTTTACAAGTGAAACGAAATGATGAAAACCAGAATCACTTACTATAAATAGACGATGCCTGAGTAACGGAATACAATAAAAACAAAATACTATCATTTTAGCTCAATATCATTGTCTTCCAAAGATCCAGGCTTGAGACCTGCCCTGTGTTTACTGAATGGAATATCACCATCTGTTCAAGATGTACCAATGAGACTTTCTTTTTAATGTAAACTAAAGAAACCAAAGAGAATTGAAAAGGGCAAAAATCTTCTTACTCTGTGATTTAATGCTATTCAATGTTGTGTCTGTATCTACCTCAAATCATTTCTCCTCCCTCCTGTGGCCCATGCTTCATGCTTTGATAATCACAGTTCTGCCCAAATCCTGACTTGTTTTTAAAGACCAGCTAAAAGGTTCTACTGCCTCCAAAAGTCTTTGGAGTCTTTTCTTACTACTTCTGCCTATATCTTTTTCTTCTTTCTCTAACCACCGCTCCCGACCTTTTCCTGGTAATTTTTAATTGAAAGCCAGGCATTGTACACATCTGCACCATCAAACATAGTAGTTACAAGTCACGTGTAGCTATTTGAACTAAAATAAAATAAAATATAAAATTCAGTTCCTTAGTTGCACTAGCCACATTTGAAGTGTTCAATAGCCACATAAGGCTAGTGCTTACTGTCTTGGCCAGTGCAGGTTACAGACCATTCCCATCATTGCAGAAAATACTTATAGCAACAGGTATAATAGTAATGGTATAGTAAATATTTATAGTAACAGGTACCATTTTATGGTAAAAAGTACCAATTATGATGATACTTACTGTAACCTAACTGTTCTGGGCCTCCATGCCAGGAGACTCCCACTCCTAAAAGGCAGAGACTGGAGTGCGTGTGGGGAGGGAGGGTGGTGGGGATGCTGAGCACAAAGGTGATACTTGGTTGACCCTGCTGAATTAAATTTAATTCCTTATGACTGCTAATTGTAATTGTGCTGCTCTAAAGTTGGTTTTATACCATCGTATCAAATAATATGTATATAAATAGCAAAATAACTTTTCAGCTCAGAACGCTTATTTTGTGCAAAGTGTGATACAATAAAATTCTGGTATAAAAAAAGAATTTGCAAAATTATCTACCTTGTATGTAAAGGCTACCTTGTCTAGAGTTAGAGTTTTATGAATTAGAAAGAAAAAGCATTTTCCCTCTTGGACTAAATTTATTCCTTACTCTCTTATCCTTTCAACAAACCTTGACGGAGTACCTACCATGTGCCAGACCTTAGTAAACTCCAGGGGAATAAAGATGAAGAGTAAGTTGTATTTCTGATTTGGAGAGGCTTATAATTTAGAAAGGGAGATGACATGAAAGCCAAACCTATTATCCCAATTCCATACAAACACAATACAGGTATGCACAAAGTGCTGTGAGAACCAGGAGAGCGGCTTTGGGTATGACTAGGAAAGCTGGAAGAGATAACACAAAAGGGATGACCTTTGGATCATGCTTTGAAAATGAGCCAGACTTGTCAGAAAAAGGGCATTCCAGGCTACAGAAAGAGCAGGAATTGAGCTATGGAGTCTTGTATCTGGGGTTTTAGAAGCAGTCAGTGACAAGAGGTGGCTGGTGGGTAGAATATCTGGGGGAGGGATAGGAGACAGAGCTGGAATGAGGGGTAGGGGCAAACCAGGAAGGACCTTATGTGCCTAGCAATGGGTAGTTGTTGTAGGTCTCTAAATATGAAAGTATAACAGAGATGGCTGATTATCTACTCTAAGATTTATTATCTCTTCCCTTCTTACTTACAGAACTCTGCTGTTTAGTTAGGCCTATTAATTTCTGGAACAAAAGACTACATTCCTCAGCTTCCCATGTATTTAGTTAGCCACATGAGTAAGATACATATGAGTTAGTCAGTCTTGACCAAAGGGAAATAAGCAGAGTGTTGTGTGTAACTCCTAAGAAGACGCTTAAAGGGAGATGAGTTATAAAGCAGAGACCCCTGTGTCATTCTTACTTCCTCTTGTTTTGGTTTGCAACTTGGACATCATGCTTGGAGTTTCAGCAGTTCTTTTGTACTACAAAGTCACTTTGAGGATGAAAGCCACAATTAAAAATGGCAGAGTAGAAAGAGGAGGCACTAACCCTGTGTGTCATCTTTTATTTTATGTGAGAAATAAACAAGTTATTTAAATTACTGTCACTTGGGGATTTGTAATATTCAGCCAAACTTAATGAATACAGGGAGTCATTGCCTCTCTGATTTAAACACCGCATCTAATAACTCCAATATTCTGGATCTCCTTTGAATCTATATGTGCCATTTTTTTTCCTCTTGGTTTTCAGTCATTTGATCTTACCTTCTTATTTTCCTGGTAATTTTTTTCTTTTTTTTTTTTGAGACAGAGTCTCGCTCTGTTGCTCAGGCTGGAGTGCAGTGGTGTGATCTCGGCTCACTGCAAGTTCTGCCTCCTGGGTTCACACCATTCTCCTGCCTCAGCCTCCCGAGTAGCTGGGACTACAGGTGCCCACCACCACACCTGGCTAATTTTTTGTATTTTTAGTAGAGACGGGGTTTCACCGTGTTAGCCAGGATGGTCTCGATCTCCTGACCTTGTGATCCACCCGCCTCAGCCTCCCAAAGTGCTGGGATTACCGCTCCCGGCCTTTTCTTGGTAATTTTTAATTGAAAGCCAGGCATTGTACACATCTGCATCATCAAACATAGTAGTTACAAGTCACGTGTAGCTATTTGAATTAAAATAAAAAATATATAAAATTCAGTTCCTTAGTTGCACTAGCCACATTTGAAGTGTTCAATCGCCACATAAGGCTAGTGCTTACTGTCTTGGCCAGTGCAGGTTACAGACCATTCCCATCATTGCCAAATATTGATATTTCTGCTGTAGAGATTATTTGAGGCTGAGGATGATGTTATCTTTCTCCAGAGAGGAAACTCTCATTTTTGACCAACAATCAGATTTTAACTCTTTTAGACTGATAGACCCTGCAGTCCCACTTTTGTCTCTCTAGCCCCATAAGGCTGTCAAATGGTCTGTTCAGTTTCTCAAACTCTAGACTGCTGCTTATGAATGGGCAAATGCCTCAAGAGCAGCTAAATGTTGGACTTGCCTCTTTGTATTTACCTTCTTTCCATGATCTTGGCCCTTCACATCTTTGATATTGGTCACTTCCCAATGACTTCAAATGGATTTTTAAAATGCAGTATTCAATTTTGTGGCTATTATTGGTAGAAGGGTTGGTCTAATACAAGCTAGTCTGCCATAGCTGGAAGCAGAAGTCATATCTCTGTCTTAGGCGTATAGCTCGGGAGACAATACAGAGGAAGTCTGTTAGGATAGTTTAGGCAAGAAACAATGAGACCTTAAACTCTCCAGGGAGGGAGAGAGGAGACAGATTTCAGAAATTTGAGCAATTGAAGAAAGCGAAGTTAGCTGGAATAGATGTCAAAATGGATGTGAGGCATGAGAGACAGGGATGGGGAGAGGGAGAGGAAGAATTCAAGGATGACTTTCAGGTCATGGCCATTAGATACCTTGGGTAGCTCGGTGGATGTGCCCTTCTAAAGTGATATAAAGGGCAGGGCCTGGGGAGAATTCTCTCTGGTGGCTCTGGAGGTGGTTGCAGCAAGTGTGCCATGTACAATGCCCTGTTGCGGTGAGACCTGGTGG
Organism: Symphalangus syndactylus; assembly: GCF_028878055.3. Classification (NCBI taxonomy): domain Eukaryota; kingdom Metazoa; phylum Chordata; class Mammalia; order Primates; family Hylobatidae; genus Symphalangus; species Symphalangus syndactylus. The sequence continues at coordinate 96,528,116 of NC_072439.2, forward strand.
AGCAGCTGTTATGCCTGGTATTCAGTGGCAGGACAGCAGTACCTTCCCCCAGGCTAGTTCTGTAGCATGGCTTTAGTTTGGTTCTGGCTGCTGCTGCTTCTCCTCCTCTTCCTCTTCCTCATCCTCCTCCATCCCCCTCTCCCTCTTCTTCTTTTTCTTCTTTTCTTCTCCCCTACTCCTTTTCTGCTTGCTACTCCAGCCTTCTGGACAATTCCAGTGCTCTTTGAATGAACTTCTGGTCTGTTTCTGGAGTCCATTTCTGTTGCTCAAAACCCAAAACTCTGGTGACTAAAAAAGTATACACTCATAATATCCAATGTATACATTACAGAGAGTTTTCTCCCTATGGACTGAGTTTCTTAATATAACTCTGGTACATATGCTTGTCCTGTTTTCTAGATATTCTCAGAAGTGATGAGAAAAAACCAGAATGTAGAGATGGAAGGTGGAATAAAATGGCTATTTCAAGCAGTGATAGTATAATGATGGCTTGGTTGAGGCCAAGAGAATGGCTGATATTTCCCAGACACTTTGAAGCCTGAGAAAGAAAGAGAGCTTACAGATTTTCATTTAGTCTATCTCTCTCCCCAGTCTAGGTGAGGTATTCCCATCTAGGGATGCTAAGCTAATTCCAGGGACCATGGGTGTGTGACTTCCTCCTAGCATGCTGCTCTGCTGATCAAACAAAGGCCAGCCCAGCATTTACCCTTCAGCTGAGGAGGAGCAGGGTCTGTGCCAGGTCTGGGTGAATCTTTCTCCTCCTGAGTATGACTAGTCTGACCTGAGAGTGAGCACTCTGCTCCCTGCAGTGCCTAAAGGCTCCCTGGGGTGCAGACCACTCAGCATCCCTGGGGCAAGTGGCCTGAGCTGGAGGTCCAGGAGCCAGAGTCCAGACTTAGGGCATCGCTACATCAATGTGGTCCTTGAAGCTTAGCAGGCCAAAAGGGGAACAGGGAGGATGTCTGACACCTGGGCTTCTGCTATTCTGAGCTCTGCAGAGGCCAGATCATGGAAGACCCTACTGGTCAAGTTCAGACATTTGGAGTTTACTCTAGGGGCACTGAGAAGTGAGTAGCTTAAGTGACTTGGTTTGCATTTTGGAAATCTGACTCCAAATCAGAATCGATGGAAGGGAAAGACACTATATGTTGTGAACCCAGTTAGGATCTGCTGTAGTGGTCCACGCGGGAGAAGAGGCAGACTTGCAGAGGAGAGTGTGGTAGGGACGCAGAGCAGGAGGCAGACATTTTAGAGGCAGTCTTCATAGGCTGTGGACAAGGTCAGAGTGACCTCTAGAAGCTCTTCTCTCAGGCAGATCCAGAGGAAGAGCCACCGGATTTGGGGGAAAGATAATAAATTCTGTTTGGACACGACAGTTTGAGGTGTCTGTGAGAAACGCAAGATGCTTGGGCAGACTGTGTGTCTAAGGATCAAAGGCAATGTCTGGGTGAGAGATCTGGGGTTTGGAATCCTTGGCCAGAGCTGGCCTCTGTCTGAATCACCCCTGAAATCGATGGCTTGGGTGTCGGCATATGGACTGCCCCTGGCCCCCTGAGGCCGGATGCTTGTTCACAGTTTCTTGTGCCATCTTCTGCTGGGACCACCCCAGATGACCCACCATGCCCCATGGACTGGCCCTGCCTGTGGGCCCCTGTCCTTGCAGTCCATCCCACCTGCCCCTTGGGAGCTGGAGTTCTGACAGGGACAGGCCTGACCATCTCAGTCCTCTAGCTGGGAGAGGGCAAGAGCTTACCGTCTAATGAGGCTTCTAACTTCTTAAAGCTGCCTGTGTGGACAGACTCACAGCTCTCATGAGAGCCACCTAGAAAGACTACAGAAATATATGCCATTGTCAGGGGAAACCGGGAGTGCTGACATAATCTTGAGGAAAGTAGCGTTCACTTAGGTTGCAGTGTGTGGGCTGTGGCCCAGAACTTGGCTCCCACCGATGCCTGAGCCACAGTGTACTGCTCTCCCACTGCCAGCACAGAGCTTGAGCTGACCTCAGGCGCTCTCCTGATCGTGCCCAACTTGCAGCCTTTCTCTCTGGGATGAGCTTCCTCACAGCTTCTTCCCAATGGATGAGGACACATTTTTTAAGGCCAGTGTCACATATCACCTCCTCTCTGGATCTTTCCCCAAGCCAGAAGCAGTCGCCCCTCCTCTGAGCTCCCATGATGCTCTGGGTAGCTTCTAACCTGTACCACTGAGTACCCCACCTGGGACATGCACATGCAGGTCTGTCTCTCCTGTCCAAGTGTAAACTCTTCGAAGGCCCCTTTTCATCTTTCTACGTCTGCTGCCTAGTTCAGGGTCTGGCACAGTGGAACTTAGTAAGTATTTATTGAATGTGTATATTAATAAAATAATTACACACAAGAATTAGAAAGAGCCGCAACCTGGTGGACAGCAGACTGGAGGCCAGTCTCATCCCCTATCCCCGTGCTCCCTGAATCTCCCTGGGTAGATCACGTGTCCTCTTCAGCATCCTCATCTGTAAAACAAAGGAGGTGGAACCAGTTGCTAAGGGTCATCCTACTTTGATGCTCTGTCATCTATGAACTAATCCCACCCTACTTGCAGTCTGCAAATAAAGAGACTCTGAAGACACAAAGCTCTAATCAGAACTGAAAGCTCAAAGACTTGAGATCTTGCCAAACTGAATAGCCACAGAAGAGTCAAGGACAACATCGGGGAGGAGGGCTTCAGAGCAGCAGAGGGGAAGTCGGGGCCATTGCAGGTGCAGGGAGCAGAGGCGCAGCAGGAAAAACACTCATGGTTGGTATTGAGGGGTGAGGAGGCACTGGCTTTGGGGGAGCCAGGCAGACCCTCTTTCTTCTCCTTCATGGGTTGGAATTGCTTGTTGCATTTTGTGTAGCCTTTTAGAAAACTGAAGAGCAGGATTTTTAGAGATGAAGAACCAAGTTCCCTCATCTTTCAGCCGAGGAAACAGAGAATAACTGGGCTGGCCCAGGGCCTCAGGGAAGATCTCATGACCCCGAATCTGGGACTCATTTTGTCTCCCAGTTTTATTGTGAGTCACTGGAGATTGGCACATCTGTCTTCCGTATCTCCCAGCTGCCTCATGCAGAGTTTCATACCCGGAAGGTGTTTCATAAGTGCTCAGCAGAGACCTAACATCCAAAGAACCTTGAAGGACTCTGTTCACGTGCTGAGCAACTTCAGCTGTTGGAGAGGGTTGTGGGGGAGAAGGTTTGGGTAATTTTCCAAAGATTTAGAGGCCTGGTAGGGCTCATGGTGAACTTATAGGAGTAAATTGCTTGCCTCTGTGAAGTGAATGAACTCTCCCAGGGCACCAAGTGCTTAGAGAAATAAGTAATTCACTAAATGGTTCCTTCCTGCAGCAGAAGAACAAATATGCTTCACACAAGCGTGAAAATTACTTATCACAGGAACATTTTGGGGGAGAATCATTTTATCAGGACTGTTGGATCGTGACTAGAGCCAGCACTGTGACGCCAGAGCCAGCTAGCCCTTTGAGAGAGATGGCCGAGAGGTGGCACCTCTTAATTTTTACCAGAGGGACCCTTGAGATGAGGGAAGGGGTAGAGACAGGCAATACTCATGACAGTTAAGGGTCACCTTTTCTCACTAAGTCAACCTCAAGACTGGGAAACTGAGGCCCAGCAAAGGGAGAGGACTCTTAGAGCTATTCGGAAGGTGGACAGGAGCAAAAGGACCCCTGGCTCCCAGCGTGGGCTCTGCCCTCAGCTGGCCTCTCAGAGTCCTGAGGACATCTTCCCCCCTGTTCCTAGGTCACTGGATTAGTGACTGGACCCTCCTGTTGTCTCTCGCTCTTCATCACAGTCACAGTTGCTTACCCTGTATCCAGAGGGCTGGGGCAGGGGACCTGGGAGCAGAAGGAGCTCTCCCTGCCTCTCTGCGGGTGGAGCAAGTCTTCTCCACTTTGTCTGAGTTAAGAGAGCAAATATTCATTTGTACAGTACAAATGAATGAGCTATAGCTACATGATATTCAATATAGTATATACATAGACTATGTAACATATATAACACAATCCTGTATACACATGCATAAAATACTGAGTGAAAATTAAGATCCCGAAGAAGAATATTGTTTACTACTGTTTACTATTTAGTAAACAACTAAATCTAAATAAAACCATATGTAAAATGAAACTTTAAAACAACCAAGGTCATGATAAATAAGTGATTGGCTCCGGTGGGAGAGGCAGAGAAGTCTGATGAGGAAGAAACACACAGGCAGAGACATGTCATTGCCAATGCCCTGGTTCTTTGGAGTAGTTCATTGATGTTAAGTATACCATAATTAGAAGAAAATCAATTAATTAATGAATCAATCAATTAATCAATGAAAAGAGGATCATTCATGAGAGTGTGTCAGGACCTAAGGCCTATACAAGAAAAAGAAAACAGAAACAAAGGTCAAGGAATATGAACTGAGATTTCAGCCCTAGGAACCAGGTTTCTGACTAAAGGGAAATCAGGATTCTCAACCTCCCAAGTTTGGATCAGGGAACTTACGGAGGATTTTGACACAATCAGCGCAGCGTCCCCTGCAAGAAGCCTGGGTGGCTTTGTCAGAACAAATGACATGGACCTTTTGCCACAGCAGGTCTCTTGGGTATAGATGATGTCAGAATCTGTCACGCTGAAGGCCTGGGAGTGATCAGTTCCTGCCCATTTTATGTGTTTCATCCTTTGGGGAAAACCATTGTCTGGAAATTTTTACCTTGGCCTTGGAGTGAGGCACCCATTGGTTGGGGTGAATCAGCACCAAACAGCCACACACTAGTGTCTGGGGTTCAGCGTGAGGCTATCTAGAACGGGGCGAACTGCCCAGAGAGAAGCCCTGTTCTTGCCCTGCAAAAGACACACTCACCTCCGCATCACCTCTCTGCTGCTCCAGCCAGCTGGCAACACCCCCAGGCGCAGGAAGGATATAATGGATAAAAGGGCATAGCAGACTGGAATGGGGACGCCTGTCATCAGGTGGAATTAACAGGGAGCTCTTCTAGGTGGGGCTACCTTGGCTTCAAGACAGGGATGTCTGGTCCCTCCCTGGAAGGTTGCTGCACTAAAACAATCACCTTCCCTTCTGAACTAGCTTGGTTGCCAACCCCCTTTGATAAGAAAGGGGCTAAATTGCTCATTATGATGGGGTCCTGGCTAGGTGGGTCAGGATGTGAGCACAGACTTTCCGTCAGCTTCTGTATCCTGGGGTTTAGAATGGAGTTGTCTTGGTGAGCAGCTGTCATTGTTTAACGGTAGATGAAATCCTCACTCTCTCCAACAGCATGAGAAGATGGTGAGCTGTTATTGTTATTATTTTTGATTTACAAAAAGAGCAAGTCATAAAGCCCCAGGGTCATTTAGCTAATGGACACATAATTTTCCAGGCACTCTCTAATGCATCAGATTACAGGCAAGAGAGCCAGCTCTGTGCTCCTCTCCTAGCCTTGGTCTGGCTGCACAGTTAGGGCTACACCAACACAACCTGGACAGCTCCAAACGGTCTAGGATGTTTGCACCAGGTTTCCACTCCCAGGCCTGGGCGCTCAAAGCTTCTTACAGCAGCACATCTCAATTTGTCAGTAATAGGAAGATTATCCACTCAAGAAGATAGAACTGCATTATTAGTCATTTACCTGATCCATGGTCATTGCGGGGACTGCAAATGTAGGGAACTGTTCCCTCCACTCTGACGCTTCTCCCTTTCAGTAAATAAGACCCGGCTACATGGGTTTACTTATCTCTAAGGAGTCTTTGAAGCTTTGCAACATAGTCTGTTTACAATGACCAGATTCCTCTTCCCAACTTCCCGTCTTGAAATTCTGCTCCTTTTTTTTTATGGAGTTTATGGGAGGGCTGGGGCTTCTCCTAGATGAAAGACTGTTGTGATCTTTTGATGTCATGAAAAAGCTTTCTCTGAAATTTCCATCATTAAAAGGCACATCATATACTGCCTCCTCTTTGGAACCTCCTTGTTTCTCCAGTTGGAATTGAGCACCCCTCTGCCTGCACATTCCCTTCTCGTGACGTGGAAACTGTGCACCATGTTGTGGTTGTACACAGTTGTGTCTCTCCCATTTGCTTGTTAAGTCCCTTGAGGGCAGGGAATGAGGTCATGAGGGAGAAGCTGTGTGAGGCGCGTAGCACAGAGTCAGAAGGTGATGGGCGCTAAAGGAGGTCAGCTGCCACTCTGCTCTGCCCAGTGCCGGGTACAAAGTGGGTCAATTTAGATTTTAGTTGAACACACATGGAACTGAGAGGTCAAAAGGACAAATAAGCTAAAGCAATAAGAAATAGGATAAAGGTTTTGTGAGCTTCCTGAATTATTTGTTCTGCATGGGGAAAGAGAGGAGATATGTCCAGCTTTGTTACAATACAATTGTGGGTGGCAGGGAGGGGGTTTCCAGATTTAGTTGCACTGAGCACAGGAGACAAATCAGATTGTGTGATTTGAATTTCTTGATTTGAAAATTTGAGATGGGTTCCACCTGCTGCTGCCACCCAGTCTCTGGGGTATCTAAACCACGTGTACTGACACCAAGACAAGGGAAGGGACCTGCCTCTTCAACCCATTGTGTACCCCACACATGTGGGTTTCCTGTTTGGCTTAAAGTAAGGGAAGGGTCTTCATTTACATTTGAAGTATTTTTGTTATCCGAAATGTTAATTATCATATTTGTAATAGTGGGGCTTGGCCTCCAAACCTAGGGGAGCAATTAGAATTATTTTACAGCAAAGGGCAATCTGTTGCCATTATAATTTTTTAGTTCTTCAAATAATCTCCATCTGATTGTTTTCTTTAGTTAGAACAGTGTAAGGGGAAATGAACTAGGGCCCTCAGGAGGAGGATTAATAATAGTTGCTGCCACCCCCATCGGCTCCAGTTAGCCAGCACCCAGCCTTTGCCCCATCTCTAAGCCATACAAGAATCTTGCCAAATAATTATTATTTCCTTTACTCTAAGATGGGAAAACTAAGACCCCAAAAGGATAAGTGACTTCAGCTCAGGACTGAAGCCAGGATTCAAAGTCAGGCCTGCCAGCCTTCAAAGCTTGTGTCCCTGCCTCCAGACCTTCTCCTTTCCAGAAGCCAGGCTGGCTTCTGTGCAGGAGCCTGTGCTGCTGGGGTGTGTCACTCAGCCCAGGATGGGCCCCACAGGCATGAAATGCACCTGAGAGCTTTTGCTGGAGAGTCTGTGGAGGGCGAGGGCTTCTGTTGTCTGAAATGCCCTTCTGATCTTTTGATATCATGAAAAAATCTTCCCCACAATTTGCACCCTTAAAAGGCAAATCAGGATAACAGATAATGACCCCTACGGTTTGAGCTCTGGCTTTCCTCTGATCCTGTGCAATTGCTCTAAGATGTAGCAGAAAGGTCGCAGAGGCTGTGGACTCAAGGCTGTTTACCTTGACCAAGTTACTCGGCATTTGGGAGGTTTAGTTTCCTTATTTGTAAAATCAGGCTAATAAAACCCCTTCTTGGGGGTGATATGATGATAAAATGATTCGTTGAATGGCAGTGCCTAAAACAGTACATAGAACACAGTAAGCACACCATGAAAAGGAGATTGAGTACATGAACATAAGCGTACACTCTCAAAAGATTGGCATAGATATTGAATATACGGCAAAGGCCACAGGGCTTTGTTAATGTAATGCACTGGATGCCACTATGGGATGATTACAGATGATTTTGCGGTAGGGACACTGAGCCTTGGGGCAAGCATGCGATTCATCAGGGATGGTTGCCATTTGCTCAGTGAGGGAGTGATGAGTTACTCCTCCTCTGTAGCCTGGAGCCCACTCCTCAGGGGCCCCCTCGTTAGGAAGTGCTGGACAGTGGTAGGTGGAAGGATGGCCTGAGCTCAGCCTCTGCAGGAGAACAGAGGAGAGGAGAAAAGGAAGGCCCACACTCAGGAGCTGAAAGTCTCCACCATTTTACTTTAGTGGTAGACTCCAAGCAGTTTTATTACCTCAAAGGGCTGGAAAGGCAACAGACACCAGCCTATTTAAATAACCCAAATCTTGTAGCAGGAGAGACATAGAGTTGTTAAAACTCAGCGAACAACTTTTATCAGTCCCCAAAGCACCTCCAGCATTCACCCAGGGGCTTGGAAGGAGGCTGTTCAGTCCGTGGGAGTGGGTGATTGATGTGTGTAATGTGCCACGGTGGCTCTGGGTTGGGCCTTTATTGCATTAGCTCCCACGCGTGAAGCGTGATGCATGGGCTCAATTCACTTCACATGGAGGATGGGCCTGCACTGACATGAGGATGCCTCTCCCCAGACACATTCGAGGCCAGGGAGGAGTTCATGAGGAAAGATGCAGGCTGACAGGAAGGGCTGGGGACATGTGCTGTCCTGCTGCCACCCGTGATTACGCAGTTCACCTGGGGCTGGAGCACCACAGTGGTGCCACATGGCAAGAGGTCTTTTCTGTAAAAATGGACCATCCCTTCACTGGATCTGCCATGGCCCTTCTGTTCCATCTAAAATGCAGTGGGGAAGGTAATCAGAGAATGAGCAGCATCCTGGATGCCTGGAACCTGCTCATTTTGGTTTAAAATTTGCTCTCTTTCATGCTTCTGGCTTGTTTTTCTTTGCAGTTTTGAACTTGCTAAACGATGTTTATTTATTATTTTCAAAGCCTTTGGCTCACTTGGACAAAAGGAGCTCAGATTAATGGAGAGAACATTTGATTAGGATCTCAGAGACCTAGCAAGCTCTGTGATCTTGACAATTTCACCCTTTCAACAAACATTGAGGGCCCTCATTCTGTGCAAGGGATCCCATTAGATGCCATGGAAGATGCCAAGATGTGTGAACAGCCTCTGCCCCCAAGGTGCCATAATGCCTCCCTGTATCGCACTTTATCTGAAAATTGAGAACTATGGGACATGCCCAGCGTCTTCCACAGAGTTGCAGATAGGATCATGCATGAAAGCACTCAGCACCTTCTCTCCCTCCTCGAGTATTGAGAGAATCACTAACCAAGATGTCATTAAGATGTGAGTGCTAACTTTCCATTTTTATTTAAAAATGAAACGAATTATGACGCTTTTTACTTATGCAAGGGTTTGAAATGTAAGAACCAAATAGATCAACTAAACCTTTAAGTCAGTCTGAGGACATCGGCAAGTAGGGCAGAAAGGGGCTGGCTGCCCCTCCATTCTGCTAGGGCCAATATCCCTCTGGTTTTACAAGGGGCCATTAAAAATATATAGTGCCCAAGAAGTGACAAAGAAATGGAATCTCTGCTTGTCCTTGAAAAAAATGTAGGCCACAATAAGACCCCTGAGAAAAATCTCTAGACAGTCTGCCAACCTCTTTCCATCATCTGGAAAGGAAAGGAAGGTCCACAGAGGCAGCTCAGTAAGAGCAGAGGGTGGGCGACAGGCTCTCTGAGTGTCCTCCATGATTCATCAGTGTGGAAGAGCAAACATCAGTCCTCAGAGCCCAGCTTCGAGGCACCAAAAGGCTCCAAGACTCAGACAGAAAGCTGGGCCCACACTTGGGGATGAGGGTGACAATGGCTCACAGAAATGGTTTCTCAGCAGCATTGATTGCCTGTGGGGTGTGCATGAGAATTGCAGCAGGATCCTCACAGATGAAGGGGGTGCTCCCTGGATTCAGAGGCATCAAAGCCCAGGGAAGGGCTGCTTCCTGCATAAGCCTCTGGGACACTCTTCATGTGCTGGGTTCCCCATGATTATCCTGGTGAACCTCCTGCCAACCACTGCAGGTCAGTTCAGGGCAAGGCTGAGGGCCACTGGATTAGTCTGTTTTCATGCTTCTGATAAAGACATACCCAAGACTGGGAAGAAAAAGAGGTTTAATTGGACTTACAGTTCCACATGGGTGGGGAGGCCTCAGAATCATGATGATGTAAGGTGAAAGGCACTTCTTACATGGTGGCGGCAAGAGAAAATGAGGAAGGTGCAAGAGCGGAAATCCTGATAAAACTATCAGATCTTGTTAGATATTCCTTACAACAAGAACACTATGGGGGAAAGCACCCCCGTGATTCAAATTATCTCCCACTGGGGCCCTCCCACAACATGTGGGAATTATGGGAGTACGATTCAAGATGAGATTTGGGTGGGGACACAGCCACCATATCAGCCACCAAGCCACAGCCTTGGTGAGGAGGGAGGGATCAATCTGCTCTCAAAGGATGGGCAGCCTGGAGGGGAGGTGAGGTTGGGAGCTGCAAGCAGCTGGGAGCAGGAGGCTGTGTTTGCTGATCGCTGAACACTGTTCTACCTCTTCAGCTTCACTGATGGAGCACTAGAGGTTGCGGAACAGCAACAGGGCATGGACACTGTATGAAGTAGGCTATTGATAACTTAGGAGATGACCAGGGTTACACCGGGGCAGGGCCCCCTCTCAGCCAGGAGCCACCATTGGTTCACATTCAGGGTCACAGGAGCAATGACTTCAGAACCTTGTGTCTCCTTCTTCTTTCCAAGTTTCCTGACGCACCCAAGGTGATGACGGGTCCTAGCATGCAGCCAGCATGGCCCAGTGGCACCGGTGACCATGTGGGCTCTTTAAAGATGCTCCCACGGGGAAGTGAAGGAGCTGATTGCAGCAAGCGACAGGAAGGGAAGGAGGAGCTATCTGTGCAGTGCCCTTCATGCACGGAGCAGTGGGCAGCATGGTGGTGGCTCATGAACAGAAGGGCAGCAAAACTTATCATCCGCACTGGTACACTTTTAACAGAGAAGGCACATTACTCATAATTATTCTAGGACAACAGGGTTAAGTGGAGACTGTTTGGGGCTGTAGTGGATGCTGTGGTATGCCACCCAGATTCCTCCCATCAGGACCAGGCTCTCATTTCCCCACTGCTCATGACTCCAGCATTGCTTTCAGCCAAGAGAAGCTGCTTCACCCAAAGCTATGTCACCTCCTCAAGGACAACACCCATCTGAAGACTGGTTGATGTAGGATCACAAAGGCCTGGCCACTTTACCTCGGTTTGGGACAACTTTGAAAGACCACTTTAGCTCCAGAGCTCACCATGAGCTTGGCTGAGGCCTTTGTTATAACTAGGTTGTAGTTCAATTTCCCCCTCTGTCCAACCTGCTTCCCTCACTTCCCCATAGTTCTCTTGCTAAGAGCACACCTCAATAAACCTAGTCACAACTCTCCATCTTAGAGTTTGTTTTCTGGGGATCTCAACATAAGACAGCTAGCACCAGAAGTTGTCTGCAGAAGCTGCCTCTACAATGGGGATGTGGAACTGGGTCCCTCACTGGCTGGCTGGTGGGTAGTTTGGGTGGCACCTGGTGTGCTGTGGTAGTTCAATTGCTAAGACTCTTCCTGGTGGTGAGGTGGAATCGAATACTGGTGGAAGGGATGCAGTAGCAGGTGCAATATCTCAGGTGTTTAAGGAGTAGGGTCAAGTTGTGATTATAAGGACTATGCAATCAGATGACTGTCCTGAATGGCCACGTACTCATTGGAGCAAGATAATAAAAGGCCGAGAGTGACTAATCACGTTTAAGATAAAGTGTGAAAGTTTGAGGGTCCCCTTGACAGCATAGAAAGAATTTTCATCTCCTGCACCTGGAGGGCAGAAAAAGCTCAGGATCAGGCACAAGACTGAATCATGAGGGTAGGTGAGCTCCAGAGAAGGTTCAGTTCTCAACCACAGCAAGTCTGTAATGCCACCATTGTCACGGTTGGGAAGAAATAAGACTTTGAAATGAGATAGGGACATCTGGACCAATACACTTGAGGATCATGAGCCCTCTGGGCCTGGAGAAGGGGCTCAATTCTCCCTATTAAAGGCTATTCCTCTCCTTTGCTTAAAGATATTGTAACCTCTTTCAACAAAAATTCAACAAAAATTGAATGATCATGTGAGTTTGTTACTAGCTGTCTTCAATAAGAACAAATAAATTAAAAAGGGCTGAAGAGAGAATTATGAAGCACTTATTTTAAATTAAAAAGGAAAGGGTAGGTTTAGAATTGAAATGTTACTGTCATCAGAATGACCACATCTCAGATAAATGTTGCTGTGAGTCCATTCTTAGGGTGTAAGTCAGGAAGGAGTTGCTGGGCTGACCCCGGCTCTGAGTGAATGGCCCAGTACATGGTGGGTACATAGTGACCGCCTTGGCATCCAGAGAAGGCACAGTTTATGTAAAGGGAGGCTGAGAGCTGTTAGAGTTTTAGAATCTTCTTCCCTCAGTCTTCATGGGGCTTTAGTGATAAAATGGGAGGCGCAGACTCATGTCAGGCAGCCCTGGCTGGGTGGGGATTCTTCTTCTGCCCTTTGTAGGTTGTGTCACCCCAAGCCAATTTCTTAGCTTCAATGAGCCTCAGTTTCCCCATGTGCAAAATAATGTTAATAAAACCTCCTCCCAGAGTTGCTGAGAGGGCATTTAAGAACAAATGAACAACGCATAGAGCCAGGCCCACCTGCAGTGTGAAGGGTAGGAGGGAGAGTGAACAGGGCAGGAGGGGTCTTCTACTAACCCAGCTCTGGGAGGCCCCTGGGACCCAGAAAACCACCTAGGGTAGCAGGAAGGGAGGGCCTGGCCAACTGTGAGAAGGCAGAGGGATTGAATCTGGTTGGCCAAAGAGAGAAAGAGGCCATCTGATGATGTCCCTGTATCCAGGCAGCATTCTGTCAATTACCCGGGCTGGGAAGCTTCCCAATTTCATAAATAGTCAAAGGGCACTGAATCATTGAGAATCATAAAGAATGGCTTCTTTGTGCTAATTTTATTTCCTAGCCCAGCTTGCCTTTCCATCTGTTTTCAGCATGACCCCGATTTCTGCCTCATTTCCCTGTTGGATGCTAGAAGCCGAGAGAGGTTAAGTGATTTGCCCATAAGCCTGTGATGTGGTTACTTTTTATAGTGGTGAAGTCTCCACGGCCCTGTCAGGACCTCCTCCACAGTAATCCTTTAGCACAATCCAGGAAACACTGTGAGGCGAGGAGTCAGGGGCACTTGGTATTGAACTCCCCCCGGAGGAAGAGCTCAGCTGCTTATCCTCTCTACGTCTCAGTTTCTCCGTCTGTCAAACGGGCTAAGCCACACCAAGCCTGCCAGGCTGTTGTGAGGATTATGGGAAATGTGTAGCCATCCCCAGCCATCCTTGGCATGTGGCAGGGACTCACTCAATATGAAGTGCTGTTCTTTTTGTTATCTCCATACAGAATCTTATGACGGGAAAGCTCAAACTTCTTATCTTGGAGGTTTCCTTATAGAGGTTTTGTTTGTTTGTTTGTTTGTCTGTTTTTCACAGATTTCCAAAAAACAAGGGATCCGTACAGGGTTGACAACTTTTATTTTTCTGAGCTAGTCCATTAAAACAAACTATCATTCATTAGCACCATACTTTCATTAAAAAGGGATAACTTCACACACATACACACACACGCACACGCACACACTCAGATTAGAAATTACATAATATCAGGATAATGCAGCCTTTTAAAGTTGGGAACAATTCAATTTGTAAAACATGTACTACAGGCCAGGCGCAGTGGCTCACGTTTGTAATGCCAGCACTTTGGGAGGCCAAGGCAGGTGGATTACCTGAGGTCAAGAGTTCAAGACCAGCCTGGCCAACATGGTGAAACCCCCATCTACTAAAAATACAAAGAAATTAGCTGGGCCTGGTGGCAGGTGCCTGTGATCCCAGCTACTTGGGAGACTGAGGCAGGAGAATTGCTTGAACTCGGGAGACAGAGGTTGCAGTGAGCCTAGATCACGCCATTGCACTCCAGCATGGGCGACAGAGTGAGACTCCATCTCCAAAAAACAAACAAACAAACAAACAAACAAACCATTTACTACATTACTACATTGTTATTTTTTTCATTTCCCCATTATTCAGATTGGTGAGAACTGTGTCATATGCTGATAGCTCTCCGAAGATCTGTACTTGGGACCCATTGCTTCAGTTCATTCGGTCCCCAAAACAACAATGTGAGGAAAACTGGGTAGGGATTAAAGCAGTATTGCCATTTTAGAGGTAAGCAAACTGAGTCGAGGCAAGATGATGTTCTTTTGAGCTCTCAGTGTCTGTTCTATTCGTTAGGATCACGTTCATCGTCATCAGAACCCTCACTGGAGTATTTCCTAAGTGCCACACAGGGTGCTAAGTCCCTTACAAGCATGAGCTCCTCTGATCCTCACAGCCACCCAGTAACTGAAGGGTGCTATCATTCCTCATTTTAATAATAGGTAAAGCGAGGGTTAGACAGCTTAACTCTCCAAGGTCTAGGGTCACACATAGATTGAGTGGCAGAACCGGGATTCAAACTCAAGTTTAGACTACTCCAAAGCTGCCCGGCTTTACGGATTTTGACCTGCCTGCAGTCACTAGCTGGTAAGAGGGAAACTGACAGCAAACCCTGAGCATTCTGACTCCCAGCCCACTGCTTCCCCCGGGGTAAAGGTCTGAGTGGGCGTCTCTGCCTCTTCCTGCTGCTCCATCTGTCCGGATACACCATCACTTGGCTCCATTATGTTTTGTTGACTAAAGAAAGAAATAAGCTTTTAAAGAATTAAAGTTAGTTTTATTTGAATGTTTTATTGAGGACTATCGCCGGGGGGGTAGACTTTTAGAGAGGTTTTATTGCACTGTGTTAAGTTAGTATTTTAGTTTATAGTTTATACACAGATTGTGAAGATTTAGTATGTGTAAAAGTTTGTCTAAGTTTGGGTGCGCGAGTATATTTGGTTATAGTTTGTAGGGATAGGTATTAACCTAGACAGGTGTTATTTTACGTGTAGGAGAAAGCAACTTAGATATAATCACCAGTGGGAACCTGGGACTGGGGTCAGAAGCCGAGCAAAGAATCCAGCGTAAGAATTCTTTACATTCGGCTTGACTTTTATAACCAGCAGTGAGCTAAAGGCACTTGCCTCTTCCGCCTACTGGGACATAAAACTTTCAGCCAAGAAAGGCAAAGAACCTCTTAGCACACTCCTCTTAATGGGTTATGAGTCTAGCAGATACTGGGGAAGGTGGAACTCTGCAGGACTGTTTTAATCTGTTTTGTGATCTGGATTAGGGGACAAAACTGCATCCCTGTTCCCTGTCTGGGGCAGTTCCCATTTTATAAGCGCAGAATAAACACGGAGAGTGAGTTGTTCCCTAATCTTCCAGTCAACTGAACGTTAGGTGCAGAATCTCCCATACAGCTGGGCAGTCCAAGTCTCTGCCTCAACCCTGCACTTCAGATGGCCCCAGTGTAGGCCTTACTCCAGCTCCAGGTGGGGAAATCCATGGGGTCAGGGGCCATGCTAGCAGCAGCCCCTGCAGGTGCTTCCAGACCATGACATAGACACATGGGGTGACAATTTCTGGATCAAATGGCTGGGAGCCACCTCTAGGGCCTGACTAGCCTCTTGCCCAACCTGCAGAGGTCAGGATGTGCCTCAGACAGGAGAAGAGGGGCACTGTTTTCAAGTCTGACTGTGGGTCGATCGTGTATGCTCCTTACCCCACCTCACACAGAGACTCACGCTCCTTCTCTCCCCAGCCCTTTCCCACCAGAGCCAGCAGGAGAACGGAGATTCATTTTCTAAATAAGTTTAACAGAAGGGACTTAGACTTTAGGGCCACTAGGATCAATGGAGGGTAGTGGGGTGCCACGCAGGCTGCAAACAAGAGGATTCAGTGAAATCTACATAATGGACAGTGAGACTCTGCCCCTTTCCCTACCCTGCCGAGGAGCACCTGCAGCCAGGCACTTGCCCTCCGGGAGACTGGGCTCTGCCTCTCTAGAGAAACTGAACAGAGGACAAGAACCCACCTTGAGCGACTGGCATCTGGGGGTCCTCTGACGAAGTGCCTGGCTTGTTCTCTGGGCATTCACCATGCAATAAGCTGGTGTCATCACTGCTTGCCTGAAAATGCCCTCAATTCTCTTGCCAAGCTTCCTCTGCTGCACTCACAATCACACACCTCCGTGCTGTCCAGAGACCCTTCGGAGTTCTTCTGGAAAGCTTGCTGTCCCCCTCTGCAAGGGAATAATTGCATACTTTACCCTTTCTCCTTAAACTCTGTCACCTTAACCAGGTAACCTTGTCTCATGTCTTTAATAGCAGCCATCAGGGAGAAACAGCCTCGTCGTCCCTCTCCCAATGCTGGAACCATCCCGCCATCTGTGCCGGCTTCTTCCCTCGGGCTTTGATGGACAAGCAGCCTTCCCCCTGCCCACAGAGACCCCCTCACCTCCCACTAGAAGCTCTCTCCCCTCTCCTTCTCACCCACTCTAGGTTTCAGCCCCACTCTCTCCCTGTCTCAGGTCTTGGTCATTCCTGGAACACACAGTTCCCCATCCTCTCCCATCTCTGACCAGCTTCCGCCTGGCTCTGTCCTCTTCACAGTAAAACTTCCCGACAACATTGGCTGCACTCACCAGGCCCCTTTTCTCACCTCCTGTTCACTCTCCTAATCTTACTTACGTAAAGTTCACTCTCCTAAGCTTACTTATGTAAAGCCTCTTCCAAGTTATCCTTTCTGTGTTGTGGCTGCTGAGGCTCTGAGGTTCATTTCCTTGCCTAGTTTGGTTTTTTTAAACAGTAAGCTCATCATCACCAAGGGTTATTTTTGGGGCATTCCATGTCCCTTGAGTTAAGAAGATTTCCCGGCCAGGCGCCGTGGCTCACACCTGTAATCCCAGCACTTTGGGAGGCCGAGGTGGGTGGATCATCTGGGGTCAGGAGTTTGAGACCAGCCTGGCCAACACGGTGAAACCCCGTCTCTACTAAAAATGCAAAAATTAGCCTGGCGTGGTGGCGGGCGTCTGTAATCCCAGCTACTCAGGAGGCTGAGGCAGGAGAATCGCTTGAACCCGGGAAGTGGAGGCTGCAGTGAGCCGAGATCGTACCACTGCACTCCAGCCTGGGTGACAGAGCAAGACTCTGTCTCAAAAAAATAATAACAAAATAAAAGTAAAACAAATAAGATTTCCCTGCAGGTGGTTCTGCCCTCCCATGCCAGATCCTTTGGGTTTCGCTGTTCTGTTCTGGACTGGTTCTGGGAGTGCTGATGCCCGAGAGCTAATGAGACACAGCCTCTCCTGACTGACAGCTCCCGCCTGTCCAATCTGGATTACTTCTAGATCCCTGACCCAAGATGTAAGATCCAAAACCACCCCGAATGTTTCTTGTCCCCCCCCGATCTCATGCGATGTGTGGAAACAGGACGAGTTTTAATCTGCTCAGCATGCAGGTGTCCATGTGGGCCGCGCTGTCCTCCACAGAATGCCCCCAGGAAGGGGTGGGAGGACAGACTACAAAACCCAACAGGCAACTATCGGGTAGTACAGCTCCCGGAAGTCTGGTAATCCCTCGTCGACATGTCCTATAATGCAAGTAAAGAATGCGAGAAACCAAAAATCTTGTGGATAGGAAATGGGGATAAAACCGTATGTCATTAAATAGCATTTTAGGGAAATGTGCTCAAAAATTTGATTTAGGCTGGATGTAGTGGCTGATGCCTGTAATCCCAGCACTCTGGGAGGCTGAGGCAGGCAGATTGCTTAAGCCCAGGAGTTCGAGGCCAGCCTGGGCAACACAGCAAAACCCCATCTCTACAGAAAACCATAAAAATTAGTGGGGTATGGGCAAGGTGGCATGAGCTGTAGTCCCAGCTACTCAGAAGGCTGAGGTGGGAGAATTGCTTGAGCCCGGGGGTGGTGAGGTGAGACACATGCGGTGACCTGTGATTGCACCACTGCACTCTAGCATGGGTGACAGTGAGACAATGTCTCAAAAAAAGAAAAAAAGAAAAGAAAAAAAAGAAAAAATTGGTTTACAAACAGGTTACATTAGGTGGAGTCATTATATACATTGCTCTTTGCCTTACCTAAGAATGCATTTAAAAAATCACTGTGGCCTCGTGGTCAGGAGCCTGGGCCAAACTTCCACGGACCAGCTACCTACATCACCTCTGTAAACTCTGCTTCTTCGTTAGTAAAATAAAGCTATTCATACGCCTTTCATATGCTCAAAGCCAGGACATCAGTTTGTAACTCAGCACCGGTGAGGGCTCCAGTCACTTTTTGTGAGCTGTGGTCACAGGCTAGACAGGGAGGAGGAGGACAGCTAAGGTTGCTCAGTGTTGAGAGTTTTGGAGAGTCTTGAGTGAGTCCTGTCTGTGCAATGCAAAGGAGAACCATGGAGAGGAGGGGAGGCTGGACTGGGCTTCACCTCACCCTGTGCAGGAATGGCCACAGAGTCCTGATGAACAGCAGTCCCTGCGGGACGTCCCTGACAAACAACCCTACAGCTTCTGCTTGAGTCTCCCCAGCACGGGGAACTCACCACCTTCCAAGGCACCTGTAAGTACTATTCTTGCTAATGATGAGTTGAAACCTGCTATCTTCTCTCCTTCTGGGTTCTCCAGAGGTAAACCTGCCCCCCAAGAAGATTCCACAGTTCTAGAAATATCTGTTTCCAGATGCCTTTCTAAGATAGGAAGTGGTAACCCCACTGGGCTCCCACTCTTTATCCTAAGGGAGAGGATCTTCCCCACATTGTCCCAACAATCAGGGTCAGAAGAGTCACAGAGGAAGAAAAGAAGGCAGCCTGGAGGCCTGGAACAGTCTATACTGCAGGGGGTTCGCCAGGGTCAGGGATGGTGTCTGTGGCTGAGGGAAGCAGAGGGTGGGGTGGGGTGGGGGACTCAAATGGCCTTTTTAGGGCTGACGCATACAGGGTCCGGGGGCCCTCACTCTGTAAGAAATCTGGTCTCGAGCTAAGATGGCTCAAGTTTACCATTTTAATACACCATTGTACAGTGTCTCTGTGTGCGAGCGGGTGCTTTGCTATTGATGGCGTGAACATGGCGCCTTCTCACTGTCCCTCGAAGACAAGAGGGACAGTATCTCTTTCTCAACCAAGGCCTCACGTGGGATGGGAAAAAAAAAAGCTTCATCTCAGGATAGCCTATTACTGTCATCCTCATACTTATTTTTACCTAGAATTCAGAATTAAGAACCTTTTTTACTTAAAGAGAGCAATTCACATGTCAGAAATTTTTCCTTAAGAAGGTATTGAAATGTATTGAGTTAAGAATGTATTGGAATGTACTGAGTTAAGAATGCATTGAAATGTACTGAGTTAAGAATGTATTGAAATAGGTACTGAGTTTGGATTTTTTTTTTTTTTTTTTGCAAATACTCAATAACACTCGTTAGTAGACAAAAGCATCAGTGGTGTAAGTTTAAAAATACTGGAGTGTCTGCTTTGCTGGCTATTCTTTTATAGCTCTTGTAAATGAAGAAATTAAAACTGCAAGTTTAGGCCGGGCGCGGTGGCTCAAGCCTGTAATCCCAGCACTTTGGGAGGCCGAGGCGGGCGGATCACGAGGTCAGGAGATCGAGACCACGGTGAAACCCCGTCTCTACTAAAAGTACAAAAAAATTAGACGGGCGTAGTGGCGGGCGCCTGTAGTCCCAGCTACTCGGAGAGGCTGAGGCAGGAGAATGGCGTGAACCCGGGAGGCGGAGCTTGCAGTGAGCCGAGATTGCGCCACTGCACTCCAGCCTGGGTGACAGAGCGGGACTCCGTCTCAAAAAAAAAAAAACAAAAAAAAAAACTGCAAGTTGAAACTGAGTCACTGATGGTGCCAGATGTTTCTGGAGCGAAACGGGGAAAGAGGGTGAGCATTGGAAAGACACCTCCTCCTGTTATCTTCTAGAAGCCATTTACTGGGAAAACAAAAACTGAGCTCTGTGATGCATCAATTCCAAAATGCAGTGGCAAATTTCTTTCCCTTTGACCACATGTCAGGAAGACTTGGGGTTCAGTGACTGGAGGTGAGTCGTGGCCTTTCCTAAACTCAAGTGAATGTGTTGAGAAATGCGGGTGGTCTCGGGCCTGTGTCAATGAGGGCTTCTTTCCAGGCCGTGACAGCCCCTCGCAGAGTAGCCAAGCAGGGTCCTGCAGGGAGGTCTTGGTGACATACGTGTGCCCATTGGAGGCGTTTGTGTCTACCCTGTGGTAAGCATGCACAATTAGACATATGTATGATTGGAAATGCATTTTTGCCTTTGCTTTCATGTTTATACATGTACATATGTATGAATTTATGCAATAAATATTAGATAAGTAGACTGTGGAGGTCTTGAAAGCAGGGGCTCCAAGTGTGCAAAGTCCTTGGTTCTCTACCTGTGGTGGGTCCTTCACAGTTGGTGAACAACAACAACAGTTCTGGGGGTGAGGAGCAGAGCAAAAGGTGGTGGAGTCGTCTGCATTTAGGCAGAGCCTGGCGTGTGCAGCTTCAGCAGCAGGACCGGGACATGGAAGGCAGGCATGAGAAAGAGGGCTAGCTGTGGGGCTGGAGGGCAGGGGAAAGAGCAGCGCCTGCCCACCCATCAATACACTCCATGGCACAGATGCAGGTGCAGGGCCGTACAGAGGGCAGGTGACACGATCTCAGGTCCTAGCTCCCTTGGGGGAAAGCAGCCTGCCTCCTAGGGGTGATCTCTGCACTGAGCCTTGAAACCCAGGTCCCTCAGTTTCCTCAGGACCACCCTCTATGAACTTCACTTTGCCCATCATTCAAGGCCTTGTCCACTTGCCCCTCTTGCTTCTTCATGCTTGGAACAGAAGCATCCTCAAATCTGTCCAATCATACCTCCTTTTCCTCTTCTTTCCTCTGCTTCTATTCACAGCCAAGTTTCCTAAAAGAGTGCTTCACGTTTGGTGTCTTCACTTACTTCCCTTCTGCTCTCCTTGAAGTCTGGTCTAGTCTGCAACCCTCATCAGCTGCCTTCCCCCAACCTGGAACCTGTCCTGGCCCAGGTCACCTTGACAGACTCCTAGATGCTAAACGCCAGAGGCACTCCTCAGTCTTTCCACCACCTGGTTCTTCCTGCAGCATCCGATGCTGCTCACAGGACCGCCTTCCTGACATCCCGCTCCTGCCGCTCTGGGATAATGCTCTCTCTTGGTGCCCTTCGCCCTGAAGGCCAGACTGATTTGGGGCTCTCTTCCCTCACTGGCCCTTCCATGGTGGTGTGCACCACAGGCCTGCCTCATCTCTGCTCCATCATCGCATCTCCGTGGCAGTGTTTCCATCCCTGGCTACACACCAGAGGAGCACCTGGGATCATCAAAAATATACCAATGCCAGGGCCCATTATCCAGAAATACAGTAATCACATCAGAATGTCTGGGGATGGGACCCAGATCTCAGTATGTTTTTTAAAGCTGCCCAGTTGATTTTGATGAGAGAAGATTGAGACCCGTTGTTCCAGAGGCTTCTTCAACTCCTTACCACCTTCCAAAAGGTTTGATGCAAGCCTGATTTCTTCCCGAGCCCCACAACTGTATACCTGACTTCCTGCTTATCAGTGCTGCCTAGATAGGCACGTGCCCCGCCCCCACTATGACAGATGCAAAGCAAGCCTGCGCTTGCCTGCACCTGCTCCTGCCCTGTGCGCCCTCACTCTGCGGATGGCATTCATATGTTCCCAGTCACCCAGAGCCAACCCTGGGCTTACCCTGGACTCTTCTTTTCTCCTGCCCTGCGCATCCCACTGGTCTAAGCCCTGTCGCTTGTTTTCATCCTACCTTTTAGTTACTTCTAAGGACTTCTAGAACTGGCTCCTTCTTTTTCATCCTCTCTCACTCCACCTGCCTCAGCCCCACCCTGTCTCACCTGAACTATTGTAGGACCTGCAACTGGCCTCCTTCCCTGCAGCCTGGTTTCTATCCATTCTCCCCACAGCTACCACAGGGACGGCTCCGATACCGACCAATGATCACATTCTCCACTGCTGGAACCCCCCAGTGGCTTCCCATGCCCTTCAGGCAGCCCCGCACCTCCTGCTCTGCCCTGCTCTTGTCCAGCCCCCGGGTGCCTGCCTCCTGCCCACTCCCACTCTGACCTGCTTTTGGCTCCTACTTGCTCCCTGCTCTCCTGCCTAGGCTGCTCCTGTCTGGACAGCATTTCTGTTTCCTGCTCAGCCCTCAGATGCCCAAAGGGATGACTTCCTTCCTGGAGCCTTTACCTTCTCCTGCTACCCTGTGCCCACCATGCCCCAGAGTTCTGTCCTGGCACCATGACCTCCCCAGGGCAGGGAAGATGTGATTTATCTCTGAGAAGGCCTGGCCCAGAGTGCATGCTGGGGAAATGCTTGTCAAATGAATGAATGAATGGTGACTGGTTTGACTACAAGGGAAGGTGGGTGTGGCCAGATATGTAGGACACCAGGAAGAAATTCTGAGCCAATGTCAGCTAATCCGAGGTCAGCCTAGCTTCCGTCACACCAGAGACGTTCATCTACATTGTATTGCACAACAGCGCTGTTAGAAACGCACACATATCACTTTCATTTCCTCATCTATAACTTGGGGATAATAATATCAATTTGGCAGAAGTGCAGTGGGGGTCAGAGAAGGTCATGGCTGTGAACATGCTTTGGAAATGATAAATGACCATTCACACGTGAAGGGTGAGTACCCAGTGTCCCAGCTGTGCAGATGCTGTGTGCTCTTGATTCTGAGAGTGTCCAGTGTGGAAGTGGAGTGCACAGCTGGGCACAGTGGTCCCATCGCAGTGGGCTTTGTGGTGCCTGGCAGGCATCCAGAGAGAGATGAGCCTGCACCTGCGGCAGAGGCCTTTGCACAGTGGGCGATCCCTGGGGGCAGGGAGGAGATTGTGGGGTTTATGCGCAGCACCTCACTGACCCAAGGGCCTGCTAGGCATCAGGCCCTAACTTGGTGCCTTTGCGTGCATGTGATGAGGGCTCCGCTCCCGTGACCTGGGGTCAGCAGGCTGCAGGGCCTTAAAAATAGCGCTGGGAGGATATTTTTAGTGCACCATCCTGAGGTGTGGCTGGAGCCTGCAGCGTCCTATGACGCATGAAAATAGTTTTGGCCCTGTTTGCAAGTGATTCAGACAGCTGGTTTTGGACTTCAGGGGTGTAAAAATAAAAACAAAGTGGGGGAAGTTGGGTTCTAGCCATGAGGCATCCCCCACCCCCACAACATCTGCATAATTACTCCTAAGAAGATTTCGTTTGAGCCTTGGTTCTCTGGAGCTTAACAAATCACAGCTCCTCCTGAAGGGTTTTGGGCTGGTGGTAGGACAAAGGAGAACCCCGTACTAAAGGCCAGAAACCGAGGCCATGAGAGGATATTTAACTTCCCCAAGTCACAGAGTCAGTTTGTGACAGGACCACATTCAGGTCCATGTTTAACTCCAAAGCCTCTGCTGTCTTGCCGATTTTTCAACCACAAAACCATTTTAAAGTCTACAAAGCAATCAGATACAAACTGTATCTGATTCAATCCTCACAGGAGGCAGCGTTTAATCCCAATTTTACCAGTGAAGAAACTGAGGCTCAGAAAAACAAACTGACTCCAAATTCCTTGAGCACCTGGCCAGGGTCAGTCCCCACGGTGGCTGAGATGGTTGACCAATGGCCTCTGGGGAGAAGGCTATGGGCACAGACACTGGTACCTGGCTTGTTGGGAGGGAACAAGGATGTCCATCTGTCCTCCCTCACCACTGCCTCCTGGGGGACAAGGAAGATGCCCAGAGTGAGCGGGCAGGGTGGGCGATGGACTCATACTCTGCCTTGGTGTCTCTGTGGCTCTTGGGAGATCTTTGCTGGCAGCGGTGAGCACTGTGACTTGAGCCCTGCAGTGGTGGCTGGTCACATGGCCAGTCAAGGCTCAGTCTTCTTAGTGATCAAAGGACTGAAAGTGCCCAGTAGCTTTGGATGACGGGTGAGGACTCGTTAATAAAGACCATTGCCCTATGGGAATGCGTTATACTCTCTGGAATGAGCCATGCAGGTGGGCTCAGAGAACATACCGTTTGCACACTCATAAAACAATGTAAAAGTATGAAAGTAAAAGTCACATAAAATCCTCCTGTGCAGAGCTAGTTAATGTTGGGTGACTGTCACTCCAGGCATCTGTCTTTGCACTTGCGAGAGGGATAACACGTAGGTAAATAGGAAAACACTGTACAGGGTATGCTGTCCTTTACTTACTTTAGTCAATGGTATATCAACAAACATAAGTCTATCATTTTAACTGCATCCGATTCCATTGTATGAATGTACCTTACTTTATTTAATCAGTAGGCTTCTGACTGCAATGTGCATTGGGTTTTGCATTTCAACCATCTTTCACGATCCTTAAAGCTTGGGCCTCAATCAAGATACACGAAAATATGCACCTTAAATTACTTAACAGAGACTCACCTTCACATTGCCCCTACCGTTTTATTTCTATTTAATGACAGAAAAAAGGGAGATGACGGAGACACAAAAGGAGAGCCTCGCCTGCCACCGCTCAGGCAACTCCCCAACTGCTTTACTTTGTTAACTGCAAGAAGCTCTGTACTATTTTTGCAACTCTTAGCAATAAGTCACCTGGCTTGATGAAGCTCCAGTCTTATTTTTAGGGCCTTGTCTTACCTGGATGTCACTTCTCCAAGCCATCCCAGCTAGCAGAGGGGAGAGGAGAGCTACATTCTCCTGCAAGCGAGTGTCATCGCGTGGTAAGCCCAGGTTCCACTACTGGTTGCTTACGGTGTCACCCCAGGCAGCCTGTTGGACTTTGGGCTCTACTTTCCTTGCAAGATCATTTTTTGAGAGCCAAATGCAGTCATGCATGTGAAAGCAAATGTTTTTTAATTGCAACAGGCAATAAAACATGAAGCTGTCATTTTGTTAATTATTTTGACCACCTAGTGGTTCTCAATGTTTTCAAATATGGATGTCTTTTTATGTTTTATTCTATTTTATTGTTTATTTGTTTGTTTTTTGAGATGGAGTTTTGCTCTCGTTGTGCAGGCTGGAGTGCAATGGTGTGATCTCGGCTCACTGCAACCTCCGCCTCTTGGATTCAACCGATTCTCCTACCTCAGCCTCCTGAGTAACTGGAATTATAGACATCCGTCACCATGTCTGGCTATTTTTTTTGAATTTTTAGTAGAGACAGGGTTTAGCCATGTTGGCCAGGCTGGTCTCAAACTCCTGACCTCAGGTGATCTGCCCGCCTTGGCCTACGAAAGTGCTGGGATAACAGGCATGAGCCACCATGCCCGGCTGCATCTGTCTTTTTAAAGAAAACGTTTTCCCTGATGCCTGACAAATATCTGATCAGCCTGTAGCACATGGCCAGCCTTGAACGAGGTGCTAGGAGTATAGCACCAATAAGACAGCTGTGGTTTCATCTTTTCCAGAGCTGTCATTCTAGTAACCGAGAGTCCTTGCACTACCATTGTAGTATGCATGGTAGTATTTGTGGTAGTATCTGTTGTAGTAGCTTTTGTTGTATCTGTGATTATATCCATTGAGCAAGGAAAGTGCGTGATGCTTGGTATGAATTCAGTGCTACTTTTAAAGGAATTTCTATGTTGTTAGTTATAATGGCAGCTCTGTTGAACATTTGAGAAACAAGGTATAGTTGCAAGACTTCATATTCATTTAGTCTAGAAGAAATGCTGGGTTCATGAGGAATCTGTGGACCCCCTAGCAATAATTTTGAGCCCTTCTACCTGCTGCCTTACATTCCAGCTCAGGATTTTGGGGCCTCAGGCCTTAGACTCTGGAGGGCTATAATAAATTTCTAGATGCTTTATGGTCATTCATATAATTTGACACATTTTCCAGTTCTTCTCAGGTCCTGATTCTGATTGATACTTTTACCCCCAATCTTTGGAATTCAGCTAACTTACCAGCTCTGTAGGGAAAAGATGGTGAAGCCATCATAGAGAAGTCCCAAGATGCCAATTAGGAGAAAATAAAGACAGGGACTCCTCCATCCCAGGAAGAAGGCAGTAGGAGGTATTGATGATTAGGTTTTGAGGACTAAGTCCTGTTGGGACCAAAGCATCTCTTTTTTCTAATTATGTCCTTGGTGGTATTTATGGAATTTAAGAGCGTGCCTCTGAACATGATGGTCTTCTGATGTCCCTCACAGGCAACTCAAAAGAATAGGGATAATTCTTCGAGAAAACATGTATGATTCACCACCATAAACCACAGAGGCTGAAAAGGACCTCTGAGATTTAGATTTTGGAATTTATATGTGGGAAAACTGAAGTTCTGTGTGAGAGGAGATTTGACTTGTCCGAGTTTATGAGGAACTCAGATCTCATGACCTTCCTGCCGGGGGCTTTTCTTATTGTGCTAACCTGCTTTTTCAAGATTGTCTCTGACACCAAGGATTTATCCTATTGCAGCAATTCTATTCATGAATGAATGAATTCAACGGCCATTTATTGAGTTTTCCCTGCTATCTCCTGGGAACTGTGCTAGCCACTGGGATACAATAATGAACAGGAGAGAATCTAGGTCTCAAGGTCTTACGTCCTAGTAAGGGAAAAAGACAACTAAGCAGGTAATTAGCGCATATTAAGGTAATGTCTCAACAGTGGTACAGGGCCTCCTAATCCAGCTACTGGGAAAAGAGGTGGTGATGGAGGGCGCTGAGTGCTCTGGGCAAATGTCCTCCCCTGGTACCCTCAGATGGTGTCTAAACCATCTTCAGGGTTGACTAGGAGTTAGGGGAGGAAGGGCAGGGAGGTCCAGGACGAAGTGTGTCGTGTTTGAAGACCTGGAAGCAAAAGCAAGCACGGGGTATGCGTGGTCAGAGCACTCGTGCGAGAGAACGAGTGCTGAGGAATAAGGACGTAGCGGAGGCCAACGGTGACCAAGCTGGAAGGATTCTGTGAACCAGAGCAAAGGGGCTTGGATATTATTCTGAGGTCTAAGGAGGCCATCGAGGGACAACAGAAACCTGGTCGGATTTGTGGCTTAAAAGATGGCTCTGAATGCTGTGTGGAGACCGCATTAGAGGGGACTGAAAGGGGAGTCAGGAGTTCCGGTTACAACATTTGCAGTGTCCAGGCAAAAGAAGAGGTGGCAGAGGGCTGGAGAGAAGTGGTTGCAATTAAGAGAAGCTTTGGAGGAAATTGAGTCAAAGGCCTTTGTGAGTTATTGGAAGTCCATGCTTATGAGAGAAGTCTCATAATTCCTTGTCCATGAAGTTTAACGTTCTTCAATGAGTGAGACATTGGTTCACCTGGAAACCTAACACAGAAAAATGGATGAGCCGTCTCACTGCTGTGGCTCTGTTCACACCTGCGGGCTTTGTCCCATTCCCTTCAGGCCTTGGGCCCTTGGGGCTTGAATGCTTGAACATCTATGTAACCAGTTCAGCTCCCTGGGCACCCATCAGGAATTCTTTATGGAAATAACTAGTAATGACATTGCAGTGGATTGGGGGAGCTCCTCCCGGGAAATACATGTATCTCCTTTCATAGGACAATCCCTAGAGAATGAATGACTAACAGTGATCTGCCTCCAATCCTTAAAAACTGCTGCGGGGCTGGGTGCGGTGGCTCACACCTGTAATCCCAGCGCTTTGGGAGGCTGAGGCGGATGGATCACAAGGTCAGGAGATCGAGACCATCCTGGCTAACATGGTGAAACGCTGTCTCTACTAAAAATACAAAAAAATTAGCTGGGCATGGTGGCGGGTGCCGGTAGTCCCAGCTACTTGGGAGGCTGAGGCAGGAGAATGGCATGAACCCAGGAGGCAGAGCTTGCAGTGAGCCGAGATCTTGCCACTGCAATCCAGCCTGGGCAACAGAGTGAGACTCTGTCTCAAAAACAAACAAACAAACAAAAAAACTGCTGTGGCAGCTTCTAGGACAAATCTGAAGCTAAATCCGCACTTTGACACTGCATCAGATGTGGGACACAGAGACAGAGAAGAAGGAACCTGGCAGGCAGTTCCAGCTGAGCCAGCAGAAACCAGCAACGTAGCAAGCTCTCTACGAATCAGGGCAGAAGTTCTTCTGAGATAGCTGAACAAATTGTAAACAGACAACAAGAAGTAAGAGCCAAGGTTAAGGACCCCTAAGATAACCCGGACCCCTAAGGAACCCACCTGATAGGCTATTTAAGAAAGAAAGCATTGTCTTAGAAATGGGAAATCCCTGGTGCAGCCAGCACTCAAGTAAGGCAGTCCTCTGAGGGCAGAGACCATCCTGCTGACCTCTGTCTTCCCGGCATGTTGCCTGCCAGGCACACAGGGTACGCGAAATGCAGATGAATGAATAACGAATCAATCGACTGTAAATACTCCATTTCTTGGCTTTGACCGTATGGAAGTTGTGGCAGAGTTCTTGGAGGAGTGGGCATAGGTGTGTGTTCTGACGGGCCAGGTATGCTGGACAGAGCCCTTGGTGCTGAAGGAATGCATCCGTGATCTCCCGGGAACCCTTCCAAGCTTCTGGAGGGCTGGAGTTCAGGCCAACAAGCCCAAGACCACCTGAGAGAAATCCCAAGGCTCCTGCATTCCTGGATCCTGTAAGGAAGATGCCCTGAAAAGAGCCCCTCTGGGCATCCATCAGGGTTCCAGCAGGACACCTGGAAACGTGTACTCCATACCTCCCTGGAAGGAGCTCCATCGTGTCTGACTGTGGCTGTGGGTGAGGGAGCAAGAGGCAGCAGGATGTGTGTGTGTGTGTGTGCGCGCGTGCACAAGCATCTGCAGGGTTTAGACTGTGATGAATGAATATACCAAAAATAAGGATTCTATGTCTATTAGAAGTTTTATTTAAATTTCCTTCCTTGAGGTCTTTTGTTGAAAAAGGTGGTCATCATTTAATGGAGCTTGGCAGCACCCTTTCCCAACAACAAAATAAATTAATCAGCTGTAGGTTTGGGGAACAGATCTTCATCCCTATTAAGAGTGTGGGAAAATAGAAAATATTGCTCTGAGTGGGAGCCCAAAGGCCAGAATCTCCCAGTTTGGAGCTCACTGCAGAGGACTTTTTGCTTCTTTCTGGCTTCCTGGCTGCATTCTGAGTAGAAGAGGGTGTGAGACAATGTCCTTCAGATAAACAAGATGTCACTATGGTGGGGAAATAATGTGAGCACGTAGAAATTGCTCAAGAAATAAGCACAAATGGAGGGAATGGAGTCAAGGAAGGAGGGAGGGAGTCCATATCATATTTGAAAGACATCTAATCCTGGTTGGAAGGGCACAGGTGGGTGGAAAGAATTCAAGGAAGCCTCATTCATTCATTATTTATTAACCCTTTAAAAAACTCCATTTAATAGACTTTGGTGCCTGCCATGTGGCAGGTACTGAGCTGGGAGCTGGTCATACAGCCAGAGACAACACATGTATGGCCCTTGCCCTCATGGAGCTTATAGTCTAGTGGAGAGGAGAGGCTGCCACTGATTAAGACCGCAAGTGCTGTGAAGAAAAAGAACAAGCAGAAGCAAGCATAACAGGGGAGGCCCACTTTGGACTAGGGAAGGTGACATTTAAGCGGAAGGCTGAAAAACGAGCAGGATTCCATCCTGTGAAGAGCTTGGGGAAGGGCATGCCGGGTAGAGGGAACTGCATCTGCAAGGGCCTAAGGCAGTGAAGAACTTGGCTCTGGGAGAAATGGAAAGGAGAGGACAGTGTGTCTAGAGGGTGGAAGGCAGAGACACAGGAAATGAAAGAGGAGACATAGGAGGGGTCAGATTCTGTAGGGCCTTGTAGGTCTCAGAACACAGAGAGGAGCTTGAGTTGCATTTTGAGGGCAATGGGAAGTTGCTGGTGGGTTTGAATCGGGGCTTAGGTTTTTTTGTTTGTTTGTTGTTGTTTTTTGGTTTTTTTTGAGACGGAGTCTGGCTGTCGCCCAGGCTGGAGTGCAGTGGCGTGATCTCAGCTCATTGAAAGCTCTGCCTCCCAGGTTCATGCCATTCTCCTGCCTCAGCCTCCCAAGCAGCTGGGACCACAGGTGCCTGCCACCACACCTGGCTAATTTTTTATATTTTTAGTAGAGATGGTGTTTCACTGTGTTAGCCAGGATGGGGGCTTAGGTTTTTAAGCAGTCTGGATGCTCTGTGAGGTATGGATTGGAAGAGGCAAGAGTAGAGGGAGTGTGAACAGAGCCACAGTTGCGGCGGCTCAGAGTGGAGAGGTGGGGGAGCGGGGTTGCAGGCAACTGCCCTGGAGAGGTGTTCTAACACAGAATGGAGAGGACTCAGCGCTGCCTGATGTGGGGATTAGGAGGAGAGAAAGATCAAAAGTGACTCCTACATTTCAAATTTGGAAAACTATTTGTTTATATCATGAAGAAAACTGTCATGACCTAAACTTTGGAGAAAAGGAGGAATAAGATAATTTCACCAAGAATTCACTGAGTAATGCTCACCCTATCACCCTCTGCCACAGATAAGGAAAGGTTAAACAAGACCTGAGGTTTTCCCGCTCACTGGAGTTTGCTGGGGCTATTGCACTGCCTTTCTGTTTACTGGACTGATAAAGAAAATAAAATTGAGCAATTGCTCCTGTCTCAGGAAAAGAAATCATGTACTGAGTGAATAACGATTGAATAAGAAATGAGATGGGTTGTTATTTTAAACTAGGATTTCCTGCCTACCAGAAATCATGGGGAAAAGATCATTGCATGATCAAATTTGGGAGCCCAAGTAATGGAAGAAGATACGATTAGCTAGGCGAAGAACATAAATTTCCACAGTGGGCAAACAAACCAGAAAAAATTCATAACAGGGAGGAAAATGGAAAGATAATATCAGAGACAAAAGCATCTGGGGTATTTGAATTGAGTTAAGAAGGGCCTGGAATCAGTCAGCAGAGCCTGGGCTCCAAAAGGGTTCAGTGGCCCAACCAGGAGTTCAGGTGGCAAAAGGGAAAGGGGAAATCTGACCAGATGACAGGCCGTTGTCTCAGGGTGAAAGGTAGGGGGTGGAAGGACAATGGGTATATGAGTCAAAGGCACCGAGGTCACCGCCAGTCCACAGCTGGCCCTACTGCCTTGATCTGCACCAGGGTGGGCAGGACTGAGACCCCTTTGGTCACTGGAGTCCCAAAAGGAGCTGAGGGGCTCCCATGCTTTCTGCACCCCTCTCCCCACCCTCACCCTCTCACCATTTTCTCCCCTCCTACCCTACATTGGATCACCCAGCCAGGGAGCTCTCCTCACAGGCTGGGCTTCTCTCTCCTCTTTGGCTAGAAGGCCTCCCTCTTCCAATATCATCATCGTCATCATCATCATCGTCATCATCATCATCGACACTGATGAGCTTGGACTCTGTCAGATGTAGGGAACGCACAGCCACATGAGCACCACTGTGACAGCAGCTACACACAGCCCGCCAGAGCAACTATGTAAAAAGGCTCACCCAGCAATTGACTGGCATCCATGAATCAGGGAGTGAAGTTGGACTGACCCTCAGAAGTGTCTAATGGGATAAGGCAGCTTAGGCTAAGGGCAGAGGCTGTGGATAGCCAGCAAGAAGTCAGGAAGCTCACCCCTACAAAACACAAGGGAAGCAATTCTGCCCACCTGAGTGAGCTTGGAAGTGGATTCTTCCCGAGCAGGGCCTCCAGAAGAACATGCCGCCTGGCCAACTCCTTGACTACAGCCCTGGGAAACTCTGACCTGAGGACGCGGCTAAGCCGTGCCTGGACTCCTGACTCACAGGAACTGTGAGATAATGAGTGTGTGTTGTTGTGTTTGTGGCAATTTGTAACACAGCAGTAGATAACTAATATAGCTTCATAGGTATTGGGAGAATTAAGTGAGATTCTTCTCATGAAGCCCCTGGCACGGGAGGCACATACCAGGGCCTCAGTAAGTTTGGCTGTTAGAATCACCATCACACTTTGTGTGGCACAAGCCACCGGGAGGGGAACATTTGTGAACCATTTTTTGAGGAAAGTCTCACAAGGAAGCAGAACCCAAGGGGAGTTGTAAAGAAGAGCAAGGCTTAGAGAGTCAGCAACAGGGCGGGTGGGAGGGAGAGAAGTGGCGTGGCAGAGAGATGCTGGAGGTAGAATTCATACGGCAGTGTCTAACTGAGTCCTTCCTTCAGTCATACGTTTAAGGCAATTCCCAGGGGCTGTAGAAACAAAGATCAATAAGCAGAGCTTCTGTACTTAGGAAGCTCACTAGTGTGTAGAGAAGTACACAAACAGCAGAATACACATGGCACGCTCGGGCAAGAATGTGCTCGAGGCCTTGAGACTGTGGAAAAGGAAGTGATCCACACATTCCCGTACGATAAGCCTGGGTTCAATGGAGGATCTGTACAAGGGACAGGTGGGAGGCAGTTGAAGAGGTAAGGAAAGGTCACCTGGACCCCCACTGGCCTATAGCATATCTTTGCATGACTTAGAAAATGGGGCCTCCTCTGAGTGGACTGATTAGAAAAAGTTATGCCTTTGGGTAGATGCAGCCAGACTGGCACTGGAGTTGTCAAGTAGAAGGTGCCTTTCTGCAAAATAGAGAAAGTTACCTCTTCCTGTGGAGGGACAGGTCTCATGCCAGGCCATGGAATAGGGCTTGGTAACAGGAGCATGGGGCCGGGTACCGTGGCTGTCGCCTGTAATCCCAGCACTTTGGGAGGCCGAGGCAGGCGGATCACGAGGTCAAGAGATCGAGACCATCCTGGCCAACATGGTCAAACCCTGTCTCTGCTAAAAATACAAAAAATTAACTGGACGTGGTAATGTGCGCCTGTAGTCCCAGCTACTCAGGAGGCTGAGGCAGGAGAATCGCCTGAACCTGGGAGGTGAAAGTTGCACTAAGCAGAGATCATGCCACTGCACTCCAGCCTGGAGACAGAGCAAGACTTTGTCTCAAAAAAAAAAAAAAAAAAGGAGCGTGGACTGGATTTCAGTTCCTACTTGCTCCATTCAGCCAGACACCCTCATGAATGGCACACCTGCATACCTGTGTGCCTCCCGGGCCAGAAGGGAAAAGGATCTGGCTCCAGGGGCCTGCCCCTGCAATTCCTCAGCGAAAACCAACAGTGATTGCCCATCCACCCCCCGCTCACAAGCAGTCCTGCAGAAGTGCCCGACGGTTCCACGTCTTACGCCAGCCAGTTTCCAGGTCTGCGAATGAAGCGGGAGGGCCTGGTGCCCTTCAGGGTCCTTTTTGCTCCTACGGTCTGGCCTTCTGAGTCTGTGTGCTCTGGGCAGATGTGAATCATGCGTTGGCACCCTCCACAAGGTCCACACCAGCGGAAGCTCAAAGAGCCTTTATTGAGTCAGGTAGAAAAATCCAGCATGATCTGGCCCTGTGCACCACTGGTGGTAGAAAGGATAAAAAGTTCTGCAGGGTAGTGAAAGGACTGGTGGATATCATTTTTTGAAGTCTAAAATGTGACCAGGTGCCGTGGCTCACACCTGTAATCCCAGCACTTCAGGAGACCGAGGGGGGTGGATTACCTGAGGTCAGGAGTTTGAGGCCAGCCTGGCCAACATGGGGAAACCCTGTCTCTACTAAAAATACAAAAATTAGCCGGGTGTGGTGGTGGATGCCTGTAATCTCAGCTACTCGGGAGGTTGAGGTATGAGAATCGCTTGAACCCAGGAGGCAGAGGTTGAGATTCTCTCTCAAAAAATAAAAATAAAAATAAAATAATGAGAAACAAATAGATGCAATAAAAAATGAAAAAGGGGATATCACCACCGATCCCACAGAAATACAATCTACCATCAGAGAATACTACAAACACCTCTATGCAAATAAACTAGAAAATCTAGAAGAGATGGATAAATTCCTCGACAAATACACCCTCCCAAGACTAAACCAGGAAGAAGTTGAATCTCTGAATAGACCAATAACAGGTTCTGAAATTGTGGCAATAATCAATAGCTTACCAACCAAAAAGAGTCCAGGACCTGATGGATTCACAGCTGAATTCTACCAGAGGTACAAGGAGGAACTGGTACCATTCCTTCTGAAACTATTCCAATCGATAGAAAAAGAGGGAATCCTCCCTAACACATTTTATGAAGCCAGCATCGTCCTGATACCAAAACCTGGCAGAGACATAACCAAAAAAGAGAATTTCAGACCAATATCCTTGATGAACATTGATGCAAAAATCCTCAATAAAATACTGGCAAACCGAATCCCGCAGCACATCAAAAAGCTTATCCACCATGATCAAGTGGGCTTCATCCCTGGGATGCAAGGCTGGTTCAACATACGCAAATCAATAAATGTAATCCAGCATATAAACAGAACCAAAGACAAAAACCACATGATTATCTCAATAGATGCAGAAAAGGCCTTTGACAAAATTCAACAACCCTTCATGCTAAAAACTCTCAATAAATTAGGTATTGATGGGACGTATCTCAAAATAATAAGAGCTATCTACGACAAACCCACAGCCAATATCATACTGAATGGGCAAAAACTGGAAGCATTCCCTCTGAAAACTGGCACAAGGCAGGGATGCCCTCTCTCACCGCTCCTATTCAACATAGTGCTGGAAGTTCTGGCCAGAGCAATCAGGCAGGAGAAGGAAATAAAGGGTATTCAATTAGGAAAAGAGGAAGTCAAATTGTCCCTGTTTGCAGATGATATGATTGTATATCTAGAAAACCCCATTGTCTCAGCCCAAAATCTCCTTAAGCTGATTAGCAACTTCAGCAAAGTCTCAGGATACAAAATTAATGTACAAAAATCACAAGCATTCTTGTACACCAATAACAGACAAACAGAGAGCCAAATCATGAGTGAACTCCCATTCACAATTGCTTCAAAGAGAATAAAATACCTAGGAATCCAACTTACAAGGGATATGAAGGACCTCTTCAAGGAGAACTACAAACCACTGCTCAATGAAATAAAAGAGGATACAAACAAATGGAAGAACATTCCATGCTCATGGGTTGGAAGAATCAATATTGTGAAAATGGCCATACTGCCCAAGGTAATTTATAGATTCAATGCCATCCCCATCAAGCTACCAGTGACTTTCTTCACAGAATTGGAAAAAACTACTTTAAAGTTCATATGGAACCAAAAAAGAGCCCGCATTGCCAAGTCAATCCTAAGCCAAAAGAACAAAGCTGGAGGCATCACGCTACCTGACTTTAAACTATACTACAAGGCTACAGTAGCCAAAACAGCATGGTACTGGTACCACAACAGAGACATAGATCAATGGAACAGAACAGAGCCCTCAGAAATGATGCCACATAGCTACAACTATCTGATCTTTGACAAACCTGACAAAAACAAGAAATGGGGAAAGGATTCCCTATTTAATAAATGGTGCTGGGAAAACTGGCTAGCCATATGTAGAAAGCTGCAACTGGATCCCTTCCTTACACCTTATACAAAAATTAATTCAAGATGAATTAAAGACTTATATGTTAGACCTAAAACCATTAAAATCCTACAAGAAAACCTAGGCAATACCATTCAGGACATAGGCGTGGGCAAGGACTTCATGTCTAAAACACCAAAAGCAATGGCAACAAAAGCCAAAATCGACAAATGGGATCTCATTAAACTAAAGAGCTTCTGCACAGCAAAAGAAACTATCATCAGAGTGAACAGACAACCTACAGAATGGGAGAAAATTTTTGCAACCTACTCATCTGACAAAGGGCTAATATCCAGAATCTACAATGAACTCAAACAAATTTACAAGAAAAAAACAAACAACCCCATCAAAAAGTGGGCAGAGGACATGAACAGACACTTCTCAAAAGAAGACATTTATGCAGCCAAAAAACACATGAAGAAATGCTCATCATCACTGGCCATCAGAGAAATGCAAATCAAAACCACAGTGAGATACCATCTCACACCAGTTAGAATGGCCATCATTAAAAAATCAGGAAACAACAGGTGCTGGAGAGGATGTGGAGAAATAGGAACACTTTTACACTGTTGGTGGGACTGTAAACTAGTTCAACCATTGTGGAAGTCAGTGTGGCGATTCCTCAGGGATCTCGAACTAGAAATACCATTTGACCCAGCCATCCCATTACTGGGTATATACCCAAAGGACTATAAATCATGCTGCTATAAAGACACATGCACACGTATGTTTATTGCGGCACTATTCACAATAGCAAAGAGTTGGAACCAACCCAAATGTCCAACAACGATAGACTGGATTAAGAAAATGTGGCACATATACACTATGGAATACTATGCAGCCATAAAAAATGATGAGTTCGTGTCCTTTGTAGGGACATGGATGAAACTGGAAAACATCATTCTCAGTAAACTATCGCAAGGACAAAAAACCAAACACCGCATGTTCTCACTCATAGGTGGGAATTGAACAATGAGAACTCATGGACACAGAAAGGGGAACATCACACTCCGGGGACTGTTGTGGGGTGGGGGGAGGGGGGAGGGACAGCATTAGGAGATACACCTAATGCTAAATGACGAGTTAATGGGTGCAGGAAATCAACATGGCACATGGATACATATGTAACAAACCTGCACATTGTGCACATGTACCCTAAAACCCTAAAGTATAATAAAAAAAAAAAAAGAAAAAAAGAAAATAAATACCCCCGACTGGGGAACGGGGAAAAAAATAAATAAATAAATAAAATAAAATAAAATAAAATAATGTCTAAAATGTGAGAATCAGCAGCATTCACTCCCCGGAAGCATCACAGGAATCTGCGGCAACCTGGTTGGTTATTCCAGACTCACAGAGCCCAGGAGAAAGAACAGCTTGATGGGAACGGATGCCATGCCCACTTATGAAGCACTGGCTGCTTTTAACATGTACAAGCACTCAGGCTAGTTTGGAGGGGGCTGTCTCCCCGCCCCTACCTCCAACTCTCAACCCCCACGCAACCCACTTTCAGAGCCGTCTTCAGGCAAACTGCAAATGTGAGAGACTGATAAACATGTTTCTAGGTCTTGCCTCCCAGGGTGCTTTTCTATAATCAAAGCCTCAAGCTCCCAGAAGAAAATTCTGCCTGGGGTAAAGAGTTGCTAGAGGAAGGCTCTGTAGAAGGCAGGCTATCGGAGACTTGGTTCATTTTAATAATCCAGAGATGAATAACTAGCCTTAATTATTTATATTAACTTTGACAACCCAGAGACACCCTTGCAATGACAGCACTGTGAAGAATTCATTCGTTTAACAAATGCTTACCACGCAGACTCCCCTACAGGCAGCAGCAAATACCAAGTTGGAAAAGGCCAAGTCCCTGCCCTCCAACCTATAGCCCAGTGGAGACATGGGACATGGGGCTCAATAGTTGTAAAGCAAAGCAGAGTTAGGTGAGTGAGATGAGAGAGAGAAAACAAAGAAGTCTGTGGCACCACGTGGGTTGACTAAGAAGGCTTCATAGAAAGATGGCATCTGTGACAGGTCTTGAGAAGCCAGCAGCATTTCTGCAGGCTTGGGACAGAGAGGAGGCCATTCGAAGCCAAGGCCGACAGTCTAGGCAAACACAATGCGTCAGGAAAGCTTAAGGTGTGTGGAGGGGGCAGCGAGGCTGGCTGCATGGTGGGTAAAAGATGCCCAGTGGAGGGAGTTGCCAGATAAGACATAGCTAGAAAGACATTTTCTGCCGGTGCAGAGAGGGATAATACCAGCTGAAGGAGATCAGTAGATAATGGGGAGCCACTAAAGGTTTTAGAGAAGGGGACATGCTCAGAGCTGGGCCTCTGGACGAGTGATCAGGCTAGCACATGGAGCTAGAGCAAATAGCTAGGGAGGACATATTGAGGGCCTGAACTGATAGGACAACAGAGCGGCTGGACAGAGTTGTAATCTGCACAAGCATATTTTCGAAGTTGTGAATCCAAGCTGGCAGAAAACAAAGACGTGATTATTTGGCAAACAAGAAGTCCCCAGTCTGCTTGGTGATAGGCCTCTGTTTTCATTCACCAATGTATTGGGTACCAGTAGCATCCGCACTAGAGCTGGACGAACGGATTCTGGGATTGACTCAAATAGTGGAAAGACCAGGAGAAAGGAATCATGAAGAAATGCTAAGCGCTGAAGGCAGAAGGTGGAGGCTGGAGTCCAGGCCAGTAGCTGTGCAGCGCATCATTCTCCCTGCTGGGTCCAGCAGTACCTCCTGCATGCACTCCCGTAAGCATCAGGGAATTGGAGCTTCAGGATCCACACACAGGCGAAGCTTTGCCAGCCTCTGTTAGGGCACAGGCCACTGGTCCTCTGTCTTCGGTACAAACTAAAGTCGTCTCCACCCAGGACAGATTGCATTTCCTCTCAGGATCTCGGCATGTCTCATTGTAAAATGGAACTACGCAAGGCCCCTTCCACCTCCTACACATCATGATACCGTGAAAGGGAAGGATAACACAGAGACCTGTAGAATCTGTGCTTAAAAGCCAACATGAGTTAGCCGGGACACTTGTTCAAAACCGTGAAAAAAGAGCTCGTTTGCAGTCAGGGATACATGGAAGTAGGAGACAGAAGGTGGTTAAAAGCCAGAGACTAGGTGGTTTCCTCCAGTGGGATGTAGAGCACTGAGAAGGGTACAAACCAGAAAGATAGGAGCATGCTCTGCCAGGGCAGGGGGCCTGGGAATCCGTGGAGTGGGAGCTGGTCCCACGTGTAGGTGGTTGGGGGAGGGCTGGGGTGGCAGGGAGGGCATGCAGGAGGGGCATGCCTGAGGAGTCAGCTGAAGGCCTGGGCTCCTATGGTGCTGGTGCTTCCGGGTTTGCAGCTGGACTTCTGGGTGTTTCAGCACACGTTTCTGACACTAGACTGGGCTGATTTCAAGGAAATGGGTAGGAGGAAGAAATGCACAACCAGGTTTTGCTGAGGAAAAAAGGAGATGTCGGTAGTGAGGGCTCTCTGCTCAGATGACAGAGAAGGAGCCTTGGGGAGGGGAGGATAAGGGCTGACCTCACAGGGACTGAGCCTCTTTTGGGCTGCCCTGAGGCCTCTAAACCCCAGCCAGCCATGGAGAGCAGAAGGCTCATCTTTAATTGGTACCAGTTTTTCTGGCAAGCTCAATTTAGAGATTCAGCTCAATTGCAATCAACGGGGTAAGCCAACCAGAAAATCCGTTGCTCCTCTTGGTGCAATAAGGAGCATCAGCAACCCCAAAGGCATTAGAACATTGGCAGGCCTTCATCGGGGAACAGGATCTCTGCTCCTCTGTCCTCAGCCTGAACTAAGGTAGTCTCCACCTAGGAGAGCACCTTCCCAGTGCACCCATTCCCCTCGGTGCTCTTGACAAGGCAACAGCTTTCCGAGCCGTCACTGAAGGACACTGGGCCGAAGTGAGAAGGCCTGGGTTCTAGTCCTGTGTCTGCTACTACCTGCTGGATGGCCGTGGGCAAGTCACTTCTCATGGCGTTGCAGTTTTCTCATCCTCAAAAGGGAAGGGGAGCAGGGAATAAGCCCTGCTGCACCTACTTTACTGGGTGATTCTGAAGCTCAAATAAGATAATGGCTGTGAAAGCTGTTTTTGTACATTACAGGACATTGAGTAATGGTGATGATGGCAATGATGGTAATGGTGGCTGAGTTACTTTTTACGTGCAACTCCTATAAATATCACAGGAAGAGATGAATTCCTGGTTTTAACGGCCTAACTGTATCCACTTCATTCATCCCTGGGTTCTCACCCTGGCTCTGAGGGATTCGTGTGTAGCTTTGTGAGAGAGTTGGAATGGAATGTCTCAGCGCATCCTTCTCCCTCTGCAGAGTCCAGCAGTCCCTCTTACACGTCCTCCTCTAAGCATCAGGGAATTAGAGTGTCGGTACCCACATCGAGGTCAAGCTCTCTCTGGTTTCACCTGGAAGAAGGGAGCAGCTAGTGACCTTAAGTCTTTGCAAGGTATCAGGTGCTAAAACCTAGAAAATTCCTTTAACACCCCAGCTACCTATCTACTCTTGTTCAAGCCAGAAAGAAAGGACTCAAAGAGAGGGCTAGGGAGGTCACACCTCTATCTTGTAGGAGAGTATGACTCTGCGTGTGTGTGTATGTGTGTGTGTTTACACATATGCTGGGTAAACTTTCATGAATTGCAATTCTGGTTCTGAGAGTCTATATTCTGCCTACCACTTGCCTCTCTCCATAGAATATCCAATAGTCCAAAGGTTATTCTAACTGTTGCTATTCAAAATAATGTCCATTTATGCCTATCTTAGATAGAACACTATTTCACAGAAAAGGAAGCCGAGGCAATGATAAAGTAAGTTGATAATGGTTACTGAGAGATACTCTGGGCTTCAGGGATCATAATCCCTAATCACCAACTTCTCAGACCTTTTCTGAACACACAGAGGGGCCAGTGCCCTTGTCTGAAGTGAGCTTGCAGCCTGGTCCTAGGTGCTGACGGCTGCTGTTTGCTGTGGAGCAATAGAGCAGGAGGAAGGGAGTGAGGTGGGCTCCGTCGCCAGTCTTAGAATCTTAGAATCTTAGAGCTGGAGGGATCACTGGGTTTCAAGGGACCTCCAATGTGCTTACCACCAGAAACCTTTCAAAAGCCGTACTTCATGCTGGCCTACATTTAGAACAATTTTGTATGAAGAAAACTAAATACGTTAAAAATTTCTTTTCCTGTGATTTATTGAAGAAATATATGGGCCGGGCACAGTGGCTCATGCCTGTAATCCCAGCACTTTGGGAGGCCGAGTCACGGATCACAAGGTCAGGAGATCGAGACCATCCTGGCTAACACGGTGAAACCCCGTCTCTACTAAAAATACAAAAAATTAGCTGGGCGTGGTGGCGGGCGCCTGTAGTCCCAGCTACTCCGGAGGCTGAGGCAGGAGAATGGTGTGAACCCAGGAGGCGGAGCTTGCAGTGAGCAGAGATTGCGCCACTGCACTCCAGCCTGGGTGACACAGTGAGATTCAGTCTCAAAAAAAAAAAAAAGTAAAAGGAAAAAAGAAATATATGGCTGTTGATAGGGGTTTCTAATGAACACGAGAGTCCCAATTTATGGCATCTACACAATGCTAGTCAAAAGCAATGGAGTTGGGCTCTTTAGTCAACTCAGCCCCTTTGTTGTGAAATGTACATTTCCATCAGGCTATTTGGAATCACAGAAACCATTGCTATCTGAGGATTTCTGGTAAACTAGGGCCCAAAAGTTAAGAGCTTCTGGACTAGACTGACGATGAGCATTTTACAGACGAGGAAAGTGGAGCCCAGAGGGAAAAGCAGCTTGTCCAAAGCCACACACAGCATCAGTAGCAGGCCTGGGACTAGAAGCAGGTCTCCCATTCTCTTCCCTGGGTCCTTTCTTCAGCACTTGGACACCCGTTAGTTCTTAACTGGGAAGCAAGAGAAGCACATAGGACCCTTTCACAGAGCCTTAGCTGTCTGGACCTGCTGATGCTTTTACAGATCCAGACCTAAGCAGGAATGGGGAGTGACAGCTTATCGCTCCCACCATAGTGAGAGGTGACGCCGGCTGGGCTTCTGGGTCAGATGGGGACTTGGAGAACTTTTCTGTCTAGCTAAAGTATTGTAAATGCACCAATGAGCGCTCTGTGTTTAGCTAAAGGTTTGTAAACACACCAATCAGCGCTCTGTAAAAACACACCAATCAGTACTCTGTGTCTAGCTAATCAGGTGGGGACCTAGAGAACTTTTCTGTCTAGCTAAAGGATTGTAAATACACCAATCAGCATTCTGTAAAAACACACCAATCAGCACTCTGTAAAAACGCACCAATCAGCACTCTGTAAAACGGACCAATCAGCTCTCTGTAAAATGGACCAATTAGCAGGATGTGGGTGGGGCCAAATAAGGGAATAAAAGCAGGCCACCCGAGCCAGCGTTGGCAACTTGCTTGGGTCCCTTTCCGTGGTCTGGAAGCTTTGTTCCTTCGCTCTTTGCAATAAATCTTGTTGCTGCTCGCTCTTTGTGTCCGCACTACCTTTAAGAGCTGTAACATTCACTGCAAAGGTCTGCAGCTTCACTCTTAAAGTCAGCAAGACCACGAACCCACCAGAAGGGAAAACCTCTGGACACATCTTTAAGAACTGTAACACTCACCTCGAGGGTGTGTGGCTTCATTCTTGAAGTCAGCAAGACCAAGAACCCACCAATTCCGGACACAATGGCATCCAAGTTCTGCCAAGTGTGGTAACACTCGGCTCACAAATGACTGAGACTCTTATCTTCGAGGTGACTCATCCTGGCAGCAGAATGAGCCCCGGCCAAAGGCACAGTGACATCCTAAAGCCTGCCTTCACTGTCTTTCTCCATCTCATGTTTAGCCAGAAAAGGCAAAAGCCAGTCCTTTTGTGAAATCAAACAGGCAGGTATCCCTCAGGGCTCTCTTGGCTCTGGCTAGAGTTGCTGGGCCTCACGGGATAGAAGAGACCCCACAGGGGCTTGTCACCGAAGAAACACAGAGCATTGGTAATGTAGGTGCAATGGGGCATTTGCTGCACAAGGTGAATTCTATCTGTTTAAACGATGGCACTGCGATATCTTTGAACTTTTTTCTTCCTCAGGGAAGTGGGTGATGGAAATGTTTCTTTGTCATTGGAAGTTAAACTGCTTTTGGATAAGCCCTGGGGT
The DNA here is from genome assembly GCF_028878055.3 of Symphalangus syndactylus. Taxonomy (NCBI): domain Eukaryota; kingdom Metazoa; phylum Chordata; class Mammalia; order Primates; family Hylobatidae; genus Symphalangus; species Symphalangus syndactylus. The sequence continues at coordinate 96,570,418 of NC_072439.2, forward strand.
AACCCTGCTACTGTGCAGTAGGACACTCTTAGGTCTTAATTCTGACATTATACATGCCCATGCTGCTTACTGCAGAGATTTGAAAAAACCAGAAGCTTTAAAAAATCATGTAAGTTTAAATTTGGGGCTCCCCAAGTCAACCTTCCAGGTAAATTCTCCTTTGTTAATGACACACTGTGCAGACAGCAGGCCTCATCCATTCCTTCGGTAAACATTGAGTGGTGCTGCGAATCCAGGCTTTGTGTGCGGACCGGGGAATGAATGAGTGGGCGAGTGAGTGGTGAGTGATTGAATGAGCAAGTACCATCGTCTGTCTTGGGGACACCTCCACACCACCCTTTTCATTCCCAGTTACACTTGAAATTCTTTGTCGAATGTCTGTTTCCCATTAGAACATTAGCCCATGAGTGTAAGGACTATTTCTGTCTCATTTATCACTCTGAGTCCAGCCCCAGGCACATCCATATTTGTTAAATGAAGGATGGTTGGTTGGACGACAGGATGGATTGGTGAATAAATGATCAAATAAACGAATAGGTGAGAGACAGTGGGTTTCACCAAATATTTTTCATGTCCTTATTTATTCATTTTTCTGTATTTTCACTCTCTTCTATTCATTTTTTTATAGTTTTTTTTATTCCAGAAAGGATTTGAGGCAACTTCATCAGAAGTGAAAGTTTTAATTTTGGGTTCCAAAGAAAACATTTCAGAATGTGTCGCCAAATCTTAGCTCATCATAATTCGGAATTGGACAACATTCCTGTGCACGTGTCCCAGGCAAGGTGGGCCATGGAGGGACCATAACGCATGACCATGCCCTCCAGCTGCTTTGAGTGTAGTGGAGGAAAAGCCACATACCCGGGGGACAGCAGTTCATGGGGAATGAAGGGATTCAGCCAAGGAACACCTATTGCAGTAGAAGCAAAAAGGAAGATCGAACATTTCATCCGACTATGTCTTATTTTTTGCTTATCTGCCATTGTACTGGTCATTCAGCAAGCACTTGATATTTTTCCATGGGATTTTATTGACATGGGAAATTAGGTGCCACTAAGACAAAGATTTATTTTCTTGGTGTCTATGCAAACTACCTACTTCAGTTGCCCATTTTGCTAGAAGTCAGTAGGGCAGAAATGAACATATTTCGGGCATTATTTTGACTCTTTTTTATTGTAAACCATAGTAAGCACCAATAACATGTCAGGCTATGGGCTAGGTGCTGGAGTGGTGTTAAAAAGATCTCAGTCTAGGGTAGACAAAGAGATTGTCATAACACAGTGTGGTAAGGGTAGTGACCGAGGTCAATGCCTGAGGTGCTGTGGGAGGAAAGAAGAGTATGCTTAACCTGGAGTGGGGCTTCAAGGAAGTCTTTAAAAACCAGTGAGGCTGGCTGGGCATAGTGGCTCCTGCCACTATGACTCCCATCACTCTCAAGATGATAGACACAGCTGGGCGTGGTGGCTCACACCTGTAGTCCCAGCACTTTGGGAGGCCGAGGTGGGCGGATCACGAGGTCAAGAGATTGAGACCATCCTGGCCAACATGGTGAAACCCAGTCTCTACCAAAAATAAAAAAATTAGCTGGGCATGGTGGTGTGCGCCTGTAGTCCCAACTACTCAGGAGGCTGAGGCAGGAGAATTGCTTGAACCTGGGAGGCAGAGGCTACAGTGAGTTCAGATCATACCATTTCACTCCAGCCTGGCGACAGAGCAAGACTCTGCCTCAACAAACAAACAACAACAACAACAACAAAACAGTGGGACTTAGCTGAGAGAAGAAAGGGGAAGGCGGTGGGAAGGATGTTCCAGATATAGAGAACCCTGTAGAACCCAGACCTCAGGGACATGTTCAGAGGGCTCAGCATGTTTGGAAAACCATGAGTAATTCTGTTTGGCTTTGGCATGGAGTGTGCGGGATTATGGAGAAATTGAGATGAAAAGCCAGAGAGGTAGGCATGTACTAGATCATGAGTGACTTTATGAGTTGTACAAAGAAGTTCAGGTTTTATTTCAAATGCAACAGGAAAGCAGAGACTACAGGATTTTTAGGCAGGAGAGTGACACGATCAAATATGCATTCTAGAGAGATCTCTCTGGGCATGATGCAAAGAGTGGCTGAAAAAGGGAAACGCTGGTGGCAGGGAGATGAGTTAGAAGACTGTGACACTGCAGCGGGAAGATGTCAGACCTGGATTATGACAGCGGGAATGGGGAGGATGAATGGATGCAATCTGATTGCAGAAATATCTGTGAAAACCATAGAAACTACTCAAGAAGGAAGCCAGCCATGGGCCTTTTGGTTTTTCATTGAAACGGCTTTTTGCCAGTATCTGCATTTCATCAACCTTTGCTGCTAGAATCTAATTTACTTCATGGGGTTTTAGAACACTCTCATAGATGCAAGAAAAAAACCCACCCCTAAGGATGACTTCGAACAAATCGAAGATTTTTCTTTTAAGTGCATTCATCAAAAGCGGAACCTTTTCACCCCAGGCTTTTAGCAGAAAGATTTTTCTCTGTGTTTTCTTAATGAGCAAGGGTAAGGTGATGGCAATTTTGCAGCCCAGATCTACTTGAAATTGCTCCTTCAAAGAGCCAGGGATCCTGGTCGCTGGCCTAAAACTACACGACAGTGGTTCTCAAGCCTGCTGAACCTGGATCACCTGGAGGGCTTTTAATACCCTCTGCAGGCCACACCTCCGGTCAAGTGCTTCAGAGAGCACCTCTGGGGACTGAGCCCAGGCATCAGTGTTTGTTAAAACTCCCAGGTGGATTGGGCACAGTGGCTCACATCTGTAATCCCAGCACTTTGGGAGGCCGAGTCAGGAGGATCACCTGAGGTCAGGAGTTCGAGACCAGCCTGGCCAACGTGGCGAAACCCTGTCTCTACTAAAAATACAAAAATTAGCCGGGCGTGGTGGTGCATGCCTATAATTCCAGTTACTCGGGAGATTGAAGCAGGAGAATCGCTTGAACCCAGGAGGTGGAGGTGGCAGTGAGCTGAGATCACTCCACTGCACTCCAGCCTGGGTGACAGAGTGATACTCCATCTCAAAAAAAAAAAAAAAAACCCACAAAAAAACAAACAACAACAACAACAAAACCATCCCAGGTGATTCCCGGTGCAGCCAAGCTTGAGAACTACTGAAGGAGAGAAGAGCTGCTAACCCCCGCCCCCCATCAACCACGCAAAGCGAACTTACTACACCTCTTGGGAGAGGTACACTGGGGTCATGAAAGGGAAGTCTCAGTTCTCTGACTCCATAAAAGCACGATTTGATTTAAAATTTCCTAAGAAATTTAGTCTTCCTAAAATTTTCAAGAAGATAAATCTTTAAATAACAATCACCTGAAAGCAAGATAAGAGATTTGAAAGATCCTACAGTCCATTTCTTGACCCTAGCTTGCCTGTGTGCACTGAAGCAGTCTGCCTCAGATAGACCCCAGCCTCTGCTAATCTGGAGGCAATCCCCAGACAGGAAGGAGGAGTCCAGGGCAACCTGCAGCCCTCTCCACCAGGGCCTGCTCACTGGTTCCCGGGTGAGCCTGGAACCTCTCCACATTTTCCACTCAAGTGTTTCAACGGCAAGAAGAAAGACCCCAAACCTGGGGCAGAGCCTGAAACAGCCCATAGATTCGAGTTCTGTTCTCCCCCTAAACAATTATGCTTAACTTGTTCTCTCTTCCTTAATATATCAATGTTGATTGTAATGTAAAACTAATGCCTACGAATCACCAAACAAATTGGACCTCAGGAAGATGGCCCATATTTATTTCTGTGGCTTCTAGCACCCACTGATGCCCTGGTGTATACACAGGAGATGATGATGATGACAGCGATGGTGATGGTGAGTACTGTGAACATACTGTGAGGGCTGGAGTTGATGATGGCGGTGATGGTGATGGTGATGGTGATGGTGAGTATTGTGAACATAGCCTGGTCTGGAGATATGTTGATGGTGATAGTGATGGTGATGGTGATGGTGATGGTGATGGTGAGTACTGTGATGATAGCCTGGTCTGGAGATATGATGATGGAGATGGTGATGGTGATGGTGATGGTGAGTACTGCGATGATAGCCTGGTCTGGAGATATGTTGATGGTGATAGTGATGGTGATGGTGATGGTGAGTACTGCGATGATAGCCTGGTCTGGAGATATGATGATGGTGATAGTGATGGTGATGGTGATGGTGATGGTGATGGTGATGGTGATGGTGATGGTGAGTATTGTGAACATAGCCTGGTCTGGAGATATGATGATGGTGATGGTGACGGTGACGGTGACGGTGACGGTGATGGTGAGTACTGTGATGACAGCCTGGTCTGGAGATATGATGATGGAGATGGTGATGGTGATGGTGATGGTGAGTACTGCGATGATAGCCTGGTCTGGAGATATGTTGATGGTGATAGTGATGGTGATGGTGATGGTGAGTACTGCGATGATAGCCTGGTCTGGAGATATGATGATGGTGATGGTGATGGTGATGGTGATGGTGATGGTGATGGTGAGTACTGCGATGATAGCCTGGTCTGGAGATATGATGATGGTGATGGTGATGGAGATGGTGATGGTGATGGTGATGGTGAGTACTGCGATGATAGCCTGGTCTGGAGATATGTTGATGGTGATAGTGATGGTGATGGTGATGGTGAGTACTGCGATGATAGCCTGGTCTGGAGATATGATGATGGTGATGGTGATGGTGATGGTGATGGTGATGGTGATGGTGAGTACTGCGATGATAGCCTGGTCTGGAGATATGATGATGGTGATGGTGATGGTGATGGTGATGGTGATGGTGATGGTGAGTACTGCGATGATAGCCTGGTCTGGAGATATGTTGATGGTGATAGTGATGGTGATGGTGATGGTGAGTACTGCGATGATAGCCTGGTCTGGAGATATGATGATGGTGATGGTGATGGTGATAGTGATGGTGATGGTGATGGTGATGGTGATGGTGATGGTGATGGTGATGGTGATGGTGAGTATTGTGAACATAGCCTGGTCTGGAGATATGATGATGGTGATGGTGACGGTGACGGTGACGGTGACGGTGACGGTGATGGTGAGTACTGTGATGACAGCCTGGTCTGGAGATATGATGATGGAGATGGTGATGGTGATGGTGATGGTGAGTACTGTGATGATAGCCTGGTCTGGAGATATGATGATGATGACAGTGATGGTGATGTGAGTATTGTGAACATAGCCTGGGCTGAGATGCGCATGTGTAGTGGAAAGTGCATGGGATTTGGAGCCAGGAAGTCTTGGGTCTGAACACTAGCTGTGGTATTTACAAATTGGCCTTGGAAAATCTGCTTAACATCTTGGAGATTATTTGTAAAATTGGACAATGATCTCCAATTCAAGTTTGTTATAAGGATTAGATATATTCTACATAGCTGGCATCTGATGGACAATAAAGACTAGAGACTACCATTATAGAATTCCCTGATATCTGCTAAAACATCTTTTGCCAGAAGATGGAGACCAGGCAGATGATGTTCTCTGCTTCACGTAAGTGACCCTCTCAGCTGGAATCCTTCCTTGGGCTCTACGTTCCGAGAGCACAGCCCAGCTGAGGGCCAGGTCCATCCAGGGCAGCTCTCTTAGATGAGTGCACTATAAAATCACCTCTAACATGGCTGGCGCATAGGGTGGCCCAACCAACAAGCATGTTGAATGATAGTCACTAATAGGAAGATAAGCAATGTCTGGTTTTCCTGTGGCACTGTGAGAGTGCACATTGAGGGCGAGGCCTAGTGTGAAGACAGCAGGTAACTGAGCACACCGACATACCGTGGGCGCTTGGGTCACAAGCCCTGGGAACCCAGTGCCGCCTCTGCAGCTCCTGGGCTCCATCCTCTTTCACTACTAAGCACCGAGAGCACTCTGGAAAACAGAATCCTGTACCAGGAGAGAGTGGCTGGCATTTTTGGCTGCTCTCATGCTGCCCGGGATTTTTCCTATCTCAAGGTGTCTTCTCTACAGAGTGCAGATGCCTGGGGAGCAAAGGCAGGGTCTCTCTGGATTAAGGAGGGGAGGAACATAACTCTGAACAGCAGCCATTCACCTCAGCTCTGTGGCTACAGCCTAGGAGAACCTGGGGAGGATGTGGAGTGGCTGTTCAAGGCATGGCAAAGGAGGGTGGCCACATGCACGTAGAACATTTAGGACCGGGTGCCCCACACGGCTGCATGCCCCCAGGGGTGTTGCACATGGCTGAGATCCTATTGATCACAGACGCCCTGGGGTCTTGGTGACAGATGGAGCTAAAATCTTTCAAGAGTTCCAAGGAGAAGGGGGAAGGAAGAGGTAATGACCTCTCCCCCTCCTGCCTGGGCTATAGTTGTATGACAGAGTGGATTCCAGTCCCACTTCTACGGCATGGCGGCTGTGTGGTCTTGGGCAAGGTACTCGATCTTTCTATGCCTTTCGTTCCTCAGGTATAAGATGGTATTGATCATATCAGCAAACTCATGGGATGGGTGCGGTTCAGAGACAGTCCTTTTAAAGCCCCTCACTCCACAGGCCACACACAGCCTGGCCTGCAGGAAGTGTTTACCCAAGGCTAGTCCTGTTTATGGGGTTCCCCTGGCCTGGAACCCTTGCCCCTGTCTCCCAGCAAACTCTTCCTCAGCTTTCAGACTCCAAGCAAAATGTCCCTTTTGTGATGCGCTCCATGGCTCCTGCAGAAAGGTCCTCCTCTTGTAGCCCCCAGAGGCCTCTGTTGTCATCCCTTCAGCAAGCGTTGACTGAGTAGAAGCTGGATACCAGTGACCGGGCTAAATGCTGTGGGGAAAAATAAGGTTAAAATAAAAATTGTCAGGCCGGGCGCGGTGGCTCACACCTGTAATCCCAGCACTTTGGGAGGCCAGGGTGGGCGGACCACGAGGTCAGGAGTTCCAGACCAGCCTGGCCAACGTGGTGAAACTCTGTCTTTACTAAAAATACAAAAAATTAGCCGGGCATGGTTGACGTGCCTGTGATCCCAGCTACTCCAGAGGCTGAGGCAGGAGAATCGCTTGAACCCAGGAGGCGGAGGTTGCAGTGAGCGGAGATTGCACCACTGCACTCCAGCCTGGGTGACAGAGCAAGATTCCATCTCAAAAAAACATAAAAATAAATTAATTAAAAAATAAAATAAAATGAAAAAACAAAAACCGCCCTTTCCCTCGAGGAGGTCGTACTCTGGTGGTGAAAGAGGCATGAAACAATTGCAATCCATATGAAAATTGCCACCGTGGAGTTGCATGCACGGTTTTGGGAGTGCCGGTGAGGAGTGGCGCCATGAGAGTGCTGATGATTTGCTTTGTGGTCTTTTGTCCATAGGTCTGTTTCCCTGGCTAGACTTTGAGCTGCTCAAGAGTGGACACATTCATCTTTATGTCCTTCACTGTGCTTAGCACCATGCCATGTTCAATAAATAAGTGTTGCCCATAAACGCAAAACAAACTAACAAATGAATGACATTCTACAGTAACGATGGGGTCTTTGGCACATCTGCAGGGCCTGAGGCCTAGGCTCTGTTTTAGGGTGATGCACATTTAATGGAGACCCGCTCTGCACCCCCAGCAGATTTCTTGAGCTTTATGCAACCAGTCTGGTCATGATGCTACTGTGAATCACATGTCTAAGTCCTATCTCATCTTCCTCATCTATACAGGTGATAGTGATCATCATCGCTGCTCTGTCTAACTCACAGTGTTGGGAGGTTCAAATAATGTTAACCGTGGAGGGTGTCCAGGTTCTTGGCATCTTGAACAAAGAATTGGACAAAACTCACAAAGGAAAGAATGAAGGGCTTTATTGAAAATGAAAGCACACTCCACAGTGTGGGAGCAGCCTGAGTGTAGGGGCTCAAAGGCCCTGTTACAGAGTTTTTATGAGTTTAAATACCCTCTACTTGGAGTACACCCTATGTAAATGAAGAGGGTGAAGTAAAGTTACAAAGTCATTTACTCGTTGTATGCCCTAGGAGAGGGTAGCTTATGTTTCCTGCCTCCAGACCCTATTTTCCTGCCTCAGTAGGATTCACTCATTCAACAAATATTCTCTGAGCATAGCATTTTACTTTCTCCATGTAACACATGCCTCACCAGGAGAAGGCAAAGTCTGAGGAATGCTGGATCCAGATGAAAAGGCAGGGTGATTTCAGAGAAAAGATAACCAGCTGACGAGGATGGAATGTTACTTCCCCAGACAAGACCAGTGTCACCAAGAAGGCCTTGGGGCTCTGCCCAGGAGTCCGTGCTTTCCTTCTTCTGGCTGAGGCCACTCTTCAGCATGAACTTGATAGACTGTTGTTGTAGGTTTTAGAAGGGAATTGAAGGGTCAGCTCCTCTAGGGTGTGAACATAGTGAAGGACCTCATTGGGAGGTCTTTCCAAAGTGTATCTGTTTCCTCTTTTTTGTCTTTATTTTTCGGGAAAAAAAAAGGAAGAGATAGAGAAGAAAAGGAGGAGGAGAGAAAAGAAGGTAGGAAGGGAGAAAGGAGGGAGGGAAGGAATTTGTTGCGTCTAAGAGAACCAGTCATCAACAGAGCAACAAATACTGACTGAGTGTCCATATGTAATGGGCAACGGGCTGAATTCCAGGGGAGGGAGTGAAGGAGTAGGGATGGTGGGCAGGAAATGAATCCGATCGAACTACTGCTTTCAATAAATTCACATTAATTTAGAGCCAGACAAGACATAAAAACACATCGCTCTCATATGAGAGAGACAGAGCTACTTTATCTACATCTATCTTCTTATTTAGACCGTGCTTTGTGCCAGAAAGTGTTAATACATAAAACATACCAAGGGAACATAATTTAAAAGAAGGAATAAAAGGAAAAAATAAGGGTAAGGGCATAAAAATGGGGCAGGAATGAGACTAAACTACGAGAATCATAAATATACATATAACGAGGGTGAACCCCAAATTCGGCTCCAAGCTTTCTAACAGCTTCCAGGAAAGGAAAGCCTGGGAAAATCCCCAGTTCCTGGTGTCCATAAAACAAAAATTGACCAGTTGCTCAGGAGTGGTTTGGGCATCTCTCCCGAGGGTCCTAATTGAGAGAGTGCTGCGTGATGAAATGAGCCATGTCCCCCTAACATCTCTCCACAAGGGTCCTCACAGGGGGATGTCTTATGATGCCTCTCAGTGTAGGTGTATGGCTTGCCCCCTCCCCACCCCACTGCAGGGGTACAGCACAAAGTAAAATGTGGTATCGGATTAGGGCACTGAGCATTATTTATTTATTTATTTATTTATTTTTGAGGCAGAGTTTTGCTCTATTGCCCAGGCTGGAGTGCAGTGGCACGATCTTAGCTCACTGCAACTTCTGCCTCCCGGGTTCCGGTTCAAGTGGTTCTCTTGCCTCAGCCCCCTGAGTAGCTGGAATGTCAGGTGTGTGCCACCATGCCCGGCTTTTTTTCTTTTTCTTTTTTTTTTTTTTTTGAGACAGAGTCTCACTCTGTCACCCAGGCTGGAGTGCAATGGTGCAGTCTCGGCTCACTGCAGCCTTCGCCTCTTGTGTTCAAGCGATTCTCCCGCCTCAGCCTCCCGAGTAGCTGGGAGTCTGCAGGCATGTGCCACCACACCCGGCTAATTTTTGTATTTTTAGTAGAGATGGGGTTTCACTATGTTGGCCAGGCTGGTCTCGAACTCCTGACCTCAAGAAATCCACCTGCCTTGGCCTCCCAAAATGCTGGGATTACAGGTGTGAGCCACCACGTCTGGCCAGGGCACTGAGCATCTTGAAAGGGAGAAATGCTGGCCAGTTCAGAGATAGAGGGACGGGGTCAGATTTGGACGGGTGGGGAGAGGTTGGGGTGAGGGAGAGCATGCTAAGTGAGCAAAGGCGAGTTGTGCAGGGCTCCATGAATAGCAAACATTTGGTGACATAAGACTGCCCTTTTCCTCCTCCCTGCCTCTATGAGCAGGAGTCAAAAGGGCGCCCTAGGACTTTGCGTGCTCCTGTCCTGGCAGGAGCCCGGCCTCTCCAGAGGGAGAGTCTAGGCCTTTATTGCAGAGTGGCCGCAGGAAGACTGAGGCAGCTGCGTTTAGAGCAATGCTCTCAACTAGAGGCAACTCGGCCCCAGGGGTATTTGGCAATGTCTGGAGACGCTGTTAATTGTCACAGTTGGAGAGGAGGCACTGGTGGCATTGAGTGGGTAGAGACCAAGGATGCTGCTAAACGTCCTACAATGCACAGGCCCCAAGTGTTAGTTGTAGAGGTTGAGGAACCCCGGGTTAGGGACGATCCTTAAGATGATGATGGCGATGACCATGAAGGATGGTGAATCCACTTGCCCACGCTGCCAGCGACAGGGCTCTCACACCCACCTCCTCCCATGACCCCCAGGCAATTTGGATGGTCACGATGGAAGAGGAGGTTGAAGCCCGGAGAGCAGGAGTGACTTATTCAAGATCTGTTTGAAGCTGGAGTGTTTGTTTCTTCTCACTTCTCCTCCTCTTCCTCCTCCTTCTTGGCCATCAGTGTCTGTCTGATCCTTCCCTCCCCAGCCTCCTATGTTGGGAGAATTTCCTAATGTACAAATCTAGAAGCTGAACCGGACAGACAACTCACTTACCCCATGTTACTTGAGGCCAAAGTGTGGGCCAGTCAGCCTTACTCACCTCCAACTTTGAATCAGGAGCCAGTGATGGCAGTGAAGCTGGGACAGGGGCAGATTCCTTCCGGCAACTGTGGTGGTGACAGTGGTGGTGGTGGTGGTGACAGTGGTGGTGGTGGTGGTGGTGGTGATGGTGGTGGTGGTGGCGGCGGTGGCAGCAATGATGGTGGTGGCAGCGACATCCAGCATCCAAGATGGGCAATATCTGCGCTGCCTGCTGAGCTCTCTGGGCTTTGTCAGGGAGAAGGCGGCAGCCTTGACTCTGGGCTGGTTCTGCGGCTGTGGTTCCGGCTGCACAGGAAACTTTTGTTTCTTTTAGTTTTCCAGTCCTGCTGGCAGCCGCCTTGTGAGCTACGTGATACCCTTCCACAGCATTCCTTCTTAGCTCCTATCAGCCAGAATCGGCTTTTGCTGCCTGCGGTGAAGAGCCCTCACTGACGCACTCTGTGCATGGCCTTGGGCTTGTCCGGAGCTCATTCTTGCTCCAGGCGTTCACCCTCTGTAGAGCTGAGACATAAAGTGCACGGGGTCGGTGCGGGGTCCAGTCAGAGTCTCAGCTACTGCTCAGAAGCGCTCGCCTCCTCCACAAGGCTCTTGGCGCATTCGTGTCCTCCAGCGCCTTCTTCCCTTAGGGTGAGTGCCCTCTGAGAGGCTTCTCTGCTCCCCTGCCCTGATGCCCTCCTTGGGCCATTGCTTTCTAGTTCGACAGATGAAGCCAGGTGTGTGTGAGTTCTACCTGTGGATGCAACTTGAATTTCCTTCCCAGAAGCCATGTTAGCCCCCACACCACCTTCATTCCTAAGATCCCCCATCTTAGGCTGGGACCATTCATTGCCGCATGTGAATTTGCTGCTGCAGCCGAGCAGGGATGGGGACAGTGCAGTCACCTGGCAGCTCAGCCCCAGACCACTGCTCAGAGAGGCCAGCAGCCTGTGGTTGCCGAGGAGACCATAAAGGGAGCTTCCAATCCGCTGGGGACACCAGGGCTCCTTCTCAGCCCCACAGGGAAGCCCAGCAAGGAAGGAATCCGCTGGCTCAGATGAGCGGCACTCTGTGCCTGGAGACTTGCACCCACTTCTCAGTGGGCTCCGAGAGTCGCGTGGCCTGCCTGTCCCCTGGAGCAGGTGGAGTAGTATTTCTTGTGGGCACTGGGGCCTGGCACGCGGCCACAGGCTGTGGAAGGCAGTATGACACCAAATCCTTCCCTTGTGATACCCAGGCCCTGGAGACAGAACAGGAAAGACAAGCTCCGGGAGCCCTGGGGAGGGGTCCAAGGACATCCCCCGGGGCCATATGCCTGGAGGGAGGTACCTCCACCCCTGCCCATCCGACAGGCAGCCCATCAGCTCTGAGCTGCAGAAAGGCCAAGGCAACCCTGGCGGGGTCTGCGTTTACTTCCTTCACTTGCTTCTGCCTGGGGTGGGGGAGTGGGACTGGGGAGGCCAGCGGAGCCTTCCAGTCCTTCCCCCAGGCAGAGGGGAAACGGAAGCCCTGGCGGCAGAACTGGAGCTCCTCGTCCTCCCGGCCCTGCTTGGCGGCTGTCGTGAAGGCTTTCTTCCCTCCTGAAGTTCCCCCTAAAGCTAGTTCTCTTCGTTTCTCTCATTAATCGGTTCCCTCTTTTCACATCGAGATAATTAGAAATGGCTTTCCCACCTATCCCAGGAACACCTAAAAAGATGTTTGATACAGCACTGGGAAATGGTTTTATTGCCTTTGGTATGCCGACTTGTTGGTATTTATATGGTCAAATCTGGTTGGGAGCGGTGGCTCGTGTCTGTAATCCCAGCACTTTGGGAGGTCAAGGCCGGTGGATCACTTGAGCTCAGGAGTTCGAGACCAGCCTGGCAAACATGGTGAAACCCCGTCTCCACTAAAAATACAAAAATTAACCAGGCTTGGTGGTGCACACTTAGAATCCCAACTACTTGGGGGTTTGAGGCAGGAGGATCGCTTGGCCATGGGAGGCAGAGGTTGCAGTGAGCCGAGATTGTGTCACTGCACTCTAGCCTTTGCAACAGAGTGAGACTCTATCTCAAAAAATAATAATAATAAAAATCAATATGGTCAAATCTATTAATCCTTGCCTTTATTGTAACTGCTTTGGTGTCATGCTAAGGAAGGCTTTCCTTGTCTCAAGATTACATGAATTGTCTCTATGTTTTCTTCTAGTAAATGTTTATATTTCTCTTCTGAAACCACATGGAATTAATAGTGGTCCACAGAGTGAGATGGAGATGGAACATTATTTTTTCCTAAACAGCCATTTGCCCCAGGCCTGCTGGTTGAATTTCTCCTTTCTTCACTGATTTGCTTTGTCAACTTGTAATAAAAGAACATTCTTATGTGTTCTTGGACTTTATTGTCTGGCTGCGTGTATTGATGTGTTTCTTTGTTTTGGCATCATTTGTTTCAGAGACATTTGCGAAGTCAAAGCAAAACACAACTGCTTTAACTAGTTGGGCTTCTTTGCAAGGCTGTACAATAAAAAACCATCAGCTGTAAAGAATGTGACAGGGGTTGTTGGGGGTAGAGGGTGGCCAGGCACGGTGGGTGACAACTACTAGGCCTCCCCTGTTGGGCCAGCTTGAAGAGCGGTGACAAAAATGTCAGGCAGAAAGCCAGAGGAGGCCAGGCTGGGAGGACTTGGAGAAATCACCTTCTGGCCCAAGCTTTTTACTTCCCAGCTATGGCACCTGAGGCCCAGAGAGGATAAACAAGGTCCCCTGTGGTGGAACTTGGATAGGAACTCAGAGGGATCGTCCCCTGAGCTGTTTGTCCTGGACGTCTCTCTAGTTCTTGCCCTTTTCGCTGTCACCTGGCCAATGACCTTGGCTTTAGCATGCCTCCCTCTGGTCTCCATCTCCTCTCTGGTTGACAGAACCCCTCAGGGTGAAGTTTTTGTCTCTTCTCTGTTAAAAATCCTGGCTCAGTGATTCCCCACTGAAGTCAACCCCAGCCTGACGTTTAAGGTTTTTCACACTCTGGCACCCACCTAAATGATCTCATTTTTCTCTTACATAATTTGTTAGCTCCAACCAGATAGACAGACACTGTCAGGTCCTGTATATTTCCCTCTGAACCCCAATTGCCCTTCCTCTTCCTGGATTACCACCAAACCGCACCCACTCTTCAAATCCTAGTCCAAAGGTTAGGAAAGTTCTCCCAATTCCCGAAAGATTAAGTTGGTTGCCCAAATTTCTCTTCCTCCGTGGTGCCCAGGCCAGAAGACGTCTCTCCTTCCCCTGGATGACACATTTCCTTGGAGGCATCGCTTTTCAGGATTAACACTCTTTGCCTTTGTTGTCTGGCTGCTTCCTAGATTGTGCCCTCCTTGGGGACAGAAGCTGCCTTTCACACGTGTATCTTCCATAGTACCTTGCACTATAGGTGCCAAATAAATCATAATATAATATGCAGTATGTGCGAAATGATATAGGACAAGTAAATAAATAAAACATTTCCCCTCCCTACCACTCTCAGAACCTTTTATTACTTCCCATGAATTAGGATGAAATGGATTTCCAGGTACCTGAATGACTTAATAAGCTCACCAAAGCACTGTAGATGATTTCTAGAGAGTTAGGGAAAGGAGTTGACGTACAGAATTGCAAATGCAATTCTATTTTCAAAAAGAGAGAGAAGATATTCTCTGACAACAATGATATAAAAGCCTGAAGTCCATTTTGGACAAAATTTTAGACCGTATTATTAAAAGGATCCATTATGTAATCCCAGCACTTTGAGAGGCCAAGGCAGGTGGATCACCTGAGGTCAGGAATTTGAGACCAGCCTGACCAACATGGGGAAACTCCATCTCTACTAAAAAAAAACAAAAATTAGCTGGGTGTGGTGGTGGGGGCCTGTAATCCCAGGTACTTGGGAGGCTGAGGCAGGAGAATCGCTTGAACCCAGGAGGCAGAGGTTGCAGTGAGCTGAGATCATGCCACTGCATGCTAGCCTGGGCAACAGAATGAGACTCTGTCACACACACCAAAGAAAGAATGTGTTAGGAGCATTTAATATAGGTTCATGAGGAATGCATGATGATGCTAATTCACTGAAGACTTATGGGGCTCTCGCAATATTTCATGTAACCCTCATAACAGCTTTCTGAAGAAAAGTTTGTACTATTATTATATTCATTTTATGGCTGAGAGAACTGATTCAGAAAGGTTAAGTTGCCCCAAACTGCACAACTATGAATAACAAGTAAGACATGAATCCAGGGCCTTCTCTTTCCAAAGCTGGAGCTCCTTCTGTTACCCTGTGCTGCCTCTCTCAGGGGCCTGACATAGGGCTTGGCGAACAGTGAGTATTTAATTTTAGTCCTCCTCATTCTGTGTCATAATGCGATAGGCCATGGACTGAATTATTCCACGTGGAGCAAGAAAGGAGCTAGTTCTGTCCTTGTGTAAGCTGAGCCATCCCTGCCTAGGCCACGAGGCCCAGAGGAGTCGGGTGAGCCAAGTTAGGTCCTGGGCTGGCCACCTGGGTATCTTGCTTCTCCCGTAAGATAATGGCAGCTGCCTCATAGTGGAGGTTGTGACAATTACGTGTGGTAATGCAGAGAAAGCAAGGAGCACAGAGTCTGGGGCCTAGAAAGTGTTCGACAAATGCTAGTCTCCTTGTCTCCGGCTCCAAACACCAGAAGGACTTGCCAAAGTGGACCGTGTTTACACAAGGGCCTCAGGGCAGCGGCTCAAATCCCTCTTCCTCGAAAAGCATCACCTGGAAATGTTCAGCCTGGAAAGCATTTGGAACCCAAAGCCCTGGAACTCTGAAACAGGGTCCTCCAAGCGCCTTCCAAAGCTGCCTGGTACCCAAAGGCTTCCTGGAACTCACATTTTCCCCTGGGCACTGACATGGCTTTTTCTAAGCCAGCTAGATAAAATAGCAAAGGTCTAGAAGTGAGTCCTTTGTGATTACTGATTTAATAATTTTTTTAACTCTAAAAGTGAAAAAAAGAAACCCAAACCCCAAAATTGATCTCTAATGTAGACAGCTGTCTCCCAGTATTGCTTAACATGCATTCGTAAATGTTGATACATTGTTGGGGTTTTCCCTCCAAAAAAAAATCTGGGGTAACCCCTCAAGTGATTAGCCTGCAGGACTGAGAGGTCCTGCCCCCGTTCTCCGTGTGGGGCATTTGCACCACATGGCTGTTCACAGCCACCAAAAGCCTCATGTGCCTTCTGAGTCCTCTCCCAACCACCCAGCCTAAGTTACCAGAGGACCGGGAAGGAAAGGTAGGAGAATCATCCCCCTTCCCATCTGAGGGAGCCCACTCTAGGCATGTGACGCATTGCAAGATCAATGGCATATTCAGAACATCATAAAGATAACGCGTGTGCGTCTTCTCCAGACACCCTTGTTGCTAATCCGTAGAACGCAAGACGGCGTCTGCGGCATTCCTTAGAGATGGAACCATTGTCTCTTCAGTAAGGAGAGACTTTCAGCCCAAGAACTACATTTGGGGAGCCCTGGTAGCTACCCAACTTGGCAGACTCTTAGCTGCATAGTGTCGCTGGAGTCTTCCCCAGCCTGTCCTGAATATGCACTCACACACACACATTCCATTAAACCGCACTTGGTGTTTTACAAATAACAGGACTTCTTGCACTACACAGCTTAATACCCTCACTGCCAAACCTAATTATCGTAGTAACTCAAGCTCACATTAAAAGCGAGAGATGGGTCCACTTTATCCTTATCATGAATTAGTAAGTTTTCCCTCTGGAGATCCCTTCCCTGAAAATGTTCACTGAAGGTATTTAGGCCGAATTAACTATATTTATTTTAAGATCCTGCATGCAGTGAGTGTTCGGGGCTTTTGTTTAGAGTAAATGAGGTCATCTGCCTGCCTCATTTCTCTCCCTCTCTCCCCATGTCTGGTGGGGTCCCTGGTCAGGGAAATTGTATGTCCCACATAAATGCCTCTTGGAAATTAAGTTGGAGCTACCATAGATGGGAGAACACTGGGCTTTTTTTTGTTTGTTTTTGAGATAGAGTCTTGCTCTGTTACCAGGCTGGAGTGCAATGGCATGATCTTGGCTCACTGCAACTTCTGCCTCCCCGGTTCAAGCAATTCTCCTGCCTTAGCCTCCCAAGTAGCTGGGACTACAGGTGCATGCCACCACATCCAGCTAATGTTTTGTATTCTTAGTAGAGACGGGCTTTCACCATGTTAGCCAGGATGGTCTCAATCTCCTGACCTTGTGATCCGTCCTCCTTGGCCTCCCAAAGTGCTGGGATTACAGGTGTGAGCCACCGCGCCCAGCCCCACTGGACTTTTTTGAGACCCAGCTCCACCTCTGGCAGAAGCCCTGTGACCCTGATAAGTTACAATCTCTCTGAACCTTAATTTTTTTTCGGCAACATGGGGATTCCTGCCTATCTCATTGAATTGTTGTAGGTATCAAAAGAGGAGAAAAAGCCATGGCAGTGCTTCATAAACTCTGTACTATCATAAATGTAATCTCTTTCTGTTAAATGACCCTGGTTATAAAGCAGATTGCATAAGAAGTCTGCCCAGGTGTCAGGAGCTACCCGGTTTCTACTTGAAACACTGAAAAAAAAAACCCTATCTTTCACTGAAAAAAAAATCCTATCTTTCACTGAAAAAAAATCCTATCTTTCAGCTTCTCTGGTCCTGTTAGAGACAAAGAGTTCTATTAGCAAAATAAGATGAAAGAAAATAACATGACTAATAACCATTAATAACATTGTCAATAACCATAATGAAAATAACATTATTAATACCCATAATGATAACGGTAACAACTCGTATTTATTGAGTGCTTCCTATGAGGCAGGCACTGTCCCAAGCACTTATATGTGTTTAACTCACTGATTCCCCTCTTCTGCTCTGCTGGAGCTGGCCAGTGCAGGTTTAGGAAAGCCTTGCTAAGGATCCAGGGTTTTTTTGAGTCATTGTTAAACCACTCATAAGTGAAAGTCAACCATGGTGGGAGTATTTACACCAGGGTAATGTGCAGATGCTACAAATCGAGGCTACTTATTTATTTATGGAGCCAGTTTACTAGGAATTAGATATTCTTTTTTTTTTAACAGTTGGGAAACTGAAGTCGAGAGATTAGATGAAGATAGTAATGATTCCTCCAATGTTGGAATATTCTATGTGGGTTGCTGATTCTTCTCTTCCTCCTCTTTCTTCTCCTAAGCCTCCTGTAGGAGTCCATTTGTATTGCTATAAAGGAATACCTGAGGCTAGATAATTTACAACAGAAAGAAGTTTATTTGGACCATGGTTCTACAGGCTGTACAAGAAGCATGGCACCAGCATCTGCATCTTGTAAGGCCTCAGCCTGCTTCCACTTATGGGGGAAGGCAAAGGGGTGCAGGCTCCACATGGCAAGAGAGGAGGAAAAAGACAGAGGAGGCAGGTGCCAAGCACTTCCTAACAATCGCTTCTTTTGGAAACAAATAGAGCAAGAACGCACACATTACCAGGGGGATGGCACCAAGCCTTTCATGAGGGATCCACCCCCATCACACCTCCCACTAGGCCCCATCTTCAACAACGGGGATCAAATTTCAACATGAGATTTGGAGACAAAAAATATGCAAACAATATCATCTTCCATTTGCTTTTTATCTTCCTCCATGATTATTTTATTAGTAATAACAATAACAAACCCATTTCTCATATTTCCTATAGTTCAGACAATTGTGCTGGGAGTCTCAAAGCCTTGGACTCCCGGTTTCTAGCCTCAACAGTTACACAGGAAGAAAAACAAGTAAATGAGTGGTTCTCAATCCTGGTTGCACGTCTGAATCGCCCAAGAAACTTTTTAAAAATGCCAACAGCCCTTGCCCTCTTCCAGGCGTTGACTGAGCTGATTTAATTATCACCGTTTCTAAGGCCCAGAGAAAGAAGTAACTTGCTCAGAGTCACACAGCAACTTATTGCTGAGTGAGGACTGGCACCCAGAATTTTACATTTTGAGTTCCAATTTTTTTCTACTACTCGCACCAATCAGTCAATCAACTTTCGATGGATTTGTGTCCTGCATACAGTAAGTGCTCCATGTAAAAAGCAAACTTCAGCCAGGCATGGTGGCTCACGCCCGTAATCCCAGCACTCTGGGAGGCCAAGGCAGGTAGATCACTTGAACCCAAGAGCTTGAGACCAGCCTGGGCAACATGGCAAAACCCATCTCTACAAAAAAGACAAAAATTAGGTGGGCATGGTGGCGTGCAGCTGTAGTCCCGGCTACTTAAGAGGCTGAGGGGGGAGGATCACCTGACCCTGGGAAGTTGAGGCTGCAGTGGGCCGAGATTGCACCACTGTACTCCAGCCTGTGTGACAGGAGTGAGACCTGCCTCAAAAATAAATAAATGAATAAATAAAAAGATAATAAAAAGCAAACTTCATGAGTGAATTAATCTTCAAAAGATATTCATTCCTCAGGAAGAAATTCCTTCTCAGCAGGACTCATCCGAACCAGGGCAAGGCGACACAAGTGACAAGGCGACACAAGAGAAAGGCATGGGCAGGCCACATGGTTTGCTCAGTCGATGGAGCTTTCAAAATCACTTGTCGAAAAATCAGCTGAGGAGCACTGGAAAGTTCTGTAAAAAATGAGGCCCGGAGAGGCAATGACATGCAGCAAGCTAATGCCACAGCCAGGGAGTGAGTCCCAGCCAAAGGCTCCTCCGCCCCACCGCACTGCCTGCCTCCCACACAGCCCTGCGGCCCCACTGTACCTCCAGCTGCCCCCTAGGCTGCTTTCCCCTTTTCTCCCTCCCTCCCCTCTTTCATTTGTCAAATATTTAATGACCCTACAGCACAGGTCCTGGAACATAATTAGTGCTCAGTAAATATTTATTTTGGATGAATAAATAAATGAGCAACGCATTCCTCACAATTCTGGGCTCTGGGAGCTACAGAGATGAGTGAGACATGGTCTCAGCCCTCAAGATGCTCAGTGTCTAGGGTGTGTCCGGAGGCGCTGTGGGCTGGAGGAAGAAGCTCCAGCACTGCAGAGTAAAGCCTGCAGCAGGAGTCTGGCTCTGCACGGAAAGTGCCAAAGGGCTTGATGAGTGTGAGCCCAGCTCCCTCTTCACAAAATGAAGATACTCATGCCTGCATTGTGAGGTTGCGGTGGGATTTAAATGACATTACATGTATAAGCCACCAGGAAAGTTGTACAGCACATAGTAGAGATGTGATTTTATCATTCGTACCTTGGACCAAAACTTGGAAAGCAAAAGAGCTAAGACAGCAGTCTAGAGCAGAAGCTTTGTCCCAAGTGGTGGCTTGTCTCAAGGAGAACTCTGTATCATTCCTTGTGACATCCTCTGAGGCCCTTTCTTCCTGCCCCACTGGTCTGCTCCTAGCCCAGACGCATTAGGACTGGGTCCCATAGGCACGTTCACTGCCCTGATACTCTCAATGGTTCAGAGATGCTCAGGTATTCCTAAATACACATACACTGGCCAAGAGGCTCCTGGCTTAGACTTACCTACTAAATCTCTCTCCACAGCACTGCCCAGCATGTTTCCTTACTCAGAGTAGAACACAGACAGACAGACAGACAGACAGACACACACACACACACATACACACGTCATTCTCATTTCCCTTTCAGGAATACACTCCTCTAAAATAAAAATGTCCAATTTCATGCACAATCACTGCTGGGCGTTTTGTGTGTGTACCTTTCAGCTGCCGCAGTGGTTAGACAGCGGTCTTGCCAGTGGGTTGCCTCCACCGACTATACACACTATATTTTATTACTGTACTGTACCCATTTTTTAAACTGCCACTGTTACAACACTAACTACAATTTGTAAACATATATTTGTGTGTGTGTGTTTATAGTGTGTTTTCTAGTCTTAGATTGTAAGCTTCTCGAGGGCAGAGATCCTGTCTGCTTTATTTATTAGGGATCCTTCAAGCACAAAGTCTTGAGAACAGGCAGGAAATGGGTGTTGACTGAAGAATGGGTGAGCAGTCTGGGCTGGCATTTGCTCAGAGCTGGGTCAAGCGCCTCGGACTCTGAGGCCTCAGTCTGCACGCGAGTTCTGGGTTGGGTTCCAGTTGAATGGACCACGTTGGAGCTCTGGCCTCCAAACTGAGAGCTCACCCAGCTCACCTCAGGGACTGCATGTGATGAGCTACTGCAGATAATATTAGGACTTCCATTTTGTTTACTTTTACCTGCGAAGAAGGAAAGAGAAAGAAGAAAGAAAGAAAGAAAGAAAGAAAAAAAGAAAGAAAGAAAGAAAGAAAGAGAAAGAAAGAAGAAAGAAAGAAAGAAGAAAGAAAGAAGAAAGAAAGAAAGAAGAAAGAAAGAAAGAAAGAAAGAAAGAAAGAAAGAAAGAAAGAAAGAAAGGAAGGAAGGAAGGAAGGAAGGAAGGAAGGAAGGAAGGAAGGAAGGGAGGGAGGGAGGAAGGAAGGAAAGAAAGAAAGAAAGAAAGAAAGTTAGTTCCAGATTTTCTAGTGTCGTTTGTTTATCGAGTAGACTTACCTTGGTAGGGAACAAACCAGAAACAGCTTCATTTTTCTCCCAGTGCTGCCTTCAGACATGCTTTTCTGGATATCTTTTTCCCCTCCTTGATGACATCTTAGAAGATACCTCAGCTTTCTGGTTACTTCCAGCTATACGAAACGGTCTCCGGTTCAGGTATTAAACGGTTTAGGCCAGTCTGAATCAAAACTTCTAACTCCCATGCAGTTGAGCACTCTTTCTCTCCCTGACCTCAGGCCCGCCCGTGGCTTGAGGACCGGTGACAGGGAATGGGAGAGAGGGCTGGTCTCCACTCTTCCTCCACTCGCTCTTCATATCTTTCTCCCCTCCCGTCCCCAGCTCCTCCAGGTTGGGGGCAGAGGGGAAAGGGGCAAAGACTCGCACGATTGGTTCTGCTGTTTTAATCTGGCTACTTGTGCCTTCTGCTGAGGTGGGCATCCCCCAAATCCTGTCTGTTCCATAGGACATGTCTGTGTGTTCTTTGGTGATATCCCTCTGCCTCCTCCTCTCCCAGGGGAGACCCACGCAGGACACTCAGTGTCCCTGTCACTAGCAGTGCATTGTCTTGTAAAACTCCCTCCTTAGCTCCTGTACATCTCTGTTTTTTGTTTGTTTGTTTTTGTTTTTTTTTTTGTCATTGGATTCTCATCAGCTCTACAGGCTACCTCTCATGAGATGTCCCTCCAGAGGGCTCACACCTGACAGTCCTCTGGACCATCCACTTGGCCCACGGGGACTCAGGCATCCTTGCTCGGCCAGTCCATGCTAATGCAGGCTCCTCCCACCTCTTCTCTCGTGCTTGACCTGAGTCTCAGGCAGCCCCAGCAAGCCACCCACCTTCACAGTCTCTGGATACGTCACGTGGAAGACTCCAGTTGTCGTGTAATCTACTCTCTGACACTTTGGGATGCTTGTCAGTCTCCCTCCAGACACTTCTCTCCCCACACCCCACTGACACAAGGTGATCTCAGGCACCTCAGCAAGCCTCAGGCTGGGGGCAGGTCTGTTGCTCCCTTTCTTGCACAGACTCCCCACCTTTTTGAGTCCCCTCACTGGGCTTGGAGTAGGTAAGTACCTCCCATTTCCTTTCCCACAGTTTGCAGAGGAGAAAACAAAACACTTCCCTACTTTTGTGAATTCCCCAACTTCAATGAACTTAGACATTTCTGGGTTTGACTTATCTAGGCTAGGGGATTTGGCAAACTCTGGATGAGTCTTGCTGTCATAACAAGTCCCGCTTGAACATGTTAGCAGCTTTTTTAGAAAAAATGTGGGGGCTCTTATTCTGCTTTCTGTCTGTTGCACAACAAAACTGGTAAATAAATAGAACATGCTGGGAAAGAGATGCTCAGAAACTTTTACTGATGAAAATATTTTCCATCCAAAAAAGCTTGGAAACTATTGGTCTGGGGAGCAGTTGCAGAAAGACATGTTGTAACATGAAAACCAGCTATAATAAAAAATGCTTTTGAAAACACAAAACCTTCTTTTATGAGTCCACCAATGATTTAATGCCACAGACAATACATGGCATGAGAATCTTTATAATTGGAAAGTATACATAATTTTTTTAAATGAAGGGAGCAGAAGGGACTGGCTCCAACATCTGTTGAAAAGTTCCCAATAAATTGTCATTCCATTGAAAGAGATATAATTTCCAAATATCTTCAAGGTCAGTTGAAAAGGTGTTCACATCTTGCTGCAGATTTCAGCATAACAAGATCAAGAAGACTTTGGACATCAACTTGATTTAGCTGTAAAATACCTGTAGAGACTAAAGAGATGCTTCCTGGTGGAAATCAAAGTAGAACACCTCGGTGATGAAGCCAATTGAGAATCTCTACTCTGCAG
This sequence comes from Symphalangus syndactylus, assembly GCF_028878055.3. Classification (NCBI taxonomy): domain Eukaryota; kingdom Metazoa; phylum Chordata; class Mammalia; order Primates; family Hylobatidae; genus Symphalangus; species Symphalangus syndactylus. The sequence goes on from NC_072439.2 coordinate 96,593,393, forward strand.
GGGCTTGCTGCACCATCTTCACCCAGACAGAATAGCCCTAAAGGCCCAAATAGAAGTTGTTTGTTTGTTTGTTTCTTTTGGTTTTTTTTTTGTGATGGAGCCTCGCTGTGTTGCCCAGGCTAGAGTGCAATGGCACGATCTCAGGTCACTGCAACCTCTGCCTCCTGGGTTCAAGTGATTCTCCTGCCTCAGCCTCCTTAGTAGCTGGGATTACAGGCATGCACCACCACATCCAGCTAATTTTTGTATTCTTAGTAGAGACAGGGTTTCACCATGTTGGTCAGGCTGGTCTTGAACTCCTGACCTGGTGATTCACCCGTCTCGGCCTCCCAAAGTGTTGGGATTACAGGCGTGAGCCACCATGTCCAGCAGTAGAAGTCTTGATAAATCAGAGTACAAAAACAGGCATGATATGAAAGGCCTAAAAACAAGACCAGCTTTTGTTCTAGAAATGTCTGGCTACATTATAAAATACTAGGAGTTAAGTGCTACAGTCTAAATGAAAGGATGGTGAAGGGCAGAACACCTGTCATTGTGTCCCCTGTACAGCACACGCCTCATGTATGAGTGGAGACTGAATAAATGAGCGCTGTGCCAGGCAGGCCGGCCCCGGCTTTAACAAGGTCTCACATGCAGGGCATAGGGGATCAGACCATTCTAGCTCCATCTGCCTGAAAGACATTTCACTTGCTCTTGAAAATCACAAATGGTAACATCTGCAGCCCTCTGAAAACACAAATAAGCCATTGGCGTTTCCATAGACAGAAGCCAAACCTCAGGGAACTTATTTCCAATCCAGTTGCTCCACCTTCAGCGGGAATATGAACTCACCTTGCTGATGGGAGGGCCAAACGACATTCTAAATCATCAAGATCACATATCTCTAACCAGGCTGATGTGTGAAATGTCTGGTGTTTATTTTATCTATGTTTCACATTGAGCTGAAACTTCACTGCCAAAGACGTTGGCCAAGCAGGCTTCTTTCTCAGCTGTTGCTCTACAAAGCCATTTGACAAAGGCAGGATGTTGTCCTAAAAAAGCATCCTCTGGTTCCCTGCTGGACAGGCCAACAGCTTGGCTGGGTATTACAAACAAACCAGGAAAGTATGTTCAGTAATGCCAGCTCACGAGGGAAGCTGGGACTGTGACTTCAAAAGCAGAGCTGTAGTGAGTTGGGGAAAAAGTGGTAAATATTTGAGGAGGTTGTTGACGTCATATAAAGGCCAGGAAAACAAAGGCTGGAAATTGTCAGGGTCCTACAGTGAAAGTGCCTGAGGATAGCTAGGGGACAGAGGAGAAGATCACAACCAGCTTGAAGTGGCCCATCTGTCTGACGTGGAAGCAGAATTAAGCACAGACCACACATTGTTCCCCAGATCAAGAAAATCCCATTTGACTTCAGGTCTGCTAACATCAGGAACATCACAGTGGTCATGGTAATAATAATAGCAGACATTTACAGCATTCATTCACGGGCACTGTACTAAGTACTTTGCATACAATTTCTAATTTGATGTTTTAAAAACTCTGAAATGGAAAGTTTTATCACTCTCAAGTACAGATGAAGAAACTGAGACTCAGAAGTAGGAAGGAACTTACTCCAAATCCACAGCTGTGCTGTGAAAGCTGGGGTGCGAATCTCATCGCTGTAGCCTGAAAGCATGTTCTCAAAACCATTTTTGTCAATTTCAAATACAAAACAGTGACACTGCAGTGCTGTGGGGAAAAGAGTGGCCTTTTCCATTAAATGGTCTGGGTCAACTTGCTAATCATAGAAAAATATTTTAACCCCTATCTCATAGCTCACGCATAAATCAATCCCAAGTGAGTCACAGATCAAAAACGTTTTTAGAGCAAAACATAGGAAAATAGGGGAATATCTTGGAGTAGATAATGATTCTTTACTGAAGACAAGAAAGTCCCTAACCATAATATCGATAAATTGGATTATATTGCCATGAAGAACTTCTATTCATCAAAAGATACTACTGAGAACAGAGAAAGGCAATCCACAGAGTGGAAGAAGATATTTATAATACATACAGGACTCATACCAAGAATATATAAATAACTTCTACAAATCAATAAGAAAAAGACAGAAAACCAGGTTCAAAAAATGGACAAAAGACTTGATCAGATACTTCACAAAGGAAATATCCAAAGGGCCAATAAACATATGGAGAATTGCTTAAGTTTATTAGTCATCATGGAAATGCAAATCACAGACCACAACGCAATCACACTACACACCCGTCAGAATGACTACATCGAAAAAGATAAGAAATCGCGAGGATTGGTGAGGATGATGTGGAGCAACCAAAACTCTGTATATATACAGGTATATACACACATATATACACACACATATATACACACACACATATATACACACATATATACACACACATATATACACACACATACACACACACATATATACACACATATATACACACACATATATACACACATATACACACACACATATACACACACATATACACACATATATACACACATATATACACATATATACACACATACACACACACATATATATACCTTTGTAAAATGTCACTCCTAGTGTAAACTCAACAGAAATATGTAAGTATGTGTATATATATATACATATATGTTCACCAAAAGACATACTAGAACATTATAGCAATGCTATTTATGACGTCTGAAAACAAAAAACAACTCAAATGCCCACTGACATAGAATACAACGGGAAATTATCCCATTCTATTTCCCATTCCCAGTTGTAGCTCATATATTCTCATTGCTATTGTGTTAATATACCATTGATGGGAAAATGAATTGTGGTGTATTAACACAATAGCAATGAGAATATACGAACTACAACTATGAGCAATAATATCAGGACAAATCTTACAACTGTGATGTTGAGTGGAAGAAACACAAATGAGGATATTTTCTATGTTTCCTTTATTTGAAGTAGGAAAAGGGACAGAACTCTTCTATCAGAAATCAGGTCAGTGCTTACCTAGGGAGGGTGTAGGTACTGGAACAGGGTACAGGGAGGCTGGTCTCCTCAGGTGCTGGTGATGCTCTGTGTGATCTCTGTGCTGGCTGCAAAGGTGCATTTGTTTATGACAATTTACTGAGCTGTACACTTACTGTATCAATTAGTTGTTGCCATAACAAACCATCCCCAAACCCAGTGGCAGACAATAAGCATTTATTTCTTGCCGACTGGTTTGTGTTCAGTTGTTCAAAGTTGGGCTTGGCTCTGTTCGGGGCAGGCTTCTCCACATGTCTCAGTCTCCTTTAACTGGCAGCCATCCAAGGCATGGTCTCAAAGGGTGAAAGGCAGGAGCCCAAGACAGGGAAATGGAAACACACAGGCCTCTTCGGATCTCAGCTTGGAGCTGGTGTCCTCTGACTGCTGCCACATTCCAGTGGCCAAGGCAAGTCGCAGGACCAAGCCCAACATCAGTGGAGTGGGGAAATACGCACCTCTCAAGCTCCTCCCCATGTAAACATTTGCTCAGCAATAATCTAAACCAGGACATTTATTAGAGGTGTGGCTTACTGTGTGTATTTCATATTTCAAAGTTTTCAAAGAAAACAAAAAAGGGTGTAAGAACCGCTATCTTCCCCTACCTCCTCCCCCACTCCTTCGGTCCCCTCCCGCTACTGGGATCTTAATGGGAAGAGGATAATGTTATGAAAATTCTCTACACAAGCACAAGGAAGAAAGGAAGGAAGAACATGTGCTTCCTAGCACACAACGCACTTCCCGTCAGCTGGGCTGGAGAGAAATGCGTCCCTGGTCTGCCACCCCCCACCCCCGCCAGAGAAACAGCAGCAACAACTCACCCCTTCCTGTAGATGCAGCTCAAGGGACTGCTGTAAAATGCAGCCCCAGTTTTCCCAGCCCCTGCTCCCTTACCTTCGAGGGCTCCCTGTTGTAGTCACACTGTTTAATAAAGGTTGAACTTTATCCAGTGAGAAGGAAGGAGCTGAACATTTAAAAGGCTCAACATTTCTGCAAGACAAATTAAACTTTTTGCCTCCTAACCAACAATCCTGAAAAAGTCTCTCTTATTCATAGCAGATGCATAAGGTTAAAGCAGGCAGCAAATTACTCCAAGGGCAACATCCCAGTTCCTTGGTCTTCATATCGGATACACTAAGAGGGAGGATAAGCCTTCAGAGAGTCTGGTTCCTACTGTAATAAGAGCATGGGATTCTGCTCCTTCTCTGTAGGTAGGGAAAGTTCAAATGTACACAGTGACAATTCATCCCTCTCTTACAACTTATCTCATATAAACTCCATCTCTAGAATCAGGCTGCCTGGTGTCAAGTCTTGGCCGTACTTGCCGTGTGACCTTGGGTAAGGGATTCGACCACTGTCACCCTCAGGTCCTCCATCTGTAAAGTGGAGATTTGCTTATTCATTCAATGGACCTTTGTTGAAAGACCTACTATGTGTCCGGCAGGGTGCTGGGCTCTAGGGATACAATGGCAACTGAGCTGGACATGGTCCTCACCGTCATGGAGTTTATATGAAGGGTAGAGTCAAACACCAAACACTCTGTCACATAACCACAATCACAGCCATAGTGTCATGAGGAAGGGTAGAGTCAAACACCAAACATTTTGTCACATAGTCACAATCACAGCCATGGTGTCATGAGGAAAACAAACCATAGACTGAGATAGAAAATAACAGGAGAGTCAGGAAGATGGTCTCACCAAAAGGCGACACACTTAAGCTGAGCCTCAAAGGAAGAGGAGCTAAGCAGGGGAAGGGCTTGCCAGGTACAGGGAGCAGAGCTCGGTGAACTCAGGACATTGAGAGGCCAGTGACACAAGGGGAGAATGGCCTCGGGTGAGGCTGGAGGAAGAGGCAGGAGCTGTGTCCTGCAGGGCTGGGAAGCCAGGAAGGGAGTCTGGATTTATCCTAGAGACAGGGGGCGGCCACCGAGGGGTTGAGATGATCATGTGGCTGCTGGCAAAGATGGACTGCAGCGTGGTGTGCAGGTTAAGAATGGACATGAGCCCAGCCAGAAGCCTATTGCAGGACCCCAGTGAGTCGTGCTGATGGCGCTGGAGATGGGGAGAAGAAGGCGGTTGAGTCAAATGGCCCCAGTGGGGCGAGAAGCCCCAGGACTTAGGACAGATTGAAGATGGGGGAGCGTGTGGGTCTGGTTTGAGTCAGTGAGTGGAGATGGCCGTGACCTCCTGATGTGCGAGACAGAGTACAGGGAGGGGAGGAGAAGGCAAGGTAAGTCCAGGGCTCGCCAACACTGAGGGAGGGGAAGGAAAGGGAAGGGGAGGGGAAAGGAGAGGAGAGGAGGGGAGGGGAAAGGAGAGGAGAGGAGGGGAGGGGAAAGGAGAGGAGGGGAGGGGAAAGGAGAGGAGGGGAGGGGAAAGGAGAGGAGGGGAGGGGAAAGGAGAGGAGGGGAGGGGAAAGGAGAGGAGGGGAGGGGAAAGGAGAGGAGGGGAGGGAAGGGGAGGGGGTGTTGGCACAGGGTCCTACAGAGGAGCAACTGATAGGGTGAAAGGAAAGCAAGGAGGGGGTGGCTCCAGAGAGGAGCATTTCAAGAAGTCAGGATGCCCATCTAAGTCCAGTGTTGCTGAGACGAGGACAGAAGCTCCAAGACACACCAACAGCGAAATGAGTCGAGGAACTGTCTGTATAGAATACATCACATTTGTGTTTTCAAAAGTTGTGTGTTTGGAAGCGGGAGGATATTTTAGCTTATTTGCAGGTTTGCTTATGGAACAGCTCTGGAAGACTCTGCAAGACCCTGGTGACAATGGCTCCCCTAGAGGAGGGAACCAGGTAGCAGGGGATGGGGTGGAGTGAGAGAGACCTTTCACTGTGTGTCTCACCCTTTGGGAGCTTTCATATTTTTATAAACTATAAATATATGACTATATTACTATTCAAAATTACAGTTTGAAAAAAGCACCCTGCCTTACAGAGCTGCTGTGAGGATAATGATAATCGTTTCCTGCGCTTCTCAGGAGGATTACTTGAGATGATGTATGTCAGCTGCTTAGCTCAGGCTCAGCGTGGCACTCCATGAGGTGAGTCGCATCCCTGTCACTGCTGCTCCAGGAAACAGCAGAGAGGGCCTTGGCCTGTGTATTCGGTTCCCAGGGTTCTCGTAACAAAGTACACAAACTGCGTGGCTTAAAACAAGAGAAATTCCTACTCTCACACTTCTAGAGGCCAGAAGTCTGGAGTCGTGGCGGGGCCCTGCTCCCTGGGAAGGCTCTGCGGAGGAACCCTCCCTTGCTTCTCCCTCGCTTCTGCTGGTGATCGTTGGTTCCCCGCATTCCTTGGCTTGCGGCTGCATCACTGCAGTCTTTGCCTCTGTTGTCACACAGCCTTCTACCTTCGGTGGGTCTGTCTTCACGTGGCCTTCTTACAGGGACACCAGCCATTAAATTCAGAGCCTACCGTAATCCAGTACGACCTTGACTTGCTAATGACCTCTGCAAAGACCCTATGTCCAAAAAAGATTACATTCACAGGTGCCGGGTAATTCCGAGGACAACATTTAACCCAGCTGAGCCTGGCAGTTAAGATTCTCACAACCACAAACTCATCCGTGACCCAGGTAAGTCCCTTCTCATTCTGGGCATCTGGTTTCCATCTATAAAATGAAATGGGGGACTGGAGTCACTCTAGGCCCCAGCCCAGCCCAGAAGCACTGGGTGTCCTTAGACGCTCCTGGACCAGGTCTCGGGTAGGTAAGCCGGGCGTCAGAAACAGAACCGAGGAGGCCGAGGCCTGTGTGTGTTTCATGTTGCTGCAGGCGAGGGATGTGCACTGGCTGTCACTGCAGACACTGCAGCCGTTGCTGAGGATTTCTGAAGTCCTGAGCCCCTAGGTTCCTGGGAACGATGATGCTTGAACTCTGTGGCCAGAATCACAGCCCAGAGCTATAGTAAGACTCAGTCCTGCCCAGCCCCCTTTTATCACCTTATTCATGGCACAAGTGCAAACTCACATTCTTGTCCAAAGAGGAGTTGGAACAAACTGGATTTAGTGCAGCAGATTCTGAGGGACATCTGAGGTCATGAACTGAGCGGGCGTGTGCTGCTGAGTCAACCCACTGAGGCTGCCAGGTACCATCCTCAGACTCCGCAAGAGAGGGTGGGGAATGGGAGAAACTGGAAGAAGCTTCCAAGAGGAATTTGTGGCAAACCTGCTTTACCGTGTTGGTTCCCTTTGGGTAACCAGATTGCAATAAGAACAACAAAGACACTCTCCTGGTATATGAGAACTTCACACCTCATGAAAAGCTTTATACCTGTTCACTTGTTTGATTTGATTCTAAAAAGTTGTGGGCAAACAGGGAGTTTGATTGCAGCTTTCCAGATAAAGAAACTAAAGCTCAGAGTGGTGCCACACAGGGTCCCTCCCAGGGGCTGCTTCTGATGGCTCATTCAGGAGGGAGACCTTTAGAATTACCACCCAAATCTCCACCCCAAGGCACCCAACACAGTGTCAGGGTAATCATCTTCCATGGGGACACTCTGTTCTCACATTCTTGTGTAAAGTATGAATACCTGCATTTTATGGAAGATTGCTGTTTGTATTGATTTATAACATACAATATAAATGAAAGCAGTGTGCTTGCTATGCAAACACAGGTTCAAGACCAGCCCAGAAGACCCCTCCCAGCACCTAAGCCATTCCAGATGGGACTCCTGGAGTGATCACAGCTGTTCTGACTCACAGGAGGCCAGCCAGGATGCTGGCAGAGAGGGTGCCTGTGTGAGCACGCCGCCATCTGCAGAAGGCAGTCTCACTCTGCTAAGACAGACAGCTTAGCGCTGGGCTCCTGCTGAGGACGCTGCCCCGGGGAGAAACCCTGGGCCACCGCACTCACTGTTCTGGTTCCGGGCGGGGCCGGCAGGGCCCGGGCAGGTCAGACTCTGCTGTGGGGCTGGTTTCCACAGTGAGGGAGGAGCCGGTTCCACTGCTGACTGGTGGGCAGCTTAATCCTTTGGCCAATCAATTACATGGCCATTAGGCAAATATTTGGGGCTTGATTTTGGTTATGGTTTTTAAAATAGAAAATGAATAAATTAGGCTTGGGGAAGTGGTGTTTTACAGTCACGTGGGAGAAACAGGCATTGAATCTGATTGTCCTTGAGCTGCAGCTAAAATTGCAGCCTCGTCTCCGTGGCATTTAGGCGTTGGCTTAACCACAAATCACAGACCAGAGAAGGCCTCAGTGTCAGAGAACGGCCTGAAAAGAAGGAAGCAGACACAGAGAGCCATGGACTCACCCAGGGTCACACAGCTCATATCAGCTGAGTGAACTGTGTGGGGGTGGAATCACATCTGTCCAGGACATCGGCCTGTCACTGGCACCCATCTGGCACCTGGCAGGGCGTGGGTGTCCATTACGTGGGATGACTGTGTGTAGGAGGGAGGAAGGCAGGCAGGGAAGGAGGGAGCGGCAGAGAGCGAGGACACAGGGCTCTCACTGTCCAGGGCCTGCGCTCTGCGTCACCACTTTGAGCTTGACAGAAACAGGAGACAGCGGGAGCAAGCTGTGAACAAGGGAAAGAAAGGATGGAGCAAGACGGAGAGGGTGTGGGGCCCAGAGTGGACTCTACTTTCTCAAGCCATGCCTGACTGTCTTTGGTGATGACTCGGGCAGAGAAAGAAGAGGTACCCCGGAATGTTCTCCCCAGTAATCCTGGCCCCGCGCACCCGTGCCATGGGCTCTGATACCAGGCTCCCTGCCTCTTCTGCTGGAGTGCTGTGGGAAGAAGGAAAGGGAAGCTGAGAGGGAAGAGAGGGCAGGCACTCACCTTCCAGGAGGGAAGCAGCAGCATCCCTCAAATCTGCTCTGTCTTTTACCTCTGACAGTCACAGGCCACGTATAATTTGATCCCTGAAACAGCCCTGTGAGGTTCTCATTCCACAGACACAAAACAGAATCCCTCTGGGCTCTTGCCACGTTCCTGTATGATTAGTTTTCTGGTAAACATGAATAAACCAAACTAAAAAGGGCTGTTAGTGTATTTAATTTAACAAGGAGTAATTCCTCAGTAAATCCAAGGACAGAATCTCTAATGGGCTTTGCTGATGAGCTGGTCAGGAGGTAATTGGAGTCCGAAAAATCTCAGCACCCACAGCTCAGTTAGCATTTTACTGAACATTTACTAGGTGCCAGAACTATCTTCTTACTCTGTTGTCCCATTTACTCCTTACACCCCCAAGAGATGGGTACTATTATCATGCAGTTTCCAGACGATGAAACTCCGGTACTGAGATGTTCACTGCCTGCCTAAGGTCATCTCGATAATCACTGGTGGCCTCAGGATACGTTTAATTATATTTCCGTCCCTATGCAAGAGACTGGCCTGTGCCAAATATTGGATCTTTGAGGGAGGGGGCAACAGAGGACACACTGGGGTGGTGTAATCAGCTGGTGGGGAGGGAGGAAGGAGCAGGAAGAGTAGAGGAGGCTCAGGAAGGTCATTTTTTGGACAGTGGGCAGGGTAAATGAAAATCAGATATTTAAAAAGAAAATTTGGCCGGGCGCGGTGGCTCATGCCTGCAATGCCCATACACTGGGAGGCCAAGGCAGGTGGGTCATTTGAGGTCAGGAGTTCAAGACCAGCCTGGCCAACATGGTGAAACCCTGTCTCTACTAAAAATACAAAAAATTATCTGAGCGTAGTGGTGGGTGCTTGTAATCCCAGCTACTCGGGAGGCTGAGGTGAAAGGATTGCTTGAGCCCAGGAGGTCGAGGCTGCCATGAGCTGTGATTGCATCACTTCACTCTAGCCTGAAACAGAGTGAGACCATGTCTCAAGAAAAAAAAAAAAAATCACATCTGGGGCTGGGCGTGGTGGCTCATGCCTGTAATCCCAGCACTTTGGGAGGCTGAGGCAGGGGATCACTTGAGGTCAGGAGTTCGAGACCAGCCTGGCCAACATGGTGAAACCCTGTCTCTACTAAAAATGTAAAAATTAGCCAGGTGTGGTGGTGCATGCCTGTAATTCTAGCTACTCTGGAGCCTGAGGCAGGTGAATTGCTTGAAGTTGGAAGGCGGAGGTTGCAGTGAGATGAGATTGCGCCACTGCACTCCAGCCTGGGCGACAGAGTGAGACTTCATCTCAAAAAATATATAAACAAGAAAAAGAAAAAGAAAATTTGGACTTTGAAAGCCCTGCACTATTTTATTGTTTCTTAAGAACCACATCCCAGATTGTAAAATACCTGTATGTATAGAACTTGAATGTGTTTACTGGTTCTTCAGGCATGCATGAACATGAGGACACATCTCAGAGACTATCCTGGGGATGAGGGCTTCTAATTATATGGTATGTGAGGCCACGTTTTCATGGAAAGTGAGCTCCTTAGACTAACAAAGTCTGGGGCTTCGTTTTGCTGCAGGCAGCTGTGTGTTTCCTAGAGCAACTGTTCTCGAGTTCTCTCTGGGGGCTCGGCTCTGGGGAAGAAGCAACTCTTCTCCTCCTGGTTCTCAGGTGGGCTGAGCTGGGTTTGACAAGATCATTTGGTTTCAAAGAACTAGACCCTGCTTTGCAACTGAGTCTCCCCGGGAGAAGGTGTCACTAAGCACAGATTCATCTGGCCTCGAGGGGATCATATTGTCATTTTCAGAGGAAAGCCCCAGAGTATTTCGATGGGGAACTCTCAGCCCCTGACATGCCGTCGCTACTGCAAATTTCATGAGGCTGGTTCTGTAACTTCTCACAGACCCAACAGGTTGAATCGAAGACATTAAAATCATTGTGAAACTCTTGTCTACTATTGCTGGTGATAAGTATCCTAGGATCTGATATTTTTTGGTTAAGACCGGTTGCCATGGTGGGGAGAGATGGAAGCCCCAAGAAACCAAGAATTTCTCCCCTCTCAGGACCACAGTGTGCATGAGGAACATGAGCCTCGTTGGAGATCCCAAGATGAGCAGTGGGGAACCAGGGCCAGAACCCACAACTCCTCCTGCCCTCTCCTCCAGCGCGCTTTCCCCATGACTCCGCTCACACATGAGGCTGAGGCAGGGCACCCAGGACACAGGGCCAGAACATGCTTTTGGACATCCCGAAACTCCTCCAAGTGAACTCAGTCGCTGAGCACTGATGCCAATTGTGGAGCATCGTGTGAAGATGGCAGTGCTCTTGGGACCCACGAGGTGAAGGTGCCGCATTGGATGGAGACTGCCTGGCAACTCCCACTCTGAGCAGGAAAATGCCAAAGGATACTCAGCACCAGGAAACTGACCAGGAAACCTGGGAATGGCTATCTGGGACAGAGAGAACCTCACAGTCATCTAATTTAAACTCCAGGAGCTAAATGCCACTTCTCTGTCCCTTCCTCCTAGATCTGAGTTTTAATCCCTGGCACCATGTAGAACATACCTAACTACTTTTCCAAGGATCAGAAATGTGAAGAGGGCATGTCCGCTACTCCTGCTTCCCAAGTCCTTTCCAATCCCCACCTCCCCAGATCCCTCACATCTTGCTCGTTTGACAAGCTCCTCATTCAGACCTGTTGGATCTTGGTTTTTTCTCTTGTGGCTCTCCCCTTTGTCCGTGTCTCTAAAAGGTTATGTCCAGAACAGTGGATGGTACCTACACTGGGCAGTGCCTCCCTCACTGTGGACCATATATCTCCATTAATACAACCATTAACCACATTACCTTTTTTGGTTACAATTGGCCACTGACAAGGCCTACATGATACTTACTCCCTAAGACCTATAACTTGACCCAATCTTGTCTTTGTATGCATAGGGATGAAAGTTACCAACAAACTCAACTCCTCAAAGAAGTGGAAAGCCAACCTTATTAAGTGGTGTTTTCAGTTGGAGACTAACCCAGACTCCAGCCCAAACACTCTCACTCCCCAAGCTGAGACATGTGAACCTGTCGGGAGGTGCCAGGCGTATCCTTAATGCCACCCTGAGCCACTCTGCACACATGTAGCAGGGTACAGCACCAGTCTCCTGGGTCTCAGACCCTTATTAAGGCAACAAACACGCTAGATCCAACAATCTTTAAGCTCAGGATTTTTTCCTTCATTGGCTGAGCTGCCACGGCACAGGATTTGTTGATTTATTGGCTGGGTCTGGGGCACCGTGACCCAGAGTGGAACTTGACACAGCTCTTGTGCAGAGAAAATGGAAAGCTCCCTAGCATAACAATGACAAATGTGCTCACTGTGCAGGCGGCTTCAACAAAGGCTTGCGAAGGCACGCGCGGGCGATGTGTCAGTGCAACACTCACGTCTGGTGCCTTTCTGGTTTTTGAGAGAAGAGCGGAGTGTGCTGGGGAAACCTAAGCATTTTGGTGAACTCTTCAATCCTATCCTTGGACTCCGGCGAGATGGGAAATCTTCAGTTCTTTGGTTGTTCAGGGAGGGGTACAGATGAGATATGAGGAACGTCAGGCTGCGGGGATTGGAGCAGCCTCAACTAGTCATGCGTGGGTTAGAGAGCTGCCTCCCCTCCCTCCCCGGGCCATGGTGAAGGGACTGGCTGGTGTCCACAAATGTCTGGAGCTCTTATACAGATGCGTCTTACTCCTCGTTGAATCCTCAGGGACTGACATGTGGCAGGCATCTGGTCACACCAGGCTGGACCCGTTTTCTTCCTTCTATCTGCATCTCATTTTAGACATTCTAGGAATAAAGTTGGCTTTAGATGAGAACTCAAAATAACCAGACAAGTGGGCCTGCCCTGGGCCAAGGACCTTGGCCTCCTGCCCCTGCTGGCCAGCCCCTATGAAGGGCGGAATCCCAGTGCCTTGCCACGGTCCCCTCCCGCACCCCATGACCACATCCTCTGGCAGCCAGGATGGACTGAATCACCTCCTGAGCTCTGTTTCCAGCCACAGATGCTGGAGGCCAAGACAAAGGGGCTGGTATCGCCAGGACCCCAGCTCTCCCCTCCACTCTTTAGCCTGATGGCCCCACAGTGGTCGGGCAGGTTCAGCAGCTGGGAGAGTGAGGGCCGGTCAGCCTGGGAGCACTGTGCAGAGTAGAACCAGCTGTTTCCGTGCCTTTCCGGCTCCTGTCCCACCTGGCTGGGGGCTTGGGGGACGCAAGGGGCCCAGGCAGGGAAGCTGGGGTGTGTGAGAAGTGGTGGAACTCAGCTGTCTCCCTCTGACCCACTTACTAACTCAGGAAATTCAAGGGCTTTCACAGCTGCTGAAGACGTGCCTCACCTTAACAGAACCCAGATGGCCCGAATCCCAGAGAAACTCAAGTGGCTGGTGACAGCCGGCATTTGCCCTTCCATTTCTGTTGTCTCCATCAGAGGGGAGAAGAAAATCTTCTAAGAAGCCAGAGTTGAAACACGCCTCTGAGGAGACGAGATCTGACTTCCTTGCTTTTGCCTATTTACTGGTGAATTTTCCATTCTAGCCTCCTCAGTAGTATTTTCCTACAGTTCCATATGAAAACTCTTGGAAGAAACCAGTAAACTAATTGCTTCCCTTTGCTTTATGCGTGTGTGTGCACACGTGTGTGTGTGCATGAGTGTGAGCGTGTGTCTGCCTGTGTATTTTAATATTCATAAGGGACTTGGCTGAAGGCAGATACTTGGTAAGAATCACGAGAACTCTCCAGAGGAACCCTGAAGGAGACTGGTAAACATGCCAGCCGGAGGGACACAGCTTCCTTCTCCTTCCAGAGCCGACCCCACTCCATTTTCTCCTCCACACGCTACCCGAAGCCCAGCACGCTTCCTCCCAGGGGTTTGTGAGCCTGCACCCTTCTATCTCGAACCTGCCTGCTGCAGACCCAGTCATTCCTAAACAGAACCAGGGTAGGGCACAGAGGTCAGAAAGCGTTGAGCAGTGCTACTGCAGAGCCTGTGAAGACCAAATTCCCCACCGCACACACAAGGTCCTTCTTAGTCCGGCTTCTACCCGCTCCTTCAGCCACATCTCTTGATTCTGCAGACCCCTCCCCACCTCTTAACACCAGGCATCCCCTTTGCCCTGGCCACATCAAGCTACTTGCCAAGCCTCTTTCCCCGCCTTCCATCCGGTCTCTGCCTGACAAACTCCTAATGTTCATTCAAGGTCCAGCTCAGTGTCCAGTTCCTCAGTAAAGCTTCATCAGAACTTCCTTCCCCCCGCACCTGGGTGAAATCGGTGTCCCGTTCTGGGCACTCCCACCATGCTCAGTACACATCTTTATCACGACGCTCAATGCTCAGCATTGTAACTGTGGCTTACGTACCCCTCTCTCCCTACTGGTCTTTGAGTCTGTGACGCACGGGAACAGTCTGTTGAAACTCTAATTTCAACAAGTAAGTTTGCTGTCTCGATAAAAACAGCCCACTGATAATACTATCAAAGAGAATTAGAACGGATGCAGTGAGGCATTTTCAAGTGCACTGACCAAATGAATTTTTTCCAAAAACTTCATCGAATTTCACATGAAGGGTAGAGTTCTTACCTGGATTTTTAAATTAAAAAGCAGCTTAAAAAACTATTAAGTCATGCTGTTGTCCAATTGTATTCGCCATTTGCAGATCGAAGTCATTGTAATCATGAATCCTGTGAATCTTGGAAAGTTTCTTATGGTATCCAGTTGTAGGCAGAAGCTGGAAGGGGCTGATGGGGACCCCCAGCTGAAGATTCTGCACTATTGTTGAGTGCCGCTGGTCGCGGTGGGAACCTCAGGAACAACTCTAGGAGGGCCGAAAACACTTCTACCCTGACATTTATTTTTATTTTCTGTTCGCTTATCTGTATTTTCAACAGTATTCAGGTATCACTTTTTTAATCAGCAAAAACAATCACTTTTTAAGAGTAAAAAATGTTGACCAATGAAACTGATTAAGACCATACAAGCTCAATAAGGAAGAGAGAAGGAAAGAAGACAGAATCTTTACTAAAGTTGTTTTTGACTGAGCATGGTGGCTCACACCTGTAATCCCAGCACCTTGGGAGGCCAAGGCAGAAGGATCACTAGCAGTCAGGAGTTTGAGACCAGCCTGGGCAATGTAGTGAGACCTTGTCTTTAAAAATACAATTTTAAAAATTAGCCAGGTGGCTCACACTTGTAGTCCCAGCCACTTGGGAGACTGAGGCAAGAGGATCAATTGAGCCCAGGATTTTGAGGCTGCAGTGGGCTGTGATCATGCAACTGCATGCCAGCATGGGTTACAGAGCAAGACCCTGTCTCTAACAATAAATACATTCATTAATTTGTGTGTTTTTGCCCCTAAGCTGGGAGCAAGAGACCTGATTGCTGTGTTCCAATGGCCACACCAAAATCGTAAGGGGAAGAAGACAAGGAAACTGCAGGAGCTCTTTCTCTGCCCAGCTGCCTCCTGCCCCAGCGTGCACTGCCCAGACAGGCCTCTGAGGTTCCCTGGGAGCACAGAAGAGGACACCACTTGGGTTTTAGACCCAGATCTGCCTTCTATAGCCATGGGACCTTGGACAAGTCGCTATCTCCGTATCTTCACCTCTTAAGGAGATAACACAGCTGCCTGCCAGGGAAGTGAGGGCTAAAATAGTTTAAAATAACTACATAGTGGTACATACATGTGAGGGGTTACTATAATTCCTGTTGGTTTTAGAAAGAGGTGGGGTTGATAGGCATGCATGGACGGACTGATAAGCCTTTCACAGGTTCACCAGTGTTTCATGAGCTAAAAAATACTATGATCTCCACAATTGTGTAGGTAGGTACTATTATTATTCACAATTTATAGATGACAAAAAAAGAGGAATCAATAAGTTGAGCAAACTGCCCAACTTGCAACGCAGTTAAGAATAGAGGAGCTAGAATCTGAAGCCAGGCAGTTGGGGGCAGGGCCTGCGTTAGTAAACCATGGCTTGTGCTTACACACATGCATGCGCGTGCACGCACACACACACGCACACACACGCACGCACGCACACACACCCTTCCCTTTTCCATCCCAAACGTACCACTCAGAGTCTAGTTGAATTTTGTAGTTTCAATTCTGACTTTGTTTCTTTGAAGCCGAGTTGCCCTGATGCTGTTGACGGTTGACCTCCAATGAGTGGGCATGTGGCGTCAGGGCGGGTCACAGACACCTTCATTTTCATTTCACAGTCTTCTGCATTATTTTGATTCCCGCCCATGAGCATGCATTATATTTATAAAGATTAATTTTAAAATACATTGCTCCTCATCAGAGGACTGTGTTTCAAAACAAAGGTTTTAAAGTTTAATGAACATCTAAAAATCCTTTGCCATCGTAGGTTTTCAGAGTCTTATTTATCGAATGCCCCAGCTGCTGGGGATCTTTCCAATTCATGCTGGAATCAGGCCTGGGTTTCCTGATTTCCCCAGCTCCAACGCTCAGCCTCAGCAGCCAAACCAGCCCAGCCCCTTCCTCAGCCCTTCTGGTGGGAGGGAGGAGGAGAAGGGAGAATGCCCGTGTTGGGCCCTTCCCATGAGGCCCCAGTGTTTGGTGAAAACAGGGTCATGTCAATCACAGCCCAGACCTCTAAAACCTAGTAATGGAGGCCCAAGGCAGGTGAAAACATACAGGGTGATCAGAATCAAGGCAAGGAGGACTCAGGAAAGGGGACAGCACTCAGGCCAGGAGAGGGCTAAGCCCACTGGGCAGAGTTCCTGCCAGTTGGAACAGGATGGACCCCTAAAGCTCTGGCCTGGCCTCACCAGTGCCATCTTTTCTACTTTTCTTCTGGGGTCCAGGGGCGTCTAAGAGCAAGATTCCACCAGGGCAATGCACCCGGGAGGGGCTCAGCAGCCTGCCCCTGCCTGGCCTGAAACTTGGTACACACTGGTCCCATCTGGCAGCCAGCTTTAATTACGTTTCTGGACAAACACACTCTCATGCATTACCCATCAGAGTGGGGACACTGTCAGGCAGGAGGAGAAAGAGGCAGGCTGGCTCACTCCTGTTATGTGTATCCACTTAGCAATGCCACTTTAATTTCTCAAAGACATTCCCTGACAGCTCCATGCTGTGCCCAGCACAGGGAGCCTAGCCCTGCTAATAGACCAGCTTGGAGGCAGCTGGAGCCTGTCTGCCCAGCTTGCGGGGGGAGCATTCATTAACCAGCTGGCGGCTCTTCTGTCTCTAGAGACCTCAGTGCTGGGATGGTCTGGGGACAATGTGTGTGGTGTGCAGGATCATCCCCAGGGTCCCACCACAGACCAAAGAATCCCTCCGATACTGAGTGCCTGAGACCCCTGAGGAGCATTTGCTTTGCTACTTCCTCCTTGGCATACAGGCAGTCAGAGCCTTTGGCTTTCTTCTCTGGCCACCTTCAGGGCATTATCAGGGCTGGGCCCCGCTACCACTGCCGTAAATGTTTGCCCGGCTGGAAAATGCTTGCTCATGTTAACGAGGAAGCAATGAATGAGAAGCCTTTCTTCTCCTTTATTAAAGGCCGTACAAGCACAAAGCAGACTCTGAAATGTTATCTGTTCACAAACCTCATATGGCTAAATATTTACTGAGAATGTGATTGGCATTCCCTCAAGCAGCACAGCCAGTGTCCACGGAGTGTTAGAAACAGAAGCAGTGCCCGGGCAGGCCCGTGGGCAGGGAGGCCCACCTCCAGGGAGAGCAGGTGTCCCCAGCCTGGCTTTCCAATGGAACTGCAAGCTCCCTGGGTTCCTGGACTCTCCATTGCTCCATCCTAGATGTACCTCAGGGCACTCTTCCAGCTACACCACAACCAGCGTGGAGCCCTTCCCTCTGGCTACCCATGACTCCTTGGAGCTCTCCAAACACACAGGCCTTTCTCCTGATTTGGGGTGGTTTTGATTGCCCCAACTGGCATGCCCTTTCTGAAATGCCCCTTTTGCAGCACGAGGCACCCTTCTAGGTCAAGGATGGTGCAGGCTTCATCTGGGGTGCCGACTGGGATTGATTTGTGGGCACTGCCGGGACCTTTGTGATGAGCACGTCCAGGCTGTGACATGACTTCTCAGGGATGTGCGCTAGGGCTGTGGGGATGCGGAGGTGCATGTTTCACAGGTTTGTCATGAGTCTAGTCGCTTGTGAATGCCATCTCCTCCAGGAATCTCTCAAGACTCCCACCGCCAAAGTATTAATAATTGTGTTCTTGTCCTCCCTGCATTCCCTTGGCACCTAAGCCATTTGTCATTTTCTGTCTTGTATTACAACTATTTGAATAGCTTACTTCCCTTGCCATGCTAGCCTCTGGGTTCTTAGAGTAGCAGCTGTGTCTCATTCATCTCTGTGTCCTCCTTAGCATATATCTTTCCTTGCTTGGAGTCAGAGCTCACTTAAGGTGGCTGAATTGAATTTCTTACCTGGGGACAGCTAGCTTAGAGTAGACTTCTATATTATTTAGTATACTCCTCATGAGAGGGGTATTTTCGAAGGGAGCAGGTTGATTCTGCATTCCTGCTCTGGGGAAGGCGCTGCCTCAGGCCAGGACTCAGCGGTATGATGGGCACAGGGCAACTGGATGGGTTAGGAATGCGGGTGATAGTGGTTACCAGATAAAATACGGACACCCAGTCAAGCTGAATGTCATTGTCTTCCAAGTATTGCATGGAACATATTTACACTAAAAAAATTTCTTCATTGTTTTTCTGAAATTCACATTTAACTGGATGTCCTATATTTTTATTTGCTAAATCTGGTAACTCTAGATGGGAGTGCCAGGGAGAGAACACGAGATCATCTCCACAGACTTTCTAGAACCAATTCTGTACACTAAGCTGTGTCTTCATGGAGAAACAGCCTGGGGAGCAGAAGGGGAGCAAGTCCAGCCGAGCTGGCCCCCTTTCGTAGCTGTCCATACTTTTCAGTCTCCTGCATTTTCAGATGAGGCTCTCTGATGGGCCTGGCTATCTGTGAAAGCCAACTCCAGTGAAGCCCAGGAATAAAACTAGGAAGCCCTGCAAAAGGTATTTTAGTGTGGTCAGCTGTAAATTTCATTAGGTAAGGACCAAGGTTGTCTCATTCATCATTTGCTCCCCAGTGGCTTGCATAGTACTTGGCATAAAGCAGGTGCTCAATAAATATGTACTAAATAAATAAAGAGCTGAGCGCTACCAGGCCTTCTCCACCCATGACTGGGCTTACCTCATCCACAGCGATAAAAATGTGCAAAAATGGGAATTGGCACGCAGCACTTCCTTTCTAGGAGTCATCACTAATTTCCATTAGCCAGCAAAGTACACAAGTGCATTAGGCTGATTTGGATTTAAAATCAATTAATGCATCCTCAGGGAGCTCGGCTACTATAAAAGCAAGATAAAACTGCATCTTCTTGAGTTAATTTATTTCAATTTAAAGGGTAATTAATATGTTTTCATTGATATGAATTTAGAAAATAAGGAAAAGTAGCATGAAAGGGGAGAAGCTTGTGCAGCCTCAAGACCTCAGGCAGATGCAGTAGCAACTGAGTTCTACCTGGGTTTTGTACACCTGACTTTTCTCATCCTTCTCCACCCAGAGTCACTGGACATCTTTCTTTTCTCTCGTTTTATCTTTCTTCTCTTCTGCCAAAACCTCCTGTGCAGGACATAGTCTGATCCTGGATTTTGAAGTAGTTTGACCAGAAGTAGATGGCCGTCATCCAGAAGAGCCCAGCAGCCAGAGGAGCCATCGACAGGGGGCAGCAGGAACTGGTAAATGTAATGAAGACCTGGCTACGGGTGGCAGAAGGCAACAGAGGTGACATCATGGAGCAGGATTAGTGGATCTCAGTGACAGTGGTGTGTGAACCAAAAAGGAACAGTCAAGAAGGATCCCCAGCTTCCTGACCCAGTGACTAGAGGAGGGTGAGGGTACCAGCCAGGACTCAGTTGCAAACAATAGAAACTGACTCTGGATCTCTAAGAAGGAAAAGAATGTATCAGAAGTATTTTCATTAGAGCTCACTGAATCAATGGCAAGGCTAGAGACCCAAACTCAGAAAACAGGTAGGAACCAAGAGGGCCTGGGACCAGGGTCATGCCACAAGAACAGCCTGATCAGGTCACAGCCAAAGCATCCCCACCATTGGACACTTGCTTCACCTGCCCACCCTCACTGCTGCTATGAATGACTTCCAGACTTCGTGTCACTCTCAAGAATGAAAATCCCATTTGTATGGTCTGAATGCCCATGCCTACGTCATGTGCACATGCCCCACTTGCTAGGGGGCAGGAGTAGGAACGTCTGATCTCCTTCAGATTCACACACTGGAATTTCTTCCAAATGGGAAAAGGGTTTGGATAATAGGAAGAAAAAAAAAAGACAGCAAGTGATCTCTATGTTGGCATTAAAGTTGGGTGTACAGGAAGAAGAGCAAATTTGCATGGGGTATGACAATGAAGTATCTTGGTGGAGCTGTGGAGACAGAATGACATTGGAAATGTCAATCTGGAGGTGACAAGCCATTTGTATAACACACTTCCCTAGGTTACAATGGCTTCTCCAGCCATCCTTGCATTCCATCATCTTCAAACTCTGATGTCTTATGAGAAGTTCAGGGTATGAAGGCAAGGGCCCTGCAGGAGATAAAAGTTTGGCTGGCTTCTCCTTTCTCAGAAATCCCAATTCCTGGTCTTAGTTTCCAATAATTAAAAATGACTAGCAAATACAAGAAGTTTAGCTGGCTAGGGTAAGGACATAAGGGCTGTTTTCAGTACAGCTTATTTATGGGGGGAAAACCCTGGAAGAATCACCCCTTTTCTTAGGGTTTCAGGTTCTACTCATGCTGCAGGGGCAGAAATACCTCCAGGGTAGTGCAGGGGCTTTGCAATGTTCAGAACCACAGAACCTCTGAGCTTCAATGAGACATAGGGATCGCATAGTCCAATCCCCTCAGTTTATACACATGGGCCCCCGAGGCTAGGAAGATAATTAAAACTGCAACATCCTTTCACATTCTCTGATCATGAAAAAGTGATACTACCTTTCACCCACACTTCAGCCCCATCCTACCAACACTGCCACCCACCTGAGAGGAAGGGAGGCAGTGAATAGGATACAGCTGGGTGGATGACCGCCTCTTCCCCTGGAGGCAGTGACGTCTGTCACTCCTAGGAGACGATTAAAATGTTGCTGCTATTGTTAAATTTTGGCAAGTAGATTCTGAATTATTCTCCCAGGGGGCTGGCCATGAGTCACCACAGTACATCCTCAGGAAGGAGCTGGCTGAACTCCTGAAATGGCCAGATCCTGCAGTGAACTGAGGACCCAGCAGTGTCACAGCACTGCAAATGGGCTGTGAACTGGAGGCTCTCGTGGCTGCCACCATCAGGAGTGGCGGTACTTGACATAGAGGAGAGACCAGAAACCCACCTCCGGTGTTGGCATTGCTGATCATGCAGTTCATACAGGACAATGGCCCATGGGAAGACCTCGCTCTGATGGAGGAAGAGTGGAGCAAAGGCCAGCCAGGGCCCTGCACAGAGAAGCTAGTCAAGAAAGGCTCGCCTCTGCCAGTCAACATAGCAAGACTTCATCTGTACAGAAAATGGAAATGTTAGCTGGGCATGGTGGTACAGGATGCCTGTAGTCCTAGCTACTTGGAGGCTGAAGTAGGAGGATCACTTGAGCCCAGGAGTTTTAGGCTGCAGTAAGCAATGATCATGTCACTGCACCACAGCCTGGGCAACAGAGAGAGACTCCACCTCTAAAGAAAATAAATTAATAAATATAAAATAAATAAAGAGTTGCCTCCTCTTTTTCTTCTTATAGGAGGTGGGCCTCAAGCAGAATCTTGAAGCTGACCATGTCTCTTTTCTTTCTCCCATAGGCAGAAACAGGGAACTGTCTGGGGGAAGGGATGTTGATAGGTACCGGGACTCTAGGAGAGTCCAATCCTACATTTTTGGTGATTAACCTACACGCTGTGGATAGCTGCACAAGAGGGACATTCACCAAAAGTGAAAGGAAGCAGGAACACAGCAATCCCAGGTTACATGAAGGAGGTGAATGGCTCTGTATCATGGAAAGAGAGTCCTGGGCGAGTAAATGAAGAAATGAAGAAATGGATGAATACCTGCTACATCCACAGTACCTATTGGCTGTGTTATACTCTGGGATGAAAAAGCACTGTGGCTGTGCCCATGGTCTCCCCTTCCCTTCCTGCACCTCTCTACTGCCACAAGTCCAAGACCCCATCCTTCCATGTGGCTAAAATGTCATGCCCTGGCCAGGCACGATGGCTCACACCTGTAGTCCCAGCACTTTGGGAGGCCAAGGTGGAGGTGGGTGGATTGTTTGAGCCCAGGAGTTCAAGACCAGAGTGGGCAACACGGTGAAATCCTGTCTCTACAAAAAACACAAAAATTAACCAGGCATGGTGGCACATGCGTGTAGTCCCAGCATATTAGTCCATTCTCAGGCTGCTAATAAAGACATATCCAAGATCAGGCAACTTACAAAGAAAAAGAGGTTTAATGGACTTGCAGTTACACATGGCAGGGGAGGTCTCACAATCATAGCAGAAGGTGAAGGAGGGGCAAAAACGCATCCCACATGGAGGCAGGTGAGAGAGTATGTGCAGGGGAACTGCCCTTTATAAAACCATCAGATCTAAAGGGACTTACACCCTACCACAAGAACTGTATGGGGGAAACCATCTCTATGATTCAATTGTCTCCACCCGTCCCTGACCTTGACATTTGGAGATTATTAAAATTCCAGGTGAGATTTGGGTGGGGACACAGAGCCAAACCATGTCTCTCCACCCAGGCCCCTCCCAAATCTCATGTCCTCACATTTCAAAACTAATCATGTCTTCCCAACAGTCCCCCAAAGTCTTTACTCATTTCAGCATTAACTCAAAAGTCCACAGTCCAAAGATTCTTCTGAGACAAGACAAGCTCTTGCCACCTATAAGCCTATAAAATAAAAGCAACTTAATTACTTCCTGGATACAATGGGGGTAGGGGCATTGGGTAAATACACCTGTTCCAAATGGAAGAAATTGGCCAAAATGAAGAGGTTAGAGGCCTCATGCAAGTCCAGAATCCAGCAAAGCAGTCAAATCTTAAAGCTCCAAAATGATCTCCTTTGACTCCGTGTCTCACATTCAGGTCATGCTGATGCAAGAGGTGGGTTCCTATTGTGTTGGGCAGCCTCCCTCCTGGCTGCTTTCATAGGCTGGAATTGAGAGTCTGTGGCTTTTTCAGGTGCATAGTGCAAGCTGTCAGTGGATCTATGCTTCTGGGGTCTGGAGGACAGTGGCCCTCTTCTCACAGCTCCACTAGACAGTGCCCCAGTGGGTCTGTGTGGGGGCTCCCACCCCATATTTCCCTTCCTCACTGCCCTACCAGAGGTTCTCCATGAGGGCTCCACCCCTCCAGCACACATCTCTCTAGACATCCAGGAGTTTCCATACATCCTCTGAAATCTAGCTGGAGGTTCCCAAAACTCAATTCGTGACTTCTGTGCACCTTCAGACCAAACATATGTAGGTCGCCAAGGCTTGGGGCTTGCACCCTCTGAAGCAAAGGCCTGAGCTATACCTTGGCCCCTTTCAGCCATGGCTGGGATGCAGGTCCCAAGTTCCAAGAGTGCACAAAGCAGCAAGGCCCTGGACCCAGCCCACAATACCATTTTTTCCTCCTAGGCCTCTGGCTTGTGATGGGAGGGCCTGACATGAAGACCTCTGACATGCCCTGGAGACATTTTCCCCATTGTCTTTCCAATTAACATTTGGCTCCTTGTTACTTATGCAAATTTCTGCAGTCAGCTTGAATTTCTCAGAAAATGGGTTTTTCTTTTCTATGGCATCATCAGGCTGCAAACTTTCCAAACTTTTATGTACTGCTTCCCCTTTAAATATAAGTTCCAATTCCAAACCATATATTTGTGAATGAATACAACTGAATGTTTTTAAGAGCACCCAAGTCACTTCTTGAATGCTTTGCTGCTAAGAAATTTCTTCCGCCAGATACCCTAAATCATCTCTCTCCAGTTCAAAGTTCCACAGATCTCTAGGGCAGGGGCAAAATGCCACCAGTCTCTTTGCTAAAGTGTAGCAAGAATCACCTTTGCTCCAGTTCCCAATAAATTCCTCATCTCCATCTGAGACCACCTCAGCCTGGACTACTTTGTCCATACCAATATCAGCATTTTGGTCAAAGCCATTCAACAAGTCTCTAGGAAGTTCCAAACTTTCCCACATCTTCTTGTCTTCCAAGCCCTCCAAACTGTTACAACTTCTGCCTGTTACCCAGTTCCAAAGTCACTTCCACATTTTTGGGTATCTTTACAGCAGCACCCCACTACCTGGTACCAATTTACTGTATTAGTCTGTTCTCATGCTGCTAATAAAGACATACCTAAGACTTGGCAGCTTACAAAGAAAAAGAGGTCTAATGGACTCACAGTTACACATGGCTGGGGAGGCCTCACAATCCTGGCAGAAGGCGAAGGAGGAGCAAAGCCACATCCTACATTGTAGCAGGCAAGAGAGTGTGTGCAGGGGAACTACCCTTTATAAAACCATCAGATCCTGTGAGACTTATTCACTCTCACAAGAGCAGCACATGCCAAACCAGCCCCCGTGATTCAGTTATCTCCCACCGGGTCCAACAACATGTGGGGATTATGGGAGCTATAATTCAAGATGAGATTTGGGTGGGGACACAACCAAATCATATCACCTAGCTACTTGGGAGGCTGAGACAGGAGGATCACCTGAGCCCAGGAAGTCAGGCTGCAGTGAGCCACGATTACATCACTGCACTCCAGCCTGGGTGAAAGAGTGAGAACCTGTCACAAAAAAAAAAATAAAAATAAAAATTAAAATTAAAAAAAGCCATGCCTTCTACTAGGAAGCCTTTTCTGATTCACCAACTCAGAAATTCCTTTTCCTCTGTCCTCCCAAAGGCCTTACCTCCACTCACACAAGGCCCTTATTTCTAGGCCGAATGATGGTTATTGACGTGTGTCTCACCTCCCTGTGCCCTCCCAGTGCTCAGGGCCTAAAGAACCCCTTGCAGAGGGTGTTAAGGATGTCTTACTCTCCAAGGACTCCCAAACCCTTTCCACAACTCCTAATATTAAGAAAAGACCTGTTTTCTCCTGACCTTTGTCTAGGATTGTTTGAGTGACTTTGGTAACAAAAGACCTTTGAATAGAAATGAAGTAGCGATACGTTTCTTGGACAAGCGGAGGTGGCCTCAGAAAGGGAAACAGTCCTGGGCTGGAAATCATGTCTTCCAGCAGAGGAAGGACAAATAGAGCCAAGCTGAAGTAAATGGCCTGGGGGCCAGGAGGAGATGACCATGGTGGATGCTTCGGAGGATGAGAAAAGTAGGGAGGAAGAAGTCTCCAGGTGCAGGGGAAGAGAGGGGAATGCGTAGAGTGGGACTTGAGAGCCAGCTTCCCTGTGTGGCTCTCCTTGACTTAACCAGTTGTGTGCCTGTGCCCTGATACTAATCAGGAAGTGCACTTCCACAGGATGCTCCCTTGCGTGCTCAATAAATGTTGATAGAATAACCCTGATAAGAACAACAGGCGATTTGCTTTTGAGTACTTGCAATGTACCAGGCGCTGTTCTAGTTCTTCCTCTTTTTTTTTTTTTTAATGTATCTCTTCATTAAATCTTCTCATCAATCTGTGAGGTATTTAGTATTATCAACCTCATTTTACAGATCATGAATTGGAGGCACAGAAATATTAATTAACTTATCTGCAGCCACACAGCTAGTAAATCATAAGGCTGGCACTTAACCACTGTGCAACAGGGCATGGGTTTAATATTAAAGCATGTGCTCACCCAATTTTTGCCCCAACTTATTTCACCCCTACTCCAGATATATTTTGCTATAAGAGATGAAAAAATTTCTCTTTTAGGGAATAATTAATAGCCTTGAAGCTCAAGTAATCATTTTTGTAGTAATCTGCAGAAAAAGCCCTCTTCAAAGAAGCAATTAAAATAATATTCCAATTACTTGTGAAGGTTTACTTCACTGCAATTCAGTTTTTACTCTATTTTATATCTACTAGAACTCAAACAAATTGGGGGGAAAACAGACTTTTGTCTGAATGAAAGGGAGGCTCAGAACAATGAAAAAGAAAAGCTGATTTAAAAAGTAACCTTCAGGCCCACCTGAGTGCATGTAATAGGTTTATTCATATCTGCACAGATATTGAACTCATTCTTCTTGAACCTGTTTCCATGATTTGAACAGACTATAAATCAACACCTCTGCATAATTTTTGAAAAATAAGTGCTTTCTTGCCTAAGAATGTGGCTTGTATACTGGCAGTGTATGGAGTTAGTATGCTTTCAGCTGCAAATAATAGAAGACCCCTGACTCAAATTGGTTTCAGAATAAGAACACATAACATTTCTCATAGCTGGAAGTCCAGAGGAGGTGAAAGCCCAAGCTTGAATCAATCGGCAACTCAATATAGTCATCAAGGGCTGTTTTTTTCCCACTCTGCTCTCCTCCGTTTTGTCTGAGTCCTCAGGCTGTCTGCCAGATGTCTGTGGCAGCCCCAGGTGTAGCATCCAGAAACAACACCCAGAGGAATGACAGATGCTATTTTCTGTGTCTTTTTTTTAGAAGCAAGAAAACCTCTTCCAGAAGACTCCCAGCAGGCCGGGGGTGGTGGCTCATGCCTGTAATCCTAGCACTTCGGGAGGCTGAGGCAGGTGGATCACGAGGTCAGGAGTTCCAGACCAGCCTGGCCAAGATGGTGAAACCCCGTCTCTACTAAAAATACAAAAATTAGCCAGGCGTGGTGGCGGGCACCTGTAATCCCAGCTACTCAGGGGGTTGAGGCAGAGAATTACTTGAACCGGGGAGGCAGAGGTTGCAGTGAGCCGAGACTGTGCCACTGCACTCCAGCCTGGGCGACAGAGTGTGACTCTGTCTCAAAAAAAAAAAAAAAAGAAAAAGAAGACTCCCAACAGACTTCTGGTCAATACCTTTGTTGAACCTGGGTCATTTGGTTGTTCCTAAAGCAACCACTGGCTTAGGCCACCCCTGCTGAAGAGCCAGCCACTCTGACCACTGGAGAGACACTAGCCATTTCCAAGTTGTATTTTTGAAACCAATGCCATTTCTTTGTCCGGATATCAAACATTTAATAATCCATGGAAATAAAAATCTTTAATAAGATAAGAACCTGAAATTTCATACTAAGAGTAGGTAGGCAGTTTCTCCTGATAATGAATTGTCCCTATGGCCAATTTTTTTTTTTTTTTTTTTTTTTTTTTTTTTTTTTTGAGACCGAGTCTTGCTCTGTCTCCCAGGCTGGGGTGCAGTGGCACGATTTCAGCTCATTGCAACCTCCACCTCCTGGGTTTAAGCAATTCTCAGGCCTCAGCCTCCTGAATAGTTGGGATTACAGGTGTGTGCCACCACGCCCAGCTAATTTTTTGTATTTTCAGTAGAGACGGCGTTTCACCATGCTAGCCAGGATGGTCTCACTCTCCTGACCTCGTGATCTGCCCTCCTCAATCTCCCAAAGTTCTGGGATTACAGGTGTGAGCCATTGCGCCCGGCCCAAATATTATTCTTAATGAGACAGAGCAGCTTGCTATTTAGAAGAGCTGTTTGGTGGAACTTTTTTTCATTAAAAAATGATGAGAACTTCATGTTAAAATGATGTTTTGAATGTACTCATTAATCTCTCTATCTCTAAATGTCACTTAAGAAGTAATGAGAAATTGGCCAGGCACAGTGGCTCATGCCTGTAATCCCATAACTTTGGGAGGCCAAGGTGGGTGAATTGCTTGAGTCCAGGAGTTTGAGACCAGCCTGGGCAACAGGAAAAAACCCTGTCTCTACAAAAAATAGAAAAATTTAGCTGGGCCTGGTGGCGCCTGTAGTCCCAGCTACTCAGGAGGCAGAAATGGGAAGATCGCTTGAGCTGGGGAGATTGAAGCTGCAATGAACTGTAATCACACTATCACACCCCAGGCCTGGGCGACAGAGAAACCCTGTCTCAAAAAAAAAAAAAAGTTGCGAGAAATTAAACAAAATGCATAATGCCATAATGACAGAGTGAGAAAGCAGTCAACAACAACAAAATTTCAGAAGCTGGAAACCAGAGGGAAGAGTATCTGACTTAGAAGGCCTGAGGAAGCTGAATTCTAAGTCATCAGGAAAGCCAGGAAATATCCTGATTTTATATTGAAGATCTCTATAAAGGCTCAAGAATTGGTAGCACTAGGTACCTCTGGAAGCGTAGGTGGAGGGCTAAACTATTGGTTAAAAGTCTGTATAGGAAATGATTGGACCTCTGATTCCTTCCCCTACTCTGCATAGTGGGTGCTGCCCTCTGAAAAAGACTATAAAGGCTGGTTCTCACCAGAATAAAAAGAGGGTCTGCATTAAAGGAACACAGGGGAAATCCAGGGCAGGTGTATCATCCAGCACCCAGGGCAACTAAGTGAAAGCTCACAAATGATAGGTTGAGATCACCAATTTTTTTTGCCCACCTAGCATCCTGAATACTTGAAACCAGGTTATATCCTTCAGGTATGAGATGAAAGACTAATCTCTGGGTCAGCTGAACAGCCTGAGAGAGAAGATAAAAAGGTATTGATATTAGAGGTCCCCAGCCAGACCATCCTGCAGTGAAAACCAGCTGATAAGGCCTCCTGCTTCCTGAACTTCCAGTCAGTTGTTAAGGCCTCTCTCTCTCTAAGAGACAGGGTCTCTCACTTTGTCATCCAGTCTGGAGTGCAGTGGCACAATCATGGCTCACTACAGCCTTGACATCCCAGGCTCAAGCAATCCTCCTACCTCAGCCTCCTGTGTAGCTGGGACTACAGGCACATGCCACCATGTCCAGCTAATTTTTTTTGTTTTAATTTTTTTAGAGACAGGTTCTTGTTAGGTTGCCCAGGCTGGTCTTGAACTCTTGGTCTCAAGTGATCCTCTCACTTTGGCCTCCCAAAGTGTTGGGGTTACAGGCATGAGCCATTGTGCCTGGTCAAGGCTGCTCTTTTAAACATATACAGACAGCAAAATATCACCAGGTATTGGTGGAAAGTCTCTAATGTCAATGAGTCCATAACAAACAAACAGAAAGGAAAAAGTAACTTGGATGCAAGAGACTGTACCTGGAGAATAAAGCCTTTATCTTCAAAAGCTGAAATAATCATTAATAGCCTCACAGAGACAAAATATTACATCTGTGAAATAGAAATAGGATACTATAAAAAGACTGAAAGCCTTCATAAATTAAAAACATGAAAGCATAAACGAAAAACTCAATAGAAGGATTAGAAAACTAAGATGGAGAAATCTTCCAGAAAGCAGAGCAAAAAAGCAAAGGGATAGAAAATAGGGAAGAAAACATTTTTCAAAAAATAGAGGACAAGTTGTGGAAATCTAATATCCAAACAATAGGAGTTCCAGAAAGAAAATGGAGGAGAAGAAATCATCGAAAGAATAGTTTAAGAAATTTTCTTTGAATTGAAAGATATAAATTTCTAGACCAAAAGTGTCTACTAAATGCCCAGTACAATAAACAAAACTGGATTCATGCCAGCCACATCATTGTGAAATTTCAGAATGATGGAAACAAGAGAAGGGCTGAGGGAAAGTTGCATCCTCAATGTAGGCAGGGGCCGCCCAGTCAGCTGGGGTCCTGGATACAACAAGAAGGCAGAGAAAAGGTGAATTTTGCTTTCTCTTGGAGCTGGGACGCCCTTCCTCTGTTGGACGTCAGAACTCCAGGTTCTCCAGCCTTTGGACTCCAGGAGTTGTACCAGCAGCCCCCAAGTTCTCAGGCCTCTGGCCTAGGACTGAGAGTTACACCATCAGTTTCCCTGGCTCTGACATCTTTGGACTTGAACTGAGCCATGCTACTGGCCCCTGGTTCTCCAACTTACAGACAGCAGCCTGTCATGAGCATCTGTAGTCATACGAGCCAATTCTGCTAATAAATCCCTATCTATCTATCTATCTATCTATCATCTATCTATCTAATCTATCTATCATCTGTCTATCTTTCTATCTAGCTATCTTATTGCCTCTGTCTTTCTGGAGAACCCTGACTAATACAGAGAAAAACTGATTTCATTCAAAGAAACAGGAATCAGAATCAGAATGCATTGAGTTTCACAATGACTAAGTTGGAAACAATATGACAATGGCACAGTGCTTTCAAAATTGAAAGATGATATTTTTCCACCTAGAATTCCACATCAATTAAGTATGAGAATAAACTAAAAACTTCTTCAGGTGTATCAGGACAGAAACAAAAAAAATACTTTCTATGCGTTCTTTCTTAGAAAAGGAGAGAAAGAACTTGTTTCACCAAAATGATTGAGAAAGCTGAGAAAGAAAAGAATGTGGGATTCAAAACAGAGGCAATCCAAATCTAGAAAGAGGTGAAAGAACTCCCAGATTGGATCAGATCTATGAGCAACTTCTTTAAGAAAACTAAATTGACAGAATACTTAATGTGCTTGAACATATTAAGAGAAAATGTACACATTCAAGAGAGTTTAAATTGGTGTTTAGTACATAGAAACCTTAGCAAATGGGAAAAAAGAAGGCAATTATTAACTCCAGGGTAAACAAAAAGTTGTGAGGAGAAAGAAGAGGAATTGTAGTACTCATCATGGCTCACCTATAAATAGCATTTACAAAGTCATAATAATGTAAACAATGAATATGGATCTAATCCAAACTACTATATAACTATATCAGGAGGGAAGGAGACCAGGAAATGTATCTTCATGGATGTGTGCCTACATGATGTTGTTAAAGGAACAGAGAAATGTGCTAGATCCTCATCTTCCACAGTGGGGAGTCAGTAGATGATGGCTGAGCTGCAAAATCAATAAATAACAATATAAGCATCTATGAAAGGAATTACCAAAGGAATCAGTTGAAAGATTTGAAAATGGTTGCCTTAGGCTAGTGAGAAATAGGGTAGGGGTGGAAACTGCTTTTTTTTTTTTTTTTTTTTTTTTTTTTTTTTTTTTTTTTTTTTTTTTTTAATTTTTATTTTATTTTTATTTTTTTATTATACTTTAGGGTTTTAGGGTACATGTGCACAATGTGCAGGTTTGTTACATATGTATCCATGTGCCATGTTGATTTCCTGCACCCATTAATTCGTCATTTAGCATTAGGTGTATCTCCTAATGCTGTCCCTCCCCCCTCCCCCCACCCCACAACAGTCCCCGGAGCGTGATGTTCCCCTTCCTGTGTCCATGAGTTCTCATTGTTCAATTCCCACCTATGAGTGAGAACATGCGGTGTTTGGTTTTTTGTCCTTGCGATAGTTTACTGAGAATGATGTTTTCCAGTTTCATCCATGTCCCTACAAAGGACACGAACTCATCATTTTTTATGGCTGCATAGTATTCCATGGTGTATATGTGCCACATTTTCTTAATCCAGTCTATCGTTGTTGGACATTTGGGTTGGTTCCAACTCTTTGCTATTGTGAATAGTGCCGCAATAAACATACGTGTGCATGTGTCTTTATAGCAGCATGATTTATAGTCCTTTGGGTATATACCCAGTAATGGGATGGCTGGGTCAAATGGTATTTCTAGTTCTAGATCCCTGAGGAATCGCCACACTGACTTCCACAATGGTTGAACTAGTTTACAGTCCCACCAACAGTGTAAAAGTGTTCCTATTTCTCCACATCCTCTCCAGCACCTGTTGTTTCCTGATTTTTTAATGATGGCCATTCTAACTGGTGTGAGATGGTATCTCACTGTGGTTTTGATTTGCATTTCTCTGATGGCCAGTGATGAGGAGCATTTCTTCATGTGTTTTTTGGCTGCATAAATGTCTTCTTTTGAGAAGTGTCTGTTCATGTCCTCTGCCCACTTTTTGATGGGGTTGTTTGTTTTTTTCTTGTAAATTTGTTTGAGTTCATTGTAGATTCTGGATATTAGCCCTTTGTCAGATGAGTAGGTTGCAAAAATTTTCTCCCATTGTGTAGGTTGCCTGTTCACTCTGATGATAGTTTCTTTTGCTGTGCAGAAGCTCTTCAGTTTAATGAGATCCCATTTGTCGATTTTGGCTTTTGTTGCCATTGCTTTTGGTGTTTTAGACATGAAGTCCTTGCCCACGCCTATGTCCTGAATGGTATTGCCTAGGTTTTCTTGTAGGATTTTAATGGTTTTAGGTCTAACATATAAGTCTTTAATCCATCTTGAATTAATTTTTGTATAAGGTGTAAGGAAGGGATCCAGTTGCAGCTTTCTACATATGGCTAGCCAGGTTTCCCAGCACCATTTATTGAATAGGGAATCCTTTCCCCATTTCTTGTTTTTGTCAGGTTTGTCAAAGATCAGATAGTTGTAGCTATGCGGCATCATTTCTGAGGGCTCTGTTCTGTTCCATTGATCTATGTCTCTGTTGTGGTACCAGTACCATGCTGTTTTGGTTACTGTAGCCTTGTAGTATAGTTTAAAGTCAGGTAGCGTGATGCCTCCAGCTTTGTTCTTTTGGCTTAGGATTGACTTGGCGATGCGGGCTCTTTTTTGGTTCCATATGAACTTTAAAGTAGTTTTTTCCAATTCTGTGAAGAACGTCATTGGTAGCTTGATGGGGATGGCATTGAATCTATAAATTACCTTGGGCAGTATGGCCATTTTCACGATATTGATTCTTCCAACCCATGAGCATGGAATGTTCTTCCATTTGTTTGTATCCTCTTTTATTTCATTGAGCAGTGGTTTGTAGTTCTCCTTGAAGAGGTCCTTCACATCCCTTGTAAGTTGGATTCCTAGGTATTTTATTCTCTTTGAAGCAATTGTGAATGGGAGTTCACTCATGATTTGGCTCTCTGTTTGTCTGTTATTGGTGTACAAGAATGCTTGTGATTTTTGTACATTAATTTTGTATCCTGAGACTTTGCTGAAGTTGCTAATCAGCTTAAGGAGATTTTGGGCTGAGACAATGGGGTTTTCTAGATATACAATCATGTCATCTGCAAACAGGGACAATTTGACTTCCTCTTTTCCTAATTGAATACCCTTTATTTCCTTCTCCTGCCTGATTGCTCTGGCCAGAACTTCCAGCACTATGTTGAATAGTAGCGGTGAGAGAGGGCATCCCTGTCTTGTGCCAGTTTTCAGAGGGAATGCTTCCAGTTTTTGCCCATTCAGTATGATATTGGTTGTGGGTTTGTTGTAGATAGCTCTTATTATTTTGAGATACGTCCCATCAATACCTAATTTATTGAGAGTTTTTAGCATGAACGGTTGTTGAATTTTGTCAAAGGCCTTTTCTGCATCTATTGAGATAATCATGTGGTTTTTGTCTTTGGTTCTGTTTATATGCTGGATTACATTTATTGATTTGCGTATGTTGAACCAGCCTTGCATCCCAGGGATGAAGCCCACTTGATCATGGTGGATAAGCTTTTTGATGTGCTGCTGGATTCGGTTTGCCAGTATTTTATTGAGGATTTTTGCATCAATGTTCATCAAGGATATTGGTCTGAAATTCTCTTTTTTGGTTATGTCTCTGCCAGGTTTTGGTATTAGGATGATGCTGGCTTCGTAAAATGTGTTAGGGAGGATTCCCTCTTTTTCTATCGATTGGAATAGTTTCAGAAGGAATGGTACCAGTTCCTCCTTGTACCTCTGGTAGAATTCAGCTGTGAATCCATCAGGTCCTGGACTCTTTTTGGTTGGTAAGCTATTGATTATTGCCACAATTTCAGAACCTGTTATTGGTCTATTCAGAGATTCAACTTCTTCCTGGTTTAGTCTTGGGAGGGTGTATTTGTCGAGGAATTTATCCATTTCTTCCAGATTTTCTAGTTTATTTGCATAGAGGTGTTTGTAGTATTCTCTGATGGTAGATTGTATTTCTGTGGGATCGGTGGTGATATCCCCTTTTTCGTTTTTTATTGCATCTATTTGATTCTTCTCTCTTTTCTTCTTTATTAGTCTTGCTAGCGGTCCATCAATTTTGTTGATCTTTTCAAAAAACCAGCTCCTGGATTCATTAATTTTTTGAAGGGTTTTTTGTGTCTCTATTTCCTTCAGTTCTGCTCTGATTTTAGTTATTTCTAGCCTTCTGCTAGCTTTTGAATGTGTTTGCTCTTGCTTTTCTAGTTCTTTTAATTGTGATGTTAGGGTGTCAATTTTGGATCTTTCCTGCTTTCTCTTGTGGGCATTTAGTGCTATAAATTTTCCTCTACACACTGCTTTGAATGTGTCCCAGAGATTCTGGTATGTTGTGTCTTTGTTCTCGTTGGTTTCAAAGAACATCTTTATTTCTGCCTTCATTTCATTATGTACCCAATAGTCATTCAGGAGCAGGTTGTTCAGTTTCCATGTAGTTGAGCGGTTTTGACTGAGTTTCTTAATCCTGAGTTCTAGTTTGATTGCACTGTGGTCTGAGAGACAGTTTGTTATAATCTCTGTTCTTTTACATTTGCTGAGAAGAGCTTTACTTCCAACTATGTGGTCAATTTTGGAATAGGTGTGGTGTGGTGCTGAAAAAAATGTATATTCTGTTGATTTGGGGTGGAGAGTTCTGTAGATGTCTATTAGGTCCACTTTGTGTAGAGCTGAGTTCAATTCCTGGATATCCTTGTTAACTTTCTGTCTCGTTGATCTGTCTAATGTTGACAGTGGGGTGTTAAAATCTCCCATTATTATTGTGTGGGAGTTTAAGTCCCTTTGTAGGTCACTCAGGACTTGCTTTATGAATCTGGGTGCTCCTGTGTTGGGTGCATATATATTTAGGATAGTTAGCTCTTCTTGTTGAATTGATCCCTTTACCATTATGTAATGGCCTTCTTTGTCTCTTTTGATCTTTGTTGGTTTAAAGTCTATTTTATCAGAGACTAGGATTGCAACCCCTGCCTTTTTTTGTTTTCCAGTTGCTTGATAGATCTTCCTCCATCCCTTTATTTTGAGTCTATGTGTGTCTCTGCACGTGAGATGAGTTTCCTGAATACAGCACACTGATGGGTCCTGACTCCTTATCCAGTTTGCCAGTCTGTGTCTTTTGATTGGAGCATTTAGCCCATTTACATTTAACGTGAATATTGTTATGTGTGAATCTGATCCTGTCATTATGATGTTAGTTGGTTATTTTGCTCGTTAGTTGCTATAGTTTCTTCCTAGCCTCGATGGTCTTTACAATTTGGCATGTTTTTGCAGGGGCTGGTACCGGTTGTTCCTTTCCATGTTTAGTGCTTCCTTCAGGAGCTCTTTTAGGGCAGGCCTGGTGGTGACAAAATCTCTCAGCGTTTGCTTGTCTGTAAAGTATTTTATTTCTCCTTCACTTATGAAGCTTAGTTTGGCGGGATAGAAAATTCTGGGTTGAAAATTCTTTTCTTTAAGAATGTTGAATATCGGCCCCCACTCTCTTCTGGCTTGTAGAGTTTCTGCTGAGAGATCAGCTGTTAGTCTGATGGGCTTCCCTTTGTGGGTAACCCGACCTTTCTCTCTGGCTGCCCTTAACATTTTTTCCTTCATTTCCACTTTGGTGAATCTGACAATTATGTGTCTTGGAGTTGCCCTTCTCGAGGAGTATCTTTGTGGCGTTCTCTGTATTTCCTGAATCTGAATGCTGGCCTGCCTTGCTAGATTGGGGAAGTTCTCCTGGATAATATCTTGCAGAGTGTTTTCCAACTTGGTTCCATTCTCCCCATCATTTTCAGGTACACCAATCAGACGTAGGTTTGGTCTTTTCACATAGTCCCAAATTTCTTGGAGGCTTTGTTCATTTCTTTTTATTCTTTTTTCTCTAAACTTCCCTTCTCTCTTCATTTCATTCATTTCATCTTCTATCAGCGATACCCTTTCTTCCAGTTGATCGCATCTGCTACTGAGGCTTCTGCATTCTTCGCGTAGTTCTCGAAACTTGGCTTTCAGCTCCATCATCTCCTTTAAGCCCTTCTCTCCATTGGTTATTCTAGTTATCCATTCTTCTAATTTTTTTTCAAAGTTTTTAACTTCTTTGCTATTGTTCTGAATTTCCTCTCGTAGCTCAGAGTAGTTTGATCGTCTGAAGCCTTCTTCTCTCAACTCATCAAAGTCATCCTCCATCCAGCTTTGTTCCGTTGCTGGTGAGGAACTGCGTTCCTTTGGAGGAGGAGAGGTGCTCTGTTTTTTAGAGTTTCCAGTTTTTTTGGTCTGTTTTTTCCCCATCTTTGTGGTTTTGTCTACTTTTTGTCTTCGATGATGATGATGTACAGATGGGTTTTTGGTGTGGATGTCCTTTCTGTTTGTTAATTTTCCTTCTACCAGACAAGACCCTCAGCTGCAGGTCTGTTGGAGTTTACTAGAGGTCCACTCCAGACCCTGTTTGGCTGGGTGTCAGCACCGGTGGCTGCAGAACAGCAGATTTTCGTGAGACCACAAATTCAGCTGTCTGATAGTTCCTCTGAAAGTTTTGTCTCAGAGGAGTACCCGGTTGAATGAGGTGTCAGTCTGTCCCACTGGGGGGGTGCCTCCCAGTTAGGCGGCTCAGGGGTGAGGGACCCACTTTAGGAGGCAGTCTGTCCGTTCTCAGATCTCCAGCTACGTGCTGGGAGAACCACTACTCTCTTCAAAGCTGTCAGTCTGACAGGGACATTTAAGGCTGTGGAGGTTCTCGCTGAGTTTTTGGTTGTCTGTGCCCTGCCCCCAGAGGTGGAGCCTATAGAGGCAGGCGGGCCTCCTTGAGCTGTGGTGGGCTCCACCCAGTTCGAGCTTCCTGGCTGCTTTGTTTACCTAAGCAAGCCTGGGCAATGGCGGGCGCCCCTCCCCCAGCCTCGTTGCCGCCTTGCAGCGTGATCTCAGACTGCTGTGCTAGCAATCAGCAAGACTCTGTGGGCATAGGACCCTCTGAGCCAGGTGCGGGACACAATCTCCTAGTGTGCCGTTTTCCAGGCCCGTTGGAAAAGCGCAGTATTAGGACGGGACTGACCCGATATTCCAGGTGCCGTCTGTTTTCCCTTTCTTTGACTAGGAAAGGGAACTCCCTGACCCCTTGCGCTTCCCGAGTGAGGCAATGCCTCGCCCTGCTTCGGCTCGCGCACAGTGCGCTTCACCGACTGTCCTGAACCCACTGTTAGGCACTCCCTAGTGAGATGAAACCGGTACCTCAAGCAGAAATGCAGAAATCACCCGTCTTCTGTGTCGCTGGGGCTGGGAGCTGGAGACCGGAGCTGTTCCTATTCGGCCATCTTGGCTCTACAATGAAACTGCTTTTTTCAATGGCAAGTAGAGCTATTTTACTCTTTTTTAAAAAAAATACATCTAACTTTTTAAATATTTAAAATTATTTTTTATGATTTCAATAGTTTTTGGGGAGCAGGTGGTGTTTGGTTACATGGACAAGTCCTTTAGTGGTAATTTGTGAGATTTTGGTGCACCCATCACCCCAGCAGTGTACATTGCACACAATGTGTAGTCTTTCATCTCTCACTGACCTCCTACCCTTCCCCCCAAGTCCCCAGAGTTCATTATATCATTCGTATGCCTTTGTGTCCTCATAGCTTAGCTCCCATTTGTAAGTGAGAACATACAGTATTTGGTTTTCCATTCCCAAGTTACTTCACTTAGAATAATAATCTCCAACTCCATCCAGATTGCTGTGAATCCCATTATTTCATTCATTTTTGTGGCTGAGTAGTATTTCATATTCAATGGTGTGTGTGTGTGTGTATATGTATATGTATGTGTGTATATATGTATATGTATATGTGTGTGTATATGTATATGTGTGTGTATATGTGTGTATATATACATACGTGTGTGTGTATATATATGTGTGTATATATATGTATATATATCCCTCACAGTTTCTTAATCCACTCTTTGGGTGACAGGCATTTAGGCTGGTTTCATATTTTTGTGATTGCAAATTGTGTTGCTATAAATATGCATGTGCAAGTTTCCTTTTTATATAATGACTTGTTTTCCTCTGGATAGATACGCAGTAGTGGGACTGCAGGATCAAATGGTAGTTCTGCTTTTAGTTCTTTAAGGAATCTCCATACTGTTTTCCATAGTGACTGTACTAGTTTAAATCCCCACCAGCAACGTAAGTGCTCCCTTTTCACCACATCCATGCCAACATCTATTTTTTTTTATTTTTTAGTTATGGCCATTCTTGCAAGAGTAAGGTGGCATTATTCTCATAATGATTGCCTGACCTAATCCCCTACAGTGCAGTTGAATAGCAAGGCTTGATGACAGCAGATAAAAGTTTGGTAGCCAAGCCCCCTTCTCGAGATTTTGTAATTATTTTTATTTGTCCAGAAAAATTAAAACAAATTATTTCCTGGTATTCAACTGAGCCCCATTTTGTGCTCTCAGAGGACATGGAATAATGACCTCAGATCCCTGCCTGGGGCTGGTGAATTTATGAAATGTTGCTATTATCATCCATTCATTCATTCAACAGACAAGTGGGGAGCACCTTGTATAGGCCAACCAGATGGATGAAGACAAGGATGGATAAGACACAGTCCCTGTCCTCAAAAATGCTTACAGTCTAACACCTTGAAGTCTAGTGTAGGTGCTTATACACTAGAATTCAAAGTGTTAGACTGTAAGCATTTTTGAGGGCAGGGACTGTGTCTTATAGAGTAAGTGCTTATACTCTAGACTTCAAGGTGTTGCCCCATGCTGTCTCTTGCACCTGAGCTTTTCCTCATGTTTCCTCTCTCCCTGGAGTGCTTTTCTCCTAATCCTTTCCCATTTTTCCTACTTGGACTGGTTTTCTCGAAATCATTGTTTAAAACTCAACTAAGGGATCACATTCTCCAGGAATCCACTCTTGACTCTCCTTCCACCTTCCAGGGTAGATTAGGGACCACTCCTCAGGGCTTCCATCCCTTCTTCTAGTGGGAGACTCCACCCACCTGGCCTCAAGAATAGGCATATGATACAAATTAGAAGAATCAAAGCATCCAGTCTCCCTCACCCTGTGATTAGTGCAAAGATGGGTGTGTGGTCCAAGCAAGCCAATCAGGGTTCTTCCTTATAATTTTTCTAACTGAAGTTGGTAGAGAATAATTCTTTTTTTAAATCTCCCCCTAAAATTGAGTTGCCAGCAGCCATGCTTCCTAATAAGTGGAGTAATTTAGTCTAAAATCAGAAAATCAACATAAAAAAGAAGCAGAAATAGGAGATGGATACAGAGACAGAGAATCGCTATTGCAATGTGCTGTTGCAGCACAAAACAAGAAGGCTGTTTTTGTGTAAAACATTTTTAAAGATAATATAGTAGACATGTTTAAAGACATTCTCAGCAAATAAATAATGAATTTGATAAGTTTTCTGTCAGCAATCAAAAAAATCAATGAAGTTAGTCACCTGAAATCAGAGTTAAATATCCCAGAAAAAAATCTAAACTATTTTTAACATTATCTAAGCTAGTAACTTTGGTCAATTATAAAATAGTTTAGATTCTTGCAAACATACATACAACAATTTTAGATGAAGTGATCATTAAAACAAATAGAAACTCTTACTTAAGTTATGGAAATTTTGTTAGAAAATTATGAATACATAAAAGATATTCTACTAATTATGAGACATTTTCAATTAAGCCACCAAACAATTGCTTATAGAATACAAGACATTTTAATAATATCAAAAACCAACTGATTCAACATTTGTTAAATTCCAAGTACTTTTCTTTAGCTTTGTAAAATCATACACTGTAGAAGATACTGCCTGGTATGATTTGGCTCTGTTTCCCCACTCAAATCTCGTCTTGTAGCTCCCACAATTCCCACGTGTTGTGGGAGGGACCGGGTGGATAATTAAATCACCGGGGGCGGGTCTTTCCCATGATGTTCTGATGATAGTGAATGGGTCTCATGAGATCTGATGGTTTTAAAAACAGGAGTGTCCCTGCACAAGCTCTCTTTCTTTGCCTGCTGCCATCCATGTAAGATGTGACTCGCTCCTCTTTGCCTTCCACCATGATTGTGAGGCCTGCTCAGCCACATGGAACTGTAAGTCCATTAAACCCTTTTTCCTGTATAAATTACCCATTCTTGGGCACGTTTTTATCAACAGCATGAAAACAGACTAATACACTGCTCAATTAATTTTTTGTGTACAATTTGTCTGAAAAGACTCTCAAATTTACAAAGAAATTTCAATTTACAGCCTACAAAACCAAATTCATGGTGTAGGTATCTCTTGTATCTGTCAACTAAGAATTTCAGCTAAGCATGAAAATTTAGTTTCTAGCATGATAGACGGTGCTCCAGCTATGTTAGATTAAAAATCCAGATTTACTGGAATTCTAAAACAAGAGGCCAATGTTTTCATTTGTGAAAATATTCTTCCTTAGCCTTCTAAAGAAGAGTCTATGGGGAGAGTCATACATAGAGGAGTTCTAACCATTCAGTACACATGTGCAAATGTGTGAATTATTGCCAGTTTATGCATATGACTAAAAATTAAAAGACAGTGAATTGAATGATCTTGTGTTCTTTACCAATGTCTATAGGTTGAATGGTGGAAGAATTTTACAAGGATTTGCTGTGCTAACTCCAATTCAAAAATTTTCTTTAACAAAAAGCAATGCTTGCTAAACATTAAATCATCAAAGACAAAATATAGCATTATGACACTGCATATGAATGAGTTAAATTTGAAAGGAAATGAAAAGCTTATTTATTACCTAGTCAGGTATAAAAATTTATGCCAGAATTGATAATTTTATACTAAATATCAATAATAATGATTGTGTATATTTCTAACATGAAGATTTTAATTGAAAGCAATAGTATAATTTAAATTGACTGCAAAAACTACATGAACATTTGAAGTATGGGCTGTTGGTATGCTTTGTAGGTAAATTAGTTATTTTCAATATATGCAATATTTCTTTGAATTCTATGCTAATAATACTAGGTTGTTCCAGGAGTTAGAGTCATTTAACTCAGACAAAAGTAATTTTGAAACTAATATGTTTTTGCTTCAAAGTTGCATTAATTCTTCAAAAAAAGACGAACCAGTTTTTTGATGTAAATATGAATATTAAAGAAAAGTGAATTTTTGATACTTGATTCCATTACTGATAAATTTGTTTTCTTTTTTCTTTATTAACTTTTATTTTAAGTTGAGAGTTACATGTGCAGGTTTGTTATATAGGTAAACTTGTGTCTAGGGGTTTGTTGTACAGATTATTTTGTCACCCATGTATTAAGCCTACTACTCATTGTTATTTTTCCTGATCCTCTCCCTCCTCCCACCGTCCAGCCTCCAATAGACCCCAGTGTGTGTTGTTCCCCTCTATATGTCTATATGTTCTCATTATTTAGCTCTCACTTATAAGAAAGAACATGTGGTATTAGGTTTTCTGTTCCTGCATTAGTTTTCTAAGGATAATGGCCTCCTGCTCCATCCATGTTCCTGCAAAGAACATGATCTTGTTCTTCTTCATGGCTGCATAGTACTCCATGGTGTATATGTACCACACTTTCATTATCCAGTCCACAGTCGATGAGTGTTTAGGTTGATTCCATGTCTGCTATTGTGAATAGTGCTGCAATGAATATATGTGTGCATATGTCTTTATAACAGAACAATTTACACTCTCTTAGGTATATACCCAGTAATGGGATTTTGGGATCTTTTAAGTATATTTGAAACAACTTGAATATGTGAGTCTCTGTAAACTTTATGAAATCTAAATACAGATCAAATATTTCTAGTGGAAATTTAGTGCCTAAATTAAGATGTGCTCTAAATATAAAATACACACTGGATATTGATGACTTTGTTTCAAAAAAAGCAAAATATCTCATCATTAATTTTTTATATTGAGTACATACTGGAATAATAATATTTTGGATATATTGAGTTAAGTGTATTGTTGAAATTAATTTCTTCTGTTTATTTTTGTTTTCTTAATGTGGCCACCAGAAAATTTAAACTCACATCTGCATCTCACATTCGTTCTATTGGATAACACTAGAGTATGCATCTTTCATTGGGGCTTGTGTCTGAATAGCAACAATATATATTACCACATGTACCGTGCCAGAGATTGTGCTAAGAGCTTCACAAACATATTTAACCTCAAAACAACTCAACCTCAAAACCACACACACTTAACCACAAAACAACAACGAGGTAAGTTTACTGATAGGAAAATTGAGGCTCAAAGATGTTAGGTAATTTGCCCAAGGTCACACAGCTAGTAAGTACAACCAGACTTCCAACTCAGAATCCCCAAATCTGTGCCCTCAGTCACAACTGTGGCATCCATTACTTGCCCTCTATTGGTGCTTCCATGCAGGAATTCCTTCTCTGCATTTCTTAGGAAATGTATGTTTCCCAAATAGTAAGAAAAATCAATCAAGAAATTGAGAAAATAGAAAAAAAGTATTATAATTCTTCTTTGAGAATCAAAGATCAACAATTAACATAGAAATATTCCTGGTCAAAGGCATCCGCTGATGTCATGTCAAAAGCAAGAGCAAGAAACATTGACACATGAAGTTCAAGGCTAAGGTCAAAATTTCCTGGAACAGGGACAGGAGCACGTAGAAGAGAAGTGGCTACAGTCTCACTGGTCAGTCTTGCTTGTTGCTACCGTCTTTTCATCAACGTGTGTTCCTGGATTTTGTGCTGCGAACAGTGAGTCACTCCTCCAAATACAATAACTATTACTGTGTTTATATTATAGTAAACATTATGCAAATTCTATGAATGGTATTCAGAGAAAGAACAAGTTTTGGAAACAAAGAAAGTCTTTGAATTGACAATTCCCACAGATGATTCCTAGAGGCCCTGTTAACCTTGCGAGGAAATCAGATGTTACATTAGTCAATACTACCCAGTGAGGTTCACTGGTGATTTCCAGCATTTGAATATTTCCAGGAAGCTTTCGTGTTTTACAACTACTACCAAAGTATAAACGCTTTATAAATATTCCCAAGTACAAATATTTTACAAAGGCTACCAAACTTAATATTTCTTATTTGTTAAATAAAAATTTTTAGATATCCATAGTAATGAAGAAAGAGCATGAAGAATGTTGGAGAATCTTTTTTAAATAACTTATAATTTTGGTAATTCCAGAGAATTCCCAGAAATTCCTATTTTTTATGCCAAAATCCCAAAGATCAATGTCTGTCAAGAATTTGGAAATAGTTCCTAGCATCTTAGGCCTTTAAGACTGTTCCTCGAAGGAAAGAATAAAGGAAGTGACAGGATACACAGCACTGGGGTATTTCTCACGTGGAAATAGAAGAGAAGGAAAGAGCTAGATACTTTTTGGCTAGATATTATAAGGTGAC
The DNA here is from genome assembly GCF_028878055.3 of Symphalangus syndactylus. Lineage (NCBI taxonomy): Eukaryota > Metazoa > Chordata > Mammalia > Primates > Hylobatidae > Symphalangus > Symphalangus syndactylus. The sequence goes on from NC_072439.2 coordinate 96,636,529, forward strand.
TAAACCTATGGCTGTGTGTAGAAAGTGTAGTTGTTTCCATGAAAGGCCTCTGTCCTCTAATGATACAAAATTAGGGTAATTTATTGAGAGGAAGGCAGGATTCCTAAGAGAGTTACAAAGGTTTGAAATTACCCTGAAGGAGGATGAGGGTTGCTGTGGAATGCCTGGGAGGTCTTGTGGGCACCACTGAGTTCTTAGCTGAAGTCTAAGCACTCACTACAGTAGAAAAGGAAGCACATGACAGGTTCCCAGTGCCACAGAACCTTATGGACTTTCTGAGTAGGCCCAGGGGTACCCGCATGCACACATGAGCACAGCCACACACACACTCTCATAAACCATACCTGGAACAGTGTGTGGGGTGTCACTAACAAACTGTTATGCAATGTCCACACAGCCCATGGTGTGAGCTATCATGAAAGGGTGAAGTCAGTGTGACCCAGGATGGTCTGCCAGGAAAGAATCCACTGCAAACAGTAGGTGAGGAGAGGAAGACACACTAGCAAAAGTGGCATATTGGGCTGGGTGCAGTGGCCCACGCCTATAATTCCAGCACTTTGGGAGGCTGAGGAAGGCAGATCATGAGGGTCAGGAGTTCGAGACCAGCCTGGCCAACATGGTGAAACCCCGTCTCTACTAAAAATACAAAAATTATCTGGGCATGGTGGTGCATGCCTGTAGTCCCAGCTACTCAGGAGGCTGAGGCAGGAGAATCGCTTGAACCTGGGAAGTGGAGGTTGCAGTGAGCCGAGATTGCACCATTGCACTCCAGCCTGGGTGACAGAACGAGACTATGTCTCAAAAAAAAGGGGGGGGGTATCTTGGAGCAACTGGATCTCGTGTCAAGAATGATTGTGTTTGAAACTCCTCGACTCACCCTGCATTTCACCGCTTCCCTACAAAACCATGACTATCAGCTCTGGGAGGAACTAAATTTGGCTCCTCAATAACTAAGAGTCAGGGGCCTGGTTTCCAGCCTCAGCTATATCACTAGTTTAGTGAGTGACCCTGGGCTTCTCTGAGGTCCAGCTTCCTAGGTGCATGATCTTCTGGTGAGTGGGGCATTCCTCTAGAGCACCTGTGTGCTCTCTTAGCTTTCTGCCTTAAGAAACAGAGACTTACATATAGTTCTGCACCTGGAAGGACATTCAGAGTCCAAGGTGCCCTTTGCGGGTTCAGTGTACACCTGCAGCAGCTGCAGGGGCTTGCTGTCCTTAGCTCTAGTGCTCATCTTACTATAGATGGAGCTAGGTTCCTTCTGTGTGTGTGTGTGTGTGTGTGTGCACTTCTCCTTGGATGCCTGCTTGGTTCTGTCTCTCGTGGGCCATTCAGAAAGAGAGAGAATCTGATTGGCTTGTAAACATCCATCTTTCTGGTTTGGACTTAACCTTCTGGGCTAAGCCATCTCATGGAACAGTTGCCCAGCCTACAGATCAGCTGCCTTCGGGTCAGGTGCCCGCCACAACTCTCTCAGCTATGTCCAGAAGGGACTGACCATGTGACAGAATGTGGCGACTGTGAGCTCAAGACTCCCCCAGCTGCTCCCTCTTGGGGGCTGTAAGACACCAGGCATCCTGCTCCCAGAGCTCCCTCTGGCTCTGGCACTTATGGAGGTTAACCTCTCCCCACCCCATGCTCCATCTCCTAATAACATTTGATTGTATGCCAGCTGGTGCCAGACTCTGAGCTGGCGGGCGTATGTTACACTGTATAATTCTCTCAATGGCTCTCCAAGTTAGATGGGCCCCTCTTTACAGAAACAGAAAGTAAGGCACAGTAAGTTAAAGTCACTCAGACGATAAGGGGTGGAACCAGGAGTAGAACATAGGTCTATGTAATGCTAAGACTTATTTTCTTTCTATTGTTACCCTTTTGTTTCCTTGCAAAATCTTTACAATCAATTTCTCCCTTAGACCCTGCATCTCAAAGAACAGTAATTTATTCAAGAGAAGAACAACAGTGGCAGGAATCTGACAATAATGATCCATATCTACTCCCTTCTCCGAGCAGAAGTGCAAGGGTTCGTAGGCCAGCCCTGCCTTCCAGGCCGCTGACAACATCCAGAGCCAGCTGCACAGCACGGCCCCCTCCAGGCCCAGCAGAGGCGGCAGAGAGACATCCTGGAAATAAATTAAAACAGACTGATTATCCTCTGGGTGTAGCTTAAACCATATCAGAAAAATTGCCTATAAATAAAATCGGATAGCAGCCCTGACAAACCAGTGCAAGTAATTATATAACTTGATGGAAGTAATTATTTTTCATAAAACTCAGTTACTTCCCACCTCCAATAAATCTACCGTATGATAATTCTGTAATATGTATTCATTGTACATAAAACCAGGAGTCATCACCAAGTGTGCTGTGAATATGCATTGACTTTCATACCTTCTCCAAAGACCTTGAACTGTCTGTGGTTCCTGCAGCTCACTGACAAACATCCAGGCCTCACAGATGCCAGGATGGCTCTTTGGCTAGGGCCTGAGGGTGGTGGCATGGCCTGGCGTCAACCTTGCAACACTTTTGAGTTTTTCTAAGAAACAGTGTTCAGGGTGTCAGGGAGGCCACTCTGACCAGATGGTGGCGGGGAGTAAAATGGAGAACATTGGGGGAGTTGGATGGTGGCAGGGAGTAAAATGGAGAACACTGGGGGAGTTGGATCCATTAAGCACCCTCCTTCCATTTCCCCTGTTTCTCCTCCTGTTCTACGGTCTAGACACACAGCAGTAGTTCCCTCTTTTAAGAGAGCATTGGCTGGGTTCAGAATGTGGTGTACTAGTCCCAGCCTTGCCAGTCAACTTGCTGTGGCCTTGGTTACCCTCGTCGCTTCTTTGGACATCTGATTTCTCGTCTGTAAAGATACAGATAATGCTATTTTTCTTCATTTATTTATTTTCTTTTTTAAAAAAATATGAGATGGAGTCTTGCTCTGTCACCCAGGCTGGAGTAAGGTGCTGTGACCCAGCACACTGCAGCCTCGAACTCCTGGACTCAGAGAATCCTCCCACCTCAGCCTCTTGAGTAGCTGGGGTTACAGGCCCACACCGCCATGCTACTGTTTTTTTTTTAATTAAAGACTTTATTTGAAGCAATTTTAGGTTCACAGCTGTATCAGTTTGTGCTCGCATTGCTATAAGGAAATCCCCGAGACTGGGTGCTTTCTAAAGAAAAGAGGTCTAATTGGCTCGTGGTTCGACAGGCTGTACCGGAAGCACAGAGGCTTTTGCCCAGCTTCTGGGGAGGCTCTAGGAAATTTTAGATTGTGGAGGAAGGCAAAGGGGAAGCAGTACTGTCTTGAACATTTTATATGGCTGGAGCCGGAGCAAGAGAGAGAGGCGGGGAGGTGCTGCACACTTTTAAACAACCAGGTCTCATGAGAACTGTATCATGAGAATAGTACCAGGGGCAGGGTGCTAAACCATTCATGAGAAACCACCCTGATGATCCAATCACCTCTCACCAGGCCCCATCTCCAACACGGGGGATTACAATTCAACCTGAGATTTGGATGGGGACACAGATAAACCATATCAACAGCAAAACAGCAGGAGGCACAGAGATTTCCCATGTATCTGCTGCCCCCACACGTATATCGTTCCCCCATTGTCAACATCCTCCACCGAGTGGTATAGTTGTTACAGTCGAGGAACCTACGTTGCCACATCATCACCCAAAGCTCATCGTTTACATTAGGGCTCCCTTTCGGTGTTGTACATTCTCTGGGTTTGGACAAGTGTATGATGATGTGTAAACACCATACAGTGTTTTCACTTCCCTAAAAATCCTCTGTGTTCCAACTGTTTCATCCATCTGTCCATTGTGTGTTGCTATAGCAAAATATCCAAGACTGAGTGATTTATAAAGAACAGGAATTTATTTCTCACAGTCTGGAGGGTGAGATGTCCAAGAGCAAGGCACTGGCAGCTTCAGTTGTTTGTGACAGTCGCTCCCTGCTTCCAGGATGGCGTCTTGTTGCTGCATCCTATGGAGGGCGGAATGCTGTGTCCTCACATGGCAGGAGGCAGAAGGACAAAAGAGCCAAATGCTGTGAAGCCTCTTTATAAGGGCCTTAATCCAACTCATTAGGGCAAGAGCCCTCATACCTAATTGCTCTTACAGACCTCACTTCTTAATACCATCACACTGGCCATTAAGTTCCAACATCTGAATTTTTAAGGGGCCACATTCAAACCATAGCATCATCTCCCCCCAAACTAATTCATTTGGTTCAATGGATCTTCCTTAAGTACCTCTTCTGTGCCAGGCACTGTGTTCAGTGTCTCCAGCAGTACTTGAGACTGTCCTCGACTTCCCGATGCTGACAGTCAAGGGGGGAATACAAGCCAACATTGAATTACAGGTGTTCTGTTTGTGATGATGGAGAAATAGGGGATGCAGCAGGAGCATTGAGCAGGGGGTCTAATCCCGCTGGATGGTGGGGGGATTGACAAGGAGTAGTGGTAGGGAAGGCTTCCTGGTGGTAGTGACACCTAAGCTGATACCTAAAGGAGAATGTGAAGTCTCTGGCAGAGGAAAGGTGCCAATGGCTTAGAATAGGGAAGCACCTTCCCCCAGAGCCTGGAATTCCTGGAGGACAGGAATTGTGTCTTGGTCTTCCTCGTATGTCGTGACTGGACAAGCGTTTGCTCATCTGTAACAAGCTTGTGAAACAGGCATTGTGATCTAGACCCTATAGACAGGAGCCTGATCCAGGCCACATAGTCTGCTTTTGGTAGAACAGCATCTACCATCTTCCAAACCAGTGCTGTGTCCGGATATGAGGGTCAGATGAGGTCCCAGATGTGAAGGTCAGATGAGGTCCTAGAGGCAACAAGAGTTTGAGACCTAAGAGCTGCTGAACACATGAGACCTGGTGATTGTTTCTGTAGATTCCTTCTTTTTTTCTCTCTCTGAATGGCAACTACTAGGACTTTGGCTCCCAGAACAGCTGCCCAGCTGCCTTGTTTTCTGCTTGGATGTAATTTCTGAGTGCAAACTTTGCACTTGTGCTTCCCTTCTCCATCTGTGCCTGAATTGGAAATTCCAAGGAGCAGTCCTCCTCCCCCGCTGGAAGCTGGAAAGGTGCCTTCTCCTTAGTCCCTGGGAAGCCCACCTGCTCCCCTAGGGTCCGATCAGGACCGCAGGGCTCCTCATGTCGGCCCATCAGACCCTCCCAGGAACTGCCAGGAAACCTGGTACAGATTGCATGGGAGGGTAGAAGCATATATTTCCATATTAATTGGTTATTTAGCATCACTTTAAAAGGTTGACAAGTCTCAGAGACACATCATTTTGACTATAAACAAAAGGAGGCTCTGCTATCTCTTTTCGAATTTGAGAGCGTTGTCAGCTGTGCCAAGGGACCTCTACTTTGACTTGAATTCTCATTATTTCAGAGAAAGTTCTCCCTGGTCTTTGGTCTTATTCCTAACCAATCCCTTAGCCCTGAAGACCCTCACTATCGCCCTCACCATCTCCTGGGTCAGGGGAGCAGAGGGAGTCAGAGAGAGTCCATGTTTTTCCCATTTGACTGACACACAGTCTGGACAGTCTGTGGCTGTGGTCACCTCAGGCTGCCCAGTTCTCTTTCTCGGCACCACTCAGTGGGTCACAGTGATCATTGCTAATCAAGACAAAAGTCCACACACAGTGTCCCTGAACAGCTATTCTCACTCTTCCCCATTTAGTTGTCCCCATTGTTACAGGATTGTTACAGGGTCAGATATGAAAAATTAAAGAAAAAATACCACCTGGGCGTGGTGGCTCACGCCTGTAATCCCAGCACTTTGGGAGGCCAAGGCGGGTGGATCATGAGGTCAGGAGATCGAGACCATCCTGACCAACATGGTGAAACCCCGTCTCTACTAAAAATACGAAAAAATTAGCCAGGTGTGGTGGTGGGCGCCTGTAGTCCCAGCTACTCAGGGAGGCTGAGACAGAAGAATCACTTGAACCCAGAAGGCAGAGGTTGCAGTGAGCCAAGATCATGCCACTGCACTCCAGCCTGGCGACGGAGCGAGACTCCATCTCAAAAACAACAACAACAACAACAACAACAACAACAAACCAAAACGGCAAAGTGATTGAAGGCAGTGGGGGGTTCTATAATTATGATTGGGAATCTAGGTTAGTAAAACCTACTGCAATTGTGTCTGAAGCAAGATAGCCATAGAACTCAGCTTATTTAATAAGAGGCATGCCAGGTGGTCAGGGGAGATATGTGTCCCTTAAAACAGGATCCATTGAAGGATTCAGAATTGGATTTGTGCTCGCTGGATGTGTGCAGAGGACAGAGCACCCAGATTGCTGGGCTGTCCTGTTAAAGCCTTAGAAAAATCCCACGCTTCTTCTGGGATGGGCCGTGGATCTTAGCTGGACTTTTCAAGCCACAGTAATTAGAATGAGTTCAAAGTGTAAACTTGAATGAAGTGATAGCAAGGCTATATTGCACAGGAAGACATGCGATTATATCCAGGCTCCTTACACCGAGGACTAAATTGTCAGGACTGGGTCTTATGCCCACCCATTGGCCAATCACTGGCAAGAAGATGTGGTCTGGGACTAGAGATAGTGCATCCTCCCCAAGTCACATGAAACGAAGAAGGCGTGGGAAAGGAAAGCAGAGGTTCGGAAAGACAGAGGGGAGGAGGGGCGGGCACAGAGAGGACCAGGCAGGATTGTTATCAAACTTAGAATGGGGAGGGAATGGAATTCCCAAACATTCACAGATTCCTTTAACATGTTGTAGAATTAACTTCTAGAATCTGTCTATGTGCCATCTCTCAGGGAACAAACTCAAAAACTTTCCTCCTCCAGAGGATGTGGAGAAATATGAATGCTTTTACACTGTTGGTGGGAGTGTAAATTAGTTAACCATTGTGGAAGACAGTGTGGTGATTCCTCAAGGATATAGAACCAGAAACACCATTTGACCCAGCAATCCCATTACTGGGTACATACCTAAAGGATTATAAATTATTCTGCTATAAAGACACATGCTCACGTATATTTATTGCAGCACCGTTCGCAATAGCAAAGACTTAGAACCAACCCAAATGCCCATCAATGATAGACTGGATAAAGAAAATGTGGCACATATGCACCATGGAATACTATGCAGCCATAAAAAGGATTAGTTTATGTTCTTTGCAGGGACATGGATGAAACTGGAAACCATCATTCTCAGCAAACTAACACAGGAACAGAAAACCAAACACCACATGTTCTCCCTCATAAGTGGGAGTTGAACAGTGAGAACACATGGGCACAGGGAGGGGAACATCACACATCAGGGACTGTCAGGGAGTGGGGGCCTAGGGGAGGGATAGCATTAACAGAAATACCCAATGTAGATGATGGGTTGATGGGTGCAGCAAACCACCATGGCACATATATACCTATGTAACAAACCTGCACATTCTGCACATGTATCCCAGAACTTAAAGTATTAAAAAAAAAACAAAAAACTTTCGTCCTCCGTAGGTAAAGAATGAATTCATTGTATTTTTCCACAGTGTCTCCTTTCACAGACATTTCTCAGTTGGCTGTGGTGAGATTTGGTCAAAACCTCAGCTTCTGTGCCTTTCACACACATTTTGTCTCTGTATACTTCAGAGTTCACCTTTTTGTCACTTTCCTGGGTTGTTAATCTACCCTGCCTTCTTAGATCTTCTCCAGCCTCCAGATTCTTCCAGATCTTTCTAAGGATACAGGGAGTCAACTTGCACAAAGAAAGTTCTCCCGGTCTGTGGCTTACCTTGTTGTTTTTTAAATGTGTCTTTCAAAGAGCAAAAGTTCATAATTGTGAAGAAGTCTATTCATATCTTTTCTCATAAAATGTGCTTTCTTTGTTCTAAGGAATCTTAGAACATTTTAAATTAGTATATTTAAGCGTATGATCCACTTGTTAATTATTTTATATAGTGTGATACAAACACTAATGTCTGCTTTTTTTTCCACAGAGAATCCATGTTATGGAGCAGTATTTGTTCAAAAGACTTATTTCCCCCCTTGAATTGCCTCAGCTCCTTTGTAGAATATCAAACAATCATATATGTGTTGTTTTATTTCTGATTTCCCTATTTTTTCCACCTCCCATTTTCAGAAGATGAATTTTCTATTCTTACCATGGATTTCTATGTCTGACTTTTCACCATTTAGTCTTAAAATCAGATAGTGTTAAGTCCTCCAACTTTTTCTTAGAAAAATTGCTTTTTTAAAAGGTCCTTTACATTTCCAAATACATTCTTGAATCAGCTTGCCAATTTATATTTTTTAAAAGATCATTAGAATATTGAGACCATGATAAATCTATAAGTCACTTTGAGGACAATAGCCATCTTATAACATTGAGTCTTCCAATTCCTGAACATGGTAGATCTCTAAATTTATTTAGGTCTTCTTTAATTTCTCTCATCAGTTTTTAATTTTCAGTGTATAAATCTTGAACATATTTTGTCAGATAAATACCTTAGAGATTTATGATTTTGGGGGGCACTATGGTAAACAGAATTGTTTTAAACTTTCATTTCCCAATTGTCTGCTGATACCATATATAAGAATATAATATTTTTTGTATATTAACTTTGTATCTTGCAACTTTGCTAAATCCACTTGTTAGTTCTTAGAGTTGTTCTGTAGATCCTCGAAAGTTTTCTATGTGAACAACTGTATCGTCTGAAATAGGGACAGTTTCATGTCTTCCTCTCTAATTTTTATGCCTTTGATTTGTTTCCCATGCCTTAGGATAGTAATTAAAACCTCCAGGACAATGTTGAAAAAAGGCAATGAAAATGGGAATCCTTGTCTTTTTCTCCATTTCAGGGGAAAACAATTCAGTCTTCATTCTAAGTGTGATGTCAGGTTTAGTTTTTCACAAATGCCCTTTATCAGTTTGAGGAAGATCTGTACTATTTCTAGTTTCTGAGACTTTTTTGTTTTTTAATCATGAAGGGGTATTGATTTTTGTCAAATGTCTTTTCTGTGTCTATTAAAATGATCCCATGATTTTTCTCCTTTACTCTGTTAATATGTTTAATTACATTGATTTGTTTTCAAATGTTAAACTAAACTTGTATTTCTGGGATAAAATTACTTGGTCATTTGTACATCATATACTGTTGGATTCCATTTGCTGTTACTGTATTAGGGATTTTGGGATCATATTCTTGATGGGATGGGTTTCTTATTTTTTGTAATGCCAGTGTCAGATTTTGGTATTAGGTATATGCTAGATTTATACAAATGGGCTGGACTGTGATTCCTTCTCGTCTATATTCTGAAAAGTTTGTGTAAGACTGTTGTTATTTCTACCTCGAATATTTGATAGAACTCCACAGGGAACCATCTAAGCCAAAGTTTTCTTTGTGGAAAGATTTTCATTAACAAATTTCATTGTTAATGGAAATATAATTACTAGATTTTCTATTTCTTCTTGAGTTAATTTGGGTAAGTTTTTTTTTTTTTTTTTTCAAGAAATTTGACCATTTTAGCCAGATATGGTGGCTCATGCCTGTAATTCCAGCACTTTGGGAGGCTGAGGCAGTAGAATTTCTTGAGTCTAGGAGTTTGAGACCAGCCTGGGCAACATAGCAAGACCACATCTTTACAAAAAGAAAAATTTTAGTTAGCCAGGCATGGTGGCCATGTGCCTGTAGTCCCAGCTAGTTGGGAGGCTGTGGTGGGAGGATCACTTAAGCCCTGGGGGGTTGAGGCTGCAGTGATCTATGACTGCACCATTGCATTTCAGCCTGGGCAACAGAGCAAGATCCTGTCTCAAAAATGGAAAAGAAAACAAAACAAAAGAAATTTGTCCATTTTGTCTAACTTTCAAATTTGTCAACATAAATTCGTTTATAGTACTCTATTAGCTTTTTAATGTCTGTAGAGTCTGTGACAATAATCCCCTTTTTATTTCTAATTTGGTGGAATATATATATATATATATATATTTTTTTTTTTTTTTTTTCCCCCTTGGTCAGTCTAGCTAGAAATTTGTCAATCTTTCAAAGCATCAGCTCTTTGTTAATTTTCTCCATTGTCTATGTAGTTTTTATTTCATCGATTATTTAAATATGTATTTTCTCCTTCCTCTTTACTTGAGTTTACATTCCTCTTCTTTTTCTTTTTTCTTTTTTTTTTTTTTGAGACAGAGTCTCGCTCTGTCGCCCAGGCTGGAGTGCAGTGGCGCAATCTCGGCTCGCTGCAAGCTCCGCCTCCCGGGTTCACGCCATTCTCCTGCCTCAGCCTCTCCGAGTAGCTGGGACTACAGGCGCCCGCCACCACGCCTGGCTAATTTTTTTGTATTTTTAGTAGAGACGGGGTTTCACCGTGGTCTCAATCTCCTGACCTCGTGATCCGCCCGCCTCGGCCTCCCAAAGTGCTGGGATTACAAGCGTGAGCCACCGGGCCCGGCCACATTCCTCTTCTTTTTCTGCCTTCTTAAAGTGGAGACTTAGGTGACTGATTTTATTTATTTCCTCTTTTCTACTAGGACAGTTCATAAAGCTATGAGTTTCCTTCTAAGCATCACTTTGTATCTCACAAATTTTGGTATATTACATTTTTGTTGTCATCCAGTTCAAAATATTTTCTACTCTCCCTTGTGTTTTGTTTCTGACTCATGAATTATTTAAAGTGTGTTGCTTACTTTCCAGATATTTTGGGTTTTCCTCAAAATCTTATTGTTCTTGACATCTAATTTTACTCCATTTTGGTCAAAGAGTATACTTTGTATGATGCTGATCCTTTTAAATTTATGAAGTTTGTTTTATGGCCCAGGCCACAGTCTACCTCAGTGAACATACTATGTGCACTCGAAAAGAATGTGCACACTCTGCTTTTGTTGGATGTTATTTTGTAAAGTCAATTAGATCAAGGTCATTGATAACAGTTGTTTATATCTCAGCTGGGCGCGATGGCTCATGCCTGTAATCCCAGCACTTTGGGAGGCTGAGGCGGGCGGATCACAAGGGCAAGAGATCAAGACCATCCTGGCCAATATGGTGAAACCCCACGTCTACTAAAAATACAAAAATTAGCTGGGCGTGGTGGCGCATGCCTGTAGTCCCAGCTACTTGGGAGGCTGAGGCAGGAGAATCACTTGAACTGGGGAAGTGGAGGTTGCAGTGAGCTGAGATCACGCCACTGCACTCCAGTCTGGTGACAGAGCAAGACTCCATCTCAAAAAGAAAAAAAGTGTTGCTTAGATCTCCTATTGATATTTTGCCTTAATTATTGTATTTGCTGAGAGGGGTGTCAAAATCTCCTACTATGATTGTGGAATTGTTTGTTTTTCTCTTCCATTCTGCTAACTTTTGCTTCATCTATTTTGAAGCTCTGTTACTGAGTGCATGCACATCTATAATTGTTAAATCTTCCTGCAGAATGGCCCCTGTCATCATTATGAAATGTTTATCTATGACAATACTCTTTATCTTTATTTTATCTGGTATTCATATAGCCACTCCAACTTTTAATGCATTCTATTTGCATAGTATGCTATTTTCTTACTATTTTGTGTCTAATTGTGTCACTATATTTAAATCTTGCCTTTTCTAAACATTATATGATTGAGTCTTCCTTTTTAAAAAAAAAATCCATTCTGACAACCTCTGCCATTTAACTGGGGTATTTAATTCATTTCTGTTCAATGAGATTATTGATATGTTCGGATTTCAGCCTAGCATTTTGCTCTTTGTTTCTTGTTTTGCATCTGGTCTTTGTTCTTCTGTATTTTCTTTTCTACCTTTTTGGGGGTTAATTGAATATTGTGTAGAATTCTACTTTAATTTTTCTATTGGCTTTTAAGTTGTATCTCTTTGCATTATTTTTAAATGGTTACTCTGGCTATTTCAACGTGTAACCTTAGATTTTTTTCCTAGAGTTAATATTATTCACTTGAAATGTGAGTACCTTCTAAGTCCACACTAATTTTAACCTCGTATCTTTTATGATGGCAGGTGTTACATTTACATACTCTATAAAGCTCACAATACAATACTATGACTTTTGCTGTAAACTTTAGGATGTATTTTAAAGAAATTAAGAATGGATTGACAGTTTTAAGAATATATATCTACATAGTTACCAGTTCTGATACTCTTTATCTTTCTGAGGATCTGGTCTTCACTGGTACTGTATCCCTTTTGCCCAAAGAACTGTCTTTAGAATTTATTGGAATGCAGGTCTGCTGGTGATGAATTCTCTTAGTTTTTCTTTATCTGAAATTGTCTTCCCTTTTTTTTCTTTATTTTTGAAGGTTATTTTTTGCTGGATATAAAATTCTGGGTTGGCAGATACTATGTAATTATTATTATTTTTGTATGAAGGTTGGGTATGATGGCTCACACCTGCAATCCCAGCACTTTGGGAGGCCAAGACAGGAGGATCACTTGAGCCCAGGAGTTCAAGACCAGCCTGGGCAACATAGTAAGACCTCATATCTACAAAATATTTTTAAATTAGCCAGGCATAGTGGCATGTGCCCACAGTCCCAGCTATTTGGCAGGCCAAGGTGGGAGGATCACTTGAGCCCAGAAGATTGAGGCCATAGCAAGCTGTGATTGTACCACTGCACTTAAGTCTGGGTGATAGAGTGAGACTCTGTCTCAAAATAATAATTAATAATAATAATAATAATAGAGTTCCCATATACCCTACACCCAGTTTGCCTTATTATTACATTATTACAGCTTTTATTATTATTATACACTTGTTAAAATTAGTGAACCATTATTTTCTGGAAGAGAGTATACAGAATTGGGATTTCTTTTAAGGAATTTCTTCCTTGAATTTCGGTGGAATTCAATAGTAAAACCATATCACCTTGGTGCTTTCTTTCTTGGAAAGTTGTTACTTTTTTATTCAATTTCCTTAACAGATATAGACCTATTCAGATTATCTGTCTCTCCTTGTGAGCTTTAGTAATTAGTCTTTCTCAAAGAATCAATCCATTTCATCTAAATTATCAAATTTAACTTAGATAAAAGTTAGATTTTATTTAAGCATAGAATTGTTCATAGGATTATTTTATTATCCTTTAATGTCCATGGAATCAGTAGATAAGCCTGCTTCTATTCTGATATTGGTAATTTATCTTTTCTCCTTTTTCTGATTTATCTGCCTAAATCTTTATTAGTTTTATTAATCTTTTTAAAAAACAATTTCATTGATTTTCTCTATTGTTTTCATGTTTTCAATTTCTTTGATTTCTGCTCTAATTTCTATTCTTTCTTTTCTTCTGCTTTAGGCTAAAACTGCTCTTCTTTCTCTGGTTCCCTAAGATAGAAACTTAGATTATTTTAGATCTTTTTTCTTTTCTAATAAACGAATTCAGTGCTATAAATGTTCTTGCTTTCACTGCATTCCCCAACTTTTGATAAATTGTGTTTTACTTGTTTTTTAATTCAAAATATTTTAAGGTTTCTCTTGAGAATTTTTGACCCATGTGTTATTTAGAAGTGTACTGTTTAATCTTTACATATGTGGACATTTTCCAGCATCTTTTTGTTATTTATTTTTAGTTTGATTTCACCGTGGCCTAAGAACATACTTGGCATAATTTCTATTTTCTTACATTTATTAAGGTGTGTCTTATGGTCCAGGACATGGTGTATCTTTGTGAACATCACATTTAAGCTGGAGAAGAATGTGCAGTCTGCTGTTTTTGGATGGAGTATTTTAGAAATTTGTCAATGAGATCAAGTTGATTGATAGCGCCATGCAGGTCAAGTTGATTGATAGTGCCATTCAGGGCAACTATATCCTGACTGATTTTCTGTCTGCTTCATCTATCAAGTCCTGAAACAGGTATGTTGAAGTCTCCAACTACAAGAGTGGATTTTGTCCATTTCTCCTTGAATTACATCAGTTTTTGCCTCACATATTTTGCTGTTCTTTTGTTCAAAATTAATAAAGCTATTTTAACTTCCTATTGATTAGTGTTAGCAAGGTGTATCTTTCCTCATTCCTTTGCTCTTAACATATCTGAGTCTTTATATTTAAACGGGAAGTTTTCTTATAGAACACATGGAGTTAAATCTTGTTTTTTTTAATCCAATCTGACATTCTTTTAATTGATATATTTAGATAATTCACATTTAAAGTGATGATTTACATAGTTGGATTAATATCTACTATATTTGTCTATATTGTTTTCTATTTTTTGCCTTTGTTTTGTTATATTTTCCCTCTCTTTTTTTTTCTGCCTATTCTGGTTGTAATGAGCAGTTTATATGATTTTTATTTTCCTTTCTCTCAGAATGTCAAGTATGCTTCTTTATTAAATTTTTAGTGGTTGTTCTAGAGTTCACAACATACATTTTAAAATAATCTAAATATATCTTCAAATAACACTATAGCACTTCACATGTAGTGCCAATACCTTATAATAAAGTATTCCCAACTCTCCCATCCCTTATGATATTGCCGTCATTAATTTCCTATATTCACTTTGTATAATTGCCCAATGCATTATTACATCAATTAAAAATAAGAAAAATAAAAAATTTTCTTTTACTTTCATTTATTTCTTCTCGAGTACTTGTCCTTTCTTTATGTAGAGTTTAGTTTCTGACCTGAAGAACTTCTTTTAACATTTCTTCAGAACATGTTGTGGGTGGCAAATTCTCTTAGTTTTTATTTGTGTGAGAAACTCTCTTTTTCCTTCTCTTTTGAAGGATAATTTCACTGGATGTAGAATTTCAAGCTGGTAAGTTTTTTCTTTCCACACTTCAAATATTTCACTCAACAATCTTTTTGCTTTTTTGGTTTCTAAGGAGAAGTCCACGAAAATTCTTATCCTTGTTCCTCTGTAGGTAAGATTTCCCCCCAACCCCAACTCTTAGGGGTTTTTTTAGAGATTGTCTCTTTATCTTTAGTTTTCTGTAGTTTGAATATAATATGCCTAGATGTAGATTTTTTGGTAATTATCCTTTGGTATTCTGAACTGTCTGGAACTGTGGTTTAGTTCTGTCATTAATTTGGAAAAGTGCTCAGCCACTTTTACTTCAAATATTTCTTCAGCTCTATTCTATCTTTCTTCTCCTTCTGGTATTCCAATTACACGTAAGTCACTTCTTTTGTAATTATCCTGTCAGAGGCGCTGGAACCACAGCAACTCCATCTTGAATAGGATCTGGGTAAAATGAGGCTGAGACCTACTGGGCTGCATTCCAAGACGGTTAAGGCATTCTAAGTCACAGGATGAGGTAGAAGGTCAGCACAAGATACAGGTCATAAAGACCTTGCTGATCAAACAGGTTGCAGTAAAGAAGCCGGCCAAGGCCAGGTGCGGTGGCTCACATGTGTAAACCCAGCACTTTGGGAGGATGAGGTGGGTGGATCACGAGGTCAGGAGTTCAAGACCAGCCTGGCCAAGCTGGTGAAACTCCATCTCTACTAAAAATACAAAAATTAGCCAGACATGGTGGCACATGCCTGTAATCCCAGTTACTTGGGAGGCTGAGGCAGGAGAATCGCTGGAACCTGGGAGGTGGAGGCTGCAGTGAGCCGAGATTGTGCCACTGCACTCCAGCCTGGGCAACAGAGCGAGGCTCTGTCTCAAAAACAAAGGAAAAAAAGAAGCCGGCCAAATCCCACCAAAACCAAGATGGCCATCAGGGTGACCTCTGGTCGTCCTCGCTGCCACACTCCCATTCCCAAGAGCACCGTGACAGTTTAAAAATGCCATGGCAACGTCAGGAAGTTACCCCAGACGCTCTAAAAAGGGGAGGCATGAATAATCCACCCCTTGCTTCGCACATCGTCAATAAATAACCATAAAAATGGGCAACCAGCAGCCCTTGGGGCTGCTCTGTCTATGGAGTAGCCATTCTTTTGTTCCTTTACTTTCCTAATAAACTTGCTTTCACTGTACTCTATGGACTTGCCCTGAATTCTTCCTTGTGCGAGACCCAAGAACCCTCTGTTGGGGTCTGGATTGAGACCCCTTTCCTGTAACAATCCCATACTTAGTCTGTTTTCTTTTTTATTTAAATTTTTTTCTCTGTGCATTTTTGTCTGAGATGTTTCTATCGATCTATCTTCAAGCTTACAATTTTTTCCCTGTCATGTCCGGTGTACTGATAAACCCATCAAAGGCATTATTTATATTTTTTTTTACTTTTTGAGACAGAATTTCACTCTGTTGCCCAGGCTGGAGTGCAGTGGTACAATCACAGCTCACTACAGCCTTGACCTCCCAGGCTCAAGAAATCGTCCTGCCTCAGCCTCCAGGTACCTGGGACTACAGGCACATACCACCATGCCTGGCTAAGTTTTGTATTTGTTGTAGAGATGAAGCCTTGCCATGTTGCCCAGGCTGGTCTCAGACTCCTGGGCTCAAGTGATCCATCCATCTCAGCCTCCCAAAATGCTGAGATTACAGGTGTGATCCATGTGCCCAGACAGCATTCTTTATTTATGTTAGTGTATTTTTATTTAATTTCTAGTGTTTTCTTTTTTTTTTTTTTTTTTGAGACAGAGCCTTGCTCTGTCACCCAGGCTGGAGTGCAGTAGCGCCATCTCGGCTCACTGCAACTTCTGCCTCCCGAGTTCAAGCGATTCTCCTGCCTCAGCCTCCCGAGTAGCTGTGACTACAGGCGTGTGCCACCATGACCAGCTAATTTTTTGTGGATTTCACCATGTTAGCCAGGATGGTCTCGATCTCCTGACCTCGTGATCCACCCTCCTCGGCCTCCCAACGTGCTGGGATTATAGGCGTGAGCCACTGCACCCAGCCAATTTCTAGTGTTTTCTTTTGATTCTTTCTTAGAGTTTCCATCTCTGAGCTTACATTAACTCTACGTCCTTGCAGTAGAATCCTGCATGTGTTAATCATAGTCATTTTAAATTCCCTGTCTAATCATTCCAACATTTGTATCATATCCAGATCTGGTTCTGGTGCTTGCTCATTTCTTCAGACTTTGCTTTTTCTTGCCTTTTAGCATAGCTTATAACATTTTTTGAAAGCCAAACATGATGTAATTGAGTAATAGAAATTGATGTAAATAGCCCATCAGTGTGAGGTTTATGTTAATCTGGCTGGAAGTTGGGCCATATTTAATGTTTTCTGTATGTTGGGGCTTAAAAACCAATACCCCAAAATACGGCATTTTGACATGCTGAGCTGAAGAAGCTTCAAGGTCTCTCTGACCTCCCTCATCACTTTCTCTGCCATATAAGTTGAAGTTCCTTTATCTGCCTATCTACTGTGGAAAATAAGTCCCACCACCTAAGAACACCTGAACAGACATGTTACAGGTACAATGACTGTCTCAGAGTTCGGAATCCATTCATTCTCCCTAGTAATCCTCTCAAGAGAATTCCTCTTCTGCCCGCTACCATAGCCTGTTTGATCAGGATGCAAGCCCCCATTCTTTCGGTAACCTCGAGATGGTATACAAGATTTTGTACATCACTGGGAGGTTGGGTCTTCATTCTGAAGGCTCCCATGTATACACATTAAATAAATCTGTATGCCTTTTCTCCCATTAATCAATCTGCCTCATGTCAGTGATGTTTTTCAGCAAGCTTTAGGGGGCCAAGGGCCTTGCTTCAAATTCCTATTGTCCTTATTTTTTTCTACTCCTTAGAAAGAATTTGTGTCTTCAACTCTCTTAGCTGTAATACACTGTACTGAATTACACTGGAGCCCTTTTGGAATGGTGGTGGAGGAAACCAGAATAATTTCACACCAAAATACATTGCCCCAGTATGATGAGTATTTTGAATTAAGGCTCTTAGAGATCAGCAGATGCTGGAACGGGTTTTTTCTTAGCTACATAAAAACTGGACCCACCAAGGAGAACAATTGCTTCCCATCCCCTCCCTGAAATCTCAATATCTATGACAGAGATGAACTACACCAGGATGGACCTTTTCATCAGATATCTGTCTCTCAGGGTCATTCACATTCCAAAGAGAATCATTTACAGATTAACTTTTGATCCACTCATTCTTCCTAATAATAATTTATTGATCCTCAAAAGAAATACCCTGGCTTTTCAAATTAGATTCAGAAAAAATAAGAAAGAATTACCTACATTTCCCATTTGCTCCCTCCCCTATGAAGAAAGTTACATAAACATCTGGATTCCATCGGGTTATTGGGTGATCATTCTCCTGCAAGTCCCCCATGCTACACACAGTACAATGAATTTGTGTGTCTTTGTCTCCAATTCATCTACCTTTTGTCAGTTGATTGTCAGCAAACCTTCAGAGAGCAGAGAGGAAGTTTTTCTTTGTTCCCTACAGTGACAAAGTGTAGAGAAGAGGAAGTCATCTGTAATCACATGATTAAATCGTCTTTTTTTTTTTGAGATGGAGCCTCGCTCTGTCACCCAGGCTGGAGTGCAGTGATGCAGTCTCAGCTCACTGCAACCTCTGCTTCCCAGGTTCAAGCGATTCTCTTGCCTCAGCCTCCTAAGTAGCTGGGATTACAGGCGCATGCCACCACGCCTGGCTAATTTTTGTATTTTTAGTAGAGACAGGGTTTCACCATGTTGGTCAGGCTAGTCTTGAACTCCTGACCTCGTGATCCGCTGGCCTCAGCCTCCCAAAGTGCTGGGATTACAGGCATGAGCCACTGCGCCCGGGCAAATCATAGTCTTTTAGTGGGTCTGGGTCCTCGGACTGTGACTTTGGCAGGTGTTTCTCAGCTTTCCCACCACCACTTCCATCTCAGGTGAGACAAGGAGCTGGAGTAGGAGAAATGCCTTTCCCGCAGATGGGTTAAAGCTCTGGGAATCTTGGAGAGTAGGTCTTTGTTACGTAAAATGCTCTTTTCACTATGGTCGCCCTTCCCCTCCTGCCAGATCCATGTCAGTATCTTTGCTGGCTCTTCGTTGTTTCTTCACCGTGCGAACCTGGTGATTTCCTAGAGGTAAAACCCATACAGTGCGAGGAGGGCCAAAGACTGCCTCCCCCAGGAGTTTCCCACTTTCACAGTCGTCCACTCAGCATCTGGCAATCCATCAAAATTATGCAAAATTGAAGTGTTCCTACCAGTTTGAACAAAGTGAACTCAAGCCCCCGGGGACTTTATGGCTCCAGGGGCTTCTGCTCTGGGAAAACACGTCTGGGCCGTGACTCTGGATGCAACTGTCTCCCCAGATCTCATGGCAGTGTTTGCCTTGATACCTCAGCTGTCTGAGGAGCCCATGAAAAGTTGCTGATTTTCAGTTTGTTCAGCGTGTTCTTACTGGAAAAAGGAAAATCATGACTTCCAAGCTCTCTACATGTTGGAGCTGAAACCAGAAGTCCCTTTCAGCACTTTAAAGTTGCCATTCCACTATCTTCTGGCCTCCATTATTTCTGATAAGTCATGCAATTACAATTTGCATGTAACGTGCCATTTTTCTCCGGCTACTTTCAAAAGCTTTTCATCTGTAGTTTTCAGCAGTTTGACTTTGACATGCTCAGGTATGGCTTTCTTTGTATATTTGGATGGGGCAGGGGAGCAGGGAAAAAGAGGGGAATTTTCTGAACTGGAATATGTAGATTTGTGTGTTTCACCAAAGTTTAGAAAATCCAGTCACTATTTGTTAAAAAAAATTTTTTTTGCTTCATTATCTCTGCCTTCTCCTTTTGGAACCACAGTTACATGTATCTTAGGCCTTTTTGGATATCATCCTACAGTTTACTGAGGCTCTGTTCATTTTGTCTAGTCTTTTTTTTCCATGATATTCAGACTGGATGGTTTTTATTCATCTTTATTAAGGTTCACGAACTCTTTTCTCCTTTCTCCTTCATTTTGAAATTAATAATGTTCAATCTTGTGTCATGTTTATGAGATTCGTTTGGAAGTTGAGTTGCATTTTAGTCATAGAGGAGAAATCTGGCTGACATCACTTTAACTGAACAATCAAACAACGTCACCTTAATTGAACGATCAAACTTTAATATCACCTATAATGGGACTAGAAGACATTGGGTTTCCCCTTACCCCACCCCACCACCATGAAATACAATGAATGGGAAGTAAACGATATCATCTAGGTACTGTTCCTGTCGAAAATGTTTAACATACATCCTGAGGAAACAATCAGAAATATTCAAGTTCTGTAAATCAGAACTATTCAAATTCTCTAGACTTCTCAAAAATGTCAGTGTCATAAAAAACCAACAAAAAAAAAAGTCAGGAGGACTATTCTAGATTAAAAGATACTAAAGAGACTTGGCAACTAAATGAAATGTGTGATCCTTGATTGTATCCTAGATATTTTTTAAATCCATATACAATGGACTTAGGAAAACTTTAACATTACTACCTAATAATAGTTTTGTATCAATGTTATGTTTTCTCAAAGTAATACTAGGATCATGTTTGTGTAGAGTCCTATTTTTAGGAAATAAATAGTATTTAAGGATGAAGAATCACGATGCCTGCAACACACTTTCAAATAGTTAAATACAATTAGAATATATATGCATATATATACACATTTTAATATATAATGAATATATGTGTGTGTTCATGTGTATCTCTGTGTGTGTCTGGGTGGAGGAGAGAGGAAAAAGAATTCAAATGTAGCAAAACATTAAAATTGGTGGATCTAGCTGAAGAATATATGAATGTTTATCACACTATTCTTAATTTTTATTGAAGTATCACATACTTACAGAAAAGTATGCAGATCATAAGTGCCCATTATTGAGCTGTTCTTGAGATTTTTCTGTAGGATTGAAATTTTTTAAATAAAATTTTGGGGAAAAGAAAACTGGTCACAGACTAGGTTCTATATACTGTCAGTTAGTCACACATGCCTAGGCGAGCAGACTCTGAAACTAATGTCACTGCTACCAGGTATCTCTCTACTTGGAGCAGATATCTGAGGTCAAGGTAAACTTCTCAGGATTAAATTTTACGCCTTTCTAGCACTTGCCACAGCCTCAAACTCTCTAGTGCATAACACAACGAAACATCACAGCTCTCCTGTGTCTTGTGAGACCTTCCTACTGTGGACAGAATTCTCCCTGGGAGTGGTAAAAGGTTAAACCTACATTCGTTCACAAGCATGAAGATTTTCCAAACCAAGTATAAGCATGTCCCTCCTCCATCCCACTGCCCTCTTCTGGGAAGAGACTGGTGAACTTGCAGAGGTCAAGAAGCCGCCTGAGAGAAGAGTTCACAAGCAACACTGACTCCTTCTTTTTGAAGATTCCCACTATTAGAAGCTCTCTGATGGGCTGAGATGATACTCTGGGGTGATCTGGCAGGACAGAAGTCCAAGTAGACCCTCCTCCAAAGCTCCTCACAGGCCACTGGCAGTGTTTGGATGTGGAGTCAGAGAACAAAAGAAACTTAGCCCTCCCTAAGGGTAGATTCCCCAACCCAATCAGTTAATGAGAAAGACTGAGGGAGAGCCTTGGTTCTTCCCTTCTTCAGCCCACAACAAGTCCTTTCAGACTGAGAGAGAACAAGAATTCTTAGATAAACAAGGTGGGACATCTCAAGAGGGACAAACTTCCTGTGAGTTTGGCTGTGGGGGTGGTTAAAGTGATTAGTCTGAACATTACAAACAGATGTAGTCATATGTGTCTTCCAAGCTAGTAAAGCAAGTTTTTGTGTTGCAAGGGTCAAAGGCATTTTCAAAGGGCAAAGAAATGTTATCAATCTATTTCTCATCTGCAAATCATATACCCCACACTGAAGGAGATATGTTCAAATTCTCACTGCCCACTTGTCCCCGCCTACTCAGTCTCTCCACACTCCTTCTTCCTCCCAAGTGGAGAGGCAGCAGCCAGTGCTGATGGGGAGCCAGGGAATGAGGCAGGAGGACGAGTCTCAAAGGACCTTTGTTACCGTAGGTAGTCAGACATGAGCAGGGCAGGAAAGGGCCCCCCACCCCCGACCAGAAATGTCAGGCGACCATCAAGTGATGGTCGGGCGGTTGTTAACTGTCTCTTTAAAATATTAATAATAATTGGTCACAGCCAGCACTAGGGAAAGGCAGTCTCCCAATAGATAGAAACGCCTGAAACTGGCGATCAGCACCTTCCCAGTGAGATCTCAGGAGCTTGGCAAGTGGGCTCACGCATGCGCACCAAGAGGAACAATAGCGGAGTTTAACTGGTGTATGACCTTCCTCTAGGAATGCTGGACTGGTAAGGGAGAAACGCCTCAAGTGAGCATGCGCACGACCTCAGTAAACACTGCGCATGCGGCCTTCCCAAGTGCTGGCAAGCCACTATGTTTGTGGGCAGCCCACCCCAAGGGAAGCATCAGGGGAGATGCGTTGCGACCACCGGAAGTGTGCCAACTTATAAAACCCTGAGTCAAAGGTCAAACTGTGCACTTGATCTCTCAAGTCACCCTCCTGGACCTCTTCCAAGTGTACTGTACGTCCTTTCATTCCCGCTCCAAAGCTTTTGAATGCACTTTCACTTCTGCTCTAAAACTTGCCTTGGTCTCTCATTCTGTCTTATGTCCCTTAGTCAAATTTTTTCTTCCAGGGAAGCAAGAATTGAGGTTGCTGCAGGCCAGTACAGAGTCGCTGCTGCGAAGATACTTTGGTGCCGTGCGACTCAGATCCATCCCCTAGCGGTCACACCGTGAACTTTTCGGATCCATCCCCTGGCGGTCACACTGTGAACTTTGCTTTAGTCACGTGGCTTCTCCCTTCCCCTGCCATTACTCCGGCTCAACGAAGTAATAATCGGGCTCAATAGCAAAGAGTTGGAACCAACCCAAATGTCCAACAACAATAGACTGGATTAAGAAAATGTGGCACATATACACCATGGAATACTATGCAGCCATAAAAAATGATGAGTTCGTGTCCTTTGTAGGGACATGGATGAAACTGGAAAACATCATTCTCAGTAAACTATCGCAAGGACAAAAAACCAAACACTGCATGTTCTCACTCATGGGTGGGAATTGAACAATGAGAACACATGGACACAGGAAGGGGAACATCACACTCCGGGGACTGTTGTGGGGTGGGGGGAGGGGGGAGGGACAGCATTAGGAGATATACCTAATGTAAATTATGAGTTAATGGGTGCAGCACACCAACATGGCACATGTATACCTATGTAACGAACCTGCACATTGTGCACATGTACCCTAAAACTTAAAGTATAATAATAATAAAAATCATGTTTACAAGCAAAAAAAAAAATAATAATAATCGGGCTCAAACGCCACACAGAAGGCTTTGGCTCTAAAAAAATTTTTGTTCTGGCTTCAAATAAGGCTGAACTCTTTTTTTCTAAAGTGATCCAAGAGTAAGGATTATGTTTCTCTGAACGTACTGGGTTTTGTATGAGGTCTCTGAGCCAGGACACACATTTTAACTGAAATCACACAATCTCAAAGTATGTTTGTATAGCCCAATTTCATCTGGAAAAGCCAATACTGCTACACAAGGATTTTTTTTTTTTAATTCCAATACAGTGAAGTAGTTGGAGCTCAGTAGCCCAGAGATGTGAATTGTGCTCTCAACTTCATTATTTTAATGTTTAATTTGAGCCTTTTTTTTTCTTTTGAGACAGAGTCTCACTCTGTCCCCCAGGCCTTCACCTCCCAGGCTCAAACAATCCTCCCATCTCAGCCTGAGGAGTAGCTGGGACTATGGCCATGTGCCACCACAGCCAGATAATTTTTTTATTTTTTTGTAGAGACAAGGCCTCACTGTGTTGCCCAAGCTGGTCTTGAACTCCTGGGCTCAAGTGATCCTCTCATCTCGGCCTTTCAAAGTGCTGGAAATACATGTGTGAGCCCGTGCGCCCAGCCTCAAGCATCTTCATTATGATATGCATAAATATGTATCTATTTCAGCAAAGAAGAGAACTCATCCAACAGCCCACACCAGACAAAGCAAAAATCGTGTAATTTTACTTTTGGCAACATCTCTATTGCATTGACTGGAGAGGGCTTGGCACTTCCCATGGAAAGGATGTCAATTTAAAGTAAAATATTATTGAAAACTTTATCCACTTGTGTTGGAGCCAAGTAGCAAAAGAGGCACTAGAGTTTCTCCTGTCCTGCTGCTAACATCATGGTCTCAAGTCCAGGCACAGTATCTGGAAATACATTTGGGCATCCTGCCTGACTTCTTCCTGCAGCATGGCTGCCACCATAATTGCAGAAGAACATCCAGAGGCAGGTCCCTTGACTAACAGCCGTGCCTGCATTTCAACAGCCACTGGACTGCACCTGTGGAGAGAATCGCGGCAGCCAAAATCTCTTTGTGGTAGACAAAAGCACCAAGAGCTTGTTGTGTCGAAATCAGGAAGGCACACTAAGATGAGTAAGAATAATTTGCAGACAGACCAACCACTAACTCTATAGCCTGTTTCTAGAGGAGGTGAAAAATGCTTCCATTAAAATCCTGTATTTCACATTCTCTAAATATTTGAGCTTCCTGACAGGCATTCTTCTCGGAGCTGGGGAGGAAGCTTGACTCAGCTCAGCTTTGTAGGCACACACCAACGACAGGATACACTTGTGCAGCGTCCCAGGGTCAGGAGAGCTGGAGCAGGTCCAGCTCCTCCACAGCTTGGGGCGTGGTGGGCAGGCAGCAGAGAGGAAAAGAGTGGGAAAAGCTGGACAAGGACTAATTGAAAGCCAAGGTCGTTACTCTGATTCAATCATTCCTTCCTGGAAAGAGAGCGGTTTTGTGCTTAACCTCGTGGCCTAAGGTTTCCAGGATATTGCTGGCTCCTGGATCTCTCTGGGGCCAGCTTATTTACCAGGATTCCAGGCCCAGGGACAGAAGGATGTGAGAGGAAATTACTCAAATGGGACACAAAGAGAAACCAAAGGCAAAGAAAAAGCTTTTAAAAATGCTACTCACAGATCCTTCCAGTAGAAATTGCAATCAGTTAAACAGATGCCATATTTTTATTGCCCACTGCAGCTTTAAAGTGTATTTCATGGAGTTTCAGACTATTTAAATTTTTTTCCAAAAAGAGTGTCATTTGGAGAATGCCCAAAGGGAGAAAAGCAAATTGATAACTTCTAAAAAACTCAGTTTAACCTTTTGCAAGCCCATCTCTGAATATGCCCAAATGTATGCAAGATCTTCCTTAAAGTTTTCCAGAGTGAGAGGACAAAGTGCCTGTCTCCCAGGACAGCCTTCCCAGTTTCCTCCTACACAGTGTTGGCTGGAGCACGTCAAAGCAGACCGTGTTTTAACTTAGCGCTTTGCCATTCCTTGGCATGTGGTCAGTCACCTGAGAAGCAGAGTCCACACAGATGCAAGTGAGGATGCCAGGAATGGGGAGCGTGACCTGGAGGACCTCTGTGATGTACTCAATAAAACCAAGGTGAGCAGGGTCTCAGAGCAAGACAGTGGTGTCTAATGGATGTCTTTCTAAAGCAAAGACCCGATGAATCGCTGAAGATCTCCCTTGGGGACAATGAGGCAGATTTGTATTTTAACCCCAGAGGGCCAAAGTAGGAACAAAAGGGAAACAGGATTTAGTTCCATACAAGGAAGAACATTTTAGCTGGATGCCCCAGGAAGCAGTGAACCCCCTGACCTTGGCCTACCTCTAGTGTACCCCAGGTGACTGTTGCCGGGGAATCTGTGGAAGGGACTCTTGTGGTGTGTAGACGGCAGAACCAGCCTAAAGTGTCTGCATTAAGTATTGACTCAGAGAAAGGCAGGGCAGTAAAGGGATATTTCCCCAAGGAAGGAGGCCTTCTGATATCAGCATTTCAAGTTCCCAGCAAAGGCACATTCCGAAAAGGTCATTGCACATAAGCACTGGAACTTCTGAGGGTAGGGCCTTAACTGATTCATTTTCGTGCTCCTCTGTAATAAATGAATGGATGAGTAAGTGAGTGAATGAAAATTGATCTGCTCTTCAAGGAGAGTGATAGGATACTATGTACCCCCAGCCTGGGGGACAAGCAGAGGAACAGTGCAGGAAGGCTAGGAAAGTATGTTGGGGCAAGATTATGAAGACCCTTAAGTGGTAGATGGAAGAATTTGCATTTAATATGGCAAAATAAGCCTCAGCCTATGCCCCAGCCTAAATGTAGGAAACAGTCAGCTCACACTCCCAAATCTCCCTAGCTCACAGCTCCAATATCCTCTTGCTCACACCCCAAGTCTCCCCCACCTCACACTCTAAATCACCCAAGGGCACACTCCAAATATCCCCTCGCTAAGGATGATTGTGAAGTATTCCATGGGGTCTTTTCAAGACTTAATCCTTCTGGAACCACGTGATCAACATCCCTGTCTATCCAATCTCTCCAAGACTGTGGCAGAGACAGCTAACATTATCAAAGACTGACGTTTCTTTGCCAACTGGTCTTTCAATGAGTCAGGGTAGTCTAACTCCTGTGATAGAAACTTCAAAATTTCAGTGGCCTAACACAATAGACATTTATTTCCCATCATGGCAGAGTCCAAGGCAGACATTCCTGGGCAGCCTTCTGTGATCGGCTTTGTCTGTCTTGAATTCTTCCCTCTGCTAGGACCTCAGAGTACTCTTATTCAGCTGGTGAATCACAAAAGAGGCCATAGAAAAGGCACACTTCTTAATCATCACAACATATTAGTGAAAGACACCAGTTCTATTATTATCTTATTCATGAAAACTAGTCTTTCACCTAGCTGCAAGGGAGGCTGGGAAAAACAGTCCCTAACAGAGAAACTAAAGCTGCTTTGTAGCCACAGCTCTACACTCCAAAAGATTCTTTAAAGTTCAGGTAGAACTTTAAAGAATCACTAAATATGAAGTGTGGGCTGGCAGGGGGTTGCAGACTCTGAGACTGCAGACACACGAGGGGCTCTCACATACAGACTTCTCCAGAAACCTCCACCCGTGCTCTCAAGAAAGATTGGGCAAGAGAGAGAACAGGAGAAAGCCACCCTGAGAGGTGCAGTCCTGCAGATAGGAGCACTGACGCTGCAGGCAAAAGCATAAAGCCTTGTCCAGGATCTTCTCCCCTGAGGCCTTAAGCCAGTAGGCAAAGGGCAAACCTTGCTGTCCCAAGAGCACTCGCTGTAAGTAGGAGAAGGAGTAAAGATAAAAACTTCAACCTCTGAGGAGGGGCAGAGACCACCCTGGCTGGATCCAGCTGATTAGAGATATTCTGTTGGGTGGGTGGTGGGGAGGGGGCAGAAAACTTTCTTGGGCACAAGAACTGCCTAAAATACACAGCAGTTTGGCTGCCACAGGGAAGAGGGGCAGGATTACTGAGAAAGCTCCAACCTCCAAATCAAGAGACACACAAGGCCTGCCTAAGACTGAGGCTGAATCAAGACAACAGGACACACCCCTGTCCTTGTCACCATCCCGTTGGTCAGGCTGAGGCACTGAACAACAAGCAAAATCTCCTGTTGGCCTGTTTCCTGCAGAACCAGAGATGATCGGGAATGCTGAATTCTCTGGGTCATAGAATTTCAAGCCTCAAAGGCAGTGTGTGAGTAAGGGACCCTAAAGAGCTCCCCCTGTCTATTTGAATTTCAGGCCCACAGACATCATCGGTGCTGTGAAGAGGGGAGCTGGGAGGAGGGTGTTGACATTAACACATCAAACTTTAGCACATCAAATGAAGAGGTCAGTGGTTCTTACAGTTCAATAACAATGGAAGAAAACACGGGCAAAGGACATGAATAGAAGTCCAAACAAATGACCAACCAACATGTGAAAAGATGTTCAAGCTCACTCCTAACTAAAGAAATACAAACTAAATAAGCCAACACCATTTTCATCTTTCTGATCGGCAAAGATGGAAAACTCTGATATCACTTTGTGTTGACAACGGTGTGGGGAAGCAGACTTCAGAGGCAGAGACTCTTAGTGTGAATTTGAACTAGTGCAGCCTTTTGAGATGGCAATTTCACACATATCAACATGGCCAAAGTACCATTTCACTCTTCCATAGTTATCCAACAAATACACACTGGTAGAGTCTAAAATTTCCTGGAAATACAGTCAAGCGCCATACAACTGTAAGTACATTTCAGTCAACAACAGACCGTCAATATGACGGGGGTCCAAAGAGATTGTAATCCTGTATTTTTACTGTTCCTTTTCTATGTTTAGGCATGCTTAGATACACTAATACTTACCATTGCATTACAATTGCATGCAGTATTCAGTACAGTAACATGCTGTACAGGTTTGCGGCGTAGGAGCAATAGACAATACCAGACAGTCCAGGTGTCTAATAGGCTATGCCATATTGGTTTCTGTAAGTGCACTCGATGATGTTTGCACAATGATGAACTTGCTTAACAATATATTTCTCAGAACATATTCCCCTTGTTAAGTGATGCATATATAAATATATAAATATCCATGGCCATTCATCACATACACCAGCCTGACGAATCTGTTTCCAAATTGCCAGTGGTATTAATAGAAGGCCCCGGCTTGGCCTAAGTACATGGTCAGAGCCACTCTGCCCCAAGCCCAGTCCTGTGTGCAAAGTGACATGGAGCTTTGGTAAAAGTCTCCCTCCAAGACAGCTGGAAAAGGCAAAAGAAAGATTCTGTTTCCTGCGTTCTGGAGATGGTTTCTTCTCAAAGGCAACCCCATCAGAGTGTAACCGCCCAGTAGGTTCACCTTGCCTGTGGCCTAGAGAGCTGATTTATCAAGACAGGAAGATTGCAATAGAGAAAGAGTAATTCACACAGAGCCAGCTGTGTGGGAGACTGGAGTTTTATGATTACTCAAATCAGTCTTCTGAGCACTTGGGGATCAGAGTTTCTAAGGATAATTTGGTGGGTAGGGGAAGGCCAGTGAGTTGGGAGTTCTGGTCAGTTGGGTTGGAGATGAAGTCATAGGGAACTGAAGCTATCCTCTGGTGCTGAGTCAGTTGTTGGGTGCGGGCCACAAGACTAGATGAGCCAGTTTGTCAGTCTCGGTGGTGACAGCTGATCCACTGAGTGCAGGATCTGCAAAATATCTCAATCATTGATCTTAGGTTTTACAACAGTGATGTTATCCCCAAGAGAAATTTGGGAAGGTTTAGAATCTTGTAGCCTCCAGCTGCAGGACTCCTAAACCATAATTTCTAATCTTGTGGTTAATTTGTGAGTCCTGCAAAAGCAGTCTAGTCCCCAGGCAGAAAGGGGGTTTGTTTTGGGAAAGGGCTGTTACCATCTTTGTTTCAAAGCTAAACCATAAACGAAGTTCCTCCCACAGTTAGTTCAGCCTATGCCCCCAGAATGAACAAGGACAGCCTGGAGGTCAGATACAAGACGGAGCGAGTCAGGACGGCTCTCTTTCCCTGTGGCAACCGTCTCGGTTATAATTGTTGCAAAAACAGTTTCCATCGTGCAACAGAAAAGTCAACAACAAAGTTGAATCTGACTTCAGGAAAATGTGAAGAATTATTTAGCCCAATGACCTCCAGACTAATAAGAAATCTTACCTTCAACCAGCAGGTTTTGTTGGAGAAACTGAGTGGAAATACAGAAACTTCAGCCAGCTTCCCCTCTTGCTTTTGCTAGGAGGGAAAGAGAGACATAGGAGCTTTGACGAGTGCCTTGGGATGCTCTAAACCTTAATTAAGTCAGTACTGAAAAATTTAAGTACCCAAAGGCTGTCTCTCCATAACAGAACAATTCTCACAGCTAAATCTCAAACTGTAGCTTTGACTTAACGGAAGTTTTCACCTTAGGGAAAATTAATTGCTAAAAAGTTCTTTTCATTGTTTTAAATAAGGTCATGTTAACTTCTTTTCTAGCAATCAGCAATTTCCACTGCAATTTTTAAAAAAATCTTCTTTGGCGCTCTGTGCTTATAAACTAAATACTAGGCATCCCTAGCTTCTCGTGATCTCACCTGGAGATCATACAAGTCAGGAAATGAAACAAATTACTCTCCTGATGAGAATAACAGGTACTCTCCAGGCCTTCGGACTGTAACTACACATGCAGACCAGTTTGGGAGGAAGTGTCTAGATGTGCAGACAAGCAGCTAAACCAGATTTCTGTAATTTACTTACTATTTCCCCAAATTTTCTTATTTGCATAGACCTAACCTCAGATTAATACACAGACTCAGAGAATACTATGAATTTTTAAATTCCTAATAATCAGTCCCAATCAATTTCCTCCACAAAAGAAAATTCAACCCTTGTACTTTCTGTGAAGCCAGGCACCGTGCTTAGACGAGAAGAGTAGCTGAGAACATGGATTCAGACAGGCCTGGGTTCAAGGCCTGGCTCTGCCATTAATGAGCTGCTGTGACTTTGGACAAATTATTTTATTTCTTTGAACCTTGGTCACCTCATCTGTTATGTGAATAATAACCATCTTACAAGTGCCCAACAGCAGCATGAACTACATGAGATCATACAGCATGAAGCGGTGATCAAAGTTCCTGGAAGGTAATCAGGGGCCCAACCAGTGTCAACTGTCAGTGCAATTAGAGGAAGACCTGCTGCTGATAACTTATGCCTAGAGAAGTTGCTTCCATCTCTGCCAAATCAGGCCGTGGGGCCAGGTCATCTCCAAGGGCCCCTTCAGAGCTGATGGCTGAGGGGATGTTCGAGCCTCTGGCAGGATTAGTTAAGCAGGTGCTCCTAGCTCCCTACTTCTGGTTTCCGTGGTAGGGAATTTCTGTGAAAACAGCAAAGGACTGCCCTTTCCATCTGGGCTGGCTGAGGATGTAGTGAGCTCTTCATCAATGAAGGCAGGCGAGGAAATGCTTGACAACCACTTGCTGGGAATATAATAGAAAAGATTCAAACATCAACAAAGGTCAAACTACAGATCGTGTGGGGAGCTGCTTCCAACCCAAGTTTCCCATAATTCACATGCTCTAAACTCCCCAAGAGCCAGTCTTTGTCGTTAGAACCAGTCACCTAGAAAATCTGTGAGTCAGTCACCCTGTGCCTGTTTGTCCTTCCAGGCAAAGGTAACATGGCCAAACCCAAGCCAAATCTGGGTCTTGCAGGCAGGAGGATAGTAAAGGACCAGGTCAGAAGCTTTCCAAAGTGAATCGCTGATTGTGGCTGGTACACCCTGGAAAGGACCAGGTCAGATGCTTTCCAAAATGAATTACTGGCTGGGCGCAGTGGCTCACGTCTGTAATCCCGGTACTTTGGGAGGCCGAGGCAGGTGGATCACCTGAGGTCAGGAGTTCAAGAACAGCCTGACCAACATGGAGAAACCCCGTCTCTACTAAAAATACAAAATTAGAGGGATATGGTGGTGCATGCCTGTAATCCCAGCTACTCAGGAGGCTGAGGCAGGAGAATCACTTGAACCAGGAGGCAAAGTTTGCAGTGAGCCGAGATTGTGCTATTACACTCCAGCCTGGGCAACAAGAGTGAAACTCTGTCTCAAAAAATAATAATAATAAAAATAAAAATGAATTACCGCCTGTGGCTGGTACACCCTGGAATTCCTCACCCAGGAATCCAAAAGAAATTAAAGGCCTGAGATGAGGGCCTTGGGGAAAAGAGCCAGCAGCCCGCATTGGTAGTAAGAAGCTGAGTGAAATAATGAAACAGTGAGATGTCAGGCAAAAACTACCTGGAACGGAGTGTTTCATTCACAAGAGTGACTCCATCTCCTCAGAGTGTTAATGACACATGGACTTCCTTATGTTATTGCTTAGTTTCTGTTAAGGAATGGAACACAGAGTTCTGGGAGACAAGCAGGAAGACCCATTACCAGAGGTGATGTCATCAGGTAGAACAAGACGCGGCCTCCTGGGTCAAAGTGCCAGCACCAAGGCTGGCTGAGGCAATGGCGCCACCATCTAGTTTCACTTTGTCGACATGGTCTTGGGAAGCTATCAGCACCTATGGGTCTAGCACCCGTTCGCGCCCACGCTGCTTCTATGCAGATGTTTTCTGGCTCTCGGTCCTCCAGGGCCTCCAAGCACTTTGCAAAATGCCCTTAATGAAATGAATTCTCACTGCAAGTATTTCCCAAGATCGTCTCCTTTCTGTTGACAAGGCAGCAGGCCCAGGATGGCGAGGTGACGTGGTCAAGGTTGCACATGCGTTTTCTCAGCTGACGATGGTGGAATTTTGACCACCAGAAACAGCAGACTAAATAACTGTACCACCTTTAGAATAGATGGTCCTGGATTTAAATCCTGCTTACTGTCTGTGTGATCTTAGATGACTTACTTCACCTCTCTGTACCTCCGATTCTCTAACTATGAAGTGGGGATGAAACTAGAAACCATTTCACAATATTTTGTGAGTATGAAGATGCACAGTGCTTAGAGCAGTACCTGGGCATGGCAGACATGGGAATAGTAGTTGCTACCATCATGGTGCCCACATCACTCAGATGCCTGGCAGTGGCAGGGAAAAGAGTAGCTTTATAAGTGGGAAGAGAAAAGTGCCCTGTCCCTCAAAGGAGGTGTGGCTCAAAGGTCAACCCTGCCTCACCCTCCTGTCGGCCACCCATCATCCAGACTGGCTGCTCTCCTCTCCCCCATCAAACCTCAATAGGGTGGTTTGAGGCCCAGCATCTGCCAGAATGGGGCCATTCCAAAGCAAGCAAGAGGCAAGAGAAGCTGAAGGGGATCTCAGAGCCACTGGCCCCCTGGGAGGAGCAGCAGGGCAAGGCTTTCTATGATGCTTCCCCTCTTGACAAATGTTCTTGGCTCCTCTGGCTGCTGCCTCTGCCAAGAGCCAGCCTTGGTCTGGGTTGTACATTTTCTCCCGGATAATGACCTAAGCACAGCCTTTCTAGGGATTAATAATGACCACTGGGAGGGCCGACAGCCCAGAAAACATTGTGCATCATCTCAGCTCCGCTCTTCTCTAGGCAAGAAGATCTCTACCTTCTCTGGGAGATGAAAAGGGCTTTGAGACTACAGGGACAGCACCTCTGTAACTATCTTACGCAGGATCCCTGAATGCTGATGGGCTCACTGGGCCAGCTGGAGTCCCAGGGCTGAGCTCCCAGTGACTACCCCAAGGTCAACTGGTGTTCAGGGTGGGCAGGGCAACCATGCTGGTACAGGGTGCTGGGTGCAGGGGAGGTGGAGGGGAGAGGGGGAATGGGTGTTGGGGACAGGATTCCTGTTCTCAGAGGTAAGGCCAAAGGGGCTGATCAGACAAGTGCACAAGTAGCTATGAGACAACCTAGAGAGTAAGACGTGCCACTCAAAGAAGGGGGACACATTGCTTCTAACTGCAGAAGTCTCAGAAGGTCGTGTAGAGGAGGTGGAAGGAACGTGGGCTGGGCAGAGCTGGAATCTGCTGGAATGGAGTAGAAAGACTCCAGGTGGCATGAGCAATGTGGCAGGAACGTGCTGGGTAGGAAGACACGGTCCAGCAGGGCTGGAGTGAAGGAGCCTGAAGGGGTATTGTGTGCAATGGTGCTCAACTCCTAAAATGCCAAGCCAACCACGGGTTTCTCTAGGAGGGAATAGGGAGAGGCTGGAAGGCTTGGGGTGGCCCTGGATTGGGGAGTGCAGGCCATCTGTTGCATCCTGATGAGTTCAAGTACGTGCCCCTTTGTCTCCATGACAGGCCTGGGTTACTGGGTGCTGGGACATCAGGCCTGCAGGACCCCACAGGGTGTGTACCCCCTCCAGAACCCTCCAATGTCCTCCAGGGGCCCTGCCCACCCCTGACCTGACCCAGGCACCACAGGCGTTAGGGACAGTTGTGCCAGTTGGCTCCCCAGAGGGCCAGAACGGGAAGACCCAGCCCCAACTTTCCCCTTTCTCCCACATTCAAGGGAGTTGCAAGAAGCAGTTGTACTTGAGGCCCCACTTGACAGATTGGCTTACGCAGGCCTCTTTAGCAGAGAGTGGCCTTGTCAGTTCACAGGTTCAAATGACTGTTACCATGCTGGTTCTGATCTGCAGCAGTGCCGGGCCGTCTCAAGTGCCTCCCTGGCGTCTCTGGGACTCTGGCGCTCTGTATCTGACCCCAGGGTCTGGGGTGAGGCACTTGCCCGTCAGGGGGTCAGAGGATCTGCTCAAAGCAGAAGCTGCTCTGATGCTGGGTCAGCAGTTTTCCCTCCACATGGCAACCTCCAGTCACTGTTTGCAAGGGCAGCGTCTAGATAGTGCTGGTCACTCTGGTCACTGCTCCTGGCCTCTCCTGTAGCCCCCATGGCCATTATTGCTGGCAGCCCACAGACACTCCCTGCTGCTGGCTCAGAGGGGCTCAGGCTGCAGGCACCACTTGAAAGCTGGATGTGGCTGAGACAGCAGCGTCACTGAAACTGCCCTGGGCCCTGGGCTCAAACTCGGGGGGTAGGGGAGGGTGTTCTGGGGTCTGCAGCAGCCTGCTTGGGAGTGGGAATTCAATGCGATCCATTTAATTCAACTTAAAGATTTGTTGAGTGCCTATAAGAACCAGGCCCTGGGCTGAGATTAGACATATCCAGAAGCAGATGTGGCCACAAAAAGGCCACCATTTATAGTTCAGGGGGAAGACAGGAACATCGCAGATACAACACAAGGCTTCTGCACACACCGTGTCTTCTGTCCGGATGACCCCTCCCTCATCTTTTCACCTATTTAACTTTCCCTACTCTTCCCCCAGCTTTCAGCTCAGCGTGATTTCCTTGGAAAAGGTTTCCCAGCCTTCCACGACTCAAGCAAATCCCCAGTTCTGTCCTCAGCTGGCCGCACGTCCCAGTCCTTGGCAGCACTGTCTCTCTTGCATTTGACAGTCGCCTGTATGATTCTTTCATTAATGCGTGTCTCCCCAACTAGGCTGATGCAAGCTCCGTGAGGGCAGGACAAGGGTCCACTTCCCTCACCACTCTCTGTTGAGTGCCTGGCACAGCGCCTGGCATAGGAAGAACCCCATCAATACGTGTTGGGAAAACACACGAGAAAAAGCATGTAGGACAAGGTGACTGCTAGAGTGACGCAGATGGGCACTTGAGAGCATTCAGAGAGCTGAGATGGAGGGTGTAGAAAGCTGTCATGGAGGAGCTGGCGGATGAGGAGAAGCTTGACTCTGGCAGGTAGAGATGGGATAAGGCAGGAAGAGCAGACCGCAGGAACTTGGAGGCCAGGAAGCACAGGCCACCCCTGGTGACTGGCAGGAGTTTGGTATGTCTGGAGCTTCAGGAAATGAATACACTGAGAAATGAGGTGACATGGGGTGACAAGCCTTGGATGGCAGGCTAGGAGCTGTGTTGTTAGGGGGCTGTGCGGGACCATTGCTGGCTGGAGAGAGGCTGGACCCAGGAGGAGCAGTTAGGAAGCCATGGCAGTTGGCCAGGCAGAAACCAGAGGCGAGGGCTGCAGGGCTGATGCTGAGAAGCAGTGGAGAAAGAGGCCGTGGGCATTTGGCTAAGGAAACAGCTCTGGCTCATCGTTCATCCCTCGGCCAGAATGGGGTGGGGAGCAGGGGGCAAGGGTCTACCCCCAGCTGGCTGTGTCCCTGGTGGAGCCTGAGTGGGGCCAGAGCGCCGCTGCCCTCCGAATTCCCGCCCGGCTGGGCTGCAGTGAATTTCCTGCTCCCTCCTTGGCCTGTGGGAAGATGAGGTGCTGGGAACACCTGGACAGCAGGTGCATGTGGCCAGGGTGTGCGGGGTGTCCTGCACTAGCCTCCAGGCCTCCTCTCCACCCTTCTCCACCTGGCCCTGGGCTTTGGGAGGCCATTCCTTGGACTGTGCCAGCCTGGCTGACTTGCCTTCGAGTTCCATTGGGTTGAGCCATGTGGTATAATAAAAACTATATTAGGTCTCTGTCCTCAGTTCCTGGCACAGAGCTCCTAAAACCCTCAGCATTTCCCGCGTGACAGGAGTGTCTTTTGTTATTCAACAGAGCCCCTCCCAACCGTTCCTGAGTTCATGCTAATGAGATGATTCAGGGTGGCTCTCCGAGATGGCTTTAGGATGGGGACTATCACCAGAAAAGATCAAACATGTAATTAAAGGGCGGGACCTTCAGCCCCATCCCCTGACCTTTGGGGATGGGAGAGGGGTTAGAGATTAACAGCAACGTGGGGAGCTTCCGGGTTGGTGAACACACTGATGGGAAGGCGATGTGCCCAGCCAGGGCCTGGGAGCTCTGGGCACACCCCTCCCTCCACCAGCTCACTGCCCAGGGCGTCTCTGCCATTCGCTGTCCCTGTCTTCTTCCTGAGGAGCTGGTAAACGTAAGTGAAGTATCTTCCTGAGTTCTGTCAGTCATTCTAGCAAATGAGTAAACCTAAGTGGGAAACCGCTGAATTTGTAGACAACGGGGACAGAAATGTGGGTAGCCTGGGAACCTGGAACTCATCTCAAGTGGGGGCCCTCTTACGAGACTGACCCCTTCACCCGTGGGGTCTGGGAATTACTGTCAGAATTGAATTGAACTATGCCTGGGCGTGGTGGCTCACGCCTATAATCCCGGCACTTTGGAAGGCTGAGGCAGGTGGATCATCTGAGGTCAAGAGTTTAAGACCAGCCTGACCAACATGGTGAAATCCCGTCTCTACTAAAAATACAAAAATTAGCTCGGTGCGGTGGAGCACATGTGTAGTCCCAGCTACTGAGGAGGCCGAGGCAGGAGAATTGCTTGAACCTGGGAGGTGGAGGTTGCAGTGAGCCAAGATCGCACCGCTGCACTCCAGCCTGGGTGACAAAGGAGGCTCCATTTAAAAAAAAAAAATTGAATTGAACTATTATACACCCAGTTGGTGTCAGAGAATTGGAGAATTACAGGACTGGTGTGGAAAAAAAACACACAAGCCATTGGGTAGGACCAGCAGGAGGTCAGTGGCAGGAGGAAAGCAGGGAAGTAATTCTCTCAGCTTCCTCCTTCTGGTTACTGAAGATTAACTGCATCCCCTACCAAAGACAGGACTTCTACCCAGTGGCTCTGCCACAGCTACAGCCCTGTCAGAATTCCCAGACAAGCCCTCCCACAATCTCCCACACTCTCCCACAATCTCCCACACTCTCCCACAATTTCCCACACTCTCCCACTCTCTCCCACACTCTCCCACAATCTCCCACACTCTCCCACAATCTCCCACACTCTCCCACAATCTCCCACACTCTCCCACTCTCTCCCACAATCTCCCACAATCTCCCACACTCTCCCACAATCTCCCACACTCTCCCACACTCTCCCACACTCTCCCACACTCTCCCACAATCTCCCACACTCTCCCACACTCTCCCACAATCTCCCACTCTCTCCCACACTCTCCCACAATCTCCCACACTCTCCCACAATCTCCCACAATCTCCCACACTCTCCCACACTCTCCCACTCTCTCCCACACTCTCCCACACTCTCCCACACTCTCCCACACTCTCCCACTCTCTCCCACACTCTCCCACAATCTCCCACACTCTCCCACACTCTCCCACACTCTCCCACAGTCTCCCACTCTCTCCCACACTCTCCCACAATCTCCCACACTCTCCCACAATCTCCCACACTCTCCCACAATCTCCCACACTCTCCCACTCTCTCCCACAATCTCCCACAATTTCCCACACTCTCCCACTCTCTCCCACCTTCTCCCACACTCTCCCACAATCTCCCACACTCTCCCACAATCTCCCACACTCTCCCACAATCTCCCACACTCTCCCACACTCTCCCACACTCTCCCACTCTCTCCCACAATCTCCCACAATTTCCCACACTCTCCCACACTCTCCCACCTTCTCCCACAGCTACAGCCCTGTCAGAATTCCCAGACAAGCCCTCCCACAATCTCCCACTCTCTCCCACGCTCTCCCACACTCTCCCACAATCTCCCACTCTCTCCCACGCTCTCCCACTCTCTCCCACGCTCTCCCACACTCTCCCACCATCTCCCACTCTCTCCCACGCTCTCCCACACTCTCCCACGCTCTCCCACACTCTCCCACAATCTCCCACACTCTCCCACACTCTCCCACACTCTCCCACAATCTCCCACACTCTCCCACAATCTCCCACACTCTCCCACTCTCTCCCACACTCTCCCACCATCTCCCACACTCTCCTACTCCCTCCCACCCTCTCCCACAGCTACAGCCCTATCAGAATTCCCAGACCACTCCTCCCACACTTTGCCCCTTCTAACCCTGAGGAGCTTCACCATCCCATGATGATTTTTTTTTCTTTTTTTTTTTTGAGGTGGAGTCTCACTCTGTCATCAGGCTGGAGTGGAGTACAGTGGTGTCATCTCAGCTCACTGCAACTTTTGCCCCCCAGGTTCAAGTGATTCTCCTGCCTCAGCCTCCCGAGTAGCTGGGACTACAGGCGCACGCCACCACGCCCAGCTAATTTTTGTGTTTTCAGTAGAGACATGTGTTCACCATGTTGACCAGGCTGGTCTCAAACTCATGACCTCAGGTAATCCGCCTGCCTCAGCATCCCAAAGTGATGGGATTACAAGCATGAGCCACCGAGCCCAGCCCTGAATAAATATTTCTTAGCTACACATACACTACTATTTTTCAGATTAATCTAAATGCTGTTGTAATACAAATTTATTTGAGTGTTAGAGCTTCATGTAGTTTTTTGTGCGTATGTATGTTCTTCATAAATTGATGCTGAAAATAGAACTATACTCACAAGGGAGAGGTCCTGAAACTGGAAATCATGGGAACTCTAGCAATGGGGGCCTAATTCCTGCTTCTTGTCCAGAGGAGAGATTTTAGTGGGAAGCTGTGAGTTCTCTGCCTGAGCAGACTCCTTCTCTAGTCTAGGCACATTTCTTTTTTCTTTTTTGGGGGACGGAGTCTCACTCTGTTGCCCAGGCTGGAGTGCAGCGGCGCGATCTTGGCTCACTGCAGTCTCCGCCTCCCACACTCCGCCTCCCACACTCTCCCACTCCCTCCCACCCTCTCCCACAGCTAC
This sequence comes from Symphalangus syndactylus, assembly GCF_028878055.3. NCBI lineage: Eukaryota > Metazoa > Chordata > Mammalia > Primates > Hylobatidae > Symphalangus > Symphalangus syndactylus. Next base: position 96,675,238 of record NC_072439.2, read on the forward strand.
AGCCCTATCAGAATTGATCCCAGGCTCAAGCTATTCTCCTGCCTCAGCCTTCCCGGCAGCTGGGGCTACAGGTGCACACCACCATGCCAATTAACTGAAGATTAACTGCATCCCCCTACCCCTACAAGTTAATCTTCAGTTACTTGTTGTATTTTTTTTTGTAGAGTTGTAGAGATGGGATTTCACCATTTCGTAGAGACGGGGTTTCGTTGGCCAGGCTGGTCTCAAACTCCCGGCCTGGAGTGATCTGCCCGCCTCGGCCTCCCCAGGCGTTGGGATTACAGGCGTGAGCCACCGCGCCCAGCCATTTATGCGTATTTCTATCTCTACACCTCCCTTTGGTTCATCCAGCTCTGTGCGTCCACACTCCTGGCTTGGGTGCAGCCTTTGCGCTGATGGATTGGCAACCTTGGCACAGGGATACCCATGCGGATTCCCACTGGGGGCTGGAATCATTTCTTTATCCTCTTTCTTCATTCTGGGCTAGAACAGCAAGACCGGAAGAACTCTAGAAATTAGTTGCTAACCAATCCTTTCTTTTGGAAGGCTGAGAAATTGTAGCTGGGGAGGGGAATGGGCTGTTCAAGGTGACCCTCCCTCGGTGGAATGGGGTCTCCTGACCTAACTTCAGTCCGCTTTCCATTCCACCAGAAAAGGCACTTACCAAGCTCTCATTAAATTAAGTTTTAACATGACTCAGGGTCTCTAGTCAATTTATTTTAGGCCTTTGTGCTCATTTCTATCTGAAGAAATAAATACATACCTATTTAATTTTATTTTTCTCATTTAAGCATGCCACTATTTTGAGAGCAACCAGGGAACAAAATTCTGACCCCATTAATGGGTCTCATTTTATTGGTCTTTATCTTGATAGAGCTGCTTTTTTTTTTTTCTAATTTCCTTATACACTTTGCCTTATAATTCCAACATTTAATTTTTACCTCTCGGGGAGGGCCAGGGCCTGGAAGATCTGTTTCCAATCATTAAAATTATTAAGATGATGAACAGCAGCCCCTTGATTCCCCAGTGGGCATATCAGGGTTTCAGGGTGGGGTGAGGTAGGCAGGAAAAGTGGAGGAAGGAAGCAGAAGCGAAGAACCAAGGAGAAGAGAGGAGGGAAGGCATCTCTGAGCAGCCCCAGCGCTCTGTGCAGCCCCTTTCAAAGAAGACAGCAGGTGCTGAAGGGTTGCTCGGGGCCTCATCCCCTGCCCTAGGGGGCCTGAGGCTGTTGGGAGGGGCAGGAGAGCTCCTGGAGCTAGAGGAGCCGCACCAGACCACACATTCACCTTCTGGAACCCCGAACACCGCTGGGGAACGCACGTGAGGACCCCAGGGCTGGTCTGAAAGGATGGCGAGGACCCAACTTGGGACCTGCTGAAAAGTGTCTCCTTCGCTCCCTCCCTCCCTCCCTCTCCCACTTTCTAGAGTTTCTCATTCATCCACTTTTTCATTTGTCAGTTTCCCAGTCCTTCTCTCATCAATCACTTCTTCCATTTATTTTAACTCTGTCTAAAGCCTTTATTTATCCCCCTTTTTCTCTTGACACTCATCTCTCTTTGTGTGTCCACGGTGCTGAAAACGGAACGGATAACAAATTGCTTCGATTCGGACCAGATCCTTCTGCTGAGCTCCTTGGCCTCTGAGGCCGCCTATAACAGCGCCTGCATCAACTCGATTTGTTTTGTCTCACTTACGGTCCCAGTGGCGCTTAAGTTTTCATCATGCATTTCTGTCGTCTCCTCAGTTTCCCTGTAAGCATCTTCAGGAACAAGCCCATGGCCCCCAGAGCCCCTTCTCTTCACCGAGTCCTATCCTCAGGCCTCCTGCCAGGCCCTGCAGCTGCTCAGGAAATGGGTATGGGGAGATTAATGCCTCCTCACACCCCCATGAAGGCTTCTGACCTGAATGCTTTCAGCTGGGGTGGTGGCGCAGCCAGGCGTGGCTTGAGTTGGCCTTACACCCAATCACTTCCATCATCTATCCCAAATAAAAATACACTAAGAAAAAAGAACACTCACTAGCAAATATCAGCTCAAGACAATCAGCAGACTCTTACACCCCCCACCGCCAGCTTTCTACCTGAGTCTTTCTTTCCTCCATAAAGACTGGCCCCTGGTCTAGGAAGATCTTTCCCTCCATTCTCTGACTATTTACAGTATTTATGTATTTGCCTGTGCTGAAAAAAATGATCTTTCTGTTTTGAGTAATGATTGTCAGCGCTAAGCTAGGAGCTAGTGACAGGGAAGATGACTTCATAGACTTTGTCCTTGAGGAGAACACGGCAAAGGAGAATGACAAGTAACACATACAATTAAATAGACATTCATCTTAAAATGTATTTAATTTATTTATTTATTTTTTTTAAAGAAACGAGGTCCGTATTGCTCAAGTTGGTCTCAAACTCCTGAGCTCAAGTGATCCTCCCACCTCAGCCTCCCAAAGTGCTAGGATTACAGGCATGAACCACCAAGCCCGGCCTTAAAATGCATTTTAGCAAGTACATACTATGTGTCAGGCATCATTACAGGTGTTGGACCACAGCAGAGAACAACAGAAAAGTTCAAAGAACCCTGAGAGGTTTATAGTATTTACCCATTGATAGGGCTTATAGTATTTACCCATTGTTGCAGGTTGGGCTCTCCGAGGAAATGGGCTCTGACATTGGGGTTTAGTGCACAGGACGTTTCTCTTTTTAAAATTTATTTTAAAATTATTATTAATTTTTTTTGGTAGAGAAAAGGCCTCACTATGTTGCCCAGCTTTGTCTTGAACTTCTGGGCTTAAGCGATCCTCCTGCCTTGGCCTTCCACAGTGCTGGGATTATAAGCATGAGCCACCACACCGGGCCTGCAGAATGTTTCTTAGGCAGTGCTCTTGGGAATATCTTTGGAGAGGAGGGGAAAGCCAGACTGGGCAGAAGGGAAAGTCCAGCGGCAAAGCAAACCCAACAACAAAATTGGCCAATCCTACAAGGGCCTGGAACTAAAATACTCCATATCAGACTTGTCCTGTTTGGGGTCAAAATGACTAGACATTTATACTTCCACCTTGATCAGTCGCTGGATGAGGGCCATTCCAGGAAGGATGATGCAGCCTTGGGCAAGGTAGCACTTTGCAGCTAAGATGATTCCTGAAGGGGCTGACAGTTGAAGGCTGTCAACAGAGAGCCCTGCCTACAGCTGGGGCAATAAGTGCTTCATTAAAGGGAGAATTGGGAGATGCACCACTGTGTCCATAGCATCCATGGCATGGAGGAAGGAGGGGATATTCAGAAGATGCTCTTGTACACCAATATCTGTGTCTCCTTTTCTTGTTGGGATACTAGGAGACTGACTTTCCAGGAGCTCTTGCATCTAGTGGGGCTATGTGAATAGTTCTTGTCAATGGACACACCCTTGCAGGCTTGTCCTAAGAGCTTCCACGAGCTTCTTCATGATCTCTTTTTCCTCACCTGCCAACCAGTTATCTGAATCCAGCGAAAAGGTTCAGTGCCCCACCAGGTACCCAAGCCACACAATGGAAGAAGCCCGGATCCCTGAGTGACAACATGGAGCAGAGCTCTCACTTCTGTCACTTCCACTCGAGTCAATCAACATTGTACTGTGACATGAGGAGGATAAAACGTTTATTTTGTATTAATTGCGTTCCACTGAGATTTGGCAGCTGTTCATTTCAGCAATTAGTATTTTTTGACTAATATAATAATTCATTTCTTGAAGTGGGGCACTTCCATGACAAAAACTCAAATATGAAGGCTGAGCAAAAAGGAAAGAGATGTAGTGGGTTAGGTAACTGGAGATCCATGTTATACTCACACAAAACATTTGGTAAAAACTATTGCCTGTTATAACCTGGAAGTAAAAAACACATGCTCTAGGAGTGGAGGAAGGAAATGAGTAAACAAGAATATTATGCTATGTTTTGCTTGCTGTTGGCTGCATTCAGCAAGATATTACAAGAAAAACAATAAGCTCAGAAAAGAACTGCTCAATTCACAAGAAGAAATGAAATAGAATGGAGAGAATCAGAAATTCGGGACATGCAGCAATGGGGAAAAAAATGACCTCTTCAGGCCGGGCGCGGTGGCTCACGCTTGTAATCCCAGCACTTTGGGAGGCTGAGGTAGGCGGATCACGAGGTCAGGAGATCAAGACCACGGTGAAACTCCCATCTCTACTAAAAATACAAAAAATTAGCCGGGCGTGGTGGCGGGCGCCTGTAGTCCCAGCTACTCGGAGAGGCTGAGGCAGGAGAATGGCATGAACCCGGGAGGCGGAGCTTGCAGTGAGCCGAGATTGCACCACTGCACTCCAGCCTGGGCGACAGAGCGAGACTCCGTCTCAAAAAAAAAAAAAAACACACACACACACACACACACACACAAAATGACCTCTTCTAGAAAACTCTTTCCTCTTTGGGCTTTATTTTTCTACCCCCCTAGATAAAATTAATCTCTATATTAGTGGAGATCTGCTAACTATTGTAACAAATAATCCCCTGTGTTTAGTACAATGAAAATTTCTCTCTCAGACACTGTTCAGTGTCTGAATTTTAAAAGGTTTTGAACAAGGAAGACCCAATGAATCTTTCTTCTCAGCTAAACACAGTGAATCACCTCTGAGGCAAACATCAACTCATGGATTGTACCTTTCTACCCAAGCCTGACAGCCTCTACATAGCCATCATTATGTTAAGAAAGAATGGCATGAGGAAGCAAACAGCAAGAAGGCAGCATTGAGAATTATGACTCGGAAAAAAAATGGGGGTATAATTAATGGCATGTTATTCAATCTGACTGGTATCCTTATAAGAAGAGGAAATTTGGCACAGAGTGGCTCAATGAACTTGCACACAGAGGCAGCCATCAACAGGCCAAGGAGGGCGATCTCAGAAGAAACCAAAACAGGCCAGACACGGTGGCTCACACCTGTAATCCCAGCACCTTGGGAGGCTGAGTTGGGCAGATCACCTGAGGTCAGGAGTTCGAGACCAGCCTGACCAACATGGTGAAACCCCATCTCTACTAAAAATACAAAAATTAGCCAGGTGTGGTGGCAGGCGCCTGTATTCCCAGCTACTCAGGAGGCTGAGACAGGAGAATCGCTTGAACCTGGGAGGCGGAGGTTGCAGTGAGCTGAGATTGCGCCATTGCACTCCAGCCTGGGCAACCAGAGCAAAACTCTGTCTCAAAAACAACAACAATAACAAAAAAGAAACCAAACCTGCTGACACCTTGATCTTGGACTTCCAGCCTCCAGAGCTGTGAGAATTGATGGGACACAAATAGATTAGAAGCCTCCTAAGTTGTTGAGAGAACTGTGTTGCCAACGAAGCCAGGAGACTGGGTTCAAAGGGCTTTGACCTTCCCAACAACCCGAAGTTCCTAAATTTGGAGCTAGATGCAGGGACTGGATGGGACTTTGCTTATCCTCCCCAGGGAGGAGAGCCAATGACAGGCTGTGGCAGAGACTGCTAAGGAAGGCTCCTTCCCTGGGTTCATCCTGCTACCATGTGCATCAGTTTTTTAGGGCTGCCACAACAAAACACCGCAGACTGCGTCCCTTAAACAACAGGCATTTATTTCCTCACAGCTCTAGAGGCTTGAAGTCCAAGATCAAGGTGTCAGCAGGTTTGGTTTCTTCTGAGACCCCCCTCCTTGGCTTGTAGGTGACTGCGTTCTGTGTGCAAGTCCGTTGAGACACTCTGTGCGCCAAATTTCCTCTTCTTACAAGGACACCAGTGAGATTGGATAAGGGCCCACCATAACAGCCTCATTCTAACTTAACCCCCTCCTCCAATGGCTCTGCTCTCTATGCAGCCACATTCTGAGGTACTGAGGGTTAGGATTTTTAACATGTGAATTGAAGGGGACAAAATTCAGCCTTCACATCTAGGTAGGCCACATACTCCACCTCCAGCCTGGGTGCTTTCAAACCACCCATGACACCTTTCACGGTTGCTGCTTCCCTGCCTGTCATGCTGCTGCAGAAAATCCAGGAGGAGGCCCCGAGGCTCTGGAAGACAGGGAGGCCACGCCAGGGAAGGAGCCTGGGTCCTGAGTGGGTGTGCACGGCAGCGCCCTCCCGCAACCTGCACTGAATGAAGCAGCGTGCACTGAATGAAGCCCCTGAGACTTCAGGGTTGAATGTCACAGCAGTTGGCAAGTCTCCACTGATACAGACAGGTTTATTTTGGGTGTCTTTACCAGGACTCAGCCAGGCCTGCTGTGTGTCAGGGCAGGGAACCATGCACGTTGGCACCTGGCTTGCATTTTAACAAAAGTTATGATTGGAGTTGTATGGGCTTAAGAAAAAACTTTCAAACACTGGGTGAGAAAACCTGGCATGCACCTTCCCTAATGACATTCTCCAAGTAACAATTTTAAAAAAAGGTAGAGGCCAGACACGGCGGCTCACACCTGTAATCCCAGCACTTTGGGAGGCTGAGGCGGGCGGATCATGAAGTTAAGAGACTGAAACCATCCTGGCCAACACGGTGAAACCCTGTCTTTACTAAAAATACAAAAATTAGCCAGGTGTGGTGGCGGGTGCCTGTAGTCCCAGCTACTCGGGAGGCTGAGGCAGGAGAATCACTTAAACCTGGGAGGCGGAAGTTGCAGTGAGCCAAGATCATGCCACTGCACTCCAGCCTGGTGACAGAGCAAGACTCCATCTAAAAAAAAAAAAAAAGGAAAGAAAAAAGAAAGGAAAAGGAAAAGAAAAAGAAAAGAAAGAACAGCAGCCTTCCTTCCTGCTAGCTGTGGAGGAATCGCTCTGAGTCTCTACATTGTTCCTAGTTCCAGACAGGCACCCTTTTGTGTCAAGAGAAAAATATCTAAAAATCTTAAAAGATAATTTTTGAGATGGTGAAATGTGTGTGTGGCGGTGAGTTCCTTGTGTCTGCAGAAGTCTGCTGCCACTTGATTGACTTGGCTTCCAAGGCTGGTTCTGTGGAGAGCCGTCCCGCCCAGGTGCTCAGCCTGGGGTTGAGATATGCCCCAGGGTTCTAGCTGCAGAGGTCAAGAGTCCACCTCCCTCAAACAATTCTAGTCAAGTGTGCTTTCCAGAAACGGAAATCTTTACTATTTTAGCACAAATAGAAAAAAATAAACACGCATTGCACACATTTGCCTCCCCACCCCCTGCAGAAATAAACATCCCGCTAGAGGACTTAAACCGGGCTGAGGCTGCAGGAGATGTCTGGGCTTTGACGCCGGCCTGGTGCCTCATAGAGGCAGTGTCGCATGGCGGTTAGTCACCTGGGCTTTGGCATTAGGCCGTCAGGTCCAGAAACTCTGCTGACAACTGGGCAGCTGCCTGTGGCTTGGGGAAGTTATTTCAGTTCTCTGAGCATCAGATTCTCCATCTATAGATAGATGTGATAATAATAACATCACTTCCCGCAAAGGGTTGTATGCGATGAAACAAAATCGTGCATAGAAAACACTTAGCAGGCCGGGCTTGGTGGCTCATGCCTGGAATCCCAGCACTGTGGGAGGCCGAGGCAGGTGGATCACAAGGTCAGGAGATGGAGACCATCCTGGCCAACATTACTAAAAATGCAAAATTTAGCTGGGCGTGGTGGCACGCGCCTGTAATCCCAGCTACCCGGGAGGCTGAGGCAGCAGAATTGCTTGAACCCAGGAGGCAGAGATTGCAGTGAGACAAGATCACACCACTGCACTCCAGCCTGGGTGACAGAGCAAGACTCTGTCAAAAAAAAGAAGAAAGAGAGAAAGAGAGACAGAGAGAAGGAAGGAAGGAAGGAAGGAAGGAAGGAAGGAAGGAAGGAAGGAAGGAAGGAAGGAAGAAGAAAAAGAAAGAAAGAAAGAAAGAAAGAAAGAAAGAAAGAAAGAAAGAAAGAAAGAAAGAAAGAAAGAAAAGAAAGAAAGAGAAGAAAGAAAAGAGAAAACAGCAGAGCCCATAGTGAACACTCAATCAAGATGAGCCGTTATTACCTCCTCCTGCTAAATTCGACTTTCCTTCCTCACTTCAAGAACTTCCATCTCTCCCAAGTGCTTCAGTTGCTGGTGAGCTGTTTGCGGGACCCCTGTGTCCCCTGGGTGTCCTCTGGGTTCTCCTGCCTGCGTTCCTCTCCCTGCTGCCCAGACACCAACCCCAACTGTCCTGCTGAGAGCAGGGTGGAGTGCTGCTGTGTGCGTTCCACCTGGACACCAACCAGTTTCCACTCTGTGAAATTTCCTCTTCTTTCTTGGCTTTCATTTCCACCCACTGAAAACATTCGTGAGTTATTTTCTTTGTTTAACAAACATTGAGTATGCGTGTAATACAGTTTTGCATTTCTAGCCTAATTATTATCCTAAACCATCACTTAACTTTCATATGTAAAGTTTACTGATTTTATAGCAACTGTATATATAATTAATCAGTGTACTTTGGATTACTAGTTTTTGATACGCTCTGTATTTGTTAGTCCTTGGAAATCTTGATGAACAAACTGTTATGCTTACATAATACGATAATGACATGGAAATAGGTTCGCTGCCGACAGGGAAAAGCTGTCCAAGAAGCCCTTGGCCCTTCTCTCTTGGCTGTGGGGGCGCTCGGCCTGGGTCCTGTCACCTGTAGACACTGGAATAAGCGTGTTATCCAGCAGACCTCAGTGGGCTTTGGCGGAAGACCCAGAAAGGCCCAAGCTGCGTGAGATGGCCCAGCCTTTCCCTTTCTCTGGCACTTGCTGGCCTCTCTTGGCAAAACATCCCAGCCTGGATTCAGCCACCATCCAGATGCTGAGCCCCACCCCAGACCCTCTAAAGAGGAGGGCTGTATGCAAGTTGGCCTGTGGTATTTGCTGAAGAGAAGCAGATCCTGTCTGCTTTGTTATCAGCAACCCCAGATGACCCCAGCTCTCATGTGTGTTTGAGAAAGGCTTCCTGCTCGTACAGAAGCCACACAGAGGGTGGTGGGAGTGTGCAGCCTTCAGGGGAGTGTGTGTGTAAGCGGAGTGTCAGGTGGAGTCTCTCCAGCCTCTCTCTCTCTCTCTCTCTTTCTTTCTCTCTCTCTCTTCTCTCTCTCAAAGATTGTTTGACTTGGATTCTCGCAACACTATCACACGCAATGTCCCAAATGATTTTCAGCACAGCCCAGAGAGCTGCACAAGGAAAGAGGCTTGTGAATCACATGCCAGATGTGCCAGAGGCCGGAGGCTGTGCTCTGCCTCTCATCCCATGCGAAGCGACAGGCACCTAGGAGCACTGTCCCGCCTCCTCTCCCTCCAGCCCACACTTCGAAGAGCTAGGACCTTGTCCTTAGGGGCTTTACAGGACCTTGTGGCTCCCTAATGCCTGAGGCCCAAGTCCCTCACTTTTATGTGCTTTGATGGTGTTGCCACCTTCTTTATTTGTTTGTTCATTTGTTCATTCATTCACTGAAAGAACATTTCCTGAGTTTTCTGGAAGGAGATGGGACACATTGGAAGAATAGATGTCTGGGAATGCTCAGACCAGATCAGTGTGGAAAGTGACTGGGGAGTTGGAGGGTTGCAAAGAAGTGTGAGGCAAGGAGCCCAGTTAGAAGGGTGTATTAGTCAGGGTTCTTTCGAGGGACAGAATAGGATAGATAGATATATAAAGGAGAGTTTATTAAGTATTAACTCACACGATCACAGGGTCCCACCATAGGCCATCTGCAAGCTGAGGAGCAAGCAGAGCCAGTCCGTGTCCCAAAGCTGAAGAACTTGGAGTCGTATTAACCATCACAGAGGGTGTTAGCAGAGTGGTCAGCGTGGCTGGAGAAGCACCATGGGTCAAAGTAGCCAAAGCCCGTGGTTTTCAGCCCTGGTTCTAGAGTCAGATACGAGGCCCCAACTCTCCTGATTACATCCCCCCGCCGCCCCAGGAATGGTTCTGGGGCTCTGCTCAGGGCTGGTGCATACTCCTCTCTCTGAGGCCCCGCCCCGTTAGTTATCGGCTCTGACTTCCACCAGCCAGTCCCAGGCCTTTCTCTACAGACCTCATTATTTTAACAACAACATTCTTGGGGCCCCTGGTGGCAGTTTGTTGCTAATAAAAAAGGTCTGGGTTGCAGATGCATCCCCCAACTGTGCCCATCTCCCTCTCAGATACTGCGTTAAACCTACTTCAGGACCGGGCGTGGTGGCTCATGCCTGTAATCCCAGCACTTTGGGAGGCAGAGGCAGGCAGATCACGAGGTCAGGAGATCGAGACCATCTTGGCTAACATGGTGAAACCCCGTCTCTACTAAAAATACAAAAATTAGCCGGGCGTTGGGGTGGGCACCTGTAGTCCCAGCTACACGAGAAGCTGAGGCAGGAGAATGCTGTGAACCCAGGAGGCGGAGCTTGCAGTGAGCCGAGATTGCGCCACTGCACTCCAGCCTGGGTGACAGAGTGAGACTCCTTCTCAAAAAAACAAAAACAAACAACAACAACAACAAAAAAACGATTTCCGAAGCATGGATGGAAGTGATTCATTTTGCAGAATCCCGGGACTGGGTCTCCTTTGTTGGCCTACCCGCCCCCTATTTTTATTGCTTTCTTGGGGCTTAGGAATCTTGACTCCATCGGCCGGGCGCGGTGGTTCACGCCTGTAATCCTGCCACTTTGGGAGGCTGAAGCGGGTGGATCACGAGGTCAGGAGATCGAGACCATCCTGGTTAACATGGTGAAACCCCATCTCTACTAAAAATACAAAAAAACTAGCCGGGTGTGGTGGCACACGCCTGTAGTCCCAGCTACTCGGGAGGCTGAGGCAGGAGAATTGCTTGAACCCAGGAGGAGGAGGTTCCAGTGAGCTGAGGTCGTGCCATTGCACTCCAGCCTGGGCAACAGAGTGAGACTCCGTCTCAAAAAAAAAAAAAAGAATCTTGACTCCATCTTTCCATACAAGCCTCCACTTTATTGGGAAGTGCCAATTACTGAATCAATAAAAGAGACGTGTGCTAATTCACAGGGCATTGTAAGGCAGAACAGGGACTGGTGCTGAATGTTCCAACTGAAATTAATAAGGAAAAAAACTAGGTAGAAAATTTAAAAGCCAGGTGCAGTAGCATGTGCCTGTAGTCCCAGATACTCTGGAGGCTGAGATGGGAGGATCACTTGAGCCCAGGGGTTCGAGGCCAGCCTGGGCAACATAGTGAGACCCCCATCTCTTAGAAAAAAATCGTATTGAAATTAATAATAAAAAAAAGTTGGGATGGGCAATGAATAAACTTTGCTGTTTTCAGTTTTTGAAATAAGAAAGGAAATTGAATATGGGAATATCTCCAAACAAGGAGAGTTTCAAAGGTGTGTGGTGCTGGAAGAACCATTGCTTGCTGCAGCGAAACAGGTTGAACACGGAGTTTGTGCCCCCAAGTTTGAGACGTTTGCCCAGAGGCTGCACCATTGCCTCGCTCCAGCTGACAAGGGCTTTGGAATGGGCAAAAGTGAGTCCTGGGCCGCACTGGCTTCTGGGCTCATCCGACCTTGGCAGGGGGGCTAAAGGAGGGAGTCAGGGGAGAGGAAAGAGCCGTTTGGTGGGAGGAGGAAGCCTTAAACACAGTCACCCCCAGACACAGGGAGGGAAATAGAGGGCTTCACTTTCAAGAGTCCTCCCATTTTCATGAAGTCTGTTTTAACATAAAATCCGAGAATTGTAAGCTAAAAAGGGGCAGTCGAGGGCCCTTGGTCCAATCACTACCTAAGAATGTTTGAATCTATGTTCAAATCTCTTCTGCCACGTCCTTGACAAAAGGCTCTGTCTTCTGTTCAAGCACCTCTAGGAACAGATCGCTCGCCACCTCCCAAAGGAGCATAGACGTCATCAGCAACCCTGGGGAAAGTAAAGTACTTCATCACGCCTTGTGTTCTGCATCTTTGTACCTCCGCCTGCCCGTCCCAGCTCAGGTGAACAGGGCCTCAGAGCACAGAGCAGCTCGCTCTTCCCAGGATGTCCTTCCAGGCCTCTTCTGCCATTTCTCCCTCACTCCAACCCCCAAGGATCCTCAGCCTTCCTCAGATGGCCCAGTCTTCTGCCTGTCATCACCTGCAAGCAACCCGGCACGTCATTGTCCCTACTACTGGGTCATGCAGAGAGCCTCACCTGACCCTCCTGATAGGCCGGGTCTGCACAGAAGAGAGCAAGCTGCTCACTTTACCACAGCCACCATTCCTCTCCTGGGCCCCGGGTGTTCCAGCTGGCTTCTCTCACAGCCGATTGAGCCTGCATCTGGTTGACCAATACCACAAGCCTTCCTCGGGTGTGCTGACCTTAACTCCAGGCTGTCCGTCTGGCAGGCTTTGCAGATCCCCAGAGGGGCTTCAGTCATCTTCTAGCCAGAGAGTGTGGAGAAGGGGCCAGTCGGCAGCTCAGTCCGTCCAAGGCAAGAGTCAGCGTTGAAGAAGGAACAGAAAGTAGTGGAGGGCCGCCAGCCCCAACCTGGGGAAACAGAGAGAGGGAGAGCGGTGGGGTGCTGGGAAACACTGCTCACTGGGAGTCAGGACACCTGGGCTGCGTCTCAGCAAGCCTCCCCACCTCCTCTTTGGAACCACTTTTGACTCTACCCCAGGGAGAAGGAATCTAGCTATTCCCGTGCGTGGTTGAACTGCCATCACCACCACGGCCGGACACGGATGAAGATGGGCCTACAGCTGTGTGTGGCCAGTGGTGGGATTTTTTTCATCTCTCTGGCCCCACGGCTTGTCACAGTGCGTGGGCCATAGCTGTGCTCAGAATCTATCTTTTCACAAAACAGTGGGTTAAAGGAATACTGGAACTCACCAGGGCTCCCACGGCCGACAGATAGCAGAGCCAGAATCCAGGTATTGGCCAGTCTCCCTCTTCTCAGGGCCTCAAGCCAACTCAAGTCCAAACGGGTCAGTGGCACGTTAGCCCATCCCTGGGTATGCCCTGGGCTGCGTACACAGAACCCGCTCAGGGAGTCCACCTTCGCTTCTCGTTACTGTGAGCCTGAATGTGTCACTTTGTCATGTGCATGGGGAGACCACCAGGGTTTAAGGAGATAGGGTGGGCCAAGTGTGGAAACCCAGCAGTTCATTCTAGGAGGGCACTTGACCTGTGTTTAGCATTTGCTTTTCTTTGCCCTCTTTTACAGTAGGGTGGATCCTTCATAAATAGAGACATACTGGCCAGGTGCGGTGGCTCACCCCTGTAATCCCAGCACTTTGGGAGGCCAACGTGGGCGAATCACGAGGTCAGGAGTTCAAGACCAGCCTAGCCAACATGGTGAAACCCTGTCTCTACTAAAAATAAAAAAAGTTAGCTGAGCGTAGTGGCAGGCATCTGTAATCCCGGCTACTCGGGAGGCTGAGGCAGGGGAATTTCTTGAACCCGGGAGGTGGAGGTTGCAGTGAGCCAATATCGCGCCACTGCACTCTAGCCTGCCCTATAGAGTGAGACTCTGTTTCACAACAAACAAACAAACAAAAACAAAATAGAGGCATCCCAAAAAGCAGATGCCAAGCTAACTGCCCTGAAGTTAAATCACTCTCCTGTTTACTCAGAGGAATGCTGTAAACCCTGTCTTTGCAGTTGATGGAAGTCATAAGCTTTATCTCGTAAGGCTTCACAGCTGCTGCAGCTCAACCCTCAGCACCTCACCCCACTTTTGAGGGGCCAGTGGCTTGAATGACAATAGGAAAGTTAATTCGTTAAATATATATGCCCTTTAGTAATTATTATTTTTCCGAATGCCTTTACTGAGGCATTTTTTTTTTTTTTTTTTTTGAGACAGAGTCTCGCTCTGTCGCCCGGGCTGGAGTGCAGTGGCGCAATCTCGGCTCACTGCAAGCTCCGTACTGAGGCATTTTGAAAACCACACCTAGACGGTGAGAGGGGGGCGGTGCAGGGGAGCAGGGTCACCTTAAACGATGACAGAAAAAGATTTTAAAGATCTCTCCAGGTCCCTCCACGCAGTCCCACACGCAGCCCTAGGACGCTGGCTGCCACTCGCTGGGTGCCAGGCTCCATGATCAGGGCTCTGCTTCCTGTCAGACCCTCTCAGTGACTCCATGAACTGTTCTGTTGCTAGAAACACCTTACAGATGAGGAAACTGAGGCTCAGAGCTGTTCAGTGTCATTGTGAGCATCACATGGTCATTAAGCGTAGAGCCAATATTTAAACTCGCTGTTTCACTCCAGAGCCTGTGCCATTCACCACCGCTCTGGAGCTGGGTCCAGAGCACGGGACATTTTTCGCACGCCTGCGGTCATTTAGAAGCTATGAATGGTGTGTGTGTGTATTTTAGAAAATGTATGTTTTTTAGAAAATGTAAAAACTAAGTTTATTTAATCTGTATTTTGAAAAATATCAAAAATGAGAAACTTTTTTTTTTTTTTTTTAAGAAACAAAAAAGGCCGGGCACGATGGCTCACACCTGTAATCCCAGCACTTTGGGAGGTCAAGGCAGATGGATCACCTGAGGTCAGGAGTTCGAGACCAGCCAGGTCAATATGGTGAAACCCTGTCTCTACTAAAACTACAAAAATTAGCCAGGCATGGTGGCAGGTGCCTGTAGTCCCAGCTACTAGGAGGCTAAGGCAGGAGAATCGCTTGAACCCGGGAGGCGGAGGTTGCAGTGAGCCAAGATCGTGCCATTGCACTCCAGCTTAGGTGACAGAGCAGGGCTCCATCTCAAAAAATAAATAAATGAATAACAACAAATTCTAACTTATCCTATGCTTTAGTCTACCCTTAAACTCTGTTAATATTTTAGCTTAAAAAGGCCTATAACAAAGGGGAAACTCAGCAAACTAACGAAAAGCCTAGAAAATGATCAATGACTGACTAGTCAAGGGCTGCAGGCTCCCAGGAGTTTCTCAGAAACCCAGGCTGGCTGTTTTCTAGCTCTCATGAGTGAGCCTCTCCCACTTGCCAGGCCTTGCGCTGAGTGCTTTAGCAAGTTACTGCATCGAACCTTTACAGTAACTCATTTCTGATGAGAAACTGAAGTCCAGAGAGGGCAGTTGACTTGCCAAAGCTAAGAAATGAAAGAATTCAGATTTGCACCCGGCCTATTTGATTCAAGAGCCTGCAAGCTTTCCGCCAGACACAATTCACTGCCAGCGTCCACAGTCCCCGGATAATTCGGCTGAGGGCAAGAGCCAGTGAGTATCATGACCCCTGGGAGAGAACGAGACCAGAGGGCAGCTTTGGAAAATGATCCTCTTGCCCCATGAAGAGAAATGCCCACGAGTGACTCAGGACCAGCCTTCAGGTCAGCCCTGAGCCTGTGAGCAGCAGTGAGCAAGGCCAAATGGGCAGAGGAGATGAGAGAATGACCAGCAAAGGCAAGGACAAGAAGGAAGGGAGAGCTGTTGCGTCAGACAGAGGTGGTTCGAATCCCAGTGCCTCCAGGTGGTAGCTGGAACAGCCTCAGTCAAATTTTTTAACACTAAGCCTCGGTTTCCTCACCTATATATTTTTTTTCTTTTTGAGATGGATTCTCGCTCTTGTCACCCAGGCTGGAGTGCAATGGCACAATCTTGGCTCACTGCAGCCTCTGCCTCCAGGGTTCAAGCAATTCTCCTGCCTCAGCCTCCAGGGTAGCTGGGATTACAGACACCCACCACCACACCCGGCTAGTTTTTGTATTTTTAGTAGAGATGATGGGGTTTCACCACGTTGGGCAGGCTGGTCTTGAACTCCTGACCTCAGGTCATCCACCCGCCTCGGCCTTCCAAAGTGCTGGGATTACAGGCGTGAGCCACCATGCCTGGCCTTCTCACCTATAATTTTATAGATGAATTTACCTGAGAGGGCTCTGCAAGGATTAAGAGATGAGAAGCAGAAAACCCTTAGCAATGTAGTTTCTATACATTATACCAGTTCTTGTTAATTTTTAGGAAAATGACGAGGGGAAAGGAAAGATAAAGAACATAGAAGTGTCAGCATGGGGAGGACTGCCTCCGTGCCTGCCGTCCGAAAGCCTCTGGACTTCCCTAGCCCCCGGCTCTGCAGGGCTGTGAAAAGATGTCCGCGCATTTGTTAAGTCTTAACCCTAACTTAGTGAACCCATGCCAGCTGCTGGCTTAGTTCATGTGGGGATCAGGGAGGGCACCCAGTGACGAGACAAGATCTTCACCCTCCTGGACCTTCCGCCAATCTGGTGAGGGTCATAAGATGTGCACACGCGCCACCACCACCACCTGGGCAGGGCCACCCCATCGGGCTTGACCTGGAGAAGGAGCAGGCTGGGGATATTGGAAGCCATGTGGACGGTGCTTCATGCTACCCTTGTGAGAAGGAACCAGGGGGTGGTAAAAGTCCTCGAGTGTTAGTCCCCACATTCCATTTAGCTCAGTCATGCGCGGTGAACGTGTGAATGTCGAGTGTGTCTGACCTTCTGTAAATGTAGAGAATTTCAAGAAAAATCGCGAAGAAAAGGCCACCAGGAAGCCCCTCAGCTTCTTCACATCCTGACGTCTACCTTCCACTCCTCCCTGAAGCGGTCAGTGTCACCCAGTGTCTGCTGAGCCACCTCTGGCTCCCAGAGAGGGGCAGCAGGTGAGGGGTGCCTTCCATTCCCAGGGCCAGAAGAGGACAGTCATGCTCCCCGGGTCCCCTTCAGCCTCTTGTGGGGATGTGCCCAGGGCCTACCCATACAGGACGCGACCAGACCCAGGGTTTCTGAGGATAGGGTGGGCCCTGGTTGAACATCTCGTGTCCTGGCACTAAGGGTCGTGCCTTGACAAGGACTCCATCACTTCACTGTTTAAAACAACAGCTCTTTTGGAGCACGGATACTCCCAGTCAAATGTTTTAGGAGGAAAACAAATTTCATCTTCTTTCCTGATGTGGTGTTTTCTATGGGGCTAAGGGTGTGGGGTGCAGGTTTCTGGCTCTGAGGCAGGTCATGTCCTTGCGGGAACAGGGCTGCGCTTAAGCGGAAGCTGACTTTATAAATGGCTCATGGTCATGGCCCTGGAAGAGGCTGGCGCCCGCCCGATGTCTGATCTGGAGAATCCATCAGGCTGTGCCATGATGCCTGCAGCTGAGAATGAGCCATCTTACCCTGAGTTCCCTCCACGCTGTCTGCTGGGGTGGCAGGCAGGAACAGCACAGCCTGCAATGGAAGCCTGCCCGTCCGGGGGTGGAGATGCGGGAAGACAAGGTCGTGCACTGGCCTCCCACCTGCGCGGCAGCTTTTGCACAAGGGCTTCAAAGGTTGCAAGTCACAGTTATTTTCCAAGCCTCCTACCTTCATTTTTTTTTTTTAGGGTTAAAATTTATTTTATTTATTTTATTTTATTATTATTATACTTTAAGTTTTAGGGTACATGTGCACAATGTGCAGGTTTGTTACCTATGTATCCATGTGCCATGTTGGTGTGCTGCACCCATTAACTCGTCATTTAGCATTAGGTATATCTCCTAATGCTGTCCCTCCCCGCCCCCCACCCCACAACGGTCCCCGGAGTGTGATGTTCCCCTTCCTGTGTCCATGTGTTCTCATTGTTCAAGTCCCACCTATAAGTGAGAACATGCGGTGTTTGGTTTTTTGTCCTTGCGATAGTTTGCTGAGAATGATGGTTTCCAGTCTCATCCATGTCCCTACAAAGGACATGAACTCATCATTTTTTATGGCTGCATAGTATTCCATGGTGTATATGTGCCACATTTTCTTAATCCAGTCTATCATTGTTGGACATTTGGGTTGGTTCCAAGTCTTTGCTATTGTGAATAGTGCTGCAGTAAACATACTACCTTCTTTGAAGAGGTGCCCCAGATCCTGTTAGCATCTTCCCAGCAGATGGGCCCTTTCTCCTGACTCACAGTGTGATCCAGAACTTCCTAAGTCTCCTACCTCCCCAGGCTCCAGTTGGCAAAAAGGGAAAGAGGCCACGCTAGTTCTAGCCTTGTGATCCCCATAGCAGAAATGGAAGAAGGGCTCAGCATTCAGAGTCCCGAGCTTTTAGACGAGGCCTCAGAGCTCAGTGCCCAGGCCCAACCTCTGCTTCCAAAGACGTAAAAAAGTCAGGATGGAGAGACCTTACAGGTGATCTGGCCTATTGCCTCTCACACCCCAGCCGAGCTTCCATAATGACATCCATCTTCTATGCAACACTTCCTAAGTGGCCAAGTACTTTACTGGCTGATTTTTTCATGGAATAGTTCACTTAAGCCTCTGGAGTAACATTATAAGCTAGCAGTTATCCATCTTGATTTCAGATGAGGACACTGGAACTCAGAGACCTTACTGCATTTGCCTTGTTCAATGTCACACTGCCCCTACAAAGCATTGTCAAGGATCAGATTCCATAGCCATTTGATTCCAAATTTCATGTTCTTTTTTTGTGCTGCCTCTCTATGCACCCTCCTTAAATACTGCTCTAGAATACTTCCAGTGATGGGGAACTCACTACATCCCGAGGTCACCCATTCTGTCACTGTGCTCTTTACAAAAAAACTAAAGTCTTTCTAAAGGTCCCACCACCTGGTCCTAATTCTAACTCCCATGAAGCCACAAAAACCTTATCTGTGTCCTCTGGCCTCCTAGCAGCCTTCCATTTGTGATAAAGGCTCTCGTTCCCCACACCTCTTCTGGAGGCTGCCCCACCTCCCTGCGTCCCCAGCTCCACAGAGGACAGAAATCCACATCCGCTCACTATTCTCATCTGTCGCCTCTACACATCATTGTCTGTGCCCTCCAGAGTGGGTCCTGTGACAGATCCTATGGCAGGAGACTTGGGAATCTCACAGGCAACTTGCTTCATGTTTTACAGTGCTATGTTTATTTGCATTATTATACTTACTTTTTAACTATAAATGTAATCCATGAACCTGGTTAAAAATATTCCAAGAGCACATGTGGATCTGAGGAAAAAGTAAACATCTCCTCTCATTCTCTTCCAAACCCAGTACCACTCCCCAGAAGAAACCTCTGTTGAAAGTTTCTGTTTTTATTTATTGTGGTAATTCCTATTATAATTAAAAAAAAAAAAAACAAAAACGCTTTGATTTTCTTGGCTTATCTTTTATTTTTATTTTATTTTTTGAGACAGACTTTTGCTCTTGTCACCCAGGCTGGAGTGCAATGGCACGATTTCGCCTCACTGCAGCCTCCGCTTCCCGGGTTCAAGTGATTCTCCTGTCTCAGCCTCCCAAGTAGCTGGGATTGCAGGCATGCACCACCATGCCTGGCTAATTTTTGTATTTTTAGTAGAGACAGGGTTTCACCATGTTGGTCAGGCTGATCTCGAACTCCTGACCTCAGGCAATCTCCCGCCTCAGCCTCCCAGAGTGCTGGGATTACAGGCGTGAGCCACCACGCCTGGCCTTGGCTTATCTTTAGATAGTAACTTTTGACTCTCCTTTATGGAGGATTAGGAATTCAGCACCCTCACAACACTTCTTGCCTCTCCATGTCACCACCCATTTTTATTATTTATATTGCTCTTTTTAATTCTTTTAGTGATTACTCCTATTACTTTCAATAATCTACCTAAAAATCTGCCTTGATTTATTCACTTTACACAGCATTCATTAACTCCCCACTGTGAAAGGTGAGGGTATCAGTGAAGCCCTCTTTTTTCTACCTCTCTCGCACTAACTCCTGATGGTCTAATCATGTGTCATAATTTCAATGTTTATAACATTTGCATGCTTATTCTGTGGCTATTTAAGTGTTAAAGTTTGAAAACCAATGAACAGCATTGTGAACATATGAACCTTTTTTACTGAAAAGCCAAATAATGTGATCAGACCTAGAGAGAAAAAGAAAATGTAATTCACTGTCATGATCCCTTTGACATTCTAAGGAGGCTCTTCTATGGAGTGAAGAGTCTAGTGGAGTGTGATGGTTCATTTTATGTGTCCACTTGACTGAGCTAAGGGTTACCCAAATAGCTGGTAAAATGTTATTTCTGAGTGTGTCTGTGAGGGTGCTTCCAGAGAAGAGATTGGCATTTGAATTGGTAGACTAAGTAAAGATGACCCTGAGCAGTGTGGGTGGGCATCGTTTAATCCACTGAGGGCGCAAATAGAACAAAAAGGCAGAGGAAGGGTAATTGACTTCCTCTTCTTCAGCTGGGACGTCCATCTTCTCCTGCCCTCAGATATTACAGCGCCTGGATCTCAGGCCTTGGGAATCCAGGATTTGCATCAGCAGCACTACCAGGCATTTGACCTCATGGCCTCAGACTAGGAGTCTATACCATCGGATCACCTGGTTCTCAGGCCTTAAGACTACAACTGAGTCACACCACTAGCTTTCCTGGTACTCCAGATTAGAGATGGTATTTCATGAGACTCTTCAGCGTCTATAATCACACAAGCCAATTTTCATAATAAATCTCCTTTTATGTCTATCTATCTATCTATTCTATTGGTTGTGTTTCTCAGGAGAACCTTGACTAATACATGGAAATTCTTATTTTTCTTTCCACTTTTTTCACTGCTTCCGGGTCAATTCCAGCTGCACAGTTTTTGTTTTTGTTTTTCTGAGATGGAGTCTTGCTCTGTCGTCCAGGCTGGAGTGCAATGGCATGATCTCTGCCCACTGCAACCTCCGTCTCCCAGGTTCAAGCAATTCTCCTGCCTCAGCCTCCTGAGTAGCTGGGATTACAGGCGCCTGCCACCATGCCCAACTAATTTTTGTATTTTTAGTAGAGACGGGATTTCACCATGTTGGTCAGGCTGGTCTTGAACTCCTGACCTCAGGTGATCCACCCACCTTGGCCTCCCAAAGTGCTGGGATTACAGGTGTGAGCCACAGCGCCTGGCTTGTTTTTTTTGTTTTTTGTTTGTTTGTTTGTGTTTTGTTGTTGTTGTTGTCTCTCATGTCATCCTCCTTTAAAGTTCTTGTTTAGTTTTGCTAGAGTACTTTCTCGAAGTCTGTTCTCATTCAAGAGGCATGACTGGTGACTGTGGTAGGCTCCCAAAACATCCTAATCCCTGGAGCCTGTAATAGTTTATGTGGCAAAAAGGGGTCTTTGCAGATGTGACTAAGTTAACGATTTTGAGATGGGGCGGTGATCTTGCGTTAATCAACTGGGCTCTAAATACAATCACAAATATCTTTGTAAGAAAGAGGTAGATGATGGTTTCTCACACAGACACAGACGAGAAGGTGATTTGAAAATGGATCAGGGAGAGATTTGAAGATGCTGGCCTTAAAGATCAGAGTGGTGCAGCGACAAGCCAAAGAATGCTTGCTCCCAGGAGAGTTGGAATGCTGGCTCTAGGAGAGAAGGGAGGGTTCTCTCCTAGAACCTCCAGAGGGAGCCTGGCACTGCCTATGCCTGGATTTTGGCCCAAGGATACTAACTTCAGACTTCTGTCCTCCAGGATGATGAGAGAATACATTTCTGGTGTTTTAAGCCACCAGGTTTGTGGTAATTTGTTACAGCAGCCACGGAAAACGGATAGAGGGATAGAGTAACATTGTCATTTCCTACACACCTGAAGATGACTTTCTGAGCACCGCCCTCTTATTTCTAATTTGACAGGGTATGAAATTCTATCTCCTATACTAAAGATCATTTTTCTTTAGAATTTTCAGGACATTACACTATAGACATCTAGCATCCAGGTTAGCAGAGGAAAAGAAATCTCACGTCAGCCTGAATCTTATTATTTTTCAAGATACTATTTTTCCCTGCTCTGTAAACTTATGTGCTTTTCATCTTTATCGTTAGAGTTCCGTTGTTCCATCAGTGTGTCTTTAGTTCATAAATCCTTGACACCTGTGGACTGTTTCAGTCTGAAGACTTCTGCATTCTTCAGTTCAGGAAATGTTTCTTTTATTTGTTTTATGTCCATTTTCTATTAAAACTTGTATTAAACAGATATTGAGCTTTCTGATCTATTTTTTATTTCTCTTGACTTTTCTCTGATATTTTCCCTCTTTGTACTTTTGCACCATATTTTGGAAATTTCCTTTCCAAATGACCAATTTGGTTCTCAGTCTTGTCTGTTACGTTATTTAGCTTATCCCATTGAATTTTTGATTTCACCAGTCCTGCTTTGAATTTCTAGATCTTTGTTTCTTGTTCTTAGACAACTTTTCGTATAGCAGACTACTTTTTTTTTTTTTTTAGATGGAGTCTCGCTCTGTCTCCAGGCTGGAGTGCAGTGGTGAAGTCTCGACTCACTGCAACCTCCGCCTCCCAGATTCAAGCGATTTTCCTGCCTCAGCCTCCCGAGTAGTGGGACTACAGGCACGCACCACCACGCCCAGCTAGTTTTTGTATTTTTTGTAGAGATGGGGTTTCAGCATGTTGGCCAGGATGGTCTCGAACCCCTGACCTTGTGATCCGCCCGCCCCAGCCTTCCAAAGTGCTGGGATTACAGGCGTGAGCCACTGCGTCCGGCCATAGTAGACTACTCTTGCATTACGAGTACAATAGCCTCTTGGTCTCTCTGAGGACACTATTTACAAGTTTTTCTAATGTTCTTACTAGCTTCTCGAATTATGTCTGATTCTTCCAGGGCTAGCTGGCTTGTATTTATGATTTTAGTGTCCCTCAAATGTCAAGAGAAAGTAGGCAGAAGGGTGTGAGTTCAGAAAACACACTTGAATTTCAAAACAGTGGCACATGTACAGTTTGGAAACTATACGTATCCATGAAGAGACAAACATACCCCACAGTTTGAGGAAACTCCAAAGGTGGTTCTGTTGCAAGTCATACCCTACCCCTTACCAACACTCCATCTCCATCCTCACACTTTGAGAATCAGTGGCCCAAATCGGTGATCTGAAAGAACATTGAAATCCACTAGAGAAATTTTAAAAAGTATCTGGGCCTAGGGCCTAGGCATCCCCAGGTGAAGCCAGTGCGTGCTCAAGATTGTGAATCCCTGGAAGAGCCTCTCTGTGAGGCCTTGTCTTTGTAACTGTGGTCCACGGACCAGCAGTGTCAGCATGGCCGTGGAAAGTGTTAGACGTACAGAATTTCAGCCACCTCCCCTGACCAATGTTCCAAATCAGACTCTGCATTTAAAAGAGATCTCAGCAATTGGTAGGCACATTAAAGATGGCAAGCACTGCTTTATGGGAGATTAGAAAGCAGTGTGGTGCGTTTCGAGTGGGACCTCCAGAGCCTGGTAGAGCTGCACTTGAATCCCGACTCTTGCTTAACTAGTTCATGAGCACTGGCTACGGAGCACTCAGCACAGTGCCTGCCGCTGCCAGAGGCTGGACAACATTCTTCTCTCGCTCGACTACTTCTTCCAAGATTCTTTGTCAGGTCTAAGAGCGTGTGGCTCTTCAGCAGAAATATTGCTTCAATGGCTTCATTCTTCTCCTGTCTGTAAAGCAGCTGACTGATCACACTCTTTGATCTTTCCCCTCCTGGTCCCATCATGTCACTCTCTCTAGCACTCCTCTTAAATGATGGCTTCTGGTCTCACTTGCAAAACTTAATATCGAAATGCTTTTGATATTCAAGCTTCTTTGAAGTCCACCCAATCTGTATTCCAGAGTTAAAAAGACGTTCCGCATCATAGCCCTTCCGCATAGGAATCTGGAGTGTCTGTCGGAAAGACAGCTGTGCTCTCTGCTCTGCTGGTTCCATTTTCCCTGCGAGCTCCCTGGAGAAGCATGGAAATCAATTCCGCATCAGATGACACCTTCCTGCGGCTGCAATTCATGTTAAGGACACCTTTGATTCAGTCCCAATTCGCTCTTACGGAGCTCACAGCGAACTTCCTCTTTCTAATGTGTCCACACTCCCCCAAGCCACGCTTGAAGCTTGGGTTCAAGGCAGAGATGTCTGTTTCTGTTTTACAAATGAGGAAGCAACTACAGAGAGGCTGGGACACTTTCCAAAGAAGAAACACACAGGATTTTGATGAGCCTAAGTTTCTTAACCAGATCAGTGTTCCAAGAAAACGAGAGGAAATCCTGTCTCCAGCAGCTGGTAGCATCAGGTCTGGAGATAGTTAACCAGCCAGCGTCCCCTTCCTGATGATCCAGGCACTTCAGGAATCACCATCTGCAGTTGGTGAAAGCAAATCGCCAGGTGACCGTTTCCAGGAAGAACTCTTGCCCTCTCTTTCTCTTCCTCTCTCTCTACTCTCCTCCTCGTGCTAACTCAGGGTGCACTCCCTTTCCCAAGTCACGGACACAGAGTTGACTTCACACTTGGGCACTAATCACTTGTGATGATCGCACAAGGACGCTGTAAAGGGTCACGCAATGTGTGCTCATCCCCAATCTGCTCTCTCTTTGTCTCTGTCTACCTCTGCCTGTCTATGTCTGTCTGTCTGTCCATCTCTATCTCTCTTCCTCTCTCTCTTACATACATACACACACACTCACAGGAAAACCACCTAGAGCTTCTCTCAACCACTTTTGGGTAGGACTAGAGGGCTGTCCCGTTGGTAGAAGAAAAATGGGGAGAAGCCATTGCATCACTATGTTAGAACAGTGTTCCTAAGTCTTTAACGTGCACACGAATCTCGGTGGTGGGGAGGGTCTTGTTCAATGTCAGATTCTGCTTCAGCAGGCCCATGGCCGGGTCTGAAATTCTGCATTTCTAATAAGCTTCTGGTGGTGCTGAACTGCTGGTCTGTGGGCCACATGTTGAGTAGAAAGAGATGAGAATGAGCTTCTCCCCATCCTCTGGGGATCTGCAGGGGCTACAAGAGGAGGCAGAAGTAGCCCAGGAGAGAGAGCCTGCAGGATGCTGCCTGATGAGGATGGATGCCCGGAAGGCCCATGTCTCCTCGTGATTCTGCCACTATGCCTGCTCCATCAGTTCAAAAGATGGATACTGACAAGATACTATTAATTTAATGTATTCGGCAGAATGTGTCAATAAGTCAAAGAAAAAGCTCCATGCACATCTCAGTAAGGACTGTTAAGACATTTGGTAAAATTTCCATCGATTTCTGAAATAAAGGGAAAATATACTCCCTTTATATGATAATATCTCTTCTAAACCAACTTCAAATGTAACACCTAATGGCCATTACTAGAAACAATCTTTTTAAAGTCAAGGACAGGCAAGAATGTCTGTTAATTAACACTCTTCTAAACCGTGGGACCAAAGCATATAAACCAGAACTAAAAAGTGTAGCTATAGGAAAGAAAGAGGAGACACAGGTATAATTTGCAGCTGGTATAATCATCATCCCATAAAACCCAAGACTCATTGGAAAATTCTTGGAATTAATGAAAGAGCTTGATGAAGTAATAGAATACGTAAGAAGCATAAAAAGCAATAACTTCATGCACATATATCTAGTGATCAGTTCAGGAACATGTGGAAGAAAGTTTGCTTTCACACATGACAATGAAAATAAGACCAAAATGTAGAAATTAACATTAATTGTTCATTTTAATTTTAATTAGTTAACAATCAATAAAACATAAAAATTTACAAAGAGCTATAAAAGACTTGGGTATGGTGAGGACACACGTGCTTCCAAATTTTGCTGCTGTTGTCTCTTCTGCCGTACTATTTGTCCCTGTACATTTATGCCTTGAAAAAATTCAATATGTTGTCTTGAATGTTATCAGATAGCAATCAACTAAGGGGCCTGGATGAAATAAACCACCGGTATTGACTGTATACGTTACAGCGCAAATCCACTACCAAGAGAAATGAGGAGGGAGAATAAAAAAGCAGGGGATGGGAGGAAAAGAGAGTGTGGTTTAGGCCATAGGGGGATTTTGTGGGCGGAGGGGAACGTGGGATATTTTTTCTCTTAAATGACATCTTCTAAGAAGGTGCATCTCCTCTGCAAGAATGCATCTCCTTCGCAAAGCAAGCTGACACTAAGTAACAAGAGTCTTGAAAGTATTCAAACTCTTTAACCCAATAATCTCACCATTTGAATCTATCCCAAGGAATAATTTTAAAACCTCAAATAAACCTCATAACAAAGATGTTCACCAAAACATATTTATGATAACAAAAAAATTAAGATAATGTAAATGCCCAACAGTGGGGAATGTTTAAGGAGCCTATAGTACATCCATTTGGTGCGATATGTTGCACAGTCATCGCAAACAATGCTTACCAAGTATGATATAAAAACACAGGAAATACTCACATTCAACAAAAAGCTGCATAAAATTCAATATGTACCATTCTCAAAAACATTAAAAAGCTTTGCCTAGAAAAGGAATGAAAGGACACGTCCCAAAATGTTAACACTGAGTAGTTTTATTTTTCTCTCTTTCTACTTTTCTAAAATGAGCAAGTATTTCCTCTTAAAGTATACAATCCAATGGTTTCAGTATATTCAGTCTGTGCAACCACTGCCACCATCAATTTCAGAACATTTTCATCATCTCAGAAAGAAACCCTATACATTTTAGCTATCACGCTCAGCCGCCAACCCCCTCAGCCCTGAGCAACCACTAAGCTCTGGGTCTCTTTATAGATTTTCTTACTGTGGATATTCCGTATAAATGGAATCATACAATACGTGGCCTTTGGTGACTGGCTTCTTTCACTTCCTTCAAGGTTCATCCATGTTGAGGCATGTATTAATACGTCATCCCTTTTGATGGCCAAATAATATTCCATTGTATGGATGTACCATATTTTGTTTATCCATTCATCAGTATATAGGCATTTGGGTTATTTCTACCTTTTGGCTATTATGAGTAATCATTCATGAACAAGTTTTTGTTCAAAATGACAAATATTTTCATTTCTCTTGGTCATATCCCTAGGGAATAGAATTGCTAGGTCACATGGTTACTCTCTGTTTACTCTTTTGAAGAATGGTCAGACTGTTTTCCAAAGTGTGTCCCCAATTTTACATTCCCCCCAATAATTTATGAGGGTTCTCTACCTCCTCACCAACTCTTATTGTTATCTGTCATTTTTATTATAGCCTTCCTATTGGGCATGAAGTGGTATCCCATTGTGGTTTTGGTTTCTATGTCCTTGATGGTTAATGACATTGAGTATCTTCCATGTTCTCAAGGGCAATTTGTATATTTCCTTTGGAAAAAGAATAAACACTTAGATCCTTTGCCTGTTTTTTAATTGGGCTATTTGTCCTTTTATTTTATTATAGAGTTGCAAATATTTCTTGCTTTGATGTTGTTATTTTTTATCGGGCTTTTTTTTTTAGACATTCTTTTGATCTTTTGACAAATCAGAGAGCCCAGGTCAACTTCTCACACACTCTCCAGGTATTTTTTAAGAAACGAAAAACAAGCCAAAATGTTATTCTCTGGGCAGCAACTAATTGTGGCAGACATTTGTCTGTTTTGTGCTTGTTGTTGTTTTGATGGCACAGCATCTGGAACCCTTCTTGTGTTCGTGAATTTACTATCTTATGAGTATTTATAGGAAGCAGAGCCCTTCCTCCACGATGGATGCCAAGAAGGCCAGATTTGTGCTTTTTCCAGTCTCTCCTGCAGCTAGGACACAAGAGCATGGCTTAGACTCAGCCAGTCAGATTCCTACCTGCCCCAGATGTGTGCTAGGATCTGCTGAGGGGAGGCAGGAGGGTCACCAGGAAAAACATTGCAGGGATGGCAGGACCTGTGACAGTAACATTGTACAGAGGGGTGGCAGCAGGGGCAGCAGTGTGAGTGCCCAGCATCACAGGTGCTGGTGGCAGTGGAGTGGCAGCCATGCCAGCTGAGGCTCTGTTTCCCAGCAGATGTGACAGCAGCATCCTCTCTGCCTGGTTCTGAGCTGTGATTTGGCATAAACCTGAGTGCTGCTAGCCTTTCTGCTCCAGTCCATTTTCTAAGCTCAGTC
Organism: Symphalangus syndactylus; assembly: GCF_028878055.3. Lineage (NCBI taxonomy): Eukaryota > Metazoa > Chordata > Mammalia > Primates > Hylobatidae > Symphalangus > Symphalangus syndactylus. Next base: position 96,702,890 of record NC_072439.2, read on the forward strand.
CTGCATCTTTCCCAGTGACATGGTAAAACATCCAAGATTGGGAAGTTTCTTTTTGTTTTAAATTAGCATAAATGCTTTCTACCATTGCTATTAAGAAGCTTGACTAGGCAAAGATGATGTTCCTTTTCCTGAGAAATGCCACATGCAGTGGGACACTCAGAATCGAAAGAGATAACAACCACTTTGGACCGTATTTAGCATGAGATAGTATGAGAAGCCCAAACAGATGCTGGGCTCGACTGATCCCCAACAGATATTCTAGTTGTCAAAGCAACCCCTGCAGGCACCAAAGCACTCCAACCTAGACACAACCTGGGTAAGAATGATTTACTGTTGTACAGAGAAATAGTTTAAACACAGAGAAGCAAAAGAATGTCTTGTCTATGGTGGTACAGAGTCCTGATGTATGAATCCAAAATATGGCCCTTATAGCATCAGGAAGTAACCAGTTTCGTGGCCCAGCTGGACCAAATGCTGGTATTAACTGGGTGTGTTATAGGCAGAACACATGATTCTCAGGTGGTAGCCAGCCTCCACGATGGCCCCTAATGATTCTAATGTCCTGGCATTCAAGCCCTGTGTGGTCTCTCTTCTCGTGTTGAATCAGAGCTGCTCTGGATGACAAACAGAAATGACAGAAGCTACAGCGCATGGCATCCAAGGCTAGGTCATAAAAGGTACTGCAGCTTCCTCCTTGGCCTTTGGATGGCTCACCCAGTATGGGGAAAGCCGGCCACTGTACTGGGAAGACACTCAAGCAGCCCTGCAGGCTGGAGAGGAACTGAGGCTCCCACCAACAGCCAGTCCCCACTCCCCAGCCATGACAGTGAGCCATGCTGGAAATGGGTCCTCCAGCATCAGAAAAGCCTGTAGAGGACTGCAGCCCTGCCTGACATCTGATCACAACCTATGGAGAGACCCCAAGCAGGAACTGCCCAGCTCAAGCTGCTCCTGCCTTTTGGATCCAGAAAAACCATGAGAGATATTAAAGGATTATTGTTATTTTAAGCCTCTAAAGTTCGGGTGGTTGTTATGCAGAAATGGATACATAATACACCAACTAATCTTCCATCCAGTTCCTCTCTATTTTGGGAAAACCCAACAAATTCCACTGCATGGGCAATGAGAACACTCCAAAACTACTCATTCAGCAACTTGTATATTTAAGAATGCTGTTTTTCAAGTGTGGTGCATTGCTCTGCAGAACTGGCATTTTTAAAAATAAAATCAGATTCATTTCCCATAAATATGTTGCTGGTCATGTTCTGGAGAGTTTTTTCTCTCTCTAGAAGGGCTGGAGGTATAGACAGTGCTTCCTGGTCAGTGCTGGAGCAAAGGAATGCTGTGAAAAGAGATGGGTACTGGGAGGAATGCCAAATATAGAAGGCACTGCTTCAGGGGTCAGGATTGCAGACCTGGCCGGGGCTCAAGTGGTCCCAGACAACCAGACAGCAGCATGGGTCTCTCTCTCAAGGGCCCTGAATCTGCTACCATTCCTAAGACACCGCAATTTAATAAAATCCTCTTTAAGCCCATCACAGTGTACTTTAAGCCTGTGCTGTGCAAAGCTCTGAGATGCTTTACAGTGAAAATTATTCACCATCCCCAGCCTGAAGAAGCCTCTTTACCCAGAAAAAAAAATACTTTAAAAACGTATAGACTCTGCCAACACTACGCTTAGAAAAAAAAATGTCAACTGTGATTAAGCATGTCTTATGTCATACTCAAGTAGCTGTGCAGATTGGCAGGCAGAACTGTAATTAACAATTAAGTCAATCAACAAATATGTATTCATCTTTAGAAATGGGCCAGTTTAGCAATGCTCTAAAATTCCCAAAACATCCTCCTTTACTCAACAACCACACCCCAGCTACCTCACTCCCATACACACCTAACACTTTGTGACTATTTGCGAAATAAATAAACATGGCACGAATTTTTTTGAATACAGGATTGAGAGTCTTTCATTCTAACAAGGACTGGATGGGCTGCATCCTTTGGACATGCTCCATAATGTTGGATTTTGCCCCAGACTCCTGCTCCAGGACCCTCTCCCACATCCCACCCCACCCACAGGTGCTCCCAGGGTTGCCCTTAGAAAATCAGAAGGTGGCTCAGCTTCATGCCTTTCCCCCAGGACCAGCCTTGGCAAATGGGCGCAGCTGCCTCATGCATTCGGTGGCACTCTGACCTTTTCAAGGTACCCCCACCTGTCTTGCCCAGAGTCAGGTCCTTAACACATTTACAAATAGTCTTCACCAGGATTCTCAAGCAGTCAGCCCTTTTCTTCCTGAGAAAGAAGAGACTCTCGGGCTTCTGAACCCTCCAGAGCTGCTGATGCATCAAGGACAAGCATCATCAAAGTGTCTCCTGTTGTGCATTTCTCCAAGATCCTTTGGAAGTTAAACAGCAAGTTCACTTCAGCCACACCAACACCACTCACAGTCACTGGAGAGAAGCCAGGCAGAGCCTCGGAAAGGACCATTTGGGCCCGGTTACACCTTGACTCGTTGGACACAATGCTGACCTCTCATCCCTGAGGTCACCCCAGCTCTCCCTGTCTCCATCCAGAAGGGCGAGTCTAGGTCAGTCCAGCAAATGCCAGTTTACGGAAAGCTGAGAGACCAATTCACCGAGAGACGATCTGTAGAGCTCAACTTGCCGAGCAAACACATCGCCAAACTTATCTAACTTACTTATTAGAATGTTCAGCAGGGCTATTCAGCATCACTAGTGGGAACCATTAAATTTTGGTAACTGATGATGACATACATAGAAAAGTATATTTCAGCAGCAGCAACCAATTTTTTTTTTTTTTTTTTTTTGAGATAGAGTCTCATTCTGTCTCTCAGGCTGGAGTGCAGTGGCACAGTCTCAGCTCACTACGACCTCCTCCTCCCAGGTTCAAGCAATTCTTGTGCCTCAGCTTCACAAGTAGCTGGAATTTACTGGCCTACACCACCACACCCAGCTGATTTTTGTGTTTTTAGTAGAGACGGAGTTTCACCATGTTGGCCAGGCTGGTCTGGAACTCCTGACTTCAGGTGACCCACCTGCCTCGGCCTCCCAAAGTACTGGGATTACAGGCATGAGCCACCGCGCCCAGCTGGCTTTTCTAATGAAATTTTTTAGTTGTCACTGATATTTTGGATGAGATTGTTTAGGCTAATGCTGACTTCCTGCAAACATTTTGAGGTTTAAATTTGGCTTATTATCCACTGGAGTAGGTGAGCCCCTGGCCCTGGCCTCTCCAGAACCATTCAGTTTCCAGTTACACCCACCCACAAAACATGCCCTCATTTCTGTGCAATCTGCCTCCCTGGTGCCTGTGCCCTGGGTTCTGTCCAGGTGGGCCTTGGCAACAGCTGTATCAGCCAACACAGCTGGCTCTGCTAGGGTCTGGTGGTCTCCATGGATTGCTGAGAAAACTCCCAAGGGGACCACAGCTGGGACCCCTTGCCAACTTTGGGGGGACTGTGGCTGAAAGGCACGGCAGCTTGCCAGGCCCCTCCCTTGTTACCTCTCATGGTGGAGGCTGAAAAGTGGAAAATACTCGCCTTCCCAGCTGCTCCTTCATGCAAGGGTGATCCTGCAACCCAGCCCTGCAGTTAGCAGACCACCACATGGAGGAGCTCTGTTTAGGGACTTCTGGATGGTGGTATGCAGGGGGATGGTGGCAGAGCCGTCCCCACAGATACCAAAAAGACAGCCTGCATTGCCTCTAAAGAGCTGAAAACAGTGATAGATCTGTGTGAAGGTCAATCTGCTTTTCTTTCTCACCATGTGCCTGCAACTCTAAATAAGGTCAGTGCTATACCCCTTGTGCCACAGCCCGACACGAAGAGCTCCGGAACTAGTGAAGGAGGTGAATGCATTTGTAGGGAGAGTGACCACCTTCCCTCCAGTCGGCCCCACCTTCTTCATGACAGCAGCCTTCATAACGACAGCGTGACGAGGGCGCCCCTCAAGGCTCAGACCTTCAGGGCCCCAGGACTCATATTCTGATTTCTGGCTACACTCACGGAGCTAAGGGAAAGAGCCTCTGCTTCCGCTCGTCAGATGCTGGCTGGTGCCTGCCATGCCTTCATCATTCTCACCTCTGATTCAGGTGCTCTCCCTTTCTCCAGGCTCAAGTTCGGGGAACCTGAGGGCCACTATCTACTGGGCTTCACGAGCAATTCCAGCTGCACAGCTGATCTGACAGGTGTCACATGACTCACAGGCAGGCAGGCTCAGTGGGACAAGTCCTAAACTAGAACTCAGGGGACCACCTGGTCTCTGTTGTCTACTAACCAGCCGTGTGAACTTGAATAGGCCACTCCCCCTTTCTAAGCCTCAGTTTCCACAGCAGTAAAACCAGAGGGCCCTTCTCTAGAGAGTTCTTCCCACCCTGACATTCTCTCTCTCTCACACACACACAGACACACACACACACACACACACATATCTGGGTGGGTATGTTTTACAGAAGTACTGTATTGCTCTACATTTTTTAACATGCTCTTAAGTTTTTGAGAAAATACTATACAGAAGGATTTGCAACTTCTTAGCTATTCACTCAAATGAATCCATTTTGGGTTTTAGTAGCTTCAAATCACTTCAACAGCCAATGCAAATAATTAAGGCAGAAGCAGTGCAACCTCTTGGAGATGGCCTATTTCCAGCGGTACAGCCAAATGCAATGGCATTATTTACCCAAATTGTTGGACAACCAGCATGCACTGGAAGCAGATGCCAGCAGATGCCTTCCCGGACCCCAAGTCCTAGGGGTTGGCCTAGGCCCTTAGCTCAGGACGGAGGCAGCACCCACTGCATCAACACAACGCTCTGGGGCAGATCCGGCCCTCAGCAGCCACAGGGAGGATCCAGCCACTGGGGCAGATCCAGCCCTCGGCAGCCACGGGGAGGATCCAGCCACTGGGGCAGATCCAGCCCTCGGCAGCCACGGGGAGGATCCAGCCACTGGGGCAGATCCAGCTCTCGGCAGCCACGGGGAGGATCCAGCCACTGGGGCAGATCCAGCCCTCGGCAGCCACGGGGAGGATCCAGCCACTGGGGCAGATCCAGCCCTCGGCAGCCACGGGGAGGATCCAGCCACTGGGGCAGATCCAGCCCTCGGCAGCCACGGGGAGGATCCAGCCACTGGGGCAGATCCAGCCCTCGGCAGCCACGGGGAGGATCCAGCCACTGGGGCAGATCCAGCCCTCGGCAGCCACGGGGAGGATCCAGCCACTGGGGCAGATCCAGCCCTCGGCAGCCACGGGGAGGATCCAGCCACTGGGGCAGATCCAGCCCTCGGCAGCCACGGGGAGGATCCAGCCACTGGGGCAGATCCAATCCTCGGCAGCCACGGGGAGGATCCAGCCACTGGGGCAGATCCGGCCCTCGGTAGCCACGGGGAAGATCCAGCCACTGGGGCAGATCCAGCCCTCAGCAGCCACGGGGAAGATCCAGCCACTGGGGCAGATCCAGCCCTCAGCAGCCACGGGGAAGATCCAGCCACTGGGGCAGATCCAGCCCTCGGCAGCCACGGGGAGGATCCAGCCACTGGGGCAGATCCAGCCCTCGGCAGCCACGGGGAGGATCCAGCCACTGGGGCAGATCCAGCCCTCGGCAGCCACGGGGAGGATCCAGCCACTGGGGCATATCCAGCCCTCGGCAGCCACGGGGAGGATCCAGCCACTGGGACAGAACCAGCCCTCAGCAGCCACGGGGAGGATCCAGCCACTGGGGCAGACTGCACTTCAGGGACATCAGAAGCGGAACCCTGGGCTGGGGAGGTGCTTCCAAAGGAAACATCTGGAAGAGGGAGAAAGGATAAAAGACCCAGCATCTAGATTAGGAAAGCAAGGCAGTTCCTGCCACCCAGAATAGTGTGTGCTGCCCATTTGGAAAATGCATGATCATTTTCAGAGTCCTGAGGCCCATCAGAGACTTTATGTCCAGCAGTGCCAATGGCCTGGTTCTCAGTCAAGGTAGTGGTCTGAGCAGACATGATCGGTCTCCTGCTCCGAACACACAGAAATTCTAGGTAAAGTACAGAAAATTACTATATCAAAACCTATAACGAAGCTCAGAAGCTAAAGAAGTATCTGTGGATGCTCAAATAAAGAGGAGACTTGCAGTGGTAATCAGGATTGAGCTACACCCTGTGTGTGCCTTAGAGGCTGGGTTTAGTTTTCAAGTTATCAAAAATCATATTGAGCTATAGAGATAATTTATCATCCTGCATCTTTTAAAAATCAGCTTAGGATATAATTTACATACAGTAAAATTCACCTTTTTAGGATATAATACTGTGAGTTCCGGCAAATAAACACAGTCATAGAATTACTACCCCCGTCAAGGCATGGAACAGTTCCATCACCCGCAAATGCCCTTCTGCCCTTTGTAGCCAACTCTTCCACCTCCCCTGGAAACTACTGGTCTATATTTGCTCTTCTATTTCTGCTTTTTCCAGAATTCCAGAGAAATGGAGTCATACGGTGTTTAGAAAGGCTGCAGCTTTAGTTCTCGCCTAGGAAGTGACACCAAGGCCACAGCCTTGCCGACAGCAGGAATACTAGAACTGAGTTCCCCAAATAAAACCAGGAGTCAGGAAAGGGCTCTCCTGTTTAGGAGCTTGGATTAGAAAACCTGCTTGCTGGCCTGAATATTAGGCACAAAAGTGGGTCACTTACCTTGACTGTGAGAGAAATCGTCACCAATAAAATATCTGAACCTCCAGGTTGTATGACACAAAATTATGAACAGGTATTCTCATTGCTACCAGCATGGTGTGGATGTCCCGAGCCTAGAAACTCACATAAATACTGGTCTAGAAACTGTTTACCCTTTAGAGGCAGTAGATGCAATCACAGTGTCATTCCAGAGGAACATCTCTGCAATCCAGGCATACGCAGGACCCCTCAGGAGACAGCTTCACCCACATAAATACAAAGCGCACAAAGAAATCCAAAGCTCTGAGCAGTAAACAGCAAATTCAACCAGGAAACATGTCACAAATGAAAAATTGTATGGAAGTCTGCGAGGGACTTTAAAATAGCTATATTTAAAGTATTTGAAGAACTCAAAGAAAGAATAGACTGATAAGAGGCCAGGCGCGGTGTCTCACCCCTGTAATCCCAGCACTTAGGGAGGCTGAGGCAGGCGAATCACTTGAGGTCAGGAGTTCAAGACCAGCCTGGCCAACATTGTGAAACCCCATCTCCGCTAAAAATGCAAAAATTAGCCGGTGGTGGCTGCAGATGCCTGTAATCCCAGCTACTCAGGAGGCTGAGGCAGGAGAATTGCTTGAACCTGTGAGGCGGAGGTTGCAGTGAGCCAAGATTGCACCACTGCACTCTAGCCTGGGAGACAGAGTGAGACTCTAGCAAAAACAAACAAACAAACAAACAAAAAACAGAAAGAAAGAAAGAATAGACTGATAATGCAAAAACAGAATATTGTAGGAGACAATTACAGAAATGAATAATATAATAATTGGTTTTTAAAAATTAATGGTCAAGTTAAATCATCACTAGACAACTGAAAGAGGAATTAATGAGTAGGATGATAGAGCAAAGGAAATCACAGATATATAAAGAGAGATGAAATCTGAGAGAGGAGTTAAGAGATGTGGAGGACAGACTCATGCCTAATAGGGGCATGAGAATACAGAGATGGGGAAAGAGGCAATATTTAAAGAGATGATGGCAGAGATTTTTTTCAGAGATTAGGAAAGACCTATGGCCCCACATTAAATAAGTACACTAGGCCCAAAGTAGGATAAATAGACATAAATTCACATCTACAAGGAAAAAAATGGTAAAAGCTAGTTTAATGAAGAGATAGATTACCTACAAAAGAATGGCTATCAGATAAATGGCAGAGTTTCCTTCAACATAGATATCCTACGACAATGATTTATATCTTCAATGTGCTAAGAAAAAATGTCTTCCAAGAGGATTATAGGGTAGAAAGGTCCTCTCCTTCTCTTCCAGGATGTCTACACTTAAGAGGTCAATAGGGCCAGGTGCGGTGGTTCACGCTTGTAATCCCAGCACTTTGGGAGGCCAAGGCAGGTGGATCACAAGGTCAGGAGTTCAAGACCACCCTGGATAACATAGTGAAACCCTGTCTCTACTAAAAATACAAAAATTAGCCAGGCTTGGTGGTGGGCACCTGTAATCCTAGCTACTCGGGAGGCTGAGGCAGGAGAATCACTTGAACCCAGGAGGTGGAGGTTGCAGTGAGCCGAGATCGTACCACTGCACTCCAGCCTGAGTGAGAGTGAGACTTCATCTGAAAAAAGAAAAAAAATAGTCAATGTACTTGTGAAGGAGCTCTTGTTTATTGACATGTCCCTTTGAAGAAATGACTAAAGAGAGTCATTCCTCTGAGAGGTAGAAGCTGGTGGAATGGGGCTTGCTAAGTCCACGTTACCCAGGGACTGAGACTCGCTCCTCTAATTCTATATTCAGGTAAACTGGCATTCAAGATATGCCAGGTGGATCAGTTAGACAGAGGTGAACTAAATATTTGTTTAGCTATATTAAGATAGTTTAAGGCCCAGAGATCCCCTCTGAAAGAACTTGAACTAGTCAACGATTCAGAGGGGAAATAGAAAGTGAGCCCAGAAGAAAAGCACAACTAAAAAAAAAGAAAAAAGCAAGTGTATTAATTTGCTAGGGCTGCCATAACAAAGTACCACAGAGTGGGTGGCTTCAACCATAGACAGTTATTTTCTCCCAGTTCTGGAGGCTGGATGCCCAGGGTCAAGATGTCAGCAGGTCTGGTTTCTGAGGACTCTCTCTCTGACTTGCAGACGCCGGTCTTGTTGCTCTGTCCTCACATGGCCTTTCGTCTCTGTGCACACACGTGTCTGTGTCCAAATTTCTTCTTCTTATAAGGACATCCATTATATTGGATTAAGGCCCATTCTAAACACCTCACTGTAACTTAATTACATCTTTATTTTAAAGACCCTATCTCCCAATACAGTTACATTATGAGGTATTGGGGCTTCAACATATGAATTTTGAAGAAACAATTCAACCCATAACAATAAGTGTGTACAAAGAAATTAGTAAAATCTAAATAAGTATTGAATCATCACTATCACCATCATCTCATCATCATCATCATCATCAATTTGGGAGATTTAAAAACATGAGGAATTAAAATAATAGAAATAGTAAAAATATGAGCAGTGAAAGATTGTAAGTAAGAAATTTTGAGTGTATAAAATTACTGTTTTTATTCAGGAGAAGGATAAAGTGTTGATTAACTTCAGGCTTTGTTCAAAAAATACACAGTGAAGTATGCATATTATAAGCTTTAGGAAAATAGTGAAAGACCAGAAACACATGCATAATTTTCAAATCAGTATAGGGCAAAAGACGGAAGAAAATCTAATCAATCTCACAGAAAGCCACAGAAAAGGAGTGGGAAAGGCAAATAAATGATACATGAAGAATGCAAAATAAGATAGACAAAAATCCAAATAATCACAGTAAACACATAAATCATAAATGGATTAATTTTTCCTGTTAAAAGATAGACACTCAGAGTACACTTCAAATGTCCAGATTATGCAGTTTATAAGAAATGCACTAAACATAATGACAGAGCTTGAAAATAGGCATAAAAAGACATACCAGGTTTATCCATTAGAAAGCTTTGGTTACAGGTTACAGAAAAATCAACTAAATTGGTTAATAATAAAGTAGATTTGTTAGTTTAGATAAACAGACATTGCAGAGGCAGGATCAGCTTCAGAGTAGCTTGATTCAGCAACAGTCTCGTTAAGGACCCAGCATTTTCCTGTCTCTGCTCTCCCTTCCATGGTATCAGCTTTATTTTTAGGCTGGCTTCTCCTTGGGAGAAAATTGGCTGTAGGATTTCTAGGTTTCATCTCACCTATCCCATCAAGAAAATTCGAGGCAATTCTAAAGAACAATAACAGATTAGGGAATATGGCTTAACCAACAGGATATAAACAATTCTTATAAAGCTATACTAATAAAACTGGGTGATATTTACAGAGCAATAAAAAATAGACCAAATTAATAGAGCAGAGAGCTTAGAGACTACATATATATAGATATACTTGGTGTTGGGACAATGGCTTTCCATATAAAAGGATAAAATAAGATTCCTATCTCATAGCATGCACAAAAATAAATTCCAGTTTGGCTAAAGCCTATACATTAAAAATATAACTTTTAAGCTATTAAAAAAAGATAATATCTTTATGACATCAGGTAAAAAAAAGCTTTCAAGATATAAGAGAACCAACCGTTTAAAAATTCATAGATTTGTCTATATCAAAATCAAAATACTTTAAGACAAAAAATGACAGATTAGAAGTTGTTTACAATATGAAATACCAGAAAGGTAGTCTCCAGAATATATAAAGACCTTCTGCTACTCAACAAGAAAAAGGCACTCAACCCAACAGAAAGAGGGTAAGAGATTTAAAGGGGTAATTCACAGAAGAAGAAATCCAAGTGGACATGAATACATGAAAAGACGCTCAACTCATGGAAGCACTCACAGAAAACAAGTTGAAATCTTCTCATATCATGTCAATCTCCATATTTTAGAAAAAAATTAAAAGTCTGAAAATACTAATCTTTGTGAAAATATGAGGAAAATGGGAACTTTCAGAAACACTGCTAGTGGGTGATAAATTAGCACAGCCATTTGGGGAACAGCTTTGCAGTTATTATTAACATTGAAAAATGCACACATTTTATGACCAAAAAATTCCCAAGGCATCAACCCTAGAGAAACTCTTCTTAGAGGGTAAGAAGACACCTCAGCCTTATAATAATGAAAACATTTTTAAACAATCTAAATTTTCATCTAAAGTAAAAGTGGTACATATTAATTAGCATCAGTGAAAAGCAATGAACTATATCTGTGCATTTTGACATGAACAGATCTTCTAAACCCTGTACTGAGTGAAAAAATCAAAGTGACAGATATATATATATATATATACACACACAGAGAGAGAGAGATTATTTATTATATAAATTTATTACATAAATTTTTTAAATGCAGAAGATAATACTTTACCTCATTAGTGACACAAATATATATTATAAGCATTTTTTAAGTGGACAAGAAGGCACATACCAAATTTATGACAATAACTTCCTCCGGAAAGGAAAGGAGGGAAATAGGAATGGGTAGTGATAAAAGTGAGATTCAGTTTCATCAGTAAATTTCCTTTTTTAAAGCTCTCTGTGGGATTAATATAATGCTGTGTTTTAGACCATTTTCTGTTGCTTTAATAGAATGACTGATACTGGGTAATTTATAAAGATCAAAAGGTTATTTGGCTTATGGTCTTGGAGGCTGGGAAGTCCAAGGGCATGGTGTCAGCACCTGGTGAGGGTTTTCTTGCTCATCATAACACTGGGGAAGGCATTATACAGAGAGAGAGCAAGCAAGCACATATGAAAAAGACTGCAAGAGTGAGCTGAGCTCATTTTATAACAACCCACTCTCCTGAGAAATAACTTCCTCCCTTGAGAGCTAATTCACTCCCATGATAATGGCAGTAATCCATTCAGGAGGGCTCCACTCTTGTGATCCAAGGATCTCTTAAAGGCCCCGTGTCTTAATACTGTTACATTGGCAATTAAGTTTCTAACACAAGAACTTTTGGGGGACACATTCAAACCAGAGCAGGCTGGGACTTCAAATCTCACCCTACTGAGTTTCTTCCCCTTCTCTGACCTGCATCAGCCATTGTCTTGCCAGTTTCTCCTGGGAGTGCTTCCCTAATAAACTGTGTGCACAGTGAACCTCATCCCAGGGTCTGCTACTAGGGAGCCTGTCCTAAGACAATGACGAAAGGCACTCAAGTCTCTCCCCCTCACTCCAATTCTTTGCTCCATCTTTGGTAGGCTGAAAAATGACTCCTGCCCCCACAAAAAAATCAATATTCTAATCCCTGTGACCTATGAATTTTACATCGTATGGCAAAACAAAGGGGTCTTTGCAGATGTGATTAAATTAAGGATCTTGAGACAGAGGGTTATCTGGATAGGCCCTAAATGCACACTCATTTATCCTTATCAGAGTGAGGCAGAGGGAGATTTTACCACACACACAGATGAGAAGGCCATGTGAAGATGGATCAGGCAGAAATTCGAAGATGCTGGCCTTGAAGATTGGAGTGATGAGGCCACAAACCAAGGAATGCCAGCAGCCACCAGAAACTGGAAGAAACAAGAAACAAATTATCCCCTAAAGCCTTCAGAGGAGCATGGCTGTCTGTGATTTTGAACTTCTGAGCTCCAGAACTGGGAGAGAATAAGTTTCTGCTAAGCCACCCCGTTTATGGTAATTTGTTAAAACAGCCATGGGAAACTAACGTGCTCTCCTACTAATAAAAGCTTATAATCCTTACACCAGGCTTACCATATCCCAGGCCCTGTGCTGAACTTTCACCCTGGTTGTCTCATGTAGCCCTCACAATATCTCTTTGGGGTAGTTAATTCACAGGAGCAAAAACTGAGGTTTGAAGAAGTTAAATGACTTACCCAGGGTGACACAGAGTCGGGATTCAGGCACAGGTGGGCCAACTCCGGAGCTCTCCTTCTCTACAAGTACCGTGGTCCCACCTTTCAAGTTGGGAGGCCCAGCAGGGATGGTTATCAAGCAGGGAAGAAGGGGAGGTATGTCCAGACTCTGCGGTATGTCCAGACTCTGCTGTATGTCAGGATCCCAGAGAAAAGCATTAGAAGCCTGGGCTCAGGTGTCTCTCCACCTGCCAGACCCCACCCCGCAGTTCCAAGGAAAGGCAGCCCCAGCAAATGTCTCCACAGGGACTGAGCAAGGCAGATGGCTGGGCTGCTGAGAGATGGAGGGAGCCCAGGGCTTTCTGTGCTCAGGGCCTGCTCAGAGAAGGTTAGTCTGGTGACCCCAACCAGCCAGTTCACCAAGCATTGGCACCTTCCCACAAGAGAAGAAAGGAGGGAAAGAGGGAAAAGAAAGAGGGAGGAAAATAAAACAGCCCAAACAGCCCAAATCACTCCTCCCCCGACAGCTGCGTTCAACAAAGGGACATTAAATTAAATTCTTGAGGAAACAAGGATCAGAGGTAGGACCATGCCAAGTGAGCCCAGGAACACTTATCACTCTTCGGAACCCAATTAGCCTCCCTTTGGGACACTGGGCTCTTTATTAATCCCTTCTCTGGCTGAAAACAAGGTCCCTATGCTTTGATCCCCTCTGCCTGCCTGCCAGGGCTCCTGGCTGGGAATTGTCACATCTGCCACTGCTCACACCATTGTCTTAGCTCACAGACTCGTGGCTCTCCAGTAGCCTAGGCCACGCTGCCAGAAGCCCCTCCAAACACTCACCCAGACTTGACTGTGGTCCCCAGATACACCCATCATACTCTCGGGGCACCATCAGAGAAAACTCAGACCCATTCCCCGCCTTGAAAGAACTTGAGATGGAAGAGGAAGAAAAACTGATACAAAAACCTTTAGGACAGGGCAGACTGTGATATGGCCATAAAATCTCATCGGAGCCTTTACTCTGCTGAGCACTGGCCTAGCCCCATTCCCACATGGTCCATAACCACTTTTGTGTCCCTTACCCCACTGGGCCTGTCGCCCTGCTGTCCTGCCCTGATGCAGCTGGAGGCTGGGGGGCTCCCGCCCTCTCCTGAGGATTCCTGTCTAAATGCTCAGCTGCTCTGGAATTCACAGGAGCCCAGGGCATGGGGCTCACCTGGTCTCCTGCTTCCTTCAGGTTGTTGCAGAGCCCCTGTCCTCCCTCGCCTTCTCTCCGCCTTTGCCCCCCTGCCTCGCCTGCAGCTGTCCATGAGCTCTGCTCAGCAAGTCCCCGCTGACCTGGATCTTTCCTTTTTTTCCAGTTAAACAGATATCTGCCTTGCTAATACTGACTGCCTTTCAAAGCATAATTATGATGTGTTGTGTTAAAATCACACTCCAGTAAGGAGCAGGAGACGGGAGAGGAATGGACGAGATGAAGAGGACCAAGAGTCTCTTCCTGTCTCCCAGTGCAGGGATTAAGGGACTGATGAGGGCATTCTGGGGAAACTGAGGCTCAGAATGGCCCAATAACCTGCCCAAAGCCAGATAGCCTGTAACTGGTGGAGCTAAGATCCTGCTGTTGACTTTATTTGCAAGTGGAGGAGGATGAGAAGGAAGTTTAGGGTGCATCTGCCGGGTCTGGGCAGAGCCTGCCCCAGTGTGTTCAAGGTCCACTGTTCAACACCCCTACCCTGGCCCCGTGCACGACTCCAGGGAGAGCCTGGAACCACGCCCCGGGAAAACGTTTACACAGGAACTCTGAGGGCTGGGCAGGGAGGGCTGCGGAGCTGCCCAGGACACCTTGCCTGACAAGGGCTCCTGCCGTGCAGCTCATTTCAGCATAACACCTGCTTACGAGGGCCTGCTCTGCCTGGGGAAGGATATCAGGCCCCGTGGAAGATGCACAGCGAAGCCAGCACGTCCCTGACCTCAAGAAGTTCCCAGCCTCCCGAGGGAAATGGCTGTCCCACGGCCTCCTGCACCCAGCAGAAGGCCTGCAGGGAGACATCTGGGGCCGCTTTCCAGTCATGACCTCTATGCTCCACGCCCATCCTCTGGGCGCCAACTGGTGATGCTGGAGCTGGGACTCTGCCCGCGGCTCCGCTCTGCCAGCCGGCTCTGTGTAGGCTCCGCAGCCCGGGCGCTAGAGCGGCACCACTAGGCTGATGCGGGAGGCAGGACTTGCTCTTCCTATTTGCTCCCTGTCCGCTTCCTGCAGGCTTCCTGTTCCTGGGAGCTATTTCCCTCCCCAGCCAACAGCGGGCAGCGCCAAACTGGAGCCGCGGCGGAACGCAGCTTGCAGCTTCTCCAACTCTGGCAGAACCAGTTCCGTCACCCTGTGGCCCAAGAGCTGGCTCAGACCCCTGCTCAGAGGTCGGGGTCCCAGGCAAGTGGGCCCTTGTCTGCAGGGCCCCAGCGCCAGCGGGCAGAGACCGCTCCTCAAGTCAGCTCTGCAGGGTCCCTCCACTGTGTCTCTAAATGTCCCTTTTTGCTCCTTCAGCCACAGAAATAGTAGTAGCTGCTTTCTGCAGTTGCCACTTCTGCTCACCCTGTCAGTCCCTGTCACCCTGATAACTGCAGAGAAGAGTCTGGAGACCGAGATGCACCTCCCAGGACTTATGAAGCAGAGACTTTCACTCCTGCTGTGCTGAAAATCCCCTTCATACCCTGGCTTTCCTGGGCTGTGTCCTCGTTTCAACCTCAGTTCTTTTTTTTTTTTTTTTTTTTTTTTTTTGAGATGCAGTCTAGCTGTGTCTCCAGGCTGGAGTGCAGTGGCCCCATCTCGGTTCGCTGCAAGCTCCGCCTCCCGGGTTCAAGCCATTCTCCTGCCTCAGCCTCCTGAGTAGCTGGGACTACAGGCGCCTGCCACCGCGCCTGGCTAATTTTTGTATTTTTAGTAGAGACGGGGTTTCACCATGTTAGCCAGGATGGTCTCCATCTCCTGACCTCGTGATCCGCCCACCTCAGCCTCCCAAAGTGCTGGGATTACAGGCGTGAGCCACCGCGCCCGGCCTCAACCTCGGTTCTTTATACGAAACTCTCTGCCCTCCTTATTGGATGCTGACTGCTACTGGGTCTTTAGTGGGTAGCTAGCGTTTTGATCTCATCCTCAGGATCTCGATGGCCCCCTATCTGATAACAGTTGACCTCATTCGTAGAACTGCTCCTCCACAAGGCCCATCCCTTAGGATTCGACTTCACTGCCCGTGGCAGTCCCCTCTGCCCTAACTTGGCCTGAACATGATGTCAGTCCCAGAGGTGGGCCTGTGGCCTAAGGCAGCTGACCACAGCCTTCCCTGGAACCTGTATATACTCTGAGCTCTTTCTCTTCCACAGTCACCAACTAGGGTAATTTAAACTGGGCTGTCTGCAGCGGGGCCTCTGCCTCCCACGGCCCCCATCCCAGGTTATCCTGTGTGTAGTAGAAAATAATGGTGACCATTCACAGAGAGAGAGCTGGCTGCGTTGAGGCTGCCAACTGGTCATGCCTGAGGTCCACTCCACCCCTGTCTTTCCCAATTTCTGGAGCCCAAAGCCTCCCTTTGTGTGTAGGCGAGTGTGAGCTGGGTTTCTGTCACGCTCAACAGAGGGAGTCCTGACTAATGTGGCAACGCCCCCCACACCTAGGTCATCTGGAAGCACGCTGAGTCAGGGCTGGTCTAGTCAGACGCCCTACCTGGTTCTGCAACCTCACCACACAGTCTCCGCCGTGCCCGTTGCGGCATAGCCTCCTGCTTATGCAACGGCTTTGCCAAGGGCCTAGACACCCAGTCGGGCCTGGCTGAATCAGGGCCAAGTCGAAGAAGCAAAATCCAAGATGGAACTAAGCAACAAAGGAGTCAAGAATCCAGGCCCCTCCCACCCCAGAGCCGTGGGCATGACGCTGAACCTGAGTCTTCCCCAACCCCCTTGTATGAGGACGTGTGTAGGCGGTAAGTGTTGTGTGACAATAAGATTATATTCATTCCGCTTCCTTAATGAGCCAGGCTTCTTTTGGAAATATCAGGTTCAAAGCTGAGACATATATAATATCATATATAAATAGAATGAATATAAATAGGCTGGGCACAATGGCTCATGCCTGTAATCCCAGCACTTTGGGAGGCTGAGGCGAGTGGATCACCTGAGGTCAGGAGTTCGAGACCAGCCTGGCCAACATGGTGAAACCTTGTCTCTACTAAAAATACAAAAATTAGTTGGGCCTGGTGGCGGGCACCTGTAATCTCAGCTACTCAGGAGGCTGAGTCAGGAGAATTGCTTGAACCCAGGAGGCAGAGGTTGCGGTGAGCCACGATTGTGCCATTGCACTCTAGCCTGGGTGACAAGAGTGAAACTCCATCTCAAAAAAAAATGAATATAAATATATATGAATATAAACATATGTAGAGAGAATGAATATAAATAGATATATACATATGCATGTGTGTGTGTGTCTAGACATAGATACCTATATACACCCCAAAACATCTTTCCCATTTCCACAGGAATAGGGTCCCAGGGGCCTCAGAGGCTGTTTGGTCCAGCCCACTGCCCTTCCCTCCCTCCTCCCAGATAAGGAAATTGAGGCTTCCCACCAAATCACGTAGTTGGTGACTTGCCACGTTGGAAACAGAATCCAGGCCTCCTCTCCAACACATCAGTGTCTGACTGAACTGAAACTGCACAGAAGGCAGAGGCCTGACAGCTACCACCCTCTGACGTCAGTCTAGCAGTGTTGCCTGCGAGGCCCTTCAGGGAGGAGAGGGGCAGCTGAAGGCCCTGAAGTCCACAGGTGTGCAGGGCCGTCCTCTCCTCTGAGGTTTTTTGTGTGGGACTTCCAAAGAGAAGAAGCTTCTCCCAAGTATATCTTCAAAATTCTTCTCTACATCAGACACATGGAAAAAACACAGCCAAACGGCATCAGTGGGCTGACCCCAGCCCAGGCCCAGCAGGCAGCATGACGCAGGAAAAGGGGCCTGGCCCCAGCTGGCTGGGCGACCTGGGGCAAGTCGTTCAGCCTCTTTGGGCTTTTGCTTTCCTACGTGCCACATAGCGGGAGGGGGCATTCTAATTCCCTACCCAACTTACTGTCCAAAGCTTTTGTCTCCAACTCTCTCATGCCAAGGCACAGCCCTGACTCTGCCAGCCCCCTGATCAGGGCCTCCCCAGGCAGTGATAGGACCATGCCCATCACCGGGTACAAACTTTGTGGAGGTGTTGCAGATGGGGAGTGCCAGGCCTGGGTTTCCCTGGAGAGACACCGACGTGCAGGTACCACACATTTTGACTCCTGTCTTCTAAGTTGTAGACACTGCAGCTCCCAGGATTTGCCAATTCAGCCCGGCTGCCCCCACCACCCTACTGATTACAGAACGGTCTAGAGACCAAGATGGACCTCCTGGGACTTAAGAAGCAGGACTGTGAATTCCCTTCACGCCCTGACTCTCCTGTACCTGTGTCCCAATGTCAAGCCTGAGAACCACAGAAACCTAGGAAGTCAGGGCTGCAGGGGAAAGCTCGTGACTTTAGCCTCCTCACTCCCAATCCATTTTACAGATGAGGAAACTGCCCCAGGGGGGGCAGGAGAGACAGGGCAGGACCAGGAACTAGCTCACAGGCTGTCTAGATCAAGTCCCCACCCACTTGATTCTAGGTGTGCCCTTGGGAAATTTACTTCATCCCTTAGAGTGGCAGTTTCCACCTCTGTCAAAGTGAGAATAATCCCTTCTTTGTGGGGCTGCTGGAAGGATGAAGGAGGTTAATAAATGTAAAGGGCTTGGAGTAGTGCCCGCCAGAGAAATTTGTCATTGTGAGCTCTAATAGTCACCTGCTCTAACAAACACCCCAAACCTTCAAAGTCTTAACACAAAAGAAGTTGATCACTCCTATAACATCCAATGCCAGCATTCCTTATTGGTGAGCTATTCGTCACATGGGGACCAGGAACTCAGGTTCATCATTTCCTGTGGTTTCCCCATCCCCGGGAACCCGGAAGGCCTCTGTTTCCAGTCAACGGAAGGGGGAAGAGAGAGTGGAGAAAGCCCATCCACTCCTAAGCCTCAGCCCAGGGGTATTGCACGTGACTTCCATTCATACTCCACTGGCGAGAGCCAGCTCTATGGTGGCCATACTTGACATGGAACAGTGGGGAGATGTAGTGTCTGGCCGAGTGGCTACCTCACAACAAGCCCACCATACGGAAGGGGAGCCCACATTTGTCTCAGCAACAACTAACAAATCCTCCCTACCTAGTGGCTTCACATGACATTTATTGGTTCACACTCTGAGTCAACAGCGTGGGCTGGAACCAGCAGTGGTTTTTCTGCTAGTCTCATCTGGGGTCACTTATGCAGATCCAGTTAGCAGACAGCCCAGCTGGGCCTGCATGGCCTAGGATGGCCTCACATGCATGTTCAGCTCTGCCGTCAGCCAGGGTGTCTCAGTTCTCCAGCAGCGCATTCACATGGCAGCAGAAGTCCAAGGCGGCAAGAGCAAGGCACCACAAGGCTTCCTAAGGCCTAGATTTGGCAACCACGTAGCATCACTTCTGCCACATTCTACCAGTCAAAGCAAGTCACCAGGCAAGTCCAGGTTTAAGGAGTAGGGAAACAGCCTCCACCTCTCGAAAGAATCTGTGGCCATTTGCAATCTACACACAGGAGGAGGATCACCCTCAGAAGATAAGCGGTTGTATTTTACACAGACCAGACACTCAGTGTCCTCTGCCATGGCTATCTGCTTGTCAGGATTTGAGAAGGAGTGTGGCTGCATCATACATACACGTAACCTATGGAGTCAGTGAATCCACTGGGGGAGGGGAGAGAGAGATTATTTAAAGAGTGTCTCTGACTGGGTGCGGTGGCTCACGCCTGTAATCCCAGCACTTTGGGAGGCCGAGGTGAGCAGATCACGAGGTCAAGAGATGGAGACCATCCTGGCCAAGATGGTGAAACCCTGTCTCTACTAAAAATACAAAAATTAGCCAGGCATGGTGGTGCATGCCTGTAGTCCCAGCTACTTGGGAGGCTGAGGCAGGAGAATCGCTTGAACCCAGGAGGCAGAGGTTGCAGTGAACTGAGATGGTGCCAGAGATGGTGCCATTGCACTCTGGCCTAGTGACAGGGTGAGACCGTGTCTCAAAAAATAAATAAATAAATAAAGGGTGTCTTTGATCCCAAGGCATTGACTCCATGCCTTAGTGTGGCCATATGACGTGATACAGAAGACACATCTATTATTCCCTCCCCAGTCTCATTTTCCACATGCCTGTCAGAGAATGAGCACTTGGCTGGGCAGAGTATGATCCTAATGACTAAAGAGACACGTTTTTTATGGTGCATGATCTCCAAATACCTGTCAACGACTTCCTCTGGTGTTCAATCAAAGAACTAACAATTCCAGTGCTGGAGGAAAATCTGGCCGGGATGCACTCACAGAGAGAGAGAGTGTGTCTGACTCCAGTGTTATGCCTTCCTAGGGGACTTTCAAGGGTAATGTGGACTACACAGGATTCTAACCTAGTGTGCTAAGCTTAGAACCCATCCTTCAGGTTAGCTAGGGCTCGCCTGGAGCACACATCTGTGTCAGCACAGGTGCTCGGTAACTGAGAGGAGTGTGGTTGGTCTTGTGCTAGGAGTCATGGATCTAACCAGTATGACTGCGATGAACTCCTTTCCTCTCCCAGCCCTGGGAAGGGAACACTGGCTGACTAGAAAGACTCTAAAGGGAAGTGACCAGCACAGAGGGGCACAGAGCAGTCTGCAGATCAGGTCATGGGGATGATGGAAATGGCAGGTTTAGTCAGAGAAGAGAGACACAGAGAAGTTAAATATTCACATATTAGACAGGGTCAAACATGCTTGATCATGTTATTATTCCCTATCCAGAAGCCTGCTGTGCTCTAGAGCAATCCTCCTCCTCCTCCTCCTCCTCCTCTTCCTCCTCCTCCTCCTCCTCTTTCTCCTCCTCCTCCTCTTCCTCCTCTTCCTCCTCCTCCTCCTCCTCTTTCTCCTCCTCCTCCTCTTCCTCCTCCTCCTCCTCTTCCTCCTCCTCCTCCTCTTCCTCCTCCTCCTCCTCTTCCTCCTCCTCCTCCTCTTCCTCCTCCTCCTCCTCCTCCTCCTCTTCCTCCTCCTCCTCCTCCTCCTCTTCCTCCTCTTCCTCCTCCTCCTCCTCCTCTTTCTCCTCCTCCTCCTCCTCTTCCTCCTCTTCCTCCTCCTCCTCCTCCTCTTTCTCCTCCTCCTCCTCTTCCTCCTCCTCCTCCTCTTCCTCCTCCTCCTCCTCTTCCTCCTCCTCCTCCTCTTCCTCCTCCTCCTCCTCTTCCTCCTCCTCCTCTTCCTCCTCCTCCTCTTCCTCCTCCTCCTCTTCCTCCTCCTCCTCTTCCTCCTCCTCCTCCTCTTCCTCCTCCTCCTCTTCCTCCTCCTCCTCCTCTTCCTCCTCCTTCTCCTCCTCCTCCTCTTCCTCCTCCTCCTCCTCTTCCTCCTCCTTCTTCTCCTCCTCCTCTTCCTCCTCCTCCTCCTCTTCCTCCTCCTGCTCTTCCTCCTCCTTCTCCTTGGCTCCCTTTCTCTGTCTCTCTCTTCCCTCCTTTGCTCCTTAAATTCAATGTCACCAGGTGATCCAATATATAAAAGCTGTGAGTGGTGATGCTCCCTCGGGCAGGTTAGATCTTCGCTTTTAGTGGAAAACACTTCCGTTAGGTGAAACTGAGGCAGGAGAATAGGATCTGGAGGCAAGGAACTTAATTAAAATTTAATAATTAGAAAATTTAAAAAACAATTTTTATTACAAATGCACTTCTTAATGAGATAAATGGAGATAAATGGAGCTGGCTTTTTTCCAAGTAGGTTGTGTATCAGTTGGATATGACTTACTGTTTTAATGAGTCAGAGTTGAACATCAATTTTATACCTATTTTTCTGGTTTTTTAGATGTAGGCATTGAGAAACTCTAGTCATATCAGTAGATGGGAGTGGAAGGAGTTTTGTTCTAAAAATGTTATTTAATTCTCTGAACTACTGACTTACATGCCTGAAAATCATGTAGTAAACTACTATGAATTTTGATGAAAACCAAAAACTGAAAACCATTTGTTTGGCAAAAGGATTTTTACCAGTCTCAAGAGTTATTATCCTTGTCATCTTCTGGAAAGAATACCAAAAAACTACATTAAGACTTAGGAAATGACTCTTAATCAGACCCATTACTCTTTCCCTAAGAGGTACTTGACTTAACCCATTATTGTCAGACGAGTTTAGGAAATCGAAATCTATTACTTCAATTAAACTTTTGACAATACAACATTTTGATAAAATGCTTTTATATCATCACTTGCTTTAAATATATTCTCAGAAAACCTGAAACTGCAAATTTAGTTAATTCAAATTATGAAAAAAATATGTCATGTAACTTAATTATCAAACCAGTCCTTACTATTAAATCTATCAACCAAATCAGGCTTTATGTCAGAAAAAGTCCAGCTTTAGAAACGTGCTAATGGGCATTTTATGGAATACTATAAAACTTAGTAGAAGATAAACTTTGTAAAAGAACATCATAAGGTAGTGTTTTAAAAATGGTTCAAGCTTTACATCATTTTTGCCCAATGTAATATTTAACCTATTTTATAAGCTTTAAAAACAAAATAATAGCTCAATATATGATTACTGACTACTTAATTTATAAGGTTTATAATAATGTACTATGAAGCCAAAATTGCAAGTGTTTTAGGAAGTGAGGAATATGATAAAATCCACACTTCTTTGAACTCTGGTGTTTCGCTTGGGGAATTAATTAAATAAGAATCAGAAATAATTCAATTAATTTCACTGAATATAATGATCACATTTTACTATGTATTTAATAAAAGAGAAAGATAAATTCCACTGAAAAAATTGGTCCATACTTAGCATATTTTAAATGGGAAGTAGAAAACATAAGACATTCTACAAAATGAAATGAGATGAAGATTAACTCTCCTAGGACAATTTATGATGTGATTGGATAAAATAACTTTTACCTACTTTATTTATTTATTTTTTATTTTTTTGAGATGGAGTCTTGCTCTGTTGCCCAGGCTGGAGTGCAGTGGCAGGATCTCAGCTCACTGCAAGCTCCGCCTCCCGGGTTCACGCCATTCTCCTGCCTCAGCCTCCCGAGTAGCTGGGACTACAGGCGCCCACCACCACGCCCGGCTAATTTTTTTTGCATTTTTTTTTTTTTTTTTTTTTTTTTGAGACGGAGTCTCGCTCTGTCGCCCAGGCTAGAGTGCAGTGGCACAATCTCGGCTCACTGCAAGCTCCGCCTCCCAGGTTCACGCCATTCTCCTGCCTCAGCCTCTCCGAGTAGCTGGGACTACAGGCGCCCGCCACCGCGCCCGGCTAATTTTTTGTATTTTTAGTAGAGATGGGGTTTCACCGTGTTAGCCAGGATGGTCTCGATCTCCTGACCTCGTGATCTGCCTGCCTCGGCCTCCCAAAGTGCTGGGATTACAGGCGTGAGCCACCACACCTGGCCTACCTACTTTATTAAATAATGAGCACAAATAGGAAAGACATCACATAAAAGTTTTATTTGTATATTTTTCATGATAGTCTCAGGGAACATTACAGTTAATTTGGGGGCTAGAAGAATTAAAATTCTTAAACAAAAACAGTTATTACTCCCTCTACCTGACTCTACTATATTTCTGGATTGAGAATATCCCAGCCTGAGCCCCAATTCCCTATTTCTAAAGTGAGACTTCACCTCTAACAGAAATATGCATAAGACCAGGAAAGGTTTTGTGCTCCAAGGTGTTTTAATGGCTTGATTAGTCCTTAAAAGGGGTCTCCCTGGCCAGGCGCGGTGGCTCACGCCTATAATCCCAGCACTTTGAGAGGCCAAGGTGGGTGGATCACCTGAGGTCAGGAGTTCAAGACCAGCCTCGCCAACATGGAGAAACCCCATTTCTACTAAAAATACAAAATTAGATGGGTGTGGTGGTACAGGCCTGTAAACCCAGCTAGTCAGGAGGCTGAGGCAGGAGAATCGCTTGAACCTGGGAGGCAGAGGTTGCGGTGAGCCAAGATCGAGCCATTGCACTCCAGCCTGGGCACCAAGAGCAAAACTCCATCAAAAAATAAATAAATAAATAAAGTCTCCCCTTTGTGTAGTGCCCCAGGGGGTTCCCTATTTCTCAAAGGACGATGGGTATGTTGCTTTCTCCAGGCAGGGGAGGCATTAGCGTAAACCCAAGTGCATCCCAGGGAGATGAGTTTAGGGAAAGACCATCGTCATGCCTGGGAAGCTGAGAATCAGAGCATGATTCCCTCAAAACCTGCAGGGCTCAGAGCCCCCTTGGTGACCTCTTCCACCTGCCAGGGTTTGCAGCCCTCACTCTGAACACCACTCCCTTTGGGCGCTGGCATCCACCATCTCTCTTCACTGCAGGTTCCAATGATTCTCAGTCCAGCTGCCCCCGCCGCCCCACACTTACCCTCGGGGCATCACCCTCTCTGCCCCCCAGCCCTCTCACGGAGGAAGGTTGAACATGTTCTCCCTGGAAACTGAGGCCTGTGGTGAGGAGGGGCCGCTGGAGAGCAGGAATCTGTTCCCATCTTCGGGACCCTCCCTGGAGAAGGACACTTTCCCACCTCCACTAGATTCTCTGGAAATTCTTCAATCACCATCTCTATTCCCTGAAAAAAAAAGAGGGGGGTATTTTATCCCTTAAAAAAGGGAGAAGGCTTTCTTGATTCTCAAAACAGCAGAAAATCAACATTATTTGGCTTTTTTACTTCCAAGACAGACTTTTGGAGTTTGCCAGGCTGGCTGCTTGCGTTCATGGCAGCATGGATCAGGGAAAATGCCAAGACGCTGAGGTCTGAACACCTGGACTCCAACCCCAACCCCACACTCATCCACCGTGTGACTTTGAGCAAGTCACTCCACCTCTTTGAGCCTTAATTTAAGTCCTAAATGTGGTTGTTGATACCTGACTCCCAGAGTATGGGGAGGATTAAATGGGAGCACACACGTACAGTACCCAGGACAGTTCCCTGGGGTCAGGAGATGCCCTATGACGTCCTTTCCATCCCACTGTCCCTTGCTCTCCAGCTCAGAGTCAGGACCCCTCCAGCCCTCTGGGACAAGCCCAAGGAGCTGCTGCCCTGTTTCCCATCTCTAACCCTCAATCCTAGCAGACAGGCTTGGCTCTCTGGGTTCCCCTTTTTGCAGGCAGCCCCTGTCCCAGCTTCTGCCCCAAAGCCTTCCTCAGACTTCACAGGGTCAGTGTCCCTCCCCTCTGAGCCTGGACCACTGAGTGTCACACACATGTGTACACTCTTGCACACACCAGTGTACAACCTCCCCTCCGCAACCCCCTGCCCTCCTAGGCCTCCCTCTGGGGCTGAAGCCAAACCCAGAGAAAAATGCAAAGTACAGAGAAGAATGGAGTCCATTTTTCACATTCTTCCAGGGTCCATGAACTTCAGAGTGCTCAGATGTGAAATGAATATGGGCCTCTTTTTTAATCCTACGTCTACTTAATTGCCTCAGTTGGGAGAGTAATTAATAAATGATTAGTGGGAATGGCTTCTACAAAAATGGAATGATCCCGAGATGTGTTGCAACCTGCTGCCCAGATCGTCGTTAGAGAATTTAGAGCCGCTAATAGCTTCAGGTTGACTCTTTTCCTTTACATAGCAGATAATGCCCCAGGCAGAGGCACTGTCTCCCCAGAGCTGAGCACTTGACTCACATCAAAGGGAAAAACCAAGCTTAACCTTAAACAACGGGTTCAAAGTACCAGAGCAGCCCATCTCTAAGCCAGCGTGAGAGCCCCAGCATGCGGGCCTTCCAGGTCAGTAAGAGCCAGGCTTGTGCCCTGATGATCTAAGGCACCTTCTCCCACTGCCCTGGGGATTTAATGGGAGCCAACAAAATGCCATGGAAATTAAAACATAAATAAAAGGAAGCATAGACCCACAGAGGCAGCAGCGGTGACCTTCAGATGAGATCATAGGGTTGACTTTGAATTGTTATTTATTGTGCTGTTTGTCTGCATTGAGCTTGCATTATTTCTGGAAACTTTGTAATGTAATTTTTAAAGAATCTGGTACAAGGCATCTGAAAGGCACCTGATTATATAAAGGCAGACAGACTGAACACAGATGGTCTGCTCAACCCCTTTTCAGGGTGAAAAAATGCTTAGTTCTAAGGTGGACAGAGTCATGAGGACTTCACAGCAGGACCAGGTCAGATGACACCAAGGGAGCGAAGACCCTCACTGAGATCACTCTGCCACCGTGTCCTCTACAGTCTCTGCCAGGCCTCCAGGCCCTCATGCCCTGATCCTGCTGAGATTCCCCAGCCCAGCTTTCCCATGAGTGCCAGGCCAGAGAATCCACAGCCAAATGTATTTTCAAAGCCAACAACAGCGCTGCATCCACTTGAGTGAGCTTAGGAACCACAGGAAGAAAGGAATGCAGGCACCCAAGAGGTGAAAGGAAAGAAGTGCTTTACTTGACCAAAGGTAGAACATGTATTTCCAGGGGGTGCAGAGCTCTTGACTATTCAAAGCTTCCACATTTGAATTTCGCTCCAGAAGGCGCAGTCCGGGCTTTGAACTGCTTTTCTGCTGGAAAGCAGCACCACCATATCCCCTGGTTTTGTACTTCCCTTGCTACTGCCTTAATTGAACGTCCAGTTTCCATCCTTCAAAATGTAACCTAAACTTGAAAATGTGTAGAGACACAAAGTAGATGAGGGTGCCAAGGGGTGGGTGTAGGGATGGGGATTAACTGTAAATTGGTGTGAGGGATCTTACTGGGGGTGAAAATCCTCTAAAACTGGTTTCTGGTAATGGTTTTGCCACTCAGTAAGTTACTAAAAGTCATTGAATTATACACTTAAAATGATTGAATTTTATGATCTGTAAAATATACCTCAATAAAGCTAGTCATAAAAACAAAACAACAACAACAAAAACAGAACACCCATTCTTATTATAACCTCCTCTCCAAACTCTTCCCAGCTGCCATCACGCATGGAGCTGATCATGCCCTCCTCGAAACTCCTGCAGCTCTCTGGGGTTCCCTCCCTAACCTGTGAGATTGGTGGTTGTTCCTGCATCTCCCATCTAGACCAAGACCCATCATCTCTGACTGCCCTATGTCTCTGCCCCAGGGTCGCCCAACGTTCTGAAAACCTGTCTGGCCTGAAAGAATGAAGGGAGGACAGGAGATGGCTCGCACGCTAACTCTGTGAGCTCCATTGCCCAGGCCTTCTTGGGTTCCGGGAACTTAACTGGACACACAGACCTATTTCATTCATACCCCCAAGCCACCCCATCCCAGGCCCAGTGGGGCAGACAAGATCACGTGCTTTGTGACCCAAAACTCAAGGACACTGTTACATCCAAGCACAGAAGGAAGTCGCCTCAATGAAGCTCTTATACTAAGATGTTCATCCCCTTGTTATTTATAACAGTAACAAAGCCAAAAAACCAATAGGGGATTGGTTAAATAAAAGTGCCACCATAAGAGGCATTATATAGCGAATTAAAAGGTTATTCCTCAAAAAAATTTAATGGATGGGAGACTATTTACAATATCATAGCAAGCCACAAAAGCAGGTTGTAAAAGTGTAAACTGTATGTATGATCCCTATTTGGTTTTTGTAAACAAAAACTGGAAAGAATAGCAAAATGTTTACACTGTATTTGTGGATGCTTTTCATTTCTATCCTTATACTTTTTTGCATTTTCTAATTTTCTACAATGAACATACATTACTCTTTTTAAAAAATCACTTAAAGGATATAGAAAAGTCCAAAGAATAATACAATGAAAGCCATGTAGCTGCTCCCTAAAATTAGGAAAGATCTTATTTTATTTACATCAATCTCATGTTTTTAAATAATAAAACAAAACAGATTAGATAAAATCTTCTTTATTCTCTTCTCCAGTCCTATTCCCTCCTGACCTCTCCAGAGACAACAGCTTTTATAGATGAGATGTATATCCAGTCCATGTTTTAATATTTGTATTATATTGACTACATAGAATTATAATAGATTTTTGGGCCGGGCGCGATGGCTCACGCCTATAATCCCAGCACTTTGGGAGGCCGAGGTGGGCAGATCATGAGGTCAGGAGATTGAGACCATCCTGGCCAACATGGTCAACCCCGTCTCTACTAAAAAAAATAAAAATAAAAAAAATTATCTGGGCATGGTGGCACGCACCTGTAGTCCAAGCTACTCAGGAGGCTGAGGCAGGAGCATCGCTTGAACCCGGGAGGTGGAGGTTGCAGTGAGCCAAGATTGCGCCACTGCACTCCAGCCTGGGCGACAAGAGCAAAACTCTGTCTCAAAAAAAAAAAAAGTATAATAGATTTTTTTAATTGCTCTTAAATGTACCAATAAAATGCATCATACTGTGTATAACACCTTGCAACTTGCATCTTTCGCTTTGAAATATACATTTCTTTCATTCACTTAACTTCTGTATAATAGTCTATTGCATTATTTGCCACATATATTCATCTATTCCTCCTCTGATGGACTTCTCATTTGTTTCTAATTTTTGCTGTAAGACACAATACAGTGAATATTGATGGGCATGTTTTCCTGTGCACACTAGAGCAGCGGTTCTCTAGTGGGGTTCCAGGACCAGCAGCATCAGCATCCCCTGAGAACTTGACAGAAGTGAAAATCCTCAGGCTCCACCCCAGACTGAATTAGAAACTCTGGGGTCAGTGCCCGGCAATCTGCAGTTTGGAGGCAAACCACATATGGTTTGAGAACCATTGCTTTAGACTAGAGAACATAGCTAGAAATCGA
The DNA here is from genome assembly GCF_028878055.3 of Symphalangus syndactylus. Lineage (NCBI taxonomy): Eukaryota > Metazoa > Chordata > Mammalia > Primates > Hylobatidae > Symphalangus > Symphalangus syndactylus. Next base: position 96,731,248 of record NC_072439.2, read on the forward strand.
ATCACTAGGTCCTGGGGCCTGCCGTTTTAGGGTCCACCAGGTACCCCCCAACAGCTCTTGAAGCAGCTTGCCGATTTACCTCCCACCAATGGCATTATGAGGGCTTCTCCACATCTTCCCCAGTACTGGCACTGTCAACCGGACTACTTTTAGCCAAGATGATGGATGGAGATGCTATTTCATTTTTGTTTAAATTTGCATTGCCATGATTATTAAAGATGTTTCATGTACATATTAACCACTCAGTTTTCTTCTTCTTTCAATAATTTTACAATCACAAAAACCAGATTTGAAAACATACACACTTCAAGCCATACTCACTTGTCTCATCATCCTGTTTAAGACATGAAAGCCTGGACCAGAACTCCACAGCATGTGCAGCCGCCCAGACGCCTCCCTGTTCCATGGTCTGCCCTTCAGCTCTGATCTCAGTCTCTAGGCCTCTCCCAGGATGGCCTCCCACGCTGACGCTCACACTCTCCTCCCGTAACTACTGCCATCCTGAGCCCATCTGCCTGGGAATCATCCCTGCCCAAGAGTTAATCATAGGAGGTGAGTGCTCTTCCCAGCCCAGACCCAGCCCCAGAGGACACCGGACCTCATTCAAGAGATCAAGTTTCCCAGCCCTGACCCAGCCCCAGAGGACACCGGACCTCATTCAAGAGATCAAGTTTCCCAGCCCTGACCCAGCCCCAGGGGACACCGGACCTCATTCAAGAGATCAAGTTTCCCAGCCCTGACCCAGCCCCAGGGGACACAGGGCCTGATTCAAGAGATCAAGTACAGTAGATGCTTAACAAGGTCGAGAGACTAACTCATTCAATCATTTATTCATTCAACCAAAAAAATATTCATTGAACAACATCGATGTGCCAGGCACTGAGTTCAGCAGATTGGTGAGTGAGGACCATTACTTGTGGGCCCTCCTGGAGCTCACAGTTCCTTGGAAGAGACAGACATTAAATGTGCCATTCCACAAATTAATGTAAAGTTCCAACTATCACAAAAGCCAAGAGACGGACGTGGATAGAATGGTGAGAACTGGTCAGGGAGGTGAGGAAGGATTCCCGAGGAGGTGAGGATTCAGCTGAGACCTGGAGGAGGCAGAGGCGTGCTTTCCAGCACCACCCAGAATCCCCACATTCCCCAAGCCCACCCAGCCCTCTGTGCACAGCTCTGAGTATGCAGGGAGAGCCGAGCACAGCAAGGCTGCCCAGAGCTGGAACCCCAGACACAAGCCTAGGCGCACTCACCCGCCAAGGGGCTGGGCTGGGACACACTTACCCCAGAGCCCCAGAAGACCACCCCCAAAGGCTGGCTGTGAACTAGCTCATTCGCAGAGCCCATGTCATGTTTGTAAACAGAGTGCTGTGGGAAAACAAGAGAAAAAAATCACTGACTGTCCCCCCCACCCAACTACTTCTTCACTAGACATCTCATCCCTGGTGAATTTCTGATAATGCCGCTGGATGTTTACAGTTTCCAAATGAGGAAGAGGGGCTGGTTCACTGCCGCCTGGGAGTCAACATAGGAGAAAAGCTGTCAACCCCATCTCTCTCGCAATCTCTCTCTCAAGGTTTATTATAAAATACCTGTCCCCCGCCTTTCCTCTGGATAGTAAAATAGAGCATCCTCTGCATTGAGTTTTAATCACCACTGACAACCAGCTCACTTCAAGGTCTACAGTACACATCAGAACGATCTTACATAAAACAAGACTTTTTTTCAATGTCCAGGTCCTGCCCCACTGCAATGCAGAAGATGATGCCTTCCCCTGGCTTTGGCTAGAGAGTGTGGGGGTGTGTTAACCTGGCTGGTGATGCCTTAGAGGAAGCTAGAGTGACAGGATGGGTTGATTATTTCAAACAGAGATGGTTTCATGAGACCGCATGCAAGAGTTAGAAAAGTCTTCTAGATTTTTTGGTTCGGAGGCACAACAGAAAGGAAAGGTGAGATCAGGGTACCTAGGTGGAAGTCCAGGCTCTCCCCAAAACCCCAGGCTCACTGAGGCACCCTGACTCGTTACTCCTCTCAAAGCCTTAATTGCATTGTCTGTAATTTAAGGGGTTAGACTAGATTTTCTCTAAAGTTTCTTCCAGTTTAATGCCCATGACTCTTGATTAATTTTGATTTTGTTATGCCCCACTTTATATGATTCTTGGTGGCTCACAAAAATAAATTTGGCATAGGATTCTAAAGACTTACACAAAGAAATTGGATGGGAAAGAAGAGTAAAGTGAGGACACTAAAATAAAATTAGCCTCTAAGCTGCATGGTAAGGTCCTATACACTTTGTTAAAGATGAGCCACATTTTTGCTTCTGAGCTTCCTACTAGCCAATGCAAAGAGGAAAATGTGATCAGTCTTGAGACCAAGAGCATAGATAATGGTAAGAAAAGACCAGTTTTCAGGAAAGCATCAACTCTTCTTGGTTCTAAGGCCTGAGGCATTTCTCACTTAGGTCTTTAAAGACAAGGAATGCTGGCGTGTTAGAGCACATTCTCAACAGAATCTTTTCAGGGAACACATTAACCTCTTTATAAGGCCCCTTAACGTGGCCAGTGACAGAACTGCAAAAGCAATGTGGTGAAATCAGTTTGACCTGGACCAAAAAACTGCGATATAGATCTGGAGTTCTCTGGTGGTCTTTGTAAGCCGAGGGGAATAGCAGAGTAGCTAGGACAGTATTTCTCAAACCGGGGGACTAAGGGCTCCTGGGGTTCCCCAGACAAGGTCTTGAGCCAGACAGTGCTGATTCGGAGCAGTTATCCTCAATCACTTCCATGTACATTTCAATAGAGGCAGAGGAAAAGAAACGGATCTGCCAAAGGGCCACCTGGGCCGGCGGGCCATCTCCATCACAGTGCTAATTTAGTGTTAGTCAATATAAAGGGGCATGATTGTGATGTGGCCATGCTCCTGCCACCTACCCCCTGCACCTCCATGTTGCCACAATCCCTGCTACTCAGTGATGACGGCAGACTCAAGACTAGCCGGCCTTGGTCTGTGTAAAGCTGCCTTTCTTAGCTCCCAATTGCCCCACAGAGTAAGGCTCAAATTCCTCTGCAGGCTGTTCAGGTCTCTGTGTGATCTGCACCACCTTCTCCTCTGGCTTCAACAGAGATGCTTCTCTGTCCTCCCCATCCCTCCCAATGTCAAGCCCTGACCCCTGAGTCAAACCATTGATTTGCCTTTGTGCAGACATCTTCCAACCTCTGAGTTCCCTTTGCCTCTCTCCCCTCCCAAGTTTCTCTTTTGACTTCCTCCCATCCTCCAAGGTCCAACCCAAAGACCACCAAAGTTAAGCCTTCCCCATTTTTCCAGCAGACGAAATCTCCCTCCCTCCCAGAGCACTTGGCCAATGTCACATCCATTGACACAACTCTTGTTTCTGCTGGGCATGGCTGACTCAGTGAAGATGGAGGATGAAGTACAGAGAAGCCTTCAGCCCACAAGAAGAATTTAGTTTCTTGGGCTTAGACCTGTCTTCCCGGCTCGACTGGGGGCTTCTTGAGGGCAAGATCCCCAGCTCAAAAGTCCCAGCCCTCCTGGGTCTCAGCCCTCCTGCCACATTCCCACAAGTTTTGCTAATGTCTGCAGAATTCACTTGCAGGAAGGAGGGGTGTGGTGGGGCTGCATCAGGGGAGGGGATGCCTCAGACAGCCAGCAGGTGGTGGGCTTGCTGGCTGGGCGAGCTGGGGCAGGACTTCTAATCCCTTTGTCACAGCAGGGCTGGCCTGGACAGTGGCCAAGGGCGGGAGGGGGAGGGAGGTTGCCTCCCCGTAGGTGAGCAGCTGACACACTGTGTGCTTATTGGCATTTCTTGCTGCACCTGTTTATTTAACCAAAGCATTCTAATCACAATGCCCATTAAACCTTGTTGACATATTTGAAATTCTGCATTCACGCAACTCAAGCTTCAGCCTTCCATCTGTCAGCTGTATCCTATATTAATTAAAATAGTGGATGAGGTAAACCCAGTTAATCCTCTGGGGGAGAGGTGGGGTTTGTTTTTCAAAGGGATACAGTTTCAGCTTACAGGGTGCATTGGTTTGCTTTTCAGAGATCCAAATGGGCATTTATTGTGCACACACCGTGCCCAGAACCTTCTGCGAAATACAGCCTTGCCCCTGAGCACTCCTGAGTACTGAGGGATGAATGTGGGTAGGTGCAGTTGTGCATGTGTACATGAGTGAGCTACACACGTGAGCGTTTTGTGTGAACCCTTGTGTTCATGTGGGTGTGAGTACCACATCTGCATCTGATCAACACCCAGTGACATGCCGCCCTCAGCGAATGCACTCGGCACACCAAGTTCCATTTGTTCTTTGTTATCCTTAAAGCACCAGGGAAGCTGTACTGCTCACATCAATCACTTGAGATTAAAAAAGAGAGAGACTTTGTGTTTACTCCGAGTTCCCCGTGATGATCATTACTAGGACTTGTAATTTCCCTCCACGAGAATCTGGCAGGCTGGGAATACTTTCTTCTAATGGTTGGCAGCCCTTCATGGAAGAGCTTAGTTAATTCCTCCCAGGCAAGTTATGTGTCTCACTCTGAACGACAGTCTGGGACCACGGAAGGCAGGACCCCTATGCACAACTCCGTGGGAGAGGTTTCACATGGGAGAGGAAATACGAGGGAAAGGGAGCCTCCCAGGACGGTGCAGCACGGGAGCCCCAGTGGAAGGAGCGAGGCCTGGCAGTTGGGAGTCTGGGGTTGGTTCTGGCCGCAGGCCCACCATGTAATCTTGGAAAATTACCTCGTCTTGGGCTCTGCTTCCTCATGTGCAAAATGAAGAGATTGAATTGCATCATTTCTTAGGTCCCTTGTGTCTACCAAGCTCTAGGAATGTGCCAAGAAACGGAGTGGATCTGCTGGTTTTGGTGGGAACCACAGACTCCTAAAAATGTTAGAGCTGGAGGGAAGCTCAGCTCAACTTCTGTGCCTAACCTCCTCATTTCCCAGAAGCAAGTGACTTGTTCAAAGCAAGTCAACGCAGAAGAAATAGAGTATGTATTCTGGGATGGAAACACAGCCAGCCCATGTCCCTTGGTGAGGTTTTGAACGCATTTCATTTCCAAAAGGCAACCGAGATCACTTCCCCTCCACTTAGGTCAGGACTTGGCCAGGCCTCACTCAGCTCCTTCCCAAACCCCTATTCTCTATCTGAGCTCCCCTCCTCCCAGCACCAGGCATTCATTTGTGTGGTAGCAGCTGAAATACTCAGGGCTCCTGGTACATATAGAGTGGTCCCCAGCCCCCGCAGCAGCACTCAGCAGCTTGTTGGAATGGCAGGACATTGGGCCCCACCCCAGAGCTTTCAATCAGATCCCCAGGTGGTCCTTCAGCTTGAGAGCTGCTGTTGCAGGGCCACCTGGTCTCTCCTACTCTATTCCACTCCCCTTCTCCCAGCTAGACAGCGAGCTTTTTAAGGGTAGGTCACACAGCTCATTCATTTGTGCATCCCAGGGTTTGGAATGGTCCCTGGCACAAAATAGGTGCTCATCAGGTATTGGATGAATACATGAGTGACATGAACCTTTGCAGGCTTCTTGAAGGCATGAACATAGCACCAAATCTGGAAGGGAAGACCGAGTGTTGATGCAGAGATAAAAGTGAGGGTCTGCAAATAACCTTCTCCCTGCCCTCGCTAGAGGCAGGGGGGTTCAGGACTAGCCTGGTTGGAAGGGATGACTATGACATGAAAAAGCATGAGAGGAGGTAGAAGAGGAGGGAAGGGAAGGATATCAAGGAGCTGAATGATGCCACGATCAGAGTGTTTGGGACAGACCTGTGTACCCAGTTCATGTCTACCTCCCCTAATCTCACTTTCCTAAAGCAAACGTGCCCTATTTTCAGATGATTCTGAGCAAAGGCGAGGAGCACGATTGTTCAAAATGAGAATCTGAGTTCAGATCCCAGTTCCATTGTGTACATGCGGTGTGATCTTGGGCAAGGGACTGACCCTCTCTGCATGTCTGTTCCTCATTTCTAAACTAGGGATCACAAAAGAACCTTCGAAGGGTGCCCTGAGGATTAAACGAGATCATATAATGCATTGCTACAGGGCCTGGCACAAGGAGAGGGTTCAATGGATGTGAAATGATCATAAGTGAAAGAATAAAATCTGATCACTAGCTACCTGGCTGGAGACTGTCCGACCTGGGAGTCTGGCACCCAGCTCAGTTTGCAGGCTCTAAACCCGGGCTCCTGCACCCAACGCTTTACTTTTTCCTCCCATTGGCCCTCTAGGCCTACTCAAAACTCTTGTCTCCCTGAGCCCCTCAGATTCGCATGTCTCAGGATGGTTAGGGTGGGGGTTCTCTCTTGTCTCCAGAACAATGGCATGGCTTGCCCAGGCCATAGAATCCAGTTAACCGCTCCCAGGCCCTCCCACCCAAATGCCATTGCTTTCATGTTGGCAGCCGACAGAGGTACAGCGAATGTTTACATCCCTAGATTAGAGAAAGCCTGACAGCACCAGTCTGGGGTCTCCTGGCAGCCTCCTTGTACTGTTTAGCTGCGTCCAGGATTCTGCAGTCGGGCCACCCACCCACAGTGCAGGTGGAATACATTGTAGCCTATGATGCCTCCCTGGAATTGTGCGGCACACAACCTGAGCAGATGTATGCAGGGCTCTTGTCCCCAGGCCCCACAGCCATTCATGTCATGTCCTTGTGAATAAGGTAAGGGCTTTAGGAACGGCTCTGCAGGTAGTGGGCACAGGCAGTTTAAAGTAGTCACAGATCTGCTCTTTAGAAACAGTCCCTGCCATTTAAAATTCTTGAAAAAAGAATCTCAATCTCCATCCCAGCCATCTAGGAGAGGGAGGAGGTGGGGAAAGGACACAGCAGGAGAAGCTCTAAACTATGCCCTCAGTTTGTCCCTTTCTGGGGGCCCTGCCTCCTGGGCATCAGACTGCAGGTGGGTCTGCCATCAGCCACGCACAGGGGATGTGTTCTCTGAGACGGTTCCTGGGCAGTGCTGTGAGGGCAGGTGCAGAGAAGTGAGCCCAGCACTGAAGGCACCTGCCAGCATTCGTTCCGAATAACCAGACAATGTGCCCTGAGCCCTGCCAGCATCAGTGGTCTCCAAGAAAACGTTCCCTTTCCCTCCCCACTCTCCCTGTCTCAAGAGGAATTTTCCCATCTGAATTTGTGTGACAGATGAGAAGTCAGAGCTCATTTATCTTTAATAATGTTACTGAAAAATACCAGTAATTACATAAGGACTGCAGAAAATAACATTTAGGCAAATGAGGGGAGGGATGGTTTTTATTACGTTTCCTCAATGAATATGTAATTGTCTGCTATAAAAGCACCTTCCTGACTCACAAAATGACACCAAAAGTCCTTGTGAGAAGATTGGGCATTTGTGCTCACTTGGCGCTGGTTGGGCAGCTGGAGATATTTGGGGTGAGTTACCCTCCTTGGTCCTCCCAAATTACACTGCTCCATCCTGAGTCAGCTGGAAGGAGAAGTGGGATGGGGAGAGTTTAAGTGTGCGGAACATTTCTGTGTGTCAGAACACAATGCCCACCCACCCCATCTCGGGGGAAGCCTACCATCCTTCCAGCCCACTGCCAGTGCTGCCTCCTCCAGGGGGCCTTCCTGCCAGCCCAGGCTGCGTTCTGGTCCATCTTTCCCAGGAGGAAAGGGACCCTAATGTGGAAGAATCGGCTGTGTTCGCCTCTCCCTCCTGGGGTGGACAGCGAGACTACACTTTCCAGCCTCCCCTCGTAACAAGGTGTGGCCGGGTGACTAAGTTCTATTCCACGGAATTGGAGGAAGTGATGAGCATCACCTCCAAACCTGGCTCTACCGCTGACTGGCAGCCCTGGGCTCCCACCGCCCACCCACGCACTTCCAGCAGGGAGCAGGGCAGACCCAGAGCAATGCTGCTGATCACAACACAGCGAGGTTTCTGCCAGCCCCAAGCATGGCAAGGACCAGCAGGGCTCCCAGGCAAAAGGCAGCCTCCCTGTCTGGCCATATCAGGGCTGCCTCACCCTCTCTCATCTTTGAATCTGCCAGACATAACTGGAGTCCCCGAAATCCCTGGATGGGACATTCCAGCCCTGGAGTGGGGCCATGGGTTCATGTGCCGATGGGCTTGTCATCCTGCAGCGTGAGTCTTCCCCACTCTCCCCATCATTCTGTTTTACAGGCCAGTATCGTGTCTCCAGCTTCACTTACATGCCTGTTACCAAGAAAGACTGAAAGAAGCAAAAATACACAAAGGATGGCTTGGGCAGCTGTAAATAGTTCTGACCCACATCCAACCATCAGCCACAAATCATTTGTGAAAGGATCACAGAATCTCAAAGTCCCTTGAAAAAAAAAAAAAAAAACCTAAAAAAGTAAAAAGGAAGTTAATTTTTACCATATCCCTCATTCACCCATTTGCCTGTCTCACATTCAGCTCTGCACTGATGACAAATACTTCATTTATGAGAAATACTTAACTCCATGGGCTTCTCCTGCATAACACTTGACTTACACAGTTCACTGAGTCTAAAGAGCTGATTCTTAAATTTATTTAGGAAGAGCAAAGTCGGAGGATGAAGACCCTCAGCTTTCAAGACTTCCTACAGGTAAGGCATGGTGGCTCACACCTGCAATCCCAGCACTACAGGCCGGGCACGGTGGCTCACACCTGTAATCCCAGCACTACAGGCCGGGCACGGTGGCTCACACCTGCAATCCCAGCACTACAGGCCGGGCACGGTGGCTCACACCTGCAATCCCAGCACTACAGGCCGGGCACGGTGGCTCACACCTGCAATCCCAGCACTACAGGCCGGGCACGGTGGCTCACACCTGCAATCCCAGCACTACAGGCCGGGCACGGTGGCTCACACCTGCAATCCCAGCACTACAGGCCGGGCACGGTGGCTCACACCTGCAATCCCAGCACTTCGGGAGGCTGAAGTGGGAGGATTGCTTGAGCCCAGGATTTCAAGACCAGCATCGGCATCATAAGGAGACCGTGTCTCTACAAAAAATACAAAAATTAACCAGGTGTGTTGGCGTGCGCCTGTAGTGCCAGCTACGTGGGAGACTGAGGTTGGGAGGAGTACTTGAGCCCGAGAGGCTGAGGCTGCAGTGAGCCCAGTGAACCATGATCACGCCACTGCACTCCAGCCTGGGTGACAGAGAGAGACCCTGTCCAAAAAAGAAAAAAAAAAAAGACTTTCTGTAGCAGACAGTGAGGTATTGGTGAGAGGAGAGGAGAGCCTCAGACCAACTAGGGCAGAAGAGAGGCCCCAGAAACAGACACACATATATATATATCACACATATGATGTATACGGTCACTGACTTTTGAAAAACAAATCATAACACATCATTATCGCAGAGTTTGAAATTATTTGTTAAATGCCTGTCTCCCCTTGGAGGCGGTGTGCCCTGACAGGAGAAATGCACACGGATCGTGTTCACAGCAAGGTCCTCAACACTTAGTAAGTACAATGCCTGGAAGCCACTCGAAGCTCATCAGACATTTTTCAAAGCAAGGAGGAAGGCTGGGGGCAGGCAGGCTTTCTTGATCCTTCAGGCATGAATGGGCTCCCTCTCCACACTCAGACTTCTGTCAACCTCCACGTAGCCTATTCTTTTGTTCTTCACACATAATGTTACGTAATGCTTCATTCACTTTACAACTCTCTGTGCTTCCAAAATGTGGCCTTACCAGTTACAAAGACATGAATATCAAAAGCAAGCAGGTCTTTCCAGCCATCTGCTTGGCAGAAAGGAGGATGGCTTGATTAAGATTGCACATCCACTTCAGCTGGTGGCTTAATCAGCCCCAAACCTAAAAGAGCTTTCACAGCTCCTTCTGCTCTTCCCCAAACCCCTCCTGTGGGGTCACCTGGCGATGGACTGGCTGGGCTCAGCTTGTGGACCAGGATATCACAGGTAAGAAGAGGTGGTCTCTTTCCACTGTCCTTGCAGAGAAAGTGCTGGTGTGTGTGGAAAGTTGGAGAAATGGGTTCCTGAAATTGATTTCCACTAAGACATTTTTAGCTGACAAGAACATGAAAATCTGCTTCTTAGAAACAGAAGCTTTTCTTATTGAATTAGAACATGAGATAATTTGTTCACTTTTCATTTTGGTTTAAAAAACACCGCATGTTCTCACTCATAGGTGGGAATTGAACAACGAGAACGCTTGGACACAGGAAGGGGAACATCACACACCTGGGCCTGTTGTGGGGTGGGAGGAGGGGGGAGGGATAGCATTAGGAGATATACCTAATGTTAAATGACAAGTATGGTATACATATGTAACAAACCTGCACGTTGTGCACATATACCCTAAAACTTTAAGTATAATAATAAAAAAAGGTGAAACAAAAAAGAAAAAAATCTGTGTTAAAAGAAGAAGCCATCCTGGTCTCAGCCCTGGGCTGTGGATTTTTCCCATTCCCTGGGAGGATGGGCCCCTCCTCTCGCAGGTGGCAGGGCTACCTTCAGGAAGGCTACTGTTTGCTTCTAGGGTCGAGCAGACTCTGGCTTGCCTGTTGTCTCGTGATAATCAAAACACAACCCACCTGCAGGACGCATTCCAGCTTTTCCAGAAGGCTTTTCACTTGTTGCTCATTGTGTCACCAGCCTCAGGTGGTTCTTGCCCTAAGCTGGTGCGTGAGATTCTTTTCCAGGGACTTCAGGGAACCTGTGCTCCACCGCCTCAGGAGAGGAGAGAGTCTGGACAGAGCCCAAGATGAACCTTACCCTGCCAGTCCTTGGGTCTGGAGCATTTGCTCTGCTCAGGGTGGGATGCTGGCATGGAGGCGGACACAGCAGAGGACGTAGAGAAGGGCTACAGGGGCTGAAGACTGAGCGCTGTAGTGGGAGGTGTGAGGCCAGGGCACTCCTGACACCAGCTTGCTGTTCTGATGCCAGCTTGCTATGCAGACTTAATTTCATTACCTTTCTGAGCCTCAGATGCCTCACCTGTAATGTGAAAAAAAAAAATTCAAGCATCTTATTTTTCTTAATGACCATATGTAAAAGGGTTCAATAAACTTGCAAGTGTAGAGCAGAAATGGACTAAATATTACAAATAGTCTTTTCCATCAAATTCTAATAAAGCACATAACACACTCTATCCATTTCCTACGGCTGCTGTAACAAATGACTCTAAAGTAAGTGGCTTACGACAGAAATGTCCTCTCACATTTCTGGAGGTGTAGCAGGACAAGCAGCAGACAAAACCCCTCAGACACGAAGTTAAAGAAGAAAGGGCTTTGTTTGGCCGGCAGCTTCGGCAAGACTCATGTCTCCAAAAGCCGAGCTCTCTGAGTGAGCAATTCTTGTCCCTTTTAAGGGCTTACAACTCTAAGGGGGTCCACGTGAGAGGGCTGTGATCGATTGAGCAAGCAGGGGGTATGTGACTGGGGGCTGCATGCACCGGTAATCAGAACAGAACAGGACAGGATTTTCACAATGCTTTTCCATACAATGTCTGGAATCTATAGATAACATAACTGGTTAGGTCAGGGGTCGATCTTTAACCAGACCGAGGGCACGGCGCCGAGCTGTCTGCCTGTGGATTTCATTTCTGACTTTCAGTTTTTACTTCTTCTTTCTTTAGAGGCAGAAACTGAGCATAAGACAGTATGAGAGATGGTCTCCTCCCTTGGAGAGGTCTACAGTAAAGGTGTCTGCAGGGCTCTGCTCCCTCTGAAAGCTCTAGGGATAATTTTCCTTGCTGCTTCCCATTTCTGATGGCTGTAAGCATTCCTTGGCTTGTGGCTGCACAGCTGACTCTGTCTTTATGTAGCCTGTCTTCTCTTCTTTGTATCTTCTCCTCCTCTGCTTTTTATAAGGGCACTTTATGGAATTTACAGCACACCTGGATAATCCAGCATGATCTCATTTTGAGATCCTTAATTTAATTACATCTTTAAAGATTCTTTTCCAAGTAAGTTCCCACTGACGAGTTCCAGGAGTTAGGAGATGCACACATCTTTTGAGGGGCCATAATGTAACCTTCTGCACACATATACCCCTAAACTCACACCTAGAACCACCACCTCATAGCTGAGTTGGGCTGCTGCCCAGGTGTCATCCACAAAGCGTGTTTCATAAGCATCAAATTATATAATCCTCAAAGAGGTCTCAGAGGTAGGGAATTATTATCCTATTTGAAATAGGAGGAAACTGAGACCTAGAGGGTGAGTGTTGTACTCAAGATCACACAACATCTAGGAATTAGAGCTGAGACTTCAACCAAGGCCCATGTGGCAGGAGAGCACAAAACTTGTTTCTCCCTCCAGAGCAAGGGGGATGTTTTCTCTACAAGGAGAAAGAGAGGGGACTCAGCCTGCAGCTGTAGAAACCTTCATGAAGGTGCTCCTCTTCCTCTCACATTACCTCTGCACCTCCAAGTCTGCACTCACCTCTGCCCAGCCACCCCTGCATAGAGAAAAGGCACAGGACTGGACCTACATCAACCACCGATCTGTTCTTCCCCACCCTGTCTGAAATGAGGGCTCACACAAGGCCCCCACACGGCAGGCCACAGGTAACGCTCCCTCAAAGAAGGAACCGAGGAATGAATGGTTTGTGTCAGTCGCACCACTGGAGGAGGGAGTCAGGCGTCTTGTGCACTGACCCAGATAAAGAAGAATTTTCTACTCTACTGCCTTCTGATGGATGAATAGAGGAGACAGAGGCCTCTCCCTGAAGACATTCAAGCTGAGTCCAGATGACAGGTTGGCAGGGACGCTGTCGGGGGCTCCTGCCCTGGTGACATGTGGGTCTTGAGGACATATGAAGGTTCCAGAAGTCGTAAGGTCTCCCACCCCGTGGAAGAGGACACCAGCCACATCCAAGGCAGTGCCTTCCTGCTCCATGTGATGACTTGTGTGGACCTCACTGACAGATACACACGAAAGAAACCAGGCACCTGAATACACAGTATTTGTGTGTCAGTTCAGGTGCTCTAAGAGGTAGACACCAAGATGGGTTTAGATGTGCAAGAGACTTCTTGGGAAAATGCCCGTGAAGGAGAAAGGAAAGAGCCAGAAACAATGAGGAGAGCCCTTGGCCACAAGGCACGTCTGGCCTGTAGAGGAGGGTGGGCCGGATGGGAGAGCGGGAGGAAGCGACTCAGGGTCCCAATAGGGGGTCTCGGAGCCAAAGTCACCTGTTGGCGGAGTCCTTGTCTTGCAAAAATAGGCTCATTACACGTGCTCAGGCATTGGCTGGAGGCACCCTCGGGAGGGGGCCTCAGTGAGAACTGGGGGTGACTCCTGACTGGGCCTTCCTTCAGGTATGCTCCCCTCGGCAGGGAATCTGCGCAGCAGTTTCACGGCTGTTACAGGATAAGTCTATTTACAGGAAGGTCAGGGACAAGTCAACTAAGAGATGGTGCACTCACAAAATCAAGACGGTGGTTCCCTTTGGTGAGGGGTGGTTATTGACTGGAGGAGCCTTCTGTGGTGCTGGAAATGTGCTAAGTCTTGATCTGGGCGGTGGCTCTGTGGGTGCACACACATGTAAAGGTTCATCAAGGTGTACAGTTAGGATTTGCTCACGTTACTGGACTTATGGATATTCAATACAAATTGTAAAAGCAATGCCTTTACCAGCTCCTTTCTTTCCCTGGGCCACCTACAGTTGTATATCTGAGAACATTCCTGCAATCGGTAGAAGGGCTTTCTGGAGGTGCTAAATATAGTTTTAGGGATTTTAATTCAGTGTAGAGTCAGGCAGAAGGGGACTAGAAGTGAGAAAGTGCAGCTTTGTGGCTCACTCTCAGATAAGCTGAGGCCCTTTGGGCAGCTGAGGGGAGAGAGAAGGCATGGGGGGCCGGAAGGGTGCCCAGCAGGTTGGAGCAGGGAAATGCTGGGTGACAGTGACCCACAGGGTGGCCAGGGACAGGAGGAGAAACAATATCCTGAGACCGTCTGCAGTAGGTGGCCCAGCCCAGCCGCCTGCTCCCTGCCCCCAGATCCCAGAACCAGCCCTTCTGGATGGGTGCCTCTGTCTCCACCCTGGGGCACAGCGGGCAGCTGCTGGCCATGGCCACCGGCATTTCCTCTGGACTCCTCACCGTCCTGATGCTTGGCTGGTTCTCCTAGATCACTATTTCTGTTCCAGAGGGAGGGAAACACTATGAGGCCTCCATCTGGCCATCAGGAGCCCTGGCGTGAGCCTCTCCCCATCAGCCTAGGAGAGTAAGCAAGGGCATTGGCGCAGGGCACCACACAAGAGCCAGACTCCCCACAGCACAGAGAATGACCTGGGGAAGGTGAGTCACCTGCTTCACAGGCAAACAGTCTCCTCTCTACATGCAAGGGGATCTAGTGGCATTCTCAAATGGCCATCCCAGAGGGTCCCCAGCCCCTACACTCCTGATTGTCAGTCCTTTATTTAGCAGACACTCACTGAGGCCCTGCTATGTGCAACAACACAGAGATGGAGCCAACACAGGCCCTACTGCAGAGCTCAGACATTCAGCACGCACCCTCACACCCGGACTTAATTGGGGCAACATGAAGGTGCATAAGGCAATCCGTCTCCGCCCTCAAGCAGCTTGCAGTCTGGGCAGGAACAGACACTTGCCTTTAACACAAGGTGCGCAGTGGGAGAGGATGGAGGAGGGGGCAGCTGAAGTCTGATGGAGTTCTGAGGAGGGAGAGATGGAGCCAAGGAAGAGCTTCAGGCTCAAAGGGGATCAGGGCAGAACTGGGCAGCCAGAAAAGTAAGACTGACCTCAGTTTTCTTGGAGATACTGTTTTGGGGAAAGGCTGGACAATTCAGTCCTATCTTCTCATCAATTACATTGTTTTCAGTTACATTTCAGAGATGCTCATCTTCCCTCCACCCCACACCGTTTCATACGTGGCATCCCAGGCAGTCCCCAGGGCTGGCTGCCCCAGCTCTACCATCCAGGCCCCTTCCCAGCCTGTGCAGTGCCTCAGGACAGCCATAGGAGGGGAGAGGTATCTGTCTTCCCCAGCCGGTGGTCAACCGAATCTAAGCACGTGGTCATGCCAGCCACCTCTCATGTCACCAAAACTCAGGGGCTTGAGGGTTTATACATCAAAGCTCCTACATCCATGCCTTGATTCTCTTCTCAACACTGAGAATTTCAGTTCTTCACAGATGCACACAGTGAAGAATTTCCACAGGCCCAGGCCAGGGACAACTTAGCCGACCCTTTGATAATGACTGTGGATTTTATTTTTCCTCCGGAAATTGTAAGATAGATATCTGAAAACAGTGCTACATACCACTCACCATTTTGGGGGGCTGGTGAGCATGAGTGGTGACCTGCAGGGTTGCCTTGCAAAAACCCATGACATCACCTGGTACTCTGTCTGTGTCCTCCCTGGACGTTTGCAGCCTCTCTCAGCTCACGCACCCAGCCATAGCAGGCTAAAGCATCTGACAGCTTTACATCTGCAATATCGAGATCCAGCGACTTTCCACAATGGCTGGCTGCAGCATTTACAGTGACTCAGATCATTTTCAGAGTTTTTAAGTGTATTCTCTCAGATCAACTAAAATCTGCAATAGGAAATGATGCAGCATCAAATTGGTCCCATGTTTTATACCAGATGTTTAAACAAGCAAAGAAGAAAGAATGCTTAAGAAATACATGGAAAACACACAATCGCAGAGTTTGCTTTGCCAAATGGAGCCTCCTAAAGCCTCAGCATCTTTAGGAGGGGGGAATGTTTTCTGAGAAACAGCTAATTCTCCAAGAGGCAAGAGCCCAGGATTAAGATAGGATCTCGGGCAGGAAATGAATGGGGCATTTCATAAATGTGCTTTTCACTCAGAGACTGCTTAAAAGGTACAAGTCAAGCTAACTAGGCCCTTGTGATGGCTCCAATTATTGGAATCCTGTGCCCGGTTACACCAGGCCTCAGTGCAGCCTCGTCTCCTGATGGTATCTCACACCCAGACTCACTGAGAGCACAGTGCGGTTTTCTGTACCGTAATTTCCTCACCAATGCTCCAGGAGGGGGTGCTGGGAACACAGCTGTTGTACTTGGTGTTTCCAGGTTGGCAGCAAGAGCCTAAGGAAGACCCCTTTGACCAGCCTGGACTGTGCTGGCTTCTTTCTCTAAACTTTTAGAGTAGCTGACTCTGCACCTAAAAATGTAGCTCCTACCTGGAAGTCAGAAGGGCTTGAAGGCACTATGGAGATCACACAACTCACCTCACCCACCCCACTGGTCCATAACCCATTCTCTCCTCAACGTTGCCAAGAAGAATTGTGCAGACTCTGAACGCCTGTCGAGGTGGGGCACTCACGGCCTCCCCAGGGAGGTCATTCCGTCTCAGGTTGGTCCTTGAGTTCACAGTATCTTCACCTCAGGTCGGTCTTTGAGTTCAGAGTATCTTCACCTCAGGTCGATCTTTGAGTTCAGAGTATCTTCACCTCAGGTCGGGCTTTGAGTTCAGAGTATCTTCACCTCAGGTCGGTCTTTGAGTTCAGAGTATCTTCGCCTCAGGTCAGTCTTTGAGTTCAGAGTATCTTCGCCTCAGGTCGGTCTTTGAGTTCAGAGTATCTTCGCCTCAGGTCGGTCTTTGAGTTCAGAGTATCTTCTCCTCAGGTCGGTCTTTGAGTTCAGAGTATCTTCACAACAATAGCCCAAGATGTGTCTCCCTGGGGCTTCCACTCATGGCTCATGGTTCTACTTCTGGAAGCCACACGATTCTATCTGTCTTCTGTCTGGCAACTCTTACACAGCCCTGGCCACACAGCTCCCTTTCTTTCTATAATTCCCCTCCAAAAATACCATTGGTTCTTTTCTAATTATTTAGCCGTGTTTTCTGATCAGGTGGACCTTACTAGCTTGGCTTTTCCTTCCTTTGTGTTCGAGTTCCACCCCTGCCCTACTTCCTATTCCCACTGTCTTTCTTATCATAAACGCAGCACAGGGTTGAAGACATAGCAGACACCCAGCCAAACCGGAAACCTCTGCCTACAGCCACATCGAAGATTGGCTCACATTCTTCTGAGGCTCTTCAAGTGGTGTTGGGAAGATTAATCAGCCTCTTAGGCATCTATGAAGTGCCCTGAAAGCCTCAGGGATGTGCGGCAATCACAGACCAAACACAGGCCAATCCTGAACTGCACAACCCACGGTGGAAAGATGAAACCCTCATTTCAGCTCATAGCAGACACCCCCTTGGCCCTGGGCCTCAGCAGGGAATCCAGACATCAGCAATCAATGACCATCTGATGCCTGCTTTCTGACTGCAACTTAGATGGGGAAGGATTTTGAAAATTGCTTAGACTTGAGTCTTGCAAATGAACTTTCACAAGGATATAAAACAGCTGTGGGCAGAGTTTCACAGGATGCCACCAAGGAAGGAGGCCTGAGCCCTGCAGCTGAGCTCCTGAATTTCACCTCTAGGAGGCTGCTGAGAATCTTAGAACCCTGGGGTTCCACGAAACACGATGTGGACCCACCACCTCAGCTCTTGCTCTGTACCTTGATTTGTGGAGGAACTGCAAAATCACCAAACATGCCCTATTCCACATCTCATGCAAAATCCCATCTTGACAAAAAATACAACAATTAGCCAGGTGTGGTGGCATGCACTTGTAGTCCCAGGAACTCAGGAGGCTGAGGCGGGAGGATTGCTTGAGCCCAGGAGGTTGAGGCTGCAGTGAGCTGTGAGCATGCCACTGCACTCCAGCCTGGGTGACAGAGTGATACCCTGAAAACAAAAAAACAAAAAACTAGAGAAGGAACCCTCATAAGACTGCATGGCAGATGGTGGCAGAGAAAGATGACAGCTTAGGGCAGAAAAGAAAGATGTGACCTCACTGACCAAGAGATAGGAAGGTCCTGCTGAAGCCACGCTGTGACCCTGGAAAGTGGCCACTGGAGACCTCCACTGTCCCTCTTGAGGCTCCCTCCCAGGCTCCAGAGCCCTCTTAGTGTCCCCTCAGTGCCAATTACCTCTCTCCATGGTGCCCTACCCAGGCCTGCTCCAGGGACCACTGCTCTTCCCTGCCTTCCCACGCCCAAGTTAATTCCATTTCCATCCCCTCAGCATCCTTCTCTCCATAAGTTAAATTGATCCATGTAGAAAAGCCTGGGAGGCCCCTCACCTCTCAGATAACAAATAGAATTGGGGAGTGGATTTATCTATTTCTTTTAAATCGCCTAATTGATTGGCATATTTGTTCATAATACCTTCTTATTATCTTTGTAATGTCTGCAGCACCCCTACTGATGGCTCCTTTATCACTCCTGATTTGGGTTATTTGAGCCTTCTCTCCTGTTTTCTTTAACAGTCTTGCCATAGACGTGTCTATTTTATTAATTTTTGCAAAGATCACACTCATGTGTCTCTATTTCATTATGTATGCTCTTATCTTTATTATTTTCTTCCTTCTATTTTCTTTTAAGTTTACTCTTTTGTAATTTTCTGACTTCTTGGAATGTAGGCTTAGCTCATTAATTTTCGGACCATTTTAAGTAACAGCTTTATTGAGATATAATTTACATGCTATAAAACATATTCCTTTAACATGTAATACTGCAGAAATCTTGTACATAGGTTTTTTTTACATGTGCAAGTTCTTTATTAATTTTAGACAAACTCACATTCCTTATCTGGCTATTATCCCAATTTCCTGGAAATTTAGTCCTTCTGTTAATTATGTCATCAGACTCTTGTGCTTGATGGATATTTTTCTCATCTTTAGTGTAGCTTGTGTATTCTGTGAAACCCTTTCATCCTAGATTATAGAATAGTTTCTCTAAAGTGTTGCTGTATTTCTCTAGGCAAATCAAAAGTATCAGCAGCCTAGGACCCCATTTTTAAGGGGTGGGGTCTTGCAATGTTGCCCAGGCTGAACTCGAACTCCTGGGTTCAAGGGGTCCTCCTGCCCAGCATCCCAAGTATCTGGGACTTTGGGGCACACAGCACCATGCCTGGCTGTATATGAAGGGCTTCAGTTTGGGAGTTTCCTGGACTTCTGGTTAGTATAAATTCACATGTAAATCTATATGAAACACAAGCCCTAAGCTGTGATTTCTTGGGGGAGAAATTTTCACTCTGGGCCCAAGCAGAGACAGACATGCTTTTTGTTATCTTGCTGTGCCAGTGGACGGGCTTTTTCCCGAATCTCTACTTTCCCTGAGGGTGTGGCCCTCCAAGAATGCCAATTGTCAGCAGAAGTCTCCTTCTAGCTCCCTTCCTTCTCCAAGGTCTCATTTCCTGACCTTATGTGAGCATGAAGGCCCAAGCCCTTAGGTTGCTGAAACTGATTACATCATGACCACCACCCCACCGCCACCATCAATCTCTCCCCACACTTACCCCAAGAGTAAGCAGCAGCAACTCATTCACTCTCCACTGTAGCTGTTTAGTCCCTCTTTGTTTCTGGTGTCTGGTAATTTTCTTTCTTGCTTGCATGCTTGGCTATTGTTTTTTTTTTTTTTTTTTTTTTTTTTTTTTTTTTTGAGACGGAGTCTCGCTCAGGCTGGAGTGCAGTGGCATGATCTCGGCTCACTGCAAGCTCCGCCTCCCGGGTTCACGCCATTCTCCTGCCTCAGCCTCTCCGAGTAGCTGGGACTACAGGCGCCCGCCACCACGCCCGGCTAATTTTTTTTTTGTATTTTTAGTAGAGACGGGGTTTCACCGTGGTCTCGATTTCCTGACCTCGTGATCCGCCCGCCTCGGCCTCCCAAAGTGCTGGGATTACAAGCGTGAGCCTCCGCGCCCGGCCAAGCTGTTGTTTACAATAATTTTTATTGCATTTTATCCAGGTGTTTGTGGCGGAAGGGTTTATATTTATCCAACATTTCCTAGAGGCTCCTTTCTCCTGGGGCTTTACAGTAACTCTCATCAACACTGTTTACCCTCCATCTACCACCGCACCTGTTTGGTAGATACGAGTAACTATTTTTTATAAGAATCATGATATTTTAGAAACTTCGTGGTGAGTCTAAGTGGAGAAACTCACAGTGAGTCTAAACTCCTCAAGGGCTAAATTTCAGTTGCTGTTGTAGTACCTCTATTCAGGCTAGGAGTCTGGTGCCACCTTTTTGTCTTTCCATCTTGCTAAAGGTTCTCATTCTATTCTGGCTAAAGAATCCTATAGATTTATGAATCCTGTATCAGAGATATTTAATATCTATTTAGAAACAGCCAAGGATGGTATCAATTGTTTCTCATTTGAATCTCAGTATGTTCAGATGCCACATGAGGTCAAGGAAGTATAACTGATATACTTTAGGCTGCATTAGTGAAGGTAACTCCAACCAGAAATGAAGAGCTCTTTCTGACTCTCCAGTCAGTAAGTGGAGTCTTTATTTGTTTGTTTGTTTGTTTTGAGATGGAGTCTTGCTCTGTCGCCCGGGCTGGAGTACAGTGGCGTGATCTCAGCTCACTGCAACCTCTCCTTCCTGGGTTCAAGGAATTCCCTGCCCCAGCCTCCCGAGTAGCTGGGATTACAGGCGCCCACAACCACACCTGGCTAATTTTTGTATTTTTAGTAGAGACGGGGTTTCACCATCTTGGCCAGGCTCATCTTGAACTCCTGACCTTGTGATCCACCCGCCTCAGCCTCCCAAAGTGCTGAGATTATAGGCATGAGCCACCGTGCCCGGCCGTGAGTGGAGTTTTTGATTAGCATTTCTGCCCTTCTGTTCTTGATTATTAGGCGTCATCAAGCCATTTATCAACTTGAGTTTATTATGGACTAAACAGGGTGATACTCCCTTTGATCTTAGAACATCTTTCTTCTATCTCCCCCATGACATGTTGGACTCACATATTGTTGATATTCCCCTAATCTGCTGATGCCAAATTTGGGGAAGGACTTGAGCAAAATTTCTTATGCCACGGAGTGGTAAAGCCCTGTTCTATAAGGGAATATTTGAGGGCATTGGGCAGATGATTTATGTCACAAGATGCGACAAGGTAACTAGAAGGTAGAAGGAGACTCCAGGACAAACATATCCTTATTGCGGCTGGAGGTCATGGTCGTGTCTGATGCCTCCCATTTCTCCCGAAAATGCATCTGCTGCTGGTCATCAAATAGAAGGTTATGGCGATGGAAGTAGTCGAGAGGAGTCACTAAAACGAGAATAGAATTGCAACATGTTCAATGGTTTGTGAATTTTATGATGAGCCTTGTTGAAAAGGTTACCTTTTGAGCCAGGCTGGGGTTTCTATAGCTCCATCCCAACAAGATGCAAACCTCATGTTGTTGGAACAGCCTTTATTTCCTGTGTTTTATTCCAGGACACATGGAGTGACCACGAATCAATTGGGTTCTGGAGATGGGTACCAGTCCTGCCATCAGTCAGAGATCTGTGGTAGCTTTGGAGCCAGAATCATATAGGACATCTCTTCTCCCTCTTGCTATGTCCTTTAGTGAGCTACTTCTAAGACAGAAGAACTAAATAAAATTCTCTAAAGAGAACAAAACCCAGAGTCAACAAGGAAAATGCTGAGCTTAGTAACAAAAAAGTCAAAAAGTCATCAGCAAACAAAAAGAGTATGTGTCAGAATGACACTCTGTTTTTAGCTGGCCCACCACGTCTGCTCTAGAGAGATGAATGCTGAGCTAACTCTCCGGTCAGCACGCGGTGCATCTCCTCCATCATAATTACTCTCATACTTAGGAGAACTGACCTGGAATGAGAGTGCGGGAATCACATCGTCTATTCTGAGTGCACAGCAGTCTTAAGTCCATTCCCTCGGGCAAGCTAAAAGGCAGGTCACTATAATTTGAATAGGATGGAAGTAATTTGATTTTGGTAAGTTCTTTACAATACATAGAATTATAGAATCATAAAACCTCAAGGTTGGAAGGGAACTTAAAGGGCGTTTTCTATCCATTTCAGGGATCTCCTTCACCACGTCCCTGCCAGTATGTTATACACGCTCTGCTTCAATAGCTGTAGGGATGGGAGCTCGCTTCTGCCCAAGGCAGTATAATGAGATTGTCCCTTCCCCGCAAAGAGGTGGAGATTTCCTAGGGAAGATCACAGCTTTTCAAAAACCAAGTGTCCTACAAATGCATAGTGAGCCCTTGCGACAGACTCCTCTGCTCCTTCACCACCCTATCGTCCTCCTCTTGGGACTGCCCCAAAGCTCTTCCCTTTGTCGAAAATCCTGTCCCATCCTTTCTTCCCACCTCTCTCCAGCACTATTTCCCTGTTTACTGAGGAAATCCAGAACATCAGACAAAAGCCGTCAGCTTCCCTGCCCTCCTGCCCTCCCTCATCACTCATCTTCACTTGCCCTTGTGCCTGAGGAAAGAGTGGCTCTCTTCTTGTCTCAAGGTAAGCCTTCCTCTCTTGCTGGGGATCACACACCTCCTGCCATCTGTTAAATTGGAATGACCAGGTAAATCCTCTTCTCCAACCCTTCTGGATCATTCTCCTTCATCTAGAAACATGTTCAGGCCTTTCCTACACTTAAACATAGCCTCATTTCACTCTGCTGTTCCTCTCCCGGGGCTCCATCTGGGCTCATTCATCCAATTTTAGTTAACATAGGCTAGGCGACACTGCTATAACAAACAGTCCCAAGTCGAACACAACAAGGGTTGGGTTTATTTTTCCTCACTTAGGCAAGGTCCACTGCAGGTCACAGTGACTCTCCAGAGTAGCTGCCTTCCATGCAGGGACCCAGCAACGCTGCTTTTTTGTTTGTTTTGTTTTAAACAGAGTTTCACTCTTGTTGCCCAGGCTGGAGTGCAATGGCGCCATCTTGACTCGCTGCAACCTCTACCTCCGAGATTCAAGCGATTCTCCTGCCTCAGCCTCCCAAGTAGCTGGGATTACAGGCGTAAGCCACCACACCTGCCTAATTTTTGTATTTTTAGTAGAGACAGGGTTTCACCATGTTGGTCAGGCTAGTCGCAAACTCCCGACCTTCAGTGGTGATCCGCCCACCTCGGCCTCCCAAAGTGCTGGGATTACAGGCGTGAGCCACTGTGCCCGGCCTGCTGGCTGCTTTAATCTGATGTCTCCTCCCTTCTCACTGCAAGAACTCCTCTGCTCATGGCAATAGGAGAAGCGATAACCCCTCCTAACTCCAAGGAGGTGAGAAATATTTCTCCTGTGTGCCAGAAAGGAGAAATTAACAGTAAATAGCTATTCACTGGAAGGTTCTTACCACACTTTTACCAGCTTCCTGGATACAGATTCAAGGTCTGCTGTCCTGGCTGCCTAGTTCTACCTTCACCCCTGAATCTAGCTTCTGCCCACACCCTAGTGACACCGCTCATTGTCCCACTGACCAGTGGTGAACCCTATAGTCTTGGCTCTTCCTGCTTGGACCACAGGATCTCAGCTTCCTGCAGATTCCCCTTCACTGTGCTGTGCTTTGATGTTCTGCTCTGGGCTTTTCTTAACAGTCACTACAAGAAACAACCAGAACTCATTTTCTGCATTTGCTGTGGGATTTCTGTTGAAGAGCTGGTCTATATATGCCCCTATTTTCCTTAAGTAAACTCTAGGTGAAAAATAATTTTAGAATTTAGTGCCAGGAAAAGTACCATCTCTCCTAAGAAAATATGCTTCTATTACATAATGGTCTGCATTTCACTTTTTATCATGCCTTGCCAAGAAGCTTAGAACTAAACTGGAGAATCAGTTTTAACAGGAATACTTAGTATTTTAGCTAACTTGCTTCCTCTTTTCCTCAGTCTCGTCTTACCCCTCAAGCCTACTTGAAAAGTACCTTTTCTTCTGAGATCTTCCATTTATTTTTGAAAGTGCTAGGAGTATAAAAACATTAAAACAACCTTTTCTGACCAGATTGAGGCGATGTGTCTGCAGCATTCCTAACTCTCCAGCAGAGCTGAAGTGTCCCACAGATCCCTGCCAGGCTGAAACAAATCACAGTCTGGTTAGAGAAGGTGGGAGAAGGTGCCCCAGGCAGCAGAAACCATCAGCTCAGGCCCCATCCTTCCAAATTATCCTGCTGAGCCCCAGGGCAGAGGCAGGAGATCCTGAAGAAGGAACAGATTCTGAAGCTGCGGCTCTGTGGCACTCTCTCCTTCCAACAGGGGCAGGCCTGGGGAAAGTCGGTGAATACAGAGAGCAAGCAGAAGAAACCAAAAGTCTAAGGAGAGAGCCTTTGTCCAAGAGGAGGAGCCGAAGATCAAGGTTTGAGTATCAGGGTTATGCTATCGTCACAAAATTAAATGGGATGTTTTATCTATGCTCTGGGACAAATTAAATGGCACAATAATTATAATTGGAAGTTTTGATCAAATTCACCCATTGAGCTGTTCTTTGAAATCTATTTGACTCCTTGTGTTCCCTCCTGTTTCTATAATCTGTAATTGCTAATTTCATCGAGATTTCCTATTCTATTAGCAAATACAGTGCATAATATTCATTCATTTGAAACCGATGCCTTTTGCTCATATGGTGATAACCCTTTCTCAAGTCTAATGTTAGATATGTCTCCCTTTATTTTCCTAGTTAACCCCATTAGAAATCTGACTGTTTTGCTGTTTTTTTTTTTTTTTCAAGGGATTTGGATGGTTTATCAATTCTAATATTTTCTGCCTTATTGGTTTCTTCATTTTGTTCTTGCTGATTCCTTCCTTAAGTCTGTTTTGTTGGGGAGGTAGAGGAAGATTCACCTTTTTAGATGAAGGTGGGATTAATTTTTATTCTTTTTATCAAACAATATAAACAATTAATGCTATACCATTTCTTCTAAGTATAGTTTTGGTTGTATCCCTTGGGTTTGGATATATAGGTTCTTGTTACTGTGGTTTTACTTGACAAATGATTTGTTTTCTAGCCACATTTCTTCATAACTAGAAAACAGGGCCTCCGAGGCTTTTACCTTTTCAAATATGTGGTGGTTTCCTAACAATTCAGTGTGGTGGGTAGCTCCTGACACAGCTACCTAAAAGCTCCATCTCCTGATATTCAGAGCTCAGATTTATTACTTACTTTATCTTTTTTTTGTTTTGTTTTGTTTTCTTTTCTTTTCCTTTTGAAGCAGAGTTTTGCTTTTGTCACCCAGGCTGGAGTGCAATGGCATGGACTTGGCTCACTGCAACCTCTGCCTCCCGGGTTCAAATGATTCCCCTGCCTCGGCCTCCCAAGTAGCTGGGATTACAGGCACTCATCACCATGCCCAGCTAATTTTCTGTATTTTTAGTAGAGACGGGGTTTCACCATGTTGGCCAGGCTGGTCTCGAACTCCTGACCTCAAGTGATCCACCTGCCTCGGTCTCCCAAAGTGCTGGGATTACAGGCATGAGCCACCACACCCAGCCTATTTTATCATTTTTATGATGTAGAGATTCCCTAATCTTTAACTTCTTCATTTATTAATTTATTCCTTTTTCTGTTCTCGGATATATATTTTTTAATTTATTGAGTATGATACTTGTTTTATCTATTTTGTTTTTTATTAACATAAATATTCAAGACTATAAATTTTCCTATAAACACTTTAACTGCATCACCCATATATTATAAAATGTATCCATCCTGGCTAACACTGTGAAACCCCGTCTCTATTAAAAATACAAAAAATTAGCCAGGCACGGTGGCAGATGCCTGTAGTCCCAGCTACTGAGAGGCTGAGGCAGGAGATCGCGCCACTGCACTCAAGCCTGGGCGACCGAGTGAGACTCCATCTCAAAAAAAAAAAAAAAGTAAGATTTTCCTTAAATTTACATGTGTATATATTATTAGATAAAGTATATATAAAGGTTTTCATTATGTTTATTATATATGTTTCATTATTATAACTTATGATCTTTGGAACTTCCAAAATGTGTTAGAATAGTTAAAATTTGGTTTTGTTGGTTTCAATTTTGAATAATAGGCATTTCTGCTTTCTAGGATTGTCCATTTGTATTTGTATTGCACTGAGATGGAGGAATGTCTATAGTTGCTCTACTTCCTGGAATGTATTGTGCTTGCTGTTGTGAATTGCAGTAGGGTTGTGTTTTTTAATGTATTATTTTAACTGACAAGCAAAATTCCGTATACTGATGGAGTACAGCATGATGTTTTGATATCTGTATACATTGTGGAATGCCTAAATCAAGGTAAGATATACATTACCTCACATATTATCATTTTGTATGGTGAGGACACTTAAAACCTAGTCTCTTCGCCATTTTCAAGTATACAACGTCTTGTTATTAACTACAATCACCATGATGTTCTAGGCTTCTTGAACTTATTCCTCCTGTCTAACTGAAATGTTGTGTTCTTTGACCAGCATCTCCCCAACTCCCCCCATCTACACACACACACACACACACACGCACGCGCACACTCAGTCTCTGTAACCACCGTTTTACTCTGCTTCTATTAGTTTCACTTTTGTAGATGGCACATGTGAAACTGTGCAGCATTTGTCTTTCTGTGCCTGGCTTAATTCACTTAACATAGCGTCCTCCAGGTTCATCCACGTTGTGACGAATGGCAGAATCTCCTTCTTTTTAAAGCCGAATAGTATTCAGTTGTGTCCATGTACCACATGTTCTTTCTCCATTCATCTGTTGATGGACACTTGGTTGTTTCATATCGTGGCTATTGTGAATAGTGCTGCAACAGACGGGGGTGCAGGTATCTCTTCCACAGACTGATTTCATAGCCTTTGGAAATATACCCAGTAATGAGATTGCTGGATCATATGGTAGTTTTCTTTTCCTTTTTTTCTGAGACGGAGTCTCACTCTGTCGCCCAGGCTGGAGTGCAGTGGCGTGATCTCGGCTCACTGCAAGCTCCGCCTCCCAGGTTCACACCATTCTCCTGCCTCAGCCTCCCGAGTAGCTGGGACTATAGGCGCCCACCACCACGCCCGGCTAATTTTTTTTGTATTTTTAGTAGAGATGGGGTTTCACCGTGTTAGCCAGGATGGTCTTGATCTCCTGACCTCGTGATCCGCCCGCCTCGGCCTCCCAAAGTGCTGGGATTACAGGTGTGAGCCACCACACCTGGCCTTGTTTTCCATGTTTTTTGGAATATACATGCTGTTTCCCATGATGGCTGTACTAATTTACATTCCCACCAACAGTGTGCAAGGGTTCCCTTTTCTCCACACCCTCACCACTTTCATCTTTTGTCTTTTTTTTTTTTTTTTTTTTTGAGATGGAGTTTCGCTCTTGTTGCCCAGGCTGGACTGCAGTGGCACGACTTTGGTTCACCAAAACCTCCGCCTCTCGGGTTGAAGCAATTCTCCTGCCTCAGCCTCCTGAGTAGCTGGGATCACCGGCGCCCGCCACCACACCCGGCTGATTTTTGTTTCTTGGTAGAGACGGGGTTTCACCATGTTGGCCTCCCACAACTTCTCTCCCAGAAGCTATGGGTTGGGATTTAGGCCCTTCTCTTCTGCTTCTCGTTACAGCCCTGACGTCCCAGTTTCCCTTCACACCCAGCCCAGTGTAGATGGCCCTTGTTAAAATGAAACTTTAATTTAATTTTCCAACAGTATGCAAAACGGTGGGCCAGTCACTTCCCTCTCTAGAGAGTTTCCTGATTTGGCAAACATAATTAATCCCATCCATTTGACCTCAATGTTCTTTTCCCATTTCCCTCCAATCCAGATGTTCTGAAACCCTGGCTGTTTATTAAAACTATCTGAGGCACTTTCAAACAATACCATGCCCAAGCCCCCAGACCATTCCGTCAGAATGGAGAGGGGAGCACAGGTGATTCTCCTGCAAAGCCAGGCAAAGAACCCCTCTTCTTAGCTCCCCATAAAACTCTTGTTCAAAGCCTTAGGCCAGTATCAGTTTATTTCCCCAAGCGAGACAATGCAGAGGCATTTTACTGTGTATAATTTGTGATGCTATCACTTTTTCCCCAGGCCGTCTTTATGCAGACCAACCCAAGATGAGATGTTCAGGGCTGGGCAGGCAGATCCTTCAGCCCGAGTGGTGTGGCAAGCTGGAGGGAGGGGGAGGCGTAGCACCAACTCTGGGGAAGTTTCATGGCAGCATAGCTCAATCATCACAGCTGAACACCCAGGTCAGATGAGGGAGGCCCCAGCCCTCCCAAGACGGAGCAAAGCCCTCAGCAGTCAAGTTAGCTGGGCTGGACCAGGCCCCAGAGCTCAGAGGTGGAAGTAGTTCTAGACTGATGAGTTCAACAGGATGATTTTGTTCTGTGACGTGGAAGCAGCTGGCAAATTGGAGCCTCTCACAGAGCCTGTCTCTTATAAGTGATGGGAAATGAGAAATTTTCCTCAGCAAAAACAGAGGGAGCTCCAAGGAGCCACAATTTAAATGTCCACCCAGGCCAGGAGCGGTGGCTCATGCCTGTAATCCCAGGACTTCGGGAGGCCCAGGCGGGCGGATCACTTAAGGCCAGAAGTTTGAGACCAGCCTGGCCAACATGGTGAAACCCCATCTCTACTAAAAACACAAAAATACAAAAATTAGCCAGGCTGTAGTTGTGCACACCTGTAATCCCAGCTACTCAGGAGGCTGAGGCGGGAGAATCGCCTGAACCCAGGAGGCAGAGGTTGCAGTGAGCCGAGACCGTGCCACTGCACTCCAGCCTGGGCGACAGATGGAGACCCTGTCTCAAAAAATACATATATATATATTTCCACCAGGGACAAGTTCCTCTAACACAGACACCTGCATGTAAACTATAGGCACAAAGGTAAAATAACAGGAAGGGCCCCAGATTTGGGAGTCAAGAGAACTGGATTCGAAGGCCAGCCCTGCCCTCCCCTTAAATCCCAGCACATCTTTGCCAACATTTGTTTATCAAATTTTTAATGTTTGCCAACAAAGAGGTGATAAATGTTATCTCGTTCTTTTAATTTACATTCCAATGACATTTTAACAGAACTATAAAACACCAGAGTTGAAAGAGACCTCAGTGATCAAATACTTAAATGCCTTCGTTTAAAGAATTTTTAAATTGAGTATAAGTAATACATTGATTGACACATTATCATGGTAAAATTATATATATATATAATATATATATATAGAGAGAGAGCAATCTATTGAATAGAAAATGAAAATTCCATTTCGCACCTTCCTCTGACTCCCTTACTGAGAGGTAAATTGATGTTCATCATTGTAGCCATCATGATGGGTAATTTGCTACATATCTACTTGCATATGTAAATGCATAAAAGTATAGTGAGCTGTGGTATTTTACATAAAAGATATATAGCTGTATGTATTTTTCTGTAATTATTATTTTCTAACAACACATTCTAAGGGTATCTTAACACATATCTCAGAAATCTTTCTGTATCAGTACACATAGACCTATTCCAGTCTTTTAACTGCTGCATAATATCCTATAGTGTGGGGTGTAGTTGTTATCCATTGCTGGATAACAAATTACCCCCCAAATTTAGCAGCTTTAAAACAACAACAATTTATTATTTCACACAGATTCTGAGATCAGGAGCCCCGAAACAGCCCCTTATGGTGGTTCTGGATCAGGGCCTGTCGTGGGGTTGCAGCTGAGCTGGCAGGGCTGTGGTCATCTGAAAGCTTGACTGGGGTTAAAGGATCCACAGATAAGATGGCTCATGCCCATGGCTGTCGGCTAAAGGACTCAATTCCTTTCCACGTGGGCCTCTCTACAGGGCTGCTCACAACTAAGCAGCTTCCCCAGAGCAAATGATTCAAGAGGAAGGAGAGCGAAAACCCAAGATGGAAACTGCTTAGGTTTCACTAAGGCCGGGAGTGCCATGCCATTCCTTCTGTTACAGGTAGTGAGACAGGCAAGAGCGGGGCAGGAGAGGGCTCTGGGGGAGTGTTGCGTGATGGCTTGGCAATGATCACACTGCCTCTCTAAAAGTGATAAATTGGCAGCCAGTGCCAGGGAGAGGCCATTTCCTGATGGTCCACACCTGCTGCACTAAAGTGTTCATTGAATGCAGGTGCCAGGGAGACACAACTTCCCAGGCATGGTGCATTAAGAGACAAAATGGCAGAGTATGACCCTCTGGGAGCACCCCACAAGAAAAGGGAAGAAAGCCTCAGAGGGGTATGTGTACAACTTCCTACACACGCTGTGTAAGGGTAAGGGGGGCACTGCACATGCAGGCAGATGACCCTAAGGCAAGAATCACAAGAAAGGGGCCAGCCCAGAAAGTCCTCAGATCAAGGTTAAACGCTGCGCTTGTTCTTACATTGCCCACTTGGGGTCTTTTCCAAGTGTACTTTCTTTCCTGTTCTAAAGCCTTTATAAAAACCTTCCACTCCTCCTCTTGCCTTCCTGTCTTTTTCAGCCTTAGGCCCCTCAGTCAAATTCTTTCTTCTGAGCAGGCAAGAATTGAGGTTGCTGCAGACCCACACGGATTCACTGCTGGTAACTCAGATACCTTCCAGCCTTCCGCTGGTAACAATTCTGCCATATGCTGTTGGTCAAGCAGACCTTCCCCGGTTCAGTGTGGAAGACGACTACACTGTGGCAATGCCAGGAGGTGGAGATCGCTGGGATTGACTTGGAGACCTGCTGCCACATATGGTCACCATGGGTTATTCTCCATTCTCACAGGTGGCCTCCAGTTTCTCATGCTCACAGGCGACACTGCCATGAGCATCTTGGGGCATCCTTCTGGGGTTTTTTTTGTTTTGTTTTGTTTGTTTGTTTGTTTTGTTTTTGAGATGGAGTCTTGCTCTATCACCCAGGCTGGAGTGCAGTGGTGCAATCTTGGCTCACTGCAACCTCCACCTCCCAGGTTCAAGTGATTCTCTTGCCTCAGCCTCCTGAGTAGCTGGGATTACAGGCACGCACTACCATGCCCAGCTAATTTTTGTATTTTTACTAGAGACGGGGTTTCACCATGATGGCCAGGCTGGTCTCGAACTCCTAACCTCAGGCAATCCACCCACCTCAGCTTCCCATTGAGCATGCCTCTTAATGCCCAGGTACTTCTCTTCTAGTCCTGGTGGTAGAATTGCTGCAATTCTTTCATTTTCAAACGGGAAACTGAAACTAGAAGAAAGTGACTTCTCCAAGGTCATACTGTTAATCGCCTACGAGTCCAAGATGACATCAGTCACCTGACTTCCAGCCTACTTTGTTTTCAGAGCCACTCTGTAGGCAAAATACACATGGCCTGAGATTTCAGGAAGTATGTTGAGATAAAGCCTGGCTGGGAATGGCCAAGAGTCAGTTTCCAGAATGACAAAACGTGTAATGGCTAATCTTGCTTTGTAGGCACTAAATAAACATCACTACACTCAAAGCCTAGATTAGCCAATGCATGAATGGTCTAATCTGCCTTGATTAAAAGGAAGCTGGTGGAAATGAGGAATCTTTTTCCATGCCGTCATTAGCAGAAACTTTGGAGTAAGACAGACCCGGGTTTGAGTTCTGGCTCTAGCTCTGTGACTGTGAGCCAGCCACATCATTCCTGTGTCATGGTTTCTCCATCTGTAAAATGGGAATCATCAGAGTACCGACTTCACAGGGTGTGATGTGATGGTGTAGATCATGCACTCAGCGAGGGGCTGGCAGGCTCCCCACGGGAGCTGCTGCTATTTGTATTCTCCCTGCCTGGCCTACTTCATTTATCCATCAAGCTTCCTGAATGAAAGGATTCCATTTTCTAAAAAATAGATGGTGCCTGGAGAGCTCATTTTATTCCATTTTCCCACATCTTGACTCTGCTGTTAATACCGTCCATTATTTTGTGGCCTGCTTTTTGTTGCATACTGTCAGATTTGTGATGAATGGAGCACAGCATGGGCGTGAAGTCAATACGGAGCCTCCTGAGAGCTGCCCCTGTGGCCCAGCACAGACTTCTTCTTGCCCCTTGTGTGGCTGGCTGTATATGCAACTGTCCCTGCAGGCAGGACCTGAATCCTCCTCACCTCTGTGGCTGTAATGTGTCTGGAATGAATGAATGAATGAATGAATGAATGAACAAATGAAAAAAAAGGGATCGGCCGGGCCCGGTGGCTCATGCCTGTAATCCCAACACTTTGGGAGGTTGAGGTGGGCAGATCACAGGAGTTCGAGACCAGCCTGACCAACACGGAGAAACCCCATCTCTACTAAAAATACAAAATTAGCTGAGCGTGGTGGCACATGCCTGTAATCCCAGCTACTTGGGAAGGTGAGGCAGGAGAATCGCTTCAAGCCGGGGGCAGAGGTTGCGGTGAGCTGAGATTGCATCACTGTACTCCAGCCTGGGTAACAAGAGCGAAACTCTGTCTCAAAAAAAAAGATCAATAGAACCAAATCAACTGAAATGAATGGGTCACAAAGGACATCGCTGGAACATTGAATTATTGCCTGGATTTGGATTTTAAATGTTAAGAGTATTGGACAAATTTAGAATAACTTTGAGTCCTCCAACATCCAGCAGAACGAAGGATGTGGTACTGTGGGTCGAAGGATGGGGTACTGTGGGTCGAAGGGTGGGGTACTGTGGGTCGAAGGGTGGGGTACTGTGGGTCAAAGGGTGCGGTACTCTGGGTCGAAGGGTGGGGTACTGTGGGTCAAAGGGTGCGGTACTCTGGGTCGAAGGGTGGGGTACTGTGGGTCGAAGGGTGGGGTACTGTGGGTCGAGGGATGGGGTACTGCAGGTCGGGAAAAAGGAAGAGGGGCCAAGTATGGAGCCGGTTTTCTGTGCGATGAGTTTAAGGTGTTTTCGGGCCTCCAGAGTAGACCCCATCTAGCTGGGTGGGGTTGAAGGGAGAGACCCATGGCTTTTCACCAACTGTGCAGCAGATTAGCAAATGGGCTTTTACCCCAAAGCCACTGGATATCCCTGAGCTTCAGGAGAGAATCCTGGAAGCCCTCCTGTTCTTCAGAATCAAAAAGCCCTACAATGTTTCTGGCCAGAGCCAGGCAAGGACAGAGATTTAAAGGGGATGTGACAAGTGTCCCAGGTAAGTGACACCCAGGCCCAAACTGGAAGGGTACCAGCATTCTCCCTGTTTGAGGATCCTTGTCAGGGACCTCAGCCATAGGGAACACCTGAACTTGGCTTCCGAGCCCTTCCGTCCACTCCTAGCACTGCCTCCACATCCCCAAAGAAGACCCCACTTCTCGAGGGTGGCCGGCCTGCTGGCAAAGGCCATTTCCTCCTCCTCCACTTGGGAAGCCAGGGGAGCCTGGCCAGGCCCATCAGCTCGGCCAGAGGGTGGTATTGCCCTGGGGTGCCCTGAGGGAGAAGGGCAAGGCTCCAGGTGCCTGTGCAGTGCTGGGCCTCAGCAGGGGCCTGGCCCAGTGTGACTGCAGCGCCACAACAGCCAGGCTCCCCCCGGGGGCATCTCGTATGCAGGCTGATACTTTGAGCTCACTCATTCCAAACCCCTTTGCTGTCCTTCCTCAGGAAGCTTCCTTTTGAAAGATAAATGCTCTGTCTGTGATCAAACAGATTTACATTTATTTACTTTCCTTTCCTCCCAGGACTGCGCCAGCCCAGACAAGTCCGAGAGGAGGATTCCAGGCAGTTAAGATGGTTTCCGGAGAAGCCTGGAATTTCCCCCTAAGCACAAGCTCTGCAGAAAAAGCCAGGGTCCCTCGGCAGCCAGGGCAGGGGCTGAGCCAGTCCCAAGACTCCCTGGCAAGTGGATCACCCCTTAGGGTGGGAAGAGCCCCCCAGCTGTGTGGGGAACCTGGCTAGAGGTTGCCGAACCTCTGCTTTCAAGGAGTCTTATGACCACGGGAGCATGGAACAATCACGGAGACGCTTACATCCAAAATCCATTTTCCTTCAAAAAAGTGTCCAGGTGGAGGTAGAGAAAGTTGACCCTGTATACTTTGGTAAATCTGTGATTTAGCTACAATGTAACTGGGCCTTGGGAACCCAGGGGGAGGTTCCTTATGTGACATCTCCTGGAAAAGCTCCGCTCAATTCCTGAGAAAGCCCTTATCAGACACCGACAGGAAACAGGGACTTCCAAGGAAATGGATGTGGCAGGCACCTGAAGAGCATTCCAAAACTCCAAAGTTTTTATTTATTTTACTAACTTAGGTGACTTAGACATACAACTTCCTGAAAACAGTGCATTCAGCTTTGTGTTCTTAGGCAAATAAATGGAACAGAGGCCACCAAAACTAGGCCTGCTGGAAAGGGCAGGGCAGATGCCCTCACACCCATAGTCCCTGGGGGTCATGCCTGTGAGTTCTTGCATATCAGCTTGTGACAGCGTTGTGACCTGCCCCTTTGTCACCTTGCCACCACATCACCCCCCAGGGGTCTGGGCATGTCCTTGAAGCTGCTTCCAGGATAGGATCAGGAACGTGGTACTTGGGTTGGGGGCTGGGAGGGAGGCAAGGAGCTCTGGTTCTGCCCGTGTCCTCCAGCCTCGAGTGTGCAACTGCTCTTCTGAGAACTTGGGTGAGACACAGGGAATCAGAAAGATGATTTTGTAAGGCTCGAAGGCTCTGTAATCCCCACAAACATGCTCTAAAGGGATCTCCAGTCCAGCATATCAACCCAAACAAAAGACAACGCTGTGGTTACTTGTTCAAATGCCTCTTTCTTCTTGTAAACAGTGCACTCCCGATGACAGAGGCCCTCTGATACTCATCATCTAGGTAGCTGACAGGTGGCTGCCTGCGGTACATGATGTTTGGACAGACAAACAAATGACCAGGTGAGACCCAAGTGCAATTCTCTCTGATCGTCATCCTGTAGCCTGTCTCCTCGGCTGGGCTGCAAGCTGTTTGGGGAGCAAGGAATAGATCTGTTCTACATAGAATCTCCAATCAGAGCTGATGGTGGGTCAGGAAGCACCAGGGTGCCCAGGCTAGTTGTTGAAATATT
This sequence comes from Symphalangus syndactylus, assembly GCF_028878055.3. NCBI lineage: Eukaryota > Metazoa > Chordata > Mammalia > Primates > Hylobatidae > Symphalangus > Symphalangus syndactylus. Next base: position 96,765,945 of record NC_072439.2, read on the forward strand.
GAAGTACTTCTGTACAGTTGCTGAGCCTGAGACAGCCTCTCTCCCCTCCCCTGCCACCAAGCCCAACATCTACCCCAAGGCTTCCTCCCCACCATCCAGCCACTGAAGGGTGGTGCCTGATGTAGCAGGGCTGTAGGCTCTGCTCCAGGACTGCATATGCCTGGTGCCGTTCTGACTGGCCAGCGCCCTTGCCATACTGTCGTTAAATGTTGAGTGGTAGACAAGCCCAATGCAGGTGATGGGGAGGGAGAGCAGATGACTGGTAGGTGCCACCTGTCACCCGGGAATAGATATATGTAGGCTCTGCTTTCCCAATGGACTGAGAATGTTCCCAGCAAAGAAGTGGGCAGTGTGTGCTGCCTGACCCCAAGAAGACACATGCCCAGATCCCTAGCTGGACAGCACAAGGACCTCCAAGCCCACCTGCAGGCAAAGGAACGGGCCGAGTCTCAGGCCCCCAGACTTACAAGCCAGGCGGCCCCACCTGTCTAAACCTGCGTTTCCTCTTCTGTACACAGGAGACAGTTAAACCTACCTTCCAGTTTGCATGAGGATTTGTGTCTAACACGAGCTCTGATCTGTACCCACAGGTAGGGCTTTCCCTCCTGACAAAATCTTATTTTGATAAATCAGGACTTTAAAAATGACCAAGGGGTTAAGCAGGTGTGTTCCGTTTGTGCCGCTGCATCAAGCTGTACGCTTACATATACAATTCTGTGTGTAGAGTGGACGATGATCCAATGCTAAAACATCAAATATATATTCTTAGGCAGCAAAAGTATTATCAATAAAAGTTAAGCTACTAAAAAAGAATGGCTGAGCAAAATCTAGAATTTGAGTCCTAGAGAAAGTTCCTGAGACAGGTCTCGTTCAATCCTGAGTTTCCTGACGGCAGGGGCTGGACGCATATCAAAACAGTCCTTGATAGACTTTTCCTCCTAAAGCTAAGTGTTTAACTCGTGCATTCTGGCAACAGCAGATCCTTCTCTGGAGAAATACATCTGGGTAGAAGTAGCAGACAGACGGCGGTCAGCGAGCCAGGAGGTCGCAGGCCACAGGCCTTGGGCAGACACACCTGCAGATTAAACACTGAGTCAGACTGGGTTAATTACGCAGAGATTGATTCCAGCTTGAAAGAGAAAGGGAGAGCCGCCTCACTGCATACTCAGAGGTGGGCTTTGGCTAAGTGGATCTAACAGTTGATTATTTTATTTCAGATCCAGGAAGTGTTGTGATATTGACCTTCAAGGTTCAGAGAAGAGTGTTGAGGACACACAGTGAAATAGGCAGCTGTGGTCCAAGCCACAGCGGAGTTTCTAGTGTCCTCTGCCCTTCTGGGGCAGGATAGGGCGGGGTGGAGCAGGGAGACTGCTTCAGGCCTTTCTAATTTAAAAGGACAAGGACCAGGGGCTGGATGCCTTTCCGTTTCACACCTGCGGCTTCCCACTTCAGGAGTGTTCCTGTGCTTCCCACCCTGGCCTGTCTTCAGACGGGCACCTGGGCGTGGGGCTTGGAGATCCAACCAGTCCCCAAGTTCACCCAAGACAGTGTGTTCCCATGAGCTCATTTAACACTAGGCTGTTTGGAACTCAAAGTGTGTCCCATGCAAACAACATCTTAATAGCACTGAGTGTGGCCAGCTGACCCACGAAGTCTATGACCCATCCCTGTACCTTGAAGTCCTGAAAGCTCTGGACCTTCCACCATGTTGCCACGAGCACACACTCTAGATCTGAACTGCTCATTCGGTGGACAATGGGGAGTGGGGACCCTGTGTCCACCAGTGTTCCATCAGCATATAGCCACTGAGTGCCTGCTGGGACCCAGGTCCTTATTTAGGGAAACAGAGATGCCTCCTATACCTCAAAGTTCTCAGTTTAGGGCAGAATTCAGGACAGGTTCCAAATACCTACACCCAAGACCAAAAATGGTCCTATTAGGAGAGGTAGATAATGCCTGGAGAGGGGATTTCAAGGTGGGGAGGCCACATCCAAGTGGGGTGGAAGCAGGTTACTGAAGAGAAACTTGGGAGGATGGGCTGGATTTTGAAAGGCAGGGAGGGGAGGGCGTCCCAGGCCGAGGATGGGGGTGAGCGATTTCCCTTTCCCCAGGCTTTGGAAGGGGAACCTGGGAGGAAGGGCAGGCACGGGCTGCGGCAAGGTGGGAACACCTGAGGGAGGCAGCAAGAGAAGCCCCCCAGCTCCTGCCCAGGCCCCTCCGCTGTGCATGGAGGGATGCAGGCCTGGCTCCGTGGGAAAGGTGAACTGAGGCACAGAGTCTCCTTCCCCAGCGCTGAGGACTGGGGAGTGGGTCTCCAGCAGCTCCTCACACTGCCTCCTGGCTGGGGCCTCAGAGAAGCCCGCCCAAATCCCCGCCCGGGGCAGAAAATCCCAGGTGATCAGATCCAGAGGGGATGGAGTCCCAACCTCTCCAGGCCACTCAGGAGGCCGAGGCTCTGAAGAGAAAGCACCTGCCAAACGCTGCCCTTGGCCTAAGGAGCTTCTTGCAGCCAGGGCCTCACCCGTAAAGGGCTATGAAGTCACCTGTTTTGCTTCATTGTGATGAAGATTAAGTTAAAGCATAAACATCTGTGGGGATGAAGAAAAGCACCTTGAATCCTTTGCAGGTGTGGTGCGTGGAGACGCAAAGGTTCTGGCGGCTCTTCCCAGAGCCCCCCACACACAAACTGCACTCCAATCCGGGAGGAAGCGCAGAGGCGGCCGAGCCTGGGCCCTCCTCCATCCACGGAGCTGGGGGCCCGGAGAGGGAGGGCAGCTCGCCCTCCACCACATCCCCCCCCAGCAGCTCCCTCCTTCCCCAGGGCCCAGCCCTGACACCTCCTGTCCCCGTCGGGGCCCTGCGCCTGAGGACCCAGAGCCACGTGGGACCTTCTTCACAGCCAAGAGGCGTCGCGAGCTTCCCAGGCTGACTGCTTCCCGTGCTTTCCCCACCGCGTCACGCCAGAAACTGGGGCCCAAATGGCAGCATCCCCGCCCCACAGCGCCCCAACGCTGCAAAGCACAGCTCTTCCGTAAATGGCCTGGGAAAATGAAGCTGGTGGACTCTGCCTGTCCTCGTCCGGTGTCACCTCCTGCCGGCCTCCTCATTCTGCCAGGGCTTCTGGCTCCTCACCCAGGCACAGAGGCCCCCTTCGGCAGCAGGGATGGGGGCATTCAGAGAAGGATTGGGGCCAGCTGATCCTGGCCTGATAGAGGCCTCCTCGCCCACTGGCACCAGCCCTGCCCTGAAGACGTGGTCATAGCATCGATACAATCGGGGAAGAGCGTGGTGGGTGGGGTACAGCCTGAAGGAGGAGGTAGAGCAAACAGGTGGCCTCAGCTGGGACACAGCACTGTCTGCAGAGCCCCTCGAATCCAGCACCACATCTGGTGCTCGGGAGCTTCCTCTCGGGGGCACAGGGCTGCCCATGCAGGATTATCGACCCTGTTTTCAGAGAACAGGAAACTGAGGCCAAGCGAGGGCTCCTGAGCCGCCCGAGGTCAGAGAGGTGGTGAGGGGGAGAGATGCAACAGGGGGGTCCCCAGAATAAGAGTGGGCAGGGCGGATGCCTGTGCCAAGATGTGGCGCTGAGGCCTTACGAGCGCCCATTGAGGGTCTGTTCAGTCACCCCAAGAGTGTCTAGAACCCGAGTGTCATCTAGCAGCCACCCTGGAGAAGGAACCAAGAACGCGGGGAGAGTCGGAAAGGGGGGCCCACCGAGAGGAGAAAGGAGTCGGCGCCCCTATTCTGGCTGGTTGCTTCCCTGTTCTGGCTGGTTGCTTTCTGGGCTACTGAGCCTGGTGCTGTCCCACCCTCCGGGAAAGTCTAAAGCAAGAGGTGCCACCACTCTCTGTGTGCTGCGGGCTGAGGAGCTGTGACACTATTCAGCAAGATGAGAAACACGGGCAGGAGGTAAGAACAGAGATCTCCTTCCTGTTAGCATCTGACGGGAGGAGGCACGTGCATCCCAGGAGAAAACAAAACCTAGAAAGCGGCTGGGCCAGGAGACCCCGGGCGGCGGACTTAGCAAGGGGCAGGGGTCACCCACAGTCCTCCCTAACACCCGGTCCCCATCCTCTGCCTTCATACCTGGGACTCTCTTCCATGCTGGGGGAAACCTTCAGATGAACTGATTGTTGCTGAGGTTGTGCAGACCCCAGTGCGCAGCCCCCAACCACAACCCCTTCCCTCCTGGCAGAGCTCGCTCTGGAGCAGCTGGAGGTCCAGCTTGACGTTTTCCCGGGACAGTCAGAAATCAGACCCAGCCAGCCCACCCCTGTGCAGGTCCACTCTTTGAATACCAGATGGCCCGGGGCGGGAGGAGAAGTCTCCCTAAAGCAAAAAGGAATAAAAGTTGGAGACGCAGTTTGCAGGGAGCCAGAGGCCCACCCGGCTGTGGCAGCCACTGCTTGTTAGTCCTGATCTTTGTTCCCCATTCTTCCATAGGATATTAAGCTGAGCACATAGATACTCAGAATAAAGACTACATTTCCCAGCATCTCTTGCAGCAGATATGGCCACATGTCTAGGATCTAGTCAACAGGTAAATGCAACATTAGGGACTTTTCTTACAGGAAGTGGTCACACCCTTTCCTTCCTTCCTAGTGGCTGGAATACAGGCGTAATGGCTGGAACTGAAACAGCCATTTTTGATCTTGAAGTAATCTTAGGAATTAAGCCATGTTTAGAGAAGAAACAAGATAGAAGCATACCGTGTGTCCCTGACCCCATGGAGCTACCACACTGGCCTAGCCCACCTACATTTTGAAAGCTTTATGGAAAAAAAATAGCTTTACAGTTTAAGTTGTTTGTTATTTGGGACAAACTTAATATGAAATAACACACCATTTTTGTTATTTGAAGAAAACTTTTGGTTTTTTTTTAAATAATTTTTATTTGTATTTCAATAGTTTGGGGGGTAAAGGTGGTTTTTGGTTACATGGGGTAAGTTCTTTAGTGGTGATTTCTGAGGTTCTGGTGGACCCATCACCCAAGCAGTGTACACTGTACCCAATATATAGTATTTTATCCCTCATCCCCTCTCAACATTCCCCTGCCCCATCCCCAAAGTCGGTTTTATCATTCTTATGCCTTTGCATCCTCCCAGCTTAGCTCCCGCTTATAAGTGAGAATATATGATGTTTGGTTTTCCATTCCTGAATTACTTCACTTAGAATAGTTGTCTTCAACTCCAGGTTGTTGTGAATGCCTTTATTTCATTCCTTTTTATGGCTCTGTAGTATTCCATGGTGTATAAATACCTTATCCACTCGTTGGTTGATGGGCACTTAGGTTGGTTCCATATCTTTGCAATTGTGAATTGTGCTGCTCCAAACGTGTGTGCATGTGTCTTTTTCATATAATGACTTCTTTTCCTCTGGATAGATACCCAGTAGTGGGATTGCTGGATTTAATGATCATTCTACTTTTAGTTCTTTAATCTCCGTCTGTTTTCCATAGTGGTTGTACTAGTTTACTTTCCCACCAGCAGTGTAAAAGTGTTCCCTTTTCACCACATCCATGCCAACATCTGTTGTTTTTTGATTTTTAATTATGGCCATTGTTGCAGGAGTGAGGTGATAATCTCAAAGTGGTTTAAATTTGCATTTCCCTGACAATGATTAGTGATGGTGAGCATTTTTTCATATGATGGTGGCTGTTTGTATATCTTCTTTTGAGAATTGTCTATTCATGTCCTTTGTCCCCTTTTGGATGGGGTTGTTTGTTTGTTTTTTTCTTGCTGATTTGTTTGAGTTCCTTGTAGATCCTGGATATTACCTTTGTCGGATGCATAGTTTGCAAGTATTTTCTCCTACTCTGGGGTTGTCTGTTTACTCTGCTGATTATTTATCTTGCTGTGCAGAAGCTTTTTAGTTTAATTAGATCTCATTTATTTATTTACTTTTGTTTTTGTTGCATTTGCTTTTGGGTTCTTAGTCATGAATTATTCACCTAAGCCAATGTCTAGAAGAGTTTATCCAAGGTTATTAGAGGTTTTTAGAATTTTTTATGGCTTCAGGCCTTAGATTTAAGTCTTTAATCCATCTTGAGTTGATTTTTATATAAAGTGAGAGATGAGGATCCAGTTTCATTTTTCATTTTTCTACATGTGGCTTGCCAGTTTTCAAAGATCAGAGCAGAACACACCATTTTTAAAGGAACAAATCCAACCTCCTCCAAGAAACATGCCCAGAGCTCTCCAGGCTGACACAGCCTTTCCCGCACCTCCACGGCCATCAGAGCATAGGTCATTAGGTGCAGCAAAGCACAGCTGGAGTGCTTCTGCTTGCAGAGTTCTTTCACATGCAGTATTTTATTCATTTTCAGAACAATCCAAAGTAGGTATTGTCAGCATATAATAAAGGTAGGGGCTGGGCATGGTGGCTCACGCCCATAATCCCAGCACTTTGGGAGGTCAAGGCAAGAGGATGGCTTGAGCCCAGGAGTTTGAGACCAGCCTGGGCAACACAGTGAGACTTCATCTCTACAAAAAAAAAACAAACAAAATTAGCCAGGTGTGGTGGCACGTATCTGTAGTTCCAGCTACTCAGGAGGCTGAGATGGGAGGATTGCTTGAGCCCAGGGGGTTGAGGCTGCAGTGAACCAATTGTGCCACTGCCTGGGAGACAGAGCGAGACCCTGTCCCCCCACATTAAAATATAATAAAAAGCTAAGTACACATTGCCAAGTAACGACATGGTAGTGTGAGTGGTAACTGGTTTTCTGGTCTGGAACACTCTTCAGCTTGAATCTGAACGATGAATGCCCGGGTCCATCTCCCTTCCTGCCCTGTGAGCTGGGCGAGCTCATCTTAGGCTCAATGGGGCCTGATTCAGCTTTGATTCCTCAGGGCTGAGGGACCCACCCACAGCAGGTGCTATGTAAATTTGTGCTGAATTGATTTGCTGTAACTGCAGCAAGGATTGATTTCTTCGAAGCTGCATTTCTTGGTTTGATAGTCTCTTAAAAAGAGAAAAACTGCAAGGAAAGAAAAGAGCTGTCTTTTCAGCTGAACCCTTGGCCTGCAGAGGGCCAGGTAGCCAGGGCTTGGCAGTTGTAGGAGGGATTGATCTGGAGGCCTCAGAGACTGAGCAGTGTGGGAGGGAGTGCTCTGGAGGCCTCAGAGACTGCAACAAAATGGTGAGAACCCAGAGCTGTGGCTGCAGGAGGTTAAGTGTGGAAGGGACCCTGCAGCCAGGAGGAGCCTCTAAAGCTGGGGGCCCAGAGGTCCAGAGGATTCCACCAGCCCCACTCAGCGGTAGGGGAGACATGAAGAGCTTCAAGGAGGCCAAGAGAAGAGCTGGTTTCATAGCCAGGCTGTTTTGCAAATGTCACTTCATTGAATCTCACAGCATTTCCCTGGGGTTGGATGGCAGGCAACGCCATTTTTTTGATGGGGGATGGGGGATGGGGAACCGAAGAAGGAGAATTGCAATGAATTCTTGCCTCCCAGCTATGAGGAAAAGCCACTGCCCCAGATGTGCAATGCCCCGTGGGGAGAGAGTGACCTGCCGAGTCTAACCCAGGAGGGAATTAGCTGTCCTCACCCCCACATTCACCCAGCAGCTCTGCACTGGTTTCAAAGGCCACCAAGTTCACACCACACAACAGTTCTTCAAGGACTGAGGCAGGCATTGCCCCTTTTGACAGAAGAGGAGCCTGAAACCCAGAGAGGGGAAGTGACTTGCCCAAGGTCACGCGGTGCCAAAGCTAGAGCCCGATGTCCCTCCTCCCACTGCCTGCAGCTCCTGGGTTGACGGTTGATCATGTGCTTGCCAGTCTGCAAACCCCTTGTGCTGCCTGTCACTGTGCCCAGAACGGGAGCCACAGTGGGGAGGAGAGGGTGGTGACAAGCTGAGCCCGAGCCAGCTATCGGAGAATCCATGCTCCAGGAGTAACTCCAGGGCCACGGACTGCCAGAGCCAGAAGGACCCCATAGAAAGTGAGGACACCGAGGCCCCAGAGGGGAGGGGACTTGCCCAAGGCCACATAGACAATGCCCTTTCTCATTGTTATGACAAAGAAGCGGCCTAACAGGGAGAAGGGGTGTTGTCTGCCCTTGCCCATTTCCACACACAAGTGGAACCTGGAGTTCTGACCCCTCTTCCGCTCCTCGTGGTGACAGGGGCTCCCTCAGGAGCCTGGCTTCTCTGGAGAGGCAGTGCTGTTCTACCGAAGCCCTCCCCCCTGCCCCCAGGAGTCCTTACTGTCTTTTCAAGACCCCATTCAGATGCTACTTCTCTCAAGGATGACAACCCTCCCCCTGCATCCCCGCCCTGTCCCCTCCAACACCTGTGTCACCCAGCCTGCACCTCTCACGGCCCCCTCCCTGGAGTCACGTGTGATCGTTGGCTCGTGACTTTGGTGCTTCCCAGGGCACAATCTCCAGGCACAGCCCATGCCCAGGCCCCCCGGGTTCTTGGGGTATGAGAGACAGACATCAAAGGAGCTCCTGATGGAATGAGGTTAGCTGTGGCTGTGAGAAGCTGGGCTAGAGGACTCTGTAGGTGCCAAGTGCCCGTGGTCACGTGCTCTGGGCCTTGGGTGGCAGTTCCTGAGAGGGTGGCCTGTGGACAGCAGGTCTTGAAGGCTGGAGGAGTGAGCGGTTGCCGGCCAGGCCTTGGCCTAAGCGTTTTCCTGAGTTTAGGGCAAAGGTCCACGAAACAGCTGCTGGGCCAGCCTTCTAGTGACTGGAGCCACAGCCCTTTAAGAAATCTGTTAGTGGGGAACCCTTCAGAGGCCCCAAGAAAGGCCCCCCACCCCCATTCTCTGGAGGAGAGGTGCCACGCCAGGTCCCGTCATCCCCAGAAGGGACTGCGAGGCTCGGGCTGGGGCGGCTGCCCTGGCATCTGCCCAGGAGGCGTGGGCTCAGCCCCAGCAGCCAGCACTCCATTCTGGTCACATTCTGGTCACTGAGCCATGTAACATCCTCCCCAAACCCCACGGTCCCCTGGGTTCCCACCTGCCTACTGTTCTTGACAGATACAGATGTACATTATTTATTTGTTATTTATTTTTGAGACGGGGTCTCACTCTGTCGCCCAGGCTGGAGGGCAGTGGCACGATCTCAGCTCACTGCAAACTCTGCCTCTCAGGTTCAAGAGATTCTCCTGCCTCAGCCTCCCGAGTAGCTGGGGTTACAGGCATGCACCACCACACCCGGCTAATTTTTGTATTTTAGTAGAGACAGGGTTTCACCATGTTGGCCAGGATAGTCTCGACTTCCTGACCTCAAGTGATCCGCCCGCCTCGGCCTCCCAAAGTGCTGGGATTACAGGCATGAGCCACCGTGCCCGGCCTGTATGTTCTTTAAATAAGAGCAGAATAAAGCCCAGCGTGAATAATCCTCAAAGTAACGAGAATCATTAGGTCAAGATGAGCATTTTCCCCTCATGTGCCTTAAGTCACTCTCCAGATAAGGGACAGCCAGCTGGCGACTCAGCTAAGGGGACATGCAGGCTGCAGAGCAAACACCGTGGCCGGGACTGGCTCGGGCCCTGGCCTCTTCTCGGCCCACCCTCTCAGTCGTTCTCTGCCCTCCCAATCCCGTCTAAGTGTCAGTTTTGAGGGATGTGGAAATGCGTGAAACACGCCTCCATGCCTATGAAAAAGAATGTTTATGACTTTTTTATTGACTTCAGCCCCTCAAAGACAGCCCTCGGGACTCCAGCAGCTAGGGGACTGGATTCCTTCGATTGCCCTTCATCATGTTTCAGTGGGATTCTTGAAGCAGCCTCCTCACTCCACTGTCTCCCTGCCCCTGCCCTGCTCCCCTCGGAAGCCTGGAAGCCCAGGCTCCTGCAGCCAGAGGGACCATCCCAAGCTCCAGTGAGCTCTTCTCTCCTCTGCTTCAACCCCCGCCCCCCACTGTGGCTCCCCATCTCCCTGGACAGTGATGCTCAGCACCCCCACGACGAAACAGCTTCACCTGGAGCTTTAAAAAGACACCCATTCTCAAGCTCCACCCAGACCCCAAAATCAGAATGCAGTGGGGGCGGGGGGCGGGGTGCAGGGAGGCAGGCATGAACAATTTTTTAAAGCTGCCAGGTAATTCAAATATGCAGCTCAGGTTTAGAGCCACAGGTTTAAAGAGTAAGGGTGGGAGAAGGAAACCTCCTCCTTAGAGTGGAATGCTGGCGAGGAAGTAAGTCTGGGCGGAGCCAGGAGTGGTCAGTCATCACCTGGAGATCACTAATACTGAGGCAGCAGCTCAACAGATGTGAAAACCACTGAGTGAGAAGTTCCTGGGGAGCAGGATCTTCATACAGTCTCAGAGGAAAACCCCACAGATGAGTGACAATTTATGAAGGGGAAAGAGCACCTGTACGTTAGGGAACCAAGTTCTAAAACCAGCATCACCAGCCGTGGGGCTACCCCACGCTCCTCCCACCTGATGCAAGGGCAGGAGACGCCCCCATCCAGGTAGAATTTTTGCCTGTAACGTTCATTCTGAATCAATGTTCTTCCTCAATCTGAAGAGTGCAGACTGTGGGCCGTTCAAAAAAGAGCGGCCCAGGAGGTGGCATTTGAGGGAGGGGCTTGTTCACGGAGCTGTACGTCCTGGGGACTCGGAGGCATCTTGGGGAGGGTACTGGACCTCACAGGGTGTGGGTCAGGAGACACAGGTAAGTTTATTGAAATCGCAGAAGACAGCTTTCTGCTGACCTCAGGGTTGCAACTGTTATTATGATTATTCCAGAGATATGTTGTCTGTCTGAACAAGGGCCCACCTAGGGCGAGTGACTGTTAAGGTTGTCCACTTACAGGTCTGGGCCGGCCTGCCCATCTCCTTGAAATGAGCAGAGCCTTAGAACAGGCACAGACTCTGGGCTGGGCTGTCAGAGGCCCCTCGCCCCTCTCTGTTCCTGCCCCCACAGCCTGACCAGCCAAGTCCAGAAGCTGCAAATCATGTCCTCCAACCTGCTCATTGTCCCTGCTGCTGGCTCAGCCGAGCAAGAGGAAATGGGACCTAAACACTTCCCCAAATCATCCGTATTCCCATCCCCAACCGTCTTCCCCCCAGACTCTGGTACCCCGGATTTAGCAAAAGAAAAGGTGCTGCCCTCCCATGCAAGTCCGCCAGCATTGGCGCCCCCCGCCCAGGCTTTGTGCCTTAGCTCTCTTTCCTATGTGCACCGCTTCCTCTGTGTGGAAACACCATATGAATGCAATCGATATTTTTCTTACATGAGCAAGGATATCTAGGGACTCCATGGAATGTCCAAGGACAGACGTGTGAGACAGGAATGATGATCTAACAGAGTCCTGTAGAGACCTGCATAAGTGGCTGTCTCCCTGACCCAGGGAGCCTGCCCTCCCTCTCTGCTTGCATGGTTCAGGGCTGGGTCCCAGGAGATGCAGGGATGAGGACTCCCCTCTGGAGATGCAGCAGGCTCCTCTGGCAGGGAGAGCACTGGATTGGGAGTCAGGGGCCTTGGGCTCCAGGCTGGGCTCGGCCACTGGCTCACAGAAGGACCCTGAGTGAGTTGCTTCTCTGCTCTGTTTTCTGTGCTGGAGAGGGAAGAAGGTGGAGCAGCAGGGTCATCCCCAGGTCCCCTCTGGCTGTCAATCCATGGGTCTGTGATGCTGAGCCAATCCATCCTGGCCCCCTTGCCTCATCCTCCTTGTGAACTCAGGGAACGCCTCAAACAGGAAGGCACCTGTCCACCCACATCAAACCAGGCTGCCTTGCTCCCCCCGGAGGGCTGGGTCCCCCGTGGGAGAAGCACTGACCATTCCCGTAGATCTTTACTTTCTGGGTGGGTCAGGTGACAGGGAGGGGAGGGACCTGGAATGACACAGAAGCCCCTCTGAAGGCCCTCCTCACCCAGCTACTCCCTGACGCCTCTCAAGGGGAAGGGTGGTGGCACCCAGTCCCTGCTCCCCTCGAACAGGACTGCTTAGGCCCAGCCAGGTCTCCCCCTGGTGTCCTGCCTTCAGCCCACCCCATCCACTCAGCTGCTAGATCTTGTCTTACACTAGGTGGCTGCCCCCTCTTTCCTAAACAAGCCATCTGCCTCAGTTTCCCCTACCCTTACCGCAGTGAGCAGGACAAGCCCTGCCTCTGCCAAGGCTCAGGGAAAGGAGACAGGCTGGGGACACACATTCTTCCATACCTTGGCCCATTGTGCACGCTCCAACCGACAAGGTGCCACCTCAGAGACAGTCCCACCCCTGCCCACCCAGCCAGGTTCTCCTCTCCCTCTCCCCTTCAACAGGGAGGGCCCTGGATGCTTTTTCATCCTGCCTGCTGGGGCCAGAAGTCAGCAGCCCTGCACTCCGGACTGTCCTGGCTTCCGGCTTGCTGTGCAACCTGGACAGATCCTTCTCCAGAGGGTCTTGACTTCCCCATCTGAGGAATCTGAGGGGATTAGACCTGAACGGTCCTTCTCAGGATGTGGTCCTGGGTCCAGCAGCATCAACATCCCCTGGGAGCTTATTACAGATGCAGATTCCCAGGCCACACCTTGGACTCAATCAGGAACACTGGGGGCTGGAGCCCAGTTGTCTTTTTTTTTTTTTTTTTTTGAGACAGGGTCTTGCTCTGTTGCCCAGGCTGGAGTGCAATGGCACGACCTCGGCTCACTGCAACCTCTGCCTCCCGATTCAAGTGATTCTCCTACCTCAGCCTCCCGAGTAGCTGTGACTACAAGCGCGTGCCACCACGCCCAGCTAATTTGTGTATATTTAGTTGAGATGGGGTTTCTCTATGTTGGTGAAGCTGGTCTTGAACTCCTGACCTCAGGTCATCCACCTGCCTAGGCCTCCCAAAGTGCTGGGATTACACGCATGAGCCACCGCACCTGGCCAGCAATCTGTCTTAACACCCCCTGCAGGTGACCTGGGCTGCACTAGAGGGTCTCAGTGGTGGAGACCGCGATGGGCCACTCAGACTTGGCTTCAGAGTGCCGCCAGGAGACCGCTCTCCACCCTCATTCCATGCGGGGGTTGGCCTGGGCAGCAGGAAAACACTTTCAGGGCAGCCTACAGGAGCCGAGTGATCGGCTTCAGGTTTCAAGGCCCCTCACCCCCACCCAGGACAGTGCTGAAGGGCCCTCCAGCTCCAGACCTCCTGGGGTCAGCAGGGGCTTCAACCTCCCCCTCGACACAATCCTGCTTCCTTCCTTCTCCCCCACAGGCATCAATCCCAAGAGCGCTCTCCATACATGCCCTGCACGCCCATCATTGTGGAGCCTGCTTCCCGGAGACCTCAGCCTGCAATAGCCTTGACGGGTTCTGACATTCAGTTTCCGTCTCCTTTCTACTCCTCCTCCTCCATCACTACAGCGTGTTAAGCACTCACTGTGTGCAGGGCCTGGGGATGAGAACTTTAAGTGCACTGTTTTGTTCAATTCCCAAGACCACCCTGGGAGCTTCATCTTACAGGTGTGGCTCAGAGAAGTTAAGTGACAAGTCTATGTCCCCCAATAGTAGTAGGTGGAGGGTCAGGGCTGCTCTGACTGATGTCACAGCCAAGCTTCTATCCAGCTCATCCTCCTGCATCTCAGGGAGGCCCACACACTCATTCGGACCTCTGGAGTTGGGGTGGGGGGTAAAGAAGGGGGGACCAGGAGCAGGGTTCTGAAAATGCCTGTGACACTCAGGGAAGTGCCAGCTGACCCTGGCTTCCCACAGTAACCCCAGGGCCAGCAGCCAGGGCTCCTGAACCACGCAGGAGACGCAGCCGCTATCCTACAGGAGCAAACAGGCCCATGGGGAAAAACACATGTATGTCCCTGCTACAGGGCTGCCTCTGATGATCCAGGAGAGGGGGCCCAGGAGGACTGGGGAGACTTCCTCTGGGACATGAGATGCAGGGCACCAGGCAGAAGCCAGGGACGTGCAGGTTCTTGGTGAACCTGGAGTGTGGGAAGGATGGCAGGGGAGGAGCCACAGCCAGGCCACAGAGCAGCAATGGCTGGAGCTTCTCAGGAGGCCAGAGCCAAAATGACCCTCCAAGGGCAGCCGGCCTGGGTGGCCAAGTGGAGGAGCCTCTGGGTAGGGAGGAATTGCCCAGGCTCCAGGGCAATAGGAACAGCTGCAGGTCATTCCTGGAAAAGGAGAATGAATCCAAGCCAAGCCAAGGCCTCCCTGCCTCCTGGGAGAGGCACAGCGGGGTGGAAAGAATGGAGGCTTTGGAATCAGAAAGCTCTGGACCACCCCTCAGCTCTCCCACGTGCCAGGGATGTGGCTCTGAGCAAGCCATTTAATTTCTTGAAGCCTTGTGTCCCTCATCTACTAATGGGCACAATGTCCCCTCCTTTCGTGTTTAAATAACATGATGTATATCCAGCACGTGGAATTGAGCAGGCTCACGATGGCTGTTCCATCCTGTTCCACTTTATTTCAAGGCCAGGGACTTGGAAATTAACACGAAATGCCCAGCACTCCTCCTGGAATGTGGCAAGTTATATTCAGTGGACCCTTCTTCCATGTAGAAGGCTCTTGGCCATCCTTGGAGATCCATTCCAAATGCTCTCTCCATCTTTTTTTGTTTTTGAGGTGGAATCTTGCTCTGTCACCAGGCTGGAGTGCAGTGGCACAATCTCAGATCACTGCAACTTCTGCCTCCCGGGTTCGAGCGATTCCCCTGCCTCAGCCTCCCAAGTAGCTGGGACTACGGGCACACACCACCACGCCCAGCTAATTTTTGTATTTTTTGTAGAGACGGGGTTTCACCGTGTTGGCCAGGATGGTCTCGACCTCCACCTCGTGATCCGCCCACCTTGGCCTCCCAAAGTGCTGGGATTACAGGCGTGAGCCACCATGCCTGGCCATTCCCTCCATCTTTACATGGTCCATCTCTCTCCTCCAAGGCACTCCTCACATGTAGGACGTTTCTGTCTTACAGTCCATAAAACCAGAAGAGATGAGAGAGTTGAAAGGGACCTCGATTCTGAGATACTCCAGAACAGCAATTCCCTCAAGAGGTTTCTGTGGATAAATACATTTGGGATGTGCTAGGTTAAAAACAAACATGGCCCTCTCCTGTTGGACTGATCAGAGCCTTTAATGCACTGAGGAGCACTGAGAATCCCCAAGAAGGGGAGGATCCAGTGTGAATGGAGTGTTTCTTAAACATTTGCCCAAGAAAGTTTTTTTGACCACAGAGTAGGTATCCTTTAACATGGGGATACTGATCTAAGCTCATAATTACTTTATAGATGGGAAATTGAGGCCCAGAGTGGTGAATTAATATACTCAGAGTTACACAGGGTATTAGAAGCAGAGCTGGGGCTGGAAGCCAACCCTCCTCCCTTTCAAGGGTCCTAGAAAATGGTGCTAGATGTTTTCCAACAGCTGCTTGGACAACAGGCGGCAGATACTGAGTCCATGGTGCCCCTGCCTTGCTGCTCCCGTGGAAGCAGGTCACACACACCACCCCACCACCATTCTCACCTCTCTCACTCCTGATAGTGCCGGTCCCTCTGCATCCTGTTGCACTGCTCCCTGCCTCCATTTCTTACCAGCACCTTCTGTATGGCCAGAGCTGTATGCCCAGCTCCTCCCTCAGCCTAGCTGCCGGCAGAGCTCCATGAATATGAGGAAACGTGAGTCAGTGGAGAAAGAGCCCCATCAGCCTGCAGCGCTGGGGCTGGGGGTGAAAACAGAAGCAGGGAGGGGATAGCTTGGCACCAAAGCCACCTTCAGACACGAAGAGAATAAAGGTGTCCCTTTCCTCTGCAGGGAATGCTTCACTTATTCCAGCAACATTTAGGTGGATATGTTGTCTCAAAGCAAGCTGTCCATTTCCTATACTTAGGCAAGAGTGAGCAGACTGATACTGCGTTTCAGCTAAGAATAGGCCTTTGGCTGACCATCTAAAGTCAGGCCATCCTCATGCTGCTCTGCTGTTTCACGCACTGGGGACATGGTCTTTAGGGTCCAGTGACTGTCAGAAAGGGAAGCAGCCTCCAGCCATACAATCAATCCATCGCCCATCCATCCAGTCATCCGATCAACCAACCAGACACCGAACAGCTTCCCATCCACTCATCTGTACATTCAAGGGAAACATGCAAAGGATTGCATCAGCAGTGATATGCTGATTAACCACTTGCTCTCCGGAACAAAAAGCCCTGGCTTGTGCCATTTGCCAGTTTCCGTGGTGGTACTATTCCCACAATTTTAAGTTACCAACCTGATGTCACCAACGTGGAACTGGGAAAAGATGGATAGTAGCAGTCTCATATACCTGTTTCTACCAAACACATGCAGATAACCTCAAGAGCACACATAATAGTAAAATGTAGGATGATAATTAAGAATTGATATATTTTGAATATTGACTACCTTTGTTTTTAGGATCTAGTTAATTGATGGTTTATCTAACTTAATTATCTTATTTTTATTTATTTTTGAGATGGAGTCTCGCTCTGTTGCCCAGGCTGGAGTGCAGAGGCACAATCTCGGCTCACTGCAAGCTCTGCCTCCCGGGCTCAAGCGATTCTCCTGCCTCAGCCTCCTGAGTAGATGGGACTATAGGCACCTGCCACCACGCCTGGCTAATTTTTATATTTTTAGTAGAGACAGGGTTTCACCATATTGGCCAGGGTGGTCTCGAACTCCTGACCTTGTGATCCGCCAGCCTTGGCCTCCCTAAGTGCTGGGATTACAGGTATGAGCCACCGCGCCCAGCCAATTTAATTCTTAATAATGGTTGTTTTGAACAACTGGATCACAAAATTCTTGCAAAATTAATAATCAGCTTTCCCAGTATGAGATGGCTCCAGCTCAAGGTATATTTGGAACACAAATGAAAAAGTTGTTCTGTACTGGAAGCAGGAGTTGAAAGGGGATCACAGTGAAATAATGACAGTCAACTCCTATAAATCTATACTAGGGAAGGAGACCAGTCTGACTTAGCTATGTCTGAAGCACACAGTTTAAAATGATCTTTAATTCTTTTAAAAAAACTTTTATTTGAGGTTCAGGGGAACATGTGCAGGTTTGTTATATAGACTCATTCATGGGAGTTTGCTGTACAGATTATTTCATCACGTAGGTACTAAGCCTAGTATCGAACAGTTACTTTTTTTGCTCCTCTCCCTCCTCCCACCCTCCACCCTCAAGTAGACCCCAGTGTCTGTCGTTCCCTTCTTTGTGTCCATGTGTTCTCATCATTTAGCTCCCACTTGTAAGTGAGAACATGCGGTATTTGGTTTTCTGTTCCTGCATTAGTTTGCTAAGGATAATGGCCTCCAGCTCCATCCATGTTTCCTCAAAAGACATGTCTTCTTCTGGGGTTTTTTTGGCTGCATAGTATTCCATAGTGTGTATGTACCACATTTTCTTTATCCAATCTGTCATGGATGGGCATTTAGGCTGATTCTATGTCTTTGCTATTGTGAATAGTGCTGCAATGAACAGTCAGGGGCATGTGTCTTTATAATGGAATGATTTCTGTTCCTCTAGGCGTATACCCAGTAATGGGATTGCTGGGTCGAATGGGAGTTCTGCTTTTAGCTCTTGAAGGAATCGTCACACTGCTTTCCACAATGGTTGAATTAATTTACACTCCCATCAACAGTGTATAAAAGTCCCCTTTTCTCCACAACCTTGCCAGCATCTGTTCTTTTTTGACTTTTTAATAATAGCCATTCTGACTGGTACGATTTGCATTTCTCTAATGATCAGTGATGTTGAGCTTTTTTCAAGTGCTGTTTGGCCCCGTGTATGTCTTCTTTTGAAAAGTGTCCGTTCATGTCCTTTTTTGTTTGTGCTTTTCTTATAAATTCGTTTAAGTTCCTTATAGATGCTGGATATTAGACCTTTGTCAGATGCATAGTTTGCAAACATTTTCTTTCATTCTATAAACTGTTTACTCTGTTGATAGTTTCTTTTGCTGTGCAGAAGCTCTTAAATTTCACTAGACCCCATTTGTCAATTTTTGTTTTGTTGCAATTGCTTTTGGCATCTTTGCCATGAAATCTTTGCCTGTTCCTATGTCCAGGATGGTATTGCCTCGGTTGTCTTCTAGGGTTTTTATAGTTTTGGGTTTTACATTTAAGTCGTTAGTCCATCTTGAGCTGATTTTTGTATATGGTGTAAGGGAGGGGTCCAGCTTCAGTCTTCTGCATATGGCTAGCCAGTTATCCCAGCACCATTTATTGAATAGGGAGTTCTTTTCCCATTGCTTGTTTTTGTCAGCTTTGTTGAAGTTCAGATGGTTGTAAATGTGTAGACTTATTTCCGGGCTCTCTGTTCTGTTCCACTGGTCTGTATCTGTTTTTGTGCCAGTACCATGCTGTTTTGGTGACTGTAGCCCTGTAGTATAGTTTGAAGTTGGGTAATGTGATGTCTCCAGCTTTGTTCTTTTTGCTTAGGATTGCCTTGGCTATTTGGGCTCTTTTTTTGGTTCCATATGAATTTTAAAATACTTTTTTCTAGTTCTGTGAAGAATGTTCTTGGTAGTTTGATAAGAATAGCATTGAATCTATAAATTGCTTTGGACAATATGGTCATTTTAATGATATTGGTTCTTCCTATTCACAAACATAAAATGTGTTTCCATTTGTTTGTGTCATCTCTGATTTCCTCGAGCAGTGTTTTGTAATTCTCATTGTAGAGATCTTTCACCTCTCTGGTTGGCTGTATTCCTAGGTATTTTATTCTTTTTGTGGCAATTGTGAATGGGATTGCCTTTCTGACTTGGCTCTTGGCTTGGCTGTTGTTGGTGTATAGGAATGCTCGTAATTTTCGTACATTCATTTTTTATCCTGAAACTTTGCTGACGTTGTTTACCAGTGGAATGAGCTTTTGGGCTGCAAGTATAAGGTTTTCTAGATGTAGACTCATGTCATCTGCAAACAGGGTTGGTTTGACTTCCCCTCTTCCTAGTTGGATGCCCTTTATTTCTTTCTCCTGCGTGATTGCCCTGGCCAGGACTTTCAGTATGTTGAATAGGAATGGTGGGAGAGGGCATCCTTGTCTTCTGCAGGTTTTCAAGGGAAATGCTTCCAGCTTTTCCCCATTCAGTAGGATGTTGGCTGTGGGTTTGTCACATAGATGGCTCTTATTATTTTGAGGTACATTCCTTCAATACCTAGTTTATTGTGAGTTTCTGACGTGAAGGGATGTTGACTTTTCTGAAAGCCTTTTCTACATCTGTGGAGAAAATCATGTGGATTTATCTTCAGTTCACGACATCTTTAATTCCATTGCATTCAGGTACCCTGAATAATTTCACTCCTATTTTGCTTTCCAGGGTCAACAGTATTCAGTTAAGCACCACCTTCGTCTTGAGCCACTTTCTTCTCTCGGTTCTTCTGGCCCCTCACTTTCTTGTTCCACTGTTACTTCAGTCTCCTTTGCTAATTCCTCCTCCTTTTCAGCTCAGTGTCTGTTGGAGTGTTCCTGGGTATTCCTAGAGTTCGGTCCTGGGCCCTCTTCTCACTATTTACACTCTCTTCTTAAGGATTTCAATTAGTCCAGAAGCTCTAAATATCATGTATCAGTGCTTTCTTATTTTTTGTCTGTGTTACATAGAAATAATATTTTAAAAACCCAGATAGTGCTAAAAAGCTTATTTTTAAAAAAGCAGCAGTATCTTGTTTATCCTCCCCACACCTCTTCAGAAACAATCTGTTTTCATTTGTTTCCTTCCAGGATTTACCTATTTATCTCCATATTTCTAAACAGTACACATATCTTGCTAGCCTTTTTACAATCAATTTTATATAAGTGTGTGTGTGTGTGTGTGTGTGTATAATTTTTTTTTTTTTTTTTTTGAGATGGAGTCTTGCTCTGTCGACCAGGCTGGAGTGCAGTGGCACAATCTCGGCTCACTGCAGCCTCTGCCTCCCAGGTTCAATCGATTCTCTGCCTCAGCATCCTGAGTACCTGGGATTACAGGTGCGTGACACCACGCCCGGTCAATTTTTGTATTTTTAGTAGAGATGGGATTTTGCCATGTTGGCCAGGCAGGTCTTGAACTCCTGGCCTCAAGTGATCCACCTGCCTCAGCCTCCCACGGTGCTGGGATTATAGGCATGAGCTACCACGCCCAGCCTCAATTTAATATATTATCTGTTAACTTCTTACTATAGTAAATAATGATTTGAGATATTTTACATCATCACTTTCCCTCCTTGCACTTTGAGTTTAAAAAAAAAAACTGTAGTAATATTTCACTGATAGGATTAAGTTAATATTTTCATTGATGGGCCCGGCGAATGCATATTCTTTCTTTAAACCTTTTTTTCTGGAGTCAATAATTTTTATTTGCTTAGTTTTTGTTGTTGTTATTGCTGTTTTACTCTCTGGCTAGCTCTCCCTACACCCTCTAAGGCCTGTTAGTATAGTTATTCGCATGGTCAAGTATGTCACTACTTTGTCAGTTCCACTTCCCTCCAAACCCCTCCCACCTCCTGCCCCCACCTCCCACTCCTGTCTGCACTGCCACTCTCCCAGCCTGCTGTACAGCCAAGCATCCCTTTCAATTCCCAGTTCCATTAGCCCCCTGCTTCCTGGATCTTTTTTTTTTTTTTTTACAGTTTTTTAAATCATACTTTAAGTTTTAGGGTACATGTGCACAACGTGCAGGTTTGTTACATATGTATACATATGCCATGTTGGTGTGCTGCACCCATTAACCTGTCATTTAGCATTAGGTATATCTCCTAAGGCTATCCCCCCTCCCCCTACCCCACAACAGTCCCTGGTGTGTGATGTTCCCCTTCCTGTGTCCAAGTGTTCTCATTGTTCAATTCCCACCTATGAGTGAGAACATGCGGTGTTTGGTTTTCTGTCCTTGCGATAGTTTGCTGAGAATGATGGTTTCCAGCTTCATCCATGTCCCTACAAAGAACATGAACTCATCATTTTTTATGGCTCCATAGTATTCCATGGTGTATATGTGCCACATTTTCTTAATCCAGTCTATCGTTGTTTGACATTTGGGTTGGTTCCAAGTCTTTGCTATCGTGAATAGTGCCGCAGTAAACATACGTGTGCATGTGTCTTTATAGCAGCATGATTTATAATCCTTTGGGTATATAACCAGTAATGGGATGGCTGGGTCAAATGGTATTTCTAGTTCTAGATCCCTGAGGAACTGCCACACTGACTTCCACGATGGTTGAACTAGTTTACAGTCCCACCAACAGTGTAAAAGTGTTTCTATTTCTCCACATCCTCTCCAGCACCTGTTGTTTCCTGACTTTTTAATGATTGCCATTCTAACTGGTGTGAGATGATATCTCATTGTGGTCTTGATTTGCATTTCTCTGATGGCCAGTGATGATGAGCATTTTTTCATGTGTTTTTTGGCTGCATAAATGTCTTCTTTTGAGAAATGTCTGTTCATATCCTTCGCCCACTTTTTGATGGGGTTATTTTTTTCTTGTAAATTTGTTTGAGTTCATTGTAGATTCTGGATATTAGCCCTTTGTCAGATGAGTAGGTTGCAAAAATTTTCTCCCATTCTGTAGGTTGCCTGTTCACTCTGATGGTGGTTTCTTTTGCTGTGTAGAAGCTCTTGAGTTTAATTAGATCCCATTTGTCAATTTTGGCTTTTGTTGCCATTGCTTTTGGTGTTTTAGACATGAAGTCCTTGCCCATGCCTATGTCCTGAATGGTATTGCCTATGTTTTCTTCTAGGGTTTTTATGGTTTTAGATCTAACATGTAAGTCTTTAATCCATCTTGAAGTAATTTTTGTATAAGGTGTAAGGAAGGGATCCAGTTTCACCTTTCTACATATGGCTAGCCAGTTTTCCCAGCACCATTTATTAAATAGGGAATCCTTTCCCCATTGCTTGTTTTTGTCAGGTTTGTCAAAGATCAGATAGTTGTAGATATGCGGCATTATTTCTGAGGGCTCTGTTCTGTTCCATTGGTCTATATCTCTGTTTTGGTGCTAGTACCATGCTGTTTTGGTTACTGTAGCCTTGTAGTATAGTTTGAAGTCAGGTAGCGTGATGCCTCCAGCTTTGTTCTTTTGGCTTAGGTTTGGCTTGGCGATGCGGGCTCTTTTTTGGTTCCATTTGAACTTTAAAGTAGTTTTTTTCCAATTCTGTGAAGAAAGTCATTGGTAGCTTGATGGGGATGGCATTGAATCTATAAATTACCTTGGGCAGTATGGCCATTTTCACGATATTGATTCTTCCTACCCATGAGCATGGAATGTTCTTCCATTTGTTTGTATCCTCTTTTATTTCATTGAGCAGTGGTTTGTAGTTCTCCTTGAAGAGGTCCTTCACATCCCTTGTAAGTTAGATTCCTAGGTATTTTATTCTCTTTGAAGCAATTGTGAATGGGAGGTCACTCATGATTTGGCTCTCTGTTTGTCTGTTATTGATGTATAAGAATGCTTGTGATTTTTGTACATTGATTTTGTATCCTGAGACTTTGCTGAAGGTGCTTATCAGCTTAAGGAGATTTTGGGCTGAGACAATGGGGTTTTCTAGATATACAATCATGTCATCTGAAAACAGGGACAATTTGACTTCCTTTTTTCCTAATTGAATGCCCTTTATTTCCTTCTCCTGCCTGATTGCCCTGGCCAGAACTTCCAGCACTATGTTGAATAGGAGTGGTGACAGAGGGCATCCCTGTTTTGTGCCAGTTTTCAAAGGGAATGCTTCCAGTTTTTGTCCATTCAGTATGATATTGGCTGTGGGTTTGTCATAGATAGCTCTTATTATTTTGAGATACATCTCATCAATACCTAATTTATTGAGAGTTTTTAGCATGAAGATTATTGAATTTTGTCAAAGGCCTTTTCTGCGTCTATTGAGATAATCATGTGGTTTTTGTCTTTGGTTCTGTTTATATGCTAGATTGCATTTATTGATTTGGGTATATTGAACCAGCCTTGCATCCCAGGGATGAAGCTCACTTGATCATGGTGGATAAGCTTTTTGATGTGCTGCTGGATTTGGTTTGCCAGTATTTTATTGAGGATTTTTGCATCAATGTTCATCAAGGATATTGGTCTAAAATTCTCTTTTTTTGTTGTGTCTCTGCCAGGCTTTGGTATCAGGATGATGCTGGCCTCATAAAATGAGTTAGGGAGGATTCCCTCTTTTTCTATTGATTGGAATAGTTTCAGAAGGAATGGTACCAGCTCCTCCTTGTACCTCTGGTAGAATTTGGCTGTGAATCCATCTGGTCCTGGACTTTTTTTGGTTGGTAAGCTGTTAATTATTGCCTCAATTTCAGAGCCTGTTATTGGTCTATTCAGAGATTCAACTTCTTCCTGGTTTAGTCTTGGGAGAGTGTATGTGTCGAGGAATTTATCCCTTTCTTCTGGATTTTCTAGTTTATTTGCATACAGGTGTTTATAGTATTCTCTGATGGTAGTTTGTATTTCTGTGGGATTGGTGGTGATATCCCCTTTGTCATTTTTTATTGCATCTATTTGATTCTTCTCTCTTTATTAGTCTTGCTAGCGGTCTATCAATTTTGTTGATCTTTTCAAAAAACCAGCTCCTGGATTCATTGATTTTTGGAAGAGTTTTTTGTGTCTCTATTTCCTTCAGTTCTGCTCTGATCTTAGTTATTTCTTGCCTTCTGCTAGCTTTTGAATGTGTTTCCTCTTGCTTCTCTAGTTCTTTTAATTGTGAGGTTAGGGTGTCAATTTTAGATCTTTCCTGCTTTCTCTTTTGGGCATTTAGTGCTATAAATTTCCCTCTATGCACTGCTTTGAATGTGTCCCAGAGATTCTGGTATGTTGTCTTTGTTCTTGTTGGTTTCAAAGAACATCTTTATTTCTGCCTTCATTTCGTTATGTACCCAATAGTCATTCAGGAGCAGGTTGTTCGGTTTCCATGTAGTTGAGCGGTTTTGAGTGAGTTTCTTAATCCTGAGTTCTAGTTTGATTGCACTGTGGTCTGAGAGAGAGTTTGTTATAATTTCTGTTCTTTTACATTTGCTGAGGAGTGCTTTACTTCCAACTATGTGGTCAATTTTGGAATAGGTGTGGTGTGGTGCTGAAAAGAATGTATATTCTGTTGATTTGGGGTGGAGAGTTCTGTAGATATCCATTAGGTCCACTTGGTGCAGAGCTGAGTTCAATTCCTGGATATCCTTGTTAACTTTCTGTCTCATTGATCTGTCTAATGTTGACAGTGGGGTGTTAAAGTCTCCCATTATTATTGTGTGGGAGTCTAAGTCTCTTTGTAGGTCACTCAGGACTTGCTTTATGAATCTGGGTGCTCCTGTATTGGGTGCATATATATTTAGGATAGTTAGTTCTTCTTGTTGAATTGATCCCTTTACCATTATGTAATGGCCTTCTTTGTCTCTTTTGATCTTTGTTGGCTTAAAATCTGTTTTATCAGAGACTAGGATTGCAACCCCTGCCTTTTTTTTGTTTTCCATTTGCTTGGTAGATCTTCCTCCATCCCTTTATTTTGAGCCTATGTGTGTCTCTGCACATGAGATGGGTTTCCTGAATACAGCACAATGATGGGTCTTGACTCTATTCAATTTGCCAGTCCGTGCCTTTTAATTGGAGCATTTAGCCCATTTACATTTAAGGTTAGTATTGTTATATGTGAATTTGATCCTGTCTTTATGATGTTAGCTGGTTATTTTGCTCGTTAGTTGATGCAGTTTCTTCCTAGCCTTGATGGCCTTTACAATTTGGCATGTTTTTGCAGTGGCTGGTACCAGTTGTTTCTTTCCATGTTTAGTGCTTCCTTCAGGAGCTCTTTTAGGGCAGGCCTGGTGGTGACAAAATCTGTCAGCATTTGCTTGTCTGTAAAATATTTTATTTCTCCTTCACTTATGAAGCTTAGTTTGGCTGGATATGAAATTCTGGGTTGAAAATTCTTTAAGAAAGTTGAATATTGCCCCCCACTGTCTTCTGGCTTGTAGGGTTTCTGCTGAGAGATCAGCTGTTATTCTGATGGGCTTCCCTTTGTGGGTAACCCGACCTTTCTCTCTGGCTGCCCTTAACATTTTTTTCCTTCATTTCAACTTTGGTGAATCTGACAATTATGTGTCTTGGAGTTGCTCTTCTTGAGGAGTATCTTTGTGGCGTTCTCTGTATTTCCTGAATTTGAATGTTGGCCTGCCTTGCTAGATTGGGGACGTTCTCCTGGATAATATCCTGCAGAGTGTTTTCCAACTTGGTTCCATTCTCCCCGTTACTTTCAGGTACACCAATTAGACGTAGATTTGGTCTTTTCACATAATCCCATATTTCTTGGAGGCTTTGTTTGTTTCTTTTTATTCTTTTTTCTCTAAACTTCTCTTCACGCTTCATTTCATTCATTTCGTCTTCCATCGTTGATACTCTTTCTTCCAGTTGATTGCGTCGGTTACTGAGGCTTGTGCATTCGTCACGTAGTTCTCATGCTGTGGTTTTCAGCTCCATCAGGTCCTTTAAGGACTTCTCTGCATTGGTTATTCTAGTTATCCATTCATCTAATTTTTTTTCAAAGTTTTTAACTTCTTTGCCATTGGTTTGAACTTCCTCCTTTAGCTCGGAGTAGTTTGATTTTCTGAAGCCTTCCTCTCTCAACTCGTCAAAGTCATTCTCCGTCCAGCTTTGTTCCGTTGCTGGTGAGGAGCTACGTTCCTTTGGAGGAGGAGAGGTGCTCTGATTTTTAGAGTTTCCAGTTTTTCTGCTCTGTTTTTTCCCCATCTTTGTGGTTTTATCTACCTTTGGTCTTTGATGATGCTGACGTACAGATGGGTTTTTGGTGTGGGTGTCCTTTCTGTTTGTTAGTTTTCCTTCTAACAGTCAGGACCCTCAGCTGCAGGTCTGTTGGAGTTTGCTGGAGGTCCACTCCAGACCGTTTGCCTGGGTATCAGCAGCGGTGGCTGCAAAACAGCAGATATTGGTGAACCGCAAATGCTGCTGCCTGATCGTTTGTCTGGAAGTTTTGTCTCGGAGGAGTACCCAGCTGTGTGAAGTGTCAGTCCGCCCCTACTGGGGGGTGCCTCCCAGTTAGGCTACTCGAGGAGGCAGTCTGCCCGTTCTCAGATCTCAAGCTGCATGCTGGGAGAACCACTACTCTCTTCAAAGCTGTCAGACAGGGACATTTAAGTCTGCAGAGGTTCCTGCTGTCTTTTTGTTTGTCTGTGCCCTGCCCCCAGAGGTGGAGCCTACAGAGGCAGGCAGGCCTTCTTGAGCTGTGGTGGGCTCCACCCAGTTTGAGCTTCCTGGCTGCTTTGTTTACCTACTCAAGCCTGAGCAATGGCAGGCACCCCTCCCACAGCCTCACTGCCACCTTGCAGTTTGATCTCAGACTGCTGTGGTAGCAATGAGCAAGGCTCTATGGGCGTCGGACCCTCTGAGCCAGGTGCGGGATATAATCTCCTGGTGTGCTGTTTGTTAAGACCATCGGAAAAGCACAGTATTAGGGTGGGAGCGACCCGATTTTCCAGGTGCCGTCTGTCACCCCTTCCTTTGACTAGGAAAGAGAATTCCCTGACCGCTTGCGCTTCCTGGGTGAGGCGATGCCTCGCCCTGCTTCGGCTCACGCATGGTACGCTGCACCCACTGTCCTGCACCCACTGTCCGGCACTCCCCAGTGAGATGAACCCGGTACCTCAGTTGGAAATGCAGAAATCACCTGTCTTCTGCATTGCTCATGCTGGGAGCTATAGACTGGAGCTGTTCCTATTCGGCCATCTTGGCTTCACCCCTGCTTCCTGGATCTTGTGCATTCTTTTTTCTTGGTTTACTTCCTCACAGTGGTGATGCTTTCATCCTGAAGCTTTCCGAGAAAGGATAAATGGGAGGCAAATGTTCTAAGAGTTTGTGTGCTGTGTCTTCATTCTTATCTCACACTTGACTGGAGTTTCTAGGATTTTCTTTTTTTGTCTGATATCCTTAAATTTTACATTGATTGCATTGAGGTCAGCCTTTTTTACCTTCTTTGTACTGCGCATTTCTGTCTTCCAGTTCTAGCAAATTTTCTTACACGATTTCTTTGGTACTGTCCTCCAAATTACTTAGAACGTACACTGGGCAGATGTTGAAACTTCTAATTTCTGAAAATAATTTTTCACCTATTTTTCACTTTTGTCTTTTCCCCTTTCTTACAGAATTCCTCTAATTCATTGTTCAACCATGTTACTGAATTTTTTTTTTTTTTTTTTTTGAGACAGTCTGGCACTTTTACCCAGGCTGGAGTGCAGTGGCGCAATCTCGGCTCACTGCAAGCTCTGCCTCCCGGGTTCACACCATTCTCCTGCCTCAGCCTCCTGAGTAGCTGGGACTACAGGCGCCCACCACCATGCCTGGCTAATTTTTGGTATTTTTAGTAGAAACAGGGTTTCACCATGTTAGCCAGGATGGTCTCCGTCTCCTGACCTCGTGATCCGCCCACTTTGGCCTCCCAGAGTGCTAGGATTACAGGTGTGAGCCACCATACCTGGCCAAATTTTTTTATTTTATCTATCATTTTTAATTGCCAAGAACATTTGATTATTCCTGGGTGTTTCTTTTTTTGTAGCCCTTCTTTGTGTTTCACAGATGAGGTACCTCCTCATCTTTTGAAGATATTATAATTTATTTTGACATTTTCTTTTTCTCTGAGTGCCTTTTCTCTGACTGTGTGCTTTGATCTCTATCTTTTGTGTCAGAGGGCTTTCCTCAGATGTCTGATGGACTTTATCTGTGCCCTTGTGTCCAAATGCAAACAGGAAACTCTGGGTGTACAGGTGGGATTAGGAGACCAGTGGTCTTCCTTGCAGGGTGCTCAGGTGGTCAGTGGTATTTCCATTTAGGACCCCGAAATGTCATAGCTACAGGTATTTTCTGGGCAGTTCAGTTTCTCCAGAGAATAGAAGGTGTCTCCTCCAATTGCCTGCACCAGGACAGAAGCCCAGCTGCTGGGTCCAAGAGCTGGACAGGGAAGGGGCTGGGGCAGGCCTCCAGTCAGTGTGCAGACCCTCCTTCAGCTTGTTGTTTTTAGTCAGGGCTTCACTACTGCCCGCCCCCACCCCCATTCTCAGGGCCTCCTGGTGCATTTTAAACAGAGAATAAAGTTCCAGTCTCCTGCAGAACTGGGAAGAGGTGCTCATCGGTGGGGACCTCACGGGGACTGCTTCTTAGATTTGCAGTGCCCCCTGTCCCCTCCCCTGTTTCCAGCCCCCATTTCCCAAGCCTCATTCCCACCCTTCCCAGCTTGTGCCTCCCACTCCCCTTCCTTCCTGGCTTCTGTAAGGTGACTCAGCTTCCTTTCTGTGGGCATGCTGTGCCTTGCAGGCACCTACATGGGGGCTTTCTCCTCTTTGCCAAGTCATTTCGCATTCTTCTCTCTACCTCCTATCTTCACCTACTGTGATTTGGGGTCATAAACATCTTCCCATTTCATCAGACTGGAGTTTTATTTTAGGGTTTTTTTTTATTTTGGGGGTGATTTTCAAGAGAATGGAAGGCAATGTGTCCCTCACTTAATCATCTTGAAACCATACAACTGACACCCAGATGTATAGCCCACAACCAACCCCTCTCCTGGATCCTCCGCTGAATGCCAACAGCCTGTTTGAGGTCTATACTTGGTTGTTGAATAGATACCTCAAGTTTTTCACCAACAGGACACTTGATTTCTTCCCCTCACCCCAAATTGCTCTGTCCACATCTTCTCTATCTCAATAAAAGCATTCCCCAAATTCCTCAAGCCAAAACCACTGGCGGAAGCCTGGACTCCCCTCTTTTGCTCATCCCCAGTCCACCTACAGCCCTAACCCTCAAGAAGGCCTGGATGCTCCCCCTTCACACACTTCCTGCTTCTTCATTTTGTCCACTTCAATCAGTCACCAACCCAAGCCTCCTTCACCTTTTGCCTATACAATTTTATCACCCCCTACCTCAGCTTTCTCCTGACACTCTTGCCCCCTCCAGCCTGCTCTATACAATGACCACAAACATCACTTCCCCGCTTCAAACTCGCCAGTGGCTTCCTGGCTTCCCATCACACTTGGATAAGACCCAATTCCTTCCTGTGGCAATGAGGCCCTCCATGACCCGCTGTTCTCTCTCTGGCAATGAGGCCCTCCGTGACCCACTGCCTCTCTCTGACCTCACTTCCTGTGCCTGCTCTCCTTTCTACGCCTGGGCTACCACGGTCTTCTGGCTGTCCCTCCAACAGGTCCAACTTGTTCCTTCCTTGTGCCTTTGTTCTCACTGTTCCCTCTGCCCGGAATCCTCTCCCCAAGACCTCACATGGCTGCTTCCTTCGCTTTTTTTTTTTTTTTTTTTTTTTGAGACGGAACCTTGCTCTGTCACCCAGGCTGGAGTACAACAGTGTGATCTCGGCTCACTGCAACCTCCACCTCCTGGGTTCAAGCGATTCTCTTGCCTCAGCCTCTCGAATAGCTGAGATTACAGGCGCCCGCCACCACGCGCAGCTAATTTTTGTATTTTTAGCAGAGACAGAGTTTCGCCATATTGGCCAGGCTGGTCTTGAACTCCTGACCTCAGGTGATCTGCCCGCCTCGGCCTCCCAAAGTGCTGGGATTACAGGCGTGAACCATTGCGCCTGGCCCCCTCCTCCTCACTTTTAAGCTTGTTTACTTATTTGTTATCCGTCTCTCTTCCCCCACCAGAAGATAAGCCCCCTGAGGTCAGGAACCACATCCACCTTGATCCCTGCTGTATCTCCAGCACCTAGAACAGTATTGGAGACACAGTAGGAACCCAGTAAATCCTTCTGGAATGATAGACTAGTTAGCAGCCAGAAGTCATTTGCTCTAGTGCCAGCTTTATCACTTGCAAGCTAGGCAAGCATAGGTAACTCTACCTCTGTGAGCCTCAGTTTCCCCTACATGCACAATGGGGATAGTAGTTTCTTTCCTTTCCGTCTGGGGTGGGTGGGCACCGTAAGGTGAAATGAACCTTGTGAAACCAAAGTGAAGACCCTTCGTAAGTGCATATTTGTGAACCGTGAGGTCCTGTGGACTCATGAGGGCAGGAGAGTTGCTTCCATCTTTACCCCTTCCCCCCTAGCCCCCACTTACCCCAAGGGAACCTGGGAGTGAAAGGAGGGCTGCAGGGGAAAGGACCCCTGAAATTAAGAACCTTATTTCAGAGTGAAAGTCCCACTGCCATTTGCACAGCAGGAAGCAGGAGAGTAGCAGCTCTACAGCACGCAAGGACTCCGCATCTGAGGCTGGGGGGCTCCTGCGCTGGCCCTGGCTGAGCAGCGAGGTGGCCCAGGTTCTGCAACCTGAACCCACGTGGAGTGAGACCATGACCCAGGACTCCACGGGTTATACTGACTCAGCTACAGTCAAGAGGGCTGTGGTGCTTATTGATGACATCTTTTTAAAATCGTTATTTCAGAGACAGAGTCTTGCTCTGTTGCCCAGGCTGGAGTGCAGTGGCACCATCACAGCTTACTACAGCCTCAAAGTCCTGGACTCAAGGGATCCTCCCACCTCAACCTCTTGAGTAGTTGGGGTTACAGGTGCACGCCACCACACCCAGCTAATTTTTTTTTTTTACTTTTTGTAGAGATGGGTATTGCCATCTTGCCCAGGATGGTCTTGAAATCCTGGGCTCAAGCTATTTGCCCACCTTGGCATCCCAAAGTACTAGGATTACACGTGTGAGCCACTGCACCCAGCCTCTGTGTGTGTGTATTTTTTTTGCTTTGTTGTTTTTTGTTTTGTTTTTTTAGAAAAATCACAACACCTTCTGGCACAGGTCAGTGTTATCTTGACTGGGTCAGGACACTTCCTTCTGTATTTAGGTAAGGTCGTCAATCTTCCTTTCTAAAAACATCGGCTGCAATTTTAAAAAAGGATATTGTATTTTGCTTCCTAGGGCTCCTTTTATTAATCTCCCTCCCTTCTCAGGGTTTTAGCCCAAACGTGAGTGTGTGATTCGATCTGGAAACTGTCCAGAGCACAAATCAAACCAAGAGGGCTCTTCCTGGGCACCGGTGTTTCCACTGAGCCATGTTTTCGCATCGGCTTCAGGACAGGTGCAGCGGGTGCCCATTCCCCAAGGCACGTCCCACTCTCCTGTGTCTCTGTTTGCCTTTGGGATGCTCAGGGTGGCTTTCTGTGGTGCTTTTTATAGGAAATTGAGGTTGCCATGTGGAAAGGGGAAAAGGGAGCGTGATGAGAGTGGTCATTTTCCTAAGGACCCGGCCCTGCGGTTGTCCAGAGGGTACCCCCTTTCCTAGAAGCAGGAAGAGCCTGTGAAACGGGGACTGGAACGTGCTGAGGAGCAAAGAGCTGCTGTTTCCCAGTGGAGTTAGCTGTGGAGACCAGGAGGGAAATGGCTTGGAAGAGTCTAGAATCCTGGGGCTCTCCAGACACCCAGCTCAGGCCCCCCAAGCTCTCTTTTCTCGTGAGCTCGCATGGGCTCTGCTTGCACACCCCAGAGACACGGCACTCACTCCTTCTCTAAGCATCTCCTGCCCTGTCTGCCTGTGCTTCAAAACCATCCAGCTGGGCTCTGCAGAGCAGGGGTAATGGAACATTTGAGGGTGTTCCCAATCTGATAAAGGGAATTTTTATTTTATTTTTTGGTTTTTTTGAGATGGAGTCTCACTCTGTCATCCAGGCTGGAGTGCAGTGGCGTGATCTTGGCTCACTGCAACCTCTGCCTCCTGGGTTCAAGCGATTCTCCTGCCTCAGCCTCCCAAGTAGCTGGGACTATAGGCGCCCGCCACCACGCCTGGCTAATTTTTTTTTTTTGTATTTTTAGTAGAAACAGGGTTTCGCTATATTGGCCAGGCTGGTCTTGAACTCCTGACCTTGTGATCCACCTGCCTCGGCCTCCCAAAGTGCTGGGATTACAGGCATGAGCCACTGCTCCTGGACAGATAAAGGAAATTTTATGGTGAAACAATTGCCACAGAGACTGTCATGTCGCAGGAATCTATTAAGCTAGAGAAGAAGACAAATGTGAACACAGGATATTAATTCAGTGGGGGCACAGAGGGGCCTTTCCTGCCGGGAGTGTTCATTTCTGAGCCTCCACCCCTCGGTCTGGCCTGATGCCAAGTCCTCCCAAGTGCCTGGCACTCTCCCATCCCTCCGTCCTGTGGCTCCCTCTGGGATTCTGGGGGCTGGGCAGCCCTGGGCCTGTCTCCACTCACTCTGCCCTCCTGTTCCCTGAATCTGCCGCTTCCATTTCTCTCCTGTACTGAGGAAGGGGGTGATTTTCAGTTATTCCCAGGCAAGTAGCAGAGAGTTAAGAGGGCCCACCCTGTGCCTGGTAGTGGAGTCAGTGGAGTCAGGTGCAGGGAGCACGAAGATGCCAGAGCTCCTGCCGCATCCCAGGGATGCAGAAACCAGAGGGACAGTGGGATGCAAGAGGCAGTGGGAGCACGGTGGCGCCTGTGCAGCTAGAGGTGCAACCCGCTGAAACGCCAGGCCCCTGACACCCGCATCAGCCTCTCGTGGCATCCAACGACATGGAGTCCAGCAAAGTGAAATTAAAAAGGTCCGTCTGTATCTGTGTGCCTTGAAAAAGAGTGAGGGTCCTATTCATAACCCCGGCCGCAAGTGTCACCATCTCTCGAACTCTCAGCCTCTCGCTCAGGACTCTTTCCATGAAACAGGCCCTAAGCACCTCTCTCCTCTCCCCTATCATCCAGCCGCACGGCCTCCTATCAAAAGGGCCCTGGACTTCTGCTTCCTTCCGCAGGCCACGCCAGAAAACACAGGCTGCTCCTACACAGCGGCCCCAGCATCTGCCCTCCGCCCCCGCCTCCTCCACCCACCGCAGGACACGCAGCTCGTTGCTCAGGATGACGCTTTTTCTCACAAGAAGACCTGGACAAGAAAAATTCTCCACCAGCTTGCAGAGGGAGCCTCAGGGTGTCACAGGTGACAGGAGGGACACCCAGCTCCAGCTGAGGGGGCAGGGAGGCTTCCTCTCCCTCGAGCTTAGTCCTCACAGAGGAGCAGAAGTGGAAGGAAGAAAGCGGCGAGGAGCAGGGCAGGTGCTCCAGCAGAGCCGCGGGAGCCATTCGTTCCTTCATCCCCACGGGTGACGGGCTGAAAAGACAGACTCAAAGTTAGCTCTTTCCACGATGGCTTGTTCACACAGACCTGAGTCCGGAGGCGCTCTCTGCGCTTCGTATAATTCCCACTTTCTTGTCTTTTGGTACCAAGAGATTCCAACCAAAGGCTTCGGTCCCCTGGCAGGTCTAAAAGCCTGTGATGACCGGCCAGGAGCCCCAGCCTGAGAAGGCCACGCGCCGTGCCGGGACCCCTCCCCTTTCCCACGCGCCGTGCCGGGACCCCTCCCCTTTCCCACGCGCCGTGCCGGGACCCCTCCCCTTTTCCACGCGTGCCGGGACCCCTCCCCTTTCCCACGCTCTGTGCCGGGACCCCTCCCCTTTCCCACGCGGGACAACTCCCTAGAGCGTGAGGATGCTCGCTTTGCTTTTAAAACTTTGTCTGCGCCTAGGCCTTGAGGTATAGACTCGCACAACCCCTTTCTGCTACAAAGGAGGCAGGTGTGAGGGCTGGAGATGGGACTAACTTGTCTGGGTCGCACAGCAAGTCTGTGGCAGGGCAAGGATGATAATCCTAGGGGCCGAGTCCACCCAGAGCCCGGATGGGACACGGCGCAGATTTCCTCTCCAGGGCTCAGGTCATAGCCTCCCTGGTAGCTCCCTGTGTAGAGTTGGGACTCTAGCATGTGCCACAGAGAGGCTCAGAGAGGCCAAATATGCTCCTAAAGGCCACACAGCTGCGCTTTCTCACCTGGGATGCGCATCACGACTCCAGGAGGCATCCCTCACCCTCAGTGTGGATCCATGGGGACACCTCTCTGGGCACCTACCTGCAGCAGTGAGACAGACTCACTGCGTGGGAAGTTCTGTCAGAATGAGGACTGACCCGCCCTCTTCACCGCTGTGACCCCAGAATCTAGCGCATGCAGGGGCTTGGTCAGCTGAGATCGTGTCACTGCACTCCAGCCTGGGCGACAGAGCAAGACTCTGTCTCAAAAAAAAAAGGCCGGGCGCGGTGGCTCATGTTTGTAATCCCAGCACTTTGGGAGGCCGAGGCGTACAGATCACGAGGTCAGGAGATGGAGACCACGGTGAAACCCCGTCTCTACTAAAAATACAAAAAAATTAGCCGGGCGTGGTGGCGGGCGCCTGTAGTCCCAGCTACTGAGAGAGGCTGAGGCAAGAGAATGGCGTGAACCTGGGAGGCGGAGCTTGCAGTGAGCCGAGATTGCGCCACTGCACTCCAGCCTGGGCGACAGAGCAAGACTCCGTCTCAAAAAAAAAAAAAAAAGAAACCTATGACAGGTACAAATGAACGAAGTGTCACAGATGTCAACTTGTGCCCCTCCTGAAAGCCTATATTCTTTTCATGGAGCTCTTCTGACTGCCTCCTGCCCATGATAAGCAGTGGCCTCACCCCGATGGAGGCTCCCCACTTTGGCATCCCCCCTGGCACGGGCAGATGCTGCCGCTGGGTCTGCAGGGCTCTTCACCTTTGGAGAGCTCCTCACCTGTCTCGAAGGTGGCTGAGGTCCTGCCTCCTCCTGCCAAGCCACAGCCCTACAGCCTGTCGGTGTGCCCAGGGCCACTCACAGATCCCCTGTGGGCCACTGGGCCCTGTCGGGATCCACATGTGGAGGGAAAGGACGGAAGAATAGGGTCTTGTTCCCTGCAAAAAGCAGATGACCCTCCCTGGTGTTGCCACTGGGACCAGCTAGCACCACTGGAGCACGCAGGGCTGGGACAGTCTGGGCATTGTCACCACGGAGAGGTGGCTGACCTGCACAGGCAGCCTGGCCTGTGCTGTCACCTAGGGAAGGATGCCAGGGAACCTGGAAGAGGGCAGAGCGGAGACAGGACATGCCCAGAGCTGAAAGCCTTTGAGGAGAAAGAGCCAACAGAACTTGGCTAGAGGGCAGCCGAGGTGGGAGCTGCAGGAGGGGATGCTGTGGGCTGCTGGGCCTGCAGAGGCAGGGCTCCGGGAGGGACGCTGGTGTGCCACCAGCCCCTGCTTCAGGACGGAGGCCTTGTTCTCCCACAAGTGTTGGGCGCTGATGGCAGGGAGCAGAGTCCCCAGGAGTGACCCTGGCTGAAGACAGCTGCCTTGCCCAAGGGTACGCCCTCACCCGGGGCCGCCCATGCCCAGTGCCAGAACAGGTGAGGGTTGAAGGCCCACTGCTAGGCATCCACCCAGGGCTTGTGTGCAAGGCCACCCTGGCTCTGGGGCTCTGTGTGGGATCGGCCGAGGCTTAAGGACAAACGCCAGGCTCCATCCATGAGACAGCTCGAGTGTGGGGTCGGATGGCCATGGCACTCCCCTGGCAGGACTTCAGCACACCACAGGGCTCCGAGGAAGCTCAGCCATGGCCTGTGTCTGCCCTGGCATCTCCATGCGGCACTGGGTCGGGCTGGGGTGTGAGGGAGTGAGGTATGTCTAGGGTCTTGAAAGTTCTTTGCTATGAGTTATCTCACCTGCTACTCACAGCAGTCCTGGGAGGGCGGCCAGATCAGGAGCTGGTTAAATTCTCCCCCACTCACAGGTGTGCCCGCTGGCCACGGTCATGCAGTGGGCACAGGCCAGAAGTCAGGGCCCTGCCTCCCCATCCAGCCTCCTTCTGCAGTGGCATATACCACTCATGAGGCAGCTCTGACGTGGGTCACACGTGCTGGAGGATTCCGGTGTATCTTGGATTGCAACGTGTCAATGCACAGAGACACGTGAACACGAGCACCGTGGTGGAGAGAAAGTGGGGGCTCATGCCAGTGACCGTAGGGGTGGAGGCCAGGTCTCGGGGGAGTAGCTTGCACCACTTAGTCCAAAATGAAGTATCTGCATCGCTTATGATCTGGCGGTGTTGTTCCTGGATATGCAACACGAATTCTCATCGGGTCTGTAAGGAACAAGGACAGGGATGCTCACGCAGGGTTACTGGGGTGGGCGTGTGGTCCCAGGCTCCATAGGTATCCATCAGTGCACAGTGAGCCCATTAGGATGGTTGGCTGCTCAGGGGATGGGAGAGGACTATGGGAATAAAAGGGAATGAAAAACGGAGCGAGAGGCCCCTACAGAAAACAGTGGCGAGCGTGGGTCCTAAAGTGACGGGGAACGTTGTCTTGCTCCATGAGGTGGCTGGGAAGGTCTGCAGGCTCCATGCTTACACGCTCCTGCATAGGCCTGGGCGGCAGGGGGCGGGGGGCTGAGGTGCGGGCTGGAGCAAAGCCCCACGTTTCAGGAAGGGAGGCTGGAGACAGGAGGGCAGCCGGCTTGGGACATGTGAAGAGGCCCTCCCGCTCTGAGGCTCTGCAGAGTGGCCTTCAGCGAGGCTGCTGAGTGCGTCTGCGTGGTGGGACACCTCTTCCCCCTCAGAATGGGGGTGCCAGTGGAGATGCTCTGAGCTGAGCCAGCCTCAATTAAACCGGCCTTCCCTTCACTCTAGAAGGTGTTTTGTTCTTTGCAAGCTCCTTGGGGAGTGGCTGGCTGGTCCGCTCAACATGCCCCGCAGGGCAGCTCTACCTTGTCTCCCCAGCTGAAGACTTGGCACTTCCCCAGGTGAGACCAGCGGGGCATGGGACTTCCTGCGGGGGGGGACCCTTTGGAAGGTGGTCACATAGCTGAACGGGACAAGTGTTAGCAGGTATAGCTGTCAATGGATCATAAGCAGAGAGGTGAGGGCTCCTGGGGGAAAGCTGATTCTCTCTGGATTTCAAATGCGCCTCCAGAGTTGGTCTGCACCCCTCACTGTGCCTGCGGAAAATGCGGGAGGAGGGAAGTGTGTAACTGTGTATTTTGAGAGAGTTTTACTTTGCATGGTCATGTCATGAATCCTAAGTGGGTGAATGATGAGTTGAGGTCTGGCAGTTTCGCATTTGATCTCGACTCTCTTCTTTACCCACATGTGAACCCCAATGGCTGCATTTGAAACATGTGTTTCCCCAAACAGCTGGGGGCAGGGATACTGCCCAGAGATCTGGTTCAATCCCTTAGCTCCTTGTTTTTGCAGATGAAGAAACTGAGGCCCAGAGAGGGAAAATGTTTATCCAAGGACTCGTGACAGGTTAGCTTTGAGCTGAGGCAGCCCTGCCCCCACCTCCTGGACACGCCCAGCAAGTGGACTCCTGACTGACAGGTTCGCTGTGAGCTGAGGTAGCTCCTGACCTACTGGCTTCTGCGGAGTGGCACAGCCAACAAAAATTGGACAGCTTACAAGCATGCATCTGTTCATCCATGGGGTTACGGAGATGCTACGAACACAGTTCAGGAGCTCCAAAATGGCTGTAATTTATGATTTAAAAAGGATATTCTAAGTAATAATGGTTAGAATTCCCTTACATTTGTATTACTTCACCACTTACCAAGTCCTTGCACATCTTTTCCCCCTTCCACACTCCTTTGAGGAGCTCCTACCAGTGCCTAGAACCGGGGAAAGAGGTGGCCTTGCCTGTCCAAGATGGCCAGGTAGTGAGGGCAGGATGTGGACTCGAAGCCAGACCTCTGTCTCGGGTGTGAGGCTTCCTCCACTACACCACCTGCTTGCTTGGAAATTTCTGCTCCCTGCCAACCTCCAGATTTAGCCCAGCCCCTGGGCCTCCCATATTAAGATCAGCCAGGAAGTGTTAAAATTAGCAGAGGTTTGGCCTCTAGTCAAAGCAGGTGCCAAGACACAGCTGCACTTACTACCTTAACCTACGAACTCCTGCTGTGCTCTAGGTGGGGGCTGTGAACCAACCCATCATGCTTTGACTCGATGAAATGCTGTTGAAGGAGAGGCTGCAGTCTGTTTGGTTTGACACACATAGAGGAGCAAATCTCTTCAACAAGCCTGCGTGCTTTCCAAAGGCCATCATCATTTGTAGGGTGGACTTTGTGTATACACAAAAGATGACAGTATCTGAGAAATGAAAGCAGGGTCTGGAGCTGCTATTATTATTAGATCGCTTTTATTTGGAGAACTGGGGCATCCACAGGGAAGCTGAAGACCCAGAGCCGACTCAGCCCAGATTATGTGTTCTTATGGGTGACATTGGCCATGGCCAGCCGGGAGCTGTAAGATGGCCAGGCTGACACTCACCTGGAACTGGGGAGAAGGGGTGTGGTTAAAAATGTACAGCATTTATTATCTTATTATAAAGGTAATTAATATTCGATGTGGAAAATACAGAAATATAGATGAAAACAAAAAGCACCTTAATCCTAGTACCCAGACATGTTATCCTTTCAGATTTTTGTTTTCCTCATATGTACAGGCATATTCTTGAGAGTGGGTTTCCATGAAGCAAGTTAAGCACAGCACAAGGAACTATGCTTGCATGACAGCGACTGTAACAGGACCCCAGTCAGAAGGCGGCACTCCAGGACTTGTCAAACACGGCAATGGCGAGGCACAGCAAGCCCTGGCTGCTCTGTCGGTGGGCTGAGGTGTGATCTGTCGGCAGGCCGGGGTGTGATCTGTCGGTGGGCTGGGGTGTGATCTGTCGGCAGGCTGGGGTGCCTGTGGGGTGATCTGTCGGTGGGCTGGGGTGTGATCTGTAGGCGGGCTGGGGTGCCTGTGGGGTGATCTGTCGGTGGGCTGGGGTGTGATCTGTCGGCAGGCTGGGGTGTGATCTGTCGGCGGGCCGGGGTGTGATCTGTCGGTGGGCTGGGGTGTGATCTGTCGGCAGGCTGGGGTGCCTGTGGGGTGATCTGTCGGTGGGCTGGGGTGTGATCTGTCGGCGGGCTGGGGTGCCTGTGCAGTGACAGTCTGCTGTGCACTGGGGGGTTGGAAGGTCGAGGCCACTGGTGACAGAGGGGTAGCTCCTGAGAGGTGAACTCAAAAGCAAATGAGGGATGTTGTTTGGCCTTTGCCCATTTTGACCAACCAGCTTATTGTTTTTTTCTTGCAACAACGAAATACACACATAGCTATAGACACATTTTAATTATGGAAATGATTGCAGGGAAAATACCTTTATTATTGTGAGTCTAAAAGTCTTTAGCCTTTAACTCACTTTTTTCCCATTGAAATAATTGTTTTTTTTAATGTGGTGTTTGAAACACCTGTTTTTAGAAGTTGAACTATAGCAGAATAGATGCTCTTTTTATACATATGTGTGTGTGTAGGTATTTATCTATACACACATATATGTGTGTACATTGATGTACATACACATGAGATTTTAAAAATAGGATCATATTAAACATATGATCTTACATTTTGCATTCTTTATTTAATAGCACATTATAAGCATTTCCTGAGGCATTACATATTCTTCAAATAATGCCTAAAGTATTCTGTTGTATGGATGAAGCACACATTATTCATCTACTTCCCCATTCCACTTTTTTTTTTTTTTTTTTTAAACACAGAGTCTTGCCCGGTCGCCCAGGCTGGAGTGTAGTGGTGTGATCTCAGCTCACTGTAGCCTCTGCCTCCTGGGTTCAAGTGATCCTCCCAGCTCAGCCTCCTGAATAGCTGGGCGTGCACCACCATGTCCAGCTAATTTTTGTATATTTGTAGAGACTGGGTCTTGCCATGTTGCCCAGGCTGGTCTTGAACTCCTGGGCTCAAGAGATCTGCCGGCCTCAGCCTCCGAAAGTGCTGGGATTACATGTGTGAGCCACCACACCTGGCCCCTCTTCCACATTTTAAGTTGCTTCCAATTTTCTTCTACTATAAAAAATGTGATAAACATATAGTATATGACTCTGTCCACATCGCTCACATTTTCTTACAATCAACTTTAGACATACCTTCATGAAGTTTTCATAAATATTATCAAGAGCGTAATAAATCCCCCAATACAATGGCTGGTGCACAGCAGGCATTCAATAATTGTTACCTATAAATAGGAAACCAAGTAGGTGAGAGAACAGACCAATTTTGTCACAGCAGAGGGCTGGGAGAGAAATCTGCTCCACCTCTTCAGGGCAGGATGTAACTGGGCAGTCTGGGGTAAGAGGGATGAGAAGAAATGGGGATGCTTTTGCTCCCTGGTGCAGGTGGACCTGCCAGTACCTAGAATGCAATGATTCCTTGCTTTGAACCAAACATGCCAATACTACCCTCTCAGATGTGCCCTCTCCTTGGTCCTTAGGATCTCCTGTAAGCAGTCACCTTCATCACAGGAGGTGGGGAGTTCAATGGCATTGATTACACACTTGATTCAGAGCTTTCATGCAGCTGAAAACTGTGATCAGAGAACAAACATGAATCACCATGTTCTCAAAGATTATTTATTAGCTATCCTCACTTATGGGAAAAAGATAGAAAAACATAAATGAAATTGAAACAAAGCAAGATGAAAATTCCACAGCATTTCTCCAAGGACCTCAGCTAGATGATACAAATGCACCCCTGGGGCTTTCATGTCTGCAGCCTACGTACAGGAGGCCCCATCAAAAGAAATGACGCTTTAATTTCTGCTGAGGTCTATGGTCTAATGTGGTATGATAAGGGGATTTTTTTTAAAGAAACTAGAATGCTTACTAGCCCACAAGTCACATCTCTTCTAAGCCCACATGGTCACACTTGGGAATTGCTGGGTT
The DNA here is from genome assembly GCF_028878055.3 of Symphalangus syndactylus. Lineage (NCBI taxonomy): Eukaryota > Metazoa > Chordata > Mammalia > Primates > Hylobatidae > Symphalangus > Symphalangus syndactylus. The sequence goes on from NC_072439.2 coordinate 96,806,348, forward strand.
CCTTTTTGGTTTTGTTTTTTGTTTTCTTTGCTTTTTTTTTTTTTTTTTTTTGAGATGGACGTCTCACTCTGTTGTCCAGGCTGGAGTGCAGTGGTGTGATCACAGCTCAGTGCAGTGAACTCCTGGACTCAAGCCACCCTCCCACTTCAGCCTCCCAAGTAGCTGGGACAACAAGCACAAGCCACCTGGCTAATTTTTAAAATGTTTTGTAGCGATGGGGGCCTCACTGTGTTTCCCAGGCTGATCTCGACCTCCGAGCCTCAATTGATCCTCCCACCTCGGTCTCCCAAAGTGTTGGGATCACAGGCTTGACCACTGTGCCCGGCCTGGGCTCCTTTTGGAATGAGTCCTTCTGATCCAGACAGTTCTCCTGCATGTCCTTGTGGTGGCCAATCTCTGTTCTTTGATGACGAATTTGCTTTCTGAGTAGAGTGTGGTCACCTGGAGCTGGTTTGGTTGAATAAAGGACAATGGGGTTCTGGGATGTAGCTGGGAGATACAAGCTGTGAGTGCTCTAATAATGAGATAAGTTTTGTTATGCAGGCCCCAGTTGGTCCTGAAGTCCTTCCTCAAAGAGTCGATCCTGAAACCTACACCAAATGATGCGAGCGTCAGGAGAATGCGCGCACAGCCTCCCAGGGTGAGTATGCGATGGGCTGGCATTCGTTTGGAAACTTAGATACTAGGCTGGTCATTAAAACCTTGGCTTACCTTACCCATTTGGGGCTCAATGGGTGCTAAAGCAGTTCTGTTTGTACTTTCTTGAAAAATGGAAGCCTGTCAATTTAAATTAAATTTATATTGGTCCAAAAAAGGCCGGATCTAAAGGATTTCCATTCCTCAGAGGCAGACAGCAAGGGGGACCCTTTCTCCCCTTCCTTCTCTTCAAGTGCTTGCTTCCCAGCCCACTGGAAGATGCCCATGCATGTCCTTCGTGTCGCCTGCTCCCTGGAGGAATAAGGTCCCAAGCACCAGCAGTGCACAGGCCGGTCCTCGGCGGGTGGCCTCAGCACAGTGACCTGCCCGGCAGGAGGTCTCAGCACCTTAATCACAGGACGTCCCTGCGGTGTCTCTCTAGAGGGTCAGACACTGCCCCTGGGTCTGTCCCAAGGAGCCCTGTCCTTCCCCCAGATCTGGAGGCCCCGGGGGCAAGGCAGGGGGTGCACCTAGTCCTCCGGGATGGGAGTGTTGCAGTTCCCGTGGTAGATCTTGACGTGGCCCTCACACCGGAAATAGGCCTCGAAGACGTCACTGTAGCCATGGCCCCTCCACCAGGTGCACAGCTGCCGGTTCCAGGTACAGTCCAGCACGTGGAAGAGTTTGGGGTGCTCCATGCCAATCATGGTGAAGAAGTCCTGGTCCCCGAGGTGGCCGCGGAAGTGGTACTTGTCGGCCAGCTGCTGCACCTGCGCCGGCTCCAGCAGGCGGCTGTAGAGTGGGGACTGGCGCATGGCCTCCAGGTTCAGCAACATCACCCCGCTGTTGAATCCCGGCAGCCCCTCAGGGGGTGGGCCCCCAACCCTGGTCTGGGGGTTCTCATGGCGGAACTGCCAGAACGTGTGCCTGTGGAGAGAGAGGACAGAGTTAGTCCAGTGTGCAGGGGAACCAGCCTGCCAGCCTGCTGCCCTGGGTCTTCACAGCCAGCCCACATGCAAACACTGCGACATTCTGGGGTGCAGAATCCGCGTCACTATGCCAGCAAGTGGCAGAGCTGGGACCTGAACCCAGGGCTCTGGACCCCAAGCCTCAGATTCTTTCTACCATCCTCTGCTATGTCCTCACCACAGCCAACACTGATATTGACTGAGGATGTACCAGGCGCCATACTAGACCGGCTTGCTTACTCCCCACACCACCCCAGGAGATGGGTGCTCTGAGATGATACATCGTTTCACAGCCAAGAAAACGGACGCACAGAGAGATCAAGGTATTTGCCCAAAGTCACACACCTAGTAAGCAGCAGACGCAGGGACTAAACCCAGACAATCTGGCTCCAAAGTCCACATTCTTAAGATAGCAGCGATCTAGGTAGAACTTTCCACCCCCTTGTCTTCATCTGTGATCTTGAAAGCGAGAAGGGAGAGAGAAGCAGGGGACACAATCCTGAACAGAGATCTAGTCAAGATGCAGGAGGCTGAACCCAGACTGGAACAGAACTGTTTTCTGCTTGAGAACAAGGATCATTCACTGAGCCCCAAGCCTGCCACTTCAGAAGGCTGGGCAGGGGCTGGAGGCCTGCGACAGCCCAGGCCACACCATGGGTTAGGGTAAAAGACAGCTGTAGAAGAGCCATGTAGGATGATGTCTACCTTAGAAGGAATGTCACTTCAAGTTCAATTTTTCTCTCAGCAGATTTAGAAACCAATCTAGGTTCACAGTTCAGGAAGTGTTAGCCTCTTCTAGGTCCTCTACACAAATGCTTCCATCTGGAGGGGAGAAGAAAGACCTAGACACCTCCCTGTGAGTGCCAGGGTCAAAGCGCTGCACTGTCCTCCAGCCTCTTTAATAGCTAAGCCTTGTGTGTGCTGCAAGGGGTGTGCAGGCGGAGGGGAGAGGCGTCCAAGCCCACACCCACAGAGAAGGGGCCACAGCAATCGTGCCTGTGACCTGGAGGAAGGAGGAACATCAGGAGGCCCACTGTGGCAGGGACAGGTGTGGGAGTGGGTCCTCACGGCGGGGAACGCATCATGGCAGAACCAACTCTGCCTCCTAGCCTGGAGATGCTGCCTCACCGGTCCCCAAAGAGACTTCCCCACCCAATCCAAGGATAGGATCTGCGTGATGAAGCAGAAGGCACGGGGGAATAAAACCAGAGACCCTGCCCAGGTGGCCCTGAGGGGCCACTTCTCAGCACCAGCACATTGCTCTGCTTCTGGGAACAGAGGAACCTTCTTCAAAGGTCTCACGTATCACAGAGAGTGCCGAGACTTTGATCCTGGCGAGGGGGAAGCATTCCCTCCGGACGTTCTTATAGGGGAATCCACAGGTTCACTGCTTGTGTTCTGCTGTGACTGGCCTGTGAGTGGAACCGAGCTCTGGTGCCTGCCTGGTGATAACAGCCTTGGCAAAAATAAGCTTCTCAAGCAAACTGAGATGCTGTCGTCTTGCCAGAGAAGTCTGCGGTGATGGGGTCACACAGGGTTGGGATGTAGTGTGGCAGCTGTGTGTTCACTTTACCCTATTTCTTCCCAGTGGTTCATTTCAGGACCAGGTTATAAAGCAGCTAAAATTCTACCAGGCAGACCAGGGCACCACGACATCATAGAGGGACCCTCTGACTAGGGGCAGCAGGTGCTTTACCACCAAGGAGCTCGATTTACCCTTCAAGGGGTGGGAACGGAAGCGTTTACCAAGGTGGAGCAGAGACCCAAAGGGAGGGAGGGCACGAGAGGCAGGGAGGCAGGACCTGTGCCCGCCGAGGTCCTGGACCACCTCATGCTCCATGGAGCCCACACATCTGTCTTTACTGTTCCCGTCTCCTCTCTTGCTCCCCCAGAGAACCCAGGAGGGAGAGGACTCACCCAGCTGGAGGTGTGGCCCGTGCAGTCTCTTGTGTCCACAGCACCTCACAGGGCACCAGCACACCAGGACCACAGGAAATATCACAGGGCTGATGAAGAACGATGGAAAGGCAAGTGTGGGGTGGACCGTGCAGCTGTCGACACCGGGTGGAAGCAGGGGGCAGGACACTGAGGACACGATGCTGCCGCTGCTGCACCTGCAGATTCACTGAGCCCTCAACCTCCCCGCCAGATCTACTGTGGGGTTGAGTGAGGAGCAGGAACCCGGAGAGGCTGCTCAGATGTCATTTTAAACGGCTTCTACTCCCTAGCAAGTGGGGAGCAAAGAGGCCGCCCACAGCCCCAGGTATCCGTATCCTTACCAACCTCAGCAGGAAGGCTCCCAAACCTTCTGTGTCTGCAGCAAGGAAGAGCAAACAGTGAGCTAGCACTGAGCTTGCTGGACTCAGGAGATGGGGGCTGGAGGCAGAGAGAAGAGGACAGAATATGCCTCCAGGAGAAGGCCACGGCACAAGTGGCTCTTTGGGGACAGTGCTCAGCACCCCCACTCAATCAGGATGAAGAGGTATTAGATGACAGCCAGAAAGGACTGGTCTGGGCATCAGCCTGCGAAGGAAAGGAAGGACAGGAAATTGGGTGTGCAAGCTGCCCCGTGTGTGTGCTGGAGCAGAAACACAGCCTGAAAAGGAACCATGACTGTCGCCACCCAAAGCGATGTTCAGGGGGCCCTTGTTCAATGCATCCCTACTATCCCCAAATGAACCCAGAAAGACAGAGCAGTCACCTAGGGGAATGGCGGGTTTCTCTGGCCTCTGTGTCCGCTGGTTCTCGTAGAGGAATCGCATCAGCCTCGGGGTAGAAGGAATGATACGGGGTGTGGACAGTACTGGAGCTTGTGCGAGGAAGTTCTATCCCATGGCAAAATGGCCTAAACAGGCAGTACCGCCAATCCCCCAACGCGACAGCACAGCATGGGTCACGAAGCCCTCTCACACTTCACCTCGGCTCCCTCTCCCTGGCAGCCCAGGGACATTACTGCCTGCATTTTTGCAGAAAGGGAACAGAGGTCCTCAGTTTGTTGCAGGCAGGGCTTCTGATCTCCAAGGTCCCTTTGATCTGACTGCCTCGGATTCCACGGGCTAGGGTTCCAAGGAGGTGCACTTGGATTTCAATCTTATTTCTGAATTTGGATAGCACAGGCCGAGGCCAGGGCACGAGGGACACGGCGATCGGGTGACGCACGCACCGCTGGCATGTTAGGAACTTGGGGCTCAGACCTGAGGCCTCTACGAGGCAGGGCAGTGAGTGTCCCAGACCCCTGCCCTTCTTCACAGGAGCCTGGAGCTGACAACGTATATTCAGGGGCACCACCCGTGGCACGTGCAGAGGCTGCAGGAAACCTTTGTATAAATGCAGGTATTTGGTTCTGAGTCCTGGAGCATCCAGAAGTTTCTCTGACTAACCCCCCATGCCCACAACCCAGCCACTTTGCTCTAACTATCTGGATTGGTCTAATTGTCTAACTGTCCAGCCTGTGGAAAGTATTATTCTTGACTTCCATGGTCACCTGGAGACCCACGGCAGAGGGGATAAGCCTTTTTTGCCCCTTTAGAAGTAATTTCAACTGGAAAACAAGCCCCCATGCAGACAGTCTCTGGTAAATATTGGGTCTTTTCAGAAGTCAAGGAGGCAAAAATTGAGAACCTTTAAGAACATTCTTCCAGTCATAAATGTATTTTCTAAATTTTTAACATTGAATATAACTTAATAATCATAAAAAAGACTATTAAAAGCTAGTCAACTAGTTTTCATGAAGAAAACCCATCTTTATGGAAAAGGGCATCTGAAGTCATTTGGAAAAGCACAGTTACTTCCTCGCTTCAAGTCTTTCCCTGATGATCACAACCAAGGCCGCTCTGCTAAGGGCTCTCGAGAGAGCCGGGCTGGAGAATCGAAGCCTCGTCCTCCCCAGTAAAGGGCACATGTGGCCATCAGCCCTCCCGCCGCCTCCTCCCACCACTCCAAACCACAGGCCCTTTTGCCTCCGACTCTTTGTGATTTTTTTTTTCTCCTGCCCCTTTCTCGGTTCCTCAGGTCGAGTTCACCACCTCCAAGAGGGTTCAGGAAGTGAGGATGGGAAAATGCTGAGCCCGGGCTGTCTGCACAAGACTCTGCAGGAAGGTTCTAGAGGCCTGTGCTGACTCAGGCTAAGTTCAGGCTGTAGGCTGTCAGAAAAAGAAGGCTCCATTTGAGGTCTGAGATTCAGCACGTGGCCTCGCAAGGCGTACCTCTGGGGCGTCCTGCAGCCTTGAGATCAGTCACTGAAGGGCCAGCATCTGGGCCTCCTCCCAGAGGAAGCACACAGCCCGGAGGCTGTGCAGTTAGCGAGACCCGGAACCGGGAAGCGTGATTTCCCTTATACCCAAGCATGTGCACCAGGCCCAACGGGCTCTTGTTTGACGTGGAAGGGATCTTGTTTTCCAGTCATCCAAGATGAGAGGCCGGGAGGGAAAAGCAACGCTCAGCAGCTGCCCAGCACTTCATCCACGCCAGCCAGGTCCTCTGGGGTGATTCAGAGACATTTCAAGTCCGCACAGGCCCAGAGGCTCTCCGCACACCTTGCGCCCTGGCTGGGTGATGCCGGCTAATTTCAGACCAATGACCCTGCATCTTGGGCCTACCTGGAGCTGAGGCTGAAGTTCTGTGGGGCAGGCTCGAGCTCTCGGTCCTTTAGGGGAACCACTGCCCTGTGGTATCAAACTGGAGAAGACATGGACATCCTGGAGTTGCAAGGCCACCACAGAGCTCTAAGTACCCGTGTCCCTAGAGCAGTCCTTACTGCCAGCTCACAACTGACCCTTATTAGGGTCTCCTGATAACAAGGCCTAAAGCAGGCTGAGGTCTCCAGCTCTACTGGACAGAGAAGGTAAGAAGTGTTCCCAGGCCGGGCACGGTGGCTCACGCCTGTAATCCCAGCACTCTGGGAGGCCGAAATGGGTGGATCACCTGAGGTCAGGAGTTCGAGACCAGCCTGGCCTACATGACAAAACCCCGTCTCTACTAAAAATACAAAAATTAGCCGGGCATGGTGGCGCACGCCTGTAATCCCAGCTACTCGGGAGGCTGAGGCAGGAGAATCGTTTGAACCCGGGAGGCAGAGGTTGCAGTGAGTTAAGATTGTGCCACTGCACTCCAGCCTGGGCAACAAGAGCGAAACTCCATCTCAAAAAAAAAAAAAAAAAGAAGTGTTCCCAACGTCACACAGGCCATTCGCAGTAGGACTAAGAGGCTCCTCATAGAGCCATGGTCTACCAGAGCCTGAAGACTGAGGGGCTCCTGGTTCATGTACCCATTGTGCAGATGAGGAAGCTGAGGCTCAAAAACTGGCCTGCCCAGGGTCACGCTGCTGAAAGGGCAACTCCACATTTCCAGGCAAATCATTTATGCTTTTCCACAAATGCCTCTGCCCAGAAAAGGGAACTGCTGCCTCCCACCTGCCCAAAACAAGCCCTGTGGTGAGGCGAGGCAGCACCGCTCAGACAAAGCCAGCCTGCCAGGAGGCACAGAGGCTGTGCTTTCCCCTCCGGCAGGGCCCACCTCCTCCAAGCTCACCACACTAGCACTTGGAGGAGAGCTGGGTGCCCGAATGGCTGGCAGGACTTGCCTGGGGCAACAGGAGGGACATTAAGCAGGTGGCAGGCATGTGCTTGCCCTTGTCTGTGGGACCTCCTAAGACACATGTGCTTGTTTTCAAACCCCAGCCCTCTTTGAAGGCCAGCAACTGAGTTTCCAAACCACAACATCCCCAGAACTTGGAAAGGGCAAGCAGGGGGCGAGGCAGGGCTGCTGCTTCACAGTCTGAGCAGGCACTGGGGTCGGTCCTCAGTGCTGAAACCAGGCTGCCTGGCAGGAGAGGAGAGGACTGCTGGGGTACCAAGACCCACAGAGACCCTGGGGGTCTGGCAGCTGGCTCTGTCTGGGCTGGGAGGGAGGGTCTGTTCCAGGCACTCCCCTCGCTCCTGGTGGCTTGCTGGCCGTCTGGGATCCTGGGAGAGGCATCACCCCGCTCTCTGCCTTCATATTCACATGGCGTTCTCCCTGCATGCACGTGCCTCTATGTCCACATTGCCCCTTTCTATCAAGACGTCAGCCATAAGGATTGGGGCCTCCCCTACCCCAGCAGAACCTCATCTCAACTCTTTACATCTGCAACAACCCCATTCCCACAAAAGGTGACACTCAGAAGTACTGGGGGCTAGGACTTCTGCAGAGGAATTCTGGGGGACACACTTTAACCCACAGCACTCTCCAGCAATGAAGATGGAGAGAAACACCACAGCTCACTGGTACCTTGTTCTCACCATCCAGGGACTCAGAGAACACCTGTGGGGCCCCGAACTGCCCTCAGCAAACCCCCAGCTTCTGCTGCTCTCAGTGGGTGGAGACAGAATGACCCACAGTGGGCGGGGCAGCCTCTGTCCAGGAAGAGGCAGGTGTCAGTGGCTGGGGAAGGGCAAAGCAGAGGGATGAGAGATGATGCGGGGGGTGGCACAGGGACCCCAGCAGAAAGATGTCCAAAAGCTCCCCCTTGCAAAATCTCCTCTTACTGAGACATGCAGGGACACCCGAGAACACACTGAGCTGAGAGAAGAAAGCAATCAGCGGTCACCCACATGTTGAGAGGAGCACCTACTGGACCCCCACAGGTGGGGAAGCAAGTAGAACCTCCCTGCCCTCCAGAAACTGGGCTAAGGGGAAGAGAAGATCCTCCACGTGAATTTGCCGACGGGGCCAGTCACAAGGTGAAGAGGGAGCGCTGCAATAACATGAACGGGACGAGGAAGCACCCCTCGCGGAGCTGGGACGGGACTCCGCGCAGATCAGCGCACTGACCGTGCCCAGCAGTGTGCCCTGAGGAGCAGCCCTGACCAGGGCTGATGCTGCAAACGCTCCTCCCTGCCCAGACTTAGGGTGTGACGGCTCCTCAGCGATCAGCCCTCGTCCACCCAGCCAGCCTCCTGGAGTCTGGAATGATAAAGGTGAGCCACAGTGTTGGTCTCGTTCCCAAAGCTGTACCAGCTATGACCAGCCCATCTCTGTGGGGCCCTGTAAAGCTTGGCCTGAGGCTGAACATCGTAGGGGGTGAACAGCCCTGATGGCAAGGCCTCTAACCTGGTGCAGCCACCTGCAGGCCTCCGTTTCTCCAGAGCCCTGCAGAAGGGCAGCTGGTGGGCCTGAGGCCTCCACATGGCACAGCACCACCAGGACCCTGAGGTTGCTGCCCCGTACCCTCAGGATGTGCCATGCCCTTCTCAAAGGCTTCTCCTGGCCCTCCACTCCCTGTGCCCAGCCTGCCTGGGCGTCTCAGTCACGTGGCCTTCCCCCAACACCTGCAGCCCTGGAGCTGTAAAAACAGATGGGCGGAGACTGGGGAACTCACCCTCACTCAATCACCTACAGCCCAGGAGCCTCCGCCCTGGGAGGGGCAAGGGACAGAGATGAGGGGGAAGAGGCACTGGAGGGGCTTTAAGCCTGGAGCCCTACTCAGAGGGTGGAGCCAAGAACAGCCACGGCAGAGCTGGGAGGAGTGGGTGTGGGGAGGAGGAAAAGGGAATTCCATGTTGAATCCCGAACAGGTGGCTGGAGGTACCGGCCGTAAGCAGAGAGCACCAAGCAGGTGGTACAGAATTCTGGAGAGTTCTGACATTTAGGGGGTGGAAGAATAGGAGCCAGGAAGATGCAGGGCATAGGAGGACCCCGGCCACCTGTCCCCATGCTGACAGCCGAGAGGCCGGTAGCGACTCAGGCCATGGGGGCCTTTGCCATGGGAGCTCCTGCAGAGCCACTGAGCCGCACGGGCCTTCCAGCAAGTTCTGCAGGCCCACTGTGCCTCCTCCAGCCTCTTGTGCCCTAGGCCTCTGGGCACAAGATGTGTCCCACCAAGTTCCCTCCAGCCTACCTCCCCCTCTTCCTCATCCCATCCAAGCTGCGCCTTCCCCCCAGTGATGCCCTCCAAGCCTCCTCCTGATATCAACAGCCCGTCCTCTGCCTCTCACTCAAACACTTGGATCTGGACAGAACGACACTCAGACAGTACCTCAGTGCCCCTCCACAAAGTAGAGACGCATTCTGCTGCCCTCTCCGCGGTCCCCAGGGCTGCACACGGCCCCCCCCACACTTCCAGAGCTGTCCTTCCCACCTCCCACAGCAGCCCTGTGCCATCTGGCTGGTGCCTCCTTGTTCGCCACCTGGGATCCCCTTCCTCTCTGCTCCATCCCTAGGGACACCCTCGAGAATCCCAAATGCTGATGGCCCTTCCCCTCACCTTGACCACAGTGTCCTCAAACCCCACCTAAGCTACCCACTCAGCTCTCCATGAACCTTGCCGCCAGAGGCACTCTGCTCCAGTGATGGGAACTGAGATCCCTCTCTGGCGGCAACGTCCTGACCTACCCTACACAGAACCTGCTCATCAGAGCCTTGGGAAGCTCTGACCCCTGCCCCCAGATTGGCAGCCTCAACTTGCATCTCCTGGCCCCTTACCCAGTGTCATCTGCCCCCATTACCTCACTGCACGTGAGAATACAGCAGCGTGGAAAGCTGTAGAGGACGTGACCTTGGAGGAGAGGGATGGAGACCGGGAAGCCGGACCCTTGGCCCTGGGGAGTGTGTGAACAGTAGAGAACAGATGCCAGGGAGCCAGATGGCACCTACAAGCAGAGAGGGGACAGAGGGGAGGATATTTTACAAAGAGGGAGAGCTGAGTATTCTGTATGCGAAGGGAAAGGAATGCATACGTGAGAGAGACTGAAGAGAAGAAATACAGGGGAGACGGCAGGGTGGCTTCTTTGAGGAATGAAAATCACGATAATGGCTGATATTTAGTGAGAACTTACTATGTACCACGCCCTGTTGTAAGTTCTTAAATGTATTCAGTATAATGTTTGTAATAAGCAAACAAGGTAAGTACTATGATTTCCACGTTCTAGATGAGGAAGCTGAGGCAGAGAGCTCTAAAATGCTTGCCTAAGATCAGGAAGGGGAGAACTGCCAGGCAGAAGAGCTGTCTGGGAAGAGAAAACCCCGGGATGCAGCTGGGAACAGAGAGGGACAGAAGTGAGGGCAGCAGCAGTTCTGAGAGGTCAGGAAAGGAAGACATGAAGTCATCTATGGAGGAGGAGGGGCTGGGCACGAGAAGGGTTTGAGAAAGAATTTGTTTACAAGGGGCTCTGCATAATACAATCGGGAATGAATAACAGGCAAATAAAGGGTGAGGGTGTGGGCAGAGTCAGGTGACTCTGGGACTGATAAGGGGATGTGTCCCGCTCATCTTTATGTCTTGAGGGCCTGGCGTGGGCATTTGATTCACAGAAGGGCCCTCAGAACTGTTAGTTTCAAATGGATGGACTAATGAAGGAAGGCATAAGAGATTTTAAAGCTAGATGGCAGGAATTTAGGAGGAGAATGTTGGATGAAGGCAGTGGCGGGAGGAGAACAGGCCTTGGGCCCAGTTCACTAGAGGGAAGTGAAGACAGAGAAGGTGAGGCAGAAAAGTTGGCTCCCCAAGCCCAGGAATCCACATCTGTGACGAGGTACTCAGTGTGACAAAGACTAGGCATGAAGGGGCCCAGATGGTGACCTGACCCGGGGATGCCCACAGCCCTCTGGACAACGCCCTCCTAGTGCTGGCCCTGGAAGGCACCCAGCCTCCAGTACTGGGGCTTGTAGGGGGAGCAGCTGTTCAAGCCCCAGTACTTGTCACAGGGAGCAGTTCAATTCTGGTGGGAGCCCAGGACCCAACCAGGAAACCACAGAGCCAGCAGCCAAAGCTGGTGAGGACCCACATGCACCCGGCTCAGCTCAGCTCCACAACCCTCCTCTTTCCCTGAAGTTGAGTGCGGGTGGGGTGTATGGGGGATGGTTTGTCAGAGTGAAGACAAAACCACAGAGGGTCACCTTCAGAATTGGCTCACTGTCCCCGACAGCCTCATGGTGCTGGAGGTCACAGGAAAGAGTGCCAGGACACATGGCGGGGTATTTTCCGGGACAGCAAGCAGAGTGCAGGCATGTGTGGGAAAGGCGGTAGGGAGGGTATGTGTGGAATTTAACCTTGTGTCCCCAGTTAGAACTCCATCAATCCGCACCAGCGCCCTTCACCCTCATGGAAGGGGGTGTTCCAACCCAGGAGCCAGAGGTGGCGGAGACTCCGTGGACGTGGCTCACCCAGGCACGAAGGTGCTGGGCAGTATGACCCCCGGCTGCAAACTGTTACTTCTCAAGATCAGAAACAGTGGAGCGCCCTCCCCTTCCATCTAAGGGGACCCCCACCTTTGGCTGTCCCTGCTCGCTGTCCTACACATCTGTGGCATGGATCTTGGCCAAGGCAAACATAGTAATTGGCGCAGTGACAGTGTGATCGGCCAGGCCCCGCCTGTAGGAGCCTGTCACGCTGGGGTGGGCAGCCCTTCTCAGATGTCACTGTGCCTGGGCTCACCTGGGAGCTGCATTTCTGACAAGCTCCCAGGGATCGCTAACGCTGCTGGTCCAAGGATCACACTTTAAAAAAAAGCGTTTTTATGATTTTTATAAAGAGATGAAAGCCACTCAGTTATTTTATCCTGAAGATGGCCATACAATAGGTGGCATAGCAATTGGCAAAGTATACACAGGTTCTATGCTAATACTTGTCCCATCTTCTCCCTCTGTCACAGTGCTGAGCAAGGCCCAGGGACAGGCTTCCTGGAAGCAGCACAATAATGCTTACAGGTGCCAGGAAGGAGGCCCAGCTCTGCCACCTTCCATCGGGCTGGGGTGGAGGGAAGGCCAGGAGGCAGCAATATATCAGATTTCCACTGCCTTGAAAAGAAATGTACCGGTGCACGTATGGGTTAAGAATATAGGTTCTGGGGGCAGACAGTCCCAGTCTGGGGCTTAAATCCTGGTTCTCTGCATCTACCCTGGAGAAGGCACTCAAACTCTCTGTGCTGCAGGCTTCCAAATATAAATAGGGCTGCCGAGAAAATGTTATGAGATAATGCAAGTAAAATGCTCAATACATTCAGATGAGATAAGCAAAGCCACAATGTCAAGTTTGGCGAGCAGCAGTGCAGATTCTCAATGCCAAACACACCAGCTTCCCCTGTCGTCTGCAGCGGCCAGTGGGCCCTGCACCTGGTCCACCTGGCTCTGCACCCACCAGCAGGGTGGCCCTGGGCAAATCACCTCCCCTCCCGGGCGCTTGGTTCCTATATCTATTAAATGGACGAATTAGCCGGAGGATTACTGTCAGTCCTGAAAGCCTACAGTTCTAGGCCAGGACTAGAAGCTTCCGGGGGGCAATCACTGAACTCCAACGATTGATCTCTCCTTAACTGCGTCACAAGTGCGTGAATACAACATGGATTTGCTGCTGTTGTTACTTGCTTTTGTTTCAAAAACTCACTTCTATGTATTGACAAAGCCTCACGGTGGATCCAGTGTGGGGCATCTGGGTGGTTTCCAATCATGGGACCTCAGCAGTGTGCTGTGCATCAAGGGTGGCGGGCGCAGAAGGCAACCACTATACTTATTTGTTTTTGCAGAGTCCTTAGGTTTGTCCTATTTGGGTGTCTGCAGATTCAGTTTTCAGGAAATAAGGGTGATGAGGTTCAGGTGTTTGCCTCCCCGTCGGCCCTCCTCCCTGGTGGTCTTCCTGGAGGGCTGCTGACACCTGCCCCTCTCTTCTCTCTCCCTCTGGCGCTACTGTCTGAGCAGCTGCGCAGGAGCAGGAAGGAGGAATAGGCAGGGCCAGAAAAGTTCCCTGTGTCCCTAGGACTTCCTTCCCTCAGGCATTTCGGCATAAACACACGGAACCTTGTGTGAGTCCAGCAGGAAGAAAAAGTGAGGAACCCTGAAGAAGGATATCTGGGCTGGGCACGGTGGCTCACGCCTGTAATCCCAGCACTTTGGGAGGCTGAGGCGGGTGGATCACCCGAGGTCAGGAGTTTGAAGCCATCCTGGCCAGCGTGGCGAAACCCCATCACAACTCCACAAAAATTAGCCGGGTGTGGTGGTGCGTGCCTGTAATCCCAGCTACTCGGGAGGCTGAGGCATGACAATCGCTTGAACCCCGGTGGGTGGAGGTTGCAGTGAGCCGAGATCACTGGGTAACAGAGTGAAACTCTGTCTCAAAAAAAAAAGGACCTCCCCCAAACCTGCCCTCAGCCATAGGGCACCCCCCCCCCTGCCAAGAGCAACAGTGAGGTGCCAGGTCACAGGTGGCACAGACGTGGCCTCAGCCAGGAAGCCCTGCTCGCCCCGTGAGATAAAGTTGCAAACTTAAGGCATGTCTGCACGTTTCTGCTTGCCAGCCGAATTCCACAAAGCCCTGACTGTGACAACATTCAGCCCTCCGGAGGGTTAAGTGAAGACAAAACAGGATACAGCGCCCGGCCCCCAGCGTCTCTTCCTGAGTCACTATATTCCTTAAAAGATCCGTGAGCCTAGTCCTTGCCTTTTCCTACGCGTAAGATCGCGTCTGAAGGGGTTAGTGATGTCGCGTCTGGAGTCTCTAACCAGATGCACTCTTGCACGTAAGCCTTGATGGCCCCCTGCGTGTACCGAGCCTGTCTACCTGTGTGTAAACTGTGAGCTGAAACAGTCTCGGGGCAGCCTGACAGAACCTCTCGAAAGACTTCTCCCAGGCTGGAGTCCTCAGGAAACTTCTGAATAAAACGAACTTTAATTCTTTAAAAGCTTGATTTTTTCCTTTGGTCAACACCCTCCCTGCTGAGATGATCCCTGGGGCCTCTCCTCAGGCTTTCCCCACACCAGAGGTCCTTCTCCTCCTCCTCAGAAGTCAGGATCATCCCTACATCCAGGCAGGCAATAAATATTTGTTCAAGCCTGTTACAGACAAGCACCATGCCCAGAAAGAGGAGGAGGAGGGAGAGGAGAACACCTTTCCCCATTCACAGCAATCACCACCCAGCTGTATGTACATTATCTCAATTCCTCACAACTACCTGCGGTCCGTATTATTTCCATTTTGCAGACGAGGAAATGGAGGCCCAGAGAGTTACTGCGCCTGGCTGGGCACAGTGGCTCACACTGGTAATCCCAGCACTTTGGGAGGCCGAGGAGAGCAGATCACTTGCAGTCAGGAGTTTGAGACCAGCCCGGCCAACACGGCAAAACTCCATCTCTACTAAAAATACAAAAATCATCCAGCTGCGGTGGCACGCACCTGTAGTCCCAGCTCCTCAAGGTGCTGAGGCAGGAGAATGGTCTGAACCCAGGAGGTAGAGGTTGCAGCGAGCCGAGATTGCACCACGGCACTCCAGCCTGGGTGACAGTGAGTGAAAATCAGTCTCAAAAAAAAAAAAGTGATGTGCTCATGGTCACACATTCTGCCTTTTGCCCCATTAACTCAGAGCCTGTGGGGAGAAGGAGCTCATCTCCTGTGCTCTCACCAAGTTCAGAGCTGGAGTGAGAAATAACATCAGAGAAAGGATTCCTAGAGGGTTTGCTTCTCTGGGAAGGTCCGGCTGGTAAGGCAGAAAAGCAGAAAACAGGCCATAAGGTCTGAATTGCATCAGGCCAGTTCCAACCACACAGCAGGCTGCGGGTGAGGATGGGAAGATGGGGGCATCAGCTAGCGTGCTCCCTGCCCCACGGGCACTTAGAGACAGGAAGCCCGATTCGAGTCAGGGCCCTGGCCCTAGACCCAAAATCTTATCGCTGAAAAAAACCTATCGAGATCACCCAGGAAAATGGAGCATGGAAGCCACCTGGGCAAGGCCGCCCAGCTAGGACATAAAGCCCACCTTTGCTAGGGCACCGCAAGACCACCTGCAGCCTTTCCCGCCAGCAAGATGGCGGCCTCAGGGTAATGTATTTCATGCAACCCAGATTTTGAGCAAAGTAAACCGTACTCTTTTCAGAGGTCCAATTCTTTCCCTAAAATACTTAGGTCAGCCCTTGCAGCCTGCTGTTCTTCACTTGCTGTATTTTAGTGAGTTTAACCACCCAAGGGTGTTCTCGGCAAAACTCCCACCACTACACACGATCACAGGACTCCGTCGGCCCCAGAAACCCATCCCCAGGGATTCATTCATTCAATCAGGCGTCAGGGTCCAGGATGTGAAGAGCACAGTGAATCACACAGAGACCCTCAGCCTGGAGAGCCCACTCTGATGGCAGGACCATTCTCTATGCTGGGGACAGTACACCTTGGCTCTTGGGAGGGGAGCTTCTCTAATGGTGCCCAAGACAGCAGCTCCTGCCAGTTGCAGAAGCTGAGGGTAGGAAAGGGAGGCCAGCAAGGCAGCCACTCCCAGACCCTCGAAATGCCGAGAACCTCCAGGGCGTGTGGTTCATCTGAGCGGCCCGAGTCTTCACGTGGACGTAACCTTCTCCCAGGCAAAGGGTGACCCCCGCGGGAGCTATGGCACTCTAAATTCTCTCCTTGCACGAGGTCAAGTAGGAAAAGAAACGATTGCCATGTGAAAGTTCAAGTTGGGGACAAAAGGGGCTGAGTGAGGTCCCTGGAGAACAGTTCAGAGGAGCATGGGCTTTGGAGAGAGAATATCTGGATTTGCCCTTTGGCTCAACACCCCTTCTGACCTCTCCACACCTCTTGGGAATGGTGACTTGGTACCAGTGTCATAGTCCTGGTTCCCACCCCTGGCCCTGCTGCTCTGGCTCCAAGCTGGTTCAGAAAATATACAACTCACCCAAGGTGTCCAGGTCTGGCATCTCTGCCACTCTCCCATCCCTGGTTCCCTAGAATGGAGCCTCCATCCCCATGTCTAAGCATGCCAGCACATTTCACCAGAGACTGCAGTGGGATGGGGGAGTCCACCCAGTTCTACTCGAGAAGCACAGCGGTGCAGTCAGAGAGAAAGGAGCAGGAGCTTAGCTCCTGTGCTCCCTCACAGCTCAAGCCCAGTCATCCTGTGGGCCACGGTGGGCAGTCGTGAGCCACAACCGTGTCTGGTGACAATCCTAGTAGAGTTCAGGACTGATGCGGCGAGACCACTCCATTCCACCAGGGGCTGGCCCAGAGTTTGGTTCAAAACTGTCAGGTCGCTATTAGCCTCACTGTCCTTTGACTGTGGTGATAGCACCACCGCTCTGAGCACTCACCTCATGCCCAACACAGGAAAGAGGTACCTCAAAAGCTTGCTGGGCTAGCCTCCTCCCCGACCCCAAGGCTAGCCCCTAAGGCAGCTGCCCCCACTCACCTCTGTCCTCTGTGCTGTCAGGCCTTGTGGAGGCCAGCACTCACTATGACTCGGTGGTACCCGAGCTGCAGAAGACCCAAACTTGACTTTTCAAGCCTCTTCTCTTTCAAGGACTGCCTGGGGCCTGTGCACAGGGGCAGCTGCATTAAAGGCCATTTGTACAGACAGAGCACACCTGGGCAAAACAGACCTGGTTTCCAGCACCCCCAAACATCCAGCTTGCCCCCAGCCTGCCACACAGCTGGCCACACTGTGTGCCTCAAAGCCTTACAGCTCAGCACTCTACAGTACTGTCTTTGCTTTTAAATTTTTCTTTTTTTTCTTTTAAGGGAAGAAAATCCACAAAACAATCTGTCCTTCTGACAGGCCAGCTCAGATTCCTATCGTGCTAGGTTGGATCAAGGAGCATCAATACGATGGCTTTATCAGAACTGTCTGCTTCAGAAAATAAACAACTTATCAAAGGTGGCCAGGTCTGGCGTCTCAGCCGCTCCCCCACCCCTGCTTCCCTGGAACAGAGGCTGTTTCCCTGCCTCCATGCATGTGAATGCATTTCAGCAGAGACCACAGACCTGTAGGGCAGGAGTCTATCCAGTTGTATTCAACAAGCACAGTGGTTAGGGGCAGGGGCTGTGGGGTCAGAGGCCTGACCACGAGCCAGGGCCAGTTTAGCATGGGCCCTTTGAGGAAGGTCAGGGAAGCTGACCTTGCTGCTGAAGGGGAACAAAAGGTTAGAAGCAAGGTATAAGGAAGGTCGCTCTGGCTGGGTGGGCACTGGCATGGAGGAGGAAGGGCTGGAAGCAGCAAGACCAGGCAGGAGGATGCTTTGGTGATGGGGGGAGGGTGGCAGTGCCAAGGATGGAGACAAACGAAGGGTTTCGGAGATATTTAGCAGGTGCATGACTAGCTCTGAGAACGGATGCATGTAGGTGATGAAGGGGGACAAAGAGCTCCGGGTCCTGGCTTCTGTCTTGAGCATTCTGGCTATGGGGTCAGTGGCAGTGGCTGTTCTAATCATGTGACTTGCATGATGACACTGGCCAGGCCCCTCCCCGATACCTCCCACCTGTACCACAAGGAGGGAGAGTGGCCTCCTAGGCCTTCCCGGCTCCATGCTGCCTTGGTGGCAGCACTGTGGTCACCTCCTCCTGCCTCGGTGCACCTTCTCCAAACTCAGGACAGGCTGCGGGGAGCAGTAGGGGGCTGGGAGGCACTGGCTGTGTGGCCCGTTGACACTGCCGTCTCTCCAGGTGGCCTGCAGCAAACCCGCCTTTCCCACTCCTCTGGACACGGCCAGCCTCGCCCTTGCCAGGCTGCGTGTGGCCCTGGAGCTCCTCTTCCGCCCTCCTCCTGTTTGTGCCGACTCTCCAGGGAGACATTTTTCCCCTTTCAACTGGAAATGTGCTCCCTGGCTCCTCCTCAGATCCCTTGTGCTTGAGTTGCTTCTCCAGGCCTTCCAGATAATTCTCCTGAATCTCTGCTGTGCCTGGGGTGCTCCCTGTGAAAGCAGAAAAGCATCTGAGCTACCCTCCCTGTCTCTCTCCACTGTGCAGTCTATTCAGGTATCAACACAGGTATTCCTGGGGCTGCCTGGAGCTGGTAGAGCATGGAGACAAGGCACTCAGCCTCCCTGCATGCAGGACCTGCAACCTCTCAGCTCTCTCCGGACAGGGCACTGGGGCCTGGGCTTACCCAGAACAGCCAACTGGGATTTGAATGAACATAAAGAGGGGAATTTTTAAAAACCAAATCAAAGTGGGCATTAAAATTAGATGCTACTTCAAGCTACTACCTGGGGAAAGTAATTAGACTCCTCCGAAAATAACAGCAGTTCTGCTGCCACTCCTGGAGCCTTTCTTCTGGAATTATCTGGCCGTCCTCCCCCTGCCCTTCTCCCCATGGCTGTCCAGGCTGCAGAACTGCCCACTGGGGAAGAAGTGCCTTGACTCCAAGCACATCCAAACTAATGAGGAGCCTATCTTCCCCCAGCCCACGCCTGTGGAGGCCCCATACCCTCAAGGCCTGGTGCAGTCAAGGGAGAGTGTGAGCTGCTCCCCTCGGGGACAGTGGCGGCTCCTCCTCCTCCTCCTCCTCCTCCTCCTCCTCCTCTTCCTCCTCCCTGTGTGGAATTTGGTGGGCTGGCTTGCTAGGGAGGCCATGAAACATGAAATTTACAGCACTGGCCTCTCCTGTTCCTAGGTCTCAGACTGAGGGAAAAGCATAAAGAAACGCTGGCTGTGGACACACCTTGGAAGGGGGCAAAGGAGAAAAGCAAGCAAGCACCCGACACAGCCCAGCGAGGCCCCACGGAGGCCCCACGCCCCACTGCCTGTCTGTACTCTGCTGAAACCCACATCCATGCCCCCAGGCCAGCTGGCATCTTCTACGCTTCCCTGCTCTCTCGGGGCCTCCTCCCTCACGCCCTCAGTGTCACCTCGCCCTTTGCCCAAGACCAACAGACACCTGCCCACATGCATGCAGGCCCAGAGTGGCCCGACCAGGCTCCCTCACCCCTTGTTCTGTCCAGACACAAAGCTGACATGGGAGTCCAGTTGGCAGATTCATCCCCACACCCTGTACAAAGCTGGACACCCAGGGAGATCTCCGGAAGCCAAGATCTAAGTGCTTCGATCCCACATTCACAAGCCCCCTCAGCGGGGATTCCCAGATGCACACATCTCCTGAGACAGTCCAGCCCCTCCTGGCGGCCATGGTCCCTGGATGCGGGTGCCCGAGGCCTGTGTGGGTAATCATGCTTCCCATCTCCACGCCGCCCTTCCCCCGCAGAGTCACCTGCCCTTCCACACAGACAAAGGGCCACAAGGCCACACCTTCCCCTCTCCACACAGCCCGTGAAGCCATCGCAGATGCCATTCTGATTAGCAAATGCTGCCTCTGCTCCACCACGCGCCCATTCTGTGGCTCAGCTCTGCCACTGGCCCTCCAGAAGGTTTTCTCAGCTAACCCCACTGGCCTCCATCTCCCCTCCCAGGGTTCTCTCACGTAAGAGTTACCAGATGCAGGGCAGTGCTTTCCAGACCTTACTGTGTGGGGGAAATGTGTGTCCGGGATCTGGTTAAAATGCAGACTGGGATTCCGCATCGCTGACAAGCCCCCAGGTGATACCAACGCTACTGGTCTGCAGGCCACACTTTTGAGTAGTGAGAAGGTAGAGGTAAGAGTGAGGACTCTGAGTCAGGGAAAGTGTGTTCTGGCCCCAGCTCCACCGGAACTAAGCATTACATCTCATGAGACTGCCGTGAGGGCTGCATGAGGTAATGCAGTGTCTGGCTGTCGCTGGAACACAGTGTGCACTCGCAAATGCAAATTCTCTTCCTCTCGCTCCAGTCTTCTCCCTGTGGCGGTGGTGAGCGTAATACCTCAGAAGACTGTGCCAGGGCATTAAACAAAGTCACACGCGAACCCCCCGGTGCACAGCAAGTGTGTGATGTGGGTTCTCCTTCCTTGCCTTCCACCATCTAGGACTGGGGCCAGCGCAGAACCTGTGCCCCATATGGTCAGGGAAGGCAGGGGGAGAGCGGGAGGCCTGAAGGCCCGGCTCCTAGAGCTGAGCCTTGCAGATGGGCACTCTTAGAGCTGGGCCTCCACATCCAGTTTGAGTGCTCATGTGTGGTGTTGGGGAAAGGGGTCGTTTGGGTCACACTGGTGGGCAATTCTTCAGGGGACTTTGTCACCTGTGTGCTTATGCGTGAGCAACAGCGCCTGATGACTCTTGGGAAGAGCCACAACAAAGCGAGGGCCTGCAGGTGGCAGTGGCCAGGGAACCCTAGGTAAGGCCCTAACACGTGCAGCCTCCTGATCTGCGGGTGGGGCAGCCTTCACTGGAGGGGGAGTGAGTCTCGGTGAATCAGAGTGGGTACATGTGGAGCCGCAGGTCAGCAGCTCAACAGGGATGAGTAAGGTGCTGTCAGAGGCCACGTTAACCACATCTGGCTGGGAAGGAACCAGTTAGCAAACCCCTCTTTCCCTGCCCTGTTCCCGGCCCACAGGAACTCAAGCAGCTTCAGAGAAGGTCTTACTTGTTTCCGGGGAGAGGCCAGAGGCTCCGGGAACCCAATTCAATATGTAATATACAGCGGTGTCCACTCTAGGGTCTAAAGCAAAGGCCAAAGGAGAAATAAGGCTGACAGATGGCTCCATCCTCAGCACACGTTTATGGACACCCAGCCTTCTCCCAGCCGCCACGACTCTCCACACACAGACAAAAGCAAAGCCCTTTGACCTTAAGCAGAAAAGTATATTGTCTCAACATACTTTTATAGGGTACCTGCTAAGCCTGGGACCACCTAGGAGAGATTGGAGGGTCCCTCTAGCATGGTCGCAGCCCATGCACAGCAGGAGGATCTGTGTGGCCAGAAGACGGGGAGGCTGGTGACAGTGGCGCAGACACAGCACTCAGAGGCCTCCAGGTGCGGAGAAAAACCATGTGACCCAGACACCATGCTCTGTTCCCAGTGCGTCCCCAACACACACACTCACATATACACGACCATGCCCATGTGCACTTACATAATACGCACGCACATATGCACACGTGTACATAACAGACGCACATGCTGACAAACACATGATACACACACACACACACACACATACATTTCCTCAGCCTTCAGGAAAATGGAGTTCAACCTCCCATCTGAAGTTGAACTTGTTTCTTCGGAAATGAGTCTGAGTCTTCATTTCTTCAGAAAGAGGCACAGATGTGCAAGCAAACCATTCCTTTTCTTCCCCAGGCCTTCTCTATGCCCTGGTAATATTTACACAGTTATTTAACAAGCAAGGCTGAAGTTGCCTTTCAACTGGCAATTAAAATCAGAACACAGAGACAAGCTTTGTAAAGCCTGGTTTCCATAGAGGATAATTTTCTTCCATGGGTTTAAAAAAATGAGAATCTTGATTGAAACTGTAGGTATTCACATAAACAGTAATGCCCACTCAGTCTTCCAAATTGAGATAGAATGTGGCTATCTTTTGCTGGAGGTTAGAAATAGTTCAAATTTGTATAATTTTTTTCCAAATTTAATAAGAAAAACAACAGGGGTGAAAATGTTCAGGCTGCGCTGGGCACTGGGCAAAGGCAGGCTGTTCTGATTCTCACCCAGCAGACCCTCAGACGGGCTCCCCTGGCGTCCCTCTGCTGGGACTTCCCATGTCCCTGTTGTCCTGAAGAAAGGAACAAGACATATAGGCTGATTCATTTTTAATCTGCTGCTGGTGTGGCCCAGTCCCCTCACCCAGACTGCTGGCAACTTTAAGTTGGAGACAGTTCTTGGAAGCAGGCTCAGTGCTGAGTTGGTTTTGACATAAGAATACATACACAGACAGACAGACAGATGTACTGTAGCTGACATTTACTAAATGCCAGTCCCTTTTTCGACAATTTATATCAATGATTTCATCCTCACTACAACTTTGTGACGTGGGTTACAACAATGGCAAATGAGTATCAACAGGTATCTAGCACCACGTGTGGGTTACGACAGCAGCAAATGCGTATCAACACGTATCTAGCACCACGTGCCACCACATGCAAGCACTGTTGTGTTTATATCTGTGAACTCATTCACCTTTCATAAACTTATGAGGTTGTTGTTATCATGATCCCCATTTTACAGACAAGGAAACTGAGGCTTACAAGGGTTAAGGAATTGAGTCAAAGCCCCCCAGCTAGTAAGTGGTGAGGTCTGGATCTGAACCCAGGCAGCTGACGAGACTGTCCTCGGCTGCCTCTCAGTGCATGGCGAGCGTCCTGTGAACAGTCGCTAAGATAAAACCCAGCCCTGAGCACCTCCGCTGGGACCACACAACTGCTTCTGATTCTCCGGGGGAGTGTGAGGGGAGAAAAGACCCTCACACAAATGCCCCCACCCCCCACCACGCACACACAAAGAAGCCAGGCTGGGCAGGAAAGACGCTTCAAACCAAATGTCTGGACAAAGGAAAGACTGGGCTGGTGGAGGGGAACCGAGAAGGGCTCATGGAGGGTACTGTGGTGGTGAATGAGAAGGACCCACAGAGTCCCACAGGCCCAGCAGTGGGGCGGGTGGGGAGGGCAACAGCGTGCTTCTGGGCCTAGGGGCAGCAGAGAGACAAACGTGCATGATTCCACGCATAGGAAATACCAAGAATAGGCACACTCACAGGCAGGTGAGAGCTGGGGAGAGGCCAGAAATGGGAAGTTATTATTTAATGGGTACAGAGTTTCTGTTTGGGGTGATGCACATATATGAGAAATGGTGGTGATGGTTGTACAACATTGTGAATAGAATTAATGCCAGTGACTGTACACGTCAAAATGGTTAAAATGGGGCCAGGCACAGTGGCTCACGTCTGTAATCCCAGCACTTTGGGAGGCTGAGGCGGGCGGATCACGAGGTCAGAAGATCGAGATCATCCTGGTTAACATGTTGAAACCCTGTCTCTACTAAAAATACAAAAAATTAGCCGGGTGTGGTGGCGGCGCCTGTAGTCCCAGCTACTTGGGAGGCTGAGGCAGGAGAACGGTGTGAACCCGGGAGGAGGAGCTTGCAGTGAGCAGAGATTGTGCCACTGCACTCCAGCCTGGGTGACAGAGAGAGACTCTGTCTCAACAACAACAACAAAAGGTTAAAATGGCAAATTTTGTGTTATATATATATTTGACGATAATTTCTTTTAGCAGTGGCAGAGGAGGTGAAGCCACGGGGCCTTGACGCTGTCAAGGTCTCAGGAGCCCTCCTTGCTGCGCCGGCCCCTGCTGCAGAGCCCGTCATCAGAAGAAAGTGATTTTTTTCCTTTGGGTTCTGACAGTTAAGGCCCTGGTGCCTCTTGATGGCAATCAGAGGGACTGGAAAACTCACTCTCTGCCTCATTCCAACACTACCTACATGTGGGACCCTCCCTGGGCCTCCTGGCCTGCAGCCTGGGGTCTCCAAGCCACCTCGGGGCCTTCCATCCCATGCTCTGCCCGAGCCCTGAGCGGCCCTGTTGACTTGGGACATGTGCCCCTTGGCTTGGCAGGGCTGCTGCTTCTCCCTTTCCATCTCATTGCTTCAAGCACAGACCATTCCACAATCACAATGTATTTACTTTCCCAAGCTGGGGATACCAAAGGGAAAACTGTGGTAGCAGGGTACAGTGTAATTAACGTGGAATGTACCAGGGGAACCGAGGACATGGCAGACAGACATCCGGTTCTCAAACAACCACTTGCTGTTGAAGAGGGGCTATTTTCTCCTCTCCCTCTCCCTTCCCAAGAGATTAACATAATAAACCCTGAGAAATAAATAAACGTTCTCAGCTTCACACATACGAGGTCGACCCTGGCGCAGGTGCGTGGACTCACGTATGGGGTAGCAGCTGGACAGCCATGATCTGTGTCCATCACCACCCAGGCATCATGACCACAGAGAGACACATTTAGCACATACATTACAGCGCCACCCAAACCAGCGCCACCATCTGGGGCCTGTGCTGTCAGCCTGGACACAGTCAAGTCAGCTGAAAGTAAAATCCATTCTCCATAATAAAGGTGTTCACAAGCCCCTTTCCCTGTGCAAGTTAGCAATTCATCTGATGAAGAATTAAATGCAGTAACTGGGCTGGGCGCGGTGGCTCACGCCTATAATTCCAGCACTTTGGGAGGCTGAGGCGGGTGGATCACGAGGTCAGAAGATCGAGACCATCCTGGTTAACACGTTGAAACCCCGTCTCTACTAAAAATACAAAAAAATTAGCCGGGCGTGGTGGCAGGTGCCTGTAGTCCCAGCTACTTGGGAGGCTGAGGCAGGAGAATGGCATGAACCTGGGAGGTGGAGCTTGCAGTGAGCGGAGATCGCGCCACTACATTCCAGCCTGGGTGACAGAGAGATTCTGTCTCAAAAAAAAAAAAAAAAAAAAAAAAAAAAAAATGCAGTAACTATATTTGAATCTTGTTCAGTGTAAAAGTTCTTAAGAAAAAGTTGTTTTTAAAGTGTAGCTTTAGTCAATAATTGGGATCTGTTTCTCACTGGGCACAAATGGAGGAAGAGAAAAACTCTCCCTGTCTTACTTAAAAAAGAAGACAGACTAAATACAGTACAATAAATACTATAGAATAAGTTAGTGGAAATCTGGAACTTCCAGTGCCTGCATGAAGCTGTCTGAGATCCTGCACCTGAAACCAATCTCCCCGCCACCACTGTTCCCCCTGCTTCATGCGACAGGCAAGGAGTGGCCCAGCCGTGTCTGTCCCTCCTTTACTCATCCGCTGTGGATGTCTGATGGCTAGATGGACACGGCTGGTTTCCTATTGGTCTCCGAATCTCCTGCCTCCACACCTAGCACGGCGTCCTATCTGGGAAAGTGTGGCCTATATGTTATGGGAGCCAGGTACAGCATGGAGTTTTGACCCACCAGAGCACTGGACAGTGTGCTTTAGCCAGGACAAGGAGGGACACATTTAGCACACACATCACAGCCCCTCCCCCAGAAGGCAGGCATCTGCACAGTCTTCTGCCCTGGCGTCAGGCTGATGTCATGCTCCTCAGCGCCTACAGAATTCATGTCACCTTAGCCCAACACATAAGGCTCCTGGTGATGTGGCCTCAACCCCTGCCAGCCTCCTCCTCCTCTCTCCCTGGCACTCTCCCCAGCATTCTCCCCTGTACTCCACCCAGACCCAAGTTCCTGGGTCTGCACATGCTACCCTCACTGAGGCTGTGGTGTCCTTCTCCCTCCTCGTCCACCAGAAAACTTCTTGTCACGAAAACCCAGCTCACAGGCCATGTCCTTTGTTCAGCTCCCTCCTCGCCCCCCAGGCCTTGGACTACGTCTGTGGTTGTGGTGTTTATACGGATCCTACATCCCTTTCTGTCCTATTAAACTGTGACTTCTTTGGGGACAGAGACTGTGTCTTTTTATATCGGATATCCCTGCTGCCTAACCCTGTGCCTGGCACAAAGCAGGGACTCAGTCCGAATTTACTGAAGCAAACTAGTCTAGACAGGTATATTTTCACTGTCCAACTGCAAGGATATAACTGGCCTTTTCCAAGACAGCTCTAGGTTCCACAGAGCAGCCCACAGCCAAGGCCTCTGCCAGTCTCTGTGAAGGGCTTCTGGCGCCATCCCAGCAGCTCCCAGCCTCGGTGCTGTAAGCCACAAAGCACCTCCCAGCACGTGACAGTGAGGCTATGACAAGTACATAATATGTCACCTTCAGAGATGCCAGGCCTCTTGCCAGTGCTGTGCCATCCTTACGGAGCTTGGACAGGTACCCCCAGCTTGAATGTTCTACTTAATTGATTGGGAGCAATTAAGGAGAACATGTACTACTTAATTAAACACTGTACCCCCACTGCCACCTGCATCAAAATCTCTTAAATCACATCAGGAAAAAGCAGAATCTCTCTGGCTGGTTAGTATCTTCACTCTCAGGGCATCATGACGATGAAATGGGTAAACACATCCTCTTTTGCAAAACCATTTCCTTCCCATTTATTACTTTTTCTAGAAATGCACACAACTGCTATCACTTTAATAAATATTTTAAAACATTAGTAAGTCCCCAGGACATTCCTTTTGTATACTACATATTTCAGTGAGATTTGGATAAAATATGGTAGTTATACACGTAGCTCTAATTATTTCCTAAATGAAAATGATAACATCTGGCCCCTTTTAAAGATGAAATATATGAAATTGGGATATAGCAAAAAATATACCTGAGCCGGGTGCTGTGGTGTATGCCTGTTATCCTAGCTACCTGGGAGGCTGAGGCAAAAGGACTGCTGGAGCCCAGGGCTTTATGTCCAGCCTGGGAAACGTAGTGAGACCCTATCTCTATTGAAAAAAAAGGGGGGAGAGGGGAAGGGAGGGGAGAGAGGGGAAGGGAGGGGAGGGAGGGGAGGGAAGGGAGGGAAGAAAGAAAAAGAAACAGAGAAAAAGGAAGAAAGAGGAAAGGAGGAAAGGAGAAATGTAAGGAGGAAGGGAAGGGAAAGGGAGGGGAGGGGAGGGAAGAGGGGAAGGAAGAGGGGAGGGGAGGGAGGAGGGAGGGGTGGAGGTGAGGGAGGGGGGAGAGGAGGGAGGGGGGAGAGGAGGGGAGGGAGTGGGGGGAGGTGAGGGAGGGGGGAGGGGAGGAGGAGAGGGGAGGGGGGAGAGGAGGGGAGGGAGAGGAGGGGAGGGAGTGGGGGGAGGTGAGGGAGGGGGGAGGGGAGGAGGAGAGGGGAGGGGAGGGGGAGGAGGGGGGAGGGGAGGGGAGGGGAGGGGGAGGAGGGGGGAGGGGGGAGGGGAGGGGGGGGAGGGGAGAGGAGGGAGGGGAGGGGGAGGAGGGGAGAGGAGGGAGAGGAGGGGGAGGAGGGGGGAGGGGGGAGGGGAGGGGGAGGAGGGGGGAGGGGGGAGGGGAGGGGGAGGGGAGGGGAGGGGAGGGAGAAAAAGAAAATTGTCTGGTATATCTGAGTCTCCATTTACCAACAGAATAGAATGAATGTCTTCTGAATTCTATATAAGGTATACGACATGATATTTTGAAATACACAGGTAATGAAATGGTTACAATAGTCAAGCAAATTAACATATCCATCAACTCACATTGTTACTCATCTTTGTGTGTGTGGCAAGAGCACCTAAAACAAACTCTTTTCGCAAAATGCCTGAATACAATATTATAAATGACAGCCCTCACGTCACACACGAGCCCTCTAGACCCGTCCATCCCACACGTCTGCTATGCCGTATCCTCTGACTGGCATCTCCCCATTTCCTCCCTCACCCTCGCCGTGGTAACCATCATTTTATTCTCTACCGCTGTGTATTCAACTTTTCCTCTTTTTAAAAAGATTCTACATATAAGTGAGATCATGCGATATATTTTTTTTCTGCGTCTGGCTTATTTCACTTAGCAATAATGTCCTCCGAGTTCCATCCGCCGTGGCAAATGGTATGACTCCTTCTTTTTAAAGGCTGAGTAATATTCTGTTTTGTGTGTGTGTGTCTGTGTGTGTGTGTTGTATGTTACAACTTCTTTCTCTATTCATTTATCAACAGACATTTAGGTTCTTTCCGTATCTTGGCTACTGTGAATAACGTTGCCGTGAGCACGGGAGGGCAGTTATCTTTACGAGGTAGTGATTTCATTTCCTTTGGGTCAATGCCCAGAAGAAGGACTGCTGAGTCATACAGTAGTTCTAGTTTTATTTCTTTAGGAATTTCCATATTGTTTTCCATCATGGCTGTACCAACCTATATTCCTACCAATGGTGCAGCATGCTGGGGTTCCCTCTTCTCCACACCCTCGCCAACAGTGGCTATCTCTTGTATTTCTGACGATGGCTATTCTATCACGTGTGAAGTGAGAATGACTGTTTTCTGATTTTGCCAGATTTTTATATGTCTAAGGAATTAACCCCGCACTGCCAGCCTGCACTGAACGGGGAGAAGTGGCGGCTCACGCTAGTAACAGTCAGTGCTGTGGGGGGCAGATAAAAGCGAGCCTGGGAACCCTGGACGGAAATGCTGATTTGCTCTAGATAAGAGACTGGAATTCCAGGCCATGAGGCTGGGCCTAGTTTAGTTAATGCTGGCCACTGGTGGTTCTGTTACAGAAAAACAGGAGTCCAGGAATGCACCCCCACACCAGTGACCTGCGTCCATCACCCCACACCAGCGGCCTGCGTCCACCTCTTCTGCATTCGTTAGAGGCTGCATGGGCCTAAATCATACACATTCAGAACCTAGAAAGAATCTGTGTAGGTAAAACAAGAGAGAAATTAATTTTAAATAGGAAAATGTTCTTTGTCTTTTGAAGCCCTTTAAAGGCCCTTACATTCACTGTCACTGTGCCTTTACCCAGACTCAGATAAATGACAGAAGAGGTGCTGTTCTGTGAGGCCTTTAGAATCCATCAAGGGGAAGTCGCTGGGCAAGGGGAATGAAATTCAGGCCCTGAGAAACTCGGGAAAAAAAAAGTTAGAGAAACAATGCAATCTTGTCAGGTGACCAATTCCAAGTGTGTCCTTTGACCTCATGGAATAAAAGACAGTCCCTGGCATAACTCAGAAAATACTAGCTGGGGTCATATGCTTCTGATTACTGGGAAAGGCCAGCACAGGCTGAGAGTCCCTATGCTCCCGCCTCACCCTGTGGCCTCTCCAACGAGGAGAGAAAGGTTTGACGCACTAGAAGTTCATCACTTTAAGTCTGTCTGGAATTCTGAATACATTTTCCTATAACAACTATTTCTAACTGGTGTTTGGGCACCTTTTTAGACATTACATACAGATGGACCCAGAGTTTAGAATGGGAACAATGGGGAAAGGAAAACGGGAGATCGGGCCCATGTATCTACCGATGAGCAGAGGCCCTTTGGGAGCACACACCTACTGTGACAGGGATGAGGGCTCCGTGTGTGTGTGTGTGTGTGTGTGTGTGTGTGTGTGTGTGTGTATTTTATGAGAGGGCAGGTGCCATGAGAGGAAAACAAGGCTCTAGGAACAGAAACAGAAGTATAAAGAAGTGGTTCAAAGACAAGAAGTACCAAGCAGAGGAGATGGTTCTGAGTCCCAATCATTCCTCAGCTTAAGCTCTTCTTTCTACAATACTTCACTTCCCAGGCAGGAGTGCCCGGGTGAGCAGTTCCCCTGCGGGGAGGGGGTGGGGCAGCAGTGGACTCTTGCTGCCTGCTGGGAAAGGGTGTGTGAGACTCAGCCACTTGCACGACCACGTGTTCACCCAGCAGGGGATCACAACCTCAAGCTCCCAGAGCGCAAGGCAGCGGGGACGAGGCGGGGACCTGGGAGATCCAGAGAGCGTGGCATGACCACCTGAGAGAGGCTGCTGCTGCTCAGCTGAGGCCAGGGGTTCTGGAGAAAAGGCAGGCCTAGCATCGTCCTGACCTCTGAGTTTTAAAGGAAAGCTACGGAATACCTTGATTTTAAATGCTGGCAACTAATACAAAGTAACAACAACAACAAAATGCTACAGGCAAAAACAAAAACAAACAAAACCCCACACCAAAAACCCTCTTCTGTCTGGTCTGTGGAATATCAGTTTGCAGTCCCTTTCCCACTGTCTACAGTTAGAATAAACCATTTGGTTCTTTGATTCGCAAGTCTAGCGACAAGCCAGAATCACTTTGGGTACATGGTCAAAACGCAACTTTGGAGACCAACAGTATCGGGATGCCTGGGACAAGGCCTGAGAGCCTGTCTTTTGAGGCGCCCTGGGGATAGCGGTGTGGCTGCGCCGCATATGGAAACCACTGGCTGGTTTGTATTTCACCCATATAACCAACTGCTCACTAGTGTTTCACACCTCTAAGTTCATAATGATCAAATAATATCACAAGAATAATCAAATGATAAAACCACAAAATATGCTGACCCCATGGATAGGAAAGAGGTGAATGTCAAGGGGACCTGGGACACAGCCAAGTGTGTGAAAGTGTGTCTTATCTAAATGGTTTATGAAAAATTAAAACTCTATAATATATAATCATATGTTTTAACAGATGAATTTTCCCTCTACTAAATCTTTGAGTAAAACTGACTCTTCAGGAAAATGCAGTAAGCTTTGATCCTCTGACTGGAGAGTACAACTGTTCCCAGGATATTCACCAAAGTTTCAGAAAAACAGACATATCTACACACCATATCATCTCGTTTGACTTACGCCCAAAGGCAAAGGGCCACGTGAAGTCCACAGTAGGACTCAAGCGCAAAGTCAACAGACTTTTATTTAAACTTCTGTTCAAAAGTATGTGAGTGTTGAAAGTGTGTCAGATGGTGGAGAAAATGACATAATAAGAGGAAATTGTCGTTTAACAACAGAGTCCATCCCTGAATGCTCCAGCCAAGTCTGCGCCTCCGCGTCCACTCACGGAGCCACCGACCAGTGATTTGGAGACCTGTTTCAACTATCAGCGGGGACCAAGGGATCCCTGAGCCAGATCTACACCGTGGCAGAGCCCCCCGGGTCATTTTGCCACTGTCGGTGAAACTGTGAGGAAACCATGGTATTATTTCCGGCCTCCCTGCGCTTCCCTCTCTCCTTTCCTGGTGACGTTTCCAGCTGTCACCAGCATTCCACGGCTGGCTTCTTATTCCCCACCGTCCCTTACTTTCATATCATCACTTCTTAGTAAGCCTAAAGCCTTCCCCTTTCCTGTATTATTTACTTCTGGTTAACTTCGGCAGCATTTCACTGACGCGTAGCATTTAACTATTGACTTGAACACCATAGGTATTGCTTCTTATGGAAAAAGAATAAATTAAACGTGGTCTCTTTATGTTAAAGTGCCCAAATTGTTATGATTAATACAGTTACCAATCAATAAAGTTACTTTATATGATCACTCTGAAAAAAACAATAAAACCTCTTTGTGGAAGCCCAGTACACTGTCATTCTGTCATTCACTAGTGTTCTCGATGGAGAGCCGCTCTTGCTGTGCTGTGTCGTTTTTGATGGAGAGATGCTCTTTCTCCGCACTCC
This sequence comes from Symphalangus syndactylus, assembly GCF_028878055.3. Lineage (NCBI taxonomy): Eukaryota > Metazoa > Chordata > Mammalia > Primates > Hylobatidae > Symphalangus > Symphalangus syndactylus. The sequence continues at coordinate 96,837,557 of NC_072439.2, forward strand.
CACCTAACCCTCACCCCCAACCCCCTAAAAGGTTCTGGCCCCAGCATGGCCCCGCACACACCCTCTCTTACTGGACTCGCCCCTTCCCCTCTCCTGGGCCTCAAGGTGGTGTCTACGCCGGGCTCGCTGGAACCTTCCAGGGCTCATTGATTCTGGGCTGCGGTGGGAGGGCCCTGAGTTCTTAGACCCGCGTGCAGATCCTGCCGCGACACAGGCGAGACCCCTGCTGGCGAAGCGCGGAACTGCAGGAACGCCGCGGCAGGGAGGGCCGCAGAGCGGGAGGGACCTGGGGCGCCCCCAGCAGAGAAGCCGGGGTGGGGGGCTGGCCACCCATCAGGTCCTCAGGAGCCAAGCCCTCTTCCACACTTCTTTCACCACTGTCTTCAGCTGCCACCTCTGCCTGCCTCAGAACCGTCAAGCTGTCTGGCTTCCGTCCTAAGACCCTGAGACAGAATGGAACCCTGGACACTGACCCTCCTAGGCCAAGGCCAAATTCTCCAAAACACCCCCCAGAGGTGGGGGTGAGGTGGGAGGAAAGTAAGACACTTGGAGGTCTGGACATCGCGCCAAGCATCCCACAGACGACAGATAAACGGCTCCCGGATGGTAATACAATCAGAGGCTCCACAGAGTCTTTTTCTGTTCGTAACGGGATTAGAAAATAAAAATAAATCCCAAACACAGAGAGGCACCTGCCCTTTGCCTGGTGGAACGGAGAGCTCTCATTTTGTTTTGCCCAGAACGACTTTCATTTACAGCTTCACTTCAGCCAGACAAAAAGCTGAGTCCAGACGCCCTTCAAAAAGAAGAGAGGTGGCCAGGTGCGGTGGCTCACGCCTGGAATCCCAGCAGTTTTGGAGGCTAAGGCGGGCGGATCACCTGAGGTCGGGAGTTCGAGACCAGCCTGGCCAAGATGGCAAAACCCCGTCTCTACTAAAAATACAAAAATTAGCTGGGCGTGGTGGCGGGCGCCTGTAATCTCAACTACTCAGGAGACTGAGGCAGGAGAATTGCTTGAACCCAGGAGGTGGAGTTTGCAGTGAGCTGAGATCGTGCCACTGCACTCCAGCCTGGGCAACAAGAGCAAAACTCCGTCTCCAAAAAAAAAAAAAAAAAAGAAGAAGAAAAAAGAAGGAAGAAGAAAGAAGGAGAAGGAGAAGGAGAAGGAGAAGAAGGAAGAGGAGGAGGAGGAGGAAGAGGAAGAAAGAAAGAAGAAAGAAGAAGAAAGGGGGGCCGCAAGTGCCAGGGGGGCAAACCTAGCAAGAACAGTCAGTATTCTCCCCACTGTGACCCTGTCCTCCCTGCGCTTCCAGCGGGGATCCAGCCCCTCAGTGTTCGGAATCCTCATGGCCTCATGAGGCCGTCTTGGTAGAGACACCACCTCGTTTCTTAAATGAGGAAAATGGAGACTCCCACGTGGAGGCATCACCCGCCCAGGCTTCCACACAGTGGGGCCCTTCCTCCAGTCAGCTGCTGGCCAGTGCTGAGGAGGGTCCCTGCACACAACACAACCCATTTCATCTGGCCAACACAACTCTGACGTCATTCGGCTCTCACGCAGTTGAACCGTGTCAGATGAGATGTGGCTGGAAACCTCCCTCTAGCTGTATGCCTCTCCCACCACTCCCCATAGGGGGGTCTGGCCTTTCATCTTACAGAGAGACCTAGGTGACCTGCAGAGACAACCCTGGGTCACCTGAGCTGCAAGTCCCAGTTCTGGGCCTGGCCCGCAATGTTCACATATTCTTCCATCCATTCTTTTTTCCTTTACTAAACATAACTGCATGTTACAACCAGCTAGGCATAAACATTAATTAGAAATGCAAACCACCATACTGATAAAAACATGCAGAAACCCTATGAACCAGCAGCATAACTGGGAACTTTCTCAAGAGCCTTCAACTCTTATCAAACTGCTAACTCTTGTTTTATTCGAGACTTAGTAGCATCTTCCTAGTTTTTTAGAAAATTGATTTCCTGTCTGTAAAATACACATTCGGAGTAAAAAATCTGGAAAACTTTACAAATGGTAATGAAAAAACAACACATATACAGTCATGCATCGCTTAACAACAGAGTTTGCTCTGAGAAATGCATTGTTAGGTGATTTTGTCTTTGTGTGAACACACAGAGTGACTTCCACAAACCTAGATGGTATCGCCTACTACACACCTGGGCTGTACGGTGGAGTCTGCTGCTCCTAGGCTACAAACCTGCACGGCATGTTACTGTACTGAATACTGTAGGTGCCTGTAACACGATGGTATCTGTCTATCTAAACATATCCAAACATGGAAAAGGTACAGTAATAATATGGTATTATAATCGTACGGGACCACCATCATATATTGACCAAAATGTTATGCAGCATGTGACTGTAACTCAATTTCACTCTCCCCCTCCACGAAGCTAGAAAGTAAATCCAAGAATGTCCTTACAACACCATACTGTTAACATCACGTCCCACGCAGTGGCTAGAAATAATAATTAAGGCAGCTATCATCTTGTGAGGTAAGCCCTACGTCAGAGCTTTACCTGTATTTTCTTTAGTTCTCACAAAAACCCCAAAGGTATTATTATTTCCAATAGATTGATAAAGCAGTGAATTCTCAGGAAAGTGAACTCGAAAGGGGCAGAGCCAGGACTGTTACTCACCCAGTCCAGCTACCCCCAGAACTCATGCTCAGCATTCCTCCAGATTCTCTCTCTTCATTGCTTGCAGATCTCCACTCTTGAACAGGAGCATCATTTTAAGGAGGGCACAGGCAAGGTACTTCCACAGCAGAGGCCGACAGCCCAGCAGCGCCTTCATTATAGCTGAACACCTTGAGGCACACTCTTGAGAAGGCGGAATAACCAGGCCTGGCTCTCCCAAGCCAGCGGGGTGTGTGTGTGTATGGTGTGTGTGTGTGGCGTGAGTGTAGTGTATGTGTGCATGTGGTGTACGTGTGCATGTGTATGGCGTGTATGTGGTATATGTGTGCGTGTGTGTGAGGTGTGTGTGTGTGGTGTATGAGTGTGCATGTGTGTGGTGTACGTGTGTGCGTGTGTGTGTGTGTATGTGGGTGGGGTGTGTGTGCATGGTGTGTGCATGGTTGTGTGTGGCATAGGAGTGCACATGTGTGTGTATGTGTGCGTGTATGGTGTGTTGTATGAGTGTGTGTGGTGTCTGGTGTGTGTGTTGTATGAGTGTGTGTGGTGTCTGGTGTGTGTGGTGTATGAGTGTGTGTGGTGTGTGGTGTCTGTGGTGTATGTGCATGTGTGTGGGTGAGGTGTGTGGGTATATGGTGTATGAGTGTGTGGGGGGATATGTGTGTGTGGTGTATGAGTGTGCGTGCATATGTGTGTGTGTGTGAGGTGTATGTGTGTGGATGGGGGTGTGTGCATGGTGTGGGGTTGTGTGTGGTGTATGAATGAGCATGTGTGTGTGGTGTGTGCATGTGTGTGTGGTGTGTGTGGTGTATGAGTGTGTGTGGTGTGTGTGTGGGTGAGGTGTGTGTGGTGTATAAGTGTGTGGGTGGTGTGTGTGGTGTATGAGTGAGCATGTATGTGTGGTGTGTGCATGTGTGTGTGAGGTGTGTGGTATATGAATGTGTGTGGTGTCTGTGTGGTGTGTGTGGTGTATGAGTGTGTGTGTGGTGTGTGTGTGGGTGGTGTGTGTGGTGTATGTGTGCGTGTGTGGGTGAGGTGTGTGTGGTGTGTGTGTGGTATATGTGTGTGTAGTGTGTGTGGTGTTTAAGTGTGTGTGTGGTGTATGTGTGTGTGAGATGTGGTGTATGTGTGAGGTGTGTGTGTGAGTGAGGTGTGTATGTGGTGTATGTGTGCATGGTGTGTGGTGTATGTGCATGTGTGTGGTGTATGCGTGTGGTGTATAACTGTGTGTGGTGTATAGTGTGTGTGTGGTATATGTGTGTGTGGTGTAAAAGTGTGTGTGTGGTGTGTGGTGTGTGTGTGTGTGTGGTGTGTGGTGTGTGTGAGGTGTGTGTATGTGGGTGGGGGCAGGGTGATATTTATTTTCCAAGGCTGCCATGACAAAGTAGTACAAACCGGTTTGCTAAAACAGCAGACACTGTCTGCAGTCCTGGAGGCTGGAAGTCTGAGAGCATGAGTCGGCAGGGCTGGATCCCTCTGAGGGCTGCGAGGCAGAGCCTGTTCCAGGCCGCTCCCCTAGCTTCTGGTGGTTTGCTGGCAATCTTTGCCATTCCTTAGCACGCAGAAGCAAAGTCGTGATCTGCCTTCTCCTTTACGTGATGTTCCCCCTGTGTGAGTGTGTCTGTGCCCAAATTCCTCTTTTTATAAGAACACCAGTCATACTGGATTAGGGTCGACCATGAGGACCTCATCTTAACAGTTGACATCTGCAACGACCCTATTCCAAATAAGGTCACATTCTGAGGGAGTGGTGGTTAGGGCTTCAGCATATGAATTTTTGAGGAACACATTCAATCCATAACAGAGAGGGGAGGTGGGGAGAGAGGCTGGATGGGGAGCAGGGGGAAAGGAGGTGGGGAAGAGGGTCTGGCTGGGCTGAGTGTGCTGGGCCTGTGTGTATCTCTCTGGCTAGGATGGCGCTCCAGGGGCAGGTGTCTGATGGTGCCCAGTGTGTCTCATGATGGGAGAATCTGTCACTGTGAACGTCTGTAAGCAGCAGGTACAGGGCACACTGATTGTGGCCAAGCTGAACGAGTATTATATAAGATCACTGGCCCACCCCTCTGCCACTGGCACTGACTCTTGAAGCCTATCTTTTCTCACAGAATCCCGCTGTCTTCAAGCTGGTAGGATTAACAGACAGACTTCTAATATATGCTGTCTTCACAGGGCCTTGAGGCTGTATTACCTCAGTTACAACAAAACAGAATTTTCAAAAATAGGAACTCAACTTAAAGATTTAAAATTGAGGTAAAGTGGCCTTCGGAAAAATATGTAAATACAAGATCGTTTGCTCGCCCCGATCGTGGAAGCTTGATTCAAATAGCACGTGCCTGCTCCACATGCAAAGTGAACATCCTGATTGCCTGTAATGCCTCAGGAACTCATTTCTTCTACACTTTACTTGGCATTACTGTCGCTGCAGAAATGTGCAAATGAGACGGCTGCTAATATCAATCAGAAAATTGGCATATACCAAATCAACTGAGGTGAGGACAAGATAGTTATAATTATTCTTAAAACCCACAAGACCATTTCTAGCCATCAGGAGGGCCCATGAACTAGGAAACTGAGGCTTGCTGACATCTCAGCGACACCTGGGCAAAAGGCTACTGGAATCCGGGTCAGGTTCTGTGAGCTGCCATGGCTGAACACTGGGCAAACACGGGTTTCACTGATGCTTTGGCGTTCGCAGGCCCCAGAAGATCTGTCCACACTGATCCACTCTGCTCAGTTCTGAGGCAACTCGGGGCAGGGCCATCAAGCCCACCCACCCCAGCAAGGACTGCACGTGCGTGCGTGTATGCACACACGCAGCTCCCAGCCCCGGGTGTTGGGAACAGCTGGATGAAACAGTGCACACACACACGCATGCACACATGCAGCTCCCAGCCCCAGGTGGTGGGAACAGCTGGATGAAGCAGTGCACGCATGCACATACACACACACCCTCATGCACACAAGCAGCTCCCAGCCCCAGGTGGTGGGAATAGTTGGATGAAGCAGTGCACACACACAAACGCATGCACACACACAGCTCCCAGCCCTGGATGGTAGGAACAGCTGGATGAAGCAGTGCGTGCGCACGCACACACATGCATGCACACACACGCACACACACCCACACACACCCACACGCATGTGCACACAGCCACACGCATGCACACACGCATGGACACGTGTGCACACAGAGCCCCCAGCCACCAGCCCCAGGTGGTGGGAACAGCTAGATGAAGCAGTGCACACATGCACACGCACACACGCATGCACACGCACATGCACACGTGTGCACACACACCCATGCACACATGCAGCTCCCAGCCCCAGGTGGTGGGAACAGCTAGATGAAGCAGTGCACACATGCACACACACACACACGCACATGCACACGCATGCACACATGTGCACACACACACCCGTGCACACACACCCCCATGCACACATGCAGCTCCCAGCCCCGGGTGGTGGGAAGAGCTAGATGAAGCAGTTCCCACACGTGTGCACACACGCATGCACACACGCACACACACCCACATGCATGCGCACACACCCACACGCATGCACACACACACGGACACGTGTACACAGAGCCCCCAGCCGCCAGCCCCAGGTGGAAACAGCTAGATGAAGCAGTGCACACATGTGCATGCACACACACACATGCATGCGCACACACGCACACATCCACACGCATGCACACACACACAATGTGCGCACACACACCCCCATGCACACACGCAGCTCCCAGCCCCGGGTGGTGGGAACAGTTAGATGAAGCAGTGCACACACGCACGCACACACACATGCGTGCACACACGCGCACACATCCACATGCGTGCACACACGTGCACACATCCACATGCATGCACACACACAATGTGTGCACACACACCCCCATGCACACACGCAGCTCCCAGCCCCGGGTGGTGGGAACAGTTAGATGAAGCAGTGCACACACGCACGCACACACACATGCGTGCACACACGCGCACACATCCACATGTGTGCACACACACGCACACATCCACATGCATGCACACACACGCACACATGTGCGCACACACACCCCCATGCACACATGCAGCTCCCAGCCCCGGGTGGTGGGAATAGTTGGATAAAGCAGTGCACACACACACACATGCACACACGCAGCTCCCAAGCCCCAGGTAGGAACAGCTGGATGCAGCAGTGCGTGTGTACACACACACACACACCCATGCACACATGCAGCTCCCAGCCCTGGGTGGTGGGAACAGCTAGATGAAGCAGTGCACACACACATGCACACACACGCACACATGCACGGACACATGCACGCACACACACACACACACACACAGCTCCCAGCCACCAGCCCCAGGTGGTGGGAACAGCTGGATGAAGCAGTGCGCACATGCGTGCACACACATGCACACACATCCACACGTGTGCACACATGCACACGCACACATGCGCACGTGCACACACACCCCCATGCGCCCACGCAGCTCCCAGCCCCGGGTGGTGGGAATAGTTGGATGAAGCAGTGCACACACACACATGCATGCACACACGCAGCTCCCAGCCCCGGGTGGTAGGAACAGCTGGATGAAGCAGTGCACGCATGCACACACACACACCCCCATGCACACAGGCAGCTCCCAGTCCTGGGTGGTGGGAACAGCTGGATGAAGCAGTGCACACATGCATGCACACACAGGCATGCACACACACGCACACACGCATGGACACATGCACGCACACACACACACACAGCTCCCAGCCACCAGCCCCAGGTGGTGAGAACAGCTGAATAAAGCAGTGCACACACGTGCGCACACACACGCACACACATCCACATGCATGCACACACGCACACACATGCATGGACATATGCATGCACACACAGCTCCCAGCCCCCAGCCCCAGGTGGTGGGAACAGCCGGATGAAGCAGTGCACACACACACACACACGCATGCACACACGTCCACACGCATGCACACACGTGCACACCACACACACGCAGCCCCAGCCCCCAGCCCCGGGTGGTGGGAACAGCTGGATGAAGCAGTCAAGAGAACATGGGTTTCAAAATCCAATCTGGGTTTCAACTGCAGCCATGCCCCTCACTCGCTGTGTCATCCCAGGCAAGCTGCTGCTCTTCTTTGAGCTTCAGCTTCCTCCAAGATAGGAATATTAATCCATACCTAGAGGCTGTGTGAAGATTAAACAGTATTTCGTATGAGGAGCCCTTGCACAGAGCCTGGCAAGAGCCACTCCTTGGTCAGTGGACCTTCCCGTCCTTTCTCCCTTCCACAGTAAGGATGGAGACGTCTCAGGAGAACATCTGCAACTGATTTGGCCCCAAGTGCAGGATTGTCACGGAGGTGAACACCTAGTGGGAGCTCGGAAAAACCCCAGTTTCTGACACTATCTTCGACGAGCCAGGGAGTTGGGAAAGCTTGGGCGGGGAGTGGTGTACTAACGTATATTAACACTTACTACGAGGCAGGCACCGTTCCAAGAAGCTGACATGTTTTAAAGAATCTTAATTCTCAGAACATCCCTGTGAGTAGGTGGTACGCTTATCCTTAACATAGGGGGAAACTGAGGCACAAAGAGGTTTAGTGGTTTGTCCAAGGTCACAGGGCTATTAGTGGAGCCAGGACCTGAACCCAGGCAGGGTGAACCCAGCACTCACGGTCTTTTTTGTTAGAATCCTTTTGCTCTTTCATCAGTTTTGGATTTCCCCTCTGTTTCTTGAGCTTCTTGCTTTACTTTTTAGCCATCACTCCACAAACACCTACTCGGAGCCAGGCCTGGGAATGCAGAGCTTGGCTGAGGGAGCCTGCACAGCACCCACAGGACCAGGCAAAGAGGCGGAAAGAGGTGTGGCCAGGAGAAAGGGGTGTGGCCAGGAGAAAAGGGTGGAAACGAGCCCTGGGCATTCTGATAGGGCCAGAGGGTGCTCCTGAGGCTGGCGGGCAAAGAATGCTATGAAGAAGGGGTGTCTGAGTTGGCCATGAATGACAGAGAGGATTTCTCAAGGTAGAGATGGGTGAAGAGAAAGAAGTCCCTCCAGGTGGCAGGAATAGTGCAAGCAAAGATAAGCAGGTGAAAGCTTGGCACAGCACCTGGGAGCCATGAGTGCCCAATTTGGCTACAGCGTACTGAGTCAGTGCCAGGTCACGAACACCTTGAGTGCCAGGCCCCTGGGTTGAAGATTCTGAATGCATTCCAAGATTCAATTAAGAAAGCAGGATGATCTGCCCGTGATTCTGCCCATTCATGGTGGCAGCCAATCATCCTGCAACAACTGTGCCCCAGTCCACATGCTTCCTGGGAAAGCTGCATGGGGTGGCCCCCTTCTTGCTCCTCCACATGGAGCCCTGAACTCAGCTGCCCAAATTTGTTTCTCCACAAAGTAGAGCCACACTGTTGCCCCCAAAATGGAGGATCTGCAGGGCCAAGGAATGGCTGCCTGGAGAGCCGGGAGACACGGGGCATCACCAGTCTCCTCCCACCTGCATTGAGCGTCTTTTCATTTCATTCCATGTACTAAATAAGCTATTTTGAGCACCTGCTCTGTGTACGGTCCTGTGCCTGGGTCCCATGAGACCCAAATCATTGTCATTTCTCCAGCACTTGAAACACATCTGTCCACCTACACCCACAATCACGTTATACAACCATGTCATCAACAAGAGTGTTCTTACTAAAAAGTTCCTGCTAATGACAGTGCTTTCTTTACACGTTTAATTACGAAGACCAGGACTGCACACAAAATCCTAATGACCCAAATGAACAGCACTTGATGTAGAAGGCAGCGTGGCTTTGCCCACATTCCCTGAACCTCTGTCAAGCTTGTCACTCTCAACCAGACAAAACTAAGTGAGAAAGAAACTGCTTTTGGAGCACGCAGGAAGGCAGCAGTCTTACATGCTTAGAAAAGCAGGGAGAAGTGAAGCCACTCCGTGGTCTCCTTGCTGGTGCAACGAGGCTGCCACCTGCGGAAGGTGCTAATGCCAAGTCTGGGAAGACACCGGGGTCGGCCTGGGTGCAGTCACTCCGGGGTGGAGGCTGAGCTTGGGAGTGTGAATGCCGCAGGCCTCACTCGTTCCACTTGTCAAAATCGTACCTAGCTGAGGTTGCACAGTTGGCTCCTCCCAAACCTCCCGTTGACCCTCCTCGTACTGAGAGGTTGGAACGAGGGAAACTAAGCTTCCCAGATGCCCAAGCAGCGAGAGCTCGGGACGTGAATCAAGTGCTGCGACTCGGGAACTAATGTGCTCACATGAGACGTGCCCAGTGAGAATGTGGCTTCTGGCTGTCATTGCTGGTTAGACAGTCCCAGTCACCTTGAACCCAGGTCGTGCTGCTGCTTCCTGAGTACCAGAAAAGCAGGGCAGTGGTGGTGATTTCTGTCCAAACTCCATAATCCTCAGACCTCAACTTAGACTGTTCATCCTTCAGCCTCCTAGACAGTCCAGGAATGGCTGTGGGCTGGCAACAGCTGCTTCTGAACTAGCCGGGAGTCCTTCAAAAGGCCCAGCCAGAAACCTGCCCCTTTAGCCCCTCCAACAATGCTGTAAGCACCTAATTCCAATAAGAAACTCCTTCTGCCTACACCACCTGGAGTGGTTTCTGCTTCCTACGCGATCGCTAGTTGAGAAACCCTGCCTGGCAAACCAAGCACGCGTGCAGGCTACAGGAGCCACAGTGGAAGTGGTTTGGAAAGCATAGCTGTTTACAGGAGAATCGGACGAGTCGCTTCATCCGGTGCAGAGCAGTAACCCCCTCGTCTGGCTCTGGCAGCACACCCTGTGTGCTCTCACCTGAGCTGAGGTGTTCACGGCCGACGTGGAGGAAGCAGGGCGGCAGGTGCAGGCCAGGATGGGGCCTCGGTTATCTAGAGAGTAACTGACAGTGCTTTGTCAGAGGGCGAGAGGATCTGATGAGGGCAGCTCTGTATGAAAACTGGAGGCGCTGAGGCTGTCCTCAAGCTCAGGAGACAAAGACCGAGGACAGGTGACAGGGATAGTGATAAGGGGCTTGGCCGCTCAGGAGATGGCAGGAAACTCAAGTCAGGCAGCTGAAGCATGCAGTATTTGCCACAAACGGAGTTGGGCTATCTAAAACAGGTTGTTTGCGTGGACTTGATGGGGCTGTAAGACGCAGCGACAGGGAGAAGCAGCTGGATTGGGGTGTGTTGAGCTTTCCTGTCACCCAAGGCAGAGGAGCGCTGTGTTCTGGTAGGTGACACGCACTATGAGATCTCAAGAGCAAGAGAAGGAAGGCATGCTACCATGAGCTGTCGAATCTACACCATGCTGGATCCATGGACACATCTACAACATTCTCAATTGCAGCAACATTTCTGGGCAAGTAAGTTCTAATTGTGTCTGTTTCCCCTCACAAATTCTAATCAGAATGCTTTAAGCCAATGCTTCTCCAATTTTAACGTTTCTGTGAATTATCTGGGGATCTCGTTAAAATGTAGATTCTGATTCAATAGGTCTGGGGTGGAGTCTGAGATTCTGTTTCTGGTCCCTGAACTACACTTTGAGTAGTGAGACTTGAAGCTTCAGAAACATCAGTCAAGATCTAAACTATTTACAGGTGCATTGCCGAGTGTCTGTTCCTTGTTTCATAGATGCAGCGTTCACTTCAGGTCTGGGGTGGGGTGTGAGATTCTGTTTCTGGTCCCTGAACTACACTTTGAGTAGTGAGACTTGAAGCTTCAGAAACGTCAGTCAAGATCCAAACTATTTACAGGTGCATTGCCAAGTGTCTGTTCCTTATTTCACAGATGCAGCGTTCACATCAGCAAGAAGTGAGGGAACTTGGCCCAGGAAACACAAGAGAGAGACAGTAGAACCAACCCACAGGACAACTTACCAGCTCTCACCGGCTTGCAACTCTATTTCCTGCTCTCTCCCTCACCCTGACCCTGAGACACTTGGGAGAATATGATTTAATTTCCCATTTCTGGGGACTCTAAAAACTGTGCAGAAGGGAAAGGGAAGGTAAGTCATTGAGGGCTGACCATCTCCAGGACCAGGTAAAGGCTGAGATGGAAACATACTTGCTTGCCTGCCTGACCCAGAAAGCCTTGTTCTCCTTTCTGGAACCCTGGGAGCAAAACGGGCAAAGGTCCCACAGGTGAGTGGGGGAAGAGCAATCCAGATGGCACATAATCCTCTACAATAATGCTCAGGCACACCGGGGTCAGAGAAATGAAACAAAGTAACAATGACATGTTCCTGCCCACCCACCAGCCCAGCCAGCACAAACAAGGAAATCACAACTAATGCTGCAGGGATGTGGAAACAGGTGCCTTCATGTACTATTAATGGAAGTGAGAATTGCTGTAGTTTATTGGGAAAACAATCTGGAAACATCCTATATATATATAGTACACACACACACACACACACACACACACACACACACAACCCCTTCAGCTCAGCACTCCTACTCTTGGGAATTTATGCCTGGGAAATAAAAGCACTAGCTCAGAAGGACACATACACACACGTGTCCACATGTACAAACGAGAATGTTTATGGGAGTCTTATTTATAAGTGAAAAAACTCGAGATAAAATGAATGCCCATCAAAGTAAGAATGCTGAATCAGATACGGGCCATCCATCCTATGGACTACATTAACGGAATGAAATAAGAGAAGCTTGTCAGTTAACTTGAGGGGTTTTTCTATGAAGTACTGATGAGCAAGAAAAGCAACATGCAGTAAATTTGATTCATATGATCTCATTTTTATAAAACAATTTTTAAAAACTTGTATATGTATCTATGCGTTGACGTGTGTCATAACTGTCTATGACTTTTATAAGCACAGATAAACATATGGGAGGATTCCAAGTTATTAAATGAGTTATTTGGTGTGGAGTAGGGGTCGGGGTAGCATGGAAACAAAGGGAAAAAAACCCATGCATCATCCCCTCTCTCTCACGCACACATGCATGCACACATCCAGGGAAAGAATAAGAACGAGGGGTCCCTGGCCGTCTTTCCCTCTGTGGTGCCTGCCCGGGGCTCAGCTCCTGTGGGTAGCCATCACTACAGAACACTATGGAGGGGACTAATTACATGCCAGTAAGTGTAAAGGTAAGTGGTCATCTCAGTGCCACTCAGCACTGGAGTTCCCATTCCCGGGCCCCTGGGCCACAGCCTCCCCGTGAGAATAACACTTGGAAATTTCCAGGAAGAAGAAATTCGCTCTGCTCAGGGCAGCATGTTCTACTTTTTGAAACGACTTTTTTGTGAGTTCTTTCTCACATGATGCTGAATTTCACCCCTTAACGCTACTACTCTCTGCTCCACGTCCTGCCCCCTAGAGCCACAAGGAACAAGTACATTTCCTGTCCCATATGAAGACAGAGATAATACCCCCATGGGCTTTCTCTTATCTTAACTAAACATCCCTGGTCCTGCCACCAGTGCTGAGCACTCATCTAAGGCATTTCCTGATGGTAGGTCAAGTTCTTACTCCTCCAGTGAGACACAGGGATTTTGATAATATGCAGGCGAAGACCCCAAATCTCCAAGCCTTCCCAAGGAACAAGTCAGCACTACCGCTGTCAGAAAAACTCTGAAGAAGATACAGAGCAGGGTGGGGAGGAAGGCAGTTTCAAAGGTCCTTCCAATTTCCTTAGGAGCCCCCTGGCCTGTGGCCACCACTAGTGTGACTACACGATGACTACCTCCCAGTTTCCACACCGGGCCCCCAGTGCATGTCACCGAGCTTGCCTGGCCATGACTTATGCAGGAAAGGCTGCACAGGTGACACCAGGTGTGGACAAGGCAGAAGGAACAGAAGACGAGGTTAGGCTCTGTGTCCTCGGGAAGGCAAAGGAACATCTTGGCTTCCTTGCAATCACCTTCTGAAGGGCTGTGGGCTGCGGCAGGGGCACTGGGCATTCCAAACTGGGGGAGAATGGAGCCTTCACAGACTTGCCATGGGCACCTATGCCCTAGGGGCATACACAAGGGACTGCAAAGGGAGGAATGAACCATGGTGAGTTGAACCTCATTAACGCGAAACCTACCAACCCAGAATTAGAGAGACCTGGGCCTGGAGTTGACCGCCCTAATCCCACAAACAGCTTTCATGGGTAAAAATAAGAGTACACAATGTTTCAGAATTCCCGAAGCAGGTGATGTAGTAAACTGTGGAAATGTAGTTCCCTGAAGGAGGAATCTTCAGTGGGGTTCTAAGAGCACTGCATTCCTCTGAGGCTCTGTCATTAGCTGTACATCAGCAGGCCAGTCACCTCTCTGCTTTGAGCCTCAGTTTTGTCTTTGGAAATAAGGCCAGGCGCGGTAGCTCATGCCTGTAATCCTGGCACTCTGGAAAGCCAGGGCGGGTGGATCACGAGGTCAGGAGTTCGAGACCAGCCTAGCCAGCACGGTGAAACCCTGTCTCTACTAAAAATACAAAAAAAAAAAAAAAATTAGCTGGGTGTGGTGGCACGCGCCTGTAACCCCAGCTACTTGGGAGGCTAAGGCAGGAGAATCACTTGAACCTGGGAGGTGGAGGTTGCAGTGAGCTGAGATCGCGCCATTGCACTCCAGCCTGGGAGGCACAGCGAGACTCGAGACTCCATCTCAAAAAAAATAAATAAATAAAAGGGAAATAACATATATATAGTGAAGCTGATATAAAAATCCAATAGGGGAAATCACATAAAACGACTATGTGACCTTAGATTGCTATATAAATATGACTTTATTGGTCCTGCTGAGGACAGGCAATGAAGGGTATCCAGTAAGGGATCTCGGTAGCCGGTATGAAATGAGTGACGGGGTGATAACATGAGCCACTTTTCCCAACAAGAAGACAGAAAGAACATGGATCAGAAACCAGGAAAGGATTAAAAGTGAATCAAGTGTAAACACACTCCTAGCCCAGGCCCCGCACAGAGTATACGGCCTGACACTGGAGCGACGGCTGGAGCTACATTCCACGACAATGAGCTGGATGCCCCCAGATGAGAGGAGGCCTCCAAGGGCTGTTTCATCCTCACTCCGCAGAACAATGCTGAGTCTCCCGAATGCCTCTTTTGTTCCATACGGCACAAACATCACAAACATCTTTTAACCACCCTGTGTTTTCCTAGCTGTTTGTTCTTTTCTCAAAGGTCCTAAGATCACAGAATCGTCTCCAAGAACAATAGCTGGGGAGCCTGTTCTGCAGTTGAAACAACAAGGTCAAGGGGTTTGTGGCTGAAGCAGGGAAGGCAGGGGGAGGTCAGGGGCTGGGCGGGGGGAGCAGCCTGTCCCTGCATTCCCTTGGGATGGGAAGTTCCCACTGGGCCCGCAGGATTCCTGCTCATGACGGGGGTACCGGCTGCCTGTCTCTAGGATCAGATTCCACTCAAAACTCACATGCTCTCTCTTTTCTCTCTGAAAACAAAAAGCTTAGATTTCTACTCTGTCTTCAGCCTAAGGCCTCTATCCAGGCTCCATGGACAAGATGATCTACTCAAAGGAGGGCAGAGCCTGGGTGTCCAGCAAAGGCCTCACCCCCACCCACACTGACACAGTAGCTGCCCCACCCTCCTGGGGGTGCCCCTCCCAACCCTACCACTGCCCTCTGCTGCTCAGATGCCCCTCCACCCCAGCCCCCATGGCCACAGAGAAAGAAAGCCTGGTAAAGAGCTTCAGGCTGGGCATGGAATCCTGGCTCCACCACATCCTGGCTCTGAGGCTGGCCTTGAACCATGTGTAAACCATCTGTGCCTCAGTTTTCTCATCTGGAAAATGGGAGTAATATTCCTATTGACCTTACAGCATTGCCATGAGGATTCAGTGACACTCCATATAAAGCAAGCATTGAGCACAGTGCCTGGCACAGGGTGCACCCCAATAATATTAACTAACATTATTATTCCTGTTCAGCTGTAGCAACAGAAACACACCTGTATTCCCCGTAACTATCGTTAGCATTGCTATTATCCCTGCAGTGTTCTCCTCGGATGGCTCCATGAAAAGTGCTTAGTAACTTCGAGAGTGAAACCCGTCTCATTCAGGATTCGGAGTCAGGATTTCCCTTCTCTGTGGTTCCGTCACCGAGCACCGACTCTGCGGGGTCCCGGAGGGGAAGACAAGGCAAGCTCAGGGCACCTGTGGAGCTGGAAGAGCACGGAGAGGGTGTGCGGCCTGGCTGGCACAGCTCCTGCATGTCATGCCAGCACCCACCCTGTTCCCAGACAGTCAGGGTTCCTAGGGCTTACTCCCCCAAACTCTCACCTGCAAATCAGGCTCACGGTGCTCCCCTACCTCCCTGGGGCTCACAGGCAGGAGAGTGTGAGGGTGTGTGACATGTGTTGGAGCTAAGATTACAGCTGGGTGGCCTGTGGGCCACACCTAGCCTGCTGCTGCCTCCTCCGTGAGCACCCCCACGCTCCCAGGGCCCAAACACCTGGGAACCAGAGCACACTGGCCAAGCCCTTGGAAATGCTGGATCTACCAAAGCCTCCCTGAGCTATAGGAAGGCCTTGGCCGCCCAGCCATTGAGAGGTCTGTCTTTTCACCCGAGGATGTGGTCTGCCCTCTACTCAGGCTACACCTCCTGAGGCCTTCCAGGTAGAAATTCAGCCAAGGACTGCCCCAGCGTGCGATTCAAAGGACAAGATGGTTGTGAGAGACGGGGTTCCCTCTTGTGCAGAAAGCCTTGGGTCGCTGCAGGCAGGATGGATGGAGAATGGCGCCCACGACCCGCATCTCTGCTCCTTTACCTCCTTTTGGCCTCCACGCCCTCCAGGATGACCTCCCATGACAGCGCGCCTCTAGACATTTTGCTCCCCTGCTGAATTCAGAGCCTCTGAAGGCTCCTCTTTGCTGCCTGGCCCCAGATGATGTTCTCATCTTTTCTGCCCCTACACCCCACTCTAAAACCTTCCTCAGTCACGTCGAGCATTCCCTGATCCCCAAACCTCCTCTGTACTTTCTAACCACTTGGGTTTGGAGCTAGCAAACATGCTGGTCCTATTCTGGAGAATGGCACCCAACAAGAAAGGCTGAGGGCCTCGTGCTGAGACTCTACAGGAGAAACTCGCCAGGTCGGGGGACTCAGGCAGCTTTATCCCAGCATCCTAGCCCTACCATCAACTGGCCCTGTGACCTGGGCAAGTGGCTACCCCTCTCTAGGCCTCAGGCTCCCCATCTATAATCCTGGGTGCTGACCAAGTCATCTCTAAAGGCATCGTCTAGCACCGGGCCTCCAAGAGAAAGCCCTGGGCCCTACACTGTCATCCTCCATTCCTCTTGTCTTAGCTCAAGCTATTACAACAAAGCACCACAGACTGGGTGCCCATAAACAACAGAAGTCAAGTTCTTACAGTTCTAGGGCTGGGAAGTCCAAGACCAAGGTGCCCACTGATTCTGTGTCTGGTGAGGACTGGCTGCCCAGTTCACAGATGGCTGCCTTTCCCAGTCTCCTCATATGGTGAAGGGGTGATGGAGCTCTTCAGGGTCTCTTTCATCAGGACACTCATCCCATTCATGAAGCCTCCACCCTCATGACCTAATCACTCCCCAAAGGCCCCACCTCCTGGGGCCATCACACTGGGGGTTAGGATTTCAACACATGATTTTTGGGGGGATACAATTATTCAGTCCATTGCACCCCTCAATAGTCTAAAAGGGCTGAGGTTAAAAACGCAGATGGGAAAAGTAAAGCTCTGCTATCCCCCCATCGTCCAGGTGAAGGTGGAACACCAGCTCAGTGTCTAGCTGGAATGTAGTACTCAGTAGTAGTACAGTAGTACTGAGAAGTACTACTTGGTAGTACAGTAGTAGTAGTACTCAGTACTCAGTAGTACTCAGTACAGCAGCTCAGTGTCTAGCTGGGAAGTCTAGCTGGAAAGTACCCCATGCCTGAGCACCCCAAAGCTGGGTCCTAGGAAAGCCCACAAACAGGTGAGAAGGGATGAGTCCCAAGGCCCTTCGACTCCACAGGAAGTGGGAGGCGACTGTCAGCCCCAGCACCACAGATTAGTGGGGAAGCTGAGAGAAAGAAGGAAGTTTCCAGCTTTTTTGGTTTCACATTATTGACGGCACATAACACACTCCCCTCACCACCCCATCAGTGTGACAGCGGGGGCGACACGCTCCCCTTGGTGGCTCATCAGCAGAGTGGGAAGAGCATCTGCTATCTCCACATCGCTGTGCCTGGGGCTGTTTGCAGCCCTCCAAGAAGGACACTGAGCGCTCTGTGCTCAGAGGCAGGGTGTGGCCGGCTAGAAAGGACCAGGTGCTGTAAGCCAGGAGCCTGGGCACTGGCCTGGTTCTGCAACGAACCAGCTGGGTGACCTTGACAAAGTCACTGTTCTCTGATCTCACTTTCCTACACTGAGAAATGAAGGAGCTGGAGGAGATGATCTCCGTGTTCCCATTCAGTGATGGCATTCTATCATTCTACTAAATGGGAATGACAACCAGATCTAATCAGTGAGAACTCATTCAACCAATATTTTTAGGTACCTTCAATGTGCAAGCCTCTAATTTACCAAAAAAAAAAACCCTACATTTTTTTTCCTGAATGGCTACAGGCAGTGGAAGGAGTGGAGGGGCCCACCACCTACCCATCATAGTGGACAAATCCCGCCAGCACAGCATAAGGGACTGCCTAAACCCCGCCATCAGCATCCACTCCTCAGAGCCTCCCCGTCAGCAAGCCCCCCTCTCCTGGCCGGCTGACAGAATTAGAGAGGGCTTCACCTGTACCAATCTTCCCTCTCCTGACTGATGAGGTTTTGGGGATTCTGGAAGAACACGGAGGTGCTACTGCCTGAGTTACTAATGTCGGTGATATAACAGAGAAGGCCTCCCTGGAATATCTCTGCAGGCAGAAGACGAGTGAGTCCTGAGGGCTGCAAGGCCTGCGTCTGAAGGAGCTCGTCAGCTGAATTATTAATGGGACTCTGAATGCTGCTCAAGTTTCCCCTGACAGATGCTTTCGCCAGCTGATGGTTCTGAGACCAATTAAGAATGACTGCAGATTCCAAGGCAGTGCCACCACCAGTGAGCATCTTAAATGTCTCCGGAGCCCACTGCAGGAAATTCACAGCCAGCCATCTCCTCAGACGCAGGCACGATAATCACAGAGGAAGGGGGGCACCAGCTGCTACAGGGTCTGGGCCACTGCCCCATATCAACTTCTGTCCCCCGCCCAGGGCATCACCAGAACCCTAATGGCTGCCAGCAGGCAGAGCAGAAGGCCCTTCAAAGATCTTTGCAGCAAGTTCCAAGGGTCCTAAAGCCTCAGGAAAATAGGTATCATGTGAACAAAGGGATCTGGGTCAAAAAGCTTAAAAAAGCTAACGCTCAACAAAGCTAGACAGGACTGTGTACTTCAGGACTTCTAGGAGCCTTTACTGTGCTCCGTGAATCTAGAAGAGGGGGAATAAAATGTATGTATTTCTCAGACTTACTTGATCATTACATCCTTTTCTTCCAGGACACGTTCTGCGATTGGTGTTCCATGGAACTCACCTTGAGAAGTGTGGGTCTAGACCACAGCCCTCATTTTACAGACAAAGAGACAGAGGGGCAGGGTGGTTATGCAGTCAGCCAGATCTCAGGTAGAGTCCCTCACACTAAACGGCAATGTTCTAGGTGCTTGCCAGCTGCTTTAAGGAAAATGAAAAGGTTTTCTATAGGAACTGACCAGATGGTTGAGGGCTGGACTGAGATGCTTCTTGGAGAACGATGGGTATAAATCCAAGACCTAGGACTCACGTGGAAGGGAAATGGTTTGCGATGGCAGCATGAGAGAGCTCTGAGACTTTGGGCCTGGCACGGAATAACTTTGTTTTCCCCTGGTAATTTGTCTAATGTTTCTAGGCCTCCCCCTCTAGACTGTGAATTCCGTGGGGGCAAGGACCATGTTTGTTTTGCTCACGAACGCAGCCCCAGCACCTGGCACAGTGTCTGGTAAGCAGGCAGTGCTCAGGAAATATTTGCTGACAGACTGATAAACTAATGAGCACATGCCTTACTGTCTACTTCCAAAAACCCAAGACGCTTTGAACCCCGTGGGAGTGTGGACCCCACATCAACCTCCAGTATCACAAGGCTGCCCTTGCTGGCCGGGACACAGTCAGCCAGGTTCCAGGGACCACAACTCCCACTAGAGCCAAGCAGAGTACGGAAAGGGGCTGGCTCCAGAAAGGCTGGAGTCTGAGCCGGCACCGGAACCATTTTTCACGGATGCAACACACATCTGTATTTTCTATCAGGCTGCCGGGTGCACAAGGCTGTCATGGGTAATTTGAAGGACAGAGTGAAAAGAGCAGCATGAATAAATGGCATCTCAACTTCTTTCAAGCTAACCCATTATTTATTCATTTATGACACATTTACTGAGCAGTTACTCACAGGGAAAGAGAAAAAAATGAAAGGCTTGATCCCCGCCCTCAAGGAGCTGATAGAAAAAAGAGAATGTGTAAAAAAGAGAAAATGAGAATGAGAAAAAAGAGGTGTGTAAGGGACCACATGACAAGGGGGACAGTGATGTCAGAGACACCGAGGCTAGACGTGTCCCGAAGAGCAGGGGAGGGGGCCTGGCTCCAACAGGGAGCTGAACCGATATTCAGCTAGGGGCCTGGACATGATGCTTTTGGCCTCTACTCCTCCACCTTTGACCAAACAGTCCTAAAAGTAGGGGAAGCCTGGGGCCTGGGCCTTTCATCCCCATTTCCTTCTATCGGGGGGCTGGGGAATTGGGAGAGCAGCCCAGGGCAGGCTCTCCTTAGGTAGGGCTGTAGACCAGGAGGGCAGCCCTAGCCTCTCCACAGGAGGGGCACAGGAAGGAGCTCAAAAGGCCAGGATATGAGCTCACAAGGCTGGTGGGGGTGGGCAATGGGGAAGAGCCCAGGAAGGGCAGCAAAGGGCTGTGACATCTGCCCTCCCCACCACCTGATTCAAAACTCTTGTGGTGGGGGGTCATCCTCCATCAGAACGCAAGCTCAATCAATCCCCTGGCCCCACACTTCCCAATGCAAATTATCTCAATGAAGCAAAGAAACCATATTGATTTTCAACTGAAATCTTGCCTGAAATAAGTTGAAATGTTCATGATCAAAATCTGTGGCCAGGAGATGGGATCAGACCTAAAGGCCCTGTTGGCGCCAACCTGGTAGCAGGTGTCGGCAGAGATCTGCATGAGGACAGTCCGAGGCAGTCACAGCCGCTCCAGCAGGTGCTCACCTCCCACAGCAGCCAGAACCCCGCCCAGACAACGCTGCCCTCAACAGGGAAGGTGTGGGCAGCAGCAGCTCTTCCGCCGGTTCACGACACCCCGAGATAACTGAGAAAGACACAGGGAGTACCCCCAAAACCAAATGGAGGCATTTCTGCTTTACAGTCAGCAAATGAAAAATGTCAGCGATGACCTATGCCCAAATCACATGCACGCCATAAGGTTATTTTTCAATTTCTGTTTACTGCAGACCCGCCTTGGGCAAGCTGGTGCAGTTTTCTTTTTCTTTAGTGAGTTGAGTGCTACTCCTAACACACAGGTGAGGTCGAGAGGCCCACTCAGTGCCACGTGAGGCAGGATAAGGCCGTGAATGAAAGGCTGCCAGACCCAGGCCTGCGGAAGCCACAGTAGCCACAGAGCTAAGCGGTGGGGTATTCGTTCCCGCACCTGACCCTCTTTGGCGCTGTCCTGGCTTCTGGCAGGTCAGAAGTTACCTTCCCACTGGTAAATGCGATTGGTCATTCTGTGATCATTCATTCATTCACTCATTTACATTAGTCCAAATGTTCGCTGGGACTGCGTACAACAGAGCATTGTACCAAGCACTGGGGACATAAAAGTGATGAAGGCACAGTTCCTGCTCTCTAGAAAGGAGCCCATGGATTTGGCCTTCCACCTTTGGTGTTCTCAATTCTGCGATAGTATCGGCAAAAAACCCAACCAGGCAAAAAGGCTTAACATTCTCCACAGGAAGGAGGCATGCAGGGACAGAATGTCCATTCGTGAGAAAAAGGAGATACAAAAAATAGACATCCCTGGAGGGCTCCTCCTCCTCCTTTCAATTTGATCCCAACACTCCCCTCCCTGGAGAAGACAGACTGTTCGACAGCATCGCCACCCCATCTGCCAGGTGGCCGGAGGGAGCAAATGCACGGCCTCCCAGGGGCCCTCTGCTCTGACCTGGCTGCCTGGTGGAAAAACACTACAAATCTGGTAGGAGGTGATTTGATTTTCTTGCCTGGTTGCGATGCAATTATGGTGTTATAAAACAGAGGGACCGAAAGGCTCTCACAGGGAAGCAGAAGGAAATGCTCTTTTCATCTTCCCATGTGCCATTCTGTAACTCGACTGCAGCAACCTCCATTTTACAAAATGTTCCCTCTGTGGATTTTCAGAGCCAGGCTAAGAAATTGAAAGAAGTCTTCAGGGGTAGAGGTGGGAAGAACCTGAGGGACCTGGGTTGGGCATCTGCGTTCTAGAAGAGTCTTCACTTTGCGAAAAGCCTTCTCCAACACAGCTCCCCAGTAAACCTGAGTGTTCAGAGATCAGTGCTTAAAAGAGAGGCCTTAGGAAGGGGGACACAGCAAAACTGGAATCTAAGTTTGGGGATTATCTCACACAATGGATCTGACTCTCAAGCATCATTCCTAGATTTGGTTGTGTGTTACTCCTGGGTATCTTCGTCAGTTCCTCCAGGGATGTCATGGGCTTGCTAAAAAGGTGCTGGAATCAAAATTTTAATTCACATATTTTTATTGATTTAGTTATTCCTCAGGCCCCATCTACTTGCAAAGATTTTGAGGCGGCATGTAATAAAGAAAATATAGACAATGCTAAAATTTTTAAAATAGTCAGGTGTGGGGGCTCATGCCTGTAATCTCAGCATTTTAGGAGGCCGAGACAGGAGGATTATTTGAGCCCAGGAGTTCAAGACCAGCATGGACAACATACTGAGACCCTATCTCTACAAAAGATCAAAACAATTTTCTGGGCATGGTGACACGTGCCTGTAGACCCAGCTACTTGGGAGGCTGAGGCAGGAGGATCACTTGAGCCCAGGAGGTTGAGGCTAGAATGAGCCATGATCATGCCACTGCTCTCCACCTTGGGTGACAGAATGAGACAAAATATATGTGTGTGTGTGTGTGTGTGTGCACGTGTCTGTGTGTATAATTTTTTTAAAGAGCAAAACGCCATGTAGAAAGAGGAAGTATTAATAAAAAGTAAGATATTTGATTGATCAGAATGAATTTTGAAGGGTCTCTGAAATGATTATATAAATCATTGAAAGAGGTAATTGTGCAAATGTGTACGTCACATAGGCTGACATAGTATCAGAGCTAGAAGGGAGATTAAACATCCATAAATCCGTCTCCTCATACAGATAGTTGGGAAACTCAAGGTCCAGGCAAGTGAAAGAGCCTGGCATGCCAGGAGCCCAGGGCCCATGAGGACCTGTAACCTGCAACAGGGCCAGGGAAGCTGACTGCACATGGCCACACCACTGGCAGGAGGCAGATTCAGAACACTTCCGTCCCTTTCTAGCATGCAGTCCTAGTCTGCTCAGGGAAGCGTTGATAGCTCAGCCTCAGTACAGCCCCCCAGGGAGGCAAATGACTGACAGACGCCTGCACATCCCTTCCTACCTGACACACCACATCATCACCCACCAGGGCGCCCAAGCCAGAACCCCCGGTGCATCCTTAACCCATAGCGCATTCATCCTCCTTTCCAGCTGCCCTCCTTAAATCTCATCTCAGCCCCAGGGGTTCATGTTTTCACTCCCCTCCAATCTAATTTCCATCATGCAACCAATGTCAACGTCCTAAAATGAAAATGAAACCAGACCTCCCCATCCTCACCAGGATAAAGCACAAATGCCTTTGCATGGTTTATGAGGCCCTCTGTGTCTAACTCCTTGGACCAGCACTCTTACCTGCACACCCTGGGGTCCTGGACTAAACTCTCATAGCTCCTTAAACTACCCTGAGCCACTGCTCCTGTAGCTCCCTGGACCTAAAATGTCCTTTCCTCCTGACCAACTCCTACTTTCCTTCCAATATGTCACCTCTTCCTGATGCCTTCCCTGATTACCTCTAATGGGCCTCTCCTATGTGTTTAGAGCCCGTCATCACAATACTTATCTGTTACTTGCTTACTTGAATGTGTCCCCCCTTGTATAAGCTCCTTGAAGGTGGAGACTTTTATTTCTGTCTCTTCAAATCTTAAAACACTGGTACGCAATAAATATTTGCCATGCAAGAATGACTGGCTGATTGAATAAATGAAAGCATGTGCCAACACTGGAAGATTAGTAGAACCATCTTGTCCAGTGGCCAAGAAAAAAATCCAAATGCGAGATGAGTCATTTTCATTCTCTTGGAAAGTAAAAAGGCAACTAAATCATTAAAATGAAATGAAAATTTTCATCTTTTAAAAAATGACTTTATACAGATATGTCAGTACTTAATGCTTGTTCTATCCTGGAAAAAACATTGTGTGTGGGGAAGGTCATGGCTAACATAGAGAGGGACAGCAGAGTTTAGCGTGAACACTGAAGTCTGCACTTATACAGCAGCCATATACATCCTCCTGCCCTCTCTCTCTCTCTCTCTCTCTTTTTTTTTGGTAACAGCTTTCTTGACATATAATTTAAATACTGTACAATTCACCCATTTAACATGTACAATTCAGTGGATTTTAGTATGCTCACAGAGTTGTGCAACTATGACACAATTTTAGAATATTTTCATCACCTCAAAAAGAAATCTCGTACCCTTTAGCTATCGCTCCCCCAAAACTCCTGGACCACCTGCCCCAGCCCCAAGCAACCATTTTTGCCTCGTCTTCTGGATATTTCATCTCAATGGACGCATATAGCGCGGTCTTCTGTGACGGGCTTCTTCCACTCATCTTAATGCTTCCAAGGTGCATCGTGCTGCGGCATGTATCAATTCTCCATTCCCTCTATGGCCAAATAACACTTCATCACATTTTGCTTTTCCATTCATCAGTTGATAGACATTTGGTTATTTCCACCTTTTGGCTATTATGAATAACGCTGATATGAACGTTCATTTGCATGTTAGTGTGCGGGCATATGTTTTCAGTTCTCTTGGGTGTCTATACACCTATCTAGGAGTGGAATGGCTGGTCATGGTAACTAAGTTTGTGAACAGCCAGACTGTCCTTCAGAGCAGCTGTACCACTTCATATTCCCACCACCAGTGAGTGAGGGTTCCACCGTCTCCAGCTCCTCACCAGCACCTGTTATTGTCCTGCCTTTTTTTTTATTATAGCTGTCCAGTGGATATGAACTGGTATCTCATTGTAGCTTTGCTTTACACTCTGCCTGATGACTAACCATGCTGAGCATCTTTTTGTGTGCTTTTTAGCCATTTGAATGTCTCTCCTGCCATTTTGCCAGTCTCAGTAAATACTCAGTGCAAGGTACTCAGCTGCCAGGATTTCCTGGTCGATCTGTGGTCCCTCTCTGAGGACTCTCAGGTACAGCCCCAGCATGCCCACCAACAGGTAGGAGTTGCCCATTAGCACCTTTCGAGATGACTCTGGAGCTGACTTTGAAGTGACAATGATCACACACAGTAGACCGGGACTATCTGAATGCAGCCTGCTATCTTCTAGAAACCGCTAGGCAGGGCTGGGCTTAGGGGGAAAGGCAGAGGTGAGTGAAGATGGGGTGGACCTTGCTGGTCCTCAAGAACTTTATAACCTTTAGCTGTGGAGACACCAGGTAAGATTAAATAAATGCTTTAACCAAGTCATTAGCAGAATGCTTCAGAAACGGAGGAAAGAGGAGAGGTGATTCCAACTTAAGGGTCAAGTGTAGATCAGGGAAAGGGTTCATGGAAGTAGCTATGCTAGAGCTCAGCTTACAAAGGAAGTAAGTTTCCACAGCCAGAGTTGGGGAAGGACATGCTATGCTAAGAAATCAGCCTGAGCAAAGCCCTGGAGGCCAGAGGAGGAGAACAGAGGCCACAGGCAATCCGGAGGGGCTGGGCTCAAGTCAGCACCTTCAAGAATCTGAATAAATGTACCCATGGCCATACACAACAAAACATGCATACAATTTCAGGGTGTGGGGAGAAGGGAGAGGAGGGTGGTGAGGCTGAAAGATCAGCTTGAGGCCAGATTGGAAGAGGCCTTCGTGCTGCACCAACTGTGGCTTTGTCCCATATGCTCCGAAAAACAAGGCAGAGCGGGACTCAGTGGTGACAGGATCCCCAAGGGTCTGCTTAGCCCGGGACCTGCAAACACAACACCATTGCCAAGACCTGCAAATTCTGCAGGCAGGACCATTCAGGTCCCTCCTTCGATGTATCCCATGTGCCCCCTACAGCCTATTCTCAAAAATGGGACACAAACAGTGTTCTCCCTTGTGCTGGCCTGTTCCATCGGCCAGTTCCTTCCCAAGCTGCTGAGGAAGCAGCCTCGCTTTGTCACAGGCATCCTCATTACCCACTATCTGACCCCCACATGGCTCAAACACCCTAGACTCAGAACCCGAACCACCCTCTTTCCCTCTCCCCATTCATTTCCAAACACACACAGTCTTCTTTGTTCATGAAAGGGACGGGTGATCTGACTTGCCTGAAAGGCGGCTAGATTTTTCAGTCCTAGCTCCACATTCATCAGCACCTTACAAGCAAGGGCAGGCCTTGGCTTTGCACTAGCTGTTGTAGAGCAAGCCTGACATATAGCCTTTGGCTAACTATAGCACGGCTATTTCTGCAACTGCAGCAAAACGCACCACAAATCAGCAGTCACAAAGAATGGCTTGGAATCTGCTACAGCAAGAAAGTGCATCTCCAGAAAGCTCCATTCCAGCTGTAGGACACTTTTCCCACTCTCTTCCCTCCACTGTGGTCCCAAGTCAACAATGCAAGCGACAGTTCAAACTGAGAACTGAGACCCTCCTTCTGAGAAGGCCACTCTCAGAGCACAAGCAGGGGCAGGGCCAGGGTGATGAGGCAGGCAGGAGGTGACAAACCTCTATGGTAAATGTTTACCAGTGACCCCACCATATCCAAGCTAATTTCATAGTTATCACAAAATATATAATATTACCACACAGTGAAAAGAACACTGGATTATACTTGAGGCTTGGATCTTCCATTTCCTAGTTTTGTGACCTTGGGCGAATTCTATAAAATGAGGACACTATCTTTGCTGTCTATCCCTGAGGGCCTCAGTGAAGAGGTTTGGCAATGAAGACGGAAGTCCAGGCAGGTGATCAGCATCTAGCAGGCCCAAGAGGAAGATGCTAGAAGCCAGCCAGTGAGACTTGGGGGAGCCAGGCGGGACCTCACTCCTAAGGAACTAAGGAACCCAGTGGGGTCCCTCAGTGCCAGCCTGCAATACCCAGAGGACAAGGGTAGCATGTGATCAAGAGCAGGGACTCCAGTGCCACACCGCCAAGGCCTGAAGCCCATCTCCACATTTACAGCTGTGACATGCTGGCCATGAGCTTTTGCCTTTCTGTGCCTCAGCTTCCTCACTTCTAAAATGGGGATAGAAGTAGCACTGGCTTTCATGGAGTTGGGATAATTAAACATTCCAATGCTCCAGCCTGGGCAACATGGCAAAACCCCATCTTTACAAATAAAACAATTAGCCAGGCATGGCAGTGCACCTGCAGTCCCGACTATTCGGGAGGCTGAGGCAGGAGGATCACTTGAGCCTGGGAGGTCAAGGCTGCAGTGAGCCAAGATCGCACCACTGCATTCCAGCCTGGGCAACAGACTGAGACTCTGTCTCAAAAAAAAAAAAAAAAAAAAAAAAAAGAAAGAAAATAAGTACTTAGAACAGTGCTTGGCACATGACACACATTCATTAAGTAGGAGTTGTTATTATTACAAACTATGTCTCTGTTCACCTTAATTTAAACTGCATTTAAATTGCAGTTTGAGAGGTAGGCAAAGTTTTTGGAGGAATTAATGACATCGGCCTTCACTGGGGAGATGGATACACCTAATCAGAGCTGAAGAGCCAAGGAGGAACGCCACAGTTTTACTCTTGGCTTGCTTGGAGATTTGCAACTGACACCTGCCAGCCAGGAGACCTTAGTGAAGCAGGATTCTTAAAGACTAGTAATAATCATCTTTCATAAATACATGGAGTACTTCAAGGTTTACAAAGATTAATGCTGAGATGCACAATATGATTCTCATTTTACCAATGAAGAAAGTGAAGCCAGATTTTAATTATTTGCTTACTTCCATGCACAATTCTCTTTCTACCAAAACCATATATTCTGATGGACTAATTTTCTGGTTAACAAGGGCAGAAGTAACTACATTCCGTAAACTGAATCGTCCTGCTGAGTTCTAGTGAAGCAAAAGCTTACAACATCGTAAATAAAAAGCCCTGCTTAGGGTGGAGGTGGCGGGCAGGTGTAAGCACCAGCGTGGTCTCAGGGACCTGACAGAAGGAGGGTGGCGGGCGAGAGAAGGAATCAGGCAGATTAAGGGGCATGAAATGTGAAGAGAAAGACGGCTGAAGCCCCAGGTGCCCCGCCTGCTGAGCAGACAGATGGCTGCAAGGCCCAACGCTCTGATAAAGAAAGGAAAATTAATTTTTCCTGAATGGCCCTGGAGTCCCAGCAGCTGACATCAGCAGGTGGATAACTAAGCCAGCCCTGGGGGTGGGGAGTGGGAGTGGGGGAAGAAGGGTGGGAACTTTCTTCTCAAGTAAGAAGGAAAAAACTGGAGAATTCAATAGGTATCCAAGAGTTTCTGGAAGTTCTATAGGCAACTGTGATCAAAGACCTTCAGGAGAAATGTGTCCCACAAGTGACAGCATCTACTGAACTCTAAAAATGAACGTGTCTGCACCAAGAAAACTAGATTTTCAGCTTCCAGCATGATAAACATTTTATATTTGAATCACCTCTGCTATATTGGACAAGCAGAGGCAGACGATGTGGTGTGTCAAAGGCTCTCAGATGCACACTCTTGGCAACTTGTTGCCATGCAGCGTTGTATATAGTCATGCACCACGTGACGACGTTTCAGTCAACGACAGAACACACAGACAGAGGATGGTCCCAGAAGATTATAATGGAGCTGAAAAATCCCCACTGCCTAGTGACGTCTTGAGGATCCTGACCCTGTGCAGGCCTAGGCTAATGTGTGTGTTTGGCTTGTTCTTAACAAAAAAGTTTTAAAAAATTAGAAACTTAAAAAATAGAAAAAAGCTTACAGAATAAGGATAAAAAGAAAAAGTATTTACTTTTGGCTGAGTGTGGTGTTTCATGCCTGTAATCCTAGCACTCTGGGAGGCTGAGGCAGGAGGGTCGCCTGAACCCAGGAGTTTGAGACCAACCTCGGCAATATAGTGAGACCCCTGCCAAATAAAAGATAGACAGACAGAAAGAACGAAAGAAAGAAAAAGAAAGAAGTTTTTGTACAGCTGTACAATATATTTGTGTTTTAAGCTAAGTGTTATTACAAGAGTCAAAAAGGTTTTTAAAATTTAAAAGTTTCTAAGGAAAAGAGCTTTGGTAAGCTTAGGTTAATTTATTATGAAGAAGGAACATTTATTCCTATAAATTTAGCATAGCCTACATGTGCCTGAATAGAAAAAGCTTACAGCAGTGCAAAGTAATGCCCCAGGTCTTCACACTCACCCGCTGACTCACCCGGGGCACCTTCCAGTCCTCCAAGCTCCACTGATGGTAGAAACCCTATACAGAGGCACCATTTTTCATGTTTTACTCTTTGTACCGTACTTTTTCTACATTTAGGTATTTTTAGATATACAAATATTTACCCCTGTGTTATAGCTGCCTACAGTGTTCAGTACAGAACCGTGCTGTACAGGTTTATAGCCCAGAAGCACGAGGCTATCCCCATACCATACACCCCATTGCTCCTAGGCTGCAGACCTGTACACCATGCTACTGTAATGAATCAGCACACACATTTCTGTTCCCAGCAGCTGACAAGATTAATCTTCAGGATGCCAGGAAGGGACTCGGAGAAAGCTACAAGCTGGGGTGCTGGCTTCCCCGGTAAGAAATGTATGTCTGCATAGAGTTCCTCCAGACAGGCCTGTTCCCTGCCTCTGAAAGTCTGGCAGAGAGGAAAGGCTTTCCATCCATATTTCCCACTGGCTGGCATCATGGCGTGAAGAGGGGTGTGTGTGTGTGTGTGTGTGTGTGTGTGTGTGTGTGTGTGCGCGCGCGCGCGCACGCGCACGAAGAGCTATCAGCTATTTCCAAAGACGACTCAGTAAATAAGAGCTTTTCTGTAAATCTGAGTATCTGAAGGACTTCTGTGGGGAAAGGTGTGCGGACATGTTTTCGTTTGGCATCAGAGTGAGTTTAGCAGGGGCAATGGGTAGAAACCACAGGGGCGTAGATTGTTTTAGGTTTAATAGACAGAAAGACATTCTAACAAACTCATCCAATCATCAGATAATGGGCTGCTCTGAAAGTCGCCATGTCCCCACTGTGGGAGGTGATCAGCTTGAGACTGACAGATCCAGGATGCTGCAGGCGGAATCCAACATGAGGCGAGATGCCCTCGGTGTCCCTCCCATTCCCAGAATTCTGCGACGATATCAACAGAATCTATAATGGTCTGCTAGAGTTAGGAAAGACAGTTCAATTCACCTTTCTCATTTTACACAGGAGGAAACCAAGGTGGATAGGAAGGGACTTGACCCAAGGCACCTGAGTCTATCTTTCCATCCTCTCATCAAAAACAGTGAGTCCGCGGGGGCAGGGATGTTTGTTCAGCATTTCAGTGAAGAGAAAGGGGTGTTGAGAGATGGGAGGGAGGACAGTAGTACAAGTGGCTTCCATTTTCCAGAGCAGATGACACACTGGGCACTTCCACACTTCCCTGGAGAACCCAGGCTGGCTCAGAACACAGTCCCCAGGCCTCAGCACCAGGAGGCTGAGACCCATGGGAATGACACTGCAGCAGAAGTCAGCTGCTTTTGCAGTACATAGCAGGATGGGGTTGCTGTGACTGAAGAGGCAGACATGGAAACTCAGACTGGAAGAGCTTTCTACTGTAGAAAAGAGGTTTTTACTGTGGGAAAGAGATTTTCTACGGTAAATCTTTGCTCTCACCTTAGATGGATAAATGGATGGACGGATGGACAGACGGGGATGGCAGGAAGGCAGTCAGGTAGGCAGGCAGGCATTATTCTAGTGCTTCCATAGGGTAAGAGAAAGGCTCACCGGACTCAGGCTGCAGACATAAAAAAGTGAAACCCATACCCTCTGATAACGACAAACATTCCCTCTATGGTGTAGAAGCTATGAATGGCCTGGCTGGATACAGTTTCCACTAAAACCTACACCACTGAGATTTCCCAATGATCAAAAGCCCTCAGCAACAGTCTGAGAGCAGCCATGCACGGCTCCCTTTAATTACACACTGATCACAGCATCACCAGGGATGTCACTGTGCTGGGAGGAAAAGCGATAACATCATTTTGCTGGAGAGACCCGCACAGGTCAGAGCAGAAATACAGCCTTTGCCAAATGTGACTGTGGACAGAGATGAGAGATCCACTCGGACAGGGCTCAAACGCCAACATAGGAACCTCAGTGCTCCTACAGCTTTGAATGAAGACTATCTTTAACATACACGTGTATACTGCAAATCCCCCCCGCCCCCAAAAAATGGGACTCAGTGACCCAGGCTATAAGGTGGCTGAGAATGAGACTGCAAAACATCTCAAGATCTGCTATTTCCTAATTCAGGAAATAGAGGATGTGGTCTAAGAACCATCACTCCAGGACCTCAGGGGCATAGGGGACAGGCAGGGGACTGAGACCCGGAACCTGGGTTCTAGTCCTGACCAAGCGGCCCTGGGTGAACGCAACTTACCCAAAACTTAGTGTCTTCTACAAAACGAGGATAAAACCACCTGCATTCTTATGTCACTGAATTAGTATGAGGAGCAAATTTAAAATATAAATGCAAAACCAATTTGCACACAGTTGAGCACCGTTCAAGCACACAGGACGACAGCACTGCTATAAGCCCTGGCCAGAAGCACAGGAGGTGAAGTGGGCAGCTCACAGGATGCAGGGAACTGCCAGGAAGGCTACTGCATGTCTGTCAAAAGGCATGGAGACTTCAGCTTGGACAAGAAAAATAAATAAATAAAAACAAGCAGAGGTCCAAGGAAATAAATAACTTATTCTTTGTTTCTAGACCATTTTTAGAAGTGGCGTCGAAGGGTAAAAACCTTCATCAGAAAGGCCCGGATGCAGAAGGCAGGATCTCAAACTGAGAAGTGAGCACAGGAGCGAGTGTCTAAAAGGAGATGATTACACTGCGACTCGTTCGAGTCCTAGGAGGCTGTCCACAAGCTCAGGCTTAGCTGCAGACAGCCAACGGGATCCTTCAATCATACAGGTACAGCCTGCCACAGTGCCCAGGTGCCTCATCAGCTTGCTGTGGCCACGACGGAGAAGGGGCACTGAAGGGAAGAAAAAAGTGGAGGGAGAAAGAAAGTGGGGTGTGACACTTTCTTCTGGGGCAGGGGAAAGGGTGGCATGTAGGGACAGGCACATTACAAACTGAAGTTTGAGATGCTTTAATAATGGTGCTTCAAAAATCCTTGACCCCGTATTGTTGGAAGCTATTTTCAGCTTGTAATTTACAAAACCACACACGGTCAGCTCCAATCTGGCCACAGCTTCTGCACCTTTGCCGTTGGGCTTTTGGCACTGGTCTTCTGCACCATGGATAAGAGCACAAAGCCATGTTTTCCCACATGGGTAAAGGGTGGATAAGGGTGTGCACCTGCCTGTAACCTCAAAGGGCGTGAAGAGAAAGGGGCTAGCAGCAGCTTCATCCAAGGCAGAAAGTGATTCCCTCCTGCACAGCACACTTCCTTTCTATGCCAGGACAAATTCCTTCTGGCTTCAGAGGTGGTGCTACCGCGCACTCTACAGTTAACCTCTCTGTGCTCTGTAAATACTGCCCGCTCTGGCTTTACAGCACCAAGGAAAGTTATGGCTTGTATAGGACACGGAGAAAGGGAGAGGGCTCTGATGGAGCTGCTCTGTGCTTAGTATTATGTAATGTGTACATGACATCATTGCATTCTCAGCTACTTACTGAGTACCCTTAAGTGGATCCTGAAGGCCAGTGATTCTCAAACAGGAGGAAGAGAGGGGACATAAACCCTTGCAGGTCAGAACTGGCAGGCAGGCTTTTTCAGATACATCCTTTCTGGCTGCATAGCAACATGTGAGTCCCAGATCTCAAATATGCCATGGAAGGGGGGGTTCTCGTTTTATAGCCCATATGCTGGGTGTCTCCCCATTTTACAGATGAGGAAACAGAAGCTTTAAAAGGTTTATGTATGTTTCGCAAAGTCATTTTGCCAGTAAGTGGTGGAGCCAGAAGTCAACCTCAACGACAGAAACTTTGCCAACATTTTAGTCTATCTCCACAATGGCAATAAGAGAAGCAAGTTTCTTTTCAGGAAATTTAAGTGATTTGGTTTTATTCCTGCTAGGGACTTCAGTTCCCTCCCCTTCATGCCATCATTTGAAAACAATAACCAAGCTTTAAAACTACAAGATGTAATTAGGAAGCTGGACACTGGCTGGAGGAATGGTTTCTGTGCCAGGCCCTACCTAGACTGGATTTGTGAGACTGGGAGGGGAGAGGCTGGGCAATATTTAACTAGTCAAGGGCCTGGTCCTTGACTAATAAGGTCATAGCCTTGCAGAGGGAGACACGCATTCACGGGAAGTATCTGTCCTCCAAGCCTGAGGGGTGAGGGCCACAGCTGGGTGCAGGTGGCCCTCAGGGAGGCTCTATGGAACTGGCGGCATCTCACCTGCGCCTCAAAGAATGAGCAGGGCATATAGAAAAGTGGGCTAGAGGCCAGGCACAGTGGCTCATGTCTGTAATCTCAGCACTTTGAGAGGCCGAGGCGGGTGGGTCACAAGTCAGGAGTTTGAGACCAGCCTGGTCAGCATGGTGAAACCCTGTCTCTACTAAAAATACAAAAATTAGCCAGGCATGGTGGTGGGTGCCTATAATCCCAGCTACTCAGGAGGCTGAGGCAGGAGAATTGCTTGAACCTGGGAGGCGGAGGTTGCAATGAGCCAAGATTGCACCACTGCACTCCAGCCTGGGCAACAAAGTGAGACTTCATCTCAGGAAAAAAAAAAAAAAGAAAAAAGAAAAAAAAGAAAAGTGGGCTAGAGAGAGAGCATCCTAGTCAGAGGGAGAGCATCCTCAAGGGCCCCAAGTGTGGATGACACCTGTGTGGATAACAGCCAGGGGTTCAGTGCAGCTGAAACAAAGGTACAAGGGGAGCTGGCGAGAGGAGAGGTGGACGCAGGGAGGGAGTAGCTGCCCCCAGTGTCAGGCTAAGGAGTTTGGCTTTTAAAATTAGTCCAATGTCTAGCGTACAGCAGGTGCTCAGGAAAGCTGGAGAGAGGGAGTCATCAGTTAGTTTGGGGACATGGAAGTGGGTAGGTGGTCCCTTGGCTGCAGAGCTTGGAGCTGCTAGTGACCCAGGAGACTACGTCCGATGTGAAATGAAATTGAAAGTTGAGCAGAGAGTCTGGCTAAGGACGTTCTAAGATGCGGAAAATGATATGGAGGCAGGGAGAGGGAACCAGGCCCTCAGAGTCAGAATAGGCAGCAGGAAGGACATAAGGCCTGCTGCTTACGGATCTCTCATCTCTGTCCACAGTCACATTTGGCAAAGGTATCTCTACGTCACAGGAGTGCGGCCACGGACACTTTCACGGTGTGCTCAGCCCCTCAGCTGCAGGCATGGGGTGGCCCTCTAGGCTATATACCTCTTGAGGGTGGGGCCTGTGGCTTGTTCAGAGCCTGGCCCTTAGCAGGCCCTAAAGAAGTAACTGCGGAATTCTTCACTAGATAAACTCAGATGTGCCAAGATGATAAGACAAAGGCCCCTTTCCAAAAACACTCTCATGACTGAGGCCAAGCCCACATGAATCTCCTAAGTTGATCTTGGGTAATGCCAGGGCCAGGATGCATAGGTGAGTTTCACAATGGGAGCCTGTGTTTCCATTCCATTCCCCTCACAGAGTTGGGGTGAGCTGGGCTTGGCTGTATTCACCAACAGCCCCTGTGGACTTCTCCCAGATGAGGACCCCTCCCAGCTTCTGGAGATTCTGCGGCAGACACAATACAAGCCCATCCAGGAGGCATAAGGTGACATCTCCTGAGCCCTACGTGCTGGTCTAGGGAGCAACACCCTCTCTGCAAGGCATCTTTAGGCTCTCTGGAGTACATGAACACAGGTGAGTCATCCTTTTACAGTCACAGGCTGAGAGGGTGCAGCCCTGGTGAGATTCTGACTTGTAGCTAATGTGCACTAAAAGCAGCTCTTGGGAATTTCTGAGACCAGCCAGAAATCAATGGTGACAATAAAGCATTTACACTTTTGAGCAGAGTTACCTCATCTCAACTTCGATTCCTTGATTCCTTCTGCATGGAATTATGGCCAAATCCCAGTGGTTAGTTCTCAAAATTAGCAAATTAGTCTATAGGCAATGTTAGCACCACCCAATAGAGAAAGCCTAATCCTTCCTATTCAACCCATGCCCAAATTCCAGCTCAGGAGCTGATACGGACTAGCAGAGGATGTGGGGGGCACCCTTGCTGTTATGGACAGCATGTATGTCCCCCACCCAAATTTACACGTTGATGTCTACATTAGTCTGTTCTCATACTGCTATAAAGACATACCTGAGACTGGGTTGATTTATGTAGAAAAGAGGTTTAATAGACCCACAGTTCTGCAGACTGTACAGGAAGCATGGCTGGGAGGCCTCAGAAAACTCACAAGCATGGTGGAAGGTGTAGGGGAAGCAAGCACATCTGCACATGGCAGCAGGAGAGAGAGTGAGAACAAGAGAGAGACAGCACAAGAAGGGGGAAGCACTACATACTTTTAAACAACTGGATCTCACGAGAACTCATTCACTATCATGAGAAGAGCAAGGGGGACATCCGCCCCCATGATTCAATCACCTCCCACCCAGCCCCTCCTCTAACACATGGGGATTACAATTCAATATGAGATTTGGGTGGGGACACAGAGCCAAACCATATCAACATCCTAACCTCCAGTGGGATGGTGTTTGGGGGATTTGGGGGAGTTATTAGGTCATGAGGGTGAGGCTCTCATTATGGGATTAGTGCCCTTATGAGAGACATGAGAGAGCTTGCCTCACCTCTCCCTATCTCTGCTCTCTCCATCATAAGAGGATACAAGACGGCCATCTGCAAACCAGGAAGTGGGCCCTCACCACATACCTGATCTGCCAGCACCTTGATCTTGGACTTCCCAGCCTCCAGAACTGTGAGCAATAAATTCTGTTGTTTATAAGCTACCTAATCTATGGTGT
Source organism: Symphalangus syndactylus (assembly GCF_028878055.3). Lineage (NCBI taxonomy): Eukaryota > Metazoa > Chordata > Mammalia > Primates > Hylobatidae > Symphalangus > Symphalangus syndactylus. The sequence continues at coordinate 96,873,591 of NC_072439.2, forward strand.
TTATTACAGTAGCCTGAACTAAGACACTTGGTAAGGTTCATTTATACAGTCAGGGCACTTTTACTCTTTACCTTGAAAGTCCAGTCAAAAGCCAAATTCCAGTGCAAGAATAGTCCAACACTCCCCTTCTGGCTCTAACAGATGATAGGTTCAAGTACACTGTGTTACGTGGCTCTGAAACAATTCCAAACACTTGCATAGTTTGCTACGTGAGTGTCATATGTTTTTCTATGATAAGAACTTGGAGTGAACTCTCCTTTCCCTTGAGAGAAAATGTTACCTCATCAAATCTTATAAGACCCCGCATATGACCTCAACTACTGGGCTTCAAATTATGTATAAACCCAAGGCTTTGACATTCTAAGACCTCAGGCTATGGCAGGGCTACACTGTCAGCCACCTCTCTCAGGTGGCAAGTTTATGCCAAAATGAGGCCATGCTCTTAACTGCCTCTTCAAAGACCAAGAGCTCAGTGGGGTCATGCTCCATTAGCCTTTGAGCAAATCTCAGAACCCTTGCCAGCCAGCGTCTGCCAGCCAACGCCTGGGAATCTAACGTGTTGTCCAGCATCTCCACTGTGTGGGTCATCTCTCCCAACAGCCACCTGTATAAAGGTACCCCTCACACTTTAGTTAGACTTTACGTCCTACAGAGGCCTGCTTCCCACCTAATTGAGCGACTAGACTCTAGTAATTTTGGAAGCCACTCACTCCGTGGCTAATGCATTCCCTGAGAGAAGTGTTCTCATTATTCTGCCCCTTTTTAGGCATTGTGAACCAAAGGAAAACAAAATCTCTTTGTGTAGCAATAAACCACGTGATTCATGTAATCACAACTCTGATTGTCTCCTTATTTCAACCATAGAGAACACGATGCTGACCCCAGCGGTTATTTCTGACCCCAAATACGTGAGCCCTCCACAGCCTCTCTCCCCTGCCTTGGTTCCCTCCCCAGCCTCTCCTCTTCCAACCCTCCCTGCTCTACCACATCACGCTTAGGAGGCTGGTGTCTCCCGAGGCCTGGGACAGCCCTGGGTCACACTCGTTGTCCTAGCGCCCCCTCCCCAACCTTTGTTATCAAAAGCGTTCTAGTTTAAACAATATATGAATGGTAACTATTTCTCATGATGTTTATCTTTACTTGCTATGGTGGGCAGGCAGATCTAGAAAATGGAGTCTTTGGTGGCAGGGTCTCGTTCAGACTGCTCACACTTTGGTTCCCACTCTTCTTCCTTTTCTTCCAATTTTATCCCTCCTTTTGTCCCTGAAGGAACTTATCTTAGCTGGCAAAGACACCAAAATGTATCCTATGAAAACCGTAAGCCTGCTGTATGTCTACCACAAATTCAGCTATCAGTTTTCTATTAGTCCACTGAAAAAAGGGACACCTAATTAGTTGTACAGAAGGAAAAAATAAGTTATCCAGGAGAAATACAACTATTCCTGACTCTAGACCATTTTCAGATGGGCCATCAAAGAGGCCACTTTGTGATGCCATTAACAATGCCGTCAATGGCACTGCCGAGCAGGCAGCCGGGGCTGGGGCTAGGGTGTGTGTGCACGCTGGGGTCTTCACGCGGCCAGCCCGCCCAGGCTTGCTTGGGAGGCAGTGCCGAACAGGGAGGATGGTGAAGTGGGAAGCAGTGAGGATATACCTGCCACATCACGCCCAGGCCGCTCCCTTCCCTCCTTCTCTCTCTTCCCTTTGGATTTCTCTCCCTCCATTCCTCCCTGGCCAGGCCTTCAACCTCCCAAAAGCATCTTCGGACACCGAGAGGAGTTTAAAGATGCTCTTACCCACATTCAACCTCTCAGACAAAGTAATTGCACCTCTAAAAATGGGGAGTCTGGGATCTTTTCATTTTCTTCCAAAATTGCATTTCTGGACAAGAATTATGCTTGGCCTTGACATTTAGTTATTAGCTAAATCTGAGGTTAGGTAGAGAAACATTTGATGGAATTTTCAATTACCAATACAAATCAACTATTTCAAGTAACAGGAGAAAACGTTGGGAAAAAACAAAGTTGGAGTGCACCGAAACAAAACTCTAGGGGTCAGTTCCCAAGACCAGCCAACCAAAGCCTCGCGGGGTCCAGGCGACGGTGGGAGCATTTGGCCAGTTTTTTGCCTCAACGAGCCATTAAACCAGAGGTCTCAACCTGGCCATTCTTGGGCTCAGTCTGGTGCACAGATGTGGTTTTTTGGCCAGCAGATTGTCTGCTTGATATTTAAATTAACTGATATTTTAAAACCAGAAGCTTTTACATTAACAGCACGGAGTTCTGGCTTCTTTTGAAAAGAAAAAAAATCAGAACATCTGGTAACACCGGGCCCACATTCACACAAAACAAAACACAGAACCATCAGAAACATTACCCAGGAGCCAGGGCACAGAAGGGTTTTCAATCAATTGCTTTCCTTCCCTCTCTTCTACGATCCATTTTTAAATTGTAAAAACGTGTCTTACTTCCTGGAGGCATTTACCTGAAATTAAACTGCTGCAGGATGGACCCTCAGTTTCTGAGTCACATATGGGCTCTTCTTGTACCTGTTCCAGTTATGTTACATTTACTAGATGATCACCTTTTCTTCTGAGAGCTAATCAAATGTTCTCTCATTTTATATATATATATATATATATATATATATATTTTTTTTTTTTTTTTTTTTGAGATGGACTCTTGCTGTCATCCAGGCTGGGGTGCAAGGGTGAGATCTTGGCTCACTGCAACCTCTGCTTCCAGGTTCAAGCAATTCTCCTGCTCAGACTCCCGAGTAGCTGGGATTACAGGCACCCGCCACCATGCCCAGCTGATTTTTGTATTTTTAGTAGAGACGGGGTTTCACCCCGTTGGCCAGGCTGGTCTCAAACTCCTGACCTTAAGTGATCCACCCGCCTGGGCCTCCCAAAGTGCTAGGATTACAGGCATGAGCCACCGTGCCCGGCCAACCGCCCACTCCATTCCATCTCGAGTGTGATACGGCATGTAGACCGGGGATTGGGCCTCTTCTAATCTGATAGGTGCAAATGGCTGGCTAATCACATGCCACCCAGGTATTCCTGGGGTTGATTTGTGGGTTTTTTCATCCACAAATCTCTCCCAGATTCTGGCTGGCAAAGGGGGTCAAACGGTTCCTCCTTTTTTTTTTTTGAGACGAAGTCTTGCCCTGTCGCCCAGGCTGGAATGCAATGGTGCGATCTCGGCTCACTGCGACCTCCAGCTCCCGGGTTCAAGTGATTCTCCTGCCTCAGCCTCCTGAGTAGCTAGGATTAAAGGCACGTGCCACCACACTTGGTTAATTTTTTGTATCTTTAGTAGAGACGGGGTTTCACCACATTGGCCAGGCTGGTCTTGAACTCCTGACCTTGTGATCCACCCACCTCAGCCTCCCAAAGTGCTGGGATTACAGGCGTGAGCCACTGTGCCCGGCCAAACAGTTCCTCCTTTCTAACTGTTTCAGTCTCCCCTGCACCAAAAGGGCCTCAAGGATTCTACTACCCCTTTTATGCAGAAGTGTGTTTGCCTGATCCTCTGTGTGATGCCTTTAACCTTGGGCAGCAGCTAAAAGGGTGTGAGATGTGAGTAGAAAAGTGGCCCGCAAGACCAAGGGTACACTCCGTACCCCTCCCAAACCCTGCCAACATCTTGGCAGGAAGGTACCGGCAGAAGAAATAGGGGTGCCTTTTCTCTGCTCTGGTTATTCTTTGTAAATAATATGATTCACCCTTATGTCTCTACCTTGCTTAGATGCAATCTTCCAGGCTCTCTGAAAGCTGAATACCAATGAGCTGCAATTACATCATTAGGAACATGAAAGTCCTGTTCACTGTCAGCCCGAGTGGAGAGCTAAAATTATCCTGCTTTCTTTATAGTTCCAAGTTCGTGATCCTTGGGCCAGTCAACATAGGATGGTCCTGGCAGCAAAGGAAAGGGTTTCCATGCAGAGACTGGGCTTGATTTTACTAAGAGAAGCAGTGGGATTGTTTGTGTTTGTATTTTTAACAGAGCCAAGGGAGATCAAGTGGAAGCCACATGAACAGGCACCTCACTCCACGGTGACTGGCATTGATGGGGCCCTGCGAGCATCTCTGTGAAGCCACATGAACAGGCACCTCACTCCACGGTGACTGGCATTGATGGGGCCCTGTGAGCATCTCTGTGAAGCCACATGAACAGGCACCTCATTCCATGGTGACCGGCATTGATGGGGCCCCACGAGAATCTCTGTGAACCCACATGAACAGGCACCTCACTCCACAGTGACCGGCATTGATGAGGCCCTGCGAGCATCTCTGTGAAGCCACAGGAACAGGCACCTCACTCCACAGTGACTGGCATTAATAGGGCCCTGAGAGCATCTCTGTGAATTCACATTTCTGAAAGTCCATAGAATCCACCAGCCTCATAATGAGCGCTCATCTACAAGACGCAAGGACACAGCAGACATCCAGGCAAATCACGACATACTACGCCAATTCTGGTTCAGCTTCCTCTTTTACAAACAGTGATACAGCAGTCCCCAAAAGGCAGACGGCTGGGTTCCTGGATCAAAACACTCCTTTGGACAGCTCCTTGATGCTGGGGTCAATTCTGCTACCATGAAATAGAAGATCATAGGGGTTCTCTATGGTCAACAGTAAGCAGCTCATTTAAAGAAGTCACCTAAGGCAGGAGGAGGGGAGAGATGTTCAATTCAACCCCAGGCTCAGATTAAAAGCTTGATATTTCTATCAGAGCCAATTCCGGTGCTAACCTGGAAGCAGAAGCATGGGAACTGCAGATCTGTTTCACTTAGGAACCCACAGAAGAAATGCAGTCCTGTGGCTGAAGTCTGCACCTGAGATGGCCATGGAGCCATACTGAAATTCCCTTCACGTGGGGCTGGCCACGCTCAGCTCAGTCCTTTCCACACACGGTTTGTTACAGAAGGTCCCTCTTGTACACATGCCACTGGGATTCGACTGTGCTGTTTTGCTTTTTTCCCCAGGAAGATGCTTACAGATAAGCCTTTCTGCTGCCTGGATTACAAATAAGGTTCTTTCAATGCGATGATGTTTATTTGGCATAGGAAACAGATTGCAGCAATGCAAAAGAGCACACAGTCCTGCGGGCCCATCATCCACTGCTGTGCCTCCGCGGCAGCCCTGTCCAGACCCACCTCCCACTGCAAGCTCCTGGAGGACAGGGTCTGGTTTCTTTCTACTGCACAGCCAAACCCTCGGCAAATGCCTGCCCAGTGAGCTTTCTATTCAGGCACAGAGCTTGGTCTATCCCAAGAGCACTCTTAGAGGCTACACCTGCATTGCAAAGCCAAACACCACTCCGAGAGACTTTTCAGAGGAAAGAAGGGAACGGGACACACACTTCTTAGCATTTCGAAGGCAGAACTCCTTTTTTGTTTGTTTTTTTTTTTTAGAGACAGGATCTCGCTATGTTGCCCAGGCTGGAGCGCATGGCTAGTCACAGGCGTAATCCCATTACTGATCAGCACAGGAGTTTTAACCTGCTTCATTTCCAGCCTGGGCTGCTTCATCCCTTCCTAGGCAACTTGGTGGTCCCCCGTTCCCAGGAGGTCACCAAGTTGATGCCAAGCTTAGTGCAGACACCCACAGAATTCCTGGGCTTAAGCGACCCCCCTCTCCGCCTCAGCCTTTCAAGTAGCTGGAACTACAGGTGCAGGCTACCATGCCCGGCTGAAGGCAGAATATGAAGCTGAGGGCAAGGTGAGCCGCTCAGGGAAATTTACAGTTCCTACAGCAAGAAGCCTTTGTGTCTTGTCCATGGGACATCTCTAAACAGCAGTACTGACTTGGTGTTGGCACCGCAGGCATTTGTGTTTTCATTAAATTTTATCTACCCTATCTCCCTCAATTATATCTTCCTTAAAAGCAAGAGGCATGTCTTCTACTTCGTAATTCCTCATGGGGCCAATCCTATGGCTCACACACACAATGGGCCAAATAAAAAACTGAGAATAGGCCAGGCAGGGTGACTCACACCTGTAATCCCAGCACTTTGGGAAGCCCAGGCAGGTGGATCACCTGAGGTCAGGAGTTTGAGACCAGCCTGGCCAACATGGTGAAACCCCGTCTCTACTAAAAATACAAAAATTAGCCAGGCATGGTGGTGGGCGCCTGTAATCCCAGCTACTTGGGAGGCTGAGGCAGGAGAATCGCTTGAACCCGGGAGGCGGAGGTTGCAGTGAGCCAAGATCACACCACTGCATTCCAGCCTGGGCGACAAGAAAGAAACTATGTCTCAAACAAACAAACTGAGAGTAACAAACTTTCCCATGGACTGTCTTTACAAACAAACACTGAATGTGAAAGCAACTTCTATAAGACCAGTAACAGGACTACAGAGCCTGACTTAGCAGCTGGCCAGCACCGCGGAGGAAACGCCCTCTGACTACACATCTGTTCCTGCATTCACTCAACAAACATCGAAGTGCCTGGCATTGGTCTGCACAGCATAAACAGAACAGAAGGGCTGCCTCCCAGTCCCACCCCTTCCATGCATTCACTTCCTCACTTGTTCTTTAAGGAGACACCTGTGTCAGGAACGACGTGGTGAACTTTTAAAAACAGATTCAGTAGTACCAAAATACTCATAATGTGCAGACAGACAAAAGAATGGGAGGGAGTCGTGTTTTCAGACACAGGAAGCTTCTCACGTGCTCCACCTGGACCTCATCTCTCAGCCTCACACTCTGATCCTCAGCAGCCCCCGCTCTGCACCCAAGTCTTTGGACGTCATCCCGGAGCTCCTAGCTTGCCCGGGAGGCAGAGCCATCAGGTGAGAGACAGTCACATTGACAGCAAACAATCCCTCTTGGGTTCTTCTCTATACAGTTTTCCTTTTAAAATACCTTTTCTACTGATGTTATTTAAAAATAACAACCTCATAGTAGACTTCTGATCTCTACCACAGGGCAGGTGCATCCCTCCCTTTTTATGAGTAATTCCTGCAGGGGTTACAGCACTGCCTCCAGGTCACACGGGCTACACAAAAACACTTAGCCCAGTTTTCTCACTCCCAGGGAGTGAAGGAATCACTATTTTAAAAGGTGACAAGCTTTTTTCTCTTTTACTCAGATTTAACTCCAATAGAAACTGACAGGCTCAATCTTGGTTAATTTTTTTTTTTAAACACGAGAACAAGGTTCAAGAAATTCATCTTCAGGTGTCAGAGAGACGAAAAGAATCCAATAGCTTTTATCTTCAAGTCCTACATTTATGCATCTCGTAGTGAGGTTGGTGGCTGGTTCCCTTATAATGGAGGGCTTCACGCCTAGTGAACAATGGACCTGAATTTATATCAGTCGTAAAGCCTTCCAGACATGACGGTTACACTAACATCCTGACATGAGGCAATCTGCAGAGAGATGGAAAGTGTGGTTGGCAAGAGGTTAGTGCTGCCTCTCTCTATTTTCTTCCCTTGTACCAACTGATTTCAGACTGAGGAACTTGAAGACAGAGTGACACTATGAGCTCATATAACTCTCCTCAGCTCTAAACTCGGCCACAGCAGATGTGTTTTTAAAAAACGAATAGACTGAAAATGACATTTACAGATGAAATGCTGTGACGACTGAGATTCATTTCAAAATAATCAGGGGAAGAGGAAAAGTGGGTGGGAGGAGACATAAAACAAAGATTGGCTAAGGGCTGATAGTTATTGAGGCTGCATGGATATTATAATATTGGGGCATCCAGAAATACTACATGATGCTTTCTACTTTTGTATATGTTGGAAGGTTTTCATAGTAAAAAGAAAAATCCTATCAAGAGACTAGCAACGTTTAACAAAGAAGGCTGATTTAGGTGTAAGGATGGTCAAGATACACTGTTAAGTGAACAAAAAAAGATGTACAAAGGTATAGAGTTTATTTACATATACACACACCCCCCCTGATAAAAGTATAGAAAACTTCTGGAAAAATGATAACCTCCATATGCTACTTAAAACAAAAATGTATCACTTTTTAATGATGAGTTTTAGATAACAATTGTTTTCATCCGACGTCGGGGGGCAACAGGAGGAAAGGGCATAGTCGGCTTGAAAATGAGATAAACATCTCCATGGGCCAGAAATGGAACAGAATATATTGGAGATCAGGGCTACAGCCATGGCTGGAACCTGGAAGCAAGCAAAGGCCCAGATGTTCACCCTCTGTGCAGCGTAGCAGGGACCAAACACCCCACGCACGGGGGAAAGCGGAAGCCAGGCTCATGCATGAAACAGGGAGTGGGGGCTGCCTCGGGCACAGTCCTCGGTCTCTCCCCCTGCCCTCGTCCCTTCCTCCTCTGCTGCAACTATACTGCAATCTACATTCATCCCTCCCCCCATCTTTGATCCCCTGGTTTCCAGTATTCTCTGGGATATTAAAATGTTCTTCACTACTGCAGACTAGTTATTTTCTCTTTGTAATACTTTCTGTTTCTGTTTTGCAAACACCTTACATTGTTTAGGGTGAAGCCATAAAAACTGGTCTGCATAGATAAGACACCATTAATAAATGTATGGTGGTAATTTCCGCAGAAGCGGGAAGGAGGGAAACACAGTACCAACACCCTAGCTAGCTGCAAGGAAGCCAGGAGATAACATATCCAGCCTTTCTGTCTTCCATAATGGCAGGCAGGCTTCTATGGCAGAGAATTCCCAAATTCTAGGAAGGGGGTTTAGATGCTGAGAAGCCAAAAGATGAGCAATAATTTTGCTAAGTTGTCAGCAGCCCCAATTGTACATATAAGGAAACTGAGGCTGAGGTTAAGTGACTTCCCTGGGTTCACAGAACTTATCAGTGGCCAAGCTGGGACTGTGGATAACGTTGCCACCACCACCCAGGAGTGCTGCTCTGTCCTAGGCACTATAAATACATTATCTGATTCAATCTCCCTCAACTCTGCCACATATAGTGTTATAATCTCCATTTCTCAGCTAAAGAGACTAAGGCTCAGAGAGGTCAAGAGACTTGCCCAAGGTCACACAGCAAGTAAGTGGTAGAGGTGGTCAGTCCACATGCTCCCTTCTTCCCTCTGTGCTGGCGCTCACTCCCTCCCCAACACTCCCCTGGGAGCCCAGCACCAGTCCTTGGAGTGGGATGACGCAGCCTGCAGAGAAGCTTTCCTTCCCAGTGTCTGGAAGAACCCGAGGCTGCCACAGCACCATCAGCAAATAAAACCATGTGACTTAAAAAGGTGAACGAGTGGACACGATTAAAATACTTAACACAAAAGCGAATGCCCGCCTGGTGGCATGTTATCAGCAGCTGACAGGAATAGCCTGCCGCTTCCTCCTCAGGGTGGGCCTGGGCTCACACAGCACACAGCCGGCCCGCAGAGCCCGGGGAGAACGAAGCCAGAAGCCTGTGCCGCCACCAACAAGCTCCCATTCAGAGGATCCTCAGGCGGCCAGCTCCACAAAGTGACCATAACAAAGGGCCGCAGCCCACATACACACACTCACACACACGCACACTCACTCACACTCACACACACACACTCTCACACACTCACACTCACACACACGCACACTCACACACTCACACACACTCTCTCTCTCTCTCTCCATCACTCCAGGGTCAGCAGGAGCCCTGAAGCCTGAAGCCAAGGCATGACCAGGCCTCCTGGTCCCAGTGGCCTCCCCAAATGACCCAGTCCACAGTTTGGCTTCCTAACTCCTGCAGAGTGGTGACCTCAAGCCTGGAGCCTCACAGAGACCTTGAGGGCTGCCTCCCACCCCCTCCCTGTCTTACCCTGGTTTCCCTGCAAGCTCCACTTCCGTACCCTTTGTTCCTGTTCACTCCAGGATCTTGTAGGAGAGCCAGATCACCTGCTGCTGCTAAAAAGGGAACTTTTACAATCGTGGGTAGAGGTGGGCAGCCAGATTTAGGAAAAAAGCGGGATATCTGTTAAAATTTAAATTTCAGGGTCGGGTGTGGTGGCTCATACCTGTCACCCCAGTACTTTGGGAGGCCGAGGCGGGCGGATCACTTGAGATCAGGAGATCGAGACCAGCCTGACCAACATGGCTACTAATAGTACAAAAATTAGTTAGGAGTGGTGGCTCGTGCCTATAGTCCCAGCTACTCGGGAGGCTGAGGCGGGAGAATTTCTTGAACCTGGGAGGTGGTGGCTGCAGTGAGTCAAGGCTGTGCACTTCAGCCTGGGCAACAGAGAGAGACGCTGTCTTTAAAAAATAAATAAATAAATAAATAAAATTTAAATTTCAGATAAACAATAAACAATTATTTAGTATAAGTATGTCCCGTGCAATATTTGGGACATATTTAACATACAAAACACTTATTTGTTATTTATATGAAGTTTCATTTAACTGGGTGCCCTGTATTTTAACTGGCAACCCTATATGCCTGGGGGAGGGATTGAGTAGGAGGAGCCCAGAGGAACAAAGCATCTGGTAAAGAAAACACAAAGAGGAATGAAGATTATGGGAGAGAGGGAGGGACGGAGGGAGGGACGGGAAATGCTCTTTAATGAAGGTCTGTCTCACAGCAGAAACTTCCACTGTTACTTCATTTGAGTTCTCCAGTAATTCTGTGTGTTAGAGATACATATCCCACTTACAGACCAAACAACAGAGGGTCAGAGAATCCAGTGACTCGCAAAGTGTCACACGGGGAATTCACTTCTGAGTACGACCCGATGCTATTTCCTCCACATCAAGCTTCTTCACCCGCTGGCACACCTTTATAACTGTTATAGGCTGCACATAAAGGGGGCACAGCAGTTTACTTTTCTAATACTTTCATAAGGAAACAAACTCAAAATGGCGCATCTTTACAAAATACAGTTGTCTATCTTTTAGATTCTCCTCTTGGCCACTTATCCCAACTCAACTCATCACCACTGCGGACCTGTCCAGGGGGTTAGCTCCTGATGAAGAGACAGAGAAAAGGTCAGAGAAAGGAAGGGTGACGCTCCATCCAAGATGACTGCAGCGCTCTGATTTGCAGATGGGGAAGGTCACAGGATGCTGGACGCAACAGAGTCTCAACAGCGACCCGAGAGAGAGAGGCTCCTCTCTCCCTACACTAATATCCCATGATCCCTGTGTCACTTTCCAGAAAACACTGTCAGTCCCATGGACCTAGGATTATAAAATCCTGTAAGATTTATACAGAAAATATAAAAACTTGGGGAGGGGGACTGTGAAACAACGTGAAAACAACTATTTGTCAAATGGACGGTGGGGAGTAACTCCCCCTCCCGCACCTCCTCCAAGCTTCTAACACTCATGGCACCCAGTACAGGGGAGACTGCCATAAAGATGACTTAAAATGTGCCCTTTCGAGGTAAAGGAACTATGGGACAAGTGACTATAAAAATGACACAGCTGGGGAGATCCAAATCTATTCCTGCTCAGCAAGTTTCCAGATTAAATGCTTACCTAGTCAAGATTTGGTTTTGTGCTGTTTTGTTTTTAAATTTTCCTTTCATATAGATGCTAGCATGTTCTTCTTAAAATAAAACACTTGTCCACCTCACTCCCCTCTCTGGGGAGACGCCTTGGTGGTCAGAGCCCACTGCCAGTTCCACGGAAGTCCCAGGCAGGGGCAAGAGGCCACCTCTGTGGGAAGCAGTCCGATGGCCGGGCTGCACATCCCCCAAAACAGCAATGGCGAAGCCCAAGGGCTGAGACCGCCTGCTCGAGAGAAAGGCCGGCTGCCCTGTCCCTGCTTCCTCTCTCCCCTTCCATTCCCATCCTCTTCCTTCTCTCAGCCTCCCCACCCTAACCCCACTCCCAGCCAGCTGAACACTCCAAAGCAGCAGACAATTAAGGCTGGATCTCCCAGGTCTCCAGAGGTCCCCAGTCTTCTTGGGGAAGAAGGCAAAAAACATGCTTAATTCCTTGTGGGCCAGCCAGTACCAAGCCATTCCCAGCCCCAGTATGAGACTGCAAATGTTACAAGGCAACTCCCAGAGCCAGCTGGGCACACGGCAGTGCAGGGTTATCATCTGCAGACTCCATTATTAAAGGTCTCTAGAAACATTTCAGCTGAGGGGTGGAGGGAGGGAGCATGTAAGGAGTATAAGTCTCTGTTGATTTTTGAGTGCCCAGGCCCTGCAAACGGCATTCTTCAGACTCCGCTGCAGCGGAGGTCTCAGTTATCATCGTACATAATGAAAATTAAAGATGCTCAGGGTTAGAAAAACTCAGTTTCATTTTGAATCTAAAATCTTTCAGAGCTTTCTTTCGGGAAGTCCAGATAATTAAACTGATTTTAAGTTGCACTGTTTATAAAATCCTAGATCTACAGAAAATACAAATTCTGGCCAATCCTGTCTAAGCATGCCATTCCAAGTTTCCACTTATATTACATGAGAAGATTCCAAAGCAGGCCTTGAAGGCATCGGAGCTGTAGCTGCATTTAATACTTAGCCCAGTTTAAACACCCCATGACATCAGTTCTCCCCAATCCCTAAAGAGCTCACCAGCAGACAGGCAACTTCCAGACGGAGGGAGGACAATGAGGGTCCAAAGGGCTGTGACCCCCAATGCCAGAGCCAGGGAGGCGGGACTTAGAGCTCAGCTCTTCTCCTTCTCAGGTGGGGGAGTAAAGGCCCCAAGGTGGCAGAGCTGGGACTAGTATCTAGGGCTTGGGACTCTGAGGTTCCCTCTATTGTTACAGCAGGTAGCTAGTCAGACATGAGCAGGGCAAGAGAGGGCTCCACCACCACCAGGAATGTCAGGCGACCATCAGCTGATGGTCAGGCAGTTGTCAACCGTCTCTCTAAAATGATAATTGGATGCAGCCAGTGCCAGGGAAGGGCAGGGTCCCAGTAGATAGAAAGAACCTGAAACTGATGACCAGCAGCTTCCTGGTAAGATCTCACGAGTTGGGCACGTGGGCTCAAGCATGTGCACTAGGAGGCAAAATGGTGGACCCTCCTCTAGGAAGGCTGGACTGGTAAGGGAAGAAACCAGGGAATAAATCAGAGGAACAAACCATCTGGTAAAGAAAACACAGAGGAGTGAAGATGAAGGGAGGGAGAGAGGGAGGGAGGGGAAATGCTCTTTAATGAGGGTCTCTCTCACAACAGAGACTTCCACGTATTACTTCATTTGAGTTCTCCAGGGAGCGTGTACACGACCTCAGTAAACATACAGTGCTCCCTCCCAAGGGCTGGCAGGCCACCTTCAGGGAAGAACCGGGGCAGGAGTAACGCAAACCCCAGAACCACACCAGTGTACAAAACCCCAAGTCAAAAGTCACACAGCACATTTGATCTCTCAAGTCACCCACTGGCCTTCTCCCAAGTGTACTTTATTTACTTTCATTCCAGTCTAAAGCATTTTAATAAACTTTCACTCCTGCTCTGAGACTTGCCTTGGTCTCTCACTCTGCCTGAGGCCCCGCAAATTCTTTCTTCTGAGGAGGTAGGAAGTGAGGGTGCTGCAGACCCACATGTATTCACTGCTGCGCACACTATCACCTCCCTCTGTTGGACCAAGGACCCCAGCAGAAGATCTTCCGGGTATCAAGGGGAGGGAAGAAGCTGGGGAGTCTTCTACAGTTAAGATGGCAGGTGTTTGCCCAAACCCTCTCCTCTTAAGTCGCCAACCCCTGACCTCAGAGGAAGAGGCCTACCCAGTGACTCTGGGGCCACATGTGAGAGGATTATATAAGGGAGAAAAGTCCACACGGCCCAAGGAATTATCAGCTCATTCAGGGGCCTTGCAGGAATTTCCTGTTATGTGATCTGGGTCATGCAAATAGCCACAACCGAGCTGAAGCTGTCTCTTCACCCCCTCCCTCTGAGAGGAAACACAGGCTCTTGACACACTAGTCGCCTGTACTCTGCAGCTCTCCAACGACTGGGCCTCCCTCCAGGAAGGTCCGCAGGGAGCCAGCATCACGGTGTGCACTGAGAACAAAGAGCGGGGCATGCCTGCAGGACAGCGAAATCCCAACCCTTTCCGAGCAAACTCGGCAGCTCTGCTCTGGGTGTGCTATACCCACTGGAGAAACAGCCAGCAACATGAAACTCTCCAGACCCAGGGCCACGGGCCTGGTTTATTGTAATCAGAACCCACTTCAGCTGTTCCTTTCCTTTCTTTTCTTTTTTTTTTTTTTTTAAATTATAAGATGTAGAACAAGAACACACAAAAAAAGTGCGTGCAAACACGAAGCTAAGCACCCAAGTGGGGAACTGAGACCTTGCAGCTCTCCAGAGCCAACCCACCCCCACGGCCCCCACCGCCTGCCACGCCGGCTTTGGGAAGCATCACCCCCTTCTCCTTTCCCATTCTCCACACCTGCGCATGTGCAGCCCTAAAGGTTCCAGTTAGGTTTCGCTCTCATTGCATGGAGCCGTTCCCTTTTTTGCTGTTGCTGTATAGCACTCAATTGAATGAATGCGTTTTATTTATCCATTCTGCTAAGTAGCACATTTAAGTCGTTTTCAGTTTTGGCTACTACAAATAACGCGACAGTGAATATTCAAGAATGGTTCTCAGGTCCTGGAGTTTCTCCATGACACAGGCTTGACAAGCAAATGCAGCATCATGCGGAATGTGCTTCGTCGTGCTGACTACTGATGCCAGTCTGTGTTCCGACTTTGTGCCACCTTCCCTCCCTACAAGACCACCAATCCACCCACTCTGCTAATAGAGAATGGGGGTCACTGGTGACTCACAGGCCAAGAAAGCCCAGCTGGTCACTAGAAGGAAAGTTAAATCTTCCTCCATAAGGCAAAGCCCAAGATTTTAAAATTCTGAGCTTAACCAGATCCAACAACCAAAACAACTGGGCTTTTCAGAAGAAAAAGGCCACAAACTCCCACAAAATAATGAGGTAGCACCTATGGCTTGGGACAGACCCACCTGCCCATACGATCAGCTGTAAGCAATAAGTACAAATGTGTTCCCAAGATACTAAGTGCAGAAGGATTGGATGCCAGTAAATCCCAATCTGCCATGGGTGGCAGAAGAGAGCGGGTGAAGGGTGGGGAGGGGTCGTGGAGGCGGCCCCCCTGCAGTCATGACGCACCTGTAAACTGGCTGCATCTCCTGGGCTATGCCGATGATGGTGCCTGGCAGGAAACTGTCAAATTCCTCAAACAACTCCCGGATGTTGGTCTTAAACTTCAGGTCTAGGTCCAGCTGAATGATCCGCAGGATCTCTGCAGGAAAGAGAAGAGGACGATGAGACACAGGCACACCTCCTGGGAGGCTCGGCCACGGGTAGAAAATGAAGTGCAGGGCAGAGGAAAGGGCACTGGACTCTTATTGTTGTCAGTGAATGATGTGAAGTTACCGCTGGAACAAAAGGCCTTTCATCTACCAGCAACCCCTCCACACTATCAGTCTTCACAAACGACTGCCCGTGTCTTTTCTTCCAACTGCAGACATCCATTTTGCTTAAAACTAGGCGACCACACACTCCAGTGTCGGCCTGCTGTCCTGATGTGACTGTTAACCGTGCACCATTTCACTCTCAAAAGTATCTCATTTGGATGATACCTTATGTGGACACCCTACTTCCCTACAAAAAACTCAAAGCGGGCCGGGCACGGTGGCTCACGCCTGTAATCCCAGCACTTTGGGAGGCCAAGGCGGGTGGATCACAAGGTCAGGAGTTTGAGACCAGCCTGACCAACATCGTGAAACCCCGTCTCTACTAAAAATACAAAAATTAGGTAGGCGTGGTGGCAGGTGCCTGTAATTCCAGCTACTCAGTAGGCTGAGGCAGGAGAATTGCTTGAACCCAGGAGGCAGAGGTTGCAGTGAGCTGAGATCATGCCACTACACTCCAGCCTGGGCAACAGAGCAAGACGCCGTCTCAAACAAACAAACAAACAAACAAAACAAAACAAAACAAAACAAAAAAACCTCAAAGCATCCAGGTGTTTCCTCTTTGGAGCACAGGTGGTAAATGACCCACACAAGAGAGAGGTAAAAAACATTACGCTCTCAAGCCTTTATCGGTGCGTTCTGCAAACCCAGATATGTGTTAAGTGAAGATGCTGACCAGAGCGAAACGGCTGAACGATCTCAGATACCACTGTGTTTTTAATCCACTGTCTAAAAGACAGGATGAGCCCAGATTCTTCCATGTCACAATCACCTGGCACCTAAGAGCTGCCTGCTTCCATTGCATCCAGATGCCTCCGGGCTAGAAGTGCAGGAGGAAGGCAATGATGAAGGTCATTCCCCCATCCTTCACCCAGCCCAGCGTGACCAGGATCCTAGGTGTTGTGCCGGACACCGGGCTGACCACAACCCTGCCCTTAAGAGAGACACGCGGGTGGCAAAAAGCACAGGGAGGGGCCAGTGCTGAAGCCTGAAATGGATGAGCAGCTGTGGGAGGTCCAAAGAGAGGGCGCATGGGGTTCAATGATGAAGCGGCGAGAGCAAGTTCCTGGTACCCGGCCTGGGAATCAGAACACACGAGTGCAACTTCCAGTTCTGCTGCTGATTGACCCTGTGACCCAGGGAAAGTTATTTTATTTCTCTGCACCTCAGCTGTTCCATTTGCTAAAATGGGGAGGCTCTCCTGTGCCTTGTGTGGGAAATAGCTTATGGACAGTGTTACAGGGATCCTAGAGACCTTGAGGAACAGAATTCTGGAGCACAGCACCACACTGGCCAAATGTAGAATTTATGGGAAGGCAATTTAAGGAACTTGGGATAATTTTGCTGTAACTAAAGAAACTCCTGATGGGAGGAAGGGCCATGCATTTAGTCAGCCTGTCAATCATCACATCGAAAGCCCACCACCTGCTACAGGCGCTCTATCTTTCAAGGCCATCTAAACCCTACTTATTCTGCAAGGAGCGGTCTAAACACCCCAGATAGGCCCTGCAGGAGTCGTGGCTTCCTGCTCTGTGCTCCCCACACGGCTGGCTGCCTGCCTGTGGTCATGCCCACCTGCGTACCTGTCTCACCACCCTTCTAGAGAAGGCATTCCTTGAGAATGGGAATGTGCTGGGAGGGCGGGGCTCAGGACCATCAGATGCTTCTGGATGAGCATCTTAATCTTGTCTTAACATACCCTTCAGTAAACCGAGCACTTCCCCTGCACTGTAGGGACCAGCTGGGAGTAAACCCGGAAAGGTCCTACGTAGGCCTGAGACACCGGAATCTGGGCTGCTTCGATGTTATTTACAACTCCTCCTTCCTAAAGCACCTTCCAGGAAGGATTTGCTTAAAGTTGGTAACACTTCACCAGGTGAGGTCCACTGACTAGGAGGGAGACAGGCGGCAACTCCAGCACAAAGTGACCCCTTCACACAGATGTAAAACGACTGAGATGGGAGGCCACTCCCTTCAATTCCCAGAGGCCAACAGGCCCCTGTGCAGCCTGCACTGTCATGCAGGCACCTGTCCAGGAGGTTACCCCTTTATGTAATTATGAAATAAGATGCCAAGTTGCAAATGTCACTGTTGAAGAGAAAGATGCTTACTAGGAATGCTGGAATTCATTAGGATGAGGTTTCTAAAGGGGCCTGTTCCTCTGGCCTCTGGTCCTTGATGTAGCTGTCTCTCTGTGGGAAATATGTGGGGGCAAGAGGGTTACACAGAATGCTGAAGGCATTGTGAGGACAAAATGAGACTGATCCATGGAAGTGACATCACAGAGAAGATGCTGGTTGGAGGATAGCTGAAATGATAGCAGTAGGACCACCGAAATGTAAGGAATAAATGAACAAGATAACTGCCCCCAAAGCCAGGAAGACATGAAACCTATGAATCATGAGGAAGAATGTCTGAGAAAAAGGAAGACTAGACAGCTACAAAACTCACAAGAATGGCCAGCACCCAAGGCTGCCTGAATGTCCACCATGTCCAAATCTTGAGAAAACACAACAAAAAGAATGGCATGGCAGATCTGAAAAGCCTGGTTATAACTGAGGCCACTCTACCCATTTTACAGATGAGGAAGCTGAGGGCCAAGAAGAGAGACTTGTCAGGCATTACACTCAAGCTAGGTGGCAAAGCTGATCTCAGAACCCAGGTCTACTGACTCCCTAGCTAATGCTCTTGTGTTTATTAGCCCCGTCACCTCCAACCCACTCCCAACACAGGCCATAAACTCCTAGAGAGCAGAAAGCATTGTGTAATGGACCAAACGGTGTGTACAGGACTAACCAGACACCCAACACAACCAGCTCGTGGAGTATCTGCAACTCATCCCATGAAAATATCAGCATGAAGACGAGTGAGTATAAGCTAAAGGTGTAGCTTTCAAGACCTCCAAGACCCTGTCACCATCATTGCCGCCACGGCCCTGGCAGCACTTCTCAGGAGTTCCTGGCTGTCCAGGGGACTATTTTCAGGGCTAAGAACACCTACGCCTTCTGCCTGGGTTTGAGGCCTGGCTGGCGGCCAATACCTCTGTACAATTACACCACAGAGGGCCACATGCACGGCCCCAGCACCAGCCGGGAGATTTTCATTCCCAAGGGGATGTGCGGTTGGGACTGGCGGTGGTGGATCTCACATCCAACAGAAACTTGGGTCGCTTCTGAGCTGGATGTTTCTCTGTCAAAGCGCTCTTCTCCATTTCCCTCCTAGGACATGGCTTGGGCCAACTCAACTCATCATCAGCATCCAATTAAACCAGCCACAAGCATGTCATCTGACCATGGGCAGAATTACAACCCAGAGTGAGTAATTAATGACACCCAAAAATAAACAACAAAAGGAAAAAAAAATCCAGGAGAAAAAAAAAAGTGAGCCTTCTGTCCTCTTTCCCTTCTCCTATCCCCAGAAACAATTCTTGGCAGACACATCTTAACACACAAAAAGCAACACGCAACAAAATAGATGAAGAAATGATGCAAAGAAAAGACATGCTCAGGTAAGCACAGCGCCTACTGCCCCGGGCAACACAACAGGCCTCCAGGGAGGGGCAGGTGAACCACGCAAGCGCCCCCTGTCTTTCTGCTTTGAAATGGCTTCAGAGATTTGCAGAGATAAATATTTATAACACATTAGAGGGCTTTCACTGCAGAGCGTCAGCCCAAATTCCACTAACTGGGAGAGGGTTTAGGGAGAAGGGGAAATGATGACAGCATTAAGCTATGTGACTCCAGCGTCCTGAGGCTGAGGACCCGGAAGCAGCTGCCTGGAAAGGGAGCTAATTTTCCCATTGTCCACTTTGAAATATTGCAGCAATATGCCACCTGCCTTATCACACTCTGGTGTTTTTAAATTGCTGTTCAGTAGCACCTCGGGCCTGCGGGAGCCAAAGGGCAACTGAAAGGGGTGGGGACTTCCCCTAACAGTGAGAGGATCCTGACCCCAGAGGAGTTGTTTTGAGGCCCACGGGACAGGCACGGTCCCCCTGTGCTCCACCAGCCAGACCAGGCTGGCTTTTCGCACTGGAGGGTCTGAGCATGTCATAGAGGGTCTGCCCCGTGACGCACAGACCCAGGCCGTGTTCCCAAGGGGATGTGCAGTTGGAATTGGCGGTGGTGGATCTCACATCCAACAGAAACTTGGGTCGCTTCTGAGCTGGATGTTTCTCTGTCAAAGCGCTCTTCTCCATTTCCTTCCCAGTACAAGGCCCAGCCACAGGGCAGCTGGCTCACTATAGGAATAGGGGCTACAAAGGAAGAAAGGGAGCATGCCAAGGGTCCTAGGCCTTGGCCACAGATTCTAGGGGCTCCTCCAGCCTGACCAGACAAATGTTCACCCTCTAGGAGCAGGGAAGGCATGTCTGTGTGCCAGGCCCTGGGAAGGCTTTGCATGCTGACTTAGCCCATGAACCTCCATCATGCCTCCTCGAGGTGGTTGTTAGTATCTTCCAGTTGCAGATGAGGAACCTGATGCTCAGAGAGTTTCGGTAATTTGTTTAAGACAACTCAGCAAAAAAGGCTCAGGGTGGACAGCAATTACAGATTCGCCTCACTCGATAGTTTGCTTGAGCCACGACACATTTCTGAGAAAAGGCTTCAGACATCTCTGAAGTCCCTTTTAAAGTCCTCTTATCTTTATGAGCCAGAAACGCTTCCACATCAAGGGTGAAGACAGCAGACAACCCCAGATCATCTCTGTGCAGTGGCTGGGACTTCATGGACAGAACCCCCAACCACGACCACCTCCCGCAAGACCCTCATCCCCAAGAAGCGTGAAGACTATTGGGATTCCCTTTCATTGACAAAGACCAATAGAGAAACTTCTGGAAGAAAGGGTTTTATGCCACAAAAGTTGAAAGGAAGCTTTTAATGACAATAGCCAACTTGTATCAATGCATTATACTCACTGAAACATCTAAACACTCTATGAGATATACATATATATATATATATATATATATATATATTTTTTTTTTTTTTTTTTTTTTTTTTTTTTTGAGATGGAGTCTCACTCTGTCACCCTGGCTGGAGGGCAATGGCGCGATCTTGGCTCACTGCAACCTACGCCTCCTGGGTTCAAGCAATTCTCCTGCCTCAGCCTCCTGAGGCACACCACCACACCACCACACCCGGCTAATTTTTATATCTTTAGTAGAGACGGGGTTTCACCATGTTGGCCAGGCTGGTCTCGAACTCCTGAACTCAGGTGATCCACCCGCCTCGGCCTCCGAAAGTGCTGGGATTACAGGTGTGAGCCACCATGCCCAGCCCCGAGATTAATATTATTTATATTTGGCTGAGTGCAGTGGCTGATGCCTGTAATCCCAGCACTTTGGAAGACTGAGGCAGGAGGATCACTTGAGCTCGGGAATCTGAGGCTGCAGTGAGCTGTGTTCGCACCACTGCACTCCAGCCTGGGTGACTGGGTGACAGAGTGAGGCCCTGTCTCAAAAAAAAAAAAAAAAAAAAAAAATCCATTTGACAAATGAGGAAATGGAGAAGTATAATAATCCAAGATCACGCAGCTGGTCATGGTAGGGCTCGAAACCCCAAGTCTGTTGGGGTCGACAGCCTGGTGCCTGCTCTTCATCGCCCATGCTGCCCTGCCTTCCGGGCTCCCGGGCAGCCAGGATACAGCCAGCGCTCAGCTTTGCGGGCTCTGCTCAGACAGGAAGGCCCTGACTCTCACTGCGCTAATCTATGTTTTCCACATTAGCATCCTGCCCCTCCTCGGATGGTCGGGGGCAGAAAGGAAACAGAGTTCACACAGTGATTTATGCAGCCTATTAGCAGCTCTAGTAAAAGGTTTTGGGTCCAGGAAGTTGAAATGAATAACCACAGCCAGTTTTATATATTCGCTGTACAACAAACTTTCTTCTAGCCTTACTCGCCCCCTCTCAAAATGAAGCATGAAAAACTGAGTGTCAGCTATGGCTCAGCCATGGCATCGTTTATAACGCCCAGCTCCTGTTTTGTGGACCAAACAAATTACCATGAGAAGACACAGTTTTTGCTTCAGCAACAGTGTAACATGAGTCTCCTTTCTCATCCTTAGCACCTTCTCCGAAGAGGTATAAATCATATCCTTTAGGATAAGACAATTTATTTTGAACTTGGCTGAAAAATTTGGGGGACTTATATAAGACAGCACATATAACAGCCAATGTAAATTTCCCTCTCGCTTCTATTGCCAATATGAAGTGACAGCTCGTGCACAGATTGATGTAGTTCAATACACAGGGGAAATGGAATTTGAGATCTGAAAATCTTCCATTTCTATGGTAAGGACGTCCATGGCCCCTGCTGGCCTTTCCACAGTTTACATCTCTCTAGTGTCTGCTATAAGCTGTTTTTTTTTTTTCTCCAAAAGCTTAAATTCTTTCCTATTTGAGGCAGGAACACATCTGGACTCTGTTCACAACAGTTAGACTGATGATGCTTGGTCTTTCTTCTTCACCAACAGGCTTTTTTTTCAGAGACTGCTGGGGGGGAAGCTGTAGAAAGCAATCCTTTTTGGATAGAATTATCAGGTGTTTTCTGAAAATAATGATACAGATACCACTGGTTGCCCAAACTGTCACAGTTCAACTTTTCACATTCTCCATTTTGAGATTCTTTATCAGAATTATGGGCTCTTGTTTCTAATCTCACCTTCCAACCACTGTCTCCCTCTTGAGTGGCATTTGAGCCCATGCCACCTTAGGGATTCAGTCTAAAATTAGTAAACTAACAAAGGTTCCATCCTGCTGCCTGCAGGTCCTCATCCCCACACTGTCCCCTGACACCTGCTCCTGCCCTTGGCCCTGCACCCTGTCAGGGCCTGTCCACTGCAGCCTTGCCCCTTCCATTGATTCATATGGCAATGACAATGATAGGACTAATTCCTTATATTTCTATGGCATGTTGCAACGTTCAAAGTACATTCCCAGCCCATAAAACTCCTTCCCATACTTTAACTTGTTTAATCCTTACAGCAACCCTAGGGGGCAGGTGCATCCATGTGGATTGGGTTTAACTGCATATCACAGAACACCTCTAGTAGCAACAGTTTCAACACACAGAAGAGCATAACTAAGCCACATCCACGGAGGGCATGGCTGCTCCATGAAGTTATCAAAGACCCAGACAGCTTCTGCTTTTCTCTTTTGCTATCCTAGATCTCATTTCCATCCTCAAGGTACCTCATGGTGCAAGACGGGGGCTGCTGGGGCTCCAGCCAACTTGGCTGCATTCCAGGCAACTGAAAGGACCAAAGAGAAAAGACACCCTGAGCTTGCTTCCTGCACTGAGGCAGACTCTTTAAGCATCCTTCCTGGAAGTCTTTAACATTTCTTCTCATACCTCACTAGACAAAATTTAGTCACATGGCCATACTTAGCTACAGTGAAAGCGGTGAAATGCATTCTTTCATGGGCACAAGGTTACCCCCAAATAAATGGGATGCAGTTGTAAATTAAAAAGGAGAGAACTGATATAGAGCAGGAACTAGCAGTACTTCCACAGAAGGCAAGAAGGAACTACACCCACTTTACAGATCAAGAAATAGAGGCCCAAAGAGATTAGGTGTTGCTACGGTCACATAGTCACTAGTGGCAAGATGGGAACTAAGTCCATGTCATTGGCCCCACAT
This sequence comes from Symphalangus syndactylus, assembly GCF_028878055.3. Lineage (NCBI taxonomy): Eukaryota > Metazoa > Chordata > Mammalia > Primates > Hylobatidae > Symphalangus > Symphalangus syndactylus. The sequence continues at coordinate 96,896,552 of NC_072439.2, forward strand.
CCAGATCCCCTTTCCCTGTTCATGGAGCCTCCTTGCTGCAGTAGAGCCGCTGCTGTGTTTCTGCATGGACTCTTGCTTGCTGCCCCTCCAAACCTTTGTTCAGCCCTCAGCTGTCCCCAGTTGGTCTATCAACAAGATCCGTGCCTGCCAGCCCCAAGCTGCCATCCTGAAGGACTACTGTCCTCCATCCCCTGCCTCACACTTTGTTCCCTCTTTGTTCCCTGCCTTGCTTCCCTGCATTTGTGTCCCACTGGGTCCCTTGGAATCCAGGCATGGTCATTAGCAAGGAAGACCAGGCCAGAGATGGCCAGATCCCAGCAATACAGACCCTCAGAGTAGGATCACAACCCCACAACTATTTCTGCAATGCCCAGGGAGTTCTGTGAGCAGGATGCCTCACCTTGGGGTACCCATACCATACCAAGATGGTTGACACCTCCTGAAGTTGTTTCTGATGGCCAGCCTCTTGTGTGACTATGACCTTGTTCCATTCTGACACTGAAAACACATTTCATGATGGACGTGGACGCTTATCTGTGGGTCCTTGACTACAGTGCCTAAGCAAACACAAATTAGTGCTTAAGTGCAGTTTGGTAAACAGAATCTTTGCAATGATGGAGTCCATTATGGGAAGTGACTAAGCGGGTTTCTTGGTGGTGAAATGTATGGGGACTTCTGCTCCATGGGAAGGGGAGACTGTATTTCCATTGAAAATTGGAGCCTGGACTGTCAGCACAGGGGCCAGTCCTGGACTTCCCCGCCTTCCTGTGTAAACATGAAAACATTTTGTGTTCAAGTTCTAGCACCTTGGCTACCTCTTTCGTGTCTCTAACATGAAGGTCTCTGTCTGCTGGCAGCAGTTCTCCCCATTGTGAACAATGAATCCACCACTCTTTCCTGGAGTTACACTGTCTCAGTTCCTCTCCCCCAGCAGACTCATCCTTCTCCAGGTGGTGCTCTCCAGCTTCCTACCATCCTCTACAGGGTCGCAGGCTACAGGGTTTCCTCAGCCTCCTCCAGCCAAGTACAGCGGAAGCACTAACAACCAAGAGAGGCGCAAACTCCTGAGATCCTCTCCCAGGAAGGGCAAATGATTGGGACCAGGCAGAGAACAGACGGCTTCTCACCGAGGGGGAAGACGCCCACCCCCAGCCACAGTGCCTGACTTCTCCCTGGGACCATGGAGGGGTGCGGAAAGAATGGGCCCACATCATCCCTTGTGCTAGAAACTCACATCACAGCAAAGAAAAACGTTTCTCCACTTTATGAATCCGGAAATACCTCTCTGACCTTTTCTAGCAGGAGGAAAAAATATGGCCTTAATCTTTTCAGTAGCAAACATCTTTCACCCTGTGACAGTTTGCAAACTGACTAGCCAATGGTCAAATGGCTCCTCAGCTTTCCCGTCTCCTGAGCCAGGAATCCTAACAAAATGTCATGTTATGTTAGTGCTGTTGATACTACACCTTCTAAAAAAGATGGACGATCTATCATCATCTAGGAGATAATTAAGTCCCTATATCTCAGGTACTGGGCTACGCACTTTACATATTTTGCCTCACTGAACCCTCACACACAGGGCTTACTGTCCCCATTCTCTAGCTGCCTCCTCCCTGACAGGTGAAGTTTCATTGCTTTCATCTCTGTTTACTGAGGTTGAGAGGAGCCCCTCCTGTTATGAGTCTGATAAGAATGACACAGGAAGGCGGGGAAGTCCAGGACTGGCCCCTGTGCTGAGAATCCAGGCTCCAATTTTCATTGGAAATACAGACTCTCCCCTTCCCATGAAGCAGAAATCCCCACACATTTCACCACCAAGAAACCCCCTTAGTCACTTCCCACAGCGGACTCCATCATTGCAAAGATTCTGTTTACCAAACTGCACTTCAGCACTAATTAATCTATTTTCCAATTTTAATTAAATTTTAATTTCGTTTAATTCATTAGTTTTTCTTCTAATTAAATAACATTTGAGTTATTTTAATTTTAATTAAAGACATAAAATACAATGCACCAAACTGACAGAACTGCAGCTGAGTGCAAAAAACGAAAGAGAAAACAAGGTTTTAGCCCATAAATATTTCAGCGGGCACTTCCCAAGAAACAAGGACACCCTCTTTCAGAACAACAGTACAACATCAAAGTCCGGACACCAGCAGTAACACCCCGATACTATTCCATCCACAGCCCCATTCAAAATGTGTCAGTTGTCCAAAAACAAAAACACAGTTCCTGGCCCTGGATTGCATGTAGTTGTCCCACTTGTTCTATCTGAAATGATTCCTTGTCTTCCAGGACTTAGGACAATTTGGGGAATATGGGCCATTTTTTTATTCATTTATTGATTTTGAGATGGAGTCTCACTCTTTCACCAGGCTGGAGTACAATGGCATGATCTCAGCTCACTGTAACCTCCACCTCCTGGGTTCAAGTGATTCTCCTGCCTCAGCCTCCCAAGTAGCTGGGATTACAGGTGCCCACCACGCCCGGCTAATTTTTGCATTTTTAGTAGAGACAGGGTTTCACCATGTTGGCCAGGCTCGTCTTCATCTCTTGACCTTGTGATCCACCCACCTCGGCCTCCCAAAGTGCTGGGATTACAGGCGTGAGCCACCACGCCCGGCCATGGGCCAATTATCTAGTAAAAGTCCTTCAATCTACGTTTGCCTGATGTTTCCTCCTGACTAGACGCAGACTGTGCATCTTTGTCAGGAAAGCCACAGAAGCAATGCTGCGTTCTTGCGGCGCCATGTCGGCAGGCACATAGTGCCAATGTGTCCTATCACTGTGACGTTAACTTTGATCGCAGTCAAGCTACTATTTTTCTCTTTGTAACAACAACATTTTGTGGGGCAATACTTTAAGACTCTGACAATATCCCATTTCCTAACAAATGTTTACCTGTTTGTTTTAGCCTCCGTTGATGATTCTTGTCTAAATAAATTATTACTATGTTGAGCGGGGCGCAGTGACTCATGCCTGTAATCCCAACACTTTGGGAGGCCGAGGTGGGTGGATCACCTGAAGTTAGAAGTTCGAGGCCAGACTGGCCAGCATGGTGAAACCCCATCTCTACTAAAAATACAAAAATTAGCCGGGCGTGGTGGTGTGCATCTGTAATCCCAGCTACTCGGGAGGCTGAGGCAGGAGAACCACTTGAACCCGGGAGGCGGAGGTTGCAGTGAGCCAAGATCACACCACTGCACTCCAGCCTGGGTGACAAGAGTGAAACTCCATCTCAAATATATATATATATATATATATATAACTATGTCGATTGCCAAAAGGTGACTTTCCAATGCCTTCACTCCTTCTACATTTATTAGCTGGCATTCTACTCCACTGTGCTGACCTCATCCACGCTCAGCCAAGGAGAGCTTCCTGGGATCACCCACTTATGGTAGGTTGTGCCAAGCATATTCTGCCCTTCTAGTATTCCCCAAAATGCAAATACCAGAAGGCTCCGTGGTGCCTCAGGCAGGGGAACTGGACAAGGCAGAAGTGTCAGAGCTGCTGGGGCTGGAGCTTTGGGCCCATCATCCAAGTACTTGAGGCAGCAATGACCCTCTTGGAAAAATCTCCAGGCTACGGGGTCACTGTCCACTCTTACTCGATGAAGAAACGATAACTGCACACCACAGGCAGCACCAGAACACCTTTTCTTTCCTCTATTTGTTTTTTTAAACAACTGTTGACATGGGCTCTCCATCATTTCACAAAATGTGAACTGAGAGATTTTCGGCAAGCGTGAGTAGGTAGGGCCCTGGGATAGAGCCGCGGCTCACAGAGCTGGCTATGGCACTGCGTCCAACCATGAGCAAGCCATCACCAGCTGTCCCAGACTGTAAGGATGAGGGGTTTGAAATGAATGTGGTCTGAGACCCCTCCCAGCCCTACCATCCTGTGATTCTGAACAGAAATGGTCTTTGCCCCTCACTCATACCTTGTTTTTCTCAGAACAGCACACATATATCATCAGACACAGGAGATATACTCTACTGCGTTGTTCTCACCCGTGCCCAGCTAAGCCAGCCACAAAACCCCTAGTATGTGCCAAGCACTATGCTAAATGTGAAGGTTCAGAAATAAATAGTATCTTTCCTAGCCTCAAAATGCAAATACTGGAGAGTTTTTCACTAAATATCCTCTGCTGCCACTGCTGCAGCTGCTTCCATCCTACCCTGGTCCTGAGGGCAGCAGCCCTGCTCCCCAGTCACCCAGCAAGCATGGGCAGGCCCTGCTGAGAGAGGGCCCTGCCTATGGAAGGAGAACCAGAGACTGGGAGGTGCTGGGACCTGCCTTACTACTGAGAGCTCCCCTCTTCTGCAACATTCCTCATGATCATTCAATATCACCATATGGAAACCAACCTTTCCTTAGTACCTACTGTGTGCCAGCCCCTGGAATACTGGAAAGGCCCCCACTTTCCATTTTGCGAATGTTGAAAATTCAGGTCCATGGTGGCCTGTAATAACCTGCCTAGGGTCACACGGCCAGTGAGTGACACAGCAGGAATGCAAGTTAGCCCCCACCCCCATCACAAAGTCTGAGCTCTTTTGCCTCAATGTGGTCCCTTTAAACAGGGCTTACCTCTGATTCCACCCACTCCCTGTGCAGTTACCTACTTCTGGGAAACAAATCACTCCAAAACCTAGTGGCTTAAAACAACAGTGTATTACTATCCCTGACAGTTCCGTGGGTCCGCTAGGCTTAGCAGGGTTGTTCTGATTGTGGGGGTCTTTTGGGTGAATGCAGTAAGATGGTAGCTGGGCTGGAGGCCTCTAAAGGCTCAGCCTGCCTGGCTGACTGCGACGGCTACACAGGTTGCCAGCAGTCCCTGCTGGCCGCGGCAACGCACTCAGCAGGGCTGTCAGCCTGAGTGAGCTCATGTGGGCTCTCCCTGACGCTCAGGCTCCATCCCAGCATGGCAGCCGGAGTCCAAGAGGAAGTCTGCCAAGGTGAGTGTTCCAGGAGACCCGGGCTGAAACGGCAGGACCTCTTGTGACCCAGCCTTGGAAGTCACTCAGCGTCACTCCCACTACATCCCATTTGTCAAAACAAGCCACAGTGCCAGCCCAGATTCAGGGAGAGGGACCAACACAAATGTGTGCATACCAGGAGGTGTGTCCCTTAGGGGTCGGCTTTGGAGACCAGCTGCCATGTACCCTCATCCCACAGTGGGATACAGATATAGATGGTCCCCGCCACAATGCGGTTCCACTTAACAATTGTTTCAACTTTAGGATGGGTTTATCAAGGCATTAAATGTATTCTCAACTTAGGATATTTTTTATTTACAGTAGGTTTATTGGGCTATAGACCCCACCATAAGTAAAGGAGCAAACTGTATTTTAAATTTCTTCCTTATACTTTTCCTAGTTTTCTACTATATACAAACACACACACACTTTTGTAATCACAGGGATAAATATTTGAAATTATAATTATATAATATCGTAATATATGTTCTATGCAGGAGTATCGGTGTGTCAAATGTATATTAATGTGTGTGTGTGTGTGTGTGTGTGTATATATATATATATATATATATTTTTTTTTTTTTTTTTGAGATGGAGTTTCACTCTTGTTGCCCAGGCTGGAGTGCAATGGCATGATCTCGGCTCACCACAACCTCTGCCTCCCAGGTTCAAGCGATTCTCCTGCCTCAGCCTTCCAAATAGCTGGGATTACAGGCATGCACCATCATGCCCGGCTAATTTTGTATTTTTTAGTAGAGACAGTGTTTCTCCATGTTGGTCAGGCTGGTCTCGAACTCCTGATCTCAGGTGATTCGCCAGCCTCGGCCTCCCAAAGTGCTGGAATTACAGGCGTGAGCCACCATGCCTGGCCATTAATGTATATATTTATATATATGTGTATATACACACACATATGAAACTAGAAGAAAATATACAAAATACCACTGGAATAAGTGTGCAATTAAAGTATTTTTCATGTTTCCAAAATGGACATATATTGCTTTTGAAAATATTTTAAAAGAAATTAATTAACTACCTCACAGAAAACACCCATCTTTTAGTCAATGTGTATGAGATTTAAGGCATTTAGCCATGACCTCAACTTTCTTTAGGATTCCTTCTCAAGGTCAACAGAGGTACCTATTTATACAACCTTCTTCCGAAGCCAAGTCCATTCCGAAGCTTCTGCATTCTTCCTGCTTCACCACAAGATGGTTTACTGGGCTTCTAAATGCATTTTTCAAAGAAAAATCAAACAATAAGCTGAGAGTTCATCTCACCTGGCTTCATTTCCTGTCATTCATCTAGCTGCATTTATGCTGCATTTCCCCATCTCTTCTTGCCAAGTACATCTTGGAAAGAGCAGGTGCTCTGAGTATCTGAGCAGCTTAGAAAAATCCTCAAGCCTCCGGAGACTGAGCCTTTCCCAGAGGCCAATTTGTATTCTCAGAGCTCCAGGCCTAAAGGAACCCACTAAGCCAGAGCAGTGACTGTCACCTGTAATCCTGGCACTTCGCGAGGCCACGGCAGGAGGATCCCTTGAGCACAGGACTTTGAGTCCAGCCTGGGCAATGTAGTGAAACTCCGTCTTTACCAAAAAAAAAAGTAACCCAGCCATGAAAGAGCAGCCTCAGAAATAGGTGAGGGCACGAGCTCCTGAACGGGAAAGTTCAGGCAACCCTCTGTGTCCAGGGAGGTAAACTGAGGCAAAGCAATTCCCTTCCTGTCAGATTTAAATGACTGTGTAAACCTCACTGCAGACAATGAGGTGGAAGGTGACGAACTTGCTACTGCCTAAAATGATACAGAGCATCCAAACCCAACAGCAAAAGCAGCCAAGGGTCTTCCCTCTGAGTCAACAGCCAGCAAAGGCACAGGGTGAGCCTGGACCGCACGCTTTGGGAACTGAGCATGGAAAGAGCTGGGCACCTGGGCAGGAGATGCCAAAGGCAAGCCTAAGTTCTCCTGGCAGCCCTACGCTTCCCAAAGGAGGGCGGGTTCTGAACGGCCAAGCCCTGGGGTCTGTTACCAGCGTCCACACACATCAGTGGCTCTGGGAGCCCGAGATGGCGTATTTGTTGAGTCAGTCAGTGCTATTTTTACCCGGCCACTTTCCAACCATAAAACCAACCTTCAAATGTCATCACTTGGGGTGGATTAAGAAATCTGACTTGGCCTTTCTTGGGGTTTAATTTCCTACACACCTGCAAGAACGAAAAATTTTGGCATTCCTATGGAAACATAAGACATTTTAACATTATCCAGGCAGGATGGTATCCGGATTATTGGTGTCTCGATTGTAACCTTAAACCTGCAGTTTCCCGATCTCCATGGATGTCAAAAAACAAACAAACAAAAAGCGTGCACTGCTCTGATGAGGCAGAGACGCCATGCCCTGCCCTTTCTCTCCTCTTCCAAAACAGGCTGCTTCCCCACAGGTCTGTGTTCATGGTCTGGTTCCCAGAATGCCAGGTCAGGGCAAATTGGCTTTCTGAATATTCTAGTCCAATATCAAGAGATGAGGTCGCCTCTGTGCAATTCATACAACAGTTATTTGTGACTGCATTGGAGTCATTAATAGTTAAGTGATAAACATCCAGGTACAGAGTTTGGTAACTGTCAGTGATGGAAGATTTGAACAATCTTAAAAGAATTCCCAAGTGATTTCAGTTATAAAGCCAGGCGTTAATTGTGTGGTCACAGAAACGCTGAACATGTACCAAAAGGAAAAGGGATGTTCCTTTTCCAGGGGAGCCAGTTTGAGTTTTGTTTTCTTTTTAAAACACTTTTACTTTCATTCATATCTTAAGTACCATCATGATGGTTGGTAACTTTAATTCCTTTAATATAAACAAAATTGATCAAAAGCACTTCTAGCCCAGGTGATCTGGGATTTTCTGCTCCAAGACAGAGCCCTTCTGCTTTCCAAAAGAAAAACCTGGAACTGCACCAAAGTTTCCTCCTGCACCTAACGAGAGGCTTGCCATGCTGGGAATAAAAACAGAAACCAGATGCTGCTCGAAGTGTTTCGCAGCATAGGAGGAAAAACACTGCCCCAGGAAGTTACCAGCTGGGCACTGCTGAATGTGAGCACGGTCCCAGGTTCTCTCCGGGGCCAGGGAAAGTACCAAGCCGGAACCTCTGAGTGAGTGTCCCATCAACAGTACCTGTAGCCAGCAACAACACACTGCAAAGTTCTAAGACATGGATGCCTTCCTCGTTCATGACTAACAACTTTGCATTCTTTCAATCATTCGACAAATATTTATTACACCCCTGCTGTGTACCAGGCGCTGCTCTAGCCACTGCAGATAAAGCAGGGGAAAGACAGGCATGGGTCCTGCTCCTGTAACTTACAGACTAGACAAGATGGCCTCAGATGGCAGTAAGTGTTACGGAGAAAATAAAATAGGGTGATGGGGGAGAATGTGACATTGCGAGAGCTACTAGAATCAGATAGGAAAGGGCTTTTCAAAAGGCAACATTTGAGCTGAAACTTGAACTGTGGGGAAACAGAAATGCAAAGATTTGGGGAAAGAGAGGGCAAAGGGAGTCACTAGTGAAAAATCAAGGAATGCATTTCGCACATTTCTGTTAAAAAGGGGGAAGGAGAACTAGTGGAGGCAGAGCATGGGTGAGTGACGAAGAAAGGTATTAAAGCTTAAAGCCGTGGCTAGAGAGCTAGGTGGACACACCTGATCGGGTGAGGGGCTTTAGGCATTAGAGAGGAGTGGTTTGGCAGCCCCCTGGGGCTGATCGACACCCCTACTTTGAAGACTTGGCACCTCTCCATGCCTCTTCCTTGACGCTGGCATCTGGCACACGTCTTGCGAGTCCGTCAGGAGCTCTGGCTCTCCAGACGGTGCTCCCAACAGTGGAGATGCTCACCCTGAGAGATGTCATAGAGCTCTCCCACTAGGGAACTGCATCTCCCCTGCATTTTAGGTCCACTGGCTAACTTTTGTGAGGCTGGGGTCCAAAGACAGAGAGTGTGCCTGCTACTCCTCAACGAAAGAAAATACCAGGAAGGCTCAGGGAAAGACGCAGCGTCTCCTCCCCCGGCATCTGCCTGGCCATTATGGTCTGGTTCTGCTCCTGGCCTCATTCTCCTCTGTGCTATTACCTAGAAGGTGCTCGACACTAAGTACCATTCTGGTTCATATAAGACTGGGCGGCTCCCAGCGCAGGCTTGCTATGCACCTAAAAACGGGCATGAAACTCTCTTTTTATTCACTGAATCGTATGTTCCCAATGATTACAAGCATCATTTTAAAGACCTTTCATTTTCCTTTCTGGTTGTTTTCAAATGGCCAGTGAGCTTCCTACTTTTCCAAATTCCCTTCCTCCACCCTCCCCACCACAGCAGTCCACCGACTCGGGGTAAAGTACGGGCTCGGGGGAATCCTACTGAAAGGCATCGTGGATAAAGCGAACGTCCCTTTAGAAAGCAGGAGGAGCTTTGCGTCTCAGGCCACCCCGCACCTGCTCGCTGTCCAGGAGAGCACCCAGCTCCCACCAGGGAGTCCCTCCTATGGGCCTTCAGTGGCAGTGACCTCATTTCCCTGATGGGAAGTGCAGAGATGTCACTGCTGGGGACTTCCCCAGGTCACAAGACTAGGGGCTTTGTCAGTAGGCACTGGTGAGAACAGCCTCTGGCTCCCTCGGGTTGCAGGAGCAGAGTGACAAACTCAGAGTCCCTCAGTCAGAGGATGGAGAAGAAGCCCAGGGCAGGAGGAGGACCCCAGGCCAGGCAGACACTTCTCTGGTGACTTTTTTTTTTAACGAGGGCTGTAGATCATTTCATTCGTCAGCTTCATATCATGCCAGCCTTGCTACTGGCAATCAGGAAACCTTCCACATGCCACCCCATCTTTGTCTAGAGACCTTATACCCTCAAAAGAAAATGAGGCTTTCACTTTTCCTCTGCAGAGGAGGCAGAAGAGTGGATCCTGGGATGAGGAACCCCACAGGCTCTCTTCCTCACAGCAGTCCATTCTTTTTCTTCTTAGGACTTCCCACAGTTGGCAATTATACCTTTTTTTTTTTTCTGAGATAGGGTCTCTCTTGGTCACCCAGGCTGGAGTGCAGTGGCGCAATCACAGCTCACTGCAGCCTTGACTTCCCGGGCTCAAGCGATCCTCCCACCTCAGCCTCCTAAACAGCTGAGACCACAGGTGCACACCACTACACCTGGTTAATTTTAATTTTTTTTAAAAAGACAGAGTCTCATTATGTTGCCCAGACTGGTCCTGAACTCCTGGGCTCAAGTGATCCTCCTGCCTCAGCCTCCTGAGTAGCTGAGACCTACAGGAGCATGCCACCATGCCTAGCTATTTCCTTTCCTTCCCCTTTCCCTCCCTCCTTTCTTTCCTTCCTCCCTCCCTCCCTTCCCTTTCTCTTCTTCCTCTTCCTCCTTCTCCTCCTCCCCTTGGCTGCCTCCTCCTCGTCCCCTTTCCCTTCCTCTTCTCCTTCTCCTTCTTCTTTTCATAGAGATTGGGTCCCACTATGTTGCCCAAGCTGGTCTCGGACTGGACCCAGGCGATCCTCCCTCCTTGGCCTCCTGAGTAGCTGGGTCTACATGAGTGTGCCACCGTGCCCAGCCACAGTTGTACATCTGTTTGTTTACTTATCTATGGTTGGCCTCTCTCATAAGACTGTAAGCTCCATGAGGGCTTGGACTGTCCCCTAGCACAGTGCCTGGCATATTCAACAACAATTTTTTAAAAGGAGGAAATATTCCTATTATTTTTTTAAAAGAAGGAAATACAAGACTCTCAGAACCAGGTTCACTTGGTAAAGAGCTTCCCCATTTAAGAAACGTAGATCAACTATGAAAAAGCTCTACCCCAGAGCAATTGGGGCTGTGCCCTCAGAGCCACAGTTGCTGAGCATCAAATTCTGCCGGGGCAGAGCGGTCAGGGAAGTACACACAGGCAGTAATGCTCAGCCTAAGTCCTCGGAAGACAGTGACAGACAGTGGCCGAAGTCCTTGGAAGACAGAGAAGTCCTCTCCCCATAACAAGAGAGACTCTTCTACAGTCAGGAGGGCCACGCAGCATGTACTGGCTGAGCACCAGCCCGGCGGACAGGAGCAGAGGGCAGGAGCTCTCAGGAGACATGTGTGAGATGGAACTGGGGGAATGCAGACAGAAGGGAAGTCTAAGACTATTCCTTTGTTTCTGGCTCAGGCAACCTGTCATTAGCCAAGATTCGGAAAGGGCACAATTAGGGAGAGGAAGACAATGAGTTCTGTGTTGCGTGTTGACTTTGCTGCACCCATGGGCTGTTCAGATGGAGATTCCTAGGGGTAGTTAGGATACGGGTCTGGGTGTTTCAGAAGCAGGTCTCAAGTGGACACGGTAGTAAGACATCACTAGTGCTCACCCACACTCTGCCTTCCTGGATCCTTGCAGCGAGGTGGCCACATGACTAGCTCCTGGCTGATGGACTGTGAGCAGAAGTGCTGTGTGCGACTCTGGACTGTAGCAGTGAGAAGCCACTGCAGGACCTCAGCCACTGCTCCCCTGGAAGCCACATGCTCCAGATGGCATCGTTACAGGATGGAAGTGGCCTTGATTCCTGAGTCACTGCTTAAAAGGAAGATGTCCTAGAGAGCCAATGCATCCAGAGTGACATTTGTGTGGGAAAAAAAAAATTATGTATGAAGTCACAGAGATTTCAGTCATGTTTGTTATGACAGCCCAGCTTAGTCTAGCCTTACTAACACAGAAGTCATCAGCCTATAGGTAGCAGCTTAAGTCAAGACATTGATAAGGTGAGTAGACACAATCTTTTTTCTGCCCACACACCTAAAAGATATGACATAATTTTTTTTTCTTTTGAGACAGGGTCTCACTCTATCGCCCAAGCTGAAGTGCAATGGCATGATGTCAGGTCACTGCAACCTCCATCTCCTGGGCTCAGATGATCCTCCCACCTCAGCCTCCCAAGTAGCTGGGACTACAGGTGTGCACCACCATGCCCAGCTAATTTCTGTATTTTTTGTAGAGACAGGGTTTCACCATGTCGTCCAAGCTGTAATTTTAACAATAGGACCACACTCCAGTAATGACCTGAAAGGGGGAAGAGGTGACGCTCCCCTGCCCTGGCATGCATATTATAATCCTGGGCAGAGGAGGGGTGTGTAGAATGTTTAAATCCTCTCCCAGTAATTCTGATCCTCTGTGATCACCCTTCTCCCCCAAGATCTAAGAAGAACTTGTATGAAATGAGATGAGAAGCAGATCTTGAATCTTCTGTCTTCAGTTTCAAACACAACAATCCTTGCTTGTGCGCCATCAGTACGTTCCACCCCTCTGACACACTGGTATAATTTGATTAATTTATCGTGTTCATTAAGCTCCCTAGCTTCTCCAGTTCCTCATGTTTGGAGATACATTGATGTTGATGAGGCTGGAGAGCTGGAGGAAGCAAGACAGTAATCTGTATCCCACACCACAGCTGGCACTCCCTTACACTTACCTAAGGACTCTAAACATGCAAAAGGCAGATGTTTGGGGTTGGAAATGACAATATGAAAAGCTCAGTAAGAAGATGCAAAAGTCACAGTTCCCATGGTAACCCTCCTTACCTCACAGAGCACAGGCCCACAGGGTCTGCTGGAAAGGTGATCTGAGAGGTAGGACAAGGCCGACTCCTCGGAACCAGCAAGAAACTCTCAAGCCCCCGCCTAGGAACTAACTCCCCGGCCTGCTGCCGCTGCTGACATCCCCCCTCCAGCATGTCGGGGACCACATGCTGCCCTCCTCGCTGGGCCCTTACATCAGCACTACCAGCCAGGGGTTACTCCAGGGAAACAGAAGGATCCTGCTCATAAAGGCTGCGTCCCTCCCTCAGGCTTCTACAGGAGCCCTTCTGCCGAACTCCTCAACCGCCTGTGGGCTCCCGAGGCTGTCCATGCAGAATTACTTGCTCCCTTACAGTACTAACTCACACAGTTCTACAGCATGCACACAATATTATATTTAGGCATTTGTGCATGTGTGATGCTTCCTAGACAGTGAGGCCCACAGAGGTATGGACTGTATCTTGCCCGTTTATCCCTGGCCTCTAGAACAGGATCTGAAGAAGGACCTGAATTTCAAGATGACCTCAAATGAATGAATTCAAGATTCTGTCTTGAATCTTGAATATTTTCATCAAGGACTTACTAGAAGATAGAGAAAGATACTTACTAGGCTTGCCAAGAGCATGAAACAAAGACACAGAATGGCAAAGAGGAAGGGCAGAGGAATCAGTCTCTGACACAACCTGGTGGGGTAGGATCAATGTACCAACTCAAATTTGGGCTGAACATGAAAGCCCTGCAGTGGCATCATGCCAGCCAACCACATGAGACCCGCCTTAGCAGTAGACTCAAAAATGGGGAGATGGCCAGGTACGGTGGCTCACAGTGATAATTCCAGCACCTTGGGAGGCCGAGGGAGGACGATCGCTGAGTGCAGGTGTTTGAAAACCAGCCTGGGCAACACAGCAAGATCTCATCTCTACAAAAAAAATAAAACAATAAAAAATAAAAAAATTAGCTAGGCATGCGCCTGTAGTCCCAGCTACTCAGGAGGCTGAAGTAGTGGAATTGCTTGAGTCCAGGAGTTGGAAGTTACAGTGAGCTATGTTCATGCCACTGCACTCCAGCCTGAGGGACAGAGCGAGGCTCTGTCTCTTTAAAAAAAAAAAAAAAAAAAAAGGATGGAAACGTTGCCTTTGTTGACTGGGGTATCAGTTACAAGGGTATATAAGTTTGTCAAAACTAACTGAACTACACACTTAAGACCTGTGCATTTCATTGTATGTAAAAATTTTACCTTGATAGAAAATAAATGAAAAGGAGGTATGACAGTCTGACTCCATTTTTTGCTCTTTAACTGCTGACAGCTTTTTTTTTTTTTTTTTTTTTTTTTTTTATTTAGGGTTTTAGGGTACATGTGCACAATGTGCAGTTTTGTTACATATGTATCCATGTGCCATGTTGATTTCCTGCACCCATTAACTCGTCATTTAGCATTAGGTGTATCTCCTAATGCTGTCCCTCCCCCCTCCCCCCACCCCACAACAGTCCCCGGAGTGTGATGTTCCCCTTCCTGTGTCCATGAGTTCTCATTGTTCAATTCCCACCTATGAGTGAGAACATGCGGTGTTTGGTTTTTTGTCCTTGCGATAGTTTACTGAGAATGATGTTTTCCAGTTTCATCCATGTCCCTACAAAGGACACGAACTCATCATTTTTTATGGCTGCATAGTATTCCATGGTGTATATGTGCCACATTTTCTTAATCCAGTCTATCGTTGTTGGACATTTGGGTTGGTTCCAACTCTTTGCTATTGTGAATAGTGCCGCAATAAACATACGTGTGCATGTGTCTTTATAGCAGCATGATTTATAGTCCTTTGGGTATATACCCAGTAATGGGATGGCTGGGTCAAATGGTATTTCTAGTTCGAGATCCCTGAGGAATCGCCACACTGACTTCCACAATGGTTGAACTAGTTTACAGTCCCACCAACAGTGTAAAAGTGTTCCTATTTCTCCACATCCTCTCCAGCACCTGTTGTTTCCTGATTTTTTAATGATGGCCATTCTAACTGGTGTGAGATGGTATCTCACTGTGGTTTTGATTTGCATTTCTCTGATGGCCAGTGATGAGGAGCATTTCTTCATGTGTTTTTTGGCTGCATAAATGTCTTCTTTTGAGAAGTGTCTGTTCATGTCCTCTGCCCACTTTTTGATGGGGTTGTTTGTTTTTTTCTTGTAAATTTGTTTGAGTTCATTGTAGATTCTGGATATTAGCCCTTTGTCAGATGAGTAGGTTGCAAAAATTTTCTCCCATTGTGTAGGTTGCCTGTTCACTCTGATGATAGTTTCTTTTGCTGTGCAGAAGCTCTTTAGTTTAATGAGATCCCATTTGTCGATTTTGGCTTTTGTTGCCATTGCTTTTGGTGTTTTAGACATGAAGTCCTTGCCCACGCCTATGACCTGAATGGTATTGCCTAGGTTTTCTTGTAGGATTTTAATGGTTTTAGGTCTAACATATAAGTCTTTAATCCATCTTGAATTAATTTTTGTATAAGGTGTAAGGAAGGGATCCAGTTGCAGCTTTCTACATATGGCTAGCCAGTTTTCCCAGCACCATTTATTAAATAGAGAATCCTTTCCCCAATTTCTTGTTTTTGTCAGGTTTGTCAAAGATCAGATAGTTGTAGCTATGCGGCATCATTTCTGAGGGCTCTGTTCTGTTCCATTGATCTATGTCTCTGTTGTGGTACGACAGCTTTTTTTTTAAGCCCCATCCCTCGCTCTTCCCCTTCTACCCCACATCTGGGCAAGCTGATAAGAAAGTCTGGATGCTCTCCCATTTGGCTGCAGCAGAAGGTTCAAACCATGTAAGCCCCTGCCCACACGGAACCCTCACCCAAACCTAACCCCTAATCACCATACAATCCCCAGACCAGTCTCCTTTCTCCCTTCTCTTCCCTCTCTTTCATTTTCAGACCAGCTTGAGAAACCGGCCCCGCTCTCTCCAGAAAACCCTATTATGTGGTCTCGACGTTCAAATAAAATTCTGGGTGGAGACCATCCTGGAAATGTGGAGTGGCCACAACAAAGGGCACACACAGAGGATTTGGTGCCACTGCAAACTCAGTGTCTCCAGCAGGACGCGGCCATCAAATAAGCACTTGGCGCAGCTCCATCAGCAGAGGCATGGCTCCCTGGTTTCACGCAGGGAGCTGGGAACAGCCCTGTACTCTGCACTCCGGTTTGTGTCTGCCCCGTTCCCGGTGCCCAGCTCTGAAGCACGGTCTTCACACCTGGGCCCTGTATTTGAGGGGAGCAGAGACCAACCGCTGTGCATTCAGAAGCAGGTATCTGGAGAGCGGAGAACCTAGAAATATTTCCGCCGGGGAGCACACGGGGAAGCCGGGACTGTTTCACCTGATGGAAGGCTCTCTCTGAATTTGTAAAAGGAAGGAAATAGGCTTCTTCATTAAGGTCGAGAGTTGAAGCATCAAGAGATAAAAGCAGGTTTTGGAAAACATTAGAAAGAGTTTTCTAAAATATGTCTGAAGATGGAAGAGGCTGCTCTGAGGGTGGCAGCTCCCTGTCCCTTCACGTAGTTTCCACTGGACAACCCCACACTCCAGGGAGGCCATGGAGGAGATTCAAGAACTCATGATGGGGCCGGGCGCGGTGGCTCACTCCTGTAATCCCAGCACTTTGGGAGGCCGAGGGGGGCGGATCACAAGGTCAGGAGATCAAGACCATCTTGGGCAACATGGTGAAACCCCGTCTCTACTAAAAATACAAAAATTACCTGGGCGTGGTGGCATGTGCCTGTAATTCCAGCCACTCAGAAGGCTGAGGCAGGAGAATCACTTGAACCAGGGAGTCAGAGGTTGCAGTGAGCCGAGATCGCGCCACTGCACTCCAGCCTGGGCGACCAGAGTGAGACACCGTCTCAAAAAAAAAAAAAAAAAGAAAAAGAAAAAAAAGAACTCAGGATCGTACCTCAGAGTTTTTCCAGCCCCAAAACGCTCTGACCCAATTCAACAACTCCCTTATCTCCACTAAAAACTTCAGTGTTCAATACTCTGACCAGAAAAGGATATGGAAGCTCAAGAACTGGTTTTCAGTCACGTCCTATTTACACTCAACTTGAACACTGGCCAAAGAATCAGTCAGCCGAAGAGGCCTGCGTGTGGGGAGGAGGAACGCTGAGGAGACAGTGGCCCAGAGTGGACACCGTCAGCCTGTAAGTCCACTAGTCAATTCCAACAGGAAAACCCCAAAACCAGAAGCAAACCGGAGGCAGACAGCCCACACCGAGAGGTAAGCAGTTTCTAACTGGGAACTCAATTCCATCCCGCCCGTGAGAAAAGCACAAAAAAGGTGATTTTCCAGATTTCACTTACAGCCGTAGAGATGTGGTACAAATTTAAAAACGAGTCACAATTAACAAAGGATTTCCTAAGTGTGGTGTTGAGCCAGGAAACCTGCCCTGCGTCGCCCATGCCATGACTGGTGCGTGGGCCCCTGAGGACGCCTCCCCGTGCTTCCTCGGGCCTTTGCTTCCTCCTCTCCCTCCCACTGTCTCCCCCAACACAGGCAGGCTCCAGGCCAGGACTCTACACTGCAGGCAGAGTGGGGCCAGGGTGAGGCTGAGTGACAGTGTGCCTGGTGAGGGACAGAAGAATCTCTGAGCGGCCCCAAGCAGTGGGGTCCTGGCAGAGCACCCCTGACCCGTCATGGAAGGAGGGGAGCAAACAAGAGGGGCAGGGAGGGAGGCAGCTGCGTAGCAGGCCTGGGGTGGTCCGGCTTATGCACAGTCATTTCTAACTCCAGATCCCCGTCTCTGCACTGACGCCAGGGGCGGTGAGTGGCACACTCGGTCCCTCAGTTACAGGAAAGGTCCCTTCCATCCTGGGGACCCAACTCATGAGGGCCCAGAAGGAAGGAGCCACAAAGGTCTGGATGATTTATCCCTCTGGCCTGCCTGGTCCTCAAGACACACTTCCTTCGGCTGCAGCCTCCCCGATTCCCAAGCTATTTCCTGCTGCTTTTCTCATTTCATGAACTTCTTTTGAACAATTTCCTGTTCCTTTTTCTTTCTATGCTCCTCTTCCTGGCTCTGTAGCCCTTGGAAAGAAGCAAACAAACAGATAAGGGTCAGCATCTGAGGCCAGCCCCTGAGGCCCTTTCCAGCCCTCTCCAGAGCGTGATGTGGCCCTGTCTGGCTAAGAGCACCAGATGGCGGTGGCTGGAGCACCCCGTGCCACTGCAAACGTGACCGGGACCATAGGTCTGACAGCTCTGGACACACACAAGCAGACGGGAAAGGCGCCTGCCCACTGCCCCCACCCCTGCAAGCGCACACCTGCTCACCAGGACCAAGGGCAGCGCTGGCCCTCCACGGGAGAAGCTCCAAGGCCTGTCCCTATTACTGCCTCAGGATTTTGCTAATGACGGGTCCTCAAGGCCACTGTCACCCAGACCTTTAGCTATAAAAAAGTAAGTGGTATGGTTCATCCCTTCTTAGCTAATGAGGTTTGACCACAAACCAAAATATAAAATGCCCAACTGATTTCAAGGAAGTCAGTTCAGACAAAGGGCTAAAGGGTGGTGACTCCAGGCTGTGAGACGGAAAGACAAGGCCGGAGCGTCGGAGCCTTTGATGGGGCCCACCTGTGGCCAGGTGTGTGGCACTTAAGAGAACATTTTCTAAAAAGAGAAATCAAGGTAATTTATTTGAGGAGTCGGTGCTTGAGAACACTGTGCTTCTCCTGAGGTCTGACTTGGTTCCTTCTCTCTGACAATGACGGCTCCATAAAGGATGACAATCTCCCTTTTCGCTCCGGCTGCGTGGTCGCGTGGCCGAGGAGCATGTTTTGCCACCAGGCGTGCCTTGATGTCTTTTTCTATGAGGTCTCCACTTTCATCTTCTACACATTTACACCCTGGCCCTGAGTGTCTACTTGGTTTTGTTTTTTTCACCTTTGTGTCATTTTAGTGAACACCTCAAATTCTCAGAGGGCTGTGGCAGGGGACTGAGGAAGTGGATGATAATAGATATCCACAATCATGGTGTGAGCAGGTAACACTGCTTGAGTGCTTACTGTGTGCCAGGTACTGTTGGAAGCTGTTCCTGTATATAAGCTCACTTGGTGCTCACGACAACCCTCGAGATAGGTGTATTTCCATGGATAATGTATCCCCCTATGTGCTGGATCCTCTCAGCCTCATTTCAGAGGAGGAGTCTTGGGCCCAAGTGGTTAAGTGCCCACAGGTGGTATCTGGCAGTGCTGGGGTTTGCACTAGGGCCGTTCCTCCCCACAGCTGATGCCCTTAACCACTGCATAATACATGGAAATAAGAAGGGAATGAATGAATGGCCTAACCCACGGACAATGGGTAAACTGCCCAAGCTAAAGTCAGAGGTTAGCTCCTAATGAGCTTTCGTATTTTTCTTGAGAACGCTGGTCACCCAAGGTCTCCAATAAAATATGCTACTACAAACACACTTTCTTTCTATCTCAACAAACACTCCAGTTCTCTAGTCCAATTCCAGAGCAATATGACTAAAAACTGCCATTTGTTGAGTCCTTGCCTTGTGACAGACACTGTGAAGGGCTTATTTACTCATTCATTCATTAATCCAAGACCCCAAAACCTAGTCATCATCTTTCCAGATACTGTGCCAGCCCCTAAACAAGGTGTGTGCTCCCGGGCAGGTCACTTAACCCCTCTGCGCTGGATTCTCTCGCCTTTAAGACGGGAAACTACCATATCCACCTTCCTACCTTATATGGTGGCGGTGCAGATTAGGAATCAGCACATGTAAAGCATTTAGAATAGTGACTAACCTCTAATAATTGCTCAATTAGTGTCAACTGTCACTGCTGCAGCTGCTGCTGCTATTACCTGATAAGGACAACTACATAAAGCAACTTGTTTATCTACTGAAAGTAATCATAGTAGCTTTTACTATACAAGAGACTGGAAGGTAACATCTCCATTCTAAAGGTTCTAAGTCTCATTCTCCCAATAAATCAATTAGTCCTGTATGCAAATGGGCAAGCCTCAGAGCCACAGATCCAGACTCACCAGATGAGCACAGTGTGTTACTCATACTGCCAAAAGCTTATAAACAGCTCCGTGGAGGAGAAAACATCGTGCCTGTTTTTCATTCTCCCTCCTCCCCCACTCCCCTGAAACCTAGCAATAAGCCGAGGTCTGCTTTCCCCATCAAGAGTGTAGATCTTAATACAAAAAGTCACCGACGAAAGGACGGAAATTAATAAAAAGAACAAAAGACCTTACATTTTTCATCCCTTTATGTGAAATCTATTTTTTTCTCTCAACAGTGAAAACAACTGCCTCCCTATATAAATGGTAAGGATTAAAACGTTTAGCATGGGGCTGCCAAAACAACTCCCTGAACCCCAAAAAATTACTGAGAAACTTCTAATGTGCCTGGTGCTAACGTATGTACCAACAATAGAAGAATTCCTAAATCTATAGAGAGAGTAAAGATTAACTATGTTATGATAGTTTATTTCATGTTTTTACACACTTCATCTCCTTTCTTTTCTATAAAGCTTTGTGAAGTGCATGTTCTTATCCTCATTTTATAAGTCAAGAAACTGAAGCTCGGGCAGGACAAAGAATTGATGAGTTCATATAATGAAAAAGCAAGAATGGGGTTCAGGTTTGGGGCTCTAAATTCACTCCCCTGTTCCTCTCACTGTGTGTGATGTGGTTTGGCTGTGTCCCCACCCAAATCTCACCTTGAATTGTAACTCCATAACCCCCACGCATCGTGAGAGGGACCTGGTGAGAAGTGATTGGATCATGGGGGCAGTTTCCCTCATGCTGTTCTCGTAATAGTCAGTTCTCATGAGATCTGATGGTTTGATAAACATCTGGCATTTCCCCTGCTGGCACTCAGCCCCTCTTGACCCCCGGGAAGAAGGTGCCTGCCTCTCCTTTGTCTTCTGCCATGATTCTAAGTTTCCTGAACAATGTGGAACTGTGAGTCGAAACCTCTTTCATTTACAAATTACCCAGTCTTGGGTATGTCTTCGTAGCAGTGTGAGAACAGACTAATACAGTGTGTCTACCACTGAACTCTTGGGATTTGGGCTAGGATTGGTCTGTTCTTGGGCTCTCTGAAAAATTGGCTTCCATCTGTTGTGGCCATTGCAAGAAGGTCTGGTTCTAGGAATCCAAAAAGGTCAGGTCATTTTCAGGAATCCAGGGGACTCAAGTCCCTCCAGAATGATCCGAAGCTCTGCTATGGTTGCAAACAGGAAGGGAGTTAAATTACCAAGGAGCCCAGAACCCAACTGTTACCCACCCTGGTCCCCAGGAAAGGGGCAATTTGGGACCAACTAGGACTCTACCCCTCAACACTCCAAAACTAGAAGGGAACCAGTGTGAAGGTCAAATGGTCAGAAAAAAACTGGAAGGCCTGACACTTCCCAGAAGGACTGTGTGATCCACTTGGCTGCCCTAGACCATCTGTGAGGCATATCATTTTGAGAGAGGAACACTGCCTCAAATTCTGGAATGAAAATCTTTTGTTAGAATACAGGCTGAATTTATAATTTACAAAGGAAGAGAAAGAGAAAAAGAAACACAAACGGCCTAGTTTGTGCAACACTGTCCAGCATACTTAAACTCATTTAGTCAGCATCATTGAGCTACGAGCAAAGACAACCATCAGAGCAAGATACACAGGTGGGCCCTGCACAAAGACCACCCGTGTAAGGAAGGCCCTGTGTCGGTCCTTTTATTAAGAGTGAGTTAATTCAGTGCAAAAGAACAATGGACAAGCTTGGCAACTGCTTCATTTTTACAACAGACTATGTAAATTTTTCACATAACTTTCCAAAATGCTAAATGTGACTGGCTTTTAGCCCAATATGTGGAGCTCTCCATACCTCAGTTGACCTCCTTTTGGATTTCAAGCTGTCAAACACCTTTAGATCATAACAAGGGGCTAACTGAACGGCATGATCTTCAAACTGAAAACATGATTAAACCTTTGCCTTTAACCTGAAAACATGATTAAACCTTTGCCTTTAAAACAAAAACATGATTAAAATCCCAACTCACCTTGTTGGCTGACACCATACCTCAGACTACCTTAATAAATGGCCTCCTAATTCTGGAAGTTTAAGAAAATCCTCAAAATGGTTTGGAAGAACCCCCCAAGAAATGTTTAAGTCTCCCTGATGAGGTCTACTTACCCAGAAACAAGGTCTCTTCAGGACTCACCGGAGACCCAACAGAATTCCTTCCCCACCCCACACACAGCCGGTAAAACTTCCAATATTTGAGTCTACCACAGACACAGTAGGCTGGGAAAATATTCCAGGGAACTTACCATTCTGAAAGAAGTGACTACTTCAATTAGGAAAAAAATCTGAAGTTCCCTTTCAGGTCAAATCATTCTCATTCATCTTTACCAGTAAAATGGTCTACATTCAAATGGTAAGTTTGATCCCTGCATCATCAATCATCCTCTCAGCTTTGTTTGATCAAATGTTGGGCGTTTATACAGCTCATTTTACAAACCATACAAATCAGAAGGTAGAAGTGAGGAGGGCCTGGCACCCCTCATGCCTGCCCTCTTGCAGAGCAGTGACAGCTCCACAAAGGACCTCACTCCCATTAAAGAAAAAAGGAAGGAAGAAAGGAAGGAAGGAAGGAAGGAAGGAAGGAAGGAAGGAAGGAAGGAAGGAAGGAAAAGTAAAGAAAAAAGAAAAAGAAAAGGAAAGGAAAGGGGAAGGAGGAGAGGGTGCTGGAGAATAGGGAAGAAAGGTCTGTTCTGGGAAACAGAACAGTAGGGGTTTTGGAATGCTCAGTGTCTTTGAACTGAGACTAAAGAATGGAAAAACCAGCTCAGGGAATATTCCATCATGATCATCTGATTGCTGGAACATGAAACTTGGAGCACATCTGCAGTGAAATGGGGGAGGAATAAAGATACTGAAAGGACATTCTCCAGAACCATGAGGACAGAAAGACTTGAGCAGAAAATAGGCCACTAGTATTTTGGGGTCCTGCTTCAGGAGCAAAAATTTGGTCCAGAGAGGTGTAGGGCTGGGTTGTTTTTTTTTTTTCACTTTGATTTCTGAGGTCACTGAAGGACCATGGGTAATAAGGTCAATTTGTGTTGATTTATAAAAATCAGCCTTCTGACTTAAGAGCTGTGGCATACATTATTTTAGACTCTGAGGTCATGTTAGTCACGGGTGTTGGGCTGGCCTGGCCTGAGGAGCAGGTCGACACACCCGCCGGGTGCTGAGGGACACAATGGGGATGGCATCTTCACTTTCTTCCTTCCAGTCCTTCCTGAGTGCTTGCAAGTGAGCCCAACCCTTACTTCTCTCAAAGAGGCTCACACCCCATCTGCATACCTGGACACTCCCTCTCCCTACACAACAAGACCAGAGGCCTCCCCGTTCCCTTTCCCACCTCTCTTCAATCACTTTCACTCGGACCTTTCTTTTCCTGTGAACGCTTCCTGCTCCCTTGGCCCTCAAGCTCTGAAGACCAGTCCACAGCTTTCTGGGTCCAGGGTCCCTGTGACACCTACCACGAGCTCTCAACGTCCCCTCTCACCTAAGAAGTCCAGGCCACTTTGCTCCTAAGTGCCTGGACCGCCTCCTCAGCTGCCTTCTGCTACATGAGCAAGTTTCCCCAGAACTTCTGAAAGCCACCACATAGCTGCTCCCAGACATGCCATTCCCCTCTTCAAAACCTTCCATTGCTGGTTCCCTCACCACAACCCAACAAATGGAACTCTTCATTGAGCTTCACTGTGCTCTCCAGGGATCCTCAAGTCCAGACCGTTCTTTCAGGTCCATCCCACAGAAGGACACATGAACAAGTACCTAAGTCACTGGATGAAAATGCAAACCATATGACTCCATTGGTTAAAATGCCACCAATGGTTGCAAACCCCACTGTCCCCAGGCTAAAGTCCCCAATCCCTGGCACAGCTTTCAAGGCCCTAAATAGCCTGCCCTGGGTATGCTCCAGGCAGCTAAGGCTTCAGCTTCTGGGGCACATCAAGCTCCTTCCACCCACAAAGTTTTCCACTCAATATACTCTCGGCCTCACTATTCTTCCTCCGTGTCTTGGCCTGGCTAAGTCCCACCCACTTGTCTCACCTTAAATGTCACTGTCTGGAGGAAGCCTTTAGTAATAATCCCCCTCACACACCCTGAATCCCCGACTCGGGCAGCACCTGGACTTCCCCTTCGTTGCCCTTATTGCAGCTGTTCCTGTTATCTGGTTAATGTCCTTCACTGTACATTCCATGAGGCCATAGACCGACCCCATCTGTTTTTCTAACCCCCATGTCCCTAGCACCTAGGCAAGATTTGGCTCACAGGTAAAACTGAATAAATCTTTGCTGAGTGAGTGAAGTGCTGGTGATAACCTCTCCATGGACCTGGGTCCTCTAACCCATAACACTGGCTGAAGCTTTTTTTTTTTTTTTTTTTTTGAAACAGAGCCTTGCTCTGTCACCCAGGCTAGAGTGCAGTGGCACACTCGGCTCACTGCAACCTCCACCTCCTGGGTTCAAGCGATTCTCCTGCCTCAGCCTCCTGAATAGCTGGGATTACAGGTGCCCACCACCGCGCCCAGCTAATTTTTGTATTTTTAATAGAGACGGGAATTAGCTGGGCGTGGTGGCAGGCGCCTGTAGTCCCAGCTACTTGGGAGGCTGAGGCAGGAGAATAGCTTGAACCCGGGAGATGGAGCTTGCAGTGAGCAGAGATCCCGCCACTGCACCCCAGCCTGGGCCGCAGAGCAAGACTCTGTCTCAAAAAAAAAAAAAAAAAAATAGAGACGGGGTTTCACCATCTTGGCCCAGCTGGTCTTGAACTCCTGACCTCGTGATCCACCCACCTTGGCCTCCCAAAGTGCTGGGATTAAAGGCATGAGCCACCATGCCCAGCCAGCTAAACCTTTGCTTCTCACTCCTCCCAACTGTCTCTTCTGTGTCCCTTCTCTTGATACCAGCCTCCACTGTTATTATTAATATTCATTCAATTTTTTTTCTGAAAATTCCAATTTATCTGTATAGTGGTATGAGGAGCCCTAAGAATACAGTCAATCAATCAGGCAGGCAATCTCCTCCTAATAACTTGTCCTAGTGTTTACTGGAGGGACTGAAGAGTTGAAACATACAGAAGGGGAAAAAAATGGGATTCCATCGCTGGAAATTATTCCTTTAAGCTTCTTTGATTGTAATTGCTTTGCATGCACACTGAGGTAGAGTCCCAGTTGATTGAAACTTTTTTCATTTGCAGCTAGAAGTGAATGATTCAGGCTGCATTCCACTGAACATGCTCTTAATATTATGGAAAGACCCGGGGCTGAGGACATGCCTGGACATGATTAACAAAGTTGTGCATTTGTAAATTAGATGATTTCCAGGAAATGTTTAAAACCTCCCTTTCTTCCTAAACACTTCAAAGAGGTGTCCTTGTTTATTTTCAACCTTTTACCCCCAACCTTTTTTTAAAATAAGGAAATCCCTCCTCTCTCACAAAGACTCTACAAAAGAAAGCCATTGTGATATGAAATCCATCCAAAGACATGAGTTCAATTAATGTCTCAACGAGCTTGCTTGGCTCTATATTTAGATGTGAGAGTAAACATCTGACTCTGGAGAAGGACTCATCCCAGAGACATCACTCCTGAACAGGAAAACAGTCTAGGGGATGGAATTAAATTAGTTCAGCTCCCAAAAGAATAGTTAATAGAAATAGTCTCTAACCAGCTAACCACAAATATAGGACTTGCTCTTTACTCCTTGGAGAAGAAAATCCAGGCAGTGAGGCTGAAACAATCCTCTGTGCTGCCCAGAGGTAGGACTCAAACACCGGACCAAATTGAGAACTCGCTAAAACAGGTCTAGAGTGGAAGCAGCTTTCTATAAGACACACCCACTAATGTGCCATGTCAGTTTACCATTGCCATGGCAACAACCTGACAACCAGAAGTTACCACCTTCATCCTAAAAATTTCTGCATAAACTGACCCTTAATTTGCATATAATTAAAATGGTATAAATATGAATGCAAAATTGCTGCTGAGCTGATACTCTAGGCATGCAGAGTACTCTAGGTACTCCTCAAGGGGCAGTACCTCTGCTGCTGCTGTGTACTGGGCTATTTCAATCAAAGTCACTGCTTAACACCACGGGTGCGCTCTTGAATTCTCTCCTATGAGGAGCCAAGAACCCTCCTGGGCTAAGCCCCAATTCTGGGGCTTACTTGTCCTGCATCATAATTGCTAGCTCCCATATCTGTCCACTGTGTGGTGTCTCAGGATCAGAGACTCTTAAGGTTGAATGGCAACATTTCTTCCAATTTCCACACCACTGCTCCATTTCCCTCCACAGCCAACTTTGTGTAAACATTAAGCACTGACACAAAAAATTTGTGACAACATGACAGAGATGCAGAACCAGGAGGTACAGCCGCATACAGTAACATCCGATGGGTATGAGTTTAAGCTCGGCTCTAGCTTTCACCAGGTGTGTGATCTTGAGTCACTAGATTTCTTTGAGCCTCATTTTCCTCACACAACGATAATACCAAGGAATAAGAATATGCATATCCATTGAGCACTTACTATGTGCCAGTCACTACATCAAGTGATTTACATTGATTAACTTACTCAAATCTCCCAAGAACTTTATGAGGTGGATACTATATTACTTCCATTTATATAGTAACATATGTGACTTGCCCACTAAGCTACACAGACACCAGGGCAACCTCTAGGAATCCAGGGTTTAATTTGGTTTTAAAATAAAAACCAAATTATTAAAATAAAAATAAAAGTTTAAAAAAGTACCAAGAACTTTAAAAAAAAGTACTAAGCAAAGCCATCAATGACCACACATTTCAAGCAAGACAGACATCATAACTTGTCCCAGACAAGTTACTAAACAAACAAAACAGCAACAACAACCATTACAGGGAAAATACCAGAAATCAGAGTTTGATATAATATCAAAACATCCAATTTTCAACAAAAAAGGAGTTATAAGAGATTTAAAAAATAGGAAAGTGTGACCCACACTCAGGAAATAAAGCAGTTAATCGAAACTATTTTTTAATGCATGCAGATGTTGGATTTATCAGACAAATGCTTCAAAGCAGATATTATAAATACATCCAAAGAACTAAAGGAAAACATGTTAAAGAATTAAAGGAAAGCATGATAATAATTAATAAACAGTCTTTCAATAGAGACCTTTTTTTAAAACAGAACCAAATGAAAATTCTAGAGTCAGAGAGTTCAATAACTGAAATGAAAAGCTCCTAAAGGGACTTAATGGAAGATTCAAGATGGCAAAAGAATCAATGAACTTCTACATAGATTAAATAGAAATTATCCAGTCTGAAGAATAGAAAAAAAGTCAAAGAAAAATGAACCAAGACACCCGTGGGACAACTTCAAACATACCAATATACATGCAATGGGAGACCTAGGAGTGGAGAAAGACAGAACAGGTGAAAAAAATTTGCAGAAAAAAATGACAGAAAATTTCCCAAACTTGATGTAAAACATTAATCTGCACATCCAAGGAACTCAACAGACTCCAAGTAGGATAAATACAAAGAGGTCTATACCTAGACACAGTATAATCAAACCTGTGAAAGACAAAGAGAAAGAAAAAAGTCTTGAAAGCAGCAAGAGAAAAACAATTCATTATGTACAAAGGCATTTCAATACGATTAATGGCTGCCTTCTCATTAGAAACAATGGAGACCAGAAGGCAATATGATGACATATTCAAAGTATTGAAAGCAAAAAGAAAACATCAACCAAGAATTCTGTATCTAGCAAAACAATTCTTCAAAAATGCAAAAAAAAAAAAAAAAAAGAACATTTCTGTATAAACAAAGACAAAGAACAAACTGTTAACTGTTTGCAGATTTACCTTATGAGAAACACTAAATGAGGCTGGGCATGGTGGCTCATGCCTGTAATCCCAGCACTTTGAAAAGCCAACGTGGGTGGATCATTTGAGGTCAGGAGTTCAAGACTAGCCTGGCCAACATGGTAAAACCCCGCCTCTACCAAAAATACAAAAGTTAACCAGGCTTGGTGGCATGCACCTGTAGTCTCAGCTACATGGGAGGCTGAGGCAAAATAATCACTTGAACCCAGGAGGCGGGGGTTGCATTGAGCCAAGTTATGCTGCTGCACTCCAGCCTGGGTGGCGAAGTGAGACTGTCTCAAAAAAAAAAAAAGACTAAATGAAATCCTTCAGGCTGAAAGGAAATGATGGCAGATGGTAACGTGTCCACAGGAAGAAATAAAGAGCACCAAAAATGTTAAATATATGTACTAATATAAAAGATTGAATATATTTTTCTCATTTCTTAACTTTTTAAAAAGATGTGTAAGTTTGGATAAAGCAGAAATTACAACACTGGGTCATTGGGTTTATAACATATATAAACATAATAAAGATGAAAATAATAGTATGGAAAGGGGAAAGAATGGCGCTTTACAGGAGCAAACTTTCTGTTTTATAGAAATTAAGTTATTATTAATCTGAAGTAAATGGTGATAAATTAAAATGCATATTGTGAGCCCTAGGGAATCACAAAAAATAACTTTAAAAATGCAGTTAAAAAATCAAAAGAAGAATTAAAATGGTACACTAAAATATATTTATTTAACATAAAAGAAGGCAATCAAAAAATAACAGAGGTATGAAAAAAGGAAGAAGGCATACAGAAAGCTAATAACAAAATGTCAAATGTAAACCCTGCCAAATCAATTAATTATATTAAATATGAGTGATCTCAACACTCTTAAAGAAAGGCAGGGATTATCAGATTGGATTTTTAAAAAGTTTACTTAAACTACAGTTGACCCTTGAACAACACAACTTTGAACAGTGTGGATTCACTTAAACATGAATTTTTTTTCAATAAAAGTTATACCAAGTGTGCCTACCTCTCCTGCCTCCCTTCCATCTCCTCCACCTCTGCCACCCCTGAGAAAGAAGACCAATCCCTCCTTTTCTCTTTCTTCTCATTCTATTCAACATGAAGATGACAAAGATAAAGATCTTTATGATGATCTGCTTCTACTTAATGAATAGTAAATATATTTTCCCTTCCTTATGGTTTTCCTTAAAAATTTTTCTTTTCTCTAGTTTACTTTAAGAATACAGTATATAATATATGTAACATACAGAATATGTGTTAATTGACTGTTTATGTTATTGGTAAGGAACCAAGTCTAAAGTAGGCTATTAGTATTTAACTTAGGGGGAAGTCCAAAGTTATGGGGGGTTGGCACCCCAACCCCCATGTTGTTCAAGGGCCAACTGCATACACTATCTACAAAGGACACACTTTAGATTCAAAGACACAGATAGGTTTAAAGTTTAAAAAAATGGAAAAAGCTATACCATGCACACAATAACCACACAATAGCTTGAGTGGCTGTATTAACAAGAGACAAAACAGACTTTACAACAAGATCATTAAAGATAAAGAGAGACATTTTAAAATTATAAAAGGGCCAATACATCAGGAAGATTTAAGAATTACATATGCATATGCACCTAAAAATAGACCTCTGAAATCCATAAAGCAACAACATAATTGAAGGGAGAAATAGAGAATTCAACAATTATAGTTGGAGATTTCAATACCCTACTCTCGATAACTGATGGAACAGAATATTAGCAAGGATGCAGAAGACTTAATACAATTAAGCAACTTGACCTAACCAACATTTATGGAATACTTTACCTAATGATTGCAAAATACACATTCTGCACATTGAAGAACACACGGAACATCCATTCCCTGAGACAGACTATATACTAGGCCACAAAGCAAGTCTCAATAAATTTAAAATGTTTGAGGTCGGGTACAGTGGCTCATGCCTGTAATCTAGCACTTTGGGAGGCTGAGGCAGGTGGATCACTTGAGATCAGCAGTTTGAGACCAACCTGGCCAACATGGTGAAACCTGGTCTCTACTAAACAAATACAAAAATTCGCCAGGTGTGGTGGCATGCACTGGTAGTCCCTGCTACTTGGGAGGCCGAGGCTGTAGAATTGCTTGAACCCAGGAAGCGGAGGTTGCAGTGAGCCAAGACCACACCACTGCACTCCAGCCTGGGTAACCGAGTGAGACTCTGTCTCAATAAAAAAAAAAATTAAACAACTTACCAACTCTTCAAAAAAATCTTTCAGAAAAGGAACACTTCCCAGCTCATTCCGTGAAACAAAAGACAGCACAAGAAAACTGTAATTCCTAAACTCTATCTATCAATATAAAAAGAGTTACATAGAATAGCTAAGTGAAGATTTATCTCAGGAATGAATGGCTGGTAAAACATCTGAAATTAATGTAATACCCACAGACAACCATCATATGTAAATTGAGAGAGACTGAATCCTTTCCTCCTCAGGTTGGGAACAAGGCAAGGATGTCTGCTATTGCCATTTCTATTCTACACTGTCCTAGAGGTTCTAGCTCATGGAATAAGGCAAAAAATAAAATCAATTAACTAAGCAATTAATTAATTAAAAGCATCAGGTTGGAAAGGAAGAAGGAAACTGTCTTTATTTACAGATGACATAATCCTGTATGTTAAAAATCTCAAGGAATCCACACAGAAAAAGGAGATTAACAAGGTTTCAGGATATAAAATCAATCATACTTCCATATACTAGCAATAAAACAATCAAAAAGAGAAATTTTAAAAAATCCATTCCTGGCCAGGCACGGTGGCTCACACCTGTAATCCTAGCACTTTGGGAGGCCAAGGTGGGCAGATCACCTAAAGTCAGAAGTTCAAGATCAGCCTGGCCAACATGGTGAAACCCCTTTCTCCACTAAAAATACAAAAAGTTAGCCAGGAGTGGTGGCAGGTGCCTGTAATCCCAGCTACTTGGGAGGCTGAGGCAGGAGAATCGCTTGAACCTGGGAGGCAGAGGTTGCAGTGAGCGGAGATCACACCACCGCACTCCAGCCTGGGCCACAGAGCGAGACTCCGTCTCAAAAAGAAAAAAAAAAAAAAAAAGCCATTCCTAAAATAATAAAATACTTAGGAATAAACTTAATAAAAGGAGTACAAGACTCACATACTAAAAACTGCAAAACACTGCTGAGAAAACTAAAGAAGATCTAAATAGATGGAGAGACATTTCATGTTCATGAACTGGGAGCCTCAACATTGTCAAGATGGGAATTCCTCCCAGACTGATCTATAAATTACTATCAAAATCCCAGCAGACTTTTTGGTAGAAATTGATGAATTGATACTAAAATGTATATGGAAATGCAAAAACTTAGAAAAGCCAAAACAATTTTGTGTAATAACAAAGTTGGAAAATTCATACTACTTGATCTTAAAAATAACTACAAAGCCACAGAAATCCAGACGGTGTGATACTAGCACAGGAAAGGCATATAGATGAATGCAATAAAATTGGGAATTCAGAAATAAATCCTCACATTTACAGTCAATATATTTTCAATAAAAATGTGAAGGTAATTATTACTTATCACTATTATAATTCAACGGGTAAAGGATAGTCAATTAGATATACAAATGCAAAAAAATTAGTAAAAGAAAAGAACTTGGACCTTTATCTCACATCATACATAAAAATTAACTCAAAATGGATCATAGATCTAAATGTAATAGCTAAAACTATAAAACTTCTAGAAAAAAAAAGTTGCAGGAGAAAATCTTTTTGACCTTGGGTTAGGCAAAGAATTCTTAGATAATGACACAAAAAGCCTTATCCATACAAGAAAAAAATTGATCAACTGAACTTCAACATTAAAAATTTTGTGCATAAAAAATAAATCAATATTAAAAAGAAGATAAGCCACAGACTGGGAGAAAAATATTTGTAAATCGTATATCTTATAAAGAACTGGCATCCAGGTTATATAAAGAATGCTTGCAACTCAGTAATAAGAAGACAAATATCCCAATAAATATATATATATATATAAACAACCCAATTAATATATCTATTCAGATATTTCACCAAAGATATGCAAAGGGCTAACAAGAATGTGAAAAGATGCTTCACTTGACTAGTCTTTAAGAAAATGCAAATTAAATGAGATACCTTTATACACCCACGAGAAGGGCTGTAATAAGACTGACAATAGCAAGTGTTAGAGAAGTTGTGGAAAAACTGGGGCCCTCATGCCTCCCAGAAGGGAATATAAATGGGTACACGCACTCTTTGAAAACGGGCAGTTTCTTACAAAGTTAAACATAAATTTCCCATACGACCCAGCAATTCTACTCCTAGGAATTTACCCAGTAAGAATGAAAATATATGTTCACACAAAGATAATGCTCGTGACAGCATTATTCATAATAGCTCCAAAGTGAAACCGGTCCAAACGTCCATCAACTAACAAATACATGAACAAAACGTGGGATAGCCACACAATGGAACTCTGTGTAACAAATTTAAAGGGATAAATGACTCATACATGCTGCAACATGGATGAACCTCAAGAACAACATTACGCTAAGCAAAGAACCCAGGTGGAAAAGATTATATATTATATAATTTCATTTATATGAAATTACCAGAAAGGGCAAATTTAGAGAACCAAAAAGCAGATCAGTGATTGCCCATGGCTGGGGTAGGAGCAGAGATTAACTTCAAACAAGCAGAGGAAACATTTGGAGGACTGGAAAGGTTCTAACATCGAACTGTGGTCATGGTTACATAAGTCTGTAAATTTACTAAAACCACAGAATTGTGCATTTGCAATGGATGAATGTTATCGTATAAACTGTACCTCAACAAAGCTGGTTCACTTTTTTTAAAGGACAATGTACATAAAAATTCTTTTTAAACCATAAAACATAGCAGCTGTTACTACAATGGTTGTTGATGTTAAATGCTATGGAGGGCCACTGAGAACCCGCCAGTGATAAAGCTGGCTACCGTTCTCATAAATGTTCTCTGAAATGAATTCATATAAAGCACTTAGAACAATGCCTGGGTCTTAGTAAGCCTTCTGTATTAGCAGTTATTATTGTTACAGTCATACTCAATGTCATTGTTATTACCAGCAAGACATGCCTGGCTTGAAGTGCTCTGAGAAGGTGGCCTGGCTTCCCCAGGGGTGACCACCATGGATTCCTTCCTCAGAGTCGCTCAGGCGCCTAGGACAGTTCCAGTCAGAAGTCCCACCGAGAAGTGGCCGCAGTTCTTCCACTGGACTGAGCCTCTTTCAGCTTTAAAAAATAAAAGGACTCTTTTTTCTATGTGTTCCTTTGTTCCTGGAACCATCCAGATCCCTGAGGAGAGGCTACCCGTGGTTTGCTGTAAATGAAAGGGATTCATGAATGAAAAGCTTTTGTGCCCTGGTCCCTTCACTCTGGCAGCTCCCCTACTGCCCAGCCCGGGAACTCCATTCATACAGCTCTCAGGAACAGCTCAGAGGGCCCAGGCAGTGCCGTGCTGGGAATGCTCTTCCTGCACCCCAGCTGGAGCCCCTTCCAGCAGGCTCACCCCTCTGGCTGGCAGGAGTTCAGCACCGCCAGCCACACCTGCCATGGTCTAGACACAGTCTTGTTGCATTAAAGTATCCAGTGAGCTCCAGTGAGCCTGAGCCTCGTCAGGACCTCCAAGTCACAGTCCCTCTTTCTCCTCACTGCCTCAGTCTCCCTGCCTGGCACCGCCATTCCCTCCAGGCTAGCCTGAGGCTGCAGCCTGCTTGTCCAGGTCACCTGCCACTGCCAGTCTCCAAGGCCCCTCGATGCTGGCTTCTTCAACCACCCAGGAAGCAGCCAAGCCCTGGAGGACAGCGCCGCCCAACAGAACTCTGTGCCTGATGGAAACGCGCCGCATCTGCGCCGTCCAATAGAGTAGCTGCTAGTCACACGTGGCTACTGAGCGCTTGGAATACGGCTAGCGTGACTGAGGAGCTGAATTTTTAATTTTCTTTACTTTTAATTAATTAAACAAAAATGGCCACATGTGGCTAGCATCTGTCTTATAGGACAGAGTTCTGCCAACTGAAAGTGGCCTTGCCATCCTGCAGGGTGCGGCAGGAAGCAGGGCAAGATGCTCCCTGGCCCCGTGGCACTCACCCTGCCCTATTCCCCACAGCCTACAGGGTCCTGCCTCCTCCCCATGCCTGCCAGCAGCACTACTGGGCCAACAACCCCGACGTGTACAAATAGTACCCCTGGGGCAACAGGTGTGCTCACAGAGAGCTGAGCACTGCTCCTGCAGTCAGCCTTTCAACAACAGATCTCAGGCAGGTAGGCAGAGAAAGAGACCAGAGATGAGTCAGGCTGGCGACGAAAGCATAGGGAGGGAGAAAGGAGGCCTCTGCCTTCGCTGTTTAAATCTGAAGAAATAACCTGCCTGGAATTTTAACTTGCTTAGGATGCAAACTCAGGAGACCCAACCGTGTCAAAGCAAATGTAACAGGATAAGAAAAGAAGATAACTGAAAACGGCTTTGTACAAATTAAAATGCCAAAGTAATAAGGAATATTGGATGAGACAAGACTAAACTGGCTATCAATGTCGGCTAAACAAGTGACAAGTCATTAATTGTCACTTCATTTAAAAAAAAAAAAAAGTAGCACATTTGAGGACAGAGCCGTTAGCAGGAGGAAAGATCTTTTACACTGGGACTAGTATGTCCGTTTTTTTTTTTTTTTGAGACAGAGTCTTGCTCTGTGTCCCAGCTGGAGTGCAGTGGCATGATCTCAGCTCACTGCAACATCCGCCTCCTGGGTTCAAGCAATTCTCTGCCTCAGCCTCTGAGTAGCTGGGATTACAGGCGCCTGCCACCACGCCCAGCTAATTTTTTTGTATTTTTAGTAGAGACAGGGTTTCACCATCTCGGCCAGGCTGGTCTTGAACTCCTGACCTTGTGATCCACCCGCCTCGGCCTCCCAAAGTGCTGGGATTACAGGCGTGAGCCACCGTGCCCGGCCTAGTATGTCCTTTTTAAAACCCGGTGTTGTCAATTACCTCCCAGCATAACCACCCTAGAGAGGAAACAATCGATATGCACCGAGGCAATTATCTTCTGCACCTCTTGGTACTGAATTGGCAATGAGTTTTCATGGCTCAATTAGCTTGTAACTTAAAACAATAGCAGCTAGTCTCCATTTTCCTCTGGGATATTTATTTACAACAAAAACGTGGCCAGGCACAGTGGCTCACGCCTGTAATCCCAACACTTTGGGAGGCCAAGGCCGGTGGATCACCTGAGGTCAGGAGTTTGAGACCAGCCTGGTCAACAAGGCGAAACTCCGTCTCTACTAAAAATACAAAACTTAGCCGGGCGTGGCGGTGGGCACCTGTAGTCCCAGCTACCCGGGAGGCTGAGGCACAAGAGTCACTTGAACCTGGGAGGCGGAGCTTGCAGTGAGCCGAGATCGCACCACTGCACTCCAGCCTGGGCAACAGAGTGAGGCTCAGTCTCAATTAAAAAAAAAAAAAAAAAAAAGCTATGTTATTTCAAAGTGTCTTCAAAGGACAGACTGAGAACCAAATATCAGTGGCATTATAGTGAAATGTTATTCTGATAAGTATCCTTGGGAAATAATATTAAGAAACACTATGTACCTAAAGATGTTCACAAGCATCATAGTATGGCATCATAAAATGGCAAAAATCGAAACAATCTAAACAAATTAGTCTTACAAAAAAGACAACTATATATCCTCTCCGCTCAGGACCACAATTCTCTGCTCCAGCGAAGCTGCTTGTTCAAGTCACCAATGACCTTCACATTGCTAAACCTAGTCCTCATCCTACTGACCTGTCATCGGCGTCTGACACAACTGGTCACACGCTCTCTCCGGAAACACGGTCCACTTAGTCTCACGCACTCCCCTCTAGGCCAGCAGCTTCTGGAAAAGCGAACCAGAAGCCTCCCTCCCAAGGCTAGGGAACAGCTCTACTGGCCTCACCCACCAGTTAACTTCTGCACAAGCTGGAGAGAGAAGCTGACTTCAGCTGCGCCTGGCTCACATGCTAATCAGGCTTCACCCTCAGCTTTCCCCTATCCATGAAATCGGACTAGCAGATTTCTGTGACTTATTCACAACAGAAGATAATCCAATAACCACTCAGCTGAGGCTTGGGGATATAGCATATATCAGGTTTACTCAATTCTGTCTGGCTTGGGTTATAAAAATTAAGGTGCATTTCCTGACTGTGGAGCAACTACTGACACAAACATCTCAGAAGTACGCTTGGGAAGGAAGGGATGCAAACTCAGGGAGCAATAATTGGCACGGGTGATTCATAAAAAGGATGAGTAACTTGAAGGAGGAAGTAGATTCGAAGAGAAGACTCATGCAGAGTCGAACTTCTCTTCCCACTCTCCCTGAGTTTCAAAAAAGAGTCAGTCAGGAACAAGTTGTCCGGGCACTTCATCCCGGAAGGCCAGGGGCCTGAAGAAAGAGTTCTAGGCCATGCTATAGCCACAGTAAGAAAAGCCTCTTGGGTACAAATAGTCAAGGGCCTGGGAGTCAGGGAAGCCGGGATGTAAAAACTTCCCAACCAAAGCCACACTAACAAAAGCAATAACAGCAAACGCTTACGTGGTACTTATCCCGTGTAAGGTATCTAAGTCTATATATTAATTCGATTAATTTTCACAAACTGATAGTATTATTTTCAACTACTAAGTGGCAGGGCTGCATTCAAACCCAGGCAGCGTTTTTTCAGTGCTCGTAACTATTATGCAACACACAACAAAACCTTCAACTACGAACACCTCTATCACCAGAGACAACAGAACCTTCAACTACCAACACCTCTGTCACCAGAGAACCGCTCTACAGCATTCACAAGGTCATGGCACCCGCAGTTCTTGAAAGCCATTTCAATGAAAGTCACTCTTTCATCTCAGGGAGCAAAATATCCCTCCCCTCACCACTGAGAACATCGATCGCTTCGAGAAACGCAGACAAGAGCGGCAGAGTTCTCCGACGGGAAGGCAAAAACCAATTCTCAAGTTAGTAAGTAAATATTGGGAAGCATTTTGCCAAGAACACTGGAAGGAACAAACCTCTATAATAATCAGCTGATAGAGACTTGCTGCTTAGAAACAAATTTTGATCAACTGCATTACCAGGGACTGAAATGAATCTGCAAGCTGAATGAAGGGCTAGGATATGTGGATATGATGGCTGGGCCCAGAGAGTCAACATAGGACAGGAATAAGCATGGCCCGCAGGAGAGGCCGTGTGGGCAGGGCTAGAAGAGGAGTCCAGACCCAACAAGTTCAGTCTGTTTCCCTGACCAGGCTCGAGGTTCCCATCATTACCCTGAGAAAGAGGAATTATCCAAAGCTCCTCCAAATCTCCTTTGTGGTTGTGTATGCCTACATATAAAAAGAATCTTTTTGGGCCAGGCGCGGTGGCTCATGCCTGTAATCCCAACACTTCGGGAGGCCGAGGCGGGTGGATCACAAGGTCAGGAGATCAACACCACCCTAACACGGTGAAACCCCGTCTCTACTAAAAATACAAAAAATTAGCCAGGCGTGGTGGCGGGCACCTGTAGTCCCAGCTACTCGGAGAGGCTGAGGCAGGAGAATGGCGTGAACCCGGGAGGCGGAGCTTGCAGTGAGCTGAGATCGCACCACTGCACTCCAGCCTGGGCGACAGAGCGAGACTGTGTCTCAAAAAAAAAAAAAAAAAAAGAATCTTTTTGCTACCTTCGTAAAGGCCTAGAGCTAAGGAGTCTCATAGGGGTTATCATCTATCTGCTCCCATCAGGATTCCAGGTACTCCCAAAGATGGCTGTCCTGACAAAAATCAGGCTGCAGAGATTCCCCAGCCTCGCAGTGCACTTGTGTTGGGCCTTAGATAAGTCCTTTCCCTTCCCTGGGTCCCATGTGTCCACTGAAAATGACAGCATTAGAGTTATGAGCCATGATGGCCTTTCCCCAACTGGTGTTTGAGAAACAATGGTCTGTAAGCCATTTAGGATAATGTAGAAAGGAGCATTCTATGTCAAGTTAAGTTTGGACCTGCTGGTTAGTCAAAGCTAAACAGACTTCCTAACTGCCATTCTTCTCAAAATCTCCAGCATGATGGTGTACACTGTGACCCTCCAAGAAGGGCATTGGAAGCTCTGTGTTTCCACATATTTTTCCATCGCTGCTTCTCACATTTCCCATAAAGATCATCCCTGGAACCTGCCGTTTAGGGGATGCTGCTCTGCAAGACTTCTTCCAGATCTGGCGCTCTGGAAAGCCGTGAAGCAGCATGGTCCCAGGTCTGGCGCTCTGGAAAGCCGTGAAGCAGCGTGGCGAAGCACCCAGGAGCTGTAGTCATTCCGCCTGGGCTTGAACTCCAGCTCTAACCAGCCAGCTGGGTGACCCTGGCCATGTTACTTGAGCCACTTCTTTATCTGTAAAATGGGATAAATGACCGTTCCCACTGCCAAGGGTGGATCACATGAGATAATTCATCCAAGCACACAGTGGGTTCACTGGTAATAGTGGTGGTGGAAACAACGGTACTGGAATTCCATTGCTCCTCTGGAATCAAGCCTGGAAAATGCTTCTCCCAGTACTTACTAAGAGACATGCAACAGGATGTAGCACTTGCCGTTCATGACCAACTTGGCTCCTCCCAGGCAAGGGCTTTGGCGACCAGGGTTCACTGACCTACAGTCGGTTGACTCACATGAACACCCTCACAGCCTCTGCAGGGCAGGAATCTAGGACTATACTGCAACATGCCCCAAACCTGGAAACACCTGTCTAAATTAGGCGGGAAGAGGGTGCCAAACAGGTCTACTGTGGCTCCATCATTTACTTGTTAGTTTAATGACGGCAGTCACTCAGTAGAAAGAGCTGTAGGCCACAAGAAGGAACGCTGGGCTCTGGCCTGTGGTCCAACAGGAGCTCACGGGTCCGCTGGCTCCATCCTCTACCGTGAACAACCCCTCAGGTCTCAGTCTCCCCACCAGTAAAGTTTAGAAGTGAAGAAAATCAGGTTCTCAACTAGAGATGTGCATTGAAGTTACCCAGGGTGATTTTCTTGAAATAACCCTGTCCCAGCCCAACCCCAGATCTACGGAGTCAAAAATCTCTATTTTTATTGTATATAAATTTCATCTCAATTAAAAACAAAATCTCTGAGTGCTGGAATCAAGGCAAAGTATTTGAGAAAGCTCTCTCAGTAATTCTGATCCATCCGCTTGTTCAGAGCCACGGGCGTGGATAACCACAAGCACCTCTCCCAGAATCTTCGAAGAAGTCACTGGACTTCGAGTTCCTCTGTGAAGAGCGTGTCTAACCCACTACCTTTTAAATCAGTAGCTAGACAAGGTCAGGATTTCCCTAGAGTGCATGTGAGGAAGGGCCCTTGGTCCCAGCAAAGAGGTGCTCTATCTATCCTGGGGTCCTCAGCACACACTTTCAACCCTTCTGCTTCTGGGACATTCCTTACAGCTGCCTGTGTCTCTGGGGGTCCATCTCAACCCCTGCCTTTAAGTCATCCCAACGTATTCTCAAACCTGTGCCAACAAAAGCAAGACTCAGACGCTCCTCTCAAACTCTATACTCACTTTGTCCCAAGTCCTATCTTGAGGCTATTCCTTGTTGATGATCCCATTTCCGTCCCTCTGGACTCAGAAACTGTACTGGGGCCTCAGGTTTCTCTGACAAGGCTTGGGTTCACTCCAGTGGCTTTTCGCGCTTTTGGCCATGCCAGATAAAACACCCATGCTGGCTGGCCCCTCTAGACCCAACTCCCAGCTGGGCGGATGCACACGTTTCAGGGACCATATAAATTTCACAGGACCTGAGTGCCCAAAGGATAAAGGCATTATAACCTGAGGCCTAGAAGGTCCCAAAGCCACGGTATTCTGATTAATTCCAAGTTTGGGACGTAGCTACTCCTCTGCTCCTCCCCTCCATCCGCACAGGAAACCGAGAGCTAACCGACAACCAAGAGTAGACAGGGCCGGGCGTGGTGGCTCACGCCTGTAATCTCAGCACTTTGGGAGGCCAAGGTGGGCAGATCATGAGGTCAGAAGTTCAAGACCAGCCTGACCAACATGGAGAAACCCCGTCTCTACTAAAAATACAAAAATTAGCCACTGTGGTGGTGTACACCTGTAATCCCAGCTACTCAGAAGGCTGAGGCAGGAGAACTGCTTGAACCTGGGAGGTGGAGGTTGCAGTGAGCCGAGATCGTGCCACTGCACTCCCGCCTGAGCAACAGAGTGAAACTCCATCTCAAAAAAAAGAGTAGCCAAGGACTGACTGAGGCCAACTTCAGACTTGGTCTCTGGAGCACTCAACTCCACTTTGCTTCAGTGTTGTCAGAACAAAGAACTATAGAGACACTTTCCCCCAGTCACACAGAAACAAAAGATATCAACATTGAGAACTAATCCCAAAACAGACAATGGAATAAGGCAGAGATTGCAATATTATCTTAAGGAGACCAACTAGGTCCCTGGCCAAAAAAAAAAAAAAAAAAAAAAAAACCTGACAGTAACCTGATAGAATAATTAACAAATCTAAAAATATGTCAATCCAAAGATGAACAGAACCTCAAAACTACACGCTGTCCAATATTATCCAGTAGAGAGAAGACTTGGCCATAAGCTTTAGAACATTCTGGTTCCTCTACCCACCATCTTTCTTCGGCTTTCACTGTCACATATAAAGACTGCCATGTCTACCAGCAGCCCCAGAAGGTGAAAATCTGGGACTCCTAAGAATATTTGTTGATTTGGGGTCCACAAGCCCAAGCTAAGAGGATATCTTGAGACTATCCGATGCATAGCTTCCAGCCTTCTGTATCCAGAGATACCCACTTAGGTCATCTTGGAAGAAGAATTATTTTAGATAAATTCAGAGAAGATAGTAGGCCATAACTATTCTTAAGGACAAGAGTAGTTCGTTTCTCTGTTAACACACTGCAATTCACAATGTAGAGATCACAAGATAATTTTTTTTAATAATCTTGGAATAAAGAAGGCTTTTCTAGGTGTGACACAAAATCTAAAAGTCACAACATAGATCTGACAACACAAATTAAAAAAAGAAATTTTGTATAGATGGGCTCTCACTATGTTGTCCAGGCTGGTCTCAAACTCCTGGCCTCAAGCAATCCTACTGCCTCGGCCTCCCAAAGTGCTGGAATTACAGGTGTGAGCCACCACACCTGCCCACAACACAAATTTTTTAAAAATCTTCATAGAAAAAAAGTTAAAAGACTGCAAAAAAAATGTTTTCAATGTATTTCAGGGACAAAAATGCTTATTTCCTTAACAAATACAGAGCTCCTTGAAATTACTAAACATCAACAACCCAATAGAAAAATGGGCTAAGGGCATAAATAGTTCATAGAAAAGAAACTCAGTGATTCTTACCACATGAAAGGAGATCCAATTTCACTCAAGAGAAAGAAAACTTAATATTCTATAATGATATATATTTCACCTATCAAATTGGCTTGTACCCACCCCTTCACCTCACTGAAAATCCCTGGGGGCCCACATATCCTTGAAGAGAGCAGCAGACACAAGGCCACCCCCAGGCTTGGGACTGACAGCAATGCAGGCACCGGAGAAAACCCACAAAAGAAGTGAATCGAACATTAAAATCTCCCTCTGTAAAACAGAAAGAACAGAGCTCTAGCCACCACTCAGGCCTTTAAAGTAAGGAGCAAATGGCCTGACAGACACATTCTCTCCACTGTGTCAGTGTCTCTCAGCAGGATTCCTCTGCCCAGTGTTTTTGCCATCGGCCTATTATTTATTCCTCACAGCCCCTCGGAGCCGTGTGCTGAGACTGTCATCCTCCATGCTGATGGGGCTATGAGGCCAGGCACTGCTGTGCTTCTTGTCTGAGGTCATCAAGCAACTTGGGGACACATTAGTCAAGTCAGCCCCCGGAACAGAGGCTGAGACGAAGGTGGGGGCATCAGTTGACAGCTCAGCAAGGGAGAAGAAAGGCTGATGACCAACTGAGGAAATGATGGTCACGTCAGACACAGCCCTAAAGGAGGCGGTGAGGGAAGTGCTTTTAAAAAGCCTCAGGTTTTTGTTTCTAATAGAGCTTAGAATTCACCACACACAGTGTTAGAGAAAACTATCATTGGCCGGGCACGGTGGCTCACGCCTGGAATCCCAGCATTTTGGGAGGCTGAGGCAGGTGGATCACGAGGTCAGGAGTTCGAGACCAGCCTGGCCAGGATGATGAAACCCCATCTCTACTAAACATACAAAAATTAGCCGGACGTAGTGGCGAACGCCTGTAGTCCCAGCTACTCAGGAGGCTGAGGCAGAAGACTCGCTTGAACCCAGGAGGCAGAGGTTGCAGTGAGCTGAGATTGCACCACTGCACTCCAGCCTGACGACAGAGCAAGACTCTGTCTCAAAAAAAAAAAAAAAAAAAAGAGAGAGAAAACTATCATCATCTTAAGCAAAGCTGGCATGGGTCTGTGGCTAAAAGGTCCTCTCTCTTTCTCTCTCCCTGACACACACACACACACACACACACACACACTCACACTCTCTCTCTCTCTCAGTGGCATCTCTGTGTTCCAGTCTGAACTGCTGGCCAGCCAGCCAGCCAGCCAGGTCAGGGATGAATGACAAGGTGGCCCAGAAGACCAGTCCTGGAAGCCACAGTGGCCGTGCCGAAGCCTGGTCTGTGCAGACTCTGTGGTCTTCATGGGTTGCTCAGGCAACTCAAGTATCTCACTCCCAACAACCCGTGATGTGCTGCAAAAGCCAAGACGAACTTTATTATCACACTTGACCTGTGGCAACCCTCATGACCCAGCAGCCCTGCAGAATCCAGCCAGGCTAGGAAACGCAGGAGCAGACAGTGAATAAATGTCTACAGCCCTCCGCTAAGATTCTGTGACACTGTTTTCAGATATACCTACAAAAAGGAAGTGCTAATAGACCCAGCTGGGGACAGTTTATAAAGCAGTTTCACATGCAAGATAATCCCAATCACGCAAGATCATCAGAGCACAAATTTTCCTCCCCAGTTGAGAAGTCAGAAAATAGAGGCAGAGGGAGAGAGGACCTCTAGTTTAGAAGGGACTTAAGAAACACTCAAACATTGCTGTTGAGATTTTGCCAAACTCTGGAAAAGTCTGCCAAACTCTGGCAAAGTCTGCCAATTTTTTATAAAATGAAACAAGTAACTACCGAAAGATCCAGCTACTGAACTTTTGGGCATTTATATCAAAGAAATAAAAATTTATGTCCATACAACAAAATGAAGCTTTATTCATACTAGCCCCAAAACGGGGACAACCCAGCTGTCCTTAAATGGATGGTTAAGCAAACTGCGGTATATTCGCACGATGAAATACAACTCAGCAATTAAAAAGTGAATTACTGACACATGCAACAACTCGAATGAGCCTCTTGAAGATTATGTTGAGAAAAAAGGCCCATCCCAAACGGTTACATACTTCAGGATTCCATTGATACACATTCTTGAAATACAGAAATGAAGGAGGAAATTAGTGGTTGCTAAGGGTGAGAGGAGGTGGGTGTGGCTACAAAAGGCAGCATGAAGGATCTTTGTGGGGATAAACGTTCCCAACTTGATGGTATCAAAGTCAATATCCTGGCCGGGCACGGTGGCTCATGCCTGGAATCCCAGGACTTTGGCAGGCCGAGACAGGTGAATTACCCAAGGTCAGGAGTTCAAAACCAGCCTGGGCAACATGGTAAAACCCTGTTTCTACTAAAAATACAAAAATTAGCCAAATGTGGTGGCCGGCAACTGTAATCCCAGCTACTCCGGAGGCTGAGGCAGGAGAATCGCTTGAACCCAGGAGGTGAAGGTTGCAGTCAGCCAAGATCGTGCCACTGCACTCCAGCCTGGGCAATAGAGCAAGGCTCTGTCTCAAAACTAACAAACAACAACAAAAAACCCAATATCCTAGTTGTTGTATTTGTTATAGTTTTTGCAAGATGTTACCACTGGGGGAAAGTGTGTAAAGGATCTCTGTATTGCTTCTTACAACCTCCTGATAATCTACAATTATCTTAAAATTTAAAGTTTAATTTTTTTTTTTTTTTTGAGAGGGAGTCTCCCTCTGTCGCCCAGGCTGGAGTGCAGTGGCACGATCTCAGCTCACTGCAAG
Source organism: Symphalangus syndactylus (assembly GCF_028878055.3). Taxonomy (NCBI): domain Eukaryota; kingdom Metazoa; phylum Chordata; class Mammalia; order Primates; family Hylobatidae; genus Symphalangus; species Symphalangus syndactylus. Next base: position 96,940,216 of record NC_072439.2, read on the forward strand.
CTCTGCCTCCTGGGTTCATGCCATTCTCCTGCCTCAGCCTCCCGAGTAGCTGGGACTACTCGGCCTCCCAAAGTGCTGGTATTACAGGCATGAGGTTTTTTTTTTTGTTTTTTGTTTTGAGATGGAGTCTTGCTCTGTCACCCAGGCTGGAGTGCAGTGGCATAATCTTCTTTCACTGCAACCTCCACCACGCCCGGCTAATTTTTTGTATTTTTAGTAGTATTTTTTGTATTTTTGTATTTTTGTATTTTAGTAGAGATGGGGTTTCACTGTGTTAGCCAGGATGGTGTTGATCTCCTGACCTCGTGATCCACCCGCCTCGGCCTCTCAAAGTGCTGGGATTACAGGCGTGAGCCACCATGCACGGTCTAAAGTTTAATTTTAAAAGAGAGTGAAACGGAAAGACTCAACAGTCAACCAAATAAAACATGTAGCCAATTCAAGAATGTGAATCCTGCATGGATACTAGATGGCAATAAGGTATTATTTATTGTAAATTTTGCCAAATGTAATAAAAATAGTGTATTTATACACAAATAGTACTTTTCAGCCAGGTGCAGTGGCTCATGCCTGTAATCCCAGCACTTTGGGAGGCTGAGGTGGGTGGATCACTTGAGGTCAGGAGTTCAAGACCAGCCTAAGCAACATGGTGAAACCCCATCTCTACTAAAAATACAAAAATTAGCCGGGCATGGTGGTGCGTGCCTGTAATCCCATCTACTCAGGAGGCTGAGGCAGGAGAGTCACTTGAGCCCGGAAGGCGGGGGTTGCAGTGAAAGAAGATTACGCCACTGCACTCCAGCCTGGGTGAGAGAGCAAGACTCCATCTCAAAAAAAAAAAAAAAAAAAAAAAAAAAAAAAAAAAAAAAACTCATGCCTGTAATCCCAGCACTTTGGGAGGCCAAGGCAGGCAGATCACGAGGTCAGGAGATAGAGACCACGGTGAAACCCCGTCTCTACTAAAAATACAAAAAAAATTAGCTGGGCGTGGTGGCAGGCGCCTGTAGTCCCAGCTACTCGGGAGGCTGAGGCAGGAGAATGGCATGAACTCGGGAGGCGGAGCTTGCAGTGAGCCGAGATTGCACCACTGCACTCCAGCCTGGGCGACAGAGCAAGACTCCGTCTCAAAAAAAAAAAAAAAAAAAAAAGTACTTTTCTGTTAGAGAGACTTATCAAAGTATTTAAAAATAAAATAATAATATATCTGGTATTTGCTTCTGGGGGAGAAGGCGGTGGGTGGGAGTGGAGATGAAAAGGGGCAGGCCATGAGTTGGTAACTACTGAAGCCGGTGATGAGTACACAGGCATTCATTATGCTCTCCTCTCTCCTTCTGTGGATATTTGAAATTTTCCATAATAAAAGGTGGAGGGGGGAAAAAAAGGCCCACAGAGGATGTTCAGTGCCTCACCATCAGTAAGAGAGAGAAACAAGGCTTTAACCTGGGTCTTCAGACCCTTCTACCACAGGCTGAGCCAGCCTGGAAGAGCCATGAGGGCAGGTGAGGAGCTACTCCGGGCAGACTGTGGGACGGCTCGCAGGTCTAAGGAGCGCCTGGGGTGCCAGGCCTGCAGGCCCCATGTTGTTGCTCCCTAATCAGCATACGGTGTGCAAAGCAGCCCCACACACAGCTGGTGGCACTGCAGATGGAGGCCACCAGGCCTGGGAGACTCAGCTACATCAGAGATGCCACATGTCTGGCTGGGCAGAGATGCCACATGTCTGGCTGGGCAGAGATGCCACATGTCTGGCTGGGCAGGAGGGCTCCAGGAAACAGCCAGCCCTGCCCTTCTTCAACAGAGGGTTCGGAGGTTCTCAGGCAACAGGAAAACAGTGCCTTCATTCTACCCACCTTGGAAAATGGGACCGACAGACAGGCCTTCTGTTATGCGCAAGACGTTCTACCTTGTACAAGAGGTGTACACTCTATGGAAAAAAGGTAGCCTTGCTCATATACCACATCCTTCTCAAAGCCTTCCCCAAATGCCTCAGCCAAAGGTGCCGCCTCCTTGGCACTCCACAGCTCTCTCTGTGCGGAGATCCCCTTGTATCAGTTACCTACTGCTGCATAACAAGTTAACCCAAAACTTAGCAGCTGCAAACAACAAATATTTATCTTACAGATAAATAAGCTGTAAGATAAATATGTTATTTATCTTACAGTTTCTGAGGCAATTCAGGCAAGCTTAGCCTCTGGCCCACAGGCTGCAATCAAAGTTGGCTAGGGCTCAACTATGTAAAGACTCAATTCCCCGCTCACTCGTGTGGCTGCTGGTGGGCCTCAGATCCTCCCTGGCTGTTGGCCAGAGACATCAGTTCCTCACCATGCAGGCCTCTCCACAGGGCAGCTCATATCATGGCAGCTGAATTCCTCCAGGCAAGGCTCAGAGAGAAAGACAGAAAGTGCCCAAGACAGATGGGGCAGGCTTTTATAACACAGTCCCAGAGTGACAGGCCATCACTTTTGCCAGATTCTATTCACTAGAAGCATGTCACTAAGTCCAGCCTACATCAAGGGACAGGGACCCACCAGGGCATGACTCCTAGGAGGCAGGGATCACCAGGGGCCGCGTTAGAGGCTGCCCACCACATCCCCCAACAGAGATGGTATTTGGATGACACCTATTTCTTTCTTTTTTGTATGACAGGTGTTTGTACATTTATGTAAATGTCCAATTCCCCAACTAGAAAGTGAAGTTGTGAGGGCAAACCCCACATCTGACTCACATCTGTTCCCCTCCCCTCCTGTGCCTAGCACAGCATCCAGTCTCGGTGGCAGCTCTATATCTGAGAGTGGCAGTCGGCCCACCTGCCCACCGCCCACACGCCTGCTGAAGAGGCCCAGGTGGCTGCGTGTGGCACCACATGGTCCCACCTGCTCTGGTCCTGGCTGACTGGACCAACCACAACAAAAAAATCAACAATGTATGACCTGCAGGCTGGCCTATGGGAAAACACCGAGAGATGACGCTCGTGACGGGAAAGTCACAACAAAGGCCATACAAGCTTCAGTTCTGCAGGAACAGAAAAGCACATTTTTAAAAGGCAGCTGTAGAGAGAAGAAAATAAAGAAGTGTAGACAGAAACAGTGATTCCATTTGAGAGAAAGAGAGAGAAGAAATCACCAAAAGATCAGTCCCAGAGCTGCCCCTAATAAACCTTTGTCACTGAGCTGAGTTGCACGAGTCCCACTTTCTCACGGGGGAGCGAGGTGAGGGAAAAGGAAGGGCAGAAAAAGAGAGCACGGCCAGAGTCCCCGGGAGGTCACTGGGCGAGGGCCACGACACCCAGCAGGGGGCTTGCAAGGGGAGTTCCTTGAGGTTAGCCCCCACATCAGCTCACAATCAGAAGCTCACTCCCATCCTAGGCACCGTGAATTCTCCAAATTTCACAGGTCTGTGATTAAGGACTATAATAGACAAACCTTATTATGTGATCAATGATGCTTTAAAAGAAAAAATACTGTACCTGACTCCCCCAACCCAAGACAGAAGGGAAGCCATCGCCCGCCTCCCCTGACGTGGCTCACTCGCCTCTCAGGGAGCAGGTATGTCCCAGAGTGTAAGACGCCAGTGGGGTGAGGACAGGAACCGGCTCACCCTGTTAAAAGCCAGTCCTCACCTAGGGCAAGAAGCCCATATGGAGGACAGACAGAGGAAGTGAAAAAGCCAAGGGTTAAGGCAAAGGAGACCTACACCAGGTCCCCGGAGACAAGCCGCTCTCAAACTGTCTTGTCATCGAGCACCACACCCGCTGGGACCCCACTCACTTGGTGGAGTCACTCAGCTGCTGCGCGCTCCTGTCCACACAGGGTGGGAATCCTCCTCACCCCCTCGGCCCCATCAAGGGCTTTCCGATTTTACAGAAACGTTCTGGCTCTTGCCATCTCAGCCACATCAGACCTGACTTAGGACCCTCCAGGACCTTTATAACCCCAGAGGTCGGTGTCAGGCAGCCCCACTGACGCTGCACACTCGGGTCCTTCTGACAGGCAGAGCCGGTGACAGGGCTCGGGCGAGGACTTCAAGCCAAAATGGAGAGCTCAGCAAGCCCAGGCAGTGGGAAAGCAGAGTGTGGGTCTGACCCAGAGAAAAAGGCTGCAGAGCAGGAGGGAGGAGGGGGAGCAGCAGGAACACTGACGGGGAAAACCCGCCAGGCAAGGGGAGTCCGGGCCCACACCCTGCAGCCCGCTCTCTCTGGAGGCCCAGCTATCGCCCGGAATATTCCAAAGGCTATCCAGAAGCCAGAGTAAGGGGGACAGAAAACACAGAAAAGCAGGCCTGAGACTCCATCCAAGGCGGTTGACCAGTGGGACCTGGCCATCAGCAACTACACACACGATTTGAGTACAGAAATAGTCTTCTCCAGCCAGGGACAGTGCACAAAGTTCGGGACAAAGGGAAGATGCTCAGCAAAGTCAGCCCCAGAGGCGGCTTGGCAAACACACTAAAGGGACAGACAGGGATCTAACACCATCTGGGCGGCAGCAGCTGCAGTCCAGGCTGAGGCCCCGGCCGCCCGGTGCACCCTGGCCCAGAATGCCTGCCCGCCCCTCCCCCAGCCTTCACCCCAAGCCTTCAAGGCTAACCTCTCCTCATCCTCCTCAAAGCTTCCTCTCTGTGTCCTGACAGAACTGACAGCACCTGGTCCCTTCTCCATGCAAACAACCCCCCACACCCCGCTGAAGTCAGGACAGGACAGGACGCTGCTCTGCTGACCTCTCGCCTCTTGCTCCCTGTGTGACACCCACTCACTTGGGGTCCCTCCACCAACCGGAAGGTGAGCTGAACACAGTGGGCAGGAGGACGGACTCCTCATGGGTGAGGCGAGGCCCAGAATAAAAGCTGGCTGACGTCCTGGCAAGAAGTAATAAGAGCCAGCTGATGCCTTTGACCGATAGCCAAGAATTTAAAAGAAGATCTTGACAAATTAAAAGACAGAATCTAATGAAGGGGACCAAAATGGGAAATATTACTGTTCAACCAATTTGGCAACAATTTTCATTAGCTTAGAAAGAGCTTCTGGCATTAAATTAGTAGAAAATGGTCTCTACCATGTTACTATTTTTAGCATTTTATGACAAATTTTCTCAGCTGTCCCTCTTCAGAATAAGAGAACTGAAATGCCTCAAATTTGCTCCATAGGAGCTGCCAGAAAACAGTTTTCACTGAAATCACTGGACACATGTTTATAACCTTTGTTCAGTATTTGTTCAGATGTTTTCACTCAGGCAAGTTCCTGAATGTCTGTTTTTTCCTTTGCTTTCTTCCACACAAGAACCCCTGCTCCTACCCCCAGCTGAACGCTGTCAAGGGCAGCATCCACCACAGCAGTAATCAGAGTTCTCCAGGCTTGGGGAACCATCAAGAAATGGCTATCCCACAAATTCAAGCTCCTGGTTGTGACTAACCCTAAGGAGTGTTCAGAGTCCACTGGATTCACCAGAAGCTGTGGGATTCCACCCCCACATGGTTCTCCAGTGGGGTTCAGAAAAAGGGCAAAGGCGGGCCAGGCATGGTAGCTCACGCCTGTAATCCCAGCACTCTGAGAGGCTGAAGCAGGTGGCTCACCTGAGGTGAGGAGTTCAAGACCAGCCTGGCCAACAGGGTGAAACCCCGTCTCTACTAAAAATACAAAAATTAGCCGGGCGTGGTGGCTCACGCCTGTAATCCCAGCTACTAGGGAGGCTGAGGCAGGAGAACCGCTTGAACCGGGAGGCAGAGGTTACAGTGAGCTGAGATAGCGCCACTGCCCTCCAGGCTGGGTGACAGAGCGAGACTCCGTCTCAAAAAAAAAAAAGAAAAAGGGCTAAGGCAGTGAGCCAGCTCTGGCAGATTGAGGTTACCCCTAAAATAAAGTAGTTCTAGATAACACCTAACAAAACGCTAATCATTTAATTCACTTGATGAATATTTATCGACTGCCTACTATGTGTCTGTATCACTCTAGAAACTGGGAACACAGCAGTGAATGAAACACACGGAACTTCCTGTCCCCATGGAGCTTACATTTGGGTGGGGCAGACAGATGATCAAAACAAACAAAAAAAAGCAAAATCCATTCCACAGGAGCAGACGATAAGAACCAGAAAGAGAAAGAAAGCAGAGAAGGGCCAGGGCCCTTCATCACAGAAGATGAGCACGATTTCACACCACACGGCCAGGGATGGCCTCATTGCACAAAGATCTGGAGGAGGAGAGGGGGCAAGCCACGGGAATGCCACTGGGAGAGTGGCCCAGGTGGAGGGAGCAGGAAGTGGGGGTGGCCATGGCAGGGTGAGTGACAGCACAGTGCAGGCTCAAGCCAGGGCTGTGGATCCGACGGGATCGGGATTGGATCCGACTGGATGGGATGGGAGGATCTGCCAGTAGGAAGAAGAGGGCCTTGCCCACAGGCTCACAGAAACATGGTAACAGAGTTAAATTCCGGTCAGCTGTGCCTGGTGTGGCCTTTTGGGGACACACAGAACAGGCTGGGTTCCAGTTTCCCAGGACAGCCCTTCAGAAAACAGTGAGTCCTCTGGGGCAGAGTCCCCAAGCCCCACTCGAACAGGTACAGGTCAGTGGCCTGGTAGGAACACAGCCACACAGCAGGAGGTGGGAGGCGGGCCAGTAAGCATCACTGCCTGGGCTCTGCCTCCTGTCAGATCAGCAGCGGCGTCAGATTCCCAAAGAAACACAAACCCTACTGTGAACTGCGCATGTGAGGGATCTAGGCTGCACGCTCCTTATGAGACTCTGACTAATGCCTGATGATCTGAGGTGGAACCGTTTCATCCCAAAACCACCCCGCAACCACCCCTCGGTCCATTGAAAAACTGTCTTCTGTGAAACCAGTCACTGGTGCCACAAAGGCTGAGGACTGCTGTTCTAAGGCGTTTAGGCCCAGATCCCTTGAGGGTTGGTGTCAAGAACCCTCGGTCACCCTCTGGGTTGAGATCCTCTGAAACCACTTGTTGGTGAGTGCCGCGAGGGCGCTGCACCCACGCTGTGCCGCCAGACACACACCTCCTCTTCAACAACTCTGTCCCCAGGGCCCCCACCACAATTCATGATCCAGGGAAAGTCTTCCCAATGCCTCTGGGTCCAAGGCAAACCCAAAGCTATTTCAAATCTGGAAGTACAACCAAGTAAGTGAATAATTAAAATGGCACACCCAACGACATGCTCTATTGGCAGGGGACAGGAAAGGCTGGCTGATATGAGGTAGCTTTGGCTGGAAGTTGAGGCTTTCCTGCCTGCACCCGCATCCCAACAGAGAGCTATACAAGTGTTATTTATTACCCTTATCTGAGGGCAGCATTTCTTTTCTTTTTTTTTTGAGACGGAGCTTAGCTCTTGTTGCCCAGGCTGGAGTGCAATGGCACAATCTTGGCTCACTGCAACCTCTGCCTCCTGGGTTCAAGTGATTCTCCTGCCTCAGTCTCCCGAGTAGCTGGGATTACAGGAATGCACCACCATGCCCAGCTAATTTTGTATTTTTAGTAGAAACGGGGTTTCTTCATGTTGGTCGGGCTAGTCTCAAACTCCCCACCTCAGATGATCTACCCGCCTCGGCCTCCCAAAGTGCTGGGATTACAGGTGTGAGCCACCACGCCTGGCGAGGGCAGCATTTCTTAAAGTGAGTGCTGTGGAAAACCCGCTCTCAGAATGTGAAAGGCATTCTGTGGTCAATCGTGTGTAAGTGATGATGGTTACAAAAAGCTAAATGTTTTTTACTGCAGTACTTATCACAGCTTTTGGTTTGCTGCTATGTACTTGACCCTCCAAGAGGAAAAGTACTAATACTATCTAACACTTACCAAGCATCTCTCAGTATCAGGCCCTGGGACTTTTCACACAGTATCTCAGCCAGTCCCCCCACAACCCCAGCGAGGCCTACTTGGTCACTATTCCCATTTTACAGACAAAGAATCTGCTCAGAGAAGGCAGGTTTTCACTGGAGATCTGTGTTAGGAGTCACGAGGGGTTTAGGCAATACCAGATGTTATTTTGGTTTCTGAAACCAAAACATTAGGAGCCATCACAGGTGGGAGATTGAAAAGCCACTCTGTTACCTGTGTCACTGGGTGGAACGCAGAACTCTCTGGTAAACCAGGTTAGAGAATGTGGCTTAGGCTCAAAGTCTGAGCAAGACCTTAGTCTCCTCCAGCCCGGTTTGCCTGAGGGGTAGAGAAGACAGCAGAAAGCAGTGCCCCTTCCCCTGCTCTGCAGAGGTTAGCCCTGTTACAGTTCACGTCTCCTGCCTCAGGGCTAAGAAGAAAATCCCGGAAAGAATGAAATCCCCCTCTGTGCATGGGGCCACGCTCACTAGTCAACAGGGTCCTGGAATCACATTCTATTCCACCCTCCTATGGGGCAGAATCAGGGAGGGAGGAGGCTCTCCCTCTTCCCTGCATCAGCCAACCAGGATACTAAAGGGCAGAGTGAGAACTCACTCCCAGGCCTGCTGACCCCACCCATGTCCACACTCAACCAGCCCCCACCCCCGTCAATCCTCAGACCACTTCTTTCTGAAGCAAGCAGGGGCCACAGAGCTAACTATGGGAACCAGCATGCACCGTCAGCCCCTTTCACAGTCAGGATCTCAGAGGCTGGAAAACCATCTACATATGGCAGCCACAATTATCGTCAGGGGGCCCTTGTGTCTGCTTTCTCCTGGTACTGAGGCTGATGGAGCAGGGGCAGAGAACACGCTGCCCTGGAATCTCCAATCCTTACCCACCGTACCCCAGGTTCCAGAACGCACGCACATCCCCCTGCAGGAACCCTCCCCTTAGAAACATGTCTGCCTCATGACGGCTAATTAAAATTGATTACTGAACAGCTTCCTGATTAGGTTTAAACTGAACAAAGTTATGAAGCTCTATAAACCAGCCTTAAAAGCCTCCTCTGTTTTATGAAACTGGTCTAAGAGAACAGTAGAGAATACTACAGACCTCCCATGGCAGTGAGTAAAAGTACAAAAAGTATAGAACAAAGAAATGAAAACTCAATACGGTTTTTACTACATTTGTCAAATTGTACTTAAGGAAAAAAGAAAAGATGGTATTTTAAAGGCTTTCTGCAAAAGGCCACACACACTTTGACCTCAGTGTTTCACGGCAGGCAGGCAGGCAGGAAGGGAAGAAGGAAGGAGGAAGGGAGGGAGGGAGGGAGGGAGGGAGGGAGGGAGCTGCTGGTCTAGAATTTCCCATGTGCGTTTTGCCCCAAGCCTGCAGGCATTCTGGCCCTGCCTCAGTTCTTTCTCATGCAGGCCTGTGAACCTAGGCTAAGAAGCATCCAGTGTCAACTACCTGAATCTTACACCAGCCTTTGCCACCCAGCAACACTGACCCAAAGTGTACCCAAGAATGTTCTTGAAAGAGTCCAACCATCTGCCTGCAGCCTCAAGACAGTAAGGCCCCCATGACAGACACTGAAATAAGGACTCTCAGGGGTGATAACACCCAGGAGGCCAGGAGAGCTGGATGGGGCCAGCCCAATTTGTTGCCAGCTGGCTTTGCTGTTCTTTTCTACAATGGCAAGCGTCACACTAGGCTTCAAGAGATGCGGGCAGAGGAGGCTCAGGCCCAAATCCTACCTTTTGAGGGATTTTATAACAGCTTGCATTTGTCTGGTCTTTTATCTACTCCCATGGATCTCCGCAGGAAACACGAGCAGGCTGGGGCTGATGGTAGCAATAATCACATGCTCAATGTTAGGGAGATTTTAGAAACCCTGATGCTGGGAGCCAGGGGGAAGCGGGTGGGGGGAGATATGAAGCATTTTTAGCAGCATTACTTTTTTTGTTGTTTGAGACGGAGTCTCACTCTATTACACTGTTGCCCCGGCTGGAGTACAGTGGTGCTATCTAGGCTCACTACAACCTCTGCCTCCCGGGTTCAAGCGATTCTCCCGCCTCAGCCTCCTAAGTAGCTGGGACTACAGGCGCCCACCACCACACCTGGCTAATTTTTTTGTATTTTTAGTAGAGATGGGGTTTCACCATGTTGGCCAGGCTGGTATTGAACTCCTGACCTCAGATGATCCGCCCACCTCGGCCTCCCAAAGTGCTGGGATTACAGGCGCGAGCCACCTCGTCCTGCCAGGCCCACACTCTTAACCAAGACACCATAGGGCCTCTTTTAAGTAACCTCCCAAGATCACAAAGCCTTGACCTTGGGAGTCACAGTGTTGCAATTTGCACCCAGCTCTGTCCGATCCTGAGCCTGGACTCCTACTCTCTCTGATACACCAATCCCCCTTTCAGCCTGCTCAGACCTGCCTGCCTCAGTGCTCCCTACACTGGACATCGAGAGACCATCAGATGCAGCCACGCACAGCCCCATGCAGTACAATGAATGGAGTCTATCGCATGGAATGCTGAAGCTGTCTGTCCTTCAAAGCCTCTGGGCTCCCACAGCCCATGGCCAGCGGCACTTGTCAGGAGGCAGACACTACCAGCAGGATGTGTGTGACGGGGTCCAAGCAAGGGACATGTGACCTTTGAAAAGTGACTATCCACATTCTTTAAGCATGGACCACATAGAGTGACTTCCTTCCAAAGAATATAGTATGGCAAGGGGGAAAAGAATAATTTACAGCAGAGAAACCTGACACACACGACTTCAGCCCAGTGATCAAGGTCAACAGCAACAGTGATAAACCATGTACCCTTGATAGGACGTGGTCTGTCACTGATATGATGTGAGGGAAACAGCTCTTCTCCTCCGCAGCATTCCTCCCATAACCTCCCCAAAACCCATCACCGCAGTCTAATGATGAGAAAAACATCAGATAAATCCTAATTGGGGAACACTCTACAAAACAGCTGACCGGTATTTCTCAAAACTGTCAAGGTCATCAAAAACAAGGCAAGTTGGAGAAAATTTCACAGCCACCTCCTCCAGGAAGCTTCCTCCTTCCTGCAAATGCCTGTGACCTGTCCTCTTCTGAAGGCCTCGACAGGAGAGTCTCCTGGGGGCCTCTGGCCAGCCTAGAGCCCTGCTGCTTGTCTGGAGGCCTGCCTGCCCTGCTCAGGGAGAACCCACCACGACCAGACAGCATGCACCGTACACAGCCCATACTGCTGAGCTGGAGCCAATAGCGCCTCAGGCCGTGGGACCCAGAAGGGGGAAGCTGGCAGTCCTGGAGGAGTTGGCCTTGGCTCCCTCCAGCTCTAGTGCGGCAAAAAACGTTTTCTTTTCCATTGCATAAGATGCTTCCAATGGCGACAAACCCAACACCACAGACAAATGGAAATAAAAGCCCCGTGGATGTGGGTGAAGAGCAGAGAGTGCCTGTGTCTGTGGAGGGCACACAGGCAGGCAAGCATGAGCAGCGAGACCAGCCGCATGTGAACCCCCAACAAGCAGGGAAGAGAAAAACAAGCTCTGGCCAAAATCAGAGCCAGCATGTCCCGCCTGGCAGGGCCCCTTCGTTCTTCCTGAGGCCCTTGCTCAGATGTGGTTCTGGGCACTGCTGTTCCAAGGGGGCGATCAGGGCAAAACTCATGGGTTTGACCAGCCCAACCCTATCCCAGCCAGGTCCCCTCTGCGGAGCTGCGACGTGGGGCCCAGAAGACGGGCAAGGACGCCAAGTCCTGTAAGTTTCACAGGGCTGGGCATGTGTAAGAGGCTGGGTGTCCAGGTCTGGACATCAGAATGGGCATAAGCTCCAGACTGAGAACTCCAAGGGGGAGGGAGGACAGAGATTGCTGGAGAACGCAGAGAAGCAGCCTAACCTCTCAGCTCCTCCCTTTCCTTTCCTGTCCAGCGGGGACAGCCACGGTCTCGAAGCTCTTAAGTGGCTGCCTGAGGTGGCCCACGTGAGAGGTCAGACACTAACAGGCTTAGAACTGTACAGACACTAGTAGGCTTGAAACTGTACAGAACCTCACCTGTGTGAGTCAACAACCCTGGGAGGCTGGGGGTTGACACACCCTGGCCTTACCAGGGTCACCTCTGGCCCAGTAATGCTACCCTTGGGAGCTATCATAGGAAAGAATCCTAATTAGAGAAAATAATCTGTATGCATGTGGATATCCATCATATAATTTACAATATTAGAAAAAATAGAAAGCATCTAGCTAGCTGAGAACAGGGAAATGAGAAAGTGAACTGAGGTTCATCTACTCAATAAAACCATTGGAAAAATTTTCAAAGACTATATAATTACACAGAAAATGGGGATGTGAGCCATTAACTGAAAAAATCATGACATAGCTTCATTTGTACGATTTCTTTCATGCTGAGGGGTTGAAATGAAGATTCAATTTCAAATCTTCATCTATAAAAAAAGACTCAGAATGATTTGATATACAGGGTAACTCCTACTTTGCCTAAATGTTTAAAAAGCTACATGTTGGGAATATAAAGAAGATAAAGAAGATAAAGAATCAATAATGATGGCCGGGTGCAGTGGCTCACGCCTATAATCCTAGCACTTTGGGAGGCCAAAGTGGGCAAATCACTTGAGGTCAGGAGTTCGAAACCAGCCTGGCCAATATGGTGAAACCCCATCTCTATTAAAAATACAAAAAAAAAAAAAAAAATTAGCCAGGCATCATGGCAGGTGCCTGTAATCTCATCTACTTGGGAGGCTGAGGCAGAAGAATTGCTTGAACCCGGAAAGCGGAGATTGCAGTGAGCCGAGATCGTGCCACTGCACTCCAGCCTGGGCAACAGACCGAGACTCTGTCTCAAAAAAAAAAGAAAAAAAAAAGTAAGCACATTTTAAAAGTAGTTAGGTACAGAAGGATGACCCTCATGCTACAGAAGGGAAAGCGGCAGGAGAGGTTTAGACACAGATAAAGAATCTGGATTTCTGGGGCAAACACTAGACAGGACCTCCAGGAGGAGCTCAGAGGAGCACAGACTTTTCTGACCCAGCCCTCCTGGGTGAGACCAAGGGCTCAGGCTCCACCCATACTCCATTCTCACTTTCCTGGAGAAAATTGAATGCTATGAAAGAAACAGAACAGCCAACCTAACAAGAATGCAGCAATTATGCTACAACAAAGCCACCAACCAAAGCACAAAACAACACTCATTTCTATGATTAAAAAACAACGAATGCAAAAAAGGCAGCAGTTAAGAATCATGACAAACTCAAGACGAACAGCACGAATGATGTCTGAAAACAGAGTGTCCTTCCAAAAACTGCAGGAATTCCAAATGATCTCAGTAGGAACTCCCCAGCGCTGCCAAGTGTGCCAGGCCAGACTTCCTGGCAGGACACGCCCCAGACGCCACAGGAAACTCAAGGATCGCTGATTTTATTTTATGACTATCAAATTTTAGTAACTCCTAATAACTCTTTTCTTAGGAAAAGGCTTTGGGGCACATGTAAAAATGAATTGCTGCCAGGCGCAGTGGCTCACGCCTGTAATTCCAGCACTTTGGGAGGCCGAGGCGGACGGATCATCCGAGGTCGGGAGTTTGAGACCAGCCTGACCAACATGGAGAAGCTCCGTCTCTATTAAAAATACAAAATTAGCCAGGCGTGGTGGCACATGCCTGTAATCCAAGCTACTCGAGAGGCTGAGGCAGGAGACTCGCTTGAACTCAGGAGGCAGAGGTTGCAGTGAGCCGAGATTGCTAAACCATTTCACTCCAACCTGGGCAACAAGAGCAAAACTTTGCCTCAAAATAAAAAAAGAATTGCTGGAAGCACATTATCACTCCCCTAAAGAACCCCAGAAAAGACTGTGTGTTTGGGTCAGCTGGAGGCACATCTAAAATAACTCTTTCCCCTCCTCCTGATGCATGCCCCTCGGAGGGCGGGGCCCACACCTGGAGGGACACCGATGATGCGTCCATTTACTGCATCGACTGCAAAGCTCTAGCCAAAGCCTTTTCTCTGCAGACATCACTGCCCCCCTGAGCTATGCCAGGCTCTTGGGCAGAGCTAAGTCAGAGAGGGCCGGAGCACCTTCCTGGCATAATTCTCACCGTCTCCCAGAGCAGCCTAGGAGCTCCCTAACTCTTGTCATCAGTGCCTGCACAATTCATTGCCTGGCTGTCCTATTGCTGGAGGCAGAAGAATTTTCTCTTCCCTGACAAACCACGAGGAGCTGTATTTCACCTCCCGCTGGGTACTCCAAAGCATAACCCAGCCCAGAGTTGAGCATGCAATGGGCAGGAACCTAACAGCTGACAGAAGGAAAGAGGCAGGAGGGAGGGAGGTGAAGGGAGGGCAGGCATGCCTCCCCCTGGCTCCCTAGAACTACAGAAACCCCTAGTGGGGATTCCTACAAGCCCCGGGCTCTTCAGAATGCAAGCTGAAACAGCTCACTCCTGCAGCCCCTCACTTTACAGGTGGGGAAACTGGTGAGACCAAGAGAGACAAAGTGGCTCAGCCCTACGCACATAAGCGGCTAATGGCGGAGCTGTGAGCAACACCTCCACCTATCTGCCCTCTAGAATCTAGAACAGAACCACGTCCTTCTCAAGTCTGAGCCACCCACAGCTCCTGTACTGGGCTGTACAGAGAGGTCACATATATGGCACCTGATGGGGTAGAAGTAACTATTTGGAGAAGCAGGTTCCAACCCTGGCTCTGCCACTTAAAAGGCTGTATAACCCTGGGCAGGTCTCGCAACTCCTCAGCTTCACCTGTAAGCCCACAGGATGGGTAGAAGGGTTGGTGAGCTGACGGAGCTGCACCTGGGTCACTGCAAAGGCTCACCAATGCTAGCTCTTCACCCCCTAGGCCCTGTCGGTGAGCTCGTCGCCTCTCTTCTTCAGATTCCTGCCCAATGGAGCCCCCTGAGCCCTTGCCTCACAACAAAGAGGACACTCAGAGGCCTCCAGGGTGCTGGACCTTGCCTGCAAAGTCCCAGCCAGAATGGATGGGCTTGCTTTTCCCTGTGGCAGGACAACCTCCCAACAGGAACCAAGCTTCGACTCTCAACTCCTGAGTCTCTGGTTCACCAAGCACCTTCTTTTTCACTTCTGGTCTGCTGGGCTGGAGGAGCAGGCCTCCACCATATGGCCCACTGTCCCCTGGGCCACCAGGACCTGCCTGGTCTGGAAACTGGTGGAAAACTCAACGAGCCACAGTTCAGATAACTGCTACCGCAAGGCCCCAAACACCCCTTCTCACCATTAAGAGGCTCAGGACATGGCTCACCATGGCCAGAAACTGGTTGATATGGTTTGGCTGTGTTACCACCCAAATCTCATTTTGAATTGTCGTTCCTATAATCCCCACATGTGTTGGGGGGGACCTGGTGGGAGGTGATTTAATCATGGGGAGCAGTTATCCTCATGCTGTTCTCATGCTAGTGAGTGAGTTCTCTGAGATCCTGCGGTTTTAGAAGGGGCTTTTCCCCTTTTGCTCGGCACTTCTCCTTGCTGCCGCTATGTGAAGAAGGACATGTTTGCTTCCCCTTCCGTGACTGTAAGTTTCCTGAGGCCTCCTCAGCCATGCTGAACTGTGAGTCTATTAAACCTCTTTCCTTTATAAATCACCCAGTCTCAGGTATGTCTTTATGAACAGCGTGAGAACAGATTAATACACTGGTCAATATCCAGGGCTCCAGAACCCATCAAGGATCACTGTAGGGAGATCCTAGAAACCAGAGGCACTCCAGGAGTTAGACCCTCCAAGGCTTCCAGTCCAAGCATGACCAGACCTGCCAGAAATTCCACACAAGCTGGACCTATCACACACTGGATGATGCACTCTCCTTCCTGGAGACAGACGCCCAGAAAATCCTTCTAATTGCACATCAGAGTTTCTTCAGAAGTTCTACATGGTCATAATTTGCACCTCTCACATCTAGATTTGCTATTTTAAAATCAGGTAAGTACAGATTCAAACTAGAAAGAACAAGATCATAAATTTGGATGGAGGATCATCTAATCCAACCTACCATTTTCCAGATGAGCAAACAAAGTATAGGGGTTGAGCAGTGGGGAAGGAAGGGGGCGAGTGCAAGGGGCAGAGTCCAGGCCAGAGCCCAGAGACCCCCCGTGTCCTCATAAATGGACCCCGGGAGCTATGCAACCAAGGCCCTGCCCTTGATTCTTGGTGTAGGAAGCTCGGTGGTACAAAGGGCTTGGTTTGGCTCCCTCGTCCACTCTCTCATGTTCAGTGGAGCTCTTCTCTCTGATACAGGGCCTGGGCAGTGTTGGAACCAGGGAAATGGATGCAAAAGTCAGACACCCAGGGGCTGTTGCTCCTGGAAGCCCAGGTTACCTTTGGGCATGATCTGATGCATGGCAACTGAGAGGAAGAAGATGGAGTCACTGTAGTAGGTTCCCGAGCCAGCACTGAAGTGCTTCTGCATGGCCTCCACGACGGGGAAGAGCTTATCTGTCAGCACAGCAACGTCATGGAAGATGACCTGCAGCAGGTGCAAAAAAAATCAAGGCTCAGCAAACCAGTTCTCACCGTAAGCTTGACACCCAACACACACCTGGGATCACAGAGGCAGAGGCAGACGGTGCCTCTCCAGGGTCCACAAGCAGGGGATGGGGCTAGGGGTAGCAACGGAGAGTTAAGGAAATGAGAAAAACCAGAAGTCAGAATTGAGGCCGCAC
This sequence comes from Symphalangus syndactylus, assembly GCF_028878055.3. Lineage (NCBI taxonomy): Eukaryota > Metazoa > Chordata > Mammalia > Primates > Hylobatidae > Symphalangus > Symphalangus syndactylus. The sequence goes on from NC_072439.2 coordinate 96,956,742, forward strand.
TAAGGAGATGGGGACACTGTGTGAGGGGTGGTATGCAGGCACGCATGTACGGGCTGTGCAGTGGAAGAGAAGTGGGAGGACAGGAAATGGAAACAGCCCCTAGTCTGCTTCCTGCTTTTGAACATGAAGCTGGCCCCCCCCGAAGGTAGCTCTGTGCCCAGCAACTGGAACCATGTGAGAGTGTGTGATCCTCATCACGTTGCATGGCTAACACTGCTCCAGGCATCGCCACCTCCTGGTGGCCACTGTATCTGTTCCATAGGCCAGTCCAATGCTCCAGCTCTACCTCCCTCATCCAACAGTGTGAACAAGGAGAGGGTCTGGCCACTGCAAAATGGAACCCGGAAACTGCTCACTGCTGCAGTAAATTCACCGTCAACCAGCATTTCTTGAGTATCGCTGACACTTTGGAGGCACTGTGAGAAGTACAAGGAATAACCAGGTATACTTTCCTCAAAGCACTTAGAAGTCTAGAGGTATAATCAGCTACAGCAGAGCTTTGCAATTTATGAAACACTCTCACATACCCACACTGATCCCCATGACAACCTAGGGCTTCTGTGAGGCAGACATCACTATTATAGCCTCCAAATTACAAATAAGGACGCAGACACTCAGACAGGTTACACTTGCAGCAAGTCACACAGGTAATAAACGCAGAGTCAGAACTGGACCCTGGCCTCCAGATTCTCAGCCCCACACTCTTTCCACCATAAACGCATCCTCATTCCTTAACAGCAACCAACAAAGGATGAAGACGTCAGCTCAACCCGCGATTAGAGCAGACAAGAGTACTAACGGGACGCTGAGTTGGGTTTCCTTGTCTAACTCTATTCCAGAAGATGAGAAGTATGGCCCATACGCAGCCCCAGCTTCACACTTGATACCAGATGACCATGTACTCATCCCACAGGTCTTGCAAGTTTTCCTGTTGCTCCATGTGCCCCCACAGGATCTAGATCCTTCTACGACACACAGGAGGCACTCTGGTACGTGACAGGACAAGTCTGCCACACTTCATCCTAGCTGCTCAATCACCACCTCATCGACTCCGAAGAGCCCACCTGAACAGGTGCCAGCAGCAAAAGGCAAAGCCACATGAACCCCTGACTGCCCTGTTTACACTGTCACTTGCCCTGCCAGCAGAATAGACAGTGGCGAGTGGTGCCCTTGAAGCTCTCCAATAGGCAGGCTCCACTCCACCACTCACCTTTCCCCTTTCCCTCCACCTGCCCTTCCAGTCTCATGGTGTTGCCTGCACTACCTGCACTTCCAGAGCCATTGGTGGCCGCGGCCCTGTAAGCCACTGTCTGCTCTTCCTTACTGTTGGTTCTGCTTTTGGCCTATATTTCACTTTTCTTTTTTTTTTTTTTGAGATGGAGTCTCACTCTGTCCCCAGGCTGAAGTGCAGTGGTGCAGTCTCGGCTCACTGCAACCACCTCCTGGGTTCAAGTGATTCTCCTGCCTCAGTCTCCCGAGTATCTGGGACTACAGACGCCTGCCACCACCCCCAGCTAATTTTTTGTCTTTTTAGTAGAGAAGGGGTTTCACTGTGTTAGCCAGGATGGTCTCGATCTCCTGACCTTGTGATGTGCCTGCCTCGGCCTCCTAAAGTGCTGGGATTACAGGCATGATCCACCACACCTGGCCTATTTCTCTTATTTCTTATATATGTATCTCTTTCTTTTTTTTGAGACAGAGTTTCACTCTTGTTGCCCAGGCTGGAGTGCAGTGGCACAATCTCGGCTCACTGCAACCTCTGCTTCCCAGGTTCAAGTGTTTCTCCTGCCTCAGCCTCCCAAGTAGCTGGGATTACAGGGGCCCACCACCATGCCTGGCTAATTCTTCTATTTTTAGTAGAGACAGGGGTTTCACCATGATGGCTAGGCTGGTCTCGAACTCCTGACCTCAGGTGATCCACCCACCTCAGCCTCCCAAAGTGTTGGGATTACAGGCATGAGCCACCACCCGGCCTGTATCTCTTACATAGCTTATTTCTCTTATATTTCTTTTTAACCTATATCTCTCTTAGTTCACCTTTCCTTTTATTCTTGAGTCTCTTTTAATTTCTAAAACACTATTAAATTTAGAAAACCTTTGTTACTTTTTTTATTTTTAATTTTTGTGGATACAGAGTATGTGTATATATTTATGGAGTATATGAGATATTTCCATACAAGCATACAATGCATAATAATGATATCAAGGTAAGAGGTATCCATCACCTCAAGCATTTATCCTTTGTGTTACAAACAATCCCATTATTTTAGTTATTTGAAAATGTATAATTAAACTATGTTTTACTGTAGTCATCCTATTGTGATAGCAAATACTAGGTCTTACTCATTCTTTGCAAATATTTTTTGTATCCATTAACCATCTCCTCCTCCCCCAACTCACTCCACTACTTTTCCCAGCCTCTGATAACCATCATTCTAATCTCTTCTCTCCATGAGTTTAACTGTTTTAATTTCTACCTCCCACAAATAAGAACATGCAAAGTTTGTCTTTCTGTGCCTGGCTTATGCCACTTAACAAAATGATCTCTGCTTCCATCACTGTTGTTGCAGATGACAGGATCTCATTCTTATTGATGGCTGAATAGTACTCCATTTTGTATATGTACTGTCTTATCTTTCCGTTCATCAGCTGATGGAACCTTAGGCTGCTTCCAAATCCCAGCTATTGTGAATAGTGCTGCAGTAAACGTGGGGGTGCAGATATGTCTTCAATATACTTAATTCCTTTCTTTTGGGTATATATCTACCAGTGGGATTGTGGGATCATATGCTAGCTCTATTTTCAGTTCTGTTCTCCATAGTGATTGTACTAACTTACTTTCCCACCAACGGTATATGAAGGTTCCCTTTTCTCTGCATCCTCACCAGCATTTGTTACTGCCTGTCTTTTGGAGAAAAACCATTTGAACTGGAGTGAGATGCTATCTCATTGTAGGTTTGATTTCCATTTTTCTGATGATCAATGATATTGAGCACCTTTTCATATACCTGTTTGCCATTTGTATGTCTTCTTTGGAGAAACATCTATTCAGATATTTTGCCCAATTTTTAATTAGATTATTAAATTTTTTTCCTACAGAGTTGTCTGAGCCCCTTATATAATCTGGTTATTAATCCCTTGTCACAGTTTACAAACATTTTCTCCCATTCTCTGGGCTCTCTCTTCACTTTGCTGATCGTTTCCTTCACTGTGCAGCTTTTCAACTGGATGTGATCCCATTTGTCCATTTGTACTTCGACTGCCTATGCCTGTGGCGTATTACGCAAGAAATCTTTGCGAAGTCCAACGACCTGGAGAGTTTCCCCCAATGTTTTCTTCTGGTAGTTTCATAATTTGTGGTCTAGATTTAAGTCTTTAATCCACTTTGATTTTTTTATACGGCAAGAGAGAGAGGTCTAGATGCATTCTTCTGCATAAGGTTATCCAGTTTTCCCAGCTCCATTTATCAAAGAGATTGCCCCTTCTCCAGTGTATGTTCTTGGAACCATTGTCAAATATGAGTTCATTGTAGATGTATGGATTTATTCCTCGGTTCTCTATCCTGTTGCATTGGTCTATGTGTCTGTTTTTATGCCAGAACCATGCTGTTTTGGTTACTATAACTCTGTAGTATAACTTGAAGTCACGTAATGTAATTCCTCCACTTTTATTCTTTCTGCTCAAGATAGCTTTGGCTATTCTGGGTCTTTTGTGGTTCCATATAAATTTTAGGATTTTTTTCCTATTTCTGTGAAGAATGTCATTGGTATTTTGATTGGGATTGCACTGAATCTGTAGATTGCTTTGGGTAGTATGGACAGTTTAACAATACTGGTTCTTCTAATCCATGAATATGGCATATCTTTCCATTTCTTGGTGTCCTCTTCAGTTTCTTGCATCAGTGTTTTATTGTTTTCATCCTAGAGAGCTTTCACTTGTTTGGTTAATTCCTAGGTATTTTATTTGTAGCAATTATAAATGGAATTACTTTCTTGATTTCTTTTTCAGATTGTTCGCTGTTGGCATATAGAAATGCTAATGATTTTTGTACGTTGAATTTGTATCCTGCAACTTTACTAAATGTATTGATTAGTTCTGAGAGTTTTTTGGTGGAGTCTTTAGGTTTTTCCAAATATGAGGTCATATCATCTGCAAACAAGGATAATTTGACTTCTTCCTTTCCCATTTGGATACCCTTTATGTCGTTCTCTTGTCTGATTGCTCTAGCTAGGATTTCCAGTACTATGTTGCTATTCAACATAGTGGGCATCCTTGTTATTTCAGATCTTAGAGGAAAGGCTTTCAGTTTTTCCCTATTCAGCATGATATTTGCTGTGAGTCTGTTGCATATGGCTTTTATTATATTGAGGTATGTTCCCTCTATACTCAGTTTTTTGAGGATTTTTATCATGAAGGGATGTTGAATTTTATCAAATGCTTTTTCAGCATCAACTGAAATGATCATATGGTTTTTGCCCTTCATTTAGTTGATATGATGTATCACACTGATTGGTTTGTGTATGTTGAACCATTCTTATACCCCTGGGATAAATTCCACTTGGTCATGATGAAAGATATATTTTTTTAAAGTACTGCTGACTTTGGTTTGTTAGCATTTTGTTGAGAATTTTTGCATCAGTGTTCATCAGGGATACCAGCCTGTAGTTTTCTTTTACTGATGTGTCTGTCTGGTTTTTGGTATCAGGATAATTCTGGCCTCATAAAATGAGTTTGGAAGTATCCCCTCCTCCTCTATTTTTCAGAATAGTTTGAGTAGGGTTGGTATTAATTCTTCTTTAAATGGTAGAACTTAGCGGTGAAGCCATTGCATCCTTGGCTTTTCTTTGCTAGGAGACTTTTTATTATGGCTTTGATCTCATTACTTGTTATTGGTCTGTTCAGGTTTTGGATTTCTTCACGATTCTTAGTAGGTTGTAGTGTCTAGAAACTTATCCATTTCTTCTAGGTTTTCCAATTTATTGGTATATAGTTGTTCACAGTAGCCACTAATGATCCTTTGAATTTGTGCAGTATCTATTGTAATATCTCCTTTTTCATCTCTGATTTTATCTATTTGGGTCTTCTCTCTTTTTTTCTTAGTCTGGCTAAAGATTTGTCAATTTTATTTATCTTTTCAAAATACCAAAAAAACTTTTCATTTCATTGATCTTTTGTATTGTTTACTGTTTCAATTTCATGTATTTCTGCTCTAATTTTTATTATTTCTTTTCTTCTACTAACTTTGGGTTTGGTTTGCTGTTGCTTTTCTAGTTCTAAGACGCATCATTAAGTGGTTTATTTGAACTTTTTCTTCTTTTTTGATGCAGGCATTTATAGCCATAAACTTCTCTTAGTGTTGTTTTGCTGTATTTCATAGGTTTTGGTATGTTGTGTTTCTATTATCATTTGTTTCAAGAAATTTTTCAATTTCTTTCTTAATCTCTTCATTGACCCACTGGTCATTCAGAGGCATATTGTTCAGTCTCCATGTGTTTGTATAGTTTCCAAAATTCCTGTTATTAATTTCTAGTTTTATTCCATTGTAGTCAGAGAAGATACTTGATATTATTTCAGTTTTTTGGAATGTTTTAAGACTTGTTTTGCAACCTAGCATATGGTCTATCCTTGAGAATGATCCATGTGCTGAGCAGAAGAATGTGTATTCTGCAACTACGGAATGAAATGTTCTGTAAGTATCTATTAGGTCCATTTCGTCTATGGTGCAGATTAAGTCTGATGTTTCTTTGTTGATTTTGTCTGGATGATCTGTCCAATGCGGAAAGTGGGGTGTTGAGGTCTCCAGCTATCATTGTATTGGGGTCTATCTCCATCTTTCACTCTGATAATATTTGCTTTATATATCTGAGTGCACTACTGTTGGATGCATATATAACCATTATATCCTTATGCTGAATTGACCCCTTTATCATTATACAATAACCTTCTTTGTCTCTTTTTATATTTTTTTCTTGAAATCGATTTATCTGATACAAGTATAGCTACTTCTGCTCCTTTTTGGTTTCCGTTGGCATGAAATATCTTTTGCCATACCTTTATTTTCAGTCTATGTGTGTTTTTATAAATGAAGTGTGTTTCCTGTAGGCAATAGATCATTGGGTCTTAAAAAAAAATCCATTCATTCACTCTTTGTCTTTTGATTGGAGAGTTTAGTCCATTTACACTCAATGTTATTATTAAGTAAGGACTTACTCCTGCCATTTTGTTATTTGTTTTCTAGTTGTTTTCTGGTCTTCTCTTTTAGTAAAGGTGATTTTCTCTGGTGCTATGTTTTATTTTCATGCTTTTTACTTTTTCATATCCATTGTGTTTTTAGACTTGAGGTTGCCACGAGATTTGCAAATAATATTTTATAACACATTATTTTAAACTGATGATAAATTAACACTGATTACATAAACAAACATACTAAAAAACAAGCAAAAAGAAAACTAATAAAAACTAAACTTTAACTTCATCTCCCCACTTTTTAACTTTTTGTTGTTTCTATTTACATTTTGCTGTACTGTCTGTCTTGAAAAGTTATTATTTTTTATTGGTTTATCTTTTCATCTTTGTACTTAAGATATGAGAAGTATACACATTGCAATTATAGTGTTTTAACAGTCCGTGTTTTTCTCTGCACTTACTATTACCAGTGAACTTTCACCTGCAGATGATTTCTTACTGCTATTACCATCCTTTTATTTCAGATTGAAGAAATCCCTTTAGCATTTCTTTTTTTTTTGGAGACAGAGTTTCGCTCTGTTGCCCAGCATGGAGTGCAGTGGTGCGATCTCGGGTCACTGCAAGCTCCGCCTCCCGGGTTCACGCCATTCTCCTGCCTCAGCCTCCCGAGTGGCTGGGACTACAGACGCCCGCCACTACGCCTGGCTAATTTTTTTTTTTAGTGGAGATGGGGTTTCACCATGTTAGCCAGGATGGTCTCGATCTCCTGACCTTGTGATCCACCCGCCTCGGCCTCCCAAAGTGCTGGGATTACAGGCGTGAGCCACCGCGTCTGGCCAGCATTTCTTGTACGATAGGTCTGGTATTGATGAAATCCATCAAGCTTTTGTTTTTCTGGGTAAGTCTTTATTTCTCCTTCATGTTTGAAGGATTTTTTTCTTTTTTTTTTTTGAGATGGAGTCTCACTCTGTTGCCCAGGCTGGAGTGCAGTGGCACAATCTCAGCTCACTACAACCTCTGCCTCCCAGATTAAAGCGATTGTCCTGCCTCAGCCTCCCAAGTAGCTGGGATTACAGGCGTCTGCCACCATGCCTGGCTAATTTTTGTATTTTTAGTAAAGACGGGGTTTCACCGTCTTGGCCAGGCTGGTCTTGAACTCCTGACCTCAAGTGATCCACCCGCCTCAGCCTCCCAAAGTTCTGGGATTACAGGTATGAGCCACCGCACCCAGCCTGAAGGATATTTTTGCCATATATGCTATTTAAGTTTTTTCCCTTCGACACTTTAAGAATGTCATGCCACTCTCTCCTGGCCTGTAAGGTTTTCACCAAAGTCTGCTGTCGGATGTATTGGAGCTCTATTTTATGTTATTTCTTTATCTTGCTACTTTTAGGATCCTTTCTTTATTCTTGACTTTTGAGAGTTTGATATTAAATACCTTGAGGTAGACGTCTTTTGGTTAAATCTGCTTGGTGTTGTATAACCTTCCTGTACTTGAATATTTGTATCTTTCTCTAGGTTGGGGAAGTTCTCTGTTATTATCCCTTTAAATAAACTTTCTATTGCTGTCTCTCTCTCTACCTCCTCTTTAAAGCCAGTAACTCTTAGATTTGCCCCATTGAGGCTATTTTCCAGATCTCATAGGCATGCTTCATTCTTTTTTACTCTTTCTTTTGTCCCCTCTGACTGTTCTTTCTTTCTCGCTTGCTTGCTTGCTTGCTTGCTTTTCTTGCTTTCTTGCTTTCTTTTTTTGAGACAGGGTCTGGCTCTGTCATCCAGGCTGGAGTGCAGTGGGGCAATCTTGCCTCACTGCAACCTCTGCCTCCCAGGCTCAAGCCATCCTCCCAGCTCTAACTGTGTATTTTCACATAGCCTCTTAAAGTTTCCTATTTCATTTTTCTACTTGATTAATTCTACTATTAGGAGATTCTGATGCATTCTTCAGTATGTCAATTGCATTTTTCAGCTCCAGAATTTCTGCTTGATTGTTTTTAATTATTTCAATTTGTTTGTTAAATTTATCTGATAGGATTCTGAATTCCTTCTCTGTGCTATCTTGAATTTCTTTTAGTTTCCTCAAAACAACTATTTTGAATTCTCTGTTTGAAAGATCACATATCTCTGCTTCTCCAAGACTGGCCCCTGGTGCCTTAATTTAGTTCACTTGGTGAGGTCCTATTTTCCTGGATGGTCTTGATGCTAGTGGATGTTTGTAGGTGCCTGGCCATTGAAGAGTTAGGTATTTATTGTAGTCTTTGCAGTCTGGGTTTGTTTGTACTCATCCTTCTTGGGAAGGCTTTCCAGGTATTCAAAGGACATGGGTGTTGTGATCTAAATTTTTGGTCACTGCAGCTGTATCTGCATTAGAGGGCATACCAAGCCCAGCAAAGCTGTGGTTCTTGCAGATTTGTAGATGCACCACCTTGATGGTCTTAGATCACATCTGGAAGAATTCTCTGAATTAACAGGCAGAGACTCTTGTTCTCTTCCCTGACTAACTCCTAGATGAATGCAATCTCCCTCTCTCTTTCTCTCTCTGGCTGAGCTGCCTGGAGCTTGAGGAGGGGTGACACCCCTGTCACTATCACCACTGGGACTGCACTTGGTCAGATTTGAAGCCAGCATAGCACTGAGTTTTGCCCCAGGCCTGCTATAACCACTAGCTGACTACTATCTATGTTCACTCAAGGCCCTAGGGCCCTACAATTAGCAGGTGGCAAAGACTGCCAGGCTTGTGTCCTTCCATCAAGGGCAGTGAGTTCTCTTGGGCCCCAGGCAGGTCCAGAGATGCTATCTGTGAGCCAGGGCCTGCAATCGGAAGCCCTAGAAATCTACCTGGTGCTCTATTCTACTGGGGCTAAGCTGGCAACAAAACCACAAGATAAAGTCCTTCCCACTCTTCCCTCTTCTTTCTCCAGGCAGAGGACTCTCTCCCTGTGTCCACTACCACCACAGGCCCGTGGGGAGTACTGCCAGGGCGCCACCAATGTTCACTTAATGCCCAAGGACTCTTTAGTCAGCTTGTGGTGAATCCTGCCAGTCCTGGGACTCTCTTCAGGGCAGTGAGCTCCCCTCTGGCCCGGGATAGGTCCAGAAATGCTATCCCAGAGCCAAGGCCTGGAACTGGGGACCCCAAGGGCCGAGTTGGTGCTCTCCCTATGTCTGAGCTGGTATCTAAGCTGCGAGACACAGTCCCCTTTATTCTTCCCTCTCCTTTACTCAAGCAGAAGGAGTCTCTCCTCGTAGCCACCACGGCTGTGAATGTGCTGGATCCCATCTGAAGCCAGCAAGTCTCAGAGTCTCACCCAAGGCCCATGGTATGTACTACCTGGTTACCACTGCTGATTATTCAGGGCCCAGGGGCTCTTTCGTCAGCAGGTGACGTTTCCTGCCATTACTGGGTCCTTCCCTTCAAGGCAGTAGGTTCCCTTCTGGCCCAGCGTGTCTAGAAATGTCATCTAAGATCTAGGGCATGGAATGGGGGCCTCGTGACTCTGCTTGGTGCCTTATCCTACCGTGACTGAGCTGATACCCAAGTTGCAAAACAAAGTCCTCTTTACTCTCCTGTCTTCTAACAGAAGGAGGGGGTCTCTTTTGGAGCTGTGAGCTGCGCTGTCTGGGTTTAGGGGATGGGGGATACAAGCGCTCCCTTAGCCACCCTGGCTGGTGTCTCATTAGGTCATGTAACCCCCAAGTCCACTGGCTCTGAGCCTAGCACAGCACTAGGACTTGCCTGGGTGTTGCAGTCCTTGTGGCCTGGTTTATTTAGAACCCCAGAACACTTTAACCTATGGTGACAAGGCTTGCTGGAACTCAAGTTCTGACTGCTGAGATGGGTGATTCTCCTCTGTCTAGGCTGGTCTAAATGCTCCCTCCGTGGGCATCGGCTGACTTCTGCCCACTGTTGGCAGCAATGAGTTCCAATGCAAAGTCCCACAACTGCTGCACTCTCCATCCCCATCACACAGCTTCTCTCTTAGCACCATGTGGCCACCGCCACAGGGATGAAGTCAGTGATCAAGACTGTCTTTCCTACCCTCTGCAGTGCTTCTTTCGGTAATATGAAGTTAAAACCAGGTACAGTGATCGCTCACCTGATTTCTAGTGCCCGTGAAGGTGCTTTTTTGGTGTAGATAGTTGTCAAATTTGGTGTTCTGGTGAGGAGGATGATTGGTGGAGGCTTCTATTTGGCCACCTTGCTCCACCTCCAGCCTAAACTTAAAAAAACTTGCATGCCACATTGGTCCTCATCATTCCCTAAAACTTGTTTTATGTAACACTTTAAATCTTCTGTCTCATTATAAAAGTCTTTTTAAAAAATATCTTCACGCTTCTCTTCTAATGTACTGTTTTCCTTTATCCTTTTCTGGCTACTGGTTTGTTTTTTTGTTTGTTTGTTTTTAATACTTTTTTTCAGATACAGAATCCAGACCAGTTCCTGCTATTTTCCAACAGAAATCTCAAATTATGTTTCTCATTCCCACACCCCCTCCACTTCCTCTCACCCCTGCCCCTGCAACCTCTCTGACAGCTTTCCCCACCTCCTGCCTTCCCCACTGCCCCATTCTGTTATACCTCCAGAATTGTTTTCCAAATAGAGAAATTCATTTTTCTCTCTCTCCTTGGCTTCAAGACCTCCAATGACTCGTCGCTCCCTTAGTTACAGTCCAAATCCTCTAGCAAGGCCTATAAGCCCCTGCAGTAGTGGCTCTGGCTACGTCTCCCGCCCTCCCTGCCTCTTGTGACTGGGCAGCACTGAACCAGGCAGTCTCCCATCTACTGGCCACACCTGGATGACCTACATCCTTGCACGCCTGTACTTGCTCTTCCCACCGTCTGTAATTACCTCTCCCAGCCCCCACCTGCCTGGTGAGATCCTATCCAGTTTCCCAATCCTCCCCTCCAGCCTTCCCACAGCCTCCCACAATTCACCATGCCCTTCCTAATACCCTACATCGCATGGGGGCTCCACTTACCCTGTCTGACTCACTTCACAGGGCTCTGTTTCTCTATCTGCTGCATGGGGCACTCCTTGTAGCCAGAGGCCGTGACTGCTCTGTGCCCTGTATCCAGCCACTGGCCACGTGACAGGCCATCCATACATCCATACAGTTTTGCTAAACTAAGTGAACTGCACTTTGGGCAAGTAACTAAACCTCTCTGAGCCCCAATTTCTTCATGGGTAATACAGGACTGACAACATGTACTTCCTGTGGTGTCTGTCAGGGCTATCTGGAACACACATTCAGCCCGGGGGCTGCCACACCATGCTTATTCCTAAGTGTTAGTATTGAGCCTCCTCCCAGTCCCCTAAATGCCTTCTCCCCACAGATCAGTTTTCACTCCTAAGCCAGCTTTTCCCTCTGAGCCTCGTTACACCTCCAAATCATCCCTATTTGCTGGATTTACACAAGAAGCTGGAAGCTGACAAGAGTGTTCTCGCAGAAGGGAAGGCCTCTGTATTCACTAAGAAGGAAGAGAAAGAACGGATCTGCGCAGGCATACACGCAGAGCAGGGCTGCTGCAGCCAAACTAAGGGAGATGAAGAGCTATCCACAGCCAGCTCACTCCCTACTGGCCCCATCTCACCCCAAAGCTTCACAGGAGACAACTGCATCCCATCAGCATTAATAGACTTATGAGGACAAACTGTACTCAGTACATTGTTCCAAATGCTGTGCTGCCAAGCCTGCACCCATGAATATTTCATATAATAAATCTACTTAAAGATAAATGAGTATGTTTCATGGAATAGACTTTATGCAGCAAGAGGCAAACCATAGACACTGCAAGTGTGAATCAAAATGCCCAGGCCTCCCAAAGACTAAAACAGGTTTGTAAACAAACCTTCCCAAGGACGGGCTGGCACATGTCATACTCCGGCAGCCTTTGCCCAGACCAGGGGCTGATGCCTGGCAGTGGGGCAGAGGGCAGCAAAGCAAGAGTGAAGAGAGGAAATGAGAGGGATGGGGGAGAGAAAAGGCCACCCCTTCGACCTCCCCTCCTCCCTTCCAAGTCCCCCACCTCCAGAGCTGCAAGAACATACAACCTGGGAAACCAGGAATATAAGATGACTCCCATACTGAAGGCAATTAGCCAAGACCCAAAACAATGGTTAATGCCAACCTGGAATATATGATTTTTAGGAATGTAGACAAAAAAGTCTGATCACGATTTGTAGGTTTTATTAATTTGTTTACATACATATACTTAAAAATCCTGTTGATTATAAAATACTATTTTTCCCACACCCAGCTTACAAAATAATTTCTCTTCAAACCCTTCGTGTGCATCAACAGCAATGCCTTTATGACGCCCAGAGTCAAGCTGCATCACCCAGAGCACATCCTCCTCACCAGCTGTTTAGGATACAGTTCCCTGTGAATTTATGTAGAATGCTGGCATCAGAAATGTCACCCCAACCCACAAGAACCCATGTTCATATCATGAGGGCAGTTGGATGTTGTTTTTAATCACCTAATGACATTTCTCATAGTAGGGTTCTTCAATGGCCTATAATCATATATTTGTAGCCATTCACTAACCTTCAGGAATATCCCGCCCCAGGAATATCCTGCCCCAGAAATGATTAAATCTGTGTTAAATTTCTTTGCCTACTTTTATTTTTAATTAATTCTGCATCTAAATTCAGTAATGACTGAGCTTTCTTTTCAGGAAAACGTGTCCTCAAACAGTACATTGTTGTTCAAACTAAAATATGTAACTGAGAAAGTGCTGTGTGATATAAAAGACCTTGGAAAGGCTCAACTCTTTCCAAAGGGACAGTGTAGGGAGGAGGGGAAAGAGGTGAAGCTTGCCTCAGATTCTACCATGCACAGCAAACTCAACACTTGTGATGCAGGGAGGCTGAAGCATCAGTCATGGCAGAGCCTGGTGCCAGGCAGAAGCAGGCGTCTTTGCCACCCAGCCCTGTGCTTGCTGGCACTGAGAGGCCTGACAGCCAGGCCACGGCTCCTCTAAACACTCCCTGGGGACATAAAGTCAGTCCAAGCCTTTAGCTCCATTTAGTGGAGAAAATTCGTTTTATCACTCGGCCTGCCCCACTGGGAGTCAGGTCGCAGCCACACTCCTGAGCTCGAAGGCAAGTGGCAAGGGCTGGCCCCAAGCATGGAAAGACGCCAGGTTTCGAGGAAAGCCCAAGGCCTGTATGAAGAACAGCCGCTCCTCTGGCCACAGATAGCAATGCCACAAGTCGGCCGAAGGCCAAGGGTCTGCCCGTCTCCTCCCCATGCTCCGCCAGAGACCATCCCCTTGCACAGCTATCGGAGGGAAGGTGACGGCACAAAGCTCAGGCACACTCTTCCCAAGTCCAGCAATCCTGGTGCCCCTGACAATGCTGAATCCACCTCCTGCAGGAACCACAAATAGGTTTCAACTTGTCCTGAGGGGCTGCCTGGAGCAGAGGCAGGAAGGATTCTGCAACAACATCTGGACTCTGCAAGGAAGCCTGCCATCAGCAAAAATGTCCACCAGGGGGCTGGCCAGCTCGCCTCCCATGTAGTTATCATCCAAGCGCAGTGGGCGCAACATTTAGGCTGTGATCACCCCAATGATGAGGAGTCGGTGCCTCCCGAGACTCAAGAATGAACTCATTATGAAAAGCACAATCTGCGGTTCAGATGCTAAGATGCCACCTAGTCACCTGGCAACCCTGGTCCAAGTACTTCAACACCCTAACTCCTCCGCACAATGGGAGTCATGTGACTGTCTCACAGGGCTCTTACGAGGAACATAATGGGAGCTCAATAAAGGACAGCTGACACTGCCATTACTCCATTCCAATAGTTGGGAAGTTTTTTCCATATAAGAACACCTAGATTAGAGAAAAGAATACGTTCCGTATTTACACAGTGCCAAGATACTGCAGGCACTAATAAAAGCTAACCGGTAAGGGCAGGCGCAGCGGCTCATGCCTGTAATCCCAGCACTTTGGGAGGCTGAGGTGGGTGGATGCCCTGAGCTCAGGAGTTCCAGACCAGCCTGGGAAACATGGCGAAACTCCATCTCTACCAAAAATACAAAAAATTAGCCGGGCGTGGTGGTGCACATGGTGGTGCAACTCAGGAGGCTGAGGTGGGAGGATCACTTGAGCCTGGGAGGTAGAGTTTGCCGTGAGCCAAGATCTCCCTACTGCACTCCAGCCTGCTGGGTGACAGAGTGAGACCCGGTCTCAAAAAGAGCTATGGCAATGCTCCACTGGGAGGTAGTTCCAGGTCCTTCCTCCTGCCACATTCAGCCCGTATCTGGATCCCACCTCTGCTGGGGGCTGCCCAGGGCCCACCTAGGTTCCTTCCACACTCTTCATGCTTAGCATGGAGTACCTATTTGCAAAACATGCTTCTAAAGTCACTAAAACGGGCCGGGCGTGGTGGCTCATGCCTGTAATCCCAGTACTTTGGGAGGCCAAGGCAGGTGGATCACCTAAGATCAGAAGTTCGAGACCAGCCTGGCCAACATGGCGAAACCCCATCTCTACTAAAAATACAAAAATTCACCGGGTGTGGTAGCACATGCCTGTAATCCCAGCTACTAGCGGAGCTGAGGCAGGATTGCTTGAACCTGGGAGGCGGAGGTTGCAGTGAGCTGAGATTGTGCCACTGCACTCCTGCCTGGGCAACAGAGCGAGACTCCATCTCAAATAAAAAAAAAGTCACTAAAACGATCCAAACCTATAGGTAGATCAAACACAATTCTGAAATGAAGACGTCTTAATGTATCAGAAAAGTCACTAAGTAAAGACATCTGCCTCCCAATTGGAAGTGGCCTCTCCCACTCTCCCACCCTCAGGCCTAGTCAAACCCGGCAGAACACCAAGGCCGACCTGAAGAAGCGGGGCGGGTCTTTCAGGACCGACACCTACCTGGCACATTCCCAAGGAGGAGCTGTCCACACCTTCTTGAAGCAAGGGCAGGTGCCCTGTGATGCCCGGTATCCATACACTTGGAGGACAAGCAAACGAAATGACAGGCTCTGAGGCTGGTGGCTGGGGACACAGTAGACCCCACTATGGGCCCCACGGAATTTAAATTAGGGCACAGCTATTCTGTGTCCTGATTTTCATGTCTGAAGTTATATCAAAGGTGTTTCCTTAAAGGAAGTTTTCCTGGAGCAACAGACAGATGATTGAGTGATGGATGGGCAGAGCTACACTACCTATTGGTCTCTTCCCAAGGCTTGTCAGCAATTCCAACAAGAACTGGAGGAAAAACGACTTTCGGGGAAAACAAAACATTGTCTTCCAATTAACCTGCACCATGAATGTGAAGGCACATTTCCAGAATGGAAGAAAAATCTGCTAACGGACTGGGAGTCTTTCATTCCTACACCCATGCCAGACACCGGAACACCCCAGGGCCTATGCACTGTCTACTCTGCTCAGAGAACCCTCCCCCAGAACCTTCTCCTGACTGAATCCTTCTAGCCGTTCAGCCATTCAAATGTTACCTCCAGAGATTTTCCCTCACCAAAAAAGTAGCTACCACCCTCACCACCAACACACACACACACATGCACACAACACACACACACATGCACACATCAGTCCTGGCTATTGCATGACCAGATTCATTTCCTCCATAATACTTATCACCAAACATGTCATATTTTTCAGTGTTTAGTCACTCACTGCCCATCTCTCCCCAGCTCCCAGCCAGCCTGTAAGGCACCACGAGGGCGGGACCTTGTCTGTCTTACTCATTGCTGCATATCCAGCTCTTAGTCAAGTGCTTCACATGCAGTGGAGACTCTGTAAATGCTCGCTGCAGGTAGAAGTGAGCAAATAAACAGGCAGAGAGGAGGGGCCATGGGACAACTGTTTCAGACACAGAATGTTGCCCCGTGGCCCTGCAGCACCTGGGAACTCAGCAGTTCCTTCCTACCCCAGTATCTCCCCCGGGCATGTCATGTGCTTCTCCATCTCCATCCAGCCCTCATCCAAAGAGAAAGATTTCCTCCACATGGGACTTTTTCTAAACATTCCAGAGCACAGGCCTCCTTCTCACCTTTAACCTGCTAGACAGAAGACCCGGGCTACAGTATCTCACTTTGTCAGTAGGAGCTGTTGTCTCCATTTTACACCCAACCTGCAAACTACTGATACGACATTGATGATTGGAGGAACACCAGGGTTCTTGGTCTTGCGCTGACAGGATTAATGACACGGACACACGTGGAGTGGTTTTAAGGAGCGAAAAGTTTAATAGGCAAGAAAGAAGGAAGAAAGAAGGGAACAGCTCCCCCGTACAGAGAAAAGGGACAGGGTTTGGAACAAAGAGAAACAAAGTGTGGTGGAAAAGTGGGAGGTTACATGGGAGGCTGGAGGAGGTGGGGTCTGATCTGCATAGGGCCCAGGGGATTGATTTGACCAGGTATGTTATTTACATAGCATGCAGAAAAACCTGGCCCTCCCACCTTAGCCCTTTTAATATGCAAATGTAGGGCGCCAGGATGTTCTGAACACAAGGTGTTATCTGGAGGTGGCCATGACACTTGGTACACCCGGTGACAAGAAGAGGGTGGGAATCGCCATGTTAAGTGAACACAGTTTCTAATGGCTGGCATTCGCATATCAAAGCTTGCTGGCCTGGCCCTTCAAGACACCTTTTCTGTTAGAAAAGAGATGGTTCAGCAACCCAAAGGCCCATCAATGATAGACTGGATTAAGAACATGTGGCACATATACACCATGGAATACTATGCAGCCATAAAAAAGGATGAGTTCACGGCCTTTGTAGGGGCATGGATGATGCTGGAAACCATCATTCTCAGCAAACTATCGCAAGGACAAAAAACCAAACACCGCATGTTCTCACTCACAGGTGGGAATTGAACAATGAGAACACTTGGACACAGGGAAGGGGAACATCACACACCGGGGCCTGTCATGGGGTGGCGGGAGGAGGGAGGGATAGCATTAGGAGATATACCTAATGTAAATGACAAGTTAATGGGTGCAGCACACCAACATGGCACATGTATACATATGTAACAAACCTGCACATTGTATACATGTACCCTGGAACTTAAAGTATAATAAAAAAAATTAAAAAAAACAAGAGATGGTTCAGGGATTGTTTCTTATTATAAGAAAATTTCCACTGAGAACCTTTACCCTAACTCTCTGCCTAAAAACTATTTCTTTATAACTCCTGTATTACTAGTTCAGAATAGCCATGCCTGAATCTAAATTTTATGTCTGAAATTATATCAAAAGTGTTTCCTTAAATGAGGTTTTCCTGGAGTGACAGACAGATAATTGAGTGATAGATGGGTAGAGCCACAGGTCTATTGATCTCTCTTCTTAGTCACTAACATGTCCTGAAAACACTATCATTCTCAGTGGCTGCCTGTTGCCCCCACCAAAAACTTGAGCTCACTTTGAAAACAAAGGTCTCCAAGGGTAAGTGGTAAATGCTCTGAATTTGGTTCGCTTTAAATGGAAAAGGTAACAGTCATAATGGATGTGCAGTTTTTACAAGGAAAGAAAAAGACAGAAGCAAAGGCCGGGCCCCTCCCTCATGTGACGATTATCGCTTCTGCATGATGTCCTGGATGGACTAATAATTGAACTTTGTCAGGCAGTACCACAAACAGCTGAAGAGGGGGAAAGCAGCCTGCCCAGCTAATTTCTAAAGCCATGTCCAATATCCATTCTCACAACCTGCTTTACTGACAGTTCAAAAGTGACAGCCCCTCCTCCCCACACTGTCCTCACCACACAACGTCCAATCGTTACACTACCTCCTCACACTCAACTCCACCTCGCACTTACTGAACCGTCACTAGTTTCTAGGTAACCAGACCTGCAATGAACGTTGTAGGACTCCTGCAAGATTGCCATTGTGTCAGCAGAGATGGGCCCTATTCCAGTCATCCAAAACCTTCATATGACCAGGGCAGGGTAGGAGCAAATGTAACACAAAGACACCGGCCCACCGGACAGCAGGTGATGAAACGTCACACGTCACCAGGACGGCGTATCTCCAGCAAGCCTGCGAGCTTCACCTGCACTGCCGGGACAGCGGCTCTGGGTCCCGGGTATCCAGCTTTGCTGCATGCACACATGGCTCTTGCTGGGGAGACTTATTAAAACACAGACTCCAGGGTCCTGAGCACAGAGATTCTGAGTCAGGGTCGGCAGTGAGGCACAGGAATCTTCATTTAAAAACCACTCCCGGCCAGGCGTGGTGGCTCACACCTGTAATCCCAGCACTTTGCGAGGCCAAGGTGGGCAGATCGCCTGAGGTCAGGAGTTCGAGACCAGCCTGACCAACATGGAGGAACCCCCATCTCTACTAAAAATACAAAATTAGCCAGGTGTGGTGGCACATGCCCGTAATCCCAGCTACTCAGGAGGCTGAGGCAGGAGAATTGCTTGAACCTGGGAGGCAGAGGTTGCAGTGAGCCAAGATCGCACCATTGCACTTCAGCCTTATGTGTAGCCCAAGATAATTCTTTTATTTTTTATTTTTTTTTTGAGATGGAGTCTCGCTCTGTCGCCCAGGCTAGAGTTCAGTGGCGTGATTTCGGCTCACTGCAATCTCTGCCTTCCGGGTTCAAGCAATTCTCCTGCCTCAGCCTCCTGAGTAGCTGGGATTACAGGCACACACCACCATGCCCAGCTAGTTTTATATTTTTAGTAGACACGGGGTTTCACCATATTGGCCAGGTTGGTCTTGAACTCCTGCAAGTGATTGGCCCACCTTGGCCTCCCAAAGTGCTGGGATTACAGGCATGAGCCACCGCACCTGGCCCAATTAGTCTTCTTCCAGTTGGCAAAGGGAAGCCAAAAGAATGGACATACCTGTTGTAGAGTGTCCCAAGGAGGCAAGGGGTCCAGAAGCCATTTAATTTGAGTGGCAGCTGAAGGAACTATGGGTGTTTGCCTCACGTGGGAGTGGGAAGAGGCAGAGAGGATGATATGCATGTCCCCTCCAAATCTCATGTTGAAATGTGGTCCACAATGCTGGACATGGGGCCTGGTGGGAAGTACGGAATCATGGGGCGGATCCTTCATGAATGGTTTAGCACCATCCCCTTGGAGGTAAGTTAGCTCTCGCTCAGGCGGTTCACGGCAGATCTGGTTGTAGAAGTGTGTGGCACCTCCACCCGCCTCCACTCTCTCCTGCCCCTGCTCTCACCCCATGATGTGCCTGCTTCCCCATCACCTTCCGCCATGACCGGAAGCTTCCTAAGGCCTCCCCCAGAAGCAAGCGCTGGCACCACCCTTCTCTACAGCCTGCAGAACCATGAGCCAATGACACCTCTTTTTAAAATAAATTACACAATCTCGGGTATCTCTTTATAGCAATGCAAAAATGGTCTAATACAGAAGACAACACAACCACACACACACCTGCTGATTTATTCTCTTCGCCTCCTTCTCCATCTAGCACACTTGTGTTTACACCAGGTTTTTTCTTGCCTATAATGAAGACAGGATAAATGGCTACAATAAACCCCTTCTCTCTCTCAAAATCTCAATTTGCTTTTGACTCAGGCGCTCCTAACAGAGCAACAATCAAGCATCAGTCCCCAGAAAGACAAGGCTATCACGACTGGAAGAAAGAAGAGCTGGGCAAAGGATCCAGTGCCCTCTCTGTGCCCAGTGTGGCCAGACCTGCTCTCCTTCCCCTCACCCTGCTCGTGTCTTCCTCACCTCCAATGGCAAGAGGGTCTTTGGCAAGCAGATACAGGGACGAAGACCGTGTTAGCACAGCAATACAGAGTGGGTCTGTCTTGCAGGTACTGCACCTTGCGGACCTTCAAACACTCGGGACTTCCAGATCAATTTCCAGGATGACGATGAGGAACTATGGCAAACCAGCAGGATGGAGCCATGTCCCTGGAGGGAGAGCAAGACTCAGGGGAAAGATGAGAGGAATGAGCAGTGAGCAGAGGCACAGGGGGTGAGCCCCGGACACTCCTCCAGGCTGATGAGGAATAAAACACAAGGCAGCTCCAGAGATGGGGGTGAGCAGGGGTCTGTGCTATCTTCTGGACTCTGTGTGTTCGTGACCAGCCAACAGTGACGTTACAATGTGGCCACATGGCCTTCCAGACACCGTGACACATGCTGAGGGGTTCCACAAGCATAAATCCATGATTTCTTTAACACAGTCTATCCAGCCCCCACAGCCACAGCCAGAGAGCCAGTCCCAGACTCCCAGCCGGGCCCCGGGAGGGCGGCGCACCCTCCCCGGCGCCACTCGCCACTCGGCACCTGCCGCTCCAGCCTCCTGGTCCCAATTTCTGTCTCTCCACACTGAGCAGGCATTTGTAAAAACAAACGCACGGAGTCACTCACCATCTGTTTTTGGGACTCGCTAAAGAATACTTTGAGTGAACTTTTTTGAAATAATGCTACACAGTGGGTAGAAGCATTCCTTAATTCACCTTTTCTATAAATCATGTTTTGCTTTTTGACATTTAATACTAAATTTTCCTGACAGTAGAAGCTGTTTTTCTAAAAAATAACGTGTTCCACCCCCAAAAAAGGAGGGGAAGAGGTATGACAGCGAGGGAAAGAGAGGAAGGAGATGGGAGAAGAGAGCGAATGGCAGTTCCAGGATTTCACTGTGAAATCTGAGGCTGGGCGGTCACAGTCCACGTATTCACCAAGCCGAGCAGTGGGAGGGCTGTGAGAGCTTCTTGGCCAGATTCCTCGATTTGTCCTTTTTTCGTGTGGGAACCATCCCATGACCTATGACCTCCAAAGAACACTGCAGCTTTACCAGGAGTAACACCCAAAGGAGGCACTGAGCCAGATTCTGTCACGCAGGCAGGAAGGTGGCCTGGGCCGGGAGGCTGGTCCCCATCTCCCGCACCCCATCCTCGTGCACAGCTTCCTCTAGGGGCCGGCCTCTCTTGAAACTGGCATTGAGCCGCAGTTCCGACGGGTTGGGAACACAGCTGGAGCCCAAGGTGGAGAGCCATGATCCCCGGACAGCCCTGCCAGGCTCGAACCCTCCGCCCCCAGGGCAGCCTCAGCTGCTGTATTAGCCTGTTCTCACACTGCTATAAAGAACGACCCAAGACTTGGTGATTTACAAGGAAAAGAGGTTTGATGGACTCACAGTCCTGCATGGCTGGGGAGGCCTCAGGAAACACACAATCATGGCGGAGGGGACACATCTTACCCTAGCGCAGCAGGACAGAGAGAGACAAGGGGGAAGCGCCACACACTTTCAAACAGCAGATCTCCTGAGAGCTCATTGACTCTCACGAGAAGAGCAAGGAGGAAGTCCCGCCCCCGTGGTCCAATCACCTCCCACCAGGCCCTTCCCCCGACACGGGGATTACAATTTGAGGTGAGATTTGGGTGGAGACACAGCCAGACCTTATCAGCCGCTTTCCAAGGCTGCCTGCTCTCCTGGGTCTCACAAAGCCCCTCGTCCAGTGCTCCCTGAGATTGGCACACACACATCCAGAGGGGTGCGAAAGGGAGTCCTGCAGGCACACGGAGCAACCACTTCAA
Organism: Symphalangus syndactylus; assembly: GCF_028878055.3. NCBI lineage: Eukaryota > Metazoa > Chordata > Mammalia > Primates > Hylobatidae > Symphalangus > Symphalangus syndactylus. Next base: position 96,978,424 of record NC_072439.2, read on the forward strand.
TACTCACAGGCTTATATGGTTGTGCAAAGTACTAAGAAAAAAGCTTTGGAACTTTGATTTCAACAGATACTACCTCACGAGGGGCTAAGAAGAAAAGAAGAAGAAGAAAAAGGAGTTGATATGGTTTGGCTGTGTCTCTTCCCAAATCTCCTCTTGAATTCCCACATGTAGTGGGAGGGACCCGGTGGGAGGTAACTGAATCGTGCCGGCAGGTCTTTCCCGTGCAGTTCCTGTGACAGTGAGTAAGTCTCATTAGATCTGATGGTTCCGGAAGGAGGAGTTTCCCTGCACAACAACAACACAACAAAAGACGGGAGTTTCCCTTCTTTTTTTGCCAGCTGCCATCCATGTAAGACATGACTCGCTCCTCCTTGACTTCCACTATGATTGTGAGACTTCCCCGGCCACATGAAACTGTAAGTCCATTAAAATGCCCTTTTTCCTTGGTCAGGTGCAGTGGCTCACACCTGTAATCTCAGCACTTTGGGAGGCCAAGGCGGGTGGATCACCTGCGGTCAGGAGTTTGAGACCAGCCTGGCCAACAGGGTGAAACGCCGTCTCTACTAAGAAAATACAAAAATTAGCTGAGCGTGGTAGCAGGCACCTGTAATCCCAGCTACTTGGACGCTGAGCCAGGAGAACCGCTTGAACTCGGAGGGAGGAGATTGCAGTGAGCCAAGATTGCGCCACTGTACTCCAGCCTGGGGGACAGAGCGAGACTCTGTCTCAAAAAACAAACTCCTTTTTCCTGTATAAATTACCCAGTCTCGGGTATGTCTTTATCAGCAGCGTGAAAATGGACTAATACAGGAGCCAAATTAAAATATACATGAAGTAGGTAATACTGCAGACAGCTCTAGGACACTGGGAAAATGCAGGAAGGAAACATGCAGATGGAATTTTGGATGCACTGTTCACATCCATCACCTCCTTCTGTGGGTGAGACACTGTGTTTAAAAGGCCAAGTGCGGCACCAGCAGCCAGGGGGAGTTCAACATGCTGATTTCCCCGCCTGACGTCAGAACCTACTCACCTAATTCACCTAATGTCTCATCTAAAGCCTCACACTAAATCCCTTCCTGTAACTTCAAAAGGTTACACCTACCAGGCGATGTTCAGGATCCGGCACTTTTCTAAGCAGCACCATGCTATATAAAACAGGCACAGGGCTCACATCAGAGGCATACGGCTCACATCAGCACACGATGGGCACGTGGCTCACAACAGGCGCATGGTACATGACAGGCACATGGCACACTGGCACCTGCTCTTCATGGGACCACAAAGAAAGGAAACGTGTCAGGCAGCAACGTAGACAGACATGAGCTCATCTCATCCTCGCCATCACCATGCCCCGTGGAAAGGAGGCAGCCGTGGCCAGAGAGGGGAAGGTCCCTGCCCCAGGTGACTCGGTCGATGGCCAAAGCCCAGATTTCAGCCCAGGTCTCGCCGATTCCAGAATACACTCAACCTTTCAGGCACCGCACCAGGGTTGCCCTCGCTTCACTTGTCCTATTTGACTCCTTCATTAAGGGGCACAGCTCCCACTGAGCCTGCTCACTACAAACCCGAGTGCTGTCAAAAGAGGTAAACGTGTGGTCTGTAGCCCTCTTGATGTCACATACTTCAAGTCCACGCATAAATAAACTCTAATGGAGAAAACCTCAACATCCCAACCTAGTAGCGGCCCTTTCCTGATGGATCCAGAATCCCTCTACCGCCCACCACCGCCACAGCTTCCCCAGGCCAAGCACCATCCTCTCTCCCCCAGGCCAGGGTGATGGCCTCCTAAGGGTCTCCCCGGCATTCTACTCTCCACACGGAGGCCAGAGCCCTCCTCCTCTGACCCAGTCAAAGCTGGAATCCTCACTCCGATGCCGGCTGGGAGCTGCCCTCCTCCTGCTAGCTCTGGCACTGATGTCCACTGCGCTCACCCAGGCCACTGCGCTGAGCCTCCAACACAGCAGCTCCTCACGCCTGCCGCCTGGATGCTCCTCCCCAGGGCTGCCCAGCCAGCTCCTTCTTTCCTTCAGGTCTTCACTCAATGTCACCTTTCAGTGACAGGTTCCCTGCCCATCCAATTAAAAACTGCAACTGGCCGGGCGCAGTGGCTCACACCTGTAATCCCAGAACTTTCGGAGGCCGAGGCAGATGGATCACCTGAAGTCAGGAGTTTGAGACCAGCCTGGCCAACGTGGTAAAACCCCGTCTCTACTAAAAAAATACAAAAATTAGCTGGGCGTGGTAGCACATGCCTATAATTCCAGCTACTTGGGAGGCTGAGGCAGGAGAATCACGTGAACCCAGGAGGCAGAGGTTGGAGTGAGCAGAGATCGCGCCACTGCATTCCAGCCTGGGCGACCAGAGTGCAACTCCATCTCAAAAATGAAAAAAAAAAAAAAAACTCTGCAACCACCCCCATACTCCTGGTCCTCTTCTGCTGACACACGGTATAACGTACTCACCTGCTAACATAGTGTATGATTTATTCATCTGCTTTTCACGGAACAACGAAATGAAAAGAAACGTAACCCTTTATGAACCCCTACTTCACCGTCTCCCAGGCAGCAAACTAGACATTTTAACAGCTCATCTAGTCCTCTTCCTGCCAGGATGTAAGTGCTACAAGGCAGGGACTTTTCACCTGTTCTGTCTCTTCTGTTCATTGATACACCCAAGTTCCCAGGACAGCACCTGGCACATAGTAGGTGCCCAGGCTGAATGACGACTTCAGATAGCAGCAATACTGAACGGGGTTGCATGGATCTTAAAAATGCTCATCTCAAAGCAGCACTCATTTGCCTCAGGCTTTTGTGAATGACACACAAGGACCAACCTAGGCTTCCCTCTGTCGGCATAAATGTGCACTGGCCAGACAGCGCTGGGATCTGAGGACTCCCTCAAGCTACGTGAAAGCACAGACCATCTCACTGAGCACAGCCGCAGGAAGGAGACAGCCAAGTCATCCTTGCACGAGGACCCTGCTGCCCTGCGGGCAGGTCCCCCACCTCCACCGCACCTGCTGGCTCCCCAAGGCTCAGGCCTAGCAGACCATGGTTAGGAAAAGCAGAGACCACTTGCTAACTGCAAAAAATCAAGTGGATGACCAATATGGGTGGAGCTAAGTGGTCACCCAAATCACTGATGTGACCCCATGTATTTCTGACAGGGAAGACAGGACCCAGCCAGGTGGAAAGGGGCTATCCACAGGTTAGGCAGCAGGTCCCTATAGGAGCCAGCCCAGAAGCCAGGCCCCCGGCCCTTCTCATACAGCCCTGCACCTACCCATGCAGGGAGCAAGGCCAGGACAGACACCTGTGAAGCTGCGCTGAGCACCAGGTCCAGACTTCAGTGAGGGGTTGCTCTGCCTGCAGCTGGAGGCACCCTCCTCTCTACCCTCCTCAGAGACTCTGAACGCTCTGGGAAGGTTGGCGCCAGTGTCTGCACAGCCAGGAAGTCTTAGGTGGCAGGAAGGAGCCACTCAGGTCTGCTCTCAAAGTTGCCCTCCTATCCTATTTCCAAAGTTGCCCCCAAGCCTCTACCTCCTGCCTCAAAGGCAGCAAGACCCACACCAATAAAAGGGAGTCTCCGCCAAGTGCTCAAGAGAACGTGGAATGGGAAGGGGAACAGCCACCTGGAGGGGAGCTCACCAGGGTCCTGCAAAGCAGAAGATGCACACACCCCTGGAGAGCCTCAAGCACATTGTGTGCCCGGGTGTTCAGTGGTGGGAGTGACAAAACAGGGGAACCGCCCAGCCATCTCTCAGAAGGCAAATGAGTAAACGGAGGTCCACCCACAATAAAATACTACGCAGCAATTAAAATGACCGGGCAAGACTTCCATGTATCAGCAAAGATAAATCTCAAAATCATAATGCTATGATATCTCATACAATGAAATGTCAAATGGATATATGAGTGTTCACATAACTGCTGAAAACATACAAAGCAGTAATTCATATATATTTTATGCATACATATGTGGTAAAAATTAAAAACATACAAATTGCACAAAACACACCAACTTCTTCTTTGTGACAGTAAATACCTCTGGAGGGAGTAGGATGGAGAAGAAATAGAGTGAGCTTTAGCTATGTCTACAATATTTTATTTCCTTAAAAACAGAATCTTAAGCAAATAGAGAAAACTGTTAGCACCTATTTAACTTACACAGTAGAAACAAAGGTATCTGTTACTTTTTTTTTTTTCATTTTTCTGTTTTGGCTTGTTTCAGAATTAAAATTTTTTAACATCTAAAAAATATATCATGACAGGCGAAAAGTGGAGCTGTGTAATAGAAATTAGCAGGAAAAATTCTTTATAATAAAGAGGCAAGAGAGTGGGTGCTGAGGAGCAGTCCTGATAGACCTGATCTTCACGTGTTAATTTGTGGGAACAGGACCACACAGGACTGGGAAGTGTTTCTTGTGGAGAATCGATGAAGGTTCCTGGGAACAATTCAAAAGAAGAAACCGCCCCCCCGCCCCCCCCACCACACACACACACAGAGAGAGAGAGAGAGAGATTCACTGTGGTGTTATTTATTGTGTGAAAAAAACAGAAACTCACAGCTCAGGTTACAAAAGAAATATGACCATAACGTATGCTACAGTGATACGAACAAGAAGCTGGAGACAGGGCAGCGAGGCGGGGAGGCGTTTATGGCATACACCACCGCAGGTGGGTCCCCTATTCAGTAACATGAGTAGAGAACAAAATTCCCCCGCTCCATCCAAATTAGGCCTGCAAGAGACGAGGGCTCAAGGGAACATGGGAAAATGAAGACGGTTTGTTGAATGAGATTTACAGCTTTCCACTACCTGGAGAAGCAGGTCACAAAGGGCTCTCCGTGGAGCCCAGGCACTGCACCCCGGCTGCCCGCTTTTCTCCAAGCACTTTCTCCTGCCTTTTTCTCGGACCCTCCCTCTCCCCAGGGCCCAGGAAGGCTGTCCTATGGCCAACTCCTCTCCTGGGGCAGTGAGATTTCCCTCTCCTATTTGCAGGCTGGAACAAATCTCCCAAAGACTCCCACAAATCAGGTCCAGATGCTGCACATGTCACAGAAAAAGGCTGAGAAGTCAACAGCTCCAGAAATCAGGAGGCTAAGCGGCAAGATCCCGTTTCATTTCCCAAGGCCCCTGCTTAAGACAGAGCCTTCAGTAAAAGAAATGTTTTCCTTTTGCATTTGCCTTAAAATGCCTCCCAATTCTCTGAGAGCCACATCAGTTCTAAAAACTTCAACTGCCCACATTTCTTTTTTTTTTTTTTTTGAGAAGAAGTTCTTGTCTCCCAGGCTGGAGTGCAGTGTTGTGATCTCGGTTCACTGCAACCTCCGCCTCCTGGGTTCAGGCAATTCTCCTGCCTCAGCCTCCTGAGTAGCTGGGATTACAGGTGCCCGCCACCACGCCCAGCCAATTTTTGTATTTTTAGTAGAGACGGGGTTTCACTATGTTGGCCAGGCTGGTCTCGAACTCCTGACCTCAGGTGATCCGCCCACCTCGGCCTCCCAAAGTTCTAGGATTACAGGCGTGAGCCACCACGCCTGGCCTGTTCATATTTCTGATCAAAGCAAAAGCCACTCGGTGAGCCCAAAGAAGAGACCAGTAAGCAGGGCCAGCCTACCTGGCAGTTTACATCCTCTGCAAATGCTGCTCAGCAAATTCAACTATGTAGCCAATCACTCTTCCCTGAAGTGAGTTTTAAAGGGTAACACCAGAGGGAAACGGTGCTCTCAGACATGTCACGGGGGTGCCCGCTGCCCAGCTCTGCACCAGGGAGCACCCCCACCGGGGTGGGGAGATTTCCCTCTCACATTTCCAGGCTGGAACAATTCCCCTGAAGACCCCCATAAATCAGCCCCAGGGGGCCCTCAGGGCTTGGAGACTCTGGCCACACACGTCAGCAGTGACTGCCCAGGCCTGCCAGGTTCTCCAGGGCCTCAGCCCCAGGGCCTGGGACCAAAACCCCACCCTGCACTGACCACAAGTTAAACTTGCCCTGAAACTGGGGTCAGCAGCAAAAACAACACGCCCCTGACCCTCCCAACCACAGGCCGCAGGCTCGAAGCCCAACGAGGTGATTTCCAAAGTGCCCTCTGCTCCTGGAAAGCCATTCCCTGAGCCGGAAGCTTGTTCCTTTTCCACTGTGAGGAAACTGGGGGCCACATGGCATCACACAGAGCCCTCTGCAGGCTCAGTCACCCTCTCACTCTTGCTCAGCACGTCCACGGGGCATAATGAAGTCTGTAGGCTGCGCGATCTCTGTGCCAAAATTGCTCTTTTGTTTCCCAAGGCGAACTCGAGCATCTGGAACCTGGGCATCCAGGCAACAGGCTCGCATGGCCCAGATTCAGGGGCAGCCACCTGCGCCAGGCTGGAACCTGACACAGGGTGAGCAGGTGAGCCACTGAGCAGGACCGTGAGGTGGCATGCTAAAGCTGGGCACAGCCACCAAGGGCGGGACACAGACCTGCAGGGCCTTCACGGGGCCAGGGCAGTGCCTAAGGGTCCACCTAGCATGCGTCAAGCACAAACAGGTGCGCTATGCACATTCAGTCACTTAACGTCACCCCCACACCAATGTTTTGGGGCAGGTGATATGACTGGGCCCCTGCTGCAGAGAGGAAGTGGTTCAGAGAATGTAAACAACTACCCCCCCCACCTCCCAGAAGGATGAGGTAGAGTCAGAATCTAAAGCGGCCCATCTGTAGCCAACACCATACTCATTCAAGAGACACACACCCATACCTGCACCAGCTGCGCAGGAAGGAGAAAGAAGTCAGACCCGGACCCTATCCCCAACCGCCCCAGGCTGGGAAATTCACCAGCACTGCGGACAGAGCAGGGGATAACAGCAGCATCAGAAAGACCCATAAGGCCATAGGTTTGCAGAGGGAATGCAGTCCCTCAGCAAGGAGCTTGAGTCGGACTAAACCAGCAGAAAAGGCGGTTTCCGAGTACCATGCTCGCACAACAGGGAGCCGCTGCCCAGGCCCGGAGATCCCTGTGACAGTCACGGCAGGACTGGGGCTGCAGGAGCGCAGAGCCAGGCGGGAGACAGCGGCGGGGTTCCCTACCCCACACAGCTCGCACCCACGGGCTCAGCCCCCAGCAGGACCCAGTCGGGCTGGGGACTCAGCTCCATCCAAGTGGGCTGAGCAGGGCCGGGCAATAGGATGGAGGGAGCCGTGACTCTGGGCCTGCAGCTGAGGAGGCCGCAAAGCTTCCTTCTGGAGCAGCCGATCAGTGGGCGTGGAGCAAAGCCTTTCACTGTCCACAAAACACAGGCGACTGCAGGGAGTCACAAGTGGGTGAGATCGAAAAGCTGTGTCAGGCTAGGAACCAAAACAGAAGACAAACCAGCGCACAGAGCAAGCACAGAGCAGAACTGGCTTCCGAACACAAGGGAAGGCAGGCAGGGAGACCATGGGTGCAGGGAACCAGAGAGGGCACAGGAGAGCTGCTCCCAGTCTCCCTTGTCCACTGAGCAGCTGTGTAGCCCTGAGCAAGTTGCTTGGCCTCTCTGGGCCCCAGTTTTCTCATGGATAACATGAATAGACTCAACTCCAGGACCACAGACTGGACTCCTTCCAACCCAGACCTCTTCTGCAGCTCAATGAGGGAGGTGGGGCTCCAACACCTCAGCCTGTAAATCCCACCTCCTAGAAAGAGGCTCCCTGCTGTTCTATGGGCAGCTCCTGGAGGACGGAGTGAAGGTCCACCCCGGGCAGCCCTGGGATTCCCCTGTTCTGTGCCACCCAGCTGACCAGGGGAAGAGGCCACCCAGTCAGCAGCAGGCACAGGGGCACCGTGGGAACCCTTCTGGTGGGGCCCCAGCTCTCACAGAGCATTCCTGGCTTTGGAGGGACAAGAACGAACCACCAAAATCAATAGGCATCAGGCAGAGCACTGAAGAATCAGCAAGCCAGATGCCACCCATGGCTCTGAGCAAGCTCATCTGTGCAGGCTCTTTCTAGGGGAGACTAGCTACCCTCCCAGGCCTGACTGCTCCGAGGTTAAATGAGGGAGAAAAGGCAGGATCCAGCATGGTGCCTGCCACCTAGGGGCTCCTGCGAGGGTGGCAACTGTGGCTCATTGACGGTGATGATAAACCTGAGACAGCTCTGGTCATTGCACGCCCCTCGCCCTCATGCTCCGCAGGCCTGAGGTGCGGCCTCGCACAGGGCAGGACCCGAGAAATGAACCAGTCCCTCCCAGGGGATGGAAGGAAAGTCAGCACGGAAGCCTCACCTAGGGTCATTCCAGGGATTATCTCAAAAAGAGGGGAAGAGCAGCCTCCTCACGTCCCGCAACCTCTCACCCGCACATTCAGGACGGGGTCTAGAAAGGACATGAGCTCTGTGAGCCCCCAGCACTGTTTATACACGCCCGGAAGAAAACAGACTGTTACTCAGAGCCGAAGCGTCCCCACTGCTCTTATGGATGAGAAACTGAGGCAAAGACACCAGAAGGCCTTGCTAACGGAAGCCAGGGTCAGAGGAAGACCCAGAACTCAGCATCAATAACATCTGGGCAGGACTCTGTCCACCACACTCCAGCTGAAGTGAGCGCCCGGGGCAGGTGCAGGCTGAAGAGCTTGCCCAGGGCACTGCCTGCCAGCCGGGGCTCTAGGCAGACCAAGCAACCTCCCCGGGGCTCTCAGAGGAGGGAGACAGGTGAAGCCCCTTGTACCTCCCAAGGGCCAGCATCAGCATTTCTTCATGGTAATGCAAGGGGGACAGTTCCAAAACCCAAAACACCACTGACACTTCATAGCTAGTGTCAGGCTGGATGACTTTCTGCAGGAGAACCCATGACAAGAGGGACCGGGAAGCTCTCTTTACAAGCTTGAGGCCTCTGTAGGCGGCCAAGTCCTGCAGGTCTGAGCCATGTCCTGCAGGTCTGATGCCATGTCCTGCAGGTCTGACGCCATGTCCTGCAGGTCTGACGCCATGTCCTGCAGGTCTGAGCAGCATGTGCACAGGACATCTGACGGGCATCGGTGCCCAGCCATCCCACCCCGGCCTTCCATGGCTGCACTCACACCACACTGCCCACCGTGCTGGCATCCAGCTCCTCCAGTGTGCCAGCCTACGCAGTCTTACTCAGGCCAGGCCTTGCGCCACTACATCCTGGAGACAGAATGAAATAAGACACAGCCCTCATCCCCCAGCAGCTGGCAGAAGGGCCAGTGTCAGCTCGCCAGGAGCCAGGGGAAAGGGGCTCACCAGGGTGGAGGTGAGAGGTAGGTCCCCACATATCTGGCACCATCCGAGCTTCATCATGAAAGGCGAGTTAATCAGATGAAGATGGGAGGAATGGGTGATCTGCGGAAGAAGCCCCTGAGCAAAGTCCCAGAGGTGGGAAGTGGCCGGGGTACACCGCAACCCCAGGAAGTCCAGCCAGGTGGATCACCATGGCAGCCAGGTACTTCCTGGCTGGGCCGGCACAGGCCCCCTAGCTCTCCCTGTGGCTCCCACTCCAGAGTCCTGGCTACTGCTGACTCTGCCAACCCAGAGAGCCACACATTCACCCAGCCAGGCCGCCCCACCCCAGCTGCTCCCCTCTGCCCCATTTTCTGGTCATGACTCTCCTGCCAGGGACAGAGGACAGGGCAAGTCTGTGGCTCCAGCTGCCTGAGTTCCCTCATCTCTTAGGTGGGCAGGTCACATCCTACCCATGTATCATGGATGTGTATCCTCCAAGCTCTCTGCCCCCCAGCCAGCCTCTCCATCCTCACAAAGCATCCCCGGCACACCCACAATCCTCCACCCTGTGTCTTCCTATCCCTTAGAGAGCAGGTGGCCGAGGGTACCCTAAGCAAAGCCTGCACTATGCCTGATCTTGTGCAGGTTTTTCAGACTGACAAATCCACCTGCTGAGCCTATGAAGCCCTTGCAGAATCCCACCCTGACCAGGACTCAGGGAGCCTGGCCACTTGAGCAGTCACACAAAGCTCCCAACCTGGGCTGCTGTGATGCTCTGGCGAAAGCAGGGCCACCTCACAGCCTTCAGTGAGGCAACAGCCACAGAGGGTGAGGCCAGAGACCCCACTCAGGGGGACAGCGTGGCAGCCAGGCATAGGAGCAGGCTCTGGGAGTATGTGGGGCTATGTGGATCCATGAGCGTCTCTCCAGAGGCCCGGCCTTTTTAAGTCATTTACCGCTTACACTTGGCTGATGCCCAAAAATGACTAGAAACAGTTAGTGTGTGTAATCAGACCAAGAAAACAAATCAAAAACCATTAAGAGGGAAACAAAACATCAAAATTTGATCAAAAATTGTGTAACTGTGCACCATTTACCATAAAAAAATTTGAATTGGAACCTTCGAGAAACTAAGGAACGTTCATAGAGGCGACTGTCATCTACACAAGACTACAAAGGCTTCATCATCCTGACAAGCAGCAGCTCCCACTCCAGAGCACAGGCCGGCTAGCATCACAGAGGGCCAGGTAGGGCCAGGGCCCGTGGGGAAGGGATGTGATGAAGATGAGCCTCTTCCTTCCAGCAGGAGAGAGAAAGTGTGGATGCACCTGAACGTCAAATAAGGCTAAGGTGTCCTGTGCTTTCAGAGAGAGGCAAACAATATATTGCCAAGAGGTGGGGGAAAGAGGAGTGTCAGAGAAGAAAAAAACACAGTAGTTTGGAGAATTCAAGACTTGCAAGAAATGGGGACACCGGAAATAAACCTGGGCAGAAAGCTGTTTTGCAAGCTAGCTGCACTGCCCTCCAACTGAATCAACGGTATCAGCATGGTGAATAAACAGGTATGTGCTTTCTAGAGTGACTACAGCAGGGTGTCAGCTCCCAACACACCTATTCCAGTACCGTTATTAGCAGCCACCGTTGACCAGGCACCTGCCATGTGCCAGGCTGAGCTGTCTCATTTCATCTGTTTTGTGAGCAGCAGGCCTGTGCTATCCCCAGGGCTGCCTGAGCAGGGCCGCAGGGACCAGCCTCTGGGAGACTAGTCCCACCAGCAAAGAATGGCTTAATCGGGGCTGCTTAATAGTCATTGCCCTAATAAATAACACAAATGGCTTTAATTTAAAACACATTAACTTAACAGCAGGCTTTCTGCCAGCTGATAAGGCCTGGCTCCACTGCTCAGAACAGGCAAGTAGTTAGAGTTGCCTCTTGGGGTCAGAGCCGTGAAGTCAATGTCCCTGTGGCTTGCGGGGAAGGCGTGGGACGTGGTGTTGCCCTGGTCATCTTGACTTGTCCTCTACAACCCCACACGACGGTGTGAGTGGTCCCAGGGAGAAAGACAAGAGCCCCGGATGGGAAGAGTGTGAGGAAGGGCAGCAGGGAGGCCTTCGGGCCCTGCCAGGCGGCCCTTCCAGCAAGCAGGCAGCCGGGCTCCTCCTCCCAGGGAGAGGCCTCCCGCCCCAGGAACAGGCCTGGGAAGCCCTCATCTCACCGCGAGGACAGTCGCATGGGACAGGCCTGTAAGGTGGCATCCGAGTCCCTCCCGCAATTAACGACGCCGGGCTCCAGGCCAGCGCCAGGGACAGACCCAGCACCAGGGCGCGCCCCGGAGCCGGCCTCTGGCAGCCTCGGGTGTTTTGCCAAACTCTCCCCCAGCGCCAGGATACCCAGGAGCCACCCCCACCACGCGGCTCCAACAGACGCGTTTCCCACACTGGCTGCGGAGGCCCGCCGGGTGTGACGGGGACCAGGCGGACTGGAAAGGATGTGGCTGGGGCCCCGGGGAGGACCAGGCAGGAGCGACGGGCCTCCCCATGCATCCTCCCTCCGACTGTGCTGCCGGATCGCCAGTCCCAGCGGCTCGGCCCCGCCTTCTCCAAAGGGCTCATCGAGGCCGGTTTACCGGCGGCCCAGGAAGGAAACGACCGCCCGCCACAGGCCCGCCGACTGCCTTTCATTTCAGGGCTTTCGAAACAACAAGGGAGGGCGGGGCTAGAGGAGGAAAAAAAACACCCCGCGGGAGCCTCAGGCTTCGGGGGCTGCAGCCGCGCGCACCTCGCTGGCCGGGGGTCGGGCGCGCAGACGCGGTGCAGCGGCGCCCCCAAGCGGCCGCACGGGGGCACTGCACTCGGGCGGGGGAGGGACCAGCTCCGCCCAACGCGAGACGCCCGCGGCCCCTCCTCTCTAGACTGGGGGCCCCGTGCTGACCGCAGCCGCGGAGGGCCTCCAGCGCACATCCCGGAGCACAGGACAAAACCTGTGCCTGCACCGCAGCCCCCATCCAGCTCCCGCAACACTGACCCACCTGGGCAGCCTCGGGCACAGGGCAGCTGGAAAGCCAGCCCCGGAAACCGCGCGGATTCTGCCTCCTGAAGGTCCGACTGCATCCTCCCATCCCGGGCGAGACACATCCAGGGGGAGACAGGGAGAAGAAGCCCCCTAGGATAGGTGAAGACGACAGGCCCTGCCACCTCCACTGTGGGTATTAGGGTGGGCTGCCTCTCGACCCACCCTTCCGAAAAAGACGGGACTGCCCCTAACACCTCCCTCAAACAGCAGAGGAGGGGCCTGGGCTTGTTCTAAAGGCAGCTCGGTGTGGCACTTAGTCACTGCCCCTTTCTGGCCCAGGGTATCAGCTGGGCGGGGGACACTGCGCCCAGAGCTTCCTTCCTGCTCCGATGTTTGGTGAACCTGCAGCGCTCCCTGAAGCAGAGTGAGAGGGAAGCTGCACTCCCAGAAAGCGCAGTTTTGGTTCAGATTGAATGGATTTATTTGGGGTGTCATCAGCAGGCGGATGGCAGACTGTGAGGTGGGCTACAGCCCAACCCTCATCCCCACACCCGCAGCCCCTTGTCATAGCTGCTAGCGGGGTCCTGAAGTGCCTCCTGCTGCTCTGGGAGCTCCGTAAGCCACCTGCTCTCAGCCTCAGGGATTCCACACCTCTTTCCCCAGCCTCAGCCATGCTCAAGTGAGGCGTCTGCACTTTTATACATTCTAAAGGCCTGAACAGGCCGGACGCGGTGACTCACGCCTGTAATCCCAGCATTTTGGGAGGCCGAGGCGGGTGGATCACCTGAGGTCAGGAGTTCGAGCCCAGCCTGGCCAACATGGTGAAACCCTGTCTCTACTAAAAATACAAGAATTAGCCGGGCACGGTGGCGCACGCCTGTATAATCCCAGCTACTCAGGAGCTGAGGCAGGAGAATCGCTTGAACCCGGGACATGGGACACGGAGGTTGCAGTGAGCTGAGAACACACCACTGCACTCTGGCCTGGAGGACACAGCAAGACTCAATCTCAAAAAGAAAAGAAAAAGAAAATTAAAGAAAAGAGGGGAGGGGAGGGGAGGGGAACAAATGTTGCTACTATGACAGAGCAAGACTCCATCACTAAATAAATAAATAAATGAAGTACTGAACAAATGTTGCTACTATTATTCTCCTCATCAAGACTTCATACTAGTAAACAGCCCTTTGCTGACTTTAGGCACATCCGTCTACACGTCAGAAATTTCCAAACCATGTTCTCAGAATATGCCCATTTCTAGCGATGCTGTAACACCTTACAGGGTAAGGAGGGGAAAGTCAAGGTAATTGTTTTTTGGTTTTTTTTAATAAAATGCATTTTGGTAAATATATTTTTAAAATACCAAATACATGTATGTAGTTGTCCTTAGCAACATGTAATCATCTCATCGTTTGTCATTAGGGAAATGCAGACCAAAACTAAAATGAGATACCACTTCACACCCACTAGAATAGCTGTAATTGAAAAGATGGATGATTACAAGTGCTGGTGAGGATGTGGAGAAACCAGAACCTCCACATACGGCTGGTGGGAATGTAAAATGGTATAGCTACTGAGTTTGGCAGTTCCTCAAAAGGTTAAACAGAATTAACCATTCCACTCCTAGGTTATACCCCAGTGATGTGAAAACATATGTCAACACAAAAACTTCTAAGTAAATGTTCACAGCAGCATTATTCATAATAGCCTCAAAGCAGAAACAACCCAAATGTCCATCAACTGATGAATGGATGATGTGGTTTATCCACACGACGGAATAGTATCCAACCATAAAAAAGGGTGAAGCATTAATGCAATGCTACAACATGAACCCTAAAAACACTAGGCTAAAAGAAGCCAGACACAAAAGACCACGTATTAGCCGAGCCCATTTGTAGTAAATACTCAGAAGAGACACATTTATACAGACAGCAAGCTGATTTGTAGTCTCTAGGGACGGGGGAGACAGGAGGATGGAGAGTGACACTAATGGATACAGGGTTTCTGAGGTGACAAGTGTTCTAGAATCAGTGGTCATAGCTGTACAACCTTGGGAATACACTAAAAACCACTGGATTGTATACATTAAATGAGTGAGCTTTATGGTACATGAATTACATTTCAATTTTTATTGCAAAAAAAAGTAATCATCTATCTTTTTAAAATATGGTCTACAAGAACAAGGAACAGTCAGGAAGTCATGAGGAATGACTGATGCCCAAAGCTGGAGCAGTTAATCCGTGCACTGAGGCCCCCACAGATTTTATAAATCCCCATCCATCAGTGTATTTCATCTATATCATGACCCCAAGGCTTTGCCTTATCATTTCAACACATACTTGCGGGCTTCTCCAGAGTTTATTGTATTCGATACAATACTATACAAAGTTATTCCCCATAGATCTGTGATTACAAAGTTTTCCATAAGAGACATACATTGGCACACAAACTACTACAGTTGTTTTCATGAGTATATTACAATTTAAAAGAATGCCACTGTTAAAAGCATTTGATAAAGTATGCACTGTTCTTTCTCTAAACACTGCCATATAAAATGTCAGCCCATCTTTTCAAAGAGCCTCTCCCTTCAGGACACGTTTCTTTGATCACCTCTTTTCCAGACCATCATAACTTATTCAAAAGTTTCCTTCAGGTGCAAGGTGCCTGCTGCTGTGACAAGCTGGAAAATCCATTGCATTTGCAGGGTCACCTGCTTGTCATCAGCTTCATCAATGAGACAGCCAGCATCAAGGTCAAGGTCTTCACATCCAGGCTTCTCTCAAGCCCCACCAAGGAGCTAAGGTGTTCAACTTTTCCAAGTCACTCACAGGTTTGCTCTTGCACTCAAAGAAACTCTGAGAATCCCCCACTGCATTTCACCATGTGCCCAGTCATTCCTAGTCCTTGGCACATGCTCCTCCTGGAACCCAACAGGGTAAACCTGTTGGTAACCCGACCTGTAAAGTGGATGCCAAGGTTGAAAGGGTGTCCCCTGGAACTCATGTGTTGGAAATGTGAGCCCCGGTGATGCTGCTGGGAGGTGGGGCTTTTATGAGCTGATGAAGTCATTAAGAGGGATTCGTGCCTGTCTCCCAGGCCTGGGTTACTTCTCTTGGGAGGGAGCGAGTTCTCACTCTCACTCACGGCACTGGATGAGCTACCAAGAGTGGCTGTTATAAAGCCAGGTGCCCCTCACGCTGTGCCCCGTCCGCATGCCTCTGCTTCCCTCCCCAGAAGCTGTCACCATTGCTCATGGACTTCCCGGCCTCCAAAACCTCAAGCTAAATAAATATCTTTCCTTTCTAAATTACCCAGTCTCAGGTATTGTTATGGTGACAGAAAACAGACGAGGATCGTGGGGGATGTGCAGTTTCCTTCTTCCTCCTAATTTGTCACCAGGAAATGCAGCAACCCAGTCTCAGGCTTTGAAAGAGGCTGAGGTTTGAGGGAAAAGGGGCAGATCACTGACAACCCTTCTAGGATATCCTGATTTTAATCACTATAGTTATTAGTCAACTATAAATATTTATTGAGAACATAGAATGTGCCAGAAACAGTGCTGAGACTACAGTGTCGACGGCAAAAAGAGGAAGCACCCATTCTCCATTGTTCTGTGCTTCTATATGGAGGATGCTCTCCTAGACAAACACTCCGGCCTCTTGCTCCCTGCCCCATCCTCCTCTCCTCCTTGCACACTAACTCGTCCTTAAGGCAGGAGGAGAAACTTACCTGACGGGTGAGTTTGGGAGGCAAGTCAGCCCCGGCCCTCACCTCTCTTTCTCTTCTCCGGAATCTACCTGTGCACAACCTGCCCATCCCTGCAGGGAGGCAAGCAGCTGCCAGAGCTGTCTGTGCCTCCAGAAGTCTGTCCAGTTCTTGTGTCCCAGGTTAAGAGACTGCTTGCCCGCTCTATCACTTCCAACTCAGGCCAGAAATAAGGATGGCATCTATGGGGTTCCCGTAAACCTCAGTAGGTGAAGGTAGGCAAGGTCTCTGCCTTCTGGAGATTACCTTCCAGGAGGGAGACACAGAGACTACAAACAAGTTAACAGGATAGTTACTTGCTCAAACATACAGAGCACACTCCAGCCTGAGACCCACACACTTGCAGGTGCCTCAGACGCAGTCTCGCCCAGAGGGCTGTGGCTCCCTCACTTCCTTCAGGCTCTGCGCAAATGGCACCTTATCCACGGAGCCTTCCCTGACCACCTATGCACCACGGCTAACAACTCCCCACACTGACAACCACACATTTCTATCTCTTCAGCCTGCTTTATTTCTCTCTGTAGAACTGATCACAATCTGACTCACTCTATATTTATTTATTTGTTAAAAATCCATCTCCTATACATTTCCCGCAACTCCAGAATTTAAGCTCCATGAAGGCAGAAACTTGTCCTGTTCTCTGCTGTTTACAAGTACCTAGAACAGTGCCTGGCACAGGATATGCACTCAACAACACCCGATGAGTGAATACATGAAAAAATGAATACATGCTATAAAAGAAATGCACAGCTGGGCATGTTGGCTCACGACTGCAGTCCAACATTTTGGGAAGCTAGGGCAGGAGGATCACTAGTTTGAGACCAGCCTGGGAAAGAAGGTGAGATCCCATCTCTACAAAACAATTAAAAAAAAATTAGCTGTGCATGGAGGCACATGCCTGTAGTCCCAGCTACTCAGGAGGCTGAGGCAGGAGGATCCCCTAAGCCCAGGAGTTTGAAGCTACAGTGAGCTGTGATCACACCACTGTGCTCTACTCTAGCCTGCGAGGCAGACAGAAACCCTGTCTCAAAAAAAAAAAAAAAAGGCTCACACTTGTAATCCCAGCACTTTGGGAGGCAAAGGCAGGTGGATCACTTGAGGTCAGGAGTTCATGACCAGCCTGGCCAACATAGTGAAATGCCATCTCTGCTAAAGATACAAAAATTATCTGGGCATAGTGGCAGGCACCTGTAATCCCAGCTACTTGGGAGGCTGAGGCAGGAGAATTGCTTGAAAGGAGGCAGAGGTTGCAGTGAGCCAAGATCGCACCCTTGCACTCCAGCCTGGGTGACAGAACGAGACTCCATCTCAAAAAAAAAAGAAAAAAATGCACAAGGTGATGGGAAAGAGGAAGGCTGGCACGAGGGTGGGGTTAGAAAACAGATTCAGGGAAGGCCTTTCTGAACGGTTGACATACCACAAAGAAGCAGTCCTGCGGCGCTCCATGGAGGCCGCACAAACAGTGGCTGGTGGGCCCCACCGCCTCTGCAGAGAGCTGGCCAGCATGGGGAAGGAGAGGAGACAGGAGAGGTGCGTGAGGCCTGTTCACTGTGATCATTTTCCCGGAAGTCAGTAGAGTAGAACCATGTGATGAGACTGGACCCGAAACAATACACACAGCAGCACTGGGCTAAACTGGACTAAAGGCGACCCAGCAACACAGATGTGATGGCCCCAGCTCCAGCAGCCATCCTGGACCATGAAGACAGCGCCACTCTCAGGGATGGTGAAACAGAGAGCTGGAAGGAGCCGAGGACCCTGGTGACTTCACGAAGCCCCCATGCCAGCCCAGGAATGCCTACCTCTGGACTGCACTGAAATCAGACATAAATTTAACCTTGTTTAAGCCACCATTATTTGGGGGTTTCATGGTATATTCTGTCAAACCTGATCCGGCAGGAAAGGCACATGGAAGGGATAAGTCTTGATCTAAGTTTTATAAGTGTGAGATTGCACTTGACAGAGAGACAACAGATGCTCAGAGGCAGAGCAAGCAAATCGCCATGAGAAGGAACAGCTTGTCCTAGAATTCAGGAAGCTCAGCCACTGCTGTGGGTCTAGGACATTGAAATGACCTGGGAAGACAGGTAGCCAGAAGCCATTGGAGGTTCTGAATGGAAGCGATACAATAAAGGCAGCATTCTGGCCAGGTGCGATGGCTCACGCCTGTAATCCCAGCACTTTGGGAGGCAGAGGCAGGCGGATCATGAGGTCAAGAGATCGAGACCATCCTGGCCCACATGGTGAAACCCCATCGCTTACTAAAAAATACAAAAATTAGCCGGGTGTGGTGGCGGGTGCCTGTAGTCCAGCTACTCAGGAAGCTGAGACAGGAGAATCACTTGAACCCGGGAGGCAGAGGTTGCAGTGAGCCGAGACCGTACTACAGCACTCCAGCCTGGTGACAGAGCAAGACTCTCTCAAAAAAAAAAAGAAAAAGAAAAAGAAAAAAAAAAGGCAGCATTTTAGCAAGGTGAATGTGGCAGCCTTTCCCAGGTCAGCACAGCCAGAATAGCCTGGATGGAAGAGTCATAGTCAAACAGTTCCTGAATGCCCACTATGAGCCAGGCATCGTGCTCCCCACAGGTTACCCAGAGGACAGGACGCCTGAGCTGGGTCTGAGAGACCAGCAGGAGCGCACTCCTGGATTTCTTACAGCAGTGACTCCCAAGCCTGCCTATGTAGCTCCATCCAAATACAGACCTCCAGGCCCCACCCAGGAGATTCTGAGCCCACAGGCTGGGGTGGGACCCAGGATTCTGTATTTTTAAAAGTGTCCCCAGGTGATTCTGATGCATTTAGAAAATGGACTTACTGTATAGGCTAGAAGCAGCTCCTATACTGGTACCTGGAACATAGCAAGTTCCGAAGTTTACTGATTAACAAATAATATGCTTCCCTGTTCACAGATAATAAACTAACAGATTGGCCGGGGGCGGTGGCTCACGCTTGTAATCCCAGCACTTTGGGAGACCGAGGCGGGCGGATCACGAGGTCAGGAGATCGAGACCACGGTGAAACCCCGTCTCTACTAAAAATACAAAAAAATTAGCCGGGCGTGGTGGCGGGCGCCTGTAGTCCCAGCTACTCGGAGAGGCTGAGGCAGGAGAATGGCGTGAACCCGGGAGGCGGAGCTTGCAGTGAGCCGAGATCGCGCCACTGCACTCCAGCCTGGGTGACAGAGCGAGACTCCGTCTCAAAAAAATAAAATAAAATAAAATAAACTAACAGATTAATTAAAACTTTCAAACATATTTAAAACAAGATACATGAATCCTTTTTAGCTAATATCCAATTAGCCAAAATAAAATCTAAGGTCACTAATAATGTTCTGTGATCTATTTCTGCAACCATTTCAGCTAAAAGGTGTTTCTATGCCACCTGAAAATGGCCTGAGACCTCGGTGTGTGGGCACCAGCCCCATGCCAGTTCACTGCGGCCCTGCTCTGCATCTTGCAGCCATGCTGAGGTCCCAGAGCCATCCAAAGGGAAGAGGAGCCCCCAGGCTATCTTCAGACAGTTCTAACACAACTCAAATCAATTCTCCCTGGGAATAAACTGCCCCCTGGACTTTATCTTACAAGACAGAGGTGCTCCTTAAAGGGGAAATACGGCACAAAGAGAACAGCACTGACCTAGGATGCAGGTCCAGCCACAACTGAGTAACTCTCCAGAAAGCCTTGGGCAAGTTTCCTCACCTGTCATGCTATATACTCCAAATCCCTTCCAGCTCTGGCACAACCTGAGTGAGTGAGAAATTCTAGTTTCCTTCTTCCGACGCAATACTGAAAAAACAATTCCAGTATAAAATTCCCTCATCTGCCAGGTGCTAGGGAGGCAGCATTGAAGACGTGTCAATGTCAATGCCCTTAAGGAGTTTAGAGTCTAGCAAGGAAGACAAATAATTAATCCAACGATTATATCAACACAACTGTGATAAATGTTACTAAGGAAAAGTGCTTGGAGTTTGAAAGTGTGTAATGGGGGCTCAGGAAAGGTTTACCAAGGAAAGAACAGCAAAGCCGAGACCTGAAAGCTGAGTACTAAGGATGGAGGCAGGGAGTACTCCAGACAGAGGAAAGACATGTGTCATATGTTCTTTTCAGGAATATTCCAAACCTGAGGAAGAATTAAATCACAAGTAAAATGAAGCAATCCTTTTAGAATCGCACATTTAAAGGAAAAAAAGAGCACTTTTCATCACAAACAGAAAAATTTACAAAATATGAACTCAAAAATCACGGGAATGCCAGGTGCAGTGGCGTGTGCCTGTAATCTCAGCTATGCGGGAGGCTAAGGCAAGAGAATAGCTTGAGCTCAGGAGTTCAAGACCAGCCTGGGCAACACAGCAAGAATTCTTATCAAAAACAAAACAAAACAAAGTAATGGAGGCTAGGCGTGGTGGTTCACGCCTGTAATTCCAGCACTTTGAGAGGCCAAGGTGGGTGGATCACCTGAGGTCAGGAATTTGAGACTAGCCTGGCCAACATGATGAAACCCCGTCTCTACTAAAAACACAAAAAATTGGCCCGGCGTGGTGGCGGGCGCCTGTAATCCCAGCTACTCAGGAGGCTGAGCCAGGAGAATCGCTTGAACCTGGGAGGCGGAGGTTGCAGGGAGCCAAGATCACACTGCTGCACTGCAGCCTGGGCGACAAGAGGGAAACTCTGTCTCAAAAAAAAAAAAAAAAGCCAGCATGGTGGTGGGCACCTGTAATTCCAGCTACTCGAGAGGCTGAGGCAGGAGATTCGCTTGAACCCAGGAGGCAGAGGTTGCAGTGAGCCGAGATCGTGCCACTGCACTCCAGCCTAGACAACAAGAGCGAAACTCCATCTCAAAAAAAAAAAAAAATGTAACGGGAGCAATTTTATGCCAGGACTGATAAACCCTTATCCGATCACTGACATCTGGCTAGAAGTCCCCAGACACTAAACCCTCACCCCTCACACCTCAACAGAGGAGGTATCAGTTCCCTCCGGTCATTTGCAGCTGCCTCCAGGCCTTGAGTGAGGCTGCCGGAACTGGGCCCAGTAAAGTGGGGTAGTCCGAGCATGGAACACTTACTCCCAGACAGGAGGAGCTCGGCCCTGAGGCTGGATCTACCCCTGGGCCAATATTTCTGGTGCCAACTAAGAGTGCCAGGCATTGTACATAGGGATGGATGATAAGACATGATACAGTCACAGCACCAGGGAAGTAGAAGAGGAAAGAAGGGACGGCTTCTTGGCTCCAAGGAGGGGACGGTATCTGAAGATGGGCAAGACTTGTAAATGGAGAGAAGGAGCACCCCAACAGTGGGAATGACAAAAGCAGAGGCAAGTAGGCTGGAAAGCACTGGGTGTGCAGCCAGAGCTGCAGCGGGAGCTCGGGACCAGGGGATATAGATCTGGCAACGGTGCAGAGTAGTCCCAGAAGAGATGACAATGCTGATCTCCAAGGCGGTGTTCGGAGACCTGGTCAAATCCCAAGATCTGCCCAGACTGACCCTATGGCCAAGGGCCCTCAGTTTTCCACTCTGAACTCGTGCAATGTTCCTCAAACATTAGGGTCATTAGGATCACCTGGGACAGGTTGCCAGGCTCCTCCTCCAGAGAGGACCTTCAGAGGTCCCAGGGCCTAGGGACTTTCTCAGGAGAAGTGAAAGCTGAGTAAAGAATGGCCAAGGGCCAATGAGGACACGGTGGGCAGAGGGTACAGCATGCATAAGGCCCACTCTATACACAGCTAAGGTATGAGGTGCATGTAGGGAAAGGAGAAGAGGTGAAGCCAGAGAAGTGGACCAGGCTCACAACACAACAGCCCTACCAATAAGCTGGGACTTAACAAGGAGCCATCACGGACTCCCGAAGCCTGTAGGATCCTGGCAACAGCTCCCCTAGTCACTCACATAACACAACTCCTGCCTCAGCATGCTTCCCCAACCAACATCAGTCTCCACCCTTTAATATTACCTACTACTCCTTAAAATCTGGCCTCGGATCCCCTCTGTACAACTATCAGGTCAAAATCAAAGAAGCAATTTGACCTACGCAATTCACACTATGTCAGGAACCCATCTCAGACAAGGAGAGCCAGGCAGTGAAGAGACATGATAAACAGAGACGGAAGCTGTCACGGAGGCGGCCAGCTGTGCTCTCCCCAGATCGTGTCTGCTCCCCCTGAGCTTTCTCTTCCCCATTCGGAGGAACTCCAGGCTTCTCTAAATGGGTTCATGACCCTTGGAGGAAGGGGAAAAAGGGACACAGAGAGGAGATAAGATGGTTCACAATGAGTTTGACCAGATCCGACTGAAATACCTTAAGAGCAATGAGAAATGTCACTGCAACTTCAACACTTCCAGAAGCCCCACCAAGGCCCTCTCCAGTTGCTCAGGATGACTACTGGTGACCAGTCCCATCCTCGTAAGTGAAAAACTGAGGATCATACACAGAGGTGCAGACTCTGAAGGCAGTGCTGAACCCTGCAACGTTAGCAAAATGGGGGCGCGCGGACTCTCCTGGGGGCTGCACTTAATTGGGGGAGAGGAAAGCAAGGCGGTCATTAAAAACGCAGCTCCACTCCTCAGCACCAGCTGAGGGCGTCTGGCTCCCGGACACGCCCCCGAACGAGACCTCCCACAGGTTGTGAACACTACATTGCAAGTGGGCAGCGCAGGGAAGATCCTACCCGCTAGGTCCACGGATCCCCTCCGGGAGCGCGCAATGACCTCGCCTAGGATGGGGTGGGCCACCCACCGGGAGCCCCCAGCTGCGACCCGCTCACCTTGCACTTGAAGCCAGCGGCGGGCGGCAGGAGCTCCCGCAGCAGGCCCTTGGCCACCTCGCGGCTGGCCTCCTCGCTCACGAAGTGAAGGTTAAGCACCTCATGCGCCTCGAACTTGGCGAGGCGCAGCAGTGAGCGCAGCGCGACGCGGGCCTTGGCCTGCAGCGCGGCATTGTGCTCCGCCTTGGTGAACATCATCAGCAGGTGGTAGTCCACCGGCCCGGCCCCGCCGCCCTCCAAGCTCTTGGCCTTCGCGCCGGGGGCTGGCGCCACGGAGCCCCGCGCCAGCTCCAGCGCGGGCGGCGAGGGCGCGGCGGGAGCCCCGGCGCGGGCCTCCTTCAGCCTCTTGGTGGCGCTGGAGAAGGTCTCCCGGCCTGAGCCGAGGTAGTAGAAGGCGCAGACGGCCAGCGCCGCGGCCAGCAGCAGGGCGCAGTAGTGGGAGCGCACAGCGCCCAGGCGCGCCATGGCCCGAGCGCACGGGAGCCCGCCTCGGAGGAGGCTCATGCGCTATGAGACCCCGGCTCCAGCGGTGCCAGCAACGCGGGAGAGCCCTCGGGGACCCGGACGCCGGCGGCCGGCGGCGGCCATGGCGGGGGCGGGACCGCGCCGCCTGGAGCCAATCGCGGGCTCCGATGCGCGGAGGGGCGGGGCCGGGCGTGCCGAAACCACTGGGTCCTAGGTTCCCAGGGTGTTAGAGGCGGGGCTAGGGGCGCCCGGCGTTGGGAGGGGCGGACTGAGGACCCCAGCGTGCTGAGGGCGGGCCCCAGAAGATATCCAAGCTGAGTCTTGAAAGGAATGGAGGCGCCCGAATAGAGAAACTTAGGTTAGCCAAAAGCGAAGCTGGAGGCACCAAGAGGGAAAACTTTAATCTCTGCACCTTTTTTTCCCCTCAATTTCTTGGAGGCTTTAAGCCGTCTCGGCCTCTCCCTGCACACGAGCTGGAACTAGGCAATTTAAACCGGCAGCTCCTCTCTTTTCCCGCTGCCCTGGGAGGAAATGGCCCGGGCCGCACGTCGCGCCGGAGGCCGAGCGGAGGGAGGCTGGAGGATGTGGCCAGCAGGGGGCCCCCGCCGCCCGCACGAACCTGCGAGGCTGCTCCAGGAGCCCCAGCGCCGCAAAGCCCTGGAGGGCGACATTCATCCACTTTTGTTTTATAAACAGACTTTTAACACTTTATCAACAGCCTTCTTGGGAGTACCAGGGAGTTTTGCACACGGAGGTCACCTGCCCAAAGTCACACAGCTAGCCAGTAGCAATTTTGACCCTAGACAGTTGCACACTGCTAACTAGATAAAAACGTATTAACTTCAGTCTTTTAAGAATTGAGACTATACCAGTAGTTTTTAAGTAAACACGTGCAAGTGCTGTGCATGCTTGAGAGGAGGTGAAAATAATGGACAAACGCACATATAAATTGGTCTCTCAGAGTTTATTGGGCTATGCCATCATTTCTCAAAGTGTGGGTAGAGCCCACCTTTCCCAGATTTTCGGTCCATCCCATTTTTAACTCTTGTCCTTTTCTACTGGGGCAGCACTTTTCTGAAAACATTGGACCTCTGAAACAGGCCTGCAACAAGTTCACACATACTACTCACCTTGGGGAAAAAAACCAAATAGCAGAATTACCATACTCGAGCAGTTCATTTGATCCTTACAACTCTATGAGGTAGAAGTATTTTACAATGGAGAAAATTGAGATTTAGAGAATTACCCAAATCTAGTAGGCTAGTAAATAAAGGAGCTGGAATCCTAACCCAAGTCTTACTGTTTCCAAGTCCAAGCGTCTAGCAAGATTAG
The DNA here is from genome assembly GCF_028878055.3 of Symphalangus syndactylus. Lineage (NCBI taxonomy): Eukaryota > Metazoa > Chordata > Mammalia > Primates > Hylobatidae > Symphalangus > Symphalangus syndactylus. The sequence continues at coordinate 97,002,961 of NC_072439.2, forward strand.
CTCCAAAAATAGTCACTCAAGCTCTGAGTTGTGTGTATTTTACCACAACTGTTAGCATATGGTTAACAGCTGGTTAAAAGAGCAAGTCCTGGGGTGGATGATCCAGGCTGGAATTCAAGCTCTTACACTACAGGTTGCTGGACTTTACACACGTTACTTAATCACGCCGAACTACAATTACACCATATAGAAAATGGGGCTAATACTAGTATCTATGCCTCATTGGCTTAGCAGAGACAATATTTAAAAAGCAGTTAGGCCGGGCGCGGTGGCTTACGCCTGTAATCCCAGCACTTTGGGAGGCCGAGGCGGGTGGATCACAAGGTCAGAAGATCAAGACCATCCTGGCTAACACGGTGAAACCCCGTCTCTACTAAAAATAAAAAATTAGCCGGGCGCGGTGGCTCACGCCTGTAATCCCAACATTTTGGGAGGCCGAGGTGGGCAGAACACCTGAGGTCAGGAGTTCGAGACCAGCCTGCCCAACATGGCGAAACCCCGTCTCTACTAAAAATACAAAAAATTAGCCAGACATGGTGACGAGCGCCTGTAATCCCAGCTACTCAGGAGGCTCAGGCAGAAGAATCGCTTGAACCTGGGAGGTGGAGGTTGCAGTGAGCCGAGATCACACCACTGCACTCCAGCCTGGGCAACAAGAGCAAAACTCTGTCTCAAAAAAAAAAAAAAAGTTAGCTGGTGTGGTGGCAGACACCTGTAATTCCAGCTACTCGAGAGGCTGAGGCAAGAGAATCGCTTGAACCCGGGAGGCAGAGGATGCAGTGAGCCGAGATTGTGCCTCTGTACTCCAGCTGGGGGAAAAAGAGTGAGACCCTGTGTCAAAAAACAAACAAAAATAAAGCAAAGCTAGGTTCATGATGGCAAAAAATCGGAATCAAATGGTCATCAATGAAGTGGTTAAAGCTAAAATAATGCAGTCATTAAAAGTGATGTTTTCAACAAACTGCAGGTAGAAATTTTAAAAACTAACAAATGGGTGAGGTGGCTCATATCTGTACTCCAAGCTATGTGGGAGACTGAGGTGGGAGGATCACTTGAGCTCAGGGGTTCAAGGCTGCAGTGAGCTACGATCGCCACACGACTCCAGCATGGGCAACAGTGCGAGACCCCATTTCCAAAAAAAGAAAATAGTAATGGTAATAAACGGGAAAAAAACCCTATAGAGACTAAGAAACATATTCACCAACTGCCATGTATGGAACTTACGTGAATTCTGATTTGTACGATCTATTTTAAAAATCATATTTGAGACCACCAATTTGAATACTGATTATGTAGTTTTACAGTTTTAAGAAGTGTTAACGATTTTTTAAACAGTCCTTAACTTTTAGATGTACATACGGAATGATTTGCTGGTGAAAGGTCTAGGATCTGGTTCCAAAAAAAGTCCAGGAAAGGGGAAAAATGGGCAGGAGAATAAATATAAGCCATGAGCTTACAGCTATTGAAGTTATTTTCTCTACCTCTACATGCTTGAAATTGTCCATAAATTTTAAGTTCTCCCCATCTATTAAGTGAAAGAAGTGGGTAACAGTATGATCCCATTATATAAATGTATGAATACACACACCCAAAGGTCTAGAAGGGTATACACCAAAAAATTAACAGTATCTCCCTCAGTGCTATCCAGTAGAACTTCCTGTGACAACGTATATATTCTACAATCTCCCCTGTTCAAAACAATAGTCACTAGCCACATGGGGCTAAAAGTTCTTAAAATGTAGCAGTACGACTGAGGAAATGAACTCTGTCTAATTCCAATTAAGTAGCCACATGTAGCTAGTGAGTTCCATTTTGGACAGCACAAGTAAAATAATGGAATTGTGGGTGATTCTCTTGCTTCTTCTTAACATTTCTCCACAAGCAAAAAGCTTTGTTTTTGCAATAATTGAAAAATTAAACTGTTTTCACTAAAAATATTTACACACTATTGATGTGGGTTCTCCACAGAACTATTCTGAAAATGAAATGAAGCTGAACAAAGCAAGTTATATTGAAAAGTTTATGTGTCTGCTTTCAATTAGCTTTTTTTTTAACAAATGCAGGTGATTCACTTCGTTTGGTTTTTTCAACCTTCCATTCCTTCAGTCCCAATTCACAGACAAACGTGTGTGTGTCTGTTTACTAAAAGGATAAAATGTGAATGTGTTGCATAGATTAGGAACATTAATGTCAATCATAATGGAAAAAACTTAAGCAAGCTCCTCCCCCCACCCCCCAAAAAAAGCCTTTTATCTTTTTGCCAATGAATTAGGGGTCATAACAGCTCCGTGAACAAAGAGAATTATATACTTAAAAGATCCAAATGGATTTCTTGATTGAAGTAATCAGCAAATAGGATGAATGTGGATTTGAAAGGGTTGGAAAGAAACACCTTAAAAATAACTGCTGTTGACAGATATGTTCACAGTGTATTTCACAAGAAAATGTAAATCACCATGAAAGAACTAAGCCAGAGGTGAGATTTTTATTGACTTACTGTAATTTTTTGGCATACAAAGTACTTAATCAAGTATATTTACAATTCTTACATAATGTACATTTTAGAATAAAGATAATGTACTTTGCTCCATTTACAATGACAAACTATTGTAAAACTACATTCATGAATTAGATACAAATCCTCTACATACTAATAAAAAGTAAATGGACTGTTGGTTATACATTCTTTAAAATATACCTTTTCACAGGTAGCAAGAAATAGTACATGTAATAAGTCTTTATGACTGGAATGATCCAGAAATATCACAAAGCACGAGTAAACACATATAAAAAAGTAGCTCATCATTTCCAAAAGTTAACCTTTAGCCTTTGTGTAAAATAAATGGTGTCAACAATCTATAATGTAGCAAGCTTTCCCTGTTTAATATCCAAAAAATGGAGGGTGGGGAGGTTGAAGAAAAATAAGAAAAGTTAGCAAATAAGATAGTGAAAAGACCAATGCAGAGAAAAGTTTATGTAATCAAATCTTGCTTTGTCTCCACATTATCACATTTTAAGTGGATAAATTTATGTAAACAGAAAAAGATGTCCACAAAACCGTATCTGTAGATGTCATTTGGAAGCATCAAGAAATTGATAAGTATGTGGTGAATTAAAATTACTTCTATAATGTTTTGCTTTCATTAATGTTTGTTATTGCAAAAATGTAAAATTTCCTACAATTTTGTCTTCAAATCCCAAACTAGCCCTTCAAACTTTTATCCAGGTTCTCCAGCATATTTGGAGTCTTTGTTATCAAAGCACAAGGAAAGCTGGCATTCATTATCAGACTTCGCTGCTTTACAATGATTTCAAATCATTTCATGATACAAATAAAGTGCCTCTGACTAGTGGTCAGTCAGACCTGGGTAATGGTGCCAACTCTGCCACCAGCTAGCAAATCAAGTGACCCTGCTCTGTAAAACAAAAGGAGCACCCGAGGATCAAAAAAGCAGGCAACTCTGGAGCTCTTAGATTAAGATCTCAGAAATCCTACCGTGAGAATCCAGTGAGATAAAGCAATGCCAAGTACACTGAAAGTGGCAAAACAGTATACAAAGGGATGTTTCTATATTTTCACCTTGTTTCATTACACTCATTTTAATCTGAGGAGCCCTGAATCCAAAACAGGTAGTGACGACTAGTCCAGTGCTCCTTCCGCTGCATCATGCGGTTCTAAAGTCATTCTGGACATACAATCTACAAAGATACATCATTTTTCCAGCTCATGTCCATGGTCCAAAGTGATATTATACACAAGTGTTATCTGACAATATAAGAATGATCTGGGAATGTCTGATTGTTCAAAACGGTAGTAAATTTAGTCTTAAACACAATTTCATTTACTGCGACCATACTTAACATGCATAAAATATTTTTAAAATACAAACTTAAATTGGCCAGATTCTGAATGTGTATTTTTTTCTTTTTCAAAATGCACTCATGAAGAACCAAAGTTCATACTCCAAATTAAATCTGTGTGTCTGGAAAAGTAGCCAAAGTTCATTAAAATATACAGTGAAAACCAGTACAAATTAGGCAAACACCATAATCTAATGAATATCAGGAAATTTCTGAGTTTCTAAGGATTGTATTAAAGGTAACTTTTTAAAATCTTAGAAATCTTAAGCACATAAATGTTATAATGAAGCATTGCAAATAACTGCTCAATTAATTTTATTCTAGCTCTAACATGAAATTGCATTTTATTAACTCTTCATAGTGCTATTCTTATTTTGATATTAATCTAACTTTTAAGTTAGTAAGCTAACGATAATGAGCTAACAGATTAATAATAAGGAATAAGAAACTAATAATAGCAGGTAAGTTACGGAAAGAAAATAAAAGGCCAATCACATTGACTAATGAAGCCCAAAAGCATGATTAACATTGTTTAAACTACGATTTCTTATAATGCACTGAATAATTCACAGCATAACATAATTTAGATTTGTTACATACCATATAAAAGCTAGTAGTTGACACGGCTAAATTCACCTAAGAGACAACCTACCTTGTAACTATTAATTTAATTTAAAGCCTTGCTGTTTACTCCATCATTTCTGCCAAATGAGACCCACATTGGGTCTCAGCATATTCAAGAGATCAAGCCACAGAAATGTGTCTTTGTACTGCTAACCTCCCTGCAATATTAAAGATTTTGCTTTCTCTGAAGATATTCTGAACCATGATCATCTTTAAGGCACTTCAAATACATTTCTGACCACTACATTTAAGTTGATACTAATTACTGCCACATTAACAATTCATCACTTAAGCCACAGGAGGCAAGAGTCTCATAAGGAATTGCCTTCACAGCCACAGAGATTCCAGAGGTGATCTGAATGCAGCACACACCAATGGCCAGATCCAAAAGGAAAACTACCTAGACTTCCTCAGATAAAGGTCAGGATCTTTAGGAATTAAAACAGGAAGGGATACTATAAAGGAAAAGTGAGGTTTTCTCTTTTTCTTTAACATACTTCTTTTCTTTGAGCTTCTTGGTCAAATAATTTCAAGGTACACGCTAATAAAAACTACAAATCAGATTTTTGCCTTTAGTGAAGGTGCCTAAAAAGCCAGATGATCTATGACTTTGAGGTGAAACAGTAAAGATAAAGATTTAATGTTCCTGTTACTGTTATAATTAAATACAATGCTGTGGAAGTTAGCATTTCCTCAGAAATAATTCACAAATATATTTTTATCTTTATCTAACATATAGTGACTATTACTCAATAAGCATTACATGCATGCAATTTGGCCAAATTATGGAATCTTTTCTGTAATGTGAACTTATTTCAATATAATTCCTGCTTGGCTAGATTCTGATTTGATGTTTAATCAACTTATAAAACTAGTGACTGGGAAATGTTAGAAAATTTATCTACAATTGGATCATAAAATTTTTATATATTTTAAAACCTCTTATTTAGAAAGAGTATCAATAATATCATTTGCATATAATTTCTAAAAGAAGAATAAACTTAATTGCTGACAACAATAGAAAGGAATCAAAAGGCAAATTAGGCTGGGTGCGGTGTCTCACGCCTGTAATCCCAGCACTCTGGGAGGCTAAAGCAGGCTTGACCACCTGAGGCCAGAAGTTCGAGACCAACCTGGCCAAAATGGTGAAACCTGTCTTTACTAAAAATACAAAAATTAGCTGGACATGGAGGCGGGTGCCTGTAGTCCCAGCTACTCGGGAGGCTGAGGCAGGAGAATTGCTTGAACGCAGGAGGAGGAGGCTGCAGTGAGCTGAGATCGTGCCACTGCACTCCAGCCTGGGTGACAGAGCAAGACGCCATCTCAAAAAAAAAAAAGCAAATTAATTATTTTATACTTGTAAGACATTTCAAAGATGGAATCAGACTAATTTGTAGCATATAAATGGTAATATGTTTATCCATAATATTTTGGAATTCAGGGGTCTGTGAATCATGTAACCGAATACTAAAGCTATATACACGATATAATTTAAAAGAATGTACACTGTGTACAAGTACACAAAATAGATGTAGAAAAAATAAACAGCAATTTATTGCTATATATTTTAGTATTAACTACGAATAAGTGGGGTTCTTTTTCTCCTTTGTACAGAGATTTTTCTTTCACTAGGAGCAACAGCAAAACTGTATCTTTAAAAGGACAAATTTCAAATACAAAAATGGCCTACATTATTTTATAAATTGATTTTTCCTTTGAAGTTTTGATGAAAGCATAATTTTGCGACATTCAAGTAACCTTTAAGACACAGTTTTATTCCATCGATACATCTGTCAAGGTTTTGGGGAATCAACCCAACAATGAAGAACTACACATTTTGAACTGGGGTTTTTTTTGTGTGTGATTAAAAAAAAAAAAAGAGCTTCTTTTTGCTGCATAAAATAAATCTAAAGGACTGAATTATGGTCTACCTGTACAGCCATTATACATACATACATTAAAGTACTGGACAATAACCTGTCATCTAAGAAGTATAACCGCATTTATGAACAAATGGGGAAAACACATTCTCTAGTTCTAATAAACCATATATTATGTGTATGAAAGCTAGGTTACCAACAACACATAAACACACACACCTATTTCTGAACCACCAAAAATCATCAGGGAAGCTAAAGAAAAAACATACTCTTGAGGCAGGCAGGACAGTTGGCTCCCACTTGATGAAGACGTGCTTGACTGAATGATCCTGGGCAAGATGCGTGGAGGAAAAAAATCAATGCTACCACCCATTGGCAAAAGAATCATTTTTGTCTAACCTCCTATCATCTTGTAACCTAGACATGGCCTAAATCTAGACTGAACTTTTATCTACAGAAATAGCCCTTTAAATAGGCTTTTTTAATAAAAGAGGTCCTAAACTAGGTTCCTCTCCAACTACTACATAACTATGTTTTAATTTATAAATATATGAATGGGTACCTTTTTTCCAAGCCATTCAATATCTACCAAAATTAAGTAGAATTAAAGCAGTAAAAAATTGTGAATTTTTAGCTGTATATATTAGGGGGTCACCAGATTTCATATTTTCCCATTTTTAAAAAGAAATTCAGAATTTCTGTGAATCTTGCTGGAAACGATTTAGTTTCTCTGGATTATTGGATGCCATTTGGGAAAAATCACGAAATATGTCCTGGTAAGTTTCATCACCTGCATGAAATAAAATAAAGACACTTTAAACATTTACACAAGTATTAATAAAACAACATTCATATTTATTACTAGTACTATTTTATAATTCATTACATTAAAATTTTGTTCAGATAAGCATTTTTGGAAGAAAAGGGGCAACTAAAAATAAATGCTGAAAAATTATGTAATGAAAGAAAAAAAAAAACTATACCTGAAAAAAGCACCTCAGATGCAGCCACAGAAGAAAGCTCAGAGTTAGAAAAGAGCAAAGATGCAAGTGTTTTAAAGCAATGTAAAGAAACACATTTATTAACACATGAGGGGGAGAAAGAGTCATTCTAAATGAGGTGTAGTAAATGAGACCTTCTTTAAATAAATATTTCCCTTGATAAAGGCCAAAAGAAATGACTAAAACCCAATACTAATGTTTTGGATGGATGCAAGTTATTAACAAGACAAACTGATAATCAGGACAAACTTATAATCAGATAGGGAAAAATAATACTATCTTTTAATTAAAAGCAATTTTAAAAAGTAATTTTTTACTCAAACTTTAATGCGTAATTAAAACTAATGCACCTAATCCACTGCTTACTAAACTCATAAAATAAAAATCTAGCTGGGTGCAGTGCCTCATGCCTATAACCCCAACACTTTGGGAAGCTGGGTGGGGGGGTGGGGGGAGAATTGGTTGAGGCCAGGAGTTCAAGACCACTCTGGGCAACATAGCGAGACTACGTCTCTACAAAAATTAACAACAAAATCCTAGAAAATGGCTTTAAGGCCAGGCGTGGTAGCTCATGCCTGTAATCCCAGCACTTTGGGAGGCCGAGGCAGGCAGATTACCTGAGGTCAGGAGTTTGAGACCGCCCCGCCAAAATGATGAAACCCCGTCTCTACTAAAATTACAAAAAGTAGCCAGGCGTGGTGGTGAGTGCCTGTAATCCCAGCTACTCGGGAGGCTGAGGCAGAAGAATCGCTTGAACCCAGGAGGTGGAGGTTGCAGTGAGCTGAGATGGCGCCACTGCACTCCAGCCTGGGCAACAGAGCGAGACTCTGTTTCAATAAAAAATAAAAAATAAAAATAAAAAAAGAAAATGGCTTTAAAATCAGTTTTGCATTTAAAAGTTGGGTTTTTGTTTTACTGCAGGTCATATGAGCAAGAATGCTATGACAAAATGCAAATAAATACCAAGGACATCTGTTAAATTAGAAAAATAAACATGTATATGTACAAACATGTTTACCGAGAAATAGATTATAGATACTGATGTTAATTCTGACCGAATACCATTTTGTCATGAGAAACTAAATATACACACACATACAGATCAATCCCTCAGACAAAGGAATCTTATTTTCAAGATAAATCATTGATCATGAATGCTTCTTGCTAAACATTAGCCTTATACACAAATGCTTGGCATAATTCTGTTCTCAAGATTTCAACCATAAAATACTGTTTTTGATTATTATTGTAACATTTTATAATTATCTCCTATAAGATACCTTGCATCCATCTTATAACACACTCATTGCTACAGATGTTGTTAATAGTGCAGTAAGTTTTGTCAGTTTTTAAAAAAGTGAGATTTTTGAGGCAAGAGATGTCATACCAAAAGCTAGAGAATTAGAAAAAAGTTGAGGACAGGAATAAAGATCTAGTAAAAAGGTCTAACAGCATAAGCCAAGATTTTGAATTAAAAAATGTTACTACTTTTGGCCCGGCCCGGTGGCTCACACCTGTAATCCCAGCACTTTGAGAGGCTGAGGCGGGTGGATCACCAGGTCAGGAGATCGAGACCATCCTGGCTAACACAGTGAAACCCCTTCTCTATTAAAAATACAAAAAATTAGCCAGGTGTGGTGGTGGACGCCTGTAGTCCCAGCTACTTGGGAGGCCGAGGCAGGAGAATGGCGTGAACCCGGGACGCGGAGCTTGCAGTGAGCCGAGATCGTGCCACCGCACTCCAGCCTGGGCGACAGAGCAAGACTCTATCTCAAAAAAAAAAAAGAAAAAGAAAAAGAAATCTAATACATTTTAGTCACTTTTTGCATTTAGTCTAGGTAAAAAGCAACTTATTAACATCTCTATATAGTTTTCATTTAGCCCTAGGAATTTATTCCTGACCTGAATCAATCGATTAAACCTAATCTGTCTACTTTAAAAAAACAGTAAGAAGAGATTAACAGGTGGCTGAGAGTAACATCTAACTCATATTGACATGACTAAAATAAAAGGATGATACGTTGGAACAGCTGGTAAGACAATCCAATTATACCCATGGTTTCGTAAAAGTTTACTTCCAGATCAAAAGACAAACATTGCTACTCTCATTTTAACCATTCTAAAAGATAGAAAATAAATAAAGAGAGCAACACTAAATAGCAACAAACCATATAAAATATTTTTTCTAATTTTTAGAGGTTGAATTAAAATATGTAAAATATTTATTGTAAACATTATAAATATTTTTAAAAGACTATTTAAACTGGATAGTCTGGAATTTTCCTTTCCAAGAAAGTGTAAAGTGCAGATTATAATACAAAAATACCACAAAGATTTTACCATTCAACACTAGAAGTAACTTAAAAGGCACACATTATACATTCAAGAAGAAACAGGAAGAAGGGTCTAGCAGACGTTAATACCAAATAGTCTACAGGTAGCACCAGATGAGCACTGTTAAGTGTTACAACAGTACAATGGCAATATATGGCTTCTACTATTAGCAGTGCATATTTTGTATAACAAGCTATGGAACTTTTTAAGTGGTTTCTCCGTTTTTGTTTTTAAATCATCTAGTACCTATTACACAAGTATATTTTAGTAGAACCATTGTACCATGCAAAACAAATTATAAGACTCAATTAAATGCTTCCTTGAATGAAAGTGTTGGTGCTATAATAATCATTGGTTTCACTGACTGAATACATTTAAAAAGCATTAATATAATACAAAAGGAAGTTGCCACCTACACATACACACACAAAACTTTTTGTTAACATTTAGTTTCTAACAAAACATTAATTAATGCACTGTTAATGTACCTTTCTTAGATCTCAAAATGTGTTGTCAAAAGCAAATGTTCCAAGAACAATAGTGACCAAGATATTTAATACAGCTAACACAAATTGAACTTCAATATGATTTTTTAATATTTAAATATAATTTTGATTACTTAGAATTTTTCCCAAGGCAAATATAATTTGTCTACATTGGAACACATAAATAACAACCCAGAATATGCTGCCATGGAATGTTCCCCGAAATACATTTAACAGTTTATTATAAATGGTAAACAACTCATTACTCAACATTTATAATACTAAGCATATTCTTTAAACTTAACCACATTCTATTCCCTTCAGACAGTTAACTTTTCTATGTGCCTGGACAGCTCTGAGTTTTTAAAATGCAGACTGCTGTGTTTCCACTGACAGTTTAAATTCATTTTTAATTTTTGGTATTCAGAATATCTACCACAACAGCAGTTATGATGATTCAAGAGTGTGCTAATTTTGCTCTTGAAATGTACTCCCCTCATAGGGATGGCAGCATGTGACACCCACCCCCAGGTCATCATATATGCATGACCTTACCCCTTCTGGGTTGGTAACAGCTTACTTTCATAATTACTTAGATCAGCGATTCCCAACTTGTGCTTGCTACATACTCACATAACCAGTAGTGGGTCCCTAAAGCAGTGATGATTCTCAACTGGCTGAGAGCCTGCCAACGATCAAGAAGAGTCACAGAGCCAGAGACTGTGGGAACCACCAAACCGGTTTCCAATAACTGACAGAAAAGTGTGCTGTTTCCCTCACCCACCCAGGTCTCCTAAGGGCTACAGGGACTGCCAAAGAGAGACACACCTTCTTCTGAAAAAAATGTGTGCTCTCACATCACCCCACGCAAGAAACAGGGAGTCTCAGGTCCCTAGGGTTGTACAGATAGAAAGTTCACAAGTGGGGTTTCCTAGAAATAAATCAGTGATTGCCAAAGATTACATCTGAATCTTTTAAAGGATAAGAGCTCTTCATTATCAAAAGATTAAAAATACCTGCATTTAAGTTACCCAGAGTTCTGAGGTTTTCATTCTATTGCTAAGAAAACCAAAAAAGGATCCCAATAAAACAAGCAACCAAAGCATTTGATAGAAAAATGTACAGTGATAAGCAGAGGAAAGACAAACAGCCGCTGCCTTAGCCGAACATACCTGTCTCATAAATGAAAAGAACAGTAACCGAAGAGCAATTGCTATGCCATTTCACCATGTCCCCTGTCTAAGCATAAAATCATCCTGCTTTAAATATTAGGCCCTCTGAATGAGTTAAAAATCTAACCCTTCTCAAGATGATCCTCAAATAAATCAGAAAAATCTCAATTTTATTCTGATATACTATTTCCAGAATTCTGATCTATTTTTTAACCTCTAAACTAAAATGTGAGAATGGTAAGAGAGCTTTTTTAAAATGAGGCTTTTTTTCAAGTTTTCATTAAAATAAATTGGAAAATTCTTTTCTATACATTTTAAGTTTATGTATATATAAACTCAAAAATGACAGTGAAAGACATCTGAATGCTCCTAAATGATGGCGGCAGAAATTTGGGTGGAACTGGAAGTGGCAAGAACTTAGAGGCTCTCTCCTTTCAAGCTTCCCACTCCAGAGAAGGGCCGACCACTGACCACCTGGCTAATCAGCTGGGTGAACATCAGCAGACACCGTAAGGAAAGAGCAGCTAACCAAACATTGAAGTTAAAAATTTCACGGGGAAGGCCGGGCGCGGTGGCTCAAGCCTGTAATCCCAGCACTTTGGGAGGCCGAGGCGGGCGGATCACGAGGTCAGGAGATCGAGACCATCCTGGCTAATACGATGAAACCCCGTCTCTACTAAAAATACAAAAAAATTAGCCGGGCGTGGTGGTGGGCACCTGTAGTCCCAGCTACTCGGGAGGCTGAGGCAGGAGAATGGCGTGAACCTGGGAGGCGGAGCTTGCAGTGAGCCGAGATCGCGCCACTGCACTCTAGCCTGGGGGACAGAGAAAGACTCCGTCTCAAAAAAAAATAAATAATAAAAAATAAATAAAAAAAATAAAAAATAAAAATTTCACGGGGAAAATAATTGTTTAACTTAAAATCTTGAGGTTCACTCTTCTCTCACAAATATCAGGTCATATTCTTTAAACAATTTTTATTTTAAAGTGCTTAAACATAAAGGCCTCAAAAATGGCCTAGTAATACTATCAGTTAATAATATCTGTTATAAAATTATAACCTATTTAAAATCTAACATTCAAGTTTAAAACAAATGGGTGAAATCCAGAATTAATGCTAGAGCTTCACCCTTAATCAGCACTCTTACATCTTGGAACATCATGAGCCGCCTAGTATTGTATGATCCATAGGATTAAAGTGGGACACCCTAGATTAGAAATATCTAGCTGAAGTGCCTCTATTCTTAACGTTCTTACTTGTTCCATATTAAATTAGGCCAAAAATAAGCAGTAGTAAATACGGTCCTCTGAGGAAAGAATGGCCTCACATTAACTATATATTAATCTCGTTAAAATAAATGGCTGAAGTACAGAAATTTCAAAATGTATTTAAACAGGAAGAAGAGATGATATTACTAGGTCATTTTAAAAATAATGTATCAATATTCATTTTTAAAAAACCAAACCTACTCATTGCAAACTGAATATTCTCAAGTATTTTAGTCACGAATTCATGAAATTTTTTACTAATGTGTATATAAATTTAAAACAGACAGATGAGTAATTTATATACTCAAATTCATGAAACAAGAGAACCAATAATTACTCTCTTCTTTGTGAAGAACGTCTAATCAACGTGTTCTTCAAAGAGAAGAATCTGATATTTCTTCCTTGACATCTTGATTCAAAGGTGAAAATTACTCAGAATGAAACTTGAGGTGATCATGAATTGAAATTTCTCAAGTAGAATAAATCTACTTTGCCATCAGCTGCAAAAAGTATTGTTCTAAATACTTCCGCTTATCTAAGAGATAATGTACAACTGCCTGGAGGCAAAGCTTTAGCTTTAGATAAAATGAGACCTTTGCCCTCAGCCTTTCAAACTAGCTCCACTCACATCATGGACTTCTCCACCTGGTGAATTTTCATTTTAAATCTTCAACTTGTTTTTAGATTATAGTACAAAACTCATCAGTAAACTTTTTCTTGGTATTTTCCATACTGGCTTTTTATATGCCAGACACATGGTGATTTTTTTTTTCCCTGAACGTAATTTATAGAAATTCCCTGAATAACAAAAAGAAAACAATTTTGTTATATTCACTTGACAGCTAAAAAGAATTCCAAAAAGAAAACAATTATTTTGCTGCTGTAAGTATATAAAGAATATTTTTACCATTCCATTCACTTCACTGGAATGTATATGGAAGACATCTGTACAGCAAATAAAGAAGTCAGCAGCCAGAGTGAAATAGAGCAAGTCAATGTGTACTGTCATAGGAAGAGTTACGAATTTTTAAAGGCCCGGGATTAGCCACCCAAGGATTCAGTTAAGTACAGTACAAAGCTAACAACTCACAATTTACAAGTAGGTTATGAAAACTCTATAGTATCACATTAGTTTGCTAAAGAACTATGAATCTTCCAGTTGTAAACTGATAAATTCCTGAATGCATTTCTTATACTGCATTTCAGTATGGTTATTAGTAGAATATTGACCTGGCTGTCCATAAAGTCCTTCTGATTCCCGCATCTCTTCATTCATTCTTGCTAAACGTAACCTAAAAATAAATAAAAGTGTTTTAGATGACATTATACAATATAAATGTCATAAATAAAGTCTATAAACAGGTAATACATGTACTAACGTAATTGTGTTTTATTTGCCATTAAAATAATCTGGCTTTTAGTTTATCAAACCCAGCAATCTGAGGTACAAAGATAACTATCTTACTTTCATACAATTCTCATGAGAAAGGACAATAAAAATCTTCCAACGACTGCATTTTAGCTGTACTGCAGCAGCATCCCTGCAATACCTCTAGTGGCTTGCTTCCTCCAGATGCCTGACAATTCCTGGCTCTTACAGCAACCTGTCAAATTTTAACTGCCAACTGTTGAAATTATTGCTTCTATAGTGCAGAAGTGAGAACCTGTCAAAAGTTCACTCTGGCTCACCCTGAAGTGAGGTAGTTCCAGACATATAAACAGCATGTGTCGCCTCTAAATACTGAGAATATATTTTGATATACAAACATTATAATAAATGACTATAGGTTACCAAGAATTTCCCAATATTAACCATATTGCTTATACATTCTTTTTAGGTTATTCATCTTGGCAGCAGATGACATGTAGCACTAGATTAAGAAGCTAAGTATTTCCTTTAAGCAACATTTTAAAATAGGCAAATATTGTGTTTGGTACCCCTCTCCTACTCTGTACCTCTCGTCTGTCCTTCTGGGCCACCAAATTTCCACTGCCTTCTCAGACCTCCATCACCCTCTTCTGAAATGTTCTCTCTGGCAACTGCATGTGTGACATGAACTTTTCCTATCTTCAAAGTTCCACAATTCCCTTTATCTTCTCTCTCAACCACTGTGTGTTCCACAAATCTTCCTTTGGCATTTGGGTTTTCACAGAGGATGCTTACTTACAAAAATTCTTAAGTGAAACTGAAGCACTCACACAAAGTAAAACAAGAAAATCTAGACTATTTGAGAACAGATTATTTTTAAGGGAAGGGTCCACTGCTATATAGATATTGCCTGGGAAGCTGCCTGCAGAGCTTGTCTCTCTATATCATTCCTATCTTTTCTTTAATAACTTATATTTCTTCTACTGTAAATCTGTAATGATTTAAGAGTTCTACATTTTCCTGCAATAGCCTCCATAATAACAGTAACCCCTCCTGTGGAGAAAGGATCTGAGAAACTATGTTTTGCTGTTTTGTTATTTTATTTGGCAGAGGGGTGACATATGAGAAGTCAAGAATTCTCCATAGGAGCTCAGGACTGTGGATGGATCTATTTCTTCTCCAGTGATGGGGGATAAGCAGTTATGGGCTTCATTTAGCCCAGGATAAAAAGAATAAGTGACAATACAAAATATGCTTGAGATTTCCTACATAATAAGGTATAGGTGACGATTAATTTTCTGAATTCCATGTGTAATAAACTACTTTGATCTGAGATGTAAATCAAATTAAGACCTCAAAATTATTTAAAGGATCACATTAAATTTTATTTAAACATTCAGAAGCATGCATTTTAATCTTAAAATTAATCAAGTATTCACATAATTTTTTTTTTTTTTTTTTTTTTGAGACAGGGTCTCATTCGTCCTCCCAAGTAGCTACGACTACAAGTATGTGCCACCACACCCGGCTAATTTTTAATTTTTTGTAAAGACAGGGTCTCGCTATGTTGCCCAGGCTTTTCTCCAGCTTCTGGGCTCAAGCAACCCTCCCACCTCGATCTCCTGAGTAGCTTGGATTATGGGTGGGAGCACCTAGCTTTATGTGAATAATTATTTTTAAAAACAAGCACAAATTCCTACCACTGCCCAAAGGTAATGGAACTTCACAAATTACTAATATCAATGCAACTATCCTGCCTACAGAATTAGAGAATCCTCTAATTCTCGAGGTAGTAGAATAATTATCTGTTACTCTAACAATCCCAGCCTCTGCCCTAGTACTATACAAAGAGATAAAGAAACCATTTTAGCCGGGTGCAGTGACTCATGCCTGTAATCCTAGCACTTTGGGAGGCCGAGGCAGGTGGATCACCTGAGGTCAGGAGTTTAAGACCAGCCTGACCAACATGGAGAAACCCCATCTACTAAAAATACAAAATTAGCCAGGCATGGTGGCGCATGCCTGTAATCCCAGCTACTCAGGAGGCTGAGGAGGGAGAATCGCTTGAACCCAGGAGGCAGAGGTTGCTGAGCTGACATCGTGCCATTGCACTCCAGCCTGGGCAACAAGAGCAAAACTGTCTCAAAAAAAAAAAAAAAAAAAAAAAAAAAAAAAGAAACCATTTTAAAGAAGTCACTGGTTTTCTGTTTCTGTATCAGGCAGTATAGCATAAATGGCTAAGAACATGGGTTTTAGGGACACAATTCTTGGTTTCAAATCCCAACTCCACCACTTACTAACATCTCAAATTATCTATGGCTTGACTTCTTTTTCTATAAAATGAAGACAATATTAACAATATCTTCCTCATAGAGTTGTTGTGAGAACCAAATAAGTTCATGCATTTAAAGTGTTTTAATACATTTAATGTGCTTAGAGAAGTATATAGCACAAAGTAAATACCAACCAACTTCGAAGTTCACACAATGCACAATGCTATGTTAACACTTTGTGCAAGTACAGTTGGCTGTCCTTCTCTGTGGGTTCAACCAATCACCAGTGGAAAATATTCAGGGGAAAAAAGGCAATAAAAAAATAACCATACAACAATTTTAAAATACAAATAATCAACCAGGCACGGTGGCTCACACCTGTAATCCCAGCACTTTGGGAGGCCGAGGCGGGTGGATCACCTGAGGTCAGGAGTTCAAGACCAGCCTGGCCAACATGGTGAAACCCCATCTCTACTAAAAATACAAAAATTAGCAGGTTGTGGTGGACCACACCTGTAATCCCAGCTACTAGGGAGGCTGAGGCAGGAGAATCGCTTGAATCTGGGAGTTGGAGGTTGCAGGGAGCCAGTGCACTCCAGTCTGGGCAACAAAGTGAGAGTTAGTCTCAAAAATAAATAAATGAATAAATACAAATACAAAACACTATAGTATAACAACTACGTAGACAGCATTTCCATTGTATTAGGTATAATAAGTAGAGATGACTTAAAGTATATGGGAGGAGGTATGTAAGTTATATGTAAATACATACCATTTTATATAAGGGACATGAGCACATATGGATGTTGGTATCCACAGGGTCCTGGAACCAATTCACTGTGGATAACCGAGGGACAACTGTAATTCACTGTACGGAAACAGTCAAGTAAAAAGGAAGTACTTACAAGGTGACTATATCAGCATTGGCTGCTTCCACAGCTATGCTCAAAGGGTCTTTCCCTTCTTCATCAGTGGCATGTTGATTGGCACCTCGTTTTAGGAATAAACATACCTGCCTGTTTAAGAAAACAGCATTTTTGAGATATCGTCGATAAGAAAAAAAAATTAGTATTCACCTTAAAAAAAAAAGTACTACTTAAGTAACATTTTCATTAGGAAATTCTTGATTCATTCTAAAAATATTAATTGAACACTAACTCTACTAATAAAAACTTACCAAGATCAACATTTCACAAGTCTCAAGGTATTTTTGCATACATTATCCTATTTAATCTGGTGCTTTTAGATAGCATGGTGGATATATAAGTTGTGGTCCCTATCCTCAAAGAATATCATAAAAAGGCCGGGCATGGTGGCTCATGCCTGTAATCCCAGCACTTTGGGAGGCCAAGGCCGGCGGATCACAAGGTCAGGAGATTGAGACCATCCTGGCTAACAAGGTGAAACCCCATCTCTACTAAAAATAAAAAAATAAAAAAATAAAAAAACATAGCCGGGTGTGGTGGCGAACACCTGTAGTCCCAGCTACACAGGAGGCCGAGGCAGAAGAATGGCATGCACCCGGGAGGCGGAACTTGCAGTGAGCCGAGATCGCACCACTGCACTCCAGCCTGGGCAAGAACGAGACTCCATCTCAAAAAAAAAAAAAAAAAAAGAATATCATAAAAACATATGCACAGGTAATCTATAAACCTAAATGAAAAAAAGATCACTCAAGGTCATTATTTGAAAATGAAGAAAGCCAAGGCAATGTAAACTTCATAATAATGATAATACAACAGCAAAGAATGGGAAGTAATCTGCTTGCTGTACTTGCAAATATTCATTACTTGAATAAACTGAAAAAAAATTTTAAATATGAAAGAATGACTAAATGGAGTCTATGAAATAAAATGGAAAGAATTTTGATAGTTTAAGAAGAAAATAATGACTGGGCAAGGTAAGCACCTGTAATCTCAGCTACTCAAAAGGCAGAGGTAGGAGGAATCACTTGAGGTCAGAAGTTCAAGACCAGCCTGAGCAACACAGCAAAATGTCTCTAAAAAAAAATTTAAAAATTAGCCGGGAGTGGCAGGGCATGCCTGTAGTCCCAGCCACTTGGGAAGCTGAGGCATGAAGATCCTGAGCCCCAGAATTCAAGGCTGTAGTGAGCTATGAATGTGCCTATGAACGGTCACCACACTCCAACCTGAGCAACGTAGTGAGACTCCCATCTCTTAAAAAAAAAGAAGAAAATACAAAGGATGAGTTAAGTACTACCTTAAATACTACCTTTTTTAAGTGTAGAAAGTTTAAACGATGAAGTTATCTGACTGAATCTCTTTGCTGATAGAAGAAAACAAGCCATGATAAAAATAGCCAGACACGGCCGGGCGCGGTGGCTCATGCCTATAATCCCAGCATTTTGGGAGGCTGAGGCAGGTGGATCACCTGAGGTCAGGAGTTCAAGACCAGCCTGGCCAACGTGATGAAACCTCATCTCTACTGAAAATACAAAAAATTGGCCAGGCGTGGTGGTGCACACCTATAATCCCAGCTACTCAGGGAGCTAAGGCAGGAGAATCGCATGAACCCAGGAGGCAGAGGTTGCAGTGAGCTGAGATCGTGCTACTGCACTCCAGCCTGGGTGACAGAGTAAGACTTTATCTCAAAATAAATAAATAAAAAATAAATAAATAAATAAATAAATAAATAAATAAATAAATAAATAAAAAATAGCCAGACACAGTGGCTCACGCCTATAACCCAAGCTACTAGGGGAGGATCACTTGAGCCTAGGAGTTCAAGGCTGTAGTGGGCTATGATCGCACCACTGCACTCCTGCCTGGGCAACAGGGTGAGACCCTATCTCTAAATAAATGAAGATGCTATTTTAAAAATATTTTAAAATAAGAGCTTCTTGCTTATCTACCACATAATAATCGGATACCCTGAGATGTCTTATTAAGAAACAAGCGTTTAAGACACAAATTTTTCATATAAAGCCAACATTTTCTTTCATTTATACTTCCTAATAATAGAAAGTCAATTTTCAAGGCTTTATTGTTCTGTGAATCTTACTATCACTCCAGAAGACATAATGTCAATAACCCAAAGTAAGAATTTAGTTTAGAATTTGACTTTAGCTACCCTGTGGAAAAACTAAAAATTACAAAGTCATCAAATTATCTTTAAATAGGTTATGTGTGTGCATGCTATGGAAATAATGTATATGTACATACATACATAAACACAAACATAGGCTTAAGTTGTCTGACAAAATCACCACAATTTTAATAACAGAGAAAGTTAAGTACTATAACTGATCTATTTAATGACAAGTTAAGGTCAAAGTAAGCCTTGAAATTTTCGTACCTGAAAACCAATAGTAGCTTTTTCTGAAAGAGACTTTTTTAACTTTCAAATTCCATCATGACAAAATAAGTCATGAAACACATTCCTTTACAAACATTACCTGAAAACTTTAACCTGAGAAAAACTAAAACATTAATTCAAAATAATTTTTCAAATAAAGTCTCCGTAAATATTAAAGCACTGCAGTTACCCTGTGTGCCCTAAGACGGTGGCATGGTGCAATGGTCCCCGCCCTTGGACATCTCTTTGGTTGACATTAGCACCATTCTGTAGGAGGAACTCACATGTCACCAAAGAGCCCTTAAAGGAAAAAAGAGGATGACTATAGACAAAAGCAAATAACAAGAAACAATACATTTCTTTTTAAAAACAATTGGTCTTTTTACTCAAATAGCATTTCCATTTCCTTCTCTCCAAAACAAAAAATATCCCTCAGCCAAGGCAGAGAAATTATAAATTATATTATTTTCTTCCCAAGAACTAATTCTAATAGAGATTCATTTGCAGTTTGTGAACTAGCAAAACACACTATATACTTTCATTATCAGAATTCTTTTCCACTGCAAAAAAACTTGAAACAATCGAAGTGGTGCTCAGAAACCACTACTATTAATAGCACAGAGGTTCCTTCTATTTTCTAACCCATCTCTTGAAGCAAAGATAATACTAAAGCCAGTTCAGAACGTATTATGATTTTTTAAATATTTGATTGCTACTGAAAATGTCATTATATAAATGCATACCCCTAATACAGCCTGAATAAGTGGTGTCGCTTTGTTTTCCTCTGAATTGGCCCAGTTCACATCTGCGCCATGAGCCAAAGCCTCAGCCATTTTAGGAAGGTTTTTTTCATATGATGCCCTATAAAGCTGAAGTCCTGGATTAAGATGTTTTGAGTCAAGAAACATAGAAGAATCTTGCCTTTCTCCTTCTGAAAAGCAAACACATATACATCAATAAAAATGAGCTCTTGGCAGAAAAAGAAAAAATTATTTAATAGGTAGAGTTTCAGTTTTGCAAGATACAAAGAGTTTTGTGGATGAATGGCAGTAATGGTAGCACACTAATGGGAATATACTTAATGCCACTAAACTGTACACTTAAAAATGGTTAAGATGGGCCAGCCACGGTGGCTCACACCTGCAATCCCAGCACTTTGGGAGGCTGAGGCGGGTGGATCACTTGAGGTCAGGAGTTCGAAACCAGCCTGGCCAACATGGTGAAACCTCATCTTTACTAAAAATACAAAAATTAGCCAGGCATGGTAGCGGGCACCTGTAATCCCATCTACCTGGGAGACTGAGGCAGGAGAATCGCTTGAACCCGGGAGGCAGAGGTTGCAGTGAGCTGAGATTGCACCACGGCACTCCAGCCTGGGCAACAGAGCGTGACTCAGTCTCAAAAAAAAAAAAAAAGAAAAAAGGTTAAGATGATAAACTTTATGTGCATTTTATCGCAATTTTTAAAAAATAAAGCTATGACATAAGAAACCATTAATCTTTTTTTTTTTTTTTTTTTTTCAGACAGAGTCTCGCTCTGTCGCCCCGGCTGGAGTGCAGTGGCGCGATCTCGGCTCACTGCAAGCTCCGCCTCCCGGGTTCACGCCATTCTCCTGCCTCAGCCTCTCCGAGTAGCTGGGACTACAGGCGCCCGCCACCGCGCCCGGCTAATTTTTTGTATTTTTTAGTAGAGACGGGGTTTCACCGTGGTCTCGATCTCCTGACCTCGTGATCCGCCCGCCTCGGCCTCCCAAAGTGCTGGGATTACAAGCGTGAGCCACCGCGCCCGGCCAGAAACCATTAATCTCTCATAATGAGCTTATGGGAGATTTTCACATAGATATTCCCCAACATTCAACCTTCTTCTCCTATAAAGACAATCACTGATATGCCAGGCCTTTCTGTTCTTGCCAGTATCCAAGGGATAGGTTAATTACTCTGTACTAGATTAAAATTGAGTATATTCCTAAATGTTGGGACTTAAGAAGCAGCAAGAATCCATAAAAACTTTCACTACTAGACCAAACCTCACTTCATTCCTAGGATGGTCCAATACCATCCTAATTTGCACTACAAGCACTTCAAGTAATTTGAAGAGTGCTGACTCCCCTGAGTACTCTGCAGGACCAAAATCACTGAAATCATGGAGGAGGGGACAAGGGTATAAAGCACAGGTCAAAAGAAAAATCTAATGGGGGAGGGAGTTGCTGATATCTTTCTCCTGATAGGACAGCCACAAGGAAAGATAAAGGATAATAAGACACACAGTTCATGTGGATTAAAAACTATCCTTGGCAATTGGTAAGGCACTTTTAGCACATACCATTAGGCTTGGAAGAATGTACAACTAAGGATCAGGTGTGCTGGCTGACGCCTATAATCCCAGCACTTTCGGGGACTGAGGCAGGTGGATCACTTGAGGTCAGGAGTTCAAGACCAGCCTGGCCAACATGGTGAAACCCCATCTATACTAAAAATACAAAAATTAGCTGGGCATGATGACACACAGCTGTAACCCAGCTACTCGGGAGGCTGAGTGGGAGAACTGTGTGAACCCACAAGGTGGAGGCTGCAGTGAGCCAAGATCATGCCACTGCAATCCAGCCTGGACAACAGAGCGAGACTCAAAATAAAAAATAAAATGTAGGCCAGGCTCAGTAGCTCGCGCCTGTAATCCCAGCACTTTGGGAGGCCGAGATGGGTGGATCACGAGGTCAGGAGATCGAGACCATCCTGGCTAAAACGGTGAAACCCCATCTCTACTAAAAATACAAAAAAAAAAAAAAAAAAAATTAGCCAGGCGTGGTGGTGGGCATCTGTAGTCCCAGCTACTCGGGAGGCTGAGGCAGGAGAATGGCATGAACCTGGGAGGTGGGGCTTGCAGTAAGCGAAGATCGCACCACTGTACTCCATCCTGGGTGACAGAGAAAGACTCCATCTCAAAAAAAGTAAATAAATAAAAATTAAAAAAAGTATAAACAATATATAACTAGGACAGAATTTCCAAATATGAAGAAATCGCTGCTTTCTCATTTAAACGTATTACTCCGCCCCTAGTTACCTTTTAAGACTAACCTCTTCCTTTAAAATATTTAATCAAGAGTAGGGCAGGGCGCGGTGGCTCAAATCCCAGCACTTTGGGAGGCCGAGGCGGGTGGATCACAAGGTCAGGAGTTCGAGACCAGACTGGCCAATGTGGCGAAATCCCGTCCCTACTAAAAACACAAAAATTAGCCAGGCGTGATGGTGGGTGCCTGTAATCCCAGCTACTCAGGAGGCTGAGGCAGAAAAATCACTTGAAACTGGAAGGCGGAGGGTGCAATGAGCCAAGATCGCACCGCTGCACTCCAGCCTGGGCAGTAAGAGTAAAACTCCATCTCAAAAAAAAAAGAAAAAAATAAAAAAAAAAAATAATAATATATATATATTATATATATATATTTAATCAAAAGTAGATTTACCACATGCATTTTCCAGCAAACAAAACCAATTAACATCGAGTTTCATCAGAACTCACCAGGCTCATATAAACTATTGGCTGACACTGTGGAGGGTAAAGATTCTCTTCCATCATCAGAGCTCTGCTGAATTCCACTGTCATTACTTCTGACTGTTTTAAAGAAAAATTAACTAATGATTAAAGTTCATGCCATTTAGAAAACAATCTCCCACAAACAAGGTTTTAAAATGAGCTCTTACACATCAACATGAACTCAGGCACCACAAGGAGAATGCATTTAATATAATTTTAACCCTTCTGAACACTTAGCTTATCGAGATATAAATCAATCACAAAACCTGAAAATAAACTTATTTTCAGAGTTGTAACACATCTCATTACTCCATAATATGTCGGGGTAGTAAAGAGCTTAATTTATTATATGACTGTAAGTAACGTGTAATTCTGAGACAATGGGTAACATCTAGAGAAATGGCCACACCGCACAATGACCACTGGCACAGACTTGGAATGCTCCACAAGAGTAGTACTTACTACTACGCAGTTTTGAAGAAGTATCAAAGTAGGAGAAGAGTGAATCTAGCTCATCAGGACAAAACAGAGACTCCCGCCTGGCCTCGTCGCTATTTACAGCAATCACTGGGGACATGCAAGTTAGCAAAGCACAAAGCAGGCCATAAGAAGGGAAAAGGGCAGGAAAAAACGTTACTGGGAAAAAATTTAGGAGGAAAAAATAGGAAGGAAATCAGGTAGTTAATCAGATACTTAGGGCTTTTGAAATGTCAGATTTATAATTCCCATCTCCCCTTGCATTTTAAGGAGTTTTATTCCTTAGAATATACACATTACCTAGAAAGGTGAAATATTATGAAGTTGTTTAAAGTTAACTATTTTAAAGACATAGAAATTCAGTTTTTCTTAGAATATGTAGAAGGGAACAGGTTTTTAACATTAAAAAAAAAAACGACAATGGCTATTAGTTCAGGGATTATAAAAGTGATTTGAGCTTAAGAAAATAGCTATAGACATAGTAAGAAAGTTTGCCATACCTGAACTTTGGGCAGATGCTCTGACTTGGTCCCCTGGCCCAAATTTAGAAATGCTCAGCCTCTTCTCTTCAGAACTTTTAGAGACAAACTTTTTTTGCTGCTCAGGAGGTGATAATGATATAGAATATTTATCCACAAATTTCCTCTCCACATATTTTGCTCTGATATATGCCTCCTTCTCCTGTCTGATAGACATAAAAATGTCATGATGTTTTGCTTAATCTCTTAGCATGGCTAATACCAAAACAAGTCATTATATATGGAATATATTCAAACAAAGTCACTGAATGTAATACTGGTTAAAATCGAATCTGTGACATTATATATATATATATATATATATATATATATATATATATATATAATGTTTTCCTTCCAAATACCTAATGAACCATGATTTCACACTCAAGTGAAATACAAACAATAACCTAACTGAAAAATCGAAAGTATTAACATGCTACTCTTCCCTTCTCTTAATTTCTGTGCTATTCATTTCTATACTCCCCTCATGCTTTTTGCAGACTAGAAAACATCGCCAGGAAAAAAAAAAAAACTTAAAAATTTATAGAAAGTAACTTTATTTTCATTTTTACTCAAATAAATTATTTCACATACTGGACGAGCACTATTGATGGCCATAATATTTCATAAGACTACTTTAAAACAACACATAGCATTATTAATTTAAGAAGAAATAAAGTTCTAATTTATGATACCATCATAAAATGCCATATCTGTTCTATACTTTTTACTTATATCCTCTTATAAAGTTTAGGTCTCTGGTTAAAATAGAAGGCTATTTCAAGGTCTGAAATAACTCAGTCTTGTTTTAGCAAATAATTAAGATTCTGATTTAAATGGTATTGGTTTAGACAGCAATAACTTTCAAATACAATTGGTCATACATAAAGACTTAGACTGAAATCAGTATCAACAACAAAAATCATGTGCGTTGAAGGTACCAACTCTTAGCCACTTCATTCAATGAGCCCTCCTTATACAGAATTGGAAGACTAATTTCTTTTTTTTTTTTTTTTTTTTTTTTTGAGACGGAGTCTTGCTCTGTCACCCAGGCTGGAGTGCAGTGGCACGATCTCGGCTCACTGCAAGCTCCGCCTCCCGGGTTCACGCCATTCTCCTGCCTCAGCCTCTCCGAGTAGCTGGGACTACAGGCGCCCGCCACCACACACGCCCGGCTAATTTTTTGTATTTTTGGTAGAGACGGGGTTTCACCGTGGTCTCGATCTCCTGACCTCGTGATCCGCCCGCCTCGGCCTCCCAAAGTGCTGGGATTACAAGCGTGAGCCACCGCGCCCGGCCCTGGAAGACTAATTTCAAACACAGCAGTCAAGTACTCTCTCCCTTTCAGGGGCAAACTTTCCATCTTTAGTTCTTCAATATTATAATGCCATGCATAAACTATGTGATTAACAAATCTTTGCTAAATTAAGTATGAACAATGTAAAATTATTCACTGTAGGTTAACAGAAACTTGATCCTTAGAGACAGTAATGAATAGATTATCCCTTTTTGAATGCTACCATGGACAGAACTTTGGTCTACTTTAACTGACTGTTAAGGGTTTCTACATTCCTACGTAGAGCCCTAATTTTTAAGATCTCTCTACTCTAGAGACTATAATTGATTATCTGTTCAATACAATTATCTAATTAACATACCAAAGAAAGAGACAGCCAACATTTGAACAGAAGTGGTAATGACTGCTTCTAAACACTTTGTCTCAATGTTATATATCAATTACTACAGTGAAATAAAATCATAGCTATATCCCTAATTAGGGGAAAAAAAAAAACAACTGAAATAGTACCTTTGTCCTGGTTGTGGTTTCTTTATTCCCATTTTTTCCACATTAGCTTCATAAACTCGATTTATAACATCATTCCCCAACTCACACATAAGCTGTTTGGCAAAAAAAATAGAAAAATAAGCTATACATTGAAGACCTTAAAATAAGCTAAAATTTAAAAATCCTTTAAGCAAGTACAGTTAACTAATTCCCTTGCGTATTCTGCAGTTGCTTATTCTACAAAGAAGTTTTATGTTAAAACAAAATGAGACAAGAACTGAGAGTAATATTATCACTTTGCTGTTCTTCACCAAATTACCTAGAAGATTATCTCCCCCACCAGAGTCATTCTCTCTCTCTACAAGTTTATCTATGTATCTATCTAGCCACATATCACAGCTATTGTATCTATCTCTATGTCCATAGTAAGTAAGGTAGGAAGCATGACAACAAAGCATTATCTACACAGTAAGGTGTGGTAAGTACTAGCCAGTCTTAGGACAGTAAGTTAAACTTTATCTATTCTTTTCAGTTTTCACCTCTAGTTCCTAGAAATATGCAAATCTATCAAATTTACAACTTTCTGGTAATTATTTTTGAACTTTTACCTCTTTTTGGGTTGGGTTCTGTCTTCAGATAACAAACAACTCCTAGTTATATGTTCCAAATTCTTTTAGATTTTCCTTTCCATCTGTTACTCACCTCTTTAATTCTGTTCAAGCTCTCCTTGCCTCACTAATAAATTATATCTGTACCTTCTTGGCTAATCTTATTGCTTCTAGTTATGCCCAATTCCAGGCTTGACCACAAAAACAAACATTTTTACCAAGAGCAGATCACCCAAACCATTTCCCTGAAAAATCATATGTAGGTAAAAGGGACGCTAATACACATTAAGATGACATTACCACTATGTAGAGAATAGAGGTTGAAGTGTTGGGACAGGTGAGATGTGGGAGCAGGCATGGCCTGGGATGAGATAACAAGAGGATTACAATGCTCTCTGGACCCAACAACAGGAGTGAAGCCTGGGAAGAGCACTCTCATAGGCAAGAGAATGGTTTCCCTTTCTCTCTTCTTTTTTTTTGTTTTTTTTTTTTTTTTTGGGGGGGGGGACAGAGTCTCACTCCATCACCCAGGCTGGAGTGCAGTGGCATGATCTTGGCCCACTGCAACTTCCACGTCCTGGGTTCAAGTGATTCTCCTTCCTCAACTTCCCGAGTAGCTGGGATTACAGATGGCCACCACCACACCCAGCTAGTTTTTGTATTTGTAGTAGAGACAGGGTTTCACTATGTTGGCCAGGCTGGTCTCGAACTCCTGACATCAAGGATGATCTGCCCACCTCGACCTCTCAAAGTGCTAGGATTACAGGCATGAGCTACCACACCAGCCTCTCTCCTTTTCCTTAATCATGAGCCTTTTTGAGGTCCCATTACTTCTATGATGTCCCTCTTCTGTCATTTCCATTTATTCCTTTTTTTTTTTTTTTTTTTTGAGATGGAGTTTCCCTCTCGTTGCCCAGGCTGGAGTGTAATGGCACAATCTCGGCTCACTGCAACCTCCGCCTCCCAGGTTCAAGCGATTCTCCTGCCTCAGCCTCCCAAGTAGCTGGGATTACAAGCATGCGCCACCACGCCCGGCTAATTTTGTATTTTTAGTAGAGATGGGGTTTCTCCATGTTGGTCAGGCTGGTCTCGAACTCTGGACCTCAGGTGATCCGCCTGCCTCAGCCTCCCAAAGTGCTGGGATTATAGGCGTCAGCCACTGCGCCTGGCCTTCCATTTATTGTTTCTATTATCTCTCCCTGTCACTTTCTTTCCCCTCGTCCCATAGCCCCTCTTAAAAATCTTAAATGTGCTAATTCCTTCGTTGAGCAATTATTACTTCTAGTTTTATACAGCATATTTTTCATTTTTAAAGTAAAGATACTAATTATTATATATAAAGTCTTCTTTAAAATCTGCACTGGTACTGTGAGACATCACTGCATAAGACTAGTAGCACAGAAATCAACCTTATTTACAAGAAAGTTAATGTAAGGCAAAGGAAAAATAAGAAAATGATGGGAAAGGAAAGGATTTTTCAATTACCGATGCTAAGAAAGTTGGTTACGGATTTGGAAAAATTGCCTGGGTGTGGTGGCTCATGCCTGTAATCCCAGCACTTTGGGAGGCCGAGGCAGGCAGATCACTTGAGGCCAGGAGTTCAAGACCAGCCTTGGCAACATGGCAAAACCCCGTCTCTACAAAAACTACAAAAAAAAAAAAAAAATTACTTGGGAGGCTGAGGCACAAGAATTGCTCCAACCCAGGAGACGGAGATTGCAGTGAACCAAGATTGCACCACTGCACCCCAGCCTGGGTGACAAAGTGAGACTCCGTCTCAAAAAAAAAAAAAAGGCTGGGCGCAGTGACTCACGCCTGTAATCCCACCACTTTGGGAGGCCAAGGCGGGCGGATCACGAGGTCAGGAGATCAAGACCATCCTGGCTAAGACAGTGAAACTCTGCCTCTACTAAAAATACAAAAAATTAGCTGGGCGGGGTGGTGGGCACCTGTAGTCTCAGCTACTCAGGAAGCTGAGGGAGGAGAATGGCATGAACCCGGGAGGTGGAGCTTGCAGTGAGTCAAGATCGCACCACTGCACTCCAGCTTGGGCGACACAGCGAGACTCTCAAAAAAAAAAGAGAATTTGGAAAAAATATCAAGAGTTAGGCACACATTTTCTACTCTACACTAAATAAATTCACAATATACTATGATTAAAATTTGAAAAATATTCTTATAAAAATGAGTGAATTTCAAAAAAATAAAAAACATTCTATTTTAAAAAGAATGGGAATTAGTTTCTACTTTTTTTTTTTTTTTTTTTTTTTTTTTTTTTTTTGAGACACAGTCTTCCTCTGTCTCCCAGGCTGGAGTGCAGTGGTGCAATCTTGGCTAACTGCAACCTCTGCCTCCTGGATTCCTGGATTCAAGCAATTCTCCTGCCTCAGCCTCTCGAGTAGCTGGGACTACAGGCACGTGCCACCACGCCCGGCTAATTTTTGTATTTTTAATAGAGACAGAGTTTCACCATGTTGGCAAGGCTGGTTTCAAACTCCTGACCTCAAGTGATCCACCCACTTTGGCCTCCCAAAGTGCTGGGATTACAGGCATGAGCCACTGCACCCGGCCACAAGTTTCAGACAGAAACAAGTGAGTATATACTCCAACCCTTAAACTCATCTATTTTCTACAATGTGGTAAACTCGATGGCAGGAATTAAAAGGATTATACTACTATTTCGAATTTTGTAAATCTTATCAGAAACCGGTAGTGGTCTAAAATTATTTATGACATTTTCATAGATATAAATTCTTAGACACAGGGAAAAAAGGAAGACTTGGTATGATGACTCCTAACCTGACAAATGTAAATTTGCAAATCATCCTATGCTAAAACAACACAATGGTGTCAAAAACTTTTCTAATCCATTATAAAGTTTAGTATAGCAATAGACCTCTTATATATTTAATAAGAATCTAATCAGAAAAGATTAAAATTAAGACATACAGGCCGGGCGCGGTGGCTCACACTTGTAATCCCAGCACTTTGGGAGGCCGAGGCGGGCGGATCACGAGGTCAGGAGATTGAGACCACAGTGAAACCCTATCTCTACTAAAAATACAAAAAATTAGCCGGGCGTGGTGGCGGGCACCTGTAGTCCCAGCTACTCGGAGAGGCTGAGGCAGGAGAATGGCGTGAACCCGGGAGGCGGAGCTTGCAGTGAGCCGAGGTTGCGCCACTGCACTCCAGCCTGGGCGACAGAGCAAGACTCCGTCTTTAAAAAAAAAAAAAGACATAGAATCTGAACTGGGCCAAGGGTAGTGGCTCACACCTGTAGTCCCAGCACTTTGGAAGGCCAAGGTAGATGGACTGCTTGAGCCCAGGAGTATAAGGCCAGTCTGGGCAACATGGTGAAACCCTGTCTCTACAAAAAATACAAAAATTAGCTGGGCATGGTGGCATGCATCTGTGGTGTCAATTGCTTGGGGGGTCTGCGGCACAAGGATTCTTTGAGCCAAGGAAGTCCAGGCTGCAATAAGCTGTGACGGTGCCACTACACAGCCTGCACAAGGGAGCGAGAAGACCTTGTCTCAAGGAAAACAAGAACAGTGAACTAACCTGGAGTTAAGAGTTCTATATATAAATATAGCCTTTTTTTTTCTTTTTTTTTTTCTTTTTTGAGACGGAGTCACGCTGTCGCCCAGGCTGGAGTGCAGTGGTGCAATCTCGGCTCACTGCAAGCTCTGCCTCCCGGGTTCACGCCATTCTCCTGCCTCAGCCTCCCGAGTAGCTGGGACTACAGGCACCCACCACCACGCCTGGCTAATTTTTTGTATTTTTTAGTAGAGACGGAGTTTCACCGTGTTAGCCAGGATGGTCTCCATCTCCTGACCTCATGATCCGCCCGCCTCGGCTTCCTAAAGTGCTGGGATTACAGGCGTTAGCCACTGCGCCCAGCCAAATGTAGCCATTTTTAAAACTTATAATGAAAACACCAGATTTGCCAAAATAGCCTCAGATGTGTTTCAATACAATTTAGCTAGCATACATTGTTAGCATGAAGAACTCATACATTTGTAAACCAAGATTCTAAAATCTTCACTTTCATGTGAAAATATGAAATATTTTAAAGCAAAATTTTTTTTTACCTTTAAAAGTTCTGGCTCCCAGGTGTCTAAAGTTAAAGATCGTACTTTTGAAAAATGAACCCCAAGGCTCCTAAGTGGAAAAAAGATGACTGCATTACTATCAAGTCTCAGTTTGCATATTTGCGCAAATTCTTTTTTAACGTGACACAGGCTCTAATAAAGCCCTCAACACACACATATAGGCACAGATCTTCTGTTTAATAATGAATGATGAGCCAAAGTCCTCAAAAGCTTTTACAAACCAGGATTTTAACTACTTCTTAAAAGGTACAAAGATACAAACTGGTGATTAAATTAGGGAGGTGGAAAAGGGCAGCTAACGAGTGAAACATAACCATTTCAATCTGTGTTTATCCAAAAGGAGAAATTCTCATCCTGGGGAGGCCTACCCACCGGTGAATTCCGGAGCACTCGATACACAAGGTGATGCCCAGGTTGATGCTGGCCCACCGCGGATCTGCCAGGCCACAGTCACAACAGCTGGCATTGCCAGGGATACACTGAACCCGCTGAAGCGCACTTTCTCCTTTCAATAATTTCTCTTTTGACTCATTTCCAGAATCTAGGCTTCCTGTGGATGGAGATGATTTCTTATCCAGCTTCTAAAAGAATTAAGAATTCTTGTTTTTAAAAAAGAAAGATTGAAATACTTTGTTGCACACTACATGCTCCAAACTAAAGCTTCCAATCAATAAATTAAAGGCCTGTTACAGGCATAAGCCAGACAATATTCTAGCTAGAAATTCACAGATAAAAAGATGTAGGTTCTTCCATCAGTGAGCTTTTATTCCAGTGGGGAGAAACGTGTAAACATTTAAAATTATGTATAATAAATGACACAATGAACATATGTACAAAAGATGAAGTCAGAGAGAAAGGGAACACCAGTCTAACATGCAGGGTGGAGACAGAGGAAATATGTAAGGGATTATTCAAACTCAAGAATGAAATACATATTATTGTTTTATACCACACTTTTCCAAGGCGTTCAATAAACTTTACACTGGTCATTGTTTTTTTTCAGACCTCTCAGGGATAAAGCAAGTTAATTACTGCAGTGAGTAACTAGGAAAGGTATGAGCTTATATAAATAGTAAAGAAGCGATCAACTACATAATTATAACTACAGAGTGAATCCAATATAGAACATACAATGTTTAAAACTTCAAGGGATATTAGATAAAAGAGAAGAAAAGCAAAAGATGGCTGATTAACAAAAAGTTAATTTTTTGGCCGAGAGCGGTGTCTCACACCTGTAATCCCAGCACTTTAGGAAGCTGAAGCGGGAGGATCACTTGGATCCAGGTGTTCAAGATCAGCCTGGGCAACAGAGCAAGAGCCTGTCTCTAAAAAATAATATGTCTGGGCACAATGGCTCATGTCTGTAATCCCAACACTTTGGGAGGCTGAGGCAGGTGGATCACTTTAGGCCAGGAGTTCAAGACCAGGCTGGCCAACACAGTGAAACCCTGTCTCTACTAAAAATACAAAAAAATTAGCTGGGTGTGGTGGCACACACCTGTGATCCCAGCTACTCAGGAGGCTGAGGCATGAGAATCGCTTAAACCCAGGAGACAGAGGTTGCAGTGAGCCAAGATCATGTTGAGAGAGTGAGACTCCAACCTGGGTGACAGAGTGAGACTCCCGTCATATGAGTGTAAATACATACATACATACATACAAACATACAAACATACAAACATACAAATTAGCTAGGCATGGTGGCACACACCTGTGGTCCCAGCTACTCAGAAGGCTGAGGCATGAGAATTGCTTAAACCCGGGAGCGGGCTGTTGTAGTAAGCCAAGATCATGCCACTGCACTCCAGCCTGGGTGACAGAGTGAGACTCCATCATATGTACGTAAATACATACATACATACAAATTATCTAGGCATAGTGGTGCACACCTGTGATCCCAGCTACTCAGGAGGCTGAGGCATGAGAATCACTTAAACCCAGGAGGCAGAGGTTGCAGTGAGCCAAGATCATGACACTGCACTCCAGCCTGGGTGACAGAGTGAGACTCGATCATATGTACATAAATACATACATACATACATACATACATACATACAAATGAGCTAGACATGGTGGTATACACCTGTGGTCCCAGCTACTCAGAAGGCTGAGGCATGAGAATTGCTTAAACCCGGGAGCAGGCTGTTGTAGTAAGCCAAGATCATGCCACTGCACTCCAGCCTGGGTGACAGAGTGAGACTCCATCATATGTACGTAAATACATACATACATACAAATTAGCTAGGCATAGTGGTGCACACCTGTGATCCCAGCTACTCAGGAGGCTGAGGCATGAGAATCACTTAAACCCAGGAGGCAGAGGTTGCAGTGAGCCAAGATCATGACACTGCACTCCAGCCTGGGTGACAGAGTGAGACTCCATCATATGTACATAAATACATACATACATACATACATACATACAAATGAGCTAGACATGGTGGTATACACCTGTGGTCCCAGCTACTCAGGAGACTGAGGTAGGAGGATTGCTTGAGCCCAGGAGGTCAAGGCTGCCGTGAACTATGATCACACCACTGCATTCCAGAATGGGAAACAGCGCAAGACTGTGTCTCCCCGCCATCCCACTACATGGCCATAATGACCAAATACAAAGATGTGGTACTTAGATCCTAAACAATGACAGATATGGTCTATAAAAAGTCTTCTGGTTTAAAAACATTTCAGGTCAGGAATAGTAGCTCATGCCTGTAATCTCAGCACTTTGGGAAGCCGAGGTCGGTGGATCACGAGGTCAGGAGTTCGAGAGCAGCCCGGCCAATACGGTGAAACCCTGTCTCTACTAAAAATACAAAAAAAAATTAGCCGGGCATGGTGGCACACGCCTGTAATCCTAGCTACTGGGGAGGCTGAGGCAGGAGAATCGCTTGAACCTGGGAGGTGGAAGTTGCAGTGAGCCGAGATGGGGCCCCTGCACACCAGCCTGGGCAATGGAGTGAGACTCCATCTCAAAAAAACAAAAAAAAACTTCCCTGTAAGTTTAGGATTATTCCGAAATTTTAAGAAACAAATATTTGTTTTACCAGAACATGTTCGATAATGGGAATTAGCTAATGAGCAATTACATAAGGAAAGAATATCAATACTGTATTACAGGAATCACGTTGGTTCGTTCCCAAGTTTTCTCTATATGCTAATGTTTTTGCACCAAATTAGAGAACTAAGTACACAAACACAGCATAACTTGGGTCAGCCACTTCGAGGAACACAGCACTGAATATGACACCAATTCACAAAAGTATTAATAGGAGGAATGATTGTTTAAGCAGGACAGTTCAATCCTACTGTCGCTGCCCCCCATCTCCATGCCACTAGGGGATGACTGCTCTCTACACAAACACAATGACTGGAAGTTATTCTCTGGAGGATTAAAACAGAGAGTCTCTGGATCAACTTCACCTGAAAGGTGGAAGCCAGAGGATTAAGTGAACATATACATACAATATGCTAAGATACCCAGCGCTTAGCTCCCCACCAATCCCTCACACCTATGCAGGAGATCAATGAGTCTTCTCTGGGAAATCACATCAGCCGAAAAGACTCAAAAAGACCCTGACGATGGTTGTTCCTCAACAAATGGTCCAGACTTAGACAAAGGCCAGCCAACAAAGTCCTAATTTTAGGATCAGAGCTTCCAAAGAAGTTTTTAGTGCCTAACACTTATAATGAGATAGCCAAAGGAAGCCTCTAACGCAATAGCTCTCAACATTGGTTGTTCATGGAACTAACCCAGGAAGCTTGTGAAAGTATTGATGCCCAACTCCATTCAAGTGTTCTGGGGTGGTACCTAAGCAATGGGGGTTTTTTAAGCTCCCTGTATGGTGACATCATAGTATGCAATGATGGTTAAGAACCACAGCTGTAACACTGATTCCATGAAGAAAGAACAGGTCTATATTTATAAACATTTAGTGAACAAACACAGCTCTTGGAAATTAAATATGTGCTAGCAGAACTGAAATATTCAATGGAAGACTCGGAAGATTAACTGAAAAGATTTCCCAGAAAGTAGAGCAAAACAACACACACGGACACAAAAATAAGAAAATCATAATACCAATCCAAAAAACCCAGAGAAACTGGAGAGGAGAAATACAACAGATCATTAATACAAAAAGCTTCAACATCAACACTGGAAACTAAAAAAACAAACAATGCTGTTAAAATTCTCAAGATTATTTCCAATCTTAAAATACCCAGCCAAACTACCAATCAAATATGAGGACAGAATCAAGACATTTTCAGACACGCATGGAATCACAAATGCCTCATTTTCAGGAAGCTACTGGAGAAAGTATTTAAGTTTTTCTTAAGTCAAGAAGGAGAAAGATATGGGATACAGGAAACAGAAGAAACTCCAGAAATGATTTTGTAAGGAAATCCCAGACTGACAGCCATGCTACAGGCTTAGGGAGCAACTGGTCCAGATTGGAGAAGTGTCATTCTAGAGACAGACATATTGAGGGCTATCTTTGCCAACATGCCCTTCGTCAATGTTCCCATCATTTGTACCCAGACAAGTTCACGTAAACTTGGCTACTGATCAAATTCCTACTTTCATCTCTATGTCTTTTGGCTTGGATCAAGTTAGTCGTCCCCCACAATCCCATGCCTAAAAAGGTTCTGCTTTGACCTATATTTGGGAGCTGGAAGTTGGCCACGGTAAGTTTTGGAATACAATTTAGAGAGCAATCAATCCCCCTAACCATACTCCCAACAATTATCTATCACTAAACCTACGCCAGTCTTGCCAGATGACCCAAAAGTGTTGAGTTCCATTTCTCAGGACTCATTTACTCACTCACTGAGTTGCCCAAAAGACTTTCTTGGTAAGCTCTTTGAGAAACTGCGGCCAGACTATGACCTAAGTTTCCACATTCACCTTATCTTTTTAAGGGGCCTTCACCTAAGAGACAATATTATGCTTCCCTTTTT
This sequence comes from Symphalangus syndactylus, assembly GCF_028878055.3. NCBI lineage: Eukaryota > Metazoa > Chordata > Mammalia > Primates > Hylobatidae > Symphalangus > Symphalangus syndactylus. Next base: position 97,038,535 of record NC_072439.2, read on the forward strand.
TGCTTTCATTCAGTTTTAAATACCTTTCCTGATCATTATTTTATTTTATAATTAACTAAAATGGCACAATACTTCTGGGGAAAAACACTAACAGGGAAATACCTTATTCCAATCTGGTTCATATATTCAAATATTAAAATAAACATAGATTCACAAATACTGACATAAAATGGTAAGTGAAATAAAGAGAAATAAACAAAAAAATTAAATGCAGATTTTAAAAATAAAACTCATTTCAATTACATAAAATCATCTTCCATAAAAAACGATGCTACATAGAGTCATATAATGTTGCAACTAAAATCAAGAATTTTGGCAATATATTATTTGGTATTGCTAATACCTCTACTAACCTCTGATTCATCACCCTTCTCTCTATAAGCAGTAGCAATACTGGTCTGAACAGCCTTAATCCATGCCTGGCGCAGCTTTTCGGAATCTGCCTGGAGCATACAACTTCTAAAAGGAAATAACATATTGTTTTCTCAGACACTAAGTTAATGCCAAAAACACCCTATAAGCTTTATATTTTTTCCACTTTGCTACTGAATAATTTTCTAGCCAAAAATATATATAATTTCTTGAAAAAAGGTTTTATTTCATGTATCTTTAGGGCAAAGTATGTTAACGAAGAAATCAAGGTACCAATGAAACAAATTATCTCTTAAAAACAAATAACCCATCACTGAATATTAAAAAAAAACCTCTTAAATTTACCATATAAACATAGAAATACTCATTTTTTTCTACTAGGTACAAATATAAAATGATAGCTATCAAAGAAACTCGTATGATTTCAATTCATCATCATAATAGCTAAAACTTTCACATGAGCACATAAATCACCTTTATGGAATTTAAAGTATAGGATAAATGGTAGAAGTTACATAAATATCTGACTATAATATCTGTAACCATTAATTACTGAAATTTACTTTTAAAACTTTTTTTTCTCTTTAGCACAATTACAGACAAATGCAAATTTCTCTACTCTGGAAAGTTCTTTAAGACAAACTATAAAAACACAAAAGCAAATCACAGATCCTTTAGAACCACTTACTTTGTTGGCGAGACCACCTCAAAGCAGAATCGTCGCTCTATGTCTTCACAATGTTTCACTGTGCAGAGCCTGAGGTCTTCAACTACTACAGTCGGATTATCCTATAGTGGGGAAACCAAATTTCCATATTTTTCCACTTAGGTTTTAATACTACCAATAATGAAATACTTAAAAATATTACTTGGCATAACTGGTCTAATTTTCAAGATTTATATTTTATTTTACAAACAGATAGGGGTTATCAATATAGACAAAAAAGTAATTTTGTCCTGTTAATAACTGTATCTATCTCATAAATTATTCAGAGATTAAATGAAATTGTTTACATATAAAGAGCCTAGTCCAACACTTGATACTTAGTAGATGCTCAATAAATGTTAATGTTCTGTGGCTTTTCTTCCATTTTCTTTTACATCCACTCTCCTGGTCCCCACTCACATATAATAAAAGCTACTTTCCTCCAGAAGAGAAGCTTTTATTCAGTCAAGTTTTAAATACCTCAAAGAAAGCTATAACTTCTTAAAATATCTAAGAGAATCAAAGATTTTATCACTTTCTACCGTTTAATAAAAATATAAATTCAAAACCAAGTTTATCAGAATAGAAGAAACCATGAACTAATTAGCTGATTAAAGAGCTTCTGTCATACAAACCTGCTACCACAGAACCAAGCAAATAAAATTTCATATTGTGTCATCTCAAGAGTAGAGATTTGAAATCTGCAGTTTACAGAGTATCATTCATAAAAAGTAACTAGGTGAAAAGCAAGTTATCCATTAACTAATGATTCCTTCTTTTGTTTCTAGTTATTTTAATATTCTCAACTCATATGTAATCCCAATATGTCTTTCCCATAAATAAAACGTCCTCATCCTTAAACTAAGGTTCAGGAAAACAAACATATAAAACGATATTAACAAATTTAAGGGGTTCTATTTAAATTACTTTCAGCTTACATTTTAATTAATGTAATTTTTAGCCATTCTGTCTTATCACCTTTGGCCCTACTGTGACATTATTTAAAAGGCACCCTCTCTTTCATCTTCAAAATAGTGCTATGGAATGGCAGTGTTATTTCTGTCATGGACTAGACAAAGATACATATAAAGAAATAAAAGTATGTTGTACATTTCAAAACAGCTAGGAGAGGAGATTTGTAATGTTCCTAAGACAAAAATGTTTGAGGTGATGGATACCCCAGTTACCCTGATTTGATCATCACACATTGTATACAAGTATCAAAATAGCACATGTACCACAAAAGTATGTACAACTAATATATACCATTTAAAAGCTACCAAAACATTTTTAAAAATCCTGTGACCCAGAAAAATCCATCTCAAAGCAAGGAATTAAGAACCCAGGATTCAAAATCACTTTGCTTTTAAGAATTAAGTGTTGATATTTTCCACCCTAGAGTCCTCTTATACCTGCTCAAACATAAAACTAATAAATAATTACATTAATTTTACACATGTGAGTATGTATAGACTTCAATGTTTACCAAAACAAAGAGATAAATAACTGAAATTGGTAACTCATTGGTGTTTCACTTACTAACACCTACCTTAAATTTTTTCTGGTAAACCAACTGATTATTCTGTATTGAAAACCAGCGCCTACAGAAACACAAAATAGATTAAGTTTTCATAAACATAATTTATTTCCATTGTTGTTAGAAATGAAATATTTGAGAAAGCACTGGAAATCACATTGTGGTAATTATGTTTTGAGAAGTCCACTGTATTATTTTGCTTTATATAAACTGATTCTAATATGGGAAAACTATTGAAAGTAAAGAACAAACGTTTTAAAACCACAGGTTAGGAAAATTAAAGTACTACATTTTGATTAATTTCATGTCACAAATTTAGATCCTAACAAAAGCAGTTATCCTTTATACTATCACCAAATAATAACTGTTTTAAAGTACAAATTTACAGTTTTTGAGGTTCCTTAAAAATAACTGAACTCTTTCCCCAGAAATAATTGCTTTTCTCATAAAGTTGGCATAAATGTATATTGTGAATAAAAGTATCCACTTGTGGCCAGGCACAGTGGCTCACGCCTGTTAATCCCAGCAAAGCGAGTGGATCACCTGAGGTCAGGTTACCTGAGGTAAGGCCAAAGCAAGTCGATCACCTGAGGTCAGGAGTTCGAGACCAGCCTGACCAACATGGTGAAACCCAGCCTCTAATAAAATATACAAAATTAGCCGGGCATGGCGGCAGGCACCTGTAATCCTAGCTACTCAGGAGGCTGAGGCAGGAGAATCGCTTGAACCCGGGAGGCGGAGGTTGCAGTAAGCCAAGATCACACCACTGCACTCCAGCCTGGGCGACCGAGCAAGACTCCGTCTCAATAAAAAAAAAAAAAAAAAAAAAAAATCCACTTGTATACAGAAAAACATTGAAATAAATTGTGCTTTATTTTCAACCTTTCAGCAGATAATTCAGTAAGGGTTTGATTTGATAAGCAAAACAGAAAACTAATCATGTCAGAAACGACATCTAACAAGAGATAATCACAAATTAGCTTGGCCTTACTTTCATATAAAATACTCCTAAGTAAAATAATCAAAGTTATTACTATAAATGATTCACTCAACTATTTATATGGTTCTGCTCATTACTGTAAATTATTAGGCAAACAATTTACTATCTTTTTTAGAAGAAAAATCTAAGCTATATATTACGTATTTACTAATTCTAATTTATTAAAACAATAAAAGACCTAAAGGCATAAAAAAATTCACAGCCAAAAGCCATTCAGAAAAGAAAGCAAAACTTCTTATCAAGCATGAAAGGTAAAACAGTATTTGAATCATTATTTTAAAATTAGTTTCATGTAAGATGATTTCTATTGTAACATTAGTTATTAATCAATTAGCAGATATTCTACCTTTTCATTGATACTAATATGAAGCATTAGAAATTGTATTTAGACATTTAGAATTGCTATTTTTAAAAATTAAGTTAATTATCCAAAGCTGTTCTCATCTCATGACTAGAAGATGCTTTTCCACTTTTAAGCCATTTACTAGACAGACTGTTTAGGTTTTCTTGCCACTTAAAGAGGAATCACCATTACCATTAAAAAAGATATTTGTTAAATAAGCATCTAGATAAAATGAGCTGGGTTGCCTCTAAATGCAAATCATCAAGAGGTAGGCTAGAAAAGGAAGAACTTCTGGGTTTCTTTACTTTGGGACAGATAGTTGTTAGAAATGTTAAGGAAATACCTACAAACAAACAAAATGGTGCAACCCTGCCACATGGGATGACATGCAATGGAAACAATCTCTGATACTGATGAAAGTGTTTACGTAAAAATCATTTGAAGTAGGGTGAACTGTAGTAATACAAAATCATTTGTTTTATATCGTAGTAAATTCTGTAATTTGATGAAATCTATCAAGAGTTTTACTGAACAACAACAAAAAACACACTTAGGTAAACTTTTCACGCTCTTGATCAGCTGCATCTTAGGACAATATCTTCTAAAAATAGTATCAAAACGCTATATTAAAACTTATGTTGTTGTCAAAGACCTATCCCTCTGATTATTAACTCTAAGGATCACATGTATTTCTGAAACCCAGTTCCTCTGCCATCTATCTGCTTCTGAATGACGTTTTCATAACATCAGTTTTTATAAACTGAGGAAAGAAAATATAAACTCTTAATTTTACATCTCTTAAGGAAAAATATCATATATCCTAGGTAGAAAACATTTTTTCAATTATTATACTAAGATTTGCGTGTCTTACGACACTGTCACTCCTCCATTGCTATTATAAATAAAAAAAAACTAGTAACATTGACCAAAACTTTAATCAGGTAAGTAAAAGGGAATATAATTTTTAATTATTTCTATAGAATAATCCTAGTTGTTATTAACATTTCATTGGTTTTTTTTTGTTTGTTTTGAAGCAGAGTCTCACTCTGTCGCCCAAGCTGGAGTGCAGGGGTGCGATCTTGGCTCACTGAAACTTCCACTTCCTGGGTTCAAGCGATTCTGGTACCTTAGCCTCCCAAGTAGCTGGGGTTACAGACACACGCCACCGCACCCTGCTAATTTTTGTATTTTTAGTAAATACGAGGTTTTAACATGTTGGCCAGGCTGGTCTCTAACTCCTGGTCTCAAATGATCCACCCACCTTGGCCTCCCAAAGTGCTGGGACTACAGGCGTGAGTCACCACGCCCCACCCTAGTTGTTATTAACATTTCTAAGAAAAGGAAAAGTAAGACTTAAAAACAGCTCATGGACTGTGAAATATAGAAAAAATACTTAACTTTGGATTCAGAAACTGACCACAAAGCCAAAATACAAGACAGTTTTTTGTTTTTTGTTTTTGAGATGGAGTCTCACTCTGTTGCCCAGGTTGGAGTGCAATGGCACGATCTCGGCTCACTGCAACCTCTGCCTCCTGAGTTCAAGCGATTCTCCTGCCTCAGTCTCCTGAGTAGCTGGGATTACAGGCATGCACCACCACGCCCGGCTAATTTTTGTATTTTTAGTAGAGACGGGGTTTCGCCACGTTGGCCAAGCTGGTCCTGAACTCCTGACCCCAAGTGATCCACCCGCCTCAGCCTCTCAAAGTGCTGGGATTACAGGCATGAGCCACTGTGCCCAGCCAAGACAGTTTTTAAAATAGAAAAATTTCGTGCTTCATTAAGAAAAATAAGGTACCACTTTGTATCTCAAATTGAAATAACTCAATATAATACACATTTTATTAAATTCTAAATATTATACTTTAAAATATATTTGTTGTAAATATTAAATTTATAAATTATTAAATATTATTAATATTAACATACCAATTAGAGCTTCCAAATGACAAAATTTGGGAAGGAAAAGAAAAATATACATAAACAAAAAAATCGAGTTATCTTTTACCATGTTTGATCACTAGTCCCAGACTGCTCTTGAAATCAAGAACATGAGTAAAAGTCAAACTTCTAAATCTGTAGAAGCTTTATCACTAGAACTATACAGATGATGGGTTTATTTACACATTCATGTAAGTGCCAAACAGGTAAACAACTGGTAAAAATTAAAAGCCTGAACATGAATGCTCCTTTACTTCAATTTATTTTTATACAGAGAAAATAAATGGCAAAACAAAAAAAAGGTAACGAACTGACAATGTAGTCTTTCAACATAATCAATATGGATTTACCAAAAGGACTAATCCTAGTTACTGCTCAAATTTTTAAAAAGAGTTTACTAGCTTATCTCCCTCTATATTTTTATTTGTTTAGACATATATGTAATTTTTTGAGAGACAGGGCCTCACTCTGTCACTCAGCCTGGAGTGTCGTGGTGCAATCATAGCTCACTGCAGTCTGGAAATCCTGGGCTCAAGTGATCCTCCCACCTCAGCCTCTGGAGTAACTGGGACCACAGAGGCATGCCACCACATCCAGCCTTTATTTCTCTTTTTAAAAAACTAAGATATGTTTAAAAAAAAAAAAAAAGTAAATTACTCAATCTGTATCTTCTTTGGGTAATTATAAATAAATCAAATATTCCTTTACAGATTAAAACAAATTGAGGAGATGTACAATTAAAAGGTATAATTCCATTTCTCAAAATATTTATATTTTCTTCCCAATGTAAAACATAAAGAGACTTTTTATCCATTGCAAGTAATCCAACTGGAATGCAAGTTAATTATGAGCTTTCTCGTGCCAAAAAGGAAACTGGAGTAAGATGAGGGTAAAGGGAAGGAAGCCATTTGGTACCTGATATGATCGGGCTTTTTCCTGTCGTGTGAAAAAAGGGGCAGGATTAAAACATAAGGGAAAGGTGGTAAAAGAATGAAAACGAAAAATGTGCAAAATAAGCAAAGGACTAGCATGATACGAAAATAAAGCAAGAATTAAGAAACAAGCTTAAGCTCTGAACCTAACAAAATAATCAAAAGTATCTGTTGCATTTTATTTACTTTTTATACACATATGCATTTGTACAATTAATTCCAACTCTTAAGACTCTGAAAATTTCAAGAATATTCAAAAAGTTCTTCAAATACTATGTTACAGGAAGTTCTGGTAGGACTTAGCATACTTGGGATATACCTCTACTATTATTTTCTGCCTCAATGGTCATGGCTATAAAATATAGATAGTATCTCGCGCCTCATCTTAATAAGCTGCTCCTAAAAATTAAGGAAAATAATCACTGTAGGAATTGCCTATATAAACCTGAGATAAATGAAAAGTTTTCATAAAGAAAGTAGGTTCACTAAATAGAGGATATCAAAGATTATAAAATATTAGCCAAAAACATTTCTCCCAATTGCCCACCCCATTTTCATGAAATGATATCAGTGACTTGAAGGCCACACATACGTAGTATTAATCTTTAATCTATGTATACACTTCTTATAATACAAAAGGCCAATAGAAATAAAACGTTTACATCTATACCAGCAGCATACAGAACATTTTGCTTTAAAATACCATGTAGTACATTCTATGCTTTTAGCTGTATTTTCTATTTCAACAAAGACTGAGCATAGCAAGTAATTATTCAGTTTTGTTATTAGTGTTTCCAAGTTATCACTAAATAAATTATGTTAGTATCTATTTATTTTCCTTCTTCAGAGTTCAGAGTTCCAGGTTTTGCACCTCAATTTGTTCACAAACCAGCTGTGTGACCTTGAAAGAGTGACTATCTCTCTGAAGTTCCATTTCTTTATTGAAAACAAGGGTGCTCTACAATCTATGATTCTAATCAATAACTGCCATTTCACTACGTACAGATGGCATCTCCTTTAACAACAGCCTAATTTCCAAAGGCATTTTTTTTTCACTTTGTAAACAGGAGGTCATGTCTGCAACTGAAAATTTAACCATTATTCCTCACTTGATTTTAGCTGTTTTAATATCTATGCCAATGTAATTCAGAAAATAAATAATAATGAAAAGGTTCATGTGTAAATCAAAATTAATTTCCTTCTATTGTCCTAAATGGTAGTGCAATATTCCACTAACACTTACTATGCTTCATTTTGAAGTCTGAGACCATCTCTCATTGTAGTAGTCCATGGAAGTTCATTTCTTTTCTTCTTAACATAATAGTATGTTTCTATGGATCTACTGTATTTTCACTTTGTTAAACTTTAAGTAGGTTGTTTTGAAATCTGAAGGCTAAATTCAATTCTGCCATTATATCATGAAAACATACTGGTGAGAATCTTTATTATAAAGACTCACCGGTCAAGCTGTTTTTTCTTTGTTTTTTTTTTTTTTCCAACTTCTACTCTGGCTACAGAAATTTGTCAGGAAAGGCTTAAAAGACTACTGTCTTACTTTTTAGAGCTTAGAAAATGTAATTTTAAGTTTTCATTTTCACTTTAGCTAGAAACATTATTTCTAACCACACCACTTGAGTTGGTCCCCCTATATTCATGTACTATTCTTATTTTTATTTATTTATGTATTTATTTGAGAGGCAGAGTCTCACTGTGTCGCCCAGACTGGAAGTGCGGTGGCACAATCTTGACTCACTACAACTTCTGCCTCCTAGGTTCAAGCGATTCTTCTGCCTCAGCCTCCCAAGTAGCTGGGATTACAGGCATGCGCCACCACGTCCAGCTAATTTTTTCTATTTTTAGTAAAGACAGGGTTTCACTGTGTTGGCCAGGCTGGTCTCAAACTCCTGGCCTCAAGTGATACACCCACCTCAGCCTCCCAAAGTGCTAGGATTACAGGCATGAACCACCATGTCCAGCTTATGTATTATTTTTAAAGCTCTCTAAAGTCAGGTTTAACATCAAATATAATCATTATTCTTTCCATTTTATATTCACTCTCAGGTTCAGAAAAATTATTTTGAATAAAACAAACCATCTACCATGTAAACATCTGGCAATATCAAATGCTGGGGAATGCTCAATAAATCACCGACGTTCAGAAATGTCAGTGAATTTTTTTTTTTTTTGAGACAGAGTCTCACCCAGGCTGGAGTGCAGTGGTGCAATCTCGGCTCACTGCAGCCTCTGCCTCCTGTGTTCAAGCAATTCTCCTGCCTTAGCCTGCTGAGTAGCTGGGATTATAGGTATACACCACCACGCCAGGCTAATTTTTGTATTTTTAGTAGAGAAGGGATTTCACCATGTTGGCCAGGCTGGTCTCAAACTCCTGACCTCAAGTGATTCACCTGCCCCAGTCTCCCGAAGTGCTGGGATTATAGGCGTGAGCCACTGTGCCCACCCAGTGAATGTTTTTTCTATATAACCTCAACACCAAGACATAAAAATAATTACACTAGAAACCCATTTTAATAAAACATTAAATTTTTCCATTTAACAAAAATGTACACAAAGTTAAACTTACTAGGAAATTATATTTACTAATGTCCATTTTTTTAAAATAAAAACAACATCATTAAATTCATATTCTCTTCAAGTAATAAACACATTATAGCCAATAATATAATAGTAAATCAACTAGAATCCAACTACTACTCATATTACAGAATTTTTTTGACTACTTTTTTATTTTTGGCAAAAATAGAGGCATCCTTGAATAAAAGATAAGCACTGATACCCAGAAGAATGATCCTGTGACAATCAGTCTTTTGGTTGAAGCTTTAATGTCTGAAGTTATTTCATTTTAGTATATTACTACATGAGAAAATACAATGAAATATTTTATACATTCTTTTAACAGACATTTAACAGATTTATATTTTATAAAAATTTGTTTAGCAAAACCTTCAAAGTTTTTGGTAGCCATCAAGTTTAGAATAAAGGAGCACCAACTGCCACAGCTTCATATATGAAAAAAATCCTATTTCCTAAAACTCCTGTTTTATTGAAGTTATTGCAAAGATCAAAAGATCAGTATCACCTAGCTTAAAGATTCATAAGCATTTTGTTCACAAAGAGCAGGAAAAAAAAAAGATTCATAAGTGATATGGACTGGCTCTGTGTCACTACCCAAATCTCACCTTTAACTATAATCCCCACGTGCTGTGGGCCGGATGTGGTGGGAGGTCACTGAGTCATGCAGGCAGTTTTCCCCATGCTGTTCTCGTGATGGTGAGGGAGTTCTTAGGAGATCTGATAGTTTAAAAGTGGCAGTTTCCCCTGAGCTCGCTCTCTCCTACCACCTTCGTGAGGAAGATGCCTGCTTCCCCTTCTGCCATAATTCTAAGTTTCCTGGGGCTTCCCCAGCCATGGAGAACTGTCAGTCAATTGAAACTCCTTTCTTTATAAATTACCCAGTCTCAGGTAGTATCTTTATAGCAGTGTGAACATGGACTAATACAGAGAACTGGTACCAGCAGAGTAGGGTACTGCTATAAAGATAATCTGAAAATGTGGAAGCCACTTTGGAAATGAGTAACAGGCAGAGGTTGGAACAGTTTGGAGGGCTCAGAAGGCAGGAAGATGAGGGAAAGTTTGGAACTTCCAAGAGACTTATTGAATGCTTTTGACCAAAATGCTGATACTGATATGGACAATGAAGTCCAGGCTGAGGTGGTCTCAGATGGAGATGAAGAACTTATTGGGAACTGGAACAAATGTCACTCTCGCTATACTTTAGCAAAGAGACTGGCAGCATTTTTGCCCCTGCCCTAGAGATCTGTGGAACCTTAAACTTGAGAGAGAGGATTTAGGATATCTGGCAGAAGAAATTTCTAAGCAGGAAAACATTCAAGAGGTGACTCGGATTTCCCAAAAGTGTTCCGTTATATGTGTTCACAAAGAAAAGATATGAAATTGGAACTTAGTTTAAAAGGGAAGCAGAGCATAACAGTTTGGAAAATTTGCAACCTGACCATGAGATATAAAAGAAAAATCCATTTTCTGAGGAGAAATTCAAGCCAGCTGCAAAAATTTGCATAAATAATGAGGAGCTGAATGTTTACATCCAAGACAATGGGAAAAATGTCTCCAGGGCATGTAAGAAATCTTTGAGGCAGACCCTCCCATGACAGGCCCGGAGACCTAGGAGGGAAAAATAGTATTGTGGGCCAGGGCCCAGGACTCTGCTGCTCTGTGCAGCCTTGGGACTTGGTGCCCTGCATCCCAGCCACTCCAATTCCAGCCATGGCTAAAAGAGGCCAAGGTACAGCTCGGGCCACTGCTTCAGAGTGGGCAAGCCCCAAGTATTGGTGGCTTCCATGTGGTATTAGGCCTACAGATGCATGGAAGATGAGAATTTAGGTTTGGGAACCTCCACCTAGATTCCAGAGGATGTATAGAAATGCTTGAAGGTCCAGGCAGAAGTCTGCGGCAGGGGAGGAGCCCTCATGGAGAACCTCTCCTAAAGCAGAGCAGAAGGGAATGTGGGATTGGATCTCCCACATACAGTCCCCACTGTGGCACTGCCTAGTGGAGCTTTGAGAAGAGGGCCACCATCCTCCAGACCCCAGAAACGTAGATCCACCAACAGCTTGCACCATGCACCTGGAAACACTGCAGGCACTCAATGCCAGCCCATAAAAGCAGTGCAGGGGCTATAGCCTGCAGAGCCACAGAGGTGGAGTTGCCTAAGGCCATGGGAACCCACCCACTGCATAGACTGCCCTGGAATGTGAGACATGGAGTCAAAGGAGATTTTAGAGCTTTAAGATTTAATGACTGCCTGGCTGGGTTTCAAACTTGTGTGGGGCCTGTGACCCCTTTGTTTTGGTCATATTTTCCCATCTGGAATGGGAACATTTACCCAATGCCTACACCTCCCTTGTATCTTGGAAGTAACTAACTTGTTTTTTATTTTACAGGCTCATAGACAGAAGGGACTTGCCTTGTCTCAGATAAGACTGTGGACTTGGACTTTTGAGTTAATGGTGGAATGAGATAAGACTTTGGGGAACTGTTGGGAAGTCCTGATTGATTTTGAAATGTGAAAAGGACACGAGATTTGAGAAAGGCCAGGGGTGAAATATGGTTTGGCTCTGTATCCCCACCCAAATCTCATCTTAAATTGTAATCCCCACATGTTGAAAAAAGGACCTGGTGGGAGGTGATTGGATCATGGGAGCGGTTTCCCCCATGCTGTTCTCATGATAGTGAGGGAGTTCTCACAAGATATAATGGTTTAAAAGCAGCAATTTCCCCTGAGCACTCTCTCTCTGCTGCCTTGCGAAGAAGGTACCTGCTTCCCCTTCACCTTCTGCCATGACTGTAAGTTTCCTGAGGCCTCCCCAGCCATGGAGAACTGTGAGTCAATTAAAACTCTTTTCTTTATAAATTACCCAGTCTCAGGTAGTATCTTTATAACAGTGAGAAAATGTACTAATACAATAAGCAAACACTAAGAAAAAATGTACATAAACATCATACAGAGGAGAAACCAAAAGAAAAAAGAAAGCTCACTTGTCCTATTCATCTATCATATTCATAATTTGTACCCAAATCTATTTTATGACAAATATAGGAGGTAGACCATATTCAAAATTTATTTACTATAATGAGCTAGCCACTATAGACCAAGCATTATAAAAATTCTCCTTGCTTCCTTATTTAATCCTTGCTTATTTTTAGAATTTAGAATTAATGATTTTATTCTTCACCTGCTTCTAAAGGGCATCTATCTTCAATAGACTGGGTTCAGGAAAGTTTCTATGGAATTTACAGAAGTTAAAGAATTATGAAGGAGAGAGTTGTCAAATCACAGAGAAAGTCAGAAAATCAAAACTATGTACAGATCAAGACTAGTATTTGAAATATATTACCTGTTCCAAGTTTTGAAGGCATTGCTGGCTCGTTTGAACAGATATCCTTCCATAACTATGCCATTTGCAGCATCTACGTTATATTCTAACTTAGAATCATCACTGGAGAAATCCTAGACAAAATAACACATAAAGAAGTTCATATGACTTGACTAAGTTTCCCAGACAAGAAATGGATCCTAAGAAAAGAGTTCAAAAGGAAGAAAAGGTTTATATTAAGACAGCTACAACAATATTAATAAGAAAAATGAAGGGGGACTTAAATGATCAATAATGAAATGTTTCAATACATTAAAGTATTTGACTTTAGTGGATTATTTTATGCAATACTTATTGTGATGACCTAAGGACATATAATCATATATAGTGCAAAACAGAAAATAAATCAATATAAGCTGTATATACATTGTGATTAAAAGCATAAAATAATATGTATACAAATAAACAAGGGAAACAACTAAATACTACACAGGGTATGACATTTAAAATTCTTTGTTTTATCATAACTTTTTTTTTTTTTTTTTTTGAGACAGAGTCTCGCTCTGCCTGCCACCCAGCCTGGAGTGCAATGAAGTGATCTCAGCTCACTGCAACCTCTGCCTCCCGGGTTCAAGTGATTCTCCTGTCTCAGTCTCCCATGTAGCTGGAATTACGGACATAGGCCATCATGCCCAGCTAATTTTTGTATTTTTGTAGAGACAGGGTTTCACCATGTTGGCCAGGCTGGTCTTGAATTCCTGACCTCAGGTGATCTGTCTGCCTCAGCCTCCTAAAGTGTCGGGATTACAGGCATGGGCCACTGTGCCCAGCCTATCACAGTATTCTATGGTGATATGTGTTAACAATTTTTTAAAGTATATGATTATATTTAATTGGGATTTTTTTTTTTTTTTTTGAGACGGAGTCTTGCTCCGTCACCCAGGCTGGAGTGCAGTGGTGCTATCTCGGCTCACTGCAAGCTCCGCCTCCCAGGTTCACGCCATTCTCCTGCCTCAGCCTCCCGAGTAGCTGGGACTACAGGTGCCTGCCACCACGCCCGGCTAATTTTTTGTATTTTTAGTAGAGACGGGGTTTCACCGTGTTAGCCAGGATGGTTTCGATCTCCTGACCTCGTGATCTGCCCGCCTCGGCTTCCCAAAGTGCTGGGATTACAGAGGTGAGCCACTGTGCCTGGCCTTAATTGGGATTATTTAAAGTTACCACTATTTTCTAAAGATATTACTACCATGGTAGTTTTTTTTTTTTTTTTTTTTTTTTGAGACAGAATCTCACTCTGTCACCCAGGCTGGAGTGCAGTGGCGCAATCTCAGCTCACTGCAACCTCTGCTTCCCGGTTCAAGTGATACTCCTGCCTCAGCCTCCTGAGTAGCTGGAACTACAGACGTTTGCCACCACGCCCAGCTAATTTTTGTATTTTTAGTAGAGACAGGATTTCACCATGTTAGCCAGGCTGGTCTCAAACTCCTGACTTCAAGTGATTCACCTGCCTCAGCCTCCCAAAGTGCAGGAATTACAGGTGTGAGCCATTGAGCCCAGGCATGGTAGTTTTTGAATCTGACAGTGTCTATGGCATTTTTTCCTAAAATAAAATTTAGTTTTCAAAGGAATCAGATCTTAGTCTACAGTTTGAAGTGGGCAAGTTGAACTCACTTTTTTATGAGTACTGTGAAATCACTCATAGTCTTCTTCTAGCGTTCTAATTATCTAAATCTTCACCTGAATGCAATTTAAACTTTCAATTTTCTTCCAAACATTCATAAAGTTTGGAAATCAGAAATTCAATATTTAAAATATTGCCTAACAAACTTCAAAGCATTTTGAACAAAACTCTAAGACTGCTGTTTTCAGCAAATTTAAAACTCTAAAGCCAGTCCCATAACTTTTAAAATTCCTCCTGGACCAATAATTAAAATTAGAATTTCATCCTATTAAGGAGTAGTAAACGTCCTGTCTTGGGAAACATTTTGGCAGCATTTACTGAGACGCTGGGGCCCTGCACCGGAGGGAAGGCAGAGTGACAACCGTCTAAGGGCCCTCCAAATTTATGAGTGTACTAAGTCAGGAACAGGAAAAAAACTAAATTCAGAATTTCAATAGAGAAAAAAAAAATAACCTCTCCTGACACCTTTGAAACTTTAACCACTAAAAGACCTGATAATCCAAAATAATCAAATGAAGCAGGATCTGTAAACAAATTGCTACATTGCTTCCTACTTTTTCTTTGGGAGGGAAAAAAAAAATCAGGGAAACTTTAATGCCCTCATTTAAAATTTATTTGAGGCTATAATTAATTATACAGAGAGAATTAAGCAATAAATATAAATATAATTGACTTTGTTAACATTCTGAAGGTTTCATTTGTAACATCTGTAGTTTTTCATAACCTTGGTCAACTTAAAAGACTTCCTTGAAAGTGCAGGGCATTACAAGTGTTTCTCTAATTTTCAACTATACTTCTTGAGATAAATTGTCTTCAATTTAATTACTATTAATATCAACTAATATTTTGTAGTACTTAAAATGTGACAGATTTCATAACTTTAGCAAAGAAATATGTTGGATGAAAGACATAGTGTTAGAATCTCCTTAAATACATTGATGACCTGACAAACTAGGAAGGAATACTCAAAGGCAAAAGACTGAGTGAAAACTGGAATTCAAAGAGGTAAGGAGAGCAAGGCCATCTGCCTATCAGGAGAACTTGAGTTTTAGTGTGAGGTCCAGGGACAGAATGCAAAACCAAGGCTGGTCAAAGGGGAATCTAATAGAAACTTTCCCTTTGAAACAGCAAACAAGACAAGAAAAACCATCATTACCACTTTCACTCAAGATCATGATGAAACTCCTAGCCAGCAAAATGACAAAAGAAAAAAAGTAAAAGATTGGAAAGAAAGGAAAAAACTATCATTATTGGTAGATGATAAGACTTCATACACAGAACATCCAAAAGAATCGAGAGATAAATCAATATTAAAAGAGATTACTAGTTACAAAATCAATACAGAAAAATCAATTTTATCGCAGACAGAACAGTGGTAAAATAAATACATTTAAAAATAACATTCAGAATACAAGTGTCTAGGAATAAATCTAACAAAAGATGCACAAGAAAAATCATAAAACTTTATGAAAGCCATTAAAGAAAACTTAAATAAATGGAGAATATACTAAGCCCATAGATTTGAAGATATAATAAAATAAAGATATTAATTTTGATTCATACAAAATTGAAGGAGTGAAGGCAGGAAGCTTTGCTATTAGATATCAAGAATTTGCTTGCCAGGAACAGAATGACAAACATTCATGTTCTCACTTATTTGTGGGATCTAAAAAATAAAACAACTGGACTCAGGGAGCTGGAGAGTAGAAGGATGGTTACCAGAGGCTGGGAGTGGTGGTGGGAACTGGAGGTGTCAGCGAGTAGGGATGGTTAATGGATACAAAAAAAAACCAGAATGAATGAGACCTAGTATTTGATAGCACAACAGGGTGACTACAGTCAAAATCATTTAATTGTACATTTAAAAATAATTAAAAGAATACAATAGGATTGTTTGTAACACAAAGGATAAATGCTTGAGGGGATGGATACTCCGTTTTCCATGATGTGCTTATTATGCATTGCATGCCTGTATCAAAATATTTCATGTATCCCATAAATAATACCACCTACTATGTACTCACAAAAATTGAAAATGAAAAATAAAAAGAAAGAAAAAAAGTTTTAAAAGCATTTGATCAACAATTAGGCAACCTGGTAAGAAAATGAGATAAAGACTAATAGTTCACAAATAGGATATCCAAATGACCAATAAATATAAGATGCCCATTAGTCACTAAAGAAGTCACCCTGAAGCCAAAAATAATTAAGACAGCATAGTATTGATAGTTTAGACAAAAAGACAGTGAAACAGAATAGAGAAACTGAAATGGGCCTCACATATATGGAAATGTGATATATAACACAGGACATACCACAGAGCATTTGGGAAAGAGTAAACTTCTTAATAACTAGTCTGGATCAACTGACTACCAGTGGGAGAATTAAAGGAAACTAGATCTCTACCTCACACCACACACAAAAACCCAATTAAAGATCTAAAAACCAGCACTGTGGCTCACACCTGTAATCCGAGCACATTGGGAGGCCAAGGTGGATGGATCACCTGAGTTCAGGAGATCAAGACCATCCTGACCAACATGACGAAACCCCATCTCTACTAAATATACGAAAATTAGCTGGGGCATGGTGGCGTGCGACTGTAATCCCAGCTACTTGGGAGGCTGAGGCAGGAGAATCACTTAAACCCAGGAGGCGGAGGTTGCAGTGAGCAGAGATCGCGCCACCGCACTCCAGCCTGGGCGACAGGACCAAAATAAAATAAAATAAAATAAAAAATAAAGATCTAAAAAGCAAACCTATAATACAAGAGATATCTCTTCATGATCTTGAAATGGAAAGGATTTACTGAACAAGACACAAAAAGCATCAACCGTAAGACTAATAAAAATAAGCTATATGAAAATTAAAAACACATATGCCTCAAATATATTATAAATTCGATCAAACGTCAGGCAGCCTGGTGGAAAAATGAGAGAAGGATTAATAGACGTTTTACAAGTAAGATGTGCAAAAGACCAATAGATATAAGATAAGGTGCTTAAGCTCATTAGTCACTGAAGAAGTTAAAACTACAAGAAGATGTCTATATCTACTGATCAAATTGGCCAAAATCTAAAAGTCTCATAATATAATGAGCTGGCAAATAGGAACTCTCATATAGTGCTATCTGCTAAGATAGTATAGTATTTTGAAAAACAATGTAGCATTATCTACTTATGCTAAATGACCTGCTAATGCTAATACACCTTCTAACTCGGCAGTTTTACTCCTAGGTATAAATACATCAGAAATGTAAAATGCGTGCACATATCCACACATGAATGTTCAAAGCATCACTGTTTCTCCAATTGATCAACTTAAATTTTTGAAAAAATCTACATAACTACATGAGACATACTTTCCCTTAGTTTTTAGTGGACTGATTTTTTTTTTTTTTTTACCTGTAATGCAGCCTTGTGTCAGCATTTAAGGGCAGAAAAGAGGTCAGTATTCATAATGAGCAAAAAATAGCATTATTTTCTTTAAAGGAAAACAGTTGAATATTATTTAAAATCAAATAAGTTATTCTTAGAGTTAATAATTTACCATTTTTGAAGCTTCAGTACAACACTGAACTGTGTTCACAATAGGAAAAGATATTAAAAGATGCATAGTGTTTATTAAGTAATTCAATTTAAGGAAATATTCGAATATTTCTACAAATACCATATCTCATTTTAATTAAAAACAATTGGTCCCAATTTTTAGCAATCTTTTCATGATCATGTCATTAAAACTCGTTACCCATCAACACATCATACTGTACACTCTAATTATGTAAAATTTTTATCTGTCAACTTAAAATAAAAAGTTACGCAAACAAAAGTTAATCTAACTGTAAACGAAACAAAATAAAATGTGGAGTTTGTCTCACCTGACACTAACTAGAAAGTAACTAACTTAAAGATGGTCTTGTAGAAATCTTTCCTTTAATTATTTTTCTTTGAGCATTAATAATCCATCATCAATTAAATTTTTCTTACTTTTATTATTGATTTTGTTTTCATCTTTTTCCACTGACATCTTCTATATCAGATCTAGTTTACTGGTATTTTAAATTCTAAATAAACCATAAAAAAGTTGATTTTACTGCTCAATACCAAGAAAACAGATTTCTTAAAGCAATGCCAGAAGGCATTCTGTGCATACTTATATTTCTATATTCAACACTCTCCTTTTATTTTCAGATAACTACACAAAAAGTACCACTGACTTTATAAGAAAGTTGAGTTGCAGGAATGTCACACTCAACTCTTTTAGCATGAAGAAATAAAAACTGGTTTAATATTTGAGTTTTCATTTTAAAAAATATTTTCAAAGTAAGTTTAGCCAGGCTTAGACAATTTAACAGGCAATGCAAGTGAAGTTTTAGCATCTTGTGACAGAGAGGAAAGGCTGCCTTGCAGTGACTGCAGTTGGAAAGTCTGTAAGACCAAACACGCATGTTGACACTAAGGTGCATCCACACTCCCTGGCCCGCAACACACACACGGACACACACTTTTACAGGGAGTTGGTGGTATCCTAAATGTAATTATGAATAGTGTTTTGAATTCTAACTAAAGGCCACTTTTAGCTTAGTTAAGGCCCTAAGAGATTCAAATTTTTATAAACTGGTTCAAGAAGCATAGCTTTCAAAGATCTGAAAAAATAACAAAATATATACCTTAAAATCTGAAGAACATTTTGCTCTTCAAAAACAGAAGAGGAATTTATCTGCACAATTATTAGAATAACTCAAAAGATTTGTTCCAATACAATGATACCTTGCATAAACCAACAACCAAGCAATTGTATAAAGTGGAATTAATTTTTAATTTTTCCCGAGGTACCTTTTGTTGAATGGTGGAATGTTTTTGCTCCATTTCTCTTTTCTCCTTTGCTGCATCCACAACCAGTCGATCCAACTGTAAAAAGGGAAAAGAAAAAACTGCAGACTTAAAAAAAGTATGGATTATTTTTTCAAACCATATTCCAAATCATTTCACAGATAAATAAAAAATCACTCAATTTAAGCTTAATTTAAAAAATTTTGGCTAAACTTTGAAGTAGAAGTTCCTATTTTTTTCTGCTATCAAGTTCTCTTTGAGAAGATCCATATCTCCACTAGAAAAAAAAAAAATTCCAAGAATAGTCATGATGCCATACATAAATGAGTGGAGGCCTTGTCACAGGTACCCCAGTGATACACGTTCAATCCTTGAATAACAAAAATGACTCTAGCTTAAGCTCCTGCTGACCCACTAAGCAAATTCTGGTAGTTAAAATCAAAGATACGAAGAAGACACTAGTGACTTCTTTCCCAAATAGCAAAAAGTAGTGCAGCTAAACTAGTATTAACCAGCTAACCTAGCTCTCACAAATTCACTCTAACAGCTACTTCCAATCATTCAAGATGCTTCTTCAGGTTTTCAGGTTGGCTCCCTAATGTCATACTCAAATCTAAAAAGAAGAAAAAATAATTCATGAGATAAAAGAGAAAGCTAAAAATAATAATAATAAAAGAATAGTAATCATTCATAAGACCAAGGTAGGAAATCAGCAATTCTTAAGGCTCATTTTTAAAAGCTCAAAAAAACTAAATAAAACTATAAAACCCGGCTGGGCGCAGTGGCTCACGCCTGTAATCCCAGCACTTTGGGAGGCTAAGGTGGGCAGATCACGAGGTCAGGAGTTCGAGAACAGCCTGGCCAACATAGAGAAACTCCA
Organism: Symphalangus syndactylus; assembly: GCF_028878055.3. NCBI lineage: Eukaryota > Metazoa > Chordata > Mammalia > Primates > Hylobatidae > Symphalangus > Symphalangus syndactylus. The sequence continues at coordinate 97,058,668 of NC_072439.2, forward strand.
TCTCTTCTAAAAATACAAAAAATTAGCTAGACATGGTGGCAGGTGCCTGTAATACTACCTACTCAGGAGGCTGAGGCAGCAGAATCGCTTGAACCCACGAGGCAGGCGTTGCAGCGGGCCAAGATCGTACCACTGCACACTAGCCAGGGTGGCAGTGCAAGTCTCCATCACCCCTCCACCAAAAAAAATATATCTATCTATCTATCTATATATATATATATATATACACATATACATATACATATATACACATATACATATATACATATACATATATACACATATACATATATACACATACATACATACATACATACATATATACATATATACATATATATATATAAAACCCATTTTTCTTGTTCCTTGGCATAGAAAGGATATCCATCATGAGGGAAGTATTTGATTTCCAGTAATATGTCATGAGAAATGCACTGGCTTCTTGAAATCCTATTTGCTAAACTAACAATAATTGCGTTATACATTATTAATTATGTGGGTTTCATTGTCTAGACTATGATGATGCCTTTCCAACTCTGAACCTCCATCACCTCTAAATGATTAACACACGTTCGATAAGTGAATAAATTAAAACATACATATCAGATCAGCAGGAATATGGAGAAAGATAAGCATTAAATGTCTAAACATTTTAAGTTATATCTTTTAAAAACTAAATTTTTAAAAAGTCTTTTTCAAAAAAACTATTTGATCCCTTATCACAAATGATGTTTTTTCTACAGAAGAATAATTCTAGTCACAGATAATATTACTGAATAGTAATAAAAGTAATAAAGATTAACTGAAAAAGTACCCACAATGAAACAGATCTATCACTATTATAAAATACATGATATAGGTGGCAACTATGCTACTCTAGGATCTAATACACACATACCTTAGTGACATGTAGCATTGATTTAGTGGGTAATGCTGTACATGGTGTGCTAGAAAAATATATTCTCACAGAAGTTTCTTATGCGGAATGAGTGGACTAACCATCCTATGGGTTTTATGGCTCTGAGTGGCATATAAATATTATTCATTCATTCAGACTGAAATGCAGTACAAGGTAGCCCCCAAATTCAAAATATTTACAAATATGCACGCATATACTTTACATATGAATTCTGCAATGTAGGTGATGGTCTTCTGCCTGTCTAATTGGTAAGAAATGTCTCTTGCGGCTGGGCGTGGTGGCTCACGCCTGTAATCCCAGCACTTTGGGAGGCCAAGATGGGCGAATCATGAGGTCAGTAGATCGAGACCATCCTGGCTAACACGGTGAAACCCTGCCTCTACTAAAAAGACAAAAAAATTAGCCGGGTGTGGTGGCAGGCGCCTGTGGTCCCAGCTACTTGGGAGGCTAAGGCAGGAGAATGGCATGAACCCAGGAGGCAGAGCTTGTAGTGAGCCAAGATCGTGCCACTGTACTCCGGCCTGGGCAACAGAGCGAGACTCCACCTCAAAAAAAAAGAAAAAAAAATGTCTCTTGCATCTCTAACCCCACTGCTATTACAGCAGAAAAGTGGGGAAAATTCTCCCTCTCTGATGGGGAAAAAGAATAAAGAAAAAATATCTTTCATGATGGTGGGGTTTTGGGGGAAGGCATGAGTTGGGGAAATGTGAAGACTGGCAGTCTTATCTTCTAGACATTGGGAAACGTATCAGGAAGATAACTTGGAGCAGAGTAAAAAGGGTCCTGTGTTTGTGTTAGTACTGGACATTATCAATGTTAATAGGTTCCTATAACTAAGCAGGTATCCCTGGTCCTTCTGTGTTTTAAATCCCTTCCACTCCCACCAACCTCAGATACCATCAATTCTCTTTCTCCTTTTCAACTTCTCCCTCTTGAACTACCATCTGCTTTTAAGTTGGTGCAAACCATTCTACCTTAATAAAACCGCTAACCCATACTCTTTTTCCAGCTACCACATTCTTTCCCTCTTTCCTTCATAACACAACTTCTTTAAAATATTACCACCTTCTGTATTTGCCCATTTCATATTCATCTACCCACTGTAATTCAGCTTCTACTGCCTGGGTCCCCAGCTCCATGGAAACAGCATCTCTCACAGACCTAACAACTTTTTTCTGCTAAACCCAACAGGTATTTCTCAGTCCTAGGTTTACTTAACTTTCTAATAATTGAAGCTGGTAACCACTCCTTCCCTTTGAAACACTTTTTCTGGCCTACAATGCCAGTCTCCTGTTTTTCCACTTTCTCACTCATCTATGTCCTAACACAGCTTCTCTTACCTAGCCATCTCAAAATCTAGTCTTTCTTAGGTCCCTGCCCCAAGTCAGCTTCTCTTTTTACTCAATACCAGTGGACCTCAGCCTTAACTTACAAAATAAAAATCTTCATGTATGGTGTCTAGGCAACTAGATTTTTTTTTAAATAGCTCTATGATTCAGAGATATCTAACTCACCCCCCATCAACTCACCCACTTTTGTGGTTGCAATCAGCAATTATATGCTACTGATTCATTTAGTCTACCTCCCTCTTTTGAGCTCCACATATATCCACTTAGACGTCTTATCCTCACAAATCAATATATTTAAGCATGAACTCATCACGCCCTTCCACCCTCGAACTGGCTGTATATTAACCCTCAAATCTAACCATTTCTATCTCTACTGCCATGACTTTAGTTTCAGATGCCATTATCTACTAATTATGAAAAGGATATTGTAATTCGCCACCTCCAACCCGGCCATCTTATCCACTAGGCACTATAGGCTCTGGGGCTTAGATGTTTTTCAAGGACCTGCAGACTTATTTGAGATCTAGAGAGGGGGTAAACCTATAAAACTAAAATGATTAAATGTTTTAAAAACACATAATTTTTTCAGCTAGTCAACTGCAATTCAACTCATACTGCTTTTATAAATTATACTGAATATAAGATGAGAGCACAATCTAATATTTGATAGTATGTGAGGAATGTCTAAAACCTAGGAAGGTCTCTCCTTCCCCCTAAGTCTGGCTTACATGTCCTGTCTATATGTTCCTGCAACACTTTGACCCTTCCCTATATGGTGGAAAAGGCCAGCTGTCCCTCAACGTCTATTTTTTCCTTCTTCCTTAACAATGGAACCCCTAAATTCTAGCAGGTCATGTGGCTACCTGGCATTAAGGTTAATTTCCCTTGCAGCTATTGTGACCCTGTGACTAAAGACTTGGCATTGGGATATATGTAGAAGTGATATGTACAATTTCTAGGAAATGTGCTTAAAGAGAGAAAACGTATCTTTCATTCTCCTTTCCTTCTTCCTATTAGCTGGAATTTGGGTATGATAGCTAAAGCTTGATTAGCCACTTTGAACCATGAGGTAGAATCAAAAAACATAAGCCTGCACTCCTGCTAACCAAGTGGCCACCATACCATGTCTTTGACTTTACATAAGAGAAATAAAACTCTTTTTTAAATTACTAGTATTCTCGGTTTTCTATTACATGCAAACAAACCTCATCCCAACTGTTACACACACACAAGGTATTTAGCACAGAGATTAAGAGTGTGGTGACTTGTTGGCTTCTCCCAAGAGACTAAGTTCTGTAGAGGCAGAAAACAGAATACATGTAATCCACGGCATACACCCTTACATGTCTTTGCCCCCCGTCTCAACACACACACACACAAACCACAACTCACATGTACTCTGGTCAGTAAATGCAATTCCCATTCCACTCTTACCTTTTTCCTTAAACTCAATTTTTCTTTTCCTTTTTTTTTTGAGACAGAGTTTCCCTCTGTCACCCAGGCTGGAGTACAATGGCCCGATCTTGGCTCACTGAGAACTCCACCTCATGCCTCAGCCTCCCAAGTAGCTGGGATTACAGGCATATACCACTACGCCCGGCTAATTTTTATATTTTTAGTAGAGACGGGGTTTCCCCATGTTGGCCAGGCTGGTCTCAAACTCCTGGCCTCATGTAATCTGCATGCCTCAGCCTCCCAAAGTGCTGGGATTACAGGCATGAGCCACCGTGCCTGGCCTAAACTCTATTTTTCATCATCAATCCCCTCCTCTTGGAAACTAAACCGAGACATCTTGAGAAAGAAAATCACCTAAAAATCGACAGTGTTAAATAAAGAATGTTCGTCAATAAAAAAACAATGTCCCCCGAACAGATCTAATAAAATGTTATGATCAGATATGAAAAAATAATTTGAACATAATGACATTTTTATAAATATAAAATTTGTATGTATATGTATAGAACTATTACACATAGCCACCAGGCACGGTGGCTCACGCCTGTAATCCTAGCACTTTGGGAGGCAGAGGCGGGCAGATCTCGAGGTCAGGAGATCGAGACCATCCTGGCTAACATGGTGAAACCCAGTCTCTACTAAAAACACAAAAAATTAGCGGGCATGGTGGCGGGCGCCTGTAGTCCCAGCTACTCGGGAGGCTGAGGCAGGAGAATGGCATGAACCCAGGAGGTGGAGCTTGCAGTGGGCGGAGATCCAGCCACTGTACTCCAGCCTGGGTGACAGAGCGAGACTCTATCCCAAAAAAAAAAAAAAAAAACTATTACACATAGCCATAGATAGCCACATGTGACTGCATGAAATGAAAAAGTTCCCAAGAGCTCTATAATTTTAAGATTCTAAAATATTTTTATTCAAATAACAAGATACAAGTTTCTAGGACATAAAAAAGAGCTATAACTCAACTGAAATGCAAATTGGAACAATAACTCAATTATCCGAATGTACAAAATTTAAATATACGTCCAGTTATGTAGACTGCAAAACAAACTTTTTGTTTTTAAATTCTCCTTTTCAATACCTTCACATACAAACTATACGGTTCTCTTTACCTTTGATTTCATTCTTTGGGTATACCCAAAACGCAAACATTTGGGTATTTAACCCATATATAAATCTGCTATAGCATCCAACTTCATTCTTCATTAAGTAAATAAACCATCAAGTCCTCCTTGATATGGTTTGACTGTGTCCCCACCCAAAATCTCATCTTGAATCACACTCCCCATAATCCTCACGTGTCAAGAGAGACCAGGTGGAGGGAACTGAGTCATGGGGGCGGCCTCCCCCATGCTGATACTCCTGATAGTGAGTGAGCGCTCACGAGATCTGACGGTTTTATAAGTGTTTGGTAGTTTCTCCTGCGTTCATTCTCCCCTCTGCTGCCTTGTGAAGAAGATGCCTTGCTTTCCCTTCGCCTTCTGCCATGACTGTAAGTTTCCTGAGGCTTCCCCAGCCGTGCAGAACTGAGAGTCAATTAAACCTCTTTCCTTTCTAGATTACCCAGTCTGAGGCAGCTCTTTATAGCAGTGTGAGAACAGACTAATACACCTCCAATACGCTAAACTTCTTTAAAAATACAAACACTAGTGTATAAAACAGAATCAAGAAATATACTGCAACATTACCTGTGCACCAAGATCCTTCATGTAGGGTCCAAGTTCACTAAACAGATCATATCCTTGATGAAAGAAGGCCAAATGGGCATACATAAATGACAACATCTAATAGAGAAAAAAAGATGATCATTTTAAAATCTATTCCTAGATAGACATTCTGAAATATTTTATATATATATATGTGTATATATATATGTGTGTATATATATATGTGTATATATATGTATATGCGTATATATATATATATATATATATATATATATATATATATATATATACATAAAACAGGGTCTTGCTCTGTCGCCCAGCCCTGGCAGGCAGTGGCACGAACACGGTTCATTGCAACCTGGACCTCCCAGGCTCAGGCGATTCTCCCACTTCGGCCTCCTAAGTAGCTGGGACCACAGGCATGTGCCACTATGCTCAGCTAACTTTTTTATTTTTGTAGAGACAAAGTCTCGCCATGTTACCCAGGCTGATCTCGAACTCCTGGGTTCAAGCAATCCTCCCACTTCCGCCTCCAAAAGTGCTGGGATTATAGGCGTGAGCCACTACGCCCAGCTCACCAAATCTATTTGAAAATTAAACTGAGTCATCTGTTTTAAAAGAGTATTTCAAAAATATTTTCAAATACAATGAAAATAAATTTTATTTAAAAGAAATTTCCCAGTGGTTTAAAATTTTTAAAATGCTCAAAATTTTAGTTGTTTAGACTATATCTAGGTGATCAAAATGTATACAGCAGATTCAAATAATCCAATTTTCAATAACTCTACTATCTCCCTAGGTCCATTATAAAGTATTTATGTGCTCCTTCAACCAAACTCATTGACAAACCTTAAATTGCAAAAAAGACAAGAAGATAAGAGAAATATAAAGTGCTCAAAATAAAACACAAACACTTTACAATCTACTAGAGCACAAGCACAACCTAAAGTAGGAGAATGCTGGTTTTTCTCTCAAGATACCAAAATAAAATGAGTCAACCGAATTTGCCAACATGGAAGTTTCTTTATATTCCACAAATCTAAAAAGCTGACATTAACGGGCGGAGATTTGTCCAAGTTTTCCTATATTTTACCTATTTTAAAGAGAAAAATCACCCTCATTTTAATTAAGTTTTTACATGGAAGGAATTATATAATTAAATGAAAAATACTGAAAAAATATTCTAAACATCCATATTATTTTCAATAAGTGGCATCTGTTCAATTTTCTGAAGTCTAAAACAGGTCACTAAGTCCTTAATACTCAAAAATCCTCCAAAAAAAACTATTTTCAAAAAAAAAAACCCATTAAAACACAGAGGCAAAAGGATAAAACTCAGAAGAGGAAAATTATTCTGGAATTAGGTAATAGTGATCATTGAACAAATTTGTGAATAAAAACCAATAAATTATTTTAAAAATTGATTAAAAATTTAAAAAGAGGGATGGGATTAATAGCTAGGACTACATAAAAATATAAAATATGCTTGTACATCAAAATGCAAAATGAGCATATTAAAAGACAAATGATAAACTAGGGAAAAACCCATGACAAAGAGTTAACAGTCTTAAAATGTAAGAGATGTTACAAATCAACATGAAAAAGATGAACACTCCAACAGAAAAAGAGACAAAAGACATATGAGGTACATAAGTGGCCAAAAAAACACGGAAAAATGTTCGAACTCATTTGTATTAACAAAATGCAAAACTGAATAATGACATCACGCTTTCTATCCAACAAACTAGGGGCAGCATGGGGGAAAAACTGGAATGCTCAGTGTTGGTAAAATGCAGAGAAATATCCATTTTCACACAATATTAGGGGAAATATTGTATAACCCTTGAAATTTGATAGTATTTTTCTAAAGCCTTAATCCTTTGACTATGTAATCTCTTGTTTATAAATAAATCTATCCTAAGAAAATAATAAGATTATTCATTAGAATGATCAGGACAATGCTATGTTTTAAGGTCAAAAACAAGGAAATTATTTGAATATTCATTAATAGGTGAAATTAATTTATGGTATATTCCTTCAAGGTCAGTAAACTATGACCTGCAAACTTTATTAGGGCTCACCACCTGTTTTTTGATAGTCCATGAGCTACGAATGGCTTTTACATCTTTAAATGATTTAAAGACAATGAAAATATATGAAATTTATGATATGTGAAAATTATATGAAATTCAAATTTCTGTGTTTATAAATAAAGTTTTATTGGAACACAGCCATGGCCATTCATTTACATACTGTCTTTCTCATTATAATAGCACAGTTGAATAATTCCAACCGAGACCATGAGGCCTGTAAAACTTACCATATTTACTACCTGGACTTTCACAAAAAACATGTGCCAACCCCTAGGATATTCAGGTGGTAGAATTCTACTTGGCCACAAAAGCCATCATTAAATAAAGGATATTTAATGAAATATAACTTTGCAGTGTATTAGTGAAAAAAGAAAGTTATAAAATAGTATGTAGGAATGATTCCCATTAGAAAATTAAATGTGATTTTAAAAGGCATATATTCAAGTTCATGTACACACACACATGCACACACATGCACACACACAGAAAGAGAGAAAAAGACGAAGATGTATGCCAAGATATTAATAGTGGCTTCCCCTTGGTAGCAGAATTTCTCAGTAGTTTTTATTTTTCTTCATACGCATTCTAATTTTCTACAATTAATATACATTACTGTCAATCCCGAAAACAAGTGGGGTATAAATACTATCTTTTAGAAAACAGGAAGTACAATGTGTTTACCTGATAAGATATAGCACAAATATATAAATAAAATTTAGAAAAAACTAGGTGGGGACAAGAATCTAAGGCAACTTAAGTATAGCCTTTTTGGGGAAAAAGTAAGTCAGTAATTCGGAGTTGAGAGATTATTACTAAGGTTATCAAAATATAAAGAGTGCTATGCCATATCACATCATGCCCTGCCCACTTCTTCGTTAGCTTTTTTTTTTTTTTTGAGACAGAGTTTCACTCTTGTCACCTAGGCTGGAGTGCAATGGCACGATTTTGGCTCACTGCAACCTCCACCTCCCGGATTCAAGCAATTCCCCTGCCTCAGCCTCCCGAAGTAGCTGAGATTACAGGCGCCCGCCACCACACCCAGCTAATTTTTTTGTATTTTTGAGATGGGGTTTCACCATGTTGGCCAGGCTGGTCTTGAACCCCTGACCTCAGGTGATCCACCCGCCTCAGCCTCCCAAAGTGCTGGGATTACAGGCGTGAGCCACCACACCTGGCCTTCATTAGCTTTAAGACAAAAAAATAGGGCTCCCCACCGCAAAAAAAAAAAAAAAAAAAAAAAAAAATCATTGTCACGTGGGTGAAGAGGCTCAAGGAAAAAAGTGATCCCCAAATTTCATCCCACTGGTTTTGTAACTGCATACCAAAGAACAAACCAAAAGACTGACCCACCATCAACTTTAAGGGAAAAATTCTCCAAATGATACTATTCACATAAATCCTCAATCTCAAATATTTTTAAAGTCCAAATAATGCCAAAAATTATAGAGAAAAATGTAAATATGTTGAAAGAGGTTGGGCAAAAAAATTTTAAAGCAAAACAAGTAGGAAAAAATTCAAAACCTAAGTGGAACAGTTTTTTATGTTCATAACTTTCAAAACAAATTCTGGAATATTCTCACAGGTTTTTACACCAAACATTTTCAGTTATTCACCAAATGGTACTGGGCATCTAGTGTATGTAAAGCAACATATGAGGATAAAAGAAAACAAAAACATAACAGTACAGAGTCTACCTTAATGGACCTCACAGTGCATCAACAGATGAGACACACAAACAACTATAACATGAAGGAGACAAAAAGAAGTCCAGTGCCAAATAAGAAACACAAATGTAGATCAAAAAGAAGAGTAATTATAAACCTTATCATGTATATAGCAGATGATCTTTCAACACCTAAATACGTACATTTAGTTTCATATTAAAATATTTAAGACATCATTTCAATTAATATCTTACTGATTTTAGGATTTCTGATCTCCTTTTTGATTGAAGAACATTAATCTGAGAGAAAACACACATGGTTAATCACCCATGCATTATTTTAAAGCTAATCCATAATGCAATATTGTAAAACTTATTTTAATGGTTTAATACTTTCCCAAAAAGCAAATAAAAACAAAGCTCAAGCTTTTTCATCCTTCAACTATCCTTTTGCAAAACACAGTTAAGACAAACATTCCAGTGAAATTCTCATACATTTCTGAGCTAAAAGAAAAACTGGTTATTTAAACGATATTAGAGTGATGGAACTATTTTGACATCTGAAGCTCTGGGAATTCCATCTTTTTCCCACCCTCTTTACCTAATTGCTCATCAAAGTTTCATATACAACCTAAATGCAAATTCTCATCACTTTACCACTATCACCATCATGTCTTTTCAAGATTGCTGCAATAGGCTATGAATTTGTCTCTTCTCTGCTTCCATTCTTGACTTCCTATAATCCATTATACACACAGCAACCAGTCTCATCTTTTTTTTTTTTTTTTTTTTTTTTTTTTGAGTTGGAATTTTGCTCTTATTGCCCAGGCTGGAGTGCAATGGCGTGATCTCAGCTCACTGCAACCTCTGCCTTCTGGGTTCAAGCAATTCTCCTGCCTCAGCCTCCCGAGTAGCTGGGACTACCAGCATGCGCCACCACGCTCGGCTAAATTTTTGTATTTAGTAGACACCAGGTTTCTCCATGTTGGTCGGGCTGGTCTTAACTCCTGACCTCAGGTGATCCACCCGCATTGGCCTCCCAAAGTGCTGGAACTGCAGACGTGAGCCACCGCCAAGGGGCCCATCTTAAAAAATTATAAGTAAGATCATGTTATCTCTACCTTAACACCCTCCAACTTCCTACCATGGCTGGCAAGGCCCACCGTGATGTGGCCCCTACCTACCTTACTTCTTCAACCTAGTTTTCTATTACTTTCCCCCTGTCTGTACTCCAGCCTCAGCCTGGGACCACTCCCACCTCAATGCCTTTGTACTGGCTGTTCTGTCTACATGTTATGATGTTCTGCCCAGATGAGTATCAGGCTATCTCATACCAATCAGGTCTCTACTTAAATACCGTCTCCTCACAAAGGTCTGCGGTAGCTTCTTATGCACTGTCTAGTACATCAACCCTATTTATTTTACTCAGAACATTTATAACTACCTTATATTTTCTGATTTGTGTCTTCTCCCTAACCAAAGTGTAAATTCTAGTGAGACCAGGGTCTTTGCCTTATTCCCAGCTGTAGTGGCACACACTAAGCACTCAATAAGTATTTCTTAAATAAATTAACAGGTTTTGTTTTTAGAAACAGAATCTCACTCTGTTGTCCACTCTGGCCGGAGTGCAGTGGCATGATCAGATCTCACTGCAGCCTCGAACTCCTGGGCACGCAATCCTCCTGCCTTAGCCCTCAGCAGTTCTCCCATCTCAGCTTCTCAAGTAGCTGGGACTACAGGTGCACACCACCAGACCTGGCTCATTTTTCTTACTTTTTGTAGAGATAGGTTCTCACTGTGTTGCACAGTCTGGTCTCAAACTCCACGCTTCAAGCAATCTTCCTGCCTTGGCCTCCCAAAGCGCTGGGATTACAGGAATGAGCCCCTGCACCCGGCCAGATTTTAAGTAAATGTTTTAATTAGACTAAATTTACTGAAAGGTCAATAAATTAAAAGATTTGCCTTTTAGGGGATCTCTCCCAACTCCAGAAATTCACAACAAACATTTTATTTTTGTCTGTTATTATCTATCAGCTTAATGAAATGTTTAAAAAAAGAATCATTCACTCTTTGCCAATACTGTCAAAAGATTATACAATATCTTTTTAATATGTCCTTCCCACTGAATTCTGTATTTTATCAAATAATTTTAAAGCACTAAATAAAAAAAAAACAGAACAAGAAAAATCTACGTAACTTTACTTAACCATAAGACTAGTTTCTGGCTGAGTGAGGTGGCTCATGCCTGTAATCCTTGCACTTTGGGAGGCTGAGGTGGGCAGATGGCTTGAGATCAGGAGTTTGAGACCAGCCTGGCCAACATGGTGAAACCCCGTCTCTACTAAAAATACAAAAATTAGCCAGGCGTGGTGGTGGGCGCCTGTAATCCCAGCTACTCGAGAGGCTGAGGCAGGAGAATCACTTAAACCCTGAAGGTGGAGGTTGCAGTGAGCTGGGATCGCACCACTGCACTCCAGCCTAGGCAACAGAGCAAGACTCCTTCTCAAAAAAAAACAAAAACAACAACAGAAACAAAAGACTAGTTTCTTCTGCATGTATTTCAAAGCCTATTCAGTTTAGAGAACTATAATATTCACTTTCAAATGCTCTAAGTAAAGAAGAAGCTGCAAATAGCCTATTACCCAAACACTGAATAATGTTAAAATGCCTGTTTTATATGTCCTTTTTTCTATTTGAAAAAATTAAGTGCTATATAAAATTTTTAAATTTAAATGTTATATATAAAAATAAAATGCTATATAAAATAGGATTTTTATATTATATAATATTTAAATTATATAGCATTTAAATTATTGGAGGAAAAAAGTAAACTCAAATATTTAGAGTAGTTAAGCAAGACAAACTTTATACATTTGGATATCTATTACTTACTATTCTCTAAAGTAGACATAAATGAAATAAAGGCCATAAAATGATACAATAGTTCCCATCAGAAAAATCAAACAAACTAATAGTTATTTGTTGGGGGTGTTGGGCATGAGGAGGCAGTGTGAGGATTCCTAACTTACATATGGACACCCAAGAAAATAATGTGTAAGTTTAAAAATAATGAAAATTTTAGCTAATCCTCCCAATATAAAATTTGTAACATTAAGCCATTTGCTCTCTCAAAAAACATTTACTACATATCTATTTTCTAACCACTGGACTAGAGGCTAGGGGACACAATCTAGAAATAGAACAAACAAATAAATATTTACAATAAACATGTAAGTAGTCTAACTGCAACGTGTACGAAAATACGGCAACACAGAGAAGGCAGAGGCAGAAATTATGCCTTCTGGCCTGGAGAAGTCTAAGTAACCCGGATCACAAAACAGAGAGTGAATTAGTGACAGGGCAGGAAAAAGCAATGCAAGGCAGACCAATTTCATGAGAAGACCTTAATACTCCAGACAAGAAACAGTAAGACTTAGGGCTGCAGCAAAGGTGAAGAAAGAACCAATTTAAGAGGTACAGAGGAGGAATTTTCAAGACATTTTGGCAACTAGATATACTGGCTTACAATGAGGAGAATATCTGATATAATTCTCTCATTTCAAACTTCTGTGAGAGTAAAAAAGTGACACCATTCAATTAGATAAGGGCAAAAGGGAAAGAGAAGCCATTTTGGAAGATAAGAGCTTTCAGTTTTGAACACAATGAGAACAAAGCACCCCTGGGAAAAAAACATTTGGTCATCTACCTATAATAACAGGTAGTGATTCAAGCAAGGGGCATGATGAGACTGACAGAAAACAATAAAGTGAGAAAAGAAAAGAATAAAACCAAAGATGGAACCCTAAAAAGGAGAGTGAAAAGGCAGACAAAGGAGTGAAGCCCAAGACAGAACTGGAAAAGAAACAGAAGTTGGGAGGAAGACCTAAAGGCAGTTTCAGATAAATCAAGATAAAAGAATGTTTCAAGAAGGAGAGTGTGGTCCACCACTGCAATAAAACAGAATAGTCAAGTTGGTTAAAAACTGAAATATGTCTAGTGAATAACCTCTGCATGAGCCATTTCAGTGTGTTAGGCAGGGTGAGTACTTACACTACAGCAGAAAATGGTGTAATGTGAGGTAGGTAACAGGACCCAGGAAATAGACTACTCCAGTCTAGTATCCTTTCCTCCAAAAGTACAGTCTATTCATTTCAAAAATTTAACTTCCCACTTACCGAACAGGAACTTAATAGAAAAAAAAAACTTAAAATTAATTTTCTATTGTTTTGCCAAGTTACCTAAGTAATTTTTAATCACTAATTTCTGTTTGGTTACTTCTAGTTTTTCTTAAGAAATATTCTGTGATCATTGCGAAGTAAACAATCTCTGAGGACAACCACTATTGTTTTGTAAAAGCAGATTTATATAAGGTAATTCCCTAAGCATTAAAGTTTTTTTAGGCTTTAAATTCCATGATATACAGAAACATGCAATGTAATATGCCTTCATTTCTCATGTCTCAAATACCTTTGGAGATCTATCACATTCAAACTAGTTTGAATTATAAATTAGACTGGAAGATCACCAACACCAAGCAACTTACTAAATACAGATTTCTAGTTTTTGGTTTTTGTTTGTTTTGTGTGGTTTTTTTTTGGTGTTTTTTTTTGAGACGGAGTCTCGCTCTGTCGCCCAAGCTGGAGTGCAGTGGCGCGATCTCGGCTCACTGCAAGCTCCACCTGCTGGGTTCACGCCATTCTCCTGCCTCAGCCTCCCGAGTAGCTGGGACTACAGGCGCCCGCCACCACACCCGGCTAATTTTTTGTATTTTTATTAGAGACGGGGTTTCACCGTGTTAGCCAAGATGGTCTCGATCTCCTGACTTGTGATCCACCTGTCTCGGCCTCCCAAAGTGCTGGGATGACAGGCGTGAGCCACCGCACCTGGCCCAGATTTCTAGTTTTTAAAAGCAGCACCTAAAGCAAAAATATGGTAACACTACTTCTAGAAAGATTTTTCATTTGGCAATATGGTGAATCTTAGTACCTCTAAGAATCTAATCTAAAGAAATAAGAAGTATAAAGATGTTATTATCACTCACAATTATTGAAAATTATATTTTCCCTATTGTCAGTAAAAACTTGAACACCACAAATGTCTTTTACAGCAACTTAGAAGGAACTAGGGGCCCTTATCCTAAAGGAAGTAACACAGGAACGGAAAAACAAGTGCCGTGTGTTGTCACCTATAAGTAGGAGCTAAGTTATAGATTCTCAGGGGCATACAGAGTGGTATAATGTACACTGGAGACTCGGAAAGGGGGGAAGGTGGGAGGGAGGTGAGGGATGAAAAATTTCCTATTGGGTACAATGTATACTACTGGAGTGACAGATACAATAAAAGCCCACACTTCACCACTATGCAATTCATCACGTGACCAAAAACCCACTTGTACCCCTAAACTTATTGAAATAATAAAATGGTATAATAAAAGATAATTAAATTGACATAACAACTCCAGAGAATAAAATATAGCAACTAAAAATGCTTTTTAACATTTTAAAATGGGGAATATAACGTTAAGAGAAAAGAGGCAGAACTCAGAATCAAAGGAATACATACATCTCCATACACACGTAGGTACACTAATAGCTACACAGATGGAAATTTTCCACCTGAGATTATGTTTTAACTTTAAGCTCAGAGTAAAAGTATTTATTCTTCTTAGGGCAATCACTCAAAAGCAACAACCTGTTTAGTAAGCACTGTCTGAAAACATACACAGCAAGAAACTATATACCTGAAGCACATAATCGAGGGCTATGTGTCGAAAACATTTTCTTGTTGCTGTCAGAATGTTGGTGGCTTCTTCAACTTCATGTTGTTTGTTTCTTTGTACTTGGGCATTTTTTACTAATGCATTTTCTTTTTCTTCACTGACTTTTTCGAATTGCTTCTTGGCATCTTTGAATTTTCTAAGATCTCTAAAAAAAGAAAAACTTAGTGAAACTTTTATAACTTGCTTCATTAAAAAACTTTAGCAGGCTGGGTGCGGTGGCTCACACCTGTAATCCCAGCACCTTGGGAGGCCTAGGTGGGTGGATCATGATGTCAAGAGATGGAGACCACCCTGGCCAACATGGCGAAACCCCATCTCTACTAAAAATACAAAAAAATTAGCTGGGCGTGGTGGCATGTGCCTGTAGTCCCAGTTACTCAGGAGGCTGAGGCAGGACAATCACTTGAACACGAGAGGCGGAGGCTGCAGTAACTTGAGATCACGCCACTACACTCTAGCCTGGCGACAGAGCAAGACTCCGTCTCAAAAAAAAAAAAAAAAAAAACTTCAGCAAAGTAACATTTAGAATTGAATTCCTATGTTCCTCCATTTTTTGTTTCACCTCACATTGAAACACATTCACTCTTCAAACTAAAATATGTATTGTTTCTCAATTTTGTATAAATCCTGATAAGTCAGCTAAAATTTCATTATTTAAAGCTACATAACTTGAGATGACAATAAATTATCAAATTAACATTACAGAAACATAAAGGAAAAGTTAATTGTTTTTCCAAAGACAAATTCAGGGACATGTACCATTATTTAACCAAATGATTTTTAAACGGTAGTATACATAAGAATCACTATAGGGCACTTGTTAAAAATGCAAATTCCAGAGCCCTTTCTGAGAGATTATAATTCTTTAGCCTTAGGAAAAATCCCAGAAATCTGAGGAGTTTATTTTTAAGACACACCCTTGATTTTACTACTATGGGTGGTCTACAGACCACACTCTAAGAAACAACATTCATTTCTCTTGCTGTGGCATGATCATAGCTCACTACAGCCTTAAAGTCCTGGGCTCAAGCGATCCTCACACCTCAAGCCTTTCAAGCAGCTGGGACTATAGGCACATGCCACCACACAAGGCTAATTTTTATTTTTTATTTCTGTGGTCTCACATTATTGCCCAGGCTGGAACACATCAATTTCTGAAAGAATCGTTACATCAGCAAAGAATAACAGTATCCGTTTTAATAGTCTGAAAATCTGAAACATTTGGTTCATTAATGATCTTAGTCACATAACATCCCTTTGCTTTTATTTTTCTACTAGGGAGCTAGGTAAAATAACTTGAAGACAAATGATTTTATAAAAACATAATAAAGTATACGTAAGAAAGACATTCAACTCTTTGAAAGATGCCATAAACTGTTATGTGTGCATTCTGTGAAGACATTCTGAGTGTTAATCTATCACGAAGTAATTTATAAAGAATCTGGTTGGGCGCACTGGCTCATGCCTGTAATCCCAGTGCTTTGGGAGGTTAAGGTAAGAAAACTGCTTTGAGGCCAGAAGTTTGAGACTAGCCTCAGCAACATAGTGAGACCTGCCTCTACAAATAATAAAAAATAAAAGATAAATTAGCCAGGAGTGGTGGTCCACGCCTGTATTCCTAACTACTCAGGAGGCTGAGGTGGGAGGATCACTTCAGCCCAGGAATTCGAGGTTACAGTGAGTTATGATCAAGCCACTGTACTCCAGCCTGGGTAACAGAGTCAGACCCTGTCTTTATATTTAAAAAAGAAAAAAAGAAAAGAAACTGTAATACATAACCTCCAGAACAACAAATTCTAACCTATTAAAACAGTGTACTATCTTAATGAGATCTAACACCACTGTACAGCTCTATTATAATAAACTTTAATTTTATATATTCCCAGCCAGGAATCAAGAGAAAAAACTGTATTATTAATGTGAAAAAGAAAAACTTTCCTAATATGGAAATTTCTGATTTTTAAAATTTCTAGTTCTATTTTATTTCACAAAGAAAATGTGATGAATGTGACACAAAATACTCATGAGTAACAAAAATCATGTACTTTTTTTTTTTTTTTTGAGACAGAGTTTCACTCTTGTTGCCCAGGCTGGAGTGCAATGGTGCGATCTCAGCTCACTGCAACCTCCACCTCCCGGGTTCAAGCGATTCTCCTGCCTCAGTCTCCCGAGTAGCTGGGATTATAGGCATGCACCACCCCGCCCAGCTAATTTTGTATTTTTAGTAGAGACGAGGTTTCTCCATCTTGGCCAGGCTGGTCTCAAACTCCCGACCTCAGGTGATCTGCCTGCCGCGGCCTCCAAAACTGCTGGGATTCCAGGTGTGAGCCACTGCGCTCCGGCCCAAAACTCATGTACTTTCATGGCTCATTCTCATATATTCCATTATCTTCTCTTCAAAGAAAATACCACATTGAAATAATGGAAAACATAGTTTCAACTACAATAACTAATAGTATTTCAACCACTTTTGGGGTTTGTTTTGATGGTAAAAGAACAATTAGATTATTTACATTAAAAATATTTTTTAAACCTATAGCTACGTATCCTAGCCAAGTATCTTCCAGAACACGTATTTGTGGAGTAAGTGATTCACTGAAAGACATCGAGTCTGATTTACTTATAGAGTAATTCAGAAAGAAATGCAGCATACATTTCACAAAGCAAACAAAACGCCAATATTTTTAATAATTCATGGTATATAACTTCTTCCAAAAGATAGCAATTCTCAGATTGATCATTAACTAGTTAATTTTCTTGCCTCTTCACTGCAATTGACTTACTCTTTAACAAAGTTCTGAAGCTGTGCCTTAATTGATCTCTGAGTTTGGTCAAACAGGATCTAAAAAATAAAATGTAATATTAAATGATTAGGAAAGTAAACAAAATAATTTTCTTATCGTGCTATAAATACCACATCCCTTCATCAATTCTCCAATTCTAATACCGTCTATATCTCTTCTTGAAGACTACAAAAGAAATAACCATTTAAAAATAGAACCCAAAACAGATTAAGCCAATTTCATCTCTCAGAAATAAAATTACTTCTATTTACAGAGGAAAACAAATCTGCTTTAATATTTAAATAGAATGTTCAAACAGTGGAGCAACATAGTTCCTTAATTCTAATTCAGGCTTTGGAAGACAACCTAAAACAGTAATACAAATTCCACTCCATACATTACAGAAAATATTTACTCCAATATATCACAGCATACCAAATGACGACAGCTCCAGAAACGCCATATACCTTAGTTGAGGTAGAGGTTACTCATTGGGGAAGACTTGGGGACTTAAACGAATATTTTAAATTCAAGTAAACATTATATCATCCTTTAGGTTAAATAACTGCTAACAGTAGAGACAAGAGTAAAATTTTATTCCTCCAGATAGTATTTTGCCCAACTTAAATGATGCCACATATTTAACACAGATGGCTCTGTGTATGATAAACATCAAAATGCTTATCGTGGGCATTCCACCTTTAATAACTTACAGATATACCTTATTCAGAGTTTGAAATAAAGTTAGATGAGCAGGCAGAAAGATCAATATCCAAAAGAAAATCCTCCATTCTTCTAGTAATTAAAAACAATACCACAATTTCATTATCTCTGAAGCTCTGTCCTCCGTTTTCTCCTGAATACCACATACACACATTCCCCAGGAATCTGGACTTTTCAAAATCTGTCAATTTACTTCCAGAGAGAAATTAAATTTTGTCTGTATTATGTTAAACTCAAAGTACTAAACCCAAAGTAAGCAGAAGAAAGAATATAATAAAGATCAGAGTAGAAGTCAACTAAACAGAAAATAGAAAGTTAATAGAGAAAAATCAAAGAATCACAAAATTTGGTTCTTGGAGAATATTATAAAATCGATAAACCTCTAACCACAGAGATAAGACGCAAATTGCAAACATTAAGAAGGAGAGACACATCTTTATCATTGTATATATATTAAAAAGATAATCTGTGAAGCTAAGAAACAACTGTAGGCCTGCAAATTTAACAGATGAAATGGACACATTTTGTGAAAGACAAAAACTATCAAGCCTCAATCAAGAAGAAACTGATACCCTGAACAGAGTTTAAAAGACAGAGTCTATATTAAAACCTTCCATATCATATAAAGTTAAAATTACATGAACATGAAATATAACAATCCCAATCCTAGGTATTTGGACAAATGAAATTAAAACTTATGTTCACACAAAAACCTGTACTCAAATGTTTATAGCAGTTTCATTCCTAATTGCCAAAATACAGAAAATACCCAAATGTCTTTCAACCAGTGAATACAGAAACAAACTATGATACATTCATACAGCAATAAAAAAGAACGATTATTAATACATGCAACAACATCAGTGAATCTCAACGCATTTTGCTAAGTGAAACAAAATTTGTTGGACATTCAGGAAAGGGCAAGACTGAGGGGATGAAATATCAGTGATTTCCACTGATAGGAGGAGGATGGAAAGGTTAATAATGGGGCAACATGAGGGCTTCTGGGGAGTTGACGGAACTGCTGTGCATCTTGATTTTGGTGTGGAGACCCAACTGTATGCATCTGTCAAAACCCATGAAGTTATATGCCACAAAAAATCAATTTTGTTATATTTAAATTTAAAAATAACTTTAAAATATGAAGAATGACAGTGTAAATATGAAACAATAGATTTTTAAATGAATTAAGAAGACACAAATAGCATATTAACTAGGTTGATTGAAAGGACAGAGAAACATAAAACCAACGAAAAGAGAACATCCAATCTTCTCAGGAACACTAACAACATTTAAGAAAATTGACCATATAGTAGGGCATAAAGCAATAATATGACATTATATTAAGTTATACTACAAAGTATTAAAAAGAGAGAACTACTGAAACAGGGAACAATACCGATCTCAAAAATGTTATTCCAAGCAAAAGAAGTCACACATACACACACAGACACACATACATACAATATGATTCCACTTATATGAAGTTATAGAAAAAACATAACTACTTTATGGAAGAAAGTCAAAGCAGGACTTGCCTTTGGAGGTGTGGGTTGGGAATGAGAAGCGGTATGGGAGAACTTTCTGGATAACGGTAATGATCCATATCTTAAAAAGGATTTGACTTACATAAGTGGATGGGCTTGCCAAAATCAACTTAAAGATACAAATAGGATTTTTGCATTTAACTGTATTTAAACTTGACCTCAAGAAATAAAATCAGGGCCAGGCATGGTGGCTTATCCCTACAATCCCATTACTTTGGGAGCCCAAGGTCAGAGGATCCCATGAGGCCAGGAGTTCAAGATTAGCCTGGGCAACATGGCAAGACCTATCTCTCTCTATATATACATTTTTTAATGAGCCAAGCATGGTGGCACAAGCTTGTAGTCCTAGCTATTCAAGAGGCTAAGGCAAGAGAATCACTTGAGCCCAGGAGTTCAAGGTTGCAGTGAGCTGTGATCATGCCATTGCACTGCACTCTAGACGGAGCAACAGAGTAAGATCCTATCTCAAAAAAAAAAAAAGAAAGAAAGAAAGAAAAGGAAAGAAAAGAAAAAGAAAGAAAGGAAGGAAGAGAGAAAGAGAGAAAGAAAAAGAAAGAACGAACCTGTAAAAAAAACCTAAACCTGGGAATGTATTTGAGAAAGAAATGTTCTTTTGTCTACAAATTATTTTAAAATGCATTAATAATATTGAGGCATGAATAGAGGGAAGGATAAATGAATAGATATGTGATAAAGCAAATGCAGCATAATATACCTTTGGGGTGAGTCTATGGATGTCAACTGTAAAGCTGTTTCAACTTCTAACTATAAAATATCAGAAAGAAATGGTACATATACCTTAAAAAATAAATAAAAAGGAAAACACATCCTACAAATACATTAAAAATTAAAAATAAATAAAAAGAAAAAATGTGAAAAACTCCACAAAGATGTCTTCACATCTTCATTGCTGAATTCTACCAAATATTTAAGGTAGAAAGAACAGTACTTCTACATAAACTCTTCAAAAAAAAAATCTATCGGAAAATCTATTCTCTGAGAAAACGGAAGAACAAAACCAAAGACACTGTAAGAAAAGAAAGCTACAAAGCAATATCCCTCATGAATATAGATGCCAAAATTCTTAGCAATATATAGTAATGACATATCATAATAATACGTAAGAAGGAGAATACATCATGACCGATTGGGATATATTCCACGAATGAAAGATGGATTTAACATTCAAAAAATCAACATAATTCACCATGTTAACAGACTTAAAAAACAAACTGTATGACAGACACAAAAAAGCATTGGAACAAAAATCATCCATTCCTGATTTTTAAAAACTCTCAGGAATACAGACATATAATGTACTTTCCTCAGTGTAATAAAGGGGACATATGAAAAATCTGTATCTAACATCCTGGCTAGTGGCAAAAGGCTACTTTCACCCTCAGATCAGGACCAAGGCCAAGAATGCCTACTCATCACTTCTATTCAACATTACACTAGAAATTCTAGCAATGCAATCACACAAGAAATAAAAAGCATACAGATTAGAAAGGAAGAATATAAAATTGTCTTTATCCACAGATGATGTGATCAGCTCTATAGAGAACACTATGGAACCTGCAAAAAAAAAAAACTGCTAAAATTAGTAAGTGAGTTTAAGAAGGTTGTAGAAACAAAGTCAAAATACAAAAATCAGTTGTATTTCTAAGACCAGCAATGACCAAATAGCAACTGAACATTAAAAAAAAAAAAATACTCGCCAGGCGCTGTGGCTCACGCCTGTAATCCCAGCACTTTGGGAGGCCAAGGCAGGCAGATCACCTGAGGTCAGGAGTTTGAGACCAGCCTGACCAACATGGAGAAACCCCGTCTCTACTAAAAATACAAAATCAGCCGGGCGTGGTGGCACATCCCTGTAATCCCAGCTACTTGGGAGATTGAGGCAGGAGAATCGCTTGAACCCAGGAGGCAGAGCTTGCAGTGAACCGAGATCACGCCATTGCCCCTCCAGCCTGAGCAACAGGAGCGAAACTCCACCTGGAAAAAAAAAAAAAATTTATAATAACAAATAGGAAATGCTTAAGCATAAATTTGACAAAAAATATGCAAGACTTGCACAGTGATGACTGCAAAACATGCTCAGAGAAATTTAAAAAAAAAAACAAATGGAGACAATCTTTCATGCTCTTCTTTTCTAATTTGGGTCCAGCAGAATAGCTCCACAAAGATGGGCAGCAAGAAGAATCATCATTCTACCATCAATAAGGTGAACCGAGGGTACACCAGCAATATTCAGAATCATCCCGCCATCGATAAGGTGACCCGAGGGTACACCAGCAACATTCAGAATCATCCTGCCATCGATAAGGTGACCTGAGGGTAACCAGAAATGTTCAGAAGCACATCCATGGAGTGGACTTCAAGAATCATTCTGCCATCAATAAGGTGACCTGAGGATACACCATCAACATTCAGAAGCACATCCATGGAGTGGGCTTCAAGAAGCGTGGCCCTCAGGCACTCAAAGACATCCAGAAATTTGCCATGAAGGAGATGGGAATTCTAGAGGTGCACATTGACACCAGGCAAAACAAAGCTTTCTGGAACAAAGGAACAAGCAACATCTCATAGGTATCCATGTGTGGATTTCCAGAAAACATGATGAGGCTGAACATTCACCAAATGAGCTCTATACATTGATTATCTACGTGCCTGTCACCACTTTCAAAAATCTATTGAAAGTCAATGTGGACAAGAACTAACCACCGATTGTCAAATAAAGTGAGCAAATTATACACACACAAATAGAATCATGGCCCTCTACTTAGAGTAACACACATACTATTTGGATTAGAAGACTTATTATTAGCAAAATGTTGATTCACCTCAAATTGAACTATACATTCAATGCAATTCCACTCCAAATCTCAGTAGAAACTGAAAAGTTGATTCTAAAAGTTATATGAAAACATAAAGGACCTAGAATAGCCAAAATAACTTTGAAAAAGAGGAAAAGAGAATACTCATACTACCTGATTTCAAGACTTACTATGAAAGCTACAGTAATCAATGGAGTATAGTACTGTATAAAGACAGGCAAAGGCTGGGTACAGTGGCTCACGTCTGTAATCCTAACAGTTTGAGAGGATCACTTGAGCCCAGGAATTGGAGACCAGCCTTGGCAACAAAGTGAAACCCCCCATCTAGACAAAAATTCAAAAAATTAGCCAGGCGTGTAGCATGTGCCTGTGGTCCCAGCTACTCGGGAGGCTAAGGCAGGAGGATTACTTGAGCCCAGGAGGTGGAGGCTGTAGTGAGTCATTTTCATTTCACTGCACTCTAGCCCAGAAAACAAAGCAAGACTGTCTCAGGAAAAAAGAAAAAAGACAAGCAAAAATATCAATAAAGCAGAAATTACCCACACATATGGTCAGCTTTTATTTTTTTTTTTATAAAAGGTGCCAATAAATATGTGAAAATGTACAGAGCAAGCTGGAGAGCCATATGCAAAGAATTTAATATTAATAAAGAGGAAAAAGAAGAACTTCAACCCTTACCACAGAACATTTATAAAATTTAACTTGAAATAGATCATAGACCTAAACTTCTACAAGAAAACATTGAAAAAAATCTTACTGAATAGGGTTAAGCAAACATTTCCTAACAGAACACAAAAGAAAACAATAAAAGAACAAACTCAAACTGACTTCATAAAAAAAAAGTTTGATCTTTAAAAAATACTGCTACAAAAATGAAAAAGGCAAGCCGAAGCATGGAAGAAAATATCTGCAAAACATATAACAACTCAGTAAATATGAAGATAAATCCTTTTTTTTTTTTTTTTTTTTTTTTTGAGACAGGGCCTTGCTCTGTCACCCAAGCTGGAGTGCAGTGGTGTGATCTCGGCTTACTGCAACCTCCGCCTCCCAGGTTCAAGTGATTCTCCTGCCTCAGCCTCCCAAGCAGCTGGGATTACAGGCGCGTGCCACCACGCCAGCTAATTTTTGTACTTTTAGTAGAGACAGAGTTTCACTATGTTGCCCAGGATGGTCATGAACTCCTGACCTCAAGTGATCCACCCGCCTCAGCCTTTCAAAGGGCTAGGATTACAGGCGTGAGCCACCACGCCCAGCCAATAAATCCATTTTTTTTCTTTTTTTTTGTGTGTGTGTATGTGTATGTGTGTGTGAGACGAAGTCTTGCTCTGTCACCCAGGCTGGAGTGCAGTGGCGCGATGTCAGCTCACTGCAAGCTCCCCCTCCCGGGTTCACGCCATTCTCCTGCTTCAGCCTCCCGAGTAGCTGGGACCACAGGCGCCCACCACCACCACCACGCCCAGCTAATTTTTTGTATTTTTAGTAGACACAGGGTTTCACCATGTTAGGCAGGATGGTCTGGATCTCCTGACCCGTGATCCGC
Organism: Symphalangus syndactylus; assembly: GCF_028878055.3. Taxonomy (NCBI): domain Eukaryota; kingdom Metazoa; phylum Chordata; class Mammalia; order Primates; family Hylobatidae; genus Symphalangus; species Symphalangus syndactylus. The sequence goes on from NC_072439.2 coordinate 97,083,023, forward strand.
CCGCATCGGCCTCCCAAAGTGCTGGGATTACAGGCGTGAGCCACCGTGCCCGGCCTAAATCCATTTTTATAATGAACAAAAGATGACACTTCACCAAAGAAGATCCATAGATGGCAAAGAAACAAAATGCTCAACATCATTACTTATTAATAAGGAAATGCAAATTAAAACCATAAACAATTTTAGAAAGTGACTATGCCAAGTGTTGCTGAGCATGTGGAACCCCTGCACTCTCGTACACTGCTGATGTAAAATGGCACAATCCACTTTGCGAAACAACATTTGTGTAGGTTTTAATTTCTTTACAGATATTAACATTTTTAAGAAACGTAAAACAGTCATGTGCTGCATAATGACATTTTGGTCAAAGACAGGCCGCACATATAACGGTGGTCCCATAAAATTATAGTACTGTATCTGTACTGTACTTTTTCTGTTTAAATACACAAATATCTACCATTATGTTACAAATGCCTAACGTATTCATTACAGAAACATGCTGTATAGGTTTGCAGCGTAAAAGCAACAGACTACACCTCGTAGCCTAGGTGTGTAGGAGGCTACACTGTCTAGGTTTGTGTTAAGTACATTCTATGATACTCACACAATGAAGAAATCACCTAACAACACATTTCTCAGAATGTATCACTGTTGTTAAATGATGTGTGACTGTATTAAAAATTAATATAAACATTAATAAATAAAAGAAATATTTCCTTATTTTCTCTTAGCAATGGCTTCTAGTCTTCACTTTAAAAATAGTAAAAATGAAAGCATAACACTATCTTACAAACTAGCCGTTTTACGCCTGGCTATTCAGGTAAAGAAATAATACTATATGTCTACACAGATTTTTACATGTATTTTAATAAGCATTTTTATTTGTAATAGCCAAAACCTAAAAACAACCCCAAAGTCCATTGCAGTAGCTTTAAAATATGACAACAAATTCTTTAACACTGCTTTCTTCAAAAGCAGCCCCAATTCTTTGCTCCTTGAGTGTGGGCTAGATGGAGTGACTTACTTCTAGCAAACAGTGTCATGAAGAAAGTAACAATGTGTGACTGCTGAGACCAGGTTATAAAAGGCATTGAAGCTTCCAGCCAGACGTGGTGGCTCAGCACTTTGGGAGGTTGAGGCAGGCAGATCACTTGAGGTCAGGAGTTCGAGACCAGCCTGGCCAACATGGTGAAATCCCAACTCTACTAAAAATAAAAAAATTAGCTGGGTGTGGTGGCGCATGTCTGTAATCCTAGCTACTCAGGAGGCTGAGGCACAAGAATCGCTTCAACCTGGGAGGCAGAAGTTGCAGTGAGCCAAGCTCATGCCATTCACTCCAGCCTGGATGACAGAGTGAGACTCTGTCTTAAAAAAAAAAAGGCATTGAAGCTTCCTGTTTGCCCATGCTGCTCTTGGATCACTTGTTTTAGCAGTAACCAGATTCCATGTCATAAGGACACTCAAGCATCCCTGCAAAGAGGATCCTTGGTCAGGGGACCAGAGACTGAGGCAATCTCATGAAATTCCTGAGTCAGAGTCACCCAACTAAGCCACTCCCAAATTCCTGACCCAGAAACTTTAATACATGCATGTTGTTTCATGCCACTAAGTTTTCAAATAATCTGTTATATAGCAGTAGATAGCTAATATAACCATCCACAGGTAGATGGATTTTAAAACTTGTGATAAATCCATACAATGCAATTGTATTGAGCAATAAAAAGGGAATGAAGGACTAAAACATGCAATATAATTGGACCTCAAAATAACACTGAAGAAACTAGACCACAAAAGTCCATTTACGTACAATTCTAGAAAATGCAAACAAACCAATAATGATAGAAAGCAGATTCACGACACACTAGGAATGAGGGAAGAAGGAAGAGAAATAGAAATTACAAAGTGGCAAAGGAAAACTTTTAAAGCATGATTGTTATATTCACTAAATTATTTGTAGTGATTTCATGGAGATATGTGGATCTCAAAAGTTATCAAATTGTATGCTGTAACTATGCAGTTTATGTCAATTATTCCTTAATAAAGTTGTTAAAAAAATCATTATATTCCGAAGAGAAAAGCAGAACATTTTTCTCTTTTTTGCTTTTCAACTTTTTTTTTTTAACTTTTAGGTTCGGGGTGCATGTGCAGGATGTGGAGGTTTGTTACATAGGTAAACTTGTGTCACAGGGACTTGTTGTACAGATTATTTCATCACCCAGGTATTACACCTACTATCCATTATTTTTCCTGATCCTCTCCCTCCTCCTACCCTCCACACTCCAAGAAGCCACAGTATGTGTTGCTCCCCTGTATGTGTCCATGTGTTCTCATCATTTAGCTCCCCCACTTATAAGTGAGAACATGTGGTATTTGGTTTTCTGTTCCTGTGTTAATCTGCTAAGGATAATGGCCTCCAGCTCCATCCATGTTCCTGCAAAGGACATGATCTCATTCTTTTTTATGGCTGCATAGTATTCCATAGTGTATATGTATGTACACATTTTCTTTATCCAGTCTACCACTGATGGGCATTTAGGCTGATTCCACGTCTTTGCTATTGTGAATAGTGCTGCAGTGAACATACACATACATATATCTTTATAATAGAACTATATTCCTATGGGTATATACCCAGCAATGGTATCTCACCCAGCTGATGTGAGATGGTATCTCATTGTGGTTTTGATTTGCACTTCTCTAATGATCAGTGATGTTGAGCTTTTTTTCATGATTGTTAGCCACATGTACGTCTTCTTTTGAGAAATGTCTGTTCACATCCTTTGCCCGCTTTTTAATGGGGTTGTGTTTTTCTTTATAATTTAAGTTCCTTATAAATTCTGGATATAAGAGCATTATCAGATGAATAGTTTGCAAATATTTTCTCCCATTCTATAGGTTGTCTGTTTACTCTGCTGACAGTTTCTTTGATTGTGCAGAAACTCTTTAATTAGATCCCATTTGTCAATTTTTGCTTTTGCTGCAGTTGCTCTTAGCAACTTCATCATGAAACCCTGGCACATACCTATATCCTGGATGCTACTGCCTTTAAAATGTAACATTACCAAAATTAAATTTTCTATACACTTGAATAGAATGACAAGTATTTCATGAAATTAGATGTCAATAATCTAGGCTATTCACTGGTTTTGTTTTGGAGACAAGAGTCTCACTCCATCATGCAGGCTGGAGTGCAATGGCATGATCTCGGCTCACTGCAACCTCTGCTTCCCAGGTTCAAGCAATCCTTGCACCTTAGCCTTCTGAGTAGCTGGGACTCCAGGGATATGCCACCATGCTCAGTTGATTTTTGTATTTTTAGCAGAGACGGGGTTTCACCATGTTGGCCAGCCTGATCTCGCACTCCTGACCTCAGCCTCCCAATGTGCTGGGATTACGGGCATGAGCCACTGCGCCCAGCCGCAATAATGTGGGCTACATACTTTTAATACTTGCATTAGTGTGAAAAGTATGTTGTCAATAAAGCAACGGTTCTGTCTTCGACTTGCCAATTTTCAAGCCACAGTATCTAACAGCTAATTCTTTTCTTCTTCTTCTCCTTCTTCTTCTTTTTTTGGTAGTTATTGTTGTTCTTAAAGCCCTTCTCATGAACAGCTAACTCTTTTCTATACTAAACTGCTACACAGAAATTCCTCAATTCATCTACTGGTATCTAAGTCTCTAGTCTATACTTTCCCAGGAGAAAATTCACACATTTTCCCATCATAAAAAGTTTAAAAGCCACCAACAGAAAAGCTAAGGTTCACTTATATTTGTGGAAGTTAACAGTATTATTCCAAGCAACACATGTATTACAAATAATCAAAAATATGTCAGTTGACCAATCTGCTCATTATAAAATGAACTTACAGAAGTGCATAGAATAATGTATGTATGACTCTTTAAACTAACAGCTCACACTAAAGTTACTCCTCATACATGTATGAACACAGTTAAAGCAGCACTATCTCTGCTCTCTTCAGGAAAGGAGGAAAGCTAAGATGCACTTCAAAGATCTAGTCCAGAAAGGTTAGTAAAAGAACAGGCTGCATATCCATAGATGGCATTATCCCCGTTTCCAGTTCTTACAAGTAAGATGCCTCTGGCTCTAAGTATACATTTTGTAGTTTAAAGTCCTTGTGATTTATTTAAATACTATTCAGGGCCAGGCAAAGTGGCTCATGCCTGCAATCCTAACACTTTGGGAAGCCATGATGGGAGGATCACTCGAGGCAAAGAGTTCGAGAACAGCCTAGGGAACGTAACAAGACTCCATTGCAACAAAAATTAAAAATAAAAACAAGCTGGAATGCGAGGCAGAGCAATATGGCCAAATAGAAGCCTCCACCGACTGTCCTCCCTGCAGGAACACCAAATTTGACAACCACCTACACAAAAAGCACCTTCATAAGAACCAAAAATCGTGTGAGCAATCACAGTACCTTCATATCGCTGAAAGAGGCAGTGAAGAGGACAGAAAAGACAGTCTTGAATTGCTGACCCCAGCCCTCCCCCATGCGCTCATAGCAACCACATGGCACAGAGGAAGAATCTGCGCTGCACATGGGGAAAGAGCACAGCAACTGTGGGACTATATTCTGGAACGCAGTGCTGCCAACTCTGGCAGAACTCAGCCAATGCCAATGAATGGAGCATTTAGACCAGCCCCAGGGACAGGACAATCACACAGCCTGGAGGTTGGAACTGGAGTTTCCACAAGCCTCGCCACCACAGGCTAAAGTGCTCTGGAGTCCTAAATAACAGTAAAAGGCAAGCTAGGTCACAAGGACTGTAACTCCTAGGCAAGTTGTAGTGCTGGGCTGGGCTCAGAGCCAGTGGACTTGGAGGTACATGACCTAGTGAGACACCAGCCAGTGTGGCTAAGGGAGCGCTTGTGTCACACATCCCCCAATCAAAGGCAGGAAGGCTCCCAGCTCCAAAAGAGATTCCTTCCTTCTCCTTGAGAAGAGGAGAGGAAAGAATAAGCAGGACTTTGTTTTGCAACATAAATACCACCTCAGCCACAGATGAATAAGGCATCAGGCAGAGTCGTGAGGTCCCCATTCTAGGCTCTAACTCCCGGATGATATTTTTAGACACACCCTGGGCCAGAAGGAACCTGAAGGGAAGGATCAAGTCCTGGAAGAATTCATCACTTGCTGACTAAAGAGCCCTTAGACCCTGAATAATCACCAGCAGTAACAAAGTAATACACACTGTGGGCCTCAGCTAAGACTCTGAGACATGCAGGCTTCAGGTGTGACCCGGCGTATTCACAGCTATGGTGGCTACGAAGAGAGACTCCTTCTGCTTGAGAAAAGGGGAGGGAAAAATAGAGGGGATTTTGTCTTGCAGATCAGGTACCACCTCAAATATAGTTGGGAGGAGCACCAGGCGGGTTCGTAGGGTCCCTGATTCCAGAGAACACTGGATGGCACCTCTGGAACTACCCTAAGCCAGAAGGGAACTCACTGCCCTGAAGGGTGGGTCCCAGGAATGGCGACATTCATGAAAAGCTGAGCCCTTGGGCCTTAAGTGAACAGTGACAACATTGTGGCAGTACTCCCTGTGGGCCTGTGTGGAGGTGGACACACGGGGTGACTCCACTGCCTGGGGAGAGGAAAGGGAAGGGTGGGAAGGACTGTGTCTTGTGATTTCAGTACCAGTTTAAACATAGTTGAATACAGCGCCAAGGAAATTTCTAAGGTTTCCGATTTCAGGCTCTGGCTTCCAGGCACTATCTCTGAACCTGTCAGGAGCCCAGAGCCCAGGGGAATTCACCACCCCGAAGGGAAATACACAAGAATGACTAGCTTCAGCCACTCTTGAAATAATGACTGTATAGCCTGAGGGCCTTGAGAGAACACAGGTTGCGGCCAGGTAATAGTTACAGCAGGACATGGGCAAGACACAGTGCTTTGCTGGCTTCAGATCTGACCAAGTACAGTCCCAACAATGGTGGTGACAGGAGTGCTTGTGTCACCCCTCTCCAAGCTCCAGGCAGCTTAGCCAGAGAGAGAGAGAGAGAGAGAGAGAGACTGCACTCATTTTGGAGAAAGTAAGGGAAGAAAACAAGAGTCTCTACCTGGTAATCCAGAGAATTCTTCCAGATGTTATCCCAGACCACAGTATTAGTCCATTCTCACACTGCTATAAAGAACTGCCTGAGACTGGGTAATCTAGAAAGGAAAGAGGTTTAATTGACTCACAGTTCTACACGGCTGGGGAGGCCTCAGGAAACTTACAATCATGGTGGAGGGTGAAGGGAAAGCAAGGCACTTTCTTCACGAGGCAGCAGGAAGGAGAATGAACACAGGAGGAATTACCAAACACTTCCAAAACCATCAGATCTCATGTAATGCACTCACTATCACCAGAACAGCATGGAGAAGCAGCTCCCGTGATCCATTCACCTCCACCTGGTCTCTCCCTTGACACGTGGGGGTTATGGGGATTACAATTCAAGATGAGATTTGGGTGGGGACACAAAGGCTAACCATATCAACCACCAAGCTGGTATCTCTATAAGTGTCCAAGAACTACAGCATTACTAGGCTTGGGGTGCCCTCTAATGCAGATACAGCTGTAGGGACCAAAAACCTAGATCATAACAACTAAGTAGGTTTGAATACTTGGATAGCCTTCTCAAGAAGGATGAATACAAACAAGCCCAGACTGTGAAGCCTACAATAAATATCTAATTCTTCAATGCCTAGATAATAACAAATATCCACTAGCATCAAGACCATTGAAGAAAACATAACCTCATCAAAAGAACTAAATAAGGCACCAGGGGCAAATCGGAGAAATGGAGATACGTGACCTTTCAGACAGAGAATTCAAAATAGCTGCTCTGAGGAAACTCAAAGAAATACAAGATAACAGAGAAGAAATTCAGAATCCTATCAGAAGAATTTAACAAAGAAATTAAAATAATTTTTAAAAATCAAGCAGAAATTCTAGAGTTGAAAAATGCACTTGACATTTAAAGAATGTATCAGAGTCTCTTAACAGCAGAACTGATCAAGCAGAAGAAAGAATTCCTGAGACTTATGAGCCCTGTTTGAAAATAGAGAAGAAAAAATAAAAAAGAATGAAGCATGCCTATAAGATCTAGAAAATAGCCTCAATAGCAAATCTAAGAGTAAGGTAGAAAGAGAGAAATAGAAAGTTTAGTCAAAAGGATAGTAACAGAAAATTTCTGAAACTGAGAGAAAGATACAAAACTTCAAGTAAAAGAAGGTTATAGAATACCAAGTAGATTTAACCCATTATTAGTTTAATAATCAAATTCCCAAAGATCAAGGATAAAGAAAGGATTCTAAAAGCAGCACAAGAAAAGAAACAAATAACACAATGGAGCTCTAAAACATCTAGCAGACTTTTCAATGGAAACCTTACAGGCCAGGGAAGAGTAGCATGACATATTTAAAGTGCTGGCAGAAAATTTTTTACTCTAGAATAGCATATGAAGCAAAAATATCCTTCAAACATGAAGGATAATTAAAGATTTTCCCAGACAAACAAAAGTTGATGAATTTCGTCAACACCAGACCTGTCCTACAAGAAATGCTACAGGGAGGTTCTTCACTCTGAAAGAAAAGGAGATTAATGGGCAAGAAGAAATCATCTGCAGGTGCAAGGCTCACTGGTGACAGTAAGTACAGAGACAAACACGGAATACTATAACACTGTAATTGTGCTGTGTAAACTACTATCTTAAGTATTAATAGAAAGGTGAAAAGATAAACCAAAAATAATGAGTATACCTTTCAACAGAGACAATACAATAATATACACACAGAAACAGTAAAAAGTTACAAAGTGAGGACACAGTGTTAAAGTATTGAGTTTTTGTTTGTTTGTTTGTTTGTTTTGAGACAGAGTCTCGCTCTGTCACCCAGGCTGGAGTAAAGTGGCGCTATCTCTGCTCACTGCAAGCTCTGCCTCCTGGGTTCACGCCATTCTCCTGCCTCAGCCTCCCAAGTAGCTGGGACTACAGGCACCTGCCACCACGCCTGGATAATTTTTTGTATTTTTAGTAGAGACAGGCCTTCACGGTGTTAGCCAGGATGGTCTCGATCTCCTGACCTCGTGATCCACCCACCTCAGCCTCCCAAAGTGCTGGGATTACAGGCGTGAGCCACCGTGCCCCGCCTAAAGTATTGAGTTTTTATTAGTTTTCTTTTTGTTGGCTTGTTTATGCAATCAGTGTTGATTTGTTACCATAAGATACTATTGCAAGCCTCATGGTAACCTCCAATCTACAAACATATAATAAATAAGCAAAAAATAAAAAGCAAGAAAATAAAACATAACACCAGAGAAAATCACCTTCACTAAAAGGAAGACAGTAAAGAAGAGAAGACCACAAAACAACCAGAAAACAAATAACAACATGGCAGGTGTAAATCCTCAGTCATCAATAACATTGAATGTAAATGGACTACATTCTCCAGTCAAAAGACAAAAAGTGGCTGAATGGGTAAAGAAACAAGACGCAATAATCTGTTGCTTACAAGAGACACATCTCACCTATAAAGACACAAACTGAAAATAAAAGAATGGAAAAAGATATTACATGTAAATGGAAACCAAAAGGAACAGAAGCAGCTATATTTATATCACACAAAACAGACTTCAAGAAAAAAAAACTTTCAAGAGACAAAGGTCATTATAATCAATTCAGCAAAAGAACATAACAGGTATAATTATATATGTACCAAACACTGGAGCACCAAGATATATAACGCAAATATCATTAAAGCTAAAGGGAGAGACAGACCCCAATATAATAACAGCTGGAGACTTGAAAACCCCACTTTCAGCACTTGACAGATCATCTAGACAGAAAATCCACAAGGAAACATCAGACTTAATCTGCACTATAGGCCAGGTGCAGTGGCTCATGCCTGTAATCCCAGTACTTTGGGAGGCCAAGGCGGGACATCACCTGAGGTCAGGAGTTCAAGACCAGCCTGGCCAACATGGTGAAACCCCATTTCTACTAAAAATACAAAGCTAGCTGGGTGTGGTGGCATGTGCCTGTAATTCCAGCACTTTGGGAAGCCAAGGCAGGAGAATCACTTGAACCCAGGAGGCAGTGGCTTCAGTGAGTCGGGATCATGCTACTGCACTCACTCCAGCTTGGGCGACAGACTGAGACTCCATCTCAAAAAAAAAAAAAAAAAAAAAAAAAAAAAAAAAAAAAGACAAAGAAAAGAAAAGAAAAAAGAAATCTGTACTATAGACCAAATAGGCCTAACGAATATTTAAGAACATTTCATTGAAGGGGTGTAGAACACACATTTTTCTTCCCAGCACATGAATCATTCTTAAGGACAGACCATACTGCTAGGTCACAAAACCTGAAATAGTATCAAGGATCTTCTGTGACCACAATGGAATAAAACTGGAAATAATGAGGAATTTTGGAAACTATATAAACACATGGAAATTAATATGCTCCTGAATGACCAGTGGGTGAATGAAGAGATTAGGAATGAAACTGGGCTGAGCGCAGTGGCTCAGGCCTGTAATCCCCACATTTTGAAAGGCCAAGACAGGCAGATCGCTTGAAGCCAGGAGTTTGAGACCAGCCTGGCCAACATGGTGAAACACCATCTCTACTAAACAATACAAAAATTAGCCAGGTGTAGTGGCACGCACCTGTAATCTCAGGTACTCAGGAGGCTGAGGCATGAAAATCACTTGAACCCAGGAGGCAGAGGTTGCAGTGAGCAGAGATTGCGCCACTGCAATCCAGCCTGGGTGACAGAGCAAGACTCTGTCTCAAAAAAGAGGAAATTAAAAAATTTATTGAAGCAAATGATAATGGAAACACAACAAACCGAAGCCTATGTATGGGATACAGTAAAAGCAGTATTAAGAGGAAAGTTTATAGCTAAGAGTGCCTACATCAAAAACAAAATACCTTCAAATAAACAACCTAATGACACGTCTTAAAGAACTAGAAAAGCAAAAGGAAACCAAAGCTAAACCTAAAGTTAGCAGAAGAAAATAAAGACCAGAGCAGAAATAAATGAAATTAAAAAGAAGAAAACAATACAAAAATCAACAAAACAAAAAGTTGGTTTTTCAAAAAGATTAAAAAACTGACAAACCTTTAGCCAGACTAAGAAAAGAGAAGACCAAATAAAAAAAATCAGAGATGAAAAAGGAGACATTATAACCCACACTGCAGAAATTCTAAGGATCATTAGAGGCTACTATGAGCAACTATGCGCCAATAAATTAGAAAACCTAGAATAAATGGAGAAATTCCTAGACACATACAACCTACCAAGATTGAACCACGAAGAAATCCAAAACCTGAACAGACCAGTAACGAGACCAAAGCTCAAATAAAAAGTCTTCCAGGCTGTGCCCGGTGGCTCACTCCTGTAATCCCAGTACTTTGGGAGGCCAAGGTGGATGGATCACCCGAGGTCAGGAGTTTGAGGCCAGTCTGGCCAACATGGCGAAACCCCGTCTCTACTAAAAACACAAAAAAATGAGCCAGGCGTGGTGGCACTTGCCTGTAATCCCAGCTACTCAGAAGGCTGAGGCAGGAGAATCGATTGAACCTCGGAGACAGAGGTTGCAGTGAGCCGCCATTGCGCCATTGTACTCCAGCCTAGGCAACAAGAGTGAAAACTCCATCTTAAAAAAAAAAAAAAAAAAAAAAAAATCTTCCAGCAAAGAAAAACCTGAGACCAGATGGCTTTACTTCAAAATTCTACCAAACGTTTAAAGAACATATAATACCAATCCTACTCAAACTATTCTGAAAAACAGCAAAGGAGGGAATACTTACAAACTCATTCTATGAGGCCAGTTATTACCTTGATACCAGAATCAGACAGAGATGCATAAACAATAACCACACACACACAAAACTACAGGCCAATATCTCTGATGAACATTGATGAAAAAAATCCTCAACAAAATATCAGCAAACTCAATTAAACAATACATTAAAAGGATTACCAACTGGGATTTAATCCAGGAATGTAAGGATGATTCAACATATGCAAATCAATTTGATACATAGAATTAAAGACAAAAACCATATGATGACTTCTATTGATGCTGAAAAAGTGTTTGATACAATTCAACATAACAAAAACTCTCAAAAAACTGGGTATAGAAGAAACATACCTCAACATAATAAAGCTCATATACAACAGATCCAGAGCTTGTATAATAGTGAATGGGGAAAAACTGAAAGCCTTTTCTCTAAGATCTGGAAGCAGACAAGGATGCCCACTGTCATCATTGTTAATCAACATATTATGGAAGTCCTAAGCTAGAGCAGTAAGACAAGAGAATAAAATAAAAAGCATCCACATTGGCAAGAATAAAGTCAAATTATCTTCGTTTGCAGATGATATGACCTTATATTTGGACTACAGACTCCGCCAAAAAAACTATTACAACTGATAAATTCAATAAAGCTACAGGATACAAAATCAACATACAAAAATCAGTAGCATTTCCATAGGCCAACAGTGAAGAATCTGAAAAAGAAATCAAGGAAGTAATCCCATTTATAATTGCTACAAATAAAATTAAATACTTAGCAATTAACCAAAGAAGTGAAAGATCTCCACAATTAAAACTATAAAACATTGATGCAAAATGTTGAAGAGGACACAAAGAAATGGAGAGACATTCTATGTTCATGAATTGGAAGAATTAATATTGTTAAAATGTCCAGGCCGGGCGTGGTGGCTCACGCCTGTAATCCCAGCGCTTTGGGAGGCCGAGACGGGCGGATCACGAGGTCAGGAAATCAAGACCATCCTGGCTAACACAGTGAAACCCTGTCTCCACTAAAAATACAAAAAAAAAATTAGCCGGGTGTGGTGGCGGGTGCCTGTAGTCCCAGCTACTCGGGAGGCTGAGGCAGGAGAATGGTGTAGACCCAGGAGGCGGAGCTTGCAGTGAGCCAAGATCATGCCACTGCACTCCCACCTGGGCGACAGAGCGAGACTCTGTCTCCAAAAAAAAAAAGTCCATACTACGCAAAGGAATCTATGGACTCAATGCCATACCAATCAAAATACCAATGACAGCTGGGCACAGTGGCTCACGCCTGTAAACCCAGCACTTTGACAGGCCGAAGCAGGTGGATCGCCTGAAGTCAGGAGTTCGAGACCAGCCTGACCAACATGGAGAAACTCCGTCTCTACTAAAAATACAAAATTAACCGGGCATGGTGGCATGCACCTGTGGTCCCAGCTGCTCGGGATGAAGAAAAAAGTAAAAGAAAAATACCAATGACATTCTTCACAAAAATAGAAAAAAAATCCTAAAATTTAGATGAAACCACACACACACACACACACAGAATAGCCAAAACTATCCAGCAAAAAGAACAAAACTGAAGAAATCCCATTACCTCAAATTATACTACAGAGCAATAGTAACCAAAGCAGCATGGCACTGGCATAGAAACAGACACACAGACCAAAGGAACAGAATAGAGAACCCAGAAACAAATCCATACATCTAAAGTGAACTCGTTTTCGACAAAGGTGCCAAGAACATACAACAGGGAAAGGGCAGTCTGTTCAGTAAATAAAGCTCAGACAACTCCAATGCAGAAGAACGAAACTAGAGCCCTATCTCTTGCCATATGTAAATATCAAATCAAAGTGGATTAAAGACTTTAAGACCTCAAATTATGAAACTACTAAAAGAAAACATTGGGGAAATTCTGCAGGACATTGGACTGGGTAAAAATTTCTTAATACCCTACAAAAGCACAGGCAACCAAGGCAAAAGTGGACAAATGGAATCACATCAAGTTAAAAACCTTCTGCACAGCAAAGGAAACAATAAAGTGAAGAGACAATCCACAGAACAGGAGAAAATATTTGCAACCTATCCCTCTAACAAGGAATTTATAACAAGAATATTATAAAGGGCTCAAATAACTAGGAAAAAATCTAATAATCTAATTAAAAATGGGCAAAAGATCTGAATAGACGTTTCTCAAAAGACATACAAATGGCCAACAGGCATATGAAAAGGCACCCAACATCAATGATCATCAGCGAAACGCAAATCAAAACTACAATGAGATTATTTCACGCCAGTTAAAATGGCTTTTATCCAAGGCTGGGTGCAGTGGCTCATGCCTGTAATCCCAGCACTTCGGGAGGCCGAGGCAGATGGATCTCCTGAGGTTAGCTGGGCGTGGTGGTGGGCACCTGTAATCCCAGCTACTCAGGAGGCTGAGGCAGGAGAATAACTTGAACACTGGAGATGGAAGTTGCAGTAAACTGATACCCCATCACTCTACTTCAGCCTGAGTGACAGAGCAAGACTCTGTCTCAAATAAATAAATAAAATAATTAATTAAAGGTTTTTATCCAAAAGACAAGCAATAACAAATGTTAGTTAGGATGTGGAGAAAAGGGAACCCTTGCACAATGTTGGTGCAAACAACTGCTCTCAAACAGTGGTTCTCAAATGTTAGAATACATCAGAAACACCTGGAAGGCTTGTTCAAACACAGATTGCTAGCTCCCAGACTTATAGTTTCTAATTCAGCAGATCTGGGGTGGGCTCTGAGAATCTACAGTTCTAACGAGTTCCCAGATGGTGCTGATGCAGCTGGTCCAGGGGCCACTCATTAAGCATCAGTTATCTCAAACTTTACTAGTGGATCTCAAACTTTACTGCCTGTCAGGATCACCTGGGGAGATTTTTTCAATTATATGCTACACTTCAAATGACACAAATAAAACTCTGGGGGAATGCGGATTAGTTGACTATTGTCAAGCTTCCTAACACTGAGTCCTGGCACATAGATCAGGTATTGAAAGGCAACCTATATATATGACCACCATCAATTCCTCCCATCCCTGCAGGTGCATGCCACTCTCCCACTCACACCGTAGAGCTGATTTTCCTTACCCTGAATCTGGGGTGGCTCTGAGTCTTGCTTTGATCAAAAGAATGCAGAAGGGATGCTATGTGACTTGTAGGCGCAGGCTTTATGGGACCATGTACCCACGGATTTCACATTCTTGAAGGCCAACTATCACATTAAGAAGTCTGACTAGCCTGCTGGGGAGAGAGGCCAAATGTAGAGAGAGAAGTCTAGAAGATGAGAGACTCCAAAGGGTGAAAGAAGCTCAGCCAACACCAGTCATTCCAGCCACTCTAGCTAAGGTAGCAGACATGCTGAATCTTTTAGCCACAGTCGAGCCACCCAGCCAGCACCAACTAGAGCAGAAGTAAGCTGATCCCTCCAAGCCCCGCTTGGTGGTTGTTTTCAGTCACAAAGTTTTGGGGCCGTTGTTAAACAAAGTTACTGACAAGATGTTGGTAGCCGTATTTAAGATATTGATGTTTATGTTTTTATAGTGATTTTTAAAGCTGTAAACTACTTGGTATAATTCAGAAATCTACAACTGCTAAAATTACATTTTGGTACTATTTGTATGCCTGTCTGATAACTCTCTGGTTTTTTGTTTGTTTCTGTTTCTGAGACCAAGTCTCGCTCTGTCACCCAGGCTGGAGTGCAGTAGCTCAATCTCAGTTCACTGCAACCTTCACCTCCCAGATTCAAGTGATTCTTCTGCCTCAGCCTCCCAAGTAGCTGGGATTACAGGCATGCACCACTACGCCTGGCTAATTTTTGTATTTTTAATAGAGACGGGGTTTCACCATGTTGGCCAGACTGGTCTCGAACTCCTGACCTCAAATGATCCACCCATCTCTGCCTCCCATAGTGCTGAGATTACAGGTATTATCCCAGCCACTGTCTGTTAAATTTCTGAATGCAGTAATTACTACTTTGCCAAAGCTATATTAATTCTTCCTCCTGCATTCCCATTTGAATCATCCAAAACTATATTTTTATCACAATTTATGTGTTATCATTTCATGTTATTTTTCACATTTTTCCTACTAATCATGAAATTATACATAGTTGTTTCCATAGCATCGTCATTTAGTATTACAGATTCTTATTAGAATATAATTGTTTTTGGTATTTTTCAGCTGTTACTTCTTCATTTTTATTTATCATTGGCTTTTGGTGTTAATTAGCTAAAGTGTGACGATGAAATTTCATTTATAGTAACTCCTAACCATAAAAAACATTTCTAAAGAAGAAATCAGCCGAGCATAGTGGCTCACGCCTGTAATCCCAGCACTTTGAGAGGTCGAGGCAGGTGGATCACCTGAGGTCAGGAGTTCAAGACCAGCCTGGCCAACATGGCGAAACCCCATCTCTACTAAAAATACAAAAATTAGCTGGGCATGGCGGTGGGCGCCTGTAGTCCCAGCTACTTGGGAGGCTGAGGCCAGAGAATCACTTGAACCTGGGAGGCGGAGGTTGCAGTGAGCTGAGATCGCACCACTCCACCCCAGCCTGGGCAACAAGAGCGGAACTACGTCTCAAAAACAAACAAAAAAAAAAGAGGAAGAAATTGAGTATACATAATTAAAACATTTTAAATAAATTGTAGGCCTTTAGAGATTCAAAAACATTTTTTAAAATCTGATTTTCTGATCATACGTAATATTTATGGCATTGACTAAAATGAATTATTGTTTTGTTTACTAAATGCTTAATTTTTTATTTAGCTTTTATTTTAGGTTCAGGGGTACATGTGCAGGTTATACAGGTAAACTCTTACCATGGGGGTTTGATGTACAGATTATTTCATCACCCAGGTAACAAGCCTAGTACTTGATAAGTTATTTTTTTCTGATCATCTCCCTCCTTCCACCCTCCACCCTCAAGGGCTTCAGGGACAGTTATTCCCCTCTTTGTGTCCACATGTTCTCATTATTTAGTTCTCACTTACAAGTGAGAACATGTGGTATTTGGTTTTCTGTTCCTATGTTAGTTTGGATAATGGCGTCCAGCTCCATCCATGTTCCTACAGGACATGATCTCATTTTTATGGCTGCACAGTATTCCACAGTATATACGTATCACATTTTCTTTATCGAATCTGTCATTAATGGGCATTTAGGTTGAGTCTATGTTTTTGCTATTGTGAACAGTGCTGCAACGAACACTCGTGTGCATGTGTCTCTATGGTAGAATGATTTTCATTCCTCTGGGTATATACCTTGTAATGGGACTGCTGGGTCGAATGGTAGTTCTGCTTTTCGCTCTTTGAGAAATCGCCACACTGCTTTCCACAATGGTTGAACCAATTTACACTTCCATCAGCAGTGTATAAGCAAGCCTTCCCTTTTCTCCACAACCTTGGCAGCATCTGTTTTTTACTTTTTATTAATACCTATTCTGACTGGTGTGAGATGGAATCTCATTGTGGTTTTGAGTTGCATTTCTCTAATTATTAGTGATACTCAACATTTCTTCATATGCTTCTTGGCTGTGTATGTCTTCTTTTGAAGTGTCTGTTCATGTCCTCTGCCCACTGTTTAATTGGGTTGTTTTTTGCTTGTTAATTTGTTTAAGTTCCTTACAGATTCTGGATATTAGAGCATTGTCGGATGAGTAGTTTGCAAATATTTTCTCCCACTGCAGGTTGTCTGTTTATTCTGTTGACAGTTTCTTTTGCTGTGCAGAAGCTCTTTAAGGTCCCAGTTGTCAATTTTTGCTTTTGTTGCAAGTGCTTTTGGCATCTTTGCCATGAAATCTTTGCCAGGGCCTATGTCATGGATGGTATTTCCTAGATTTTCTTCCAGGGTTTTTACAGTTTTGGGTTTTACACTCGAGTCTTTAATCCATCTTGAGTTGATTTTTGTATACAGTATAAGGAAGGGGTCCAGTTTCAATCTTCTGCACATGGCTAGCCAGTTATCTCAGCACCATTTACTGAATAGGGAAGTCCTTTCCCTCATTACTTGTTTCTGTCAGCTTTGTTGAAGATCAGATGGTTGCAGGTGTGCGGCTTTATTTCTGGACTCTCTTCTCTGTTCCACTGGTCTATGTGTCTGTTTCTGTTCCAGTACCACGCTATTTTGGTTACTGTGGCCCTGCAGCATAGTTTGAAGTCTGGGCCAGGTGTGGTGACTCACACCTGTAATCCAACACTTTGGGAGGCCAAGGCGGGGGATCACTTGAGGTTAGGAGTTCAAGACCAGCCTGGGCAACATGGCAAAACCCCGTCTCTACTAAAAATACAAAAAATTAGCCAGGTATGGTGGTGGGCACCTGTAATCCCAGCTACCTGGGAGGCTGAGGCAGGAGAATCACTTGAACCCGGGAGGTGGAGGTTGCAGTGAGCCAAGCTTGTGCCACTGCACTCCAGTCTGGGCAGCTAGAGTGAAACTCTGTCTCAAAAAATAAAAAAAAAAAATAGTTTGAAGTCTGGAATGTGATGCCTCCAGCTCTATTTATTCTTTTTGCTTAGGATTACTTTGGCTATTCGAACACTTTTTTGGTTCCATATGAATTTTTTAAAAGTTTGTTTCTAGTTGTGTGAAGACTATCATTGATAGTTTGATGGGAATAGCACTGAATCTGTAAATTCCTTTGGGCTGTATGGCCATTTTAACAGTATTGGTTCTATCTATCCATGAGCATTTAACATCTTTCCATTTGTGCCATCTCTGATTTCTTTGAGCAATGTTTTGTAATCCTCATTATAGAGATCTTTCACCTCCTTGGTTAGCTGTGTTCCTAGGTATTTTATTCTTTTTGCGGCAACTGTGATCAGGATTGTGTTCCTGAATTGGCTCTCGGGTTGGATGTTGTTGGTGTACAGAAATGCTACTAATTTTTGCATGTTGATTATGTGTCCCGAAACTTTGCTGAAGTTGTTTATCAGCTGAAGGAGTTTTGGGGCTGAAACTACAGGGTTTTCTAGATATAGCATCACGTCATCTGCAAACAGTGATGGTTTGACTTCCTCTCTTCCTATTTGGATGCCCTTTATTTCCTTCTCTTATCTGACTGCTCTGGCCAGGACTTCCAATACTATGTTGAATAGGAGTGGTGGGAGAGGGCATCCTTGTCTTATGCTGGTTTTCAAGGGGAATGCTCCCAAAATTCTTTTTATTTTTGAGACAGTCTTCCTCTGTCGCCCAAGCTGGAGTGCAGTGGTGTGATCTTGGCTCACTGCAACCTCCACCTCCCGGGCTCAAGCAGTTCTCATGTCTCAGCCTCCCAAGTAGCTGGTTATATAGGTAATACAGGCACAAACCACGAAGCCCAGCTAATTTTTGTATTTTTAGTAGAGATGGGGTTTTGGCATGGCCAGGCTGGTCTCAAACTCTTGGCCCCAAGTGATCTGCCTGCCTCGGCCTCCCAAACTGCTGAGATTACAGGCATGAGCCAGTATGCCCAGCCCAAAATTCTTAATTTTATAATCTTTCAATAAAATTTACATTGAAACATTTTAAGAATGCAGAATTACATTCATACAGAAAGATTTGCACACTAAACCTCTGCAAACACAAAATAAGAAACAAAGTTATTTTACGAGATTAGTTACAATAATATCAGATCAAGAAGCTAACTACGAGGTTACTCAATTAAGAGCAACAGCCAGAATGCTGCATACAATTGCAGAACTGTAAAATATACCAGCCTACAGGAAAAAAATGTCAAGAACTTTGTTAATTTCCAAAGCAGCACAAGAAACAGAAAAGGTGCCACATTTCAATAAGAGAATAACATTTTATGGCATGCCAGCTAAACACATGCATAATGACTAATCCTACTCTATCAAAAAGTTTTCATTGCTGAGTGATGCTTCTGCACATTAGTAACTGTGCTCAAGCTAATAGCAGAAAAAAATATCTGAGGTTGGACACAGTGATTCATGCCTCTGATCTTAGCACTTGGGAGTCCCAGAGAGGATCACTTTAGCCCAAGAGCTCAATAGCAACCTGGGCAACATAATGAGACCCTGTCTCTACAAAAAAAAAAAAAAAAAAAAAGCCAGACACAATAGCTCACACCTTCTAATCCCAGTACTCTGGGAGGCTGAGGCAAGAATATCACTTGAGCTCAGGAGTTCAAGACCAGCCTAGGCAACACAGCAAGACCCTCGCTCTACAAAAAAAAGTTAGCCAGGCATGGTGGTACACCTGTAGTCCCACTACTTGGAAGGCTGAGGCAGAAGGATCACTTGAGCCCAGGAGGTCGAGGCTGCAGTGAGCTATGATCATACCACTGTACTCCAGCCTTAGTGACAGAGCAAAACTCTGTCTCAAAACAAAATAAATAAACTTTGAATATAGTATCTTGGAAGAGCACTGACTGTTTTGCAAACTACCTAAAGAAATGCCTGATGATAAATGGCATGAACCCGGGAGGCGGAGCTTGCGGTGAGCCGAGATGGCACCACTGCACTCCAGCCTGGGCAACAGAGTGAGACTCCGTCTCAGAAAAAAAAAAAAAAGCCTAATGATAAAAGTAAAAATGCTAAAGAAAAACTGTGAAACAAAAAAGATATTATGGAAACACTGTAATTTTGCATACTGATAGTGTAGCTAACAATGACTACAAGATGTAAACTTACATTAAGAATTTATTTGGAGCCAGGTGCAGTGGCTCACATCTGTAATCCCAGCACTTGGTGATGTCTGAGGATTGCTTGAGCCCAGAAGTTCATTTAAAAATAAAAATAAAAAATTTATTTGGAAAACTCTGATGATCTAGTAAAACATTTCACAGAGGATCTTTCATATATAAAAGTATGCATGTAGACATGATACATATTAATTCCAAATTAAATGTTATCAAAATGATAAATCTAAGACTAAACATTAAGTATCATCAAAGAAACACTATGAGAATATCATTATCTTCTATTTCATACAAAAGTGCACTGACTTCCAGAGAACAAATTTTGCTAAAATTTATGAATTAAAAGAAGTAGAATTCAAACAGCTTGGGAGGAATAATTCTCAACTTGCAGATTTGTTTAACACTAGTTATTGACTTTAAAAAATGGTTTTACTAACTGGCACCCTGCTATCTGATTAACTTGTATGAAGCAGTCCTTAAAATTTTTGACAATTCACATATACTGCCAGGGACGGTGGCTCACACCTGTAATCCCAATACTTTGGGAGGCCGAGGCGGGTGGATCATTTGAGGTCAGGAGTTGGAAACCAGCCTGGTCAACATAGTGAAAGCCCATCTCTACTAAAAGTACAAAAATTAGCCAGGTGGTGGACACCTATAATCCCAGCTACTCAGGAGGCTAAGGCAGGAGAACTGCTTGAGCCCAAGAGGCAGACGTTGCAGTGAACAGAGATCACGCCATTGCACTCCAGGGCGACAGAGCAAGACTCTGTCTCAAAAAAACATATACTGACAAACTTTATGGATTTAGAATGTGGAAACATGAGGCTGAAAATGAGTCACTAAGTGAGTCACTGCTATCATCTGAATTCAAAAAGAGAATTGTTAAAAGTAGGCAGAAGGGGGAAGAGGTAGAGCAACTTTTGTGTAAACCTGCAGAAAGGCTTCATTATTTTATTCAAAATCCATCCAGGTCAGGCACTGTCATCCCAGCATTTTGAGAGGCCAAGATGGGTGGATTACTTGAGGTCCGGAGTTCGAGACCAGCCTGGCCAACTTGGTGAAACCCCCGTCTCTACTAAAAATAAAAAATAAAAGATAAAATTAGCCACGCGTGGTGGCAAGCGCCTGTAATCTCACCTACTAGGGAGGCTGAGGCACAAGAATCACTTGAACCCGGGAGGCGGAGGTTGCAGTGAGCCGAGATGACACCACTGCACTCCAGCCTGGGGGCTGAGTGAGACTCCATCTAAAAAACAAAAAATCCAATTTATCCCAGAAAATATAAGCATTACTTGTGCCAATCAGAGAAAAAGAAGAGCACTTCCATTTTATGAATGATTGCCTCTTTGAAATACAACTTAAGAAGATGAAATTATTTAAGTTCTAATTACATGTGCGAGAGGAGCTCCTGAGAGTCAGGGGAAAAGGGCAACAAATATTCCCCTGCCTTTTGCTAATATGCCTATATAGGCAGTTTCTCGTCATTAACAATGACCAATAATTTGAAAGGATCATCAATTTTAAATCTTGACCAGGAATCGCTTGAAAATATTTCATGCAGAAGACCTTTTTTTTTTCTTTTCTTTTCTTTTTTGAGACGGAGTCTCACTCTGTCACCCAGGCTGGAGTGCAGTGGCGCCATCTCGGCTCACTACAAGCTTCACCTCCCGGGGTCATGCCATTCTCCTGTCTCAGCCTCCCACAGAAGACCTTTTTTTAAAGTTAAGTTTTTTGAAGCAAGTTCAACCTTATTTTTTAAAACATCTGGACCAGACGTGGTGGCTCACTCATATAATCCCAGCACTTTGGGAGGCCAAGGCGGGCAGATCACCTGAGGTCAGGAGTTAGAGACCAGCTTGGCCAGCATGGTAAAACCCCATCTCTACTAAAAATACAAAAATTAGCTGGGCCTGGAAGCAGGCACCTGTAATCCCAGCTACTTGGGAAGCTGAGGCAGGAGAATCGCTTGAACCCGGGAGGCAGAGGTTGCAGTGAGCTAAGACTGCACCACTGCACTCCAGCCTGGATGACAGAGTAAGACTCTGTCTCAAAAAATAAAAAATAAATAAGTAAAAATAAAATATCTGGACATGTTATACACATTCAATACATAGTATCTTCCCTAATACTGTGTTTTCTAAAAATATAATTCCATTAAAAAGAACTTTAAAATTTTTTCACCCAGATAGGTGCCCTTATCTCCCCATGAAGTTTTCTCCAGTGTTCCATACAAACATGACTATCATTTTCAATCTGTGCCATGAGATGAGATGAGTTGGGAAACACTGAAACTACCCTGTTCTCACTGCCTAAAACCATTTGTTGAGTGACTAAGTGTACAGCTCTAAATTGAAAAATCAAATGTACAAAAAAAAAAAAAAATACTGGCCAGGCACAGTGGCTCATACCTGTAATCCCAGCACTTTGGGAAGCCAAGGCAGGATGATCACTTCAGCCCAGGAGTTTGAGACCAGCCTGGATAACATAGCAAGAACCCATCTTGACAAAAAAATGAAAAATTAGCTGAGCATGGTGGTGCATGCCTGTGGTCCCAGCTACTCTGAAGGCTGAGGCTCCTAGGAGAATCACTTAAGCCCAGGAATTCAAGGCTGCAGTGAGTTATGATCACACGACTGCCTGGGCAACAGAGCAAGACCCTGTCTCAAAAATGATTGACAGACAGACAGACAGACAGATAGATAGCAAAGAGTCATACATGTTCATAGAATTTATGTAGCAAACCAACTTTAAAGCTGCATTCAGCAAAGATAATAATCAAATAAATATTCCAAGTTCCTTATACCAACAGCAAATTAGAATCCAAAAGTGTCATCAATGGAGTCACCAAAATCTCTTAAATTCTAGGAAAATAAGCCACTCTTTAAACCAATTCTAATATCTAGTAGAATGTAGCATACATGACCTGCTCTGAAAAAGTCATGTGTGT
Organism: Symphalangus syndactylus; assembly: GCF_028878055.3. Lineage (NCBI taxonomy): Eukaryota > Metazoa > Chordata > Mammalia > Primates > Hylobatidae > Symphalangus > Symphalangus syndactylus. The sequence goes on from NC_072439.2 coordinate 97,105,447, forward strand.
TCACATCTTATAAAAACATATGCATTAAGGCCAAGCGCAGTGGCTCACACCTGTAATCCTAGCACTTTGGAAGGACAAGGTGGGCCGATCACTTGAGGTCAGGAGTTCGACACCAGCCTGGCCAACATGGTGAAACCCCAACTCTACTGAAAATATAAACGCTAGCCGGGTGTGGTGGTGGGCGCCTGTAATCCCAGCTACTCGGGAGGCGGATGCACAAGAATCGCTTGAACCTGGGAGGTGGAGGCTGCAGTGAGCCAAGATCACGCCACTGCACTCCAGCCTGGGCAACAGAGCAAGACTCCATCTCCAAAAAGATATATATATATATTGCGATAAAACAAAAGAATTTTAAACATAATACTCCTGAGGAAAGAGAATCACTTGAACCTGGAAGGTGGAGGTTGCAGTCAGCCAAGATCACACTACTGCACTCCAGCCTGGGAGAGACAGCGAGACTCCATTTCACAAAAACAACAACAGCAACAACATATGAGTTAAAGAGAAACCTAGGATATTCTCATTCTAAAAGGAATAAGAAGAGTTCTATCCATTTTTACAGATAAATAAATAAATTACATGATAATCTAAATGATGTATTTTATTAAATGACTGGACAATCTGACTTCAACATATGTTTAATCTTTACTTGACTAATAACACAAATGGTTTTATTATTTTCAAACATTTATTTAAGCCCACAAAGTTGGTAAATGACACCTCTGGAATATCCAGACTTTTATCCTTACACAAACTGATATACCAAAGCCCAACTGTTATGAGCTCTGCTACAGAATCTAATGCAGGTTACACTATTTGTTATCTTTCAGCAGTTTTTCTTAATCATCCTTTATATTGGGATGCTATGTAATTAGAATTCCAGAGAATGCTACAAAAATAAAGCATTTTATATAACTGGGCTTCTCCTACATTTTAACAAATGGCTCTGAGACCAAATTTCAATCTAATGATAAATGCCTCATGATTTTATAAATGTTTAATAATGGAAAGTCATCTAGTAAATCCCCTTCATTTCACAGAGGAGGAATGCACATCTTTTTTTGGAGACAAGGTCTCGCTTGTCGCTCAGGCTGGAGTGCAGTCGTGCAATCACAGCTCACTGTGGCTTCAATTTCCCAGGCTCAAGTGATCCACACACCTCAGCCTCCTGAGTAGCTGGAACTACAGGCATGAGCCACCATACCCAGCTAATTTTTCTCTTTCTTGTAGAGACGGAGTTTCGCCCTGTTGCCCAGGCTGGTCTCTAATTCCAGGGCTCAAGCAATCAAACTACCTGAGCCTCCTAAAGGGCTGAGATTACAGGTATGAGCCACCGCGCCCAGCCTACGGAGGAGGAATGTGAATCTCAGAAAAATTAAATGACTTCCCTAAAATGAGAATGATGTAACTACCGGGAGTAGAACCGTAAACGAGGTAAGTGTTATCCCTAGCCATAGTCTAATTAAAGTGAAGTATAACAGGGCTATGATGAGGGAAGAACTTTTGCCACAAATATAGGAATTCTAGTTCAAGTGACACAAGTCATTCCTACTGAAAAAAATTTAAAGTGTTGGTTACAAAACAACAAAAAGGCCAGATAGAATAGATGGTATATTAACTATAAAAAGAAGAAAATTAAAAGAAAGTAAACCAAGGACTCACAATTTCATTTTTATATCTATTAAAAGGAAAATTTCTGAGATGCTGTCACAATAAGGGAATAAAATACACACTGGAGTTCTGGGTATAGTGTCAGACAAAAACTTCTTCATGTATAGAAACATGTATGTAAACACAAGCTGACCAACATACAGCCTTCAGACCTCCAGACAGACGGACAAAGAGTGGTTTTTTTCTTAGTATACAAATTATCTTTTTAAAGCAACATGAGTTTTACAGTCAACAGAGTATGAGGTTTCTCAAGTATAAGGAATAGTAAAAAAAAAGAGGGAGGGAGGGAGGAAGGGAGGGGGACGAAGGGAGGGAGGAAGGAGAGAGAAAGAAAAGTGAGAAAAGTGGAATCTGCATAGGTTTCAGGAATGTAGGGGCACATTAAGAGTACTAGTATTAAAAAGACCAATCTCAGCTGGGTGCAGTGGCTGATGCCTGTAATCCCAGCACTTTGGGAGGCCAAGGCAGGCGGATCACGAGGTCAAGAGATCGAGACCATCCTGGCCAACATGTTGAAACCCCGTCTCTACTAAAAATACAAAAAATTAGCTGGGTGTGGTGGCGGGCGCCTGTAGTCCCAGCTACTCCAGAGGCTGAGGCAGGAGAATCCCTTGAACCCAGGAGGCAGAGGTTGCGGTAAGCCAAGATTGCGCCGCTGCACTCCAGCCTGGCAACAGAGCGAGACTCCGTCTCAAAACAAAAAACAAAACAAAAAACCAATCTCTATTCCTCCAAAGGAAATAATACATATATACCTTGCTTCAAGGCCAGGTGCGGTGGCTCATGCCTGTAATCCCAACACTTTGGAAGGCCAAGGTGAGTGGATCACTTTAGGCCAGGAGTTTGAGACCAGCCTAGCCAACATGCCAAAATCCTGTCTCTACTAAAAATACAAAAATTAGCCGGGCATGGTAGTGCATGCCTATAGCCCCAGCAACTTGGGAGGCTGGGGCACGAGAATCACCTGAACCCGGGAGGCGGAGGCTGCAGTGAGCCACGATTGCACCACTGCACTCCAGCCTGGGAGACAGAGCCAGACTCTGTCTCAAAAAAAAAAAAAAAAAAAAATTATTTGCCGAAAGTTTATCTTAATCATAACTTTTCACGTTTAAAACCATAACTAAGAGCAAGGTATTATTATATAAAGAAATAGTATAAGATTTACTGCTTTAAAGGAGAGGAATATTTCAAAGGATAATAAATTATAGAGAAAACATTTAGTCTATTATGTCAATTTAAAGTCAATCATTTATATAAAAAAAAACTTCCTTATTAAATTACATTTGGTTTAAAGAGAAATCAAATATACCAAACACTGTCATCTAAATTCAACAGAAGGCAAAAAGAAAACTATTATGTGGTCAAATTGGTGTCAAATACTAGAGCTAAAACCATAAAACTCTTAGAAGAAAACATAAGGGTAAATCTTTATGATCTTGAATTTGGCAATGGATTCCCTAACACATAACACCAAAAGCACAAACAACAAAAGACAAAATAGATAAACTGAACTTCAGACTTGATCAAAACTAAAATCTTTTGTGTGTCAAAGGATATTTTCAAGAAAGTAAAAAAGAAAACCTACAAAATGAGAAAAAATATTTGTATAACATATACTGATAAGGGTTTAATATCCAAACTATGTAAAACAAGTGTAAGTCAACAACAACAACAACAAAAGCCCAATTAAATAACTGACAAAGGGACTGGGTGCAGTGGCTCACACCTGTAATCCCAGTGCTTTGGAGGCTGAGGCGGGAGGACGGCTTGAGCCCAGGAGTTCAAGACTAGCCTGGGCAAAAGAACAAGACCTCATCTCTACCAAAAAAAAAAAAAAAAACCAAACAAACAAACAAACAAACAAAAATTAGCCTGGCATGGTGGCACATAACTGTAGTCCTAGCCAATTGGGAGGCTACAGTAAGAGGATCACTTAAGCCTAGGAGTTCTAGGCTGTAGTGAGGTATGACTGTGTCACTGCACTCCAGTCTGGGTGACAGAGTGAGACCCTATCTCTAAATAAATAAAGGACTTCAACAGACAACAATGGTAACAATGATAGAAGATACACAAAAAACCAGTAAGCACATAAAAGAGGCTCAACTGCATGAGTCATTAGGGAAATGCAAATCAAAATTACAATGAGATACCACTTCACACCTACTAGGATGGTTATAATTTTTTTTAAAAAATTGACAATAACAAGTGTTGATAACGATGTGGAGAACTTGGAACACTCAAACACTGCTGGTGGAAATGTGAAATGGTACAGTCTCTGTAGAAAACAGTTTGGCAGTTCCTCAAAAAGTTAAACATAGAATTACCATATGACCCAGTAATTCTACACCTAGGTACACGCCCAAAAGAACTGAAAACAGGCACTCAAGCAGATACTCGTACATGTCAATATTGGCATAGCTAAAATTTGAACTATAATTAAAATAAACATTGTCATATTACTTCATCCTAAATAGGCTAACCAACAAAAAAAATTAAAATCAAATTAAGAACCCAAAACGAGCAGATTTTATGAAGATTATAAGTATTGATATTCTTATTACAGATAGCGGCTAATAAATTTTAAAGCACTGATTAAATAATTATACAACAGCCATATCAGTTAAGCTTTTTAAAAAATATAAGAAACATATAGCTTACAAGCTGCCATATTTGCAGTAAACTTTTGCAAACTTTGTAAAGGAATTTTGTGACATTCCCAAAGTAATATATATCTCTCATTCTTGAAGGATAAATGCCCACAAATCTTAAACACACATATAAACAGTTCAAAGAATATAACACTCTTTAACATTGGTAATTGTTTAGATAAAGGGGATATATTGGTAAGTATCTAAAAAGAAATAGCTACATTTAAAATGACTTTTACTTCCTTATTCTTAAATACATGCTTAAAAATTTTACAAAGCCACAACTTAAAGGGAAAAAATTTAACTTTTGGGTGTATGTCCTTCAATGATATTAAGTTCACTATATTAGAATGGAAAATAATATTCTTATTCTTTCACACGCATGCGTGCGCACACACACTCACAAATACACACACAGTGTACATTTTAGATACACCCAACTAAAAAGTTGACGACCAATCAAAGCCATGTAATTCCCTTTTAGTCATTTCATAAAATATTGTGACTCATGAAAAATACTAAAATGTTAATATGGTCATAGTAACACCTACTTACTGACACTTACTGTGTGAAAATTTATCATTTCTTGAAGACTGTCAGAAAACTTGGTCAAACTTGTCTACGAGAAAAAAAGGAAAAGAAAACCAAATCATTTATGAGCCACTTAAATATGTAACAAAAATGTGACCTCAGAATTTCTGACAGAAGATCAAGTTACACTGTAAACAGTAACATTTATTTCCAAGGACAATCTCACTACCTCATGGGTACACTCTGCAGAGGTCACGTCTACACGTGGTAACAAATAAAACCCTAAAAATGTGAAAGAATTAATATTGCCCCTTCATTGGTATTATGCTAACAATAGAAATGGCAAATATAAACCTAAGGTAAAATTGTTTTGCGTGTATCAAGATGGCCCACGTAGGCATCTAGAATCAAACCATCATCAAACTATACCCATTTCTTCACCAGTTATTATTTCTCATGAAAGAAATATAACACCACATAGTATATACCAAGGGATCTAAGCTAACTCAGCATAAGCTGGCTAATCAGAACTTATACAGCCCCCCATACATAGAGTTAGATGCTGTACTTAGGTTAATGCACTCTGCGTGCCCCTATAAGCAGCTACTAGTAGGCATGATCTTGATCTTCCTGCTCAGGCCCTCTGACAGGTGCTTCAGCTCACCTAGCAGCAAGTAAACTTAGTAAACTAACCAAAACAATGAGAAACTAGGTGAGAAGAGCCATGCTAGGTAATGCACAATGCAAATCAACCATCAACTTCTCTTAGAAAACAGAATTATACAAGACAGCACCAAGGGGTGACCACTTTTCTACTTCTAATTTTAAGTATCACCATAACTATAAATAAGGTAGATGAACGCACAATTCTTTAATGTCTTACTGCTTTTTTTTTTCATTTTTAACTTTAATTTTAGTAATACTAACCTCAACTACAGCATCATTACTAGAATACTGAGCCAGGTCTCGAATCCCATTCATGAACTGTTTATTTGCAACACAAAAGGCTTTTCCAGTATCAATCATTGCAATACAAAGTTTCACAAGCTGAAAAAGAAAAAAAAAAATTCATCAGGTTGAAGATAGTTTTACAAATTACTTAGTTGAATAAGTGTTGGCAGTAACTATATAAGGTGACCTAGTTAAGTTCAATTTGTTTCATCAATAAACTCAAAACAGACCAATTGAAAAGTATTCTTTTTTCCTTTGGCTTATAAAGTAAATTCATAGCAGAGTTGTACCAAAAAAGTTGACCTTTTAGGATCCAGAGGCTGTGTGATAACAACAACAAAAGTACGTTGGAGGAAAGGTAAAGTAAACTGGTATGATAGCTTAGTGATCATTTCAATATTAGTCTATCAACGCAGATGGCTAAAGTGATTAATCAACCATGTACTCAAAAAAAAAAAATGTCTCTAATACCTATTGTTCCAGGCATTGTCTAAGCCTTAGTACTGGGCTCTTCTCTTTCTTTCATCTTTCTCTTTCTCTCTCTCCCTTCCTTCTTCTTTTCATTCCCTTTATCCCTCCATCTCCCTGTTCTTCCATTCCTTCCTTCCTTCTTTCTCTCCTTTCTTTCAGACACAGAACATTTTCTTTTACCAAAATCATGGGTAAATGTCAAATATTAAAAAACAGATAAAAGTGAAACTGTTCTAGACAAAGGAGAGAAAAGTACTGAGGGGATGGAAAGGGGGGGTCACCAAGAAGAGGAAAAAGAGCCAAGAAAAACTTTAGAAAAACTCCTGAAGGATCTCAAGAGTATAAATTAAAACTGCTGCCCTAAGACCTAGGGGAACAGAAAATGAAAACATCATCTCTGCTCTCAAAAACTCTAATTCTATAATTCTAACAAGTAGATAAATTCTATAGAGCACAAACACAACTACTATGACAAAACTATGCATGGAAAAAAAAAAAAAAAAAAGGAAGACCATTTAACCAGGGCTGTGGGGACCAGGGAAGGATTCCTAGAAAAGGCAACAGAAGATATTGCTATACTGTTAAGGGCTTTTGATTTATCAATGTGCATCCAAGAGGGGAGGTATATAATATGTAGCATTTCCCAAAAATATTTGACCACGGAATTCTTGTTAGAGGAAGCATTATTATATGACCAATGTTCCACAAAACCCACTGTGAGAAATGCTGGCACAGATGTCTTTTTAAATCATTTGCTATTTACAATATAAAATAAAATGTCTTGCCAGAAAAACTGATTCTAAAGTTCATATGGAGTAACCACTATGCAAGATGAGCAAAAAAAAATTTGAAGAACAGTAATAAGGTAGGAATATTAGTACTATATGATATTAAAATATATTACAGAAAGATAGTAAAGTCTGGTAGTAAATGCAAATGGACAAACTGATCAATGTAAGAGAATACACAGTCAAAAAAACAGATACAAACATGCCATATTTGATTAAAGTAATACTCCAGCCAGTGGGGGAAAAGTTATCTGATAAATGATATTAGGGACACTGGACAGTCATCTGAAGGGGATAAAAAAAGAAATTAAATTGTATTACAGACTCCCAAGTTAATTACAGATAAGGATTTAAACATAAAAACAGAATCAGAAATCAAAGAGAAAACAGAAGGTATTTTTTTTTTCAATAATCTCAAAGTGGGAAGTCTGAGAAGGATGCGAAGCTCAAATACTGTGCAAGAAAAAAAGACCAATCCAATTACATAATAAGACATCTCTATAAGGAAAAAACAAACACAGTCAAAAGAAACAACATAGGAAAACAATATTAAGACAAATCACAAAGGACAAGTTTCCTTACCATAAAAAAGGGTATATAAATCATTTTGAAAATCCAACTATTTACTAGAAAAAATGGGTAACATACATGCAGAGATAATCACCCCCCTACAAGAAATACATGTGTCTTAAACCCATGAAAAGATATTCATTCTCGCTATAATAAAAGAAATGGAAATTACTATTTTTTTTTTTTTTTTTTAATAACAGCAAAGATCAAAAAGTTTGATAACATGCTGTTTTAAAGAGGGCAGGTATGGGGAAATAGTCACTCTCATGCATTGTTGGTAGGGGTGTAAATTGGTACAATATCTACAGAAGGCAGTTTAGCAAGAGCTATCAAAATTTAAAACGTACCTTCTAACTTCGCAATTTCACTTTTTAAAATGTATTCTACAACTATATTTTACAGATAGGCCATGTGACACATGTAAAGTTATTCACTGCAGTCACAGTAAAATACTGGTAGCAAGCTAAGCGTCTGTCAGTGGACAGCTAGATAAATAAATTATGATATATCCATGCAAGGTAATACAATTCAACCATTTTTTAAAATGAGACAGCTCTATAATAACAAATAACATCCATGATATATTAAAAGAAAAATCAAAATGTAGAACAGTGTTAATATTTTTGTTGAAATGGGGAGTCATTTGTACTGAAAAGTACAAATACTTTCATATGCTTAGAAAATTTTGTGAAAAGGCCAGGCATGGTGGCTCACGCCTGTAATCCAAAAACTTTGGGAGGCCGAGGTGGGCAGATCACTTGAGGTCAGAAGTTCAAGACCAGCCTGGCCAACAGGCAAAACCCCATCTCTACTAAAAATACAAACATTAGCCAGGCATGGTGGTGTGCACCTGTAGTCCCAGCTAGTTGGGAGGCTGAGGCAGGAGAATTGCCTGAACCGGGGAAGCAGAGGTTGCAGTGAGCTGAGATCATCCCACTGTACTCCAACCTCAGTGACAGAATGAGGCTGTCTCAAAAAAAACGAAAATTGTGCAAGGGCATAAGAGAAACTAGTTCAGTGCATTCCTCTAGGAAAGAGATTAGAAAATGACTGATTTTCACTAGGTACACACTTTTTTACCTTCAAATTGTGTACTACATAGGTGGTATTATGCAACAAATTAAATTCAAAAATAATTAAAAGTTTCCATAAAAACAAAGAGAGACAGGTTAATAGTAAAACATTATGGCAAAAAATATAGGGTTCTCAGCTAAGTCTGCTTAGGTTCAACCTACTGTCATACTTAAACATCTAAGTGAGCCTGAGTGACCTTAACCTCAACAAACTTCGATTTCTTCTTCTGTATCACACATAACAATGGTACCAAACCATATATGATTACTGAAAAAAAAAGAGTAGGAGAATACACATAAAGATTCTTAGCACAGGCCAGTGGCTCACGCCTGTAAGCCCAACACTTTGGGAGGCCAAGATGGGAGGAATTCTTGAGGCCAGGCATTTGAGACCAGCCTGGTCAACAACTCTATCTCTGTCTTCAAAAAAAAAAAAGATTCTTAGCACAAACTTACTGGCACATGGTAATTATTCAATAGAGATTTGTGCTTCCTTGTCAGAGGGGGAGGTTTTCTTATTGTTGTTTGCTTTTGTTTTGTTTTACTAAGAAACAAACTTAGTAAAAAAAAAAAAAAAAAAATCTTTGTCTACTTAAGATAGAGGTGGCAGAGAAGGGAAAGGAGAGAGATGCCAAAGCAAAGTCCTGAGGAGGCAGGGGGCTTGGAACTGCATAGAAAAAGGGATACTTTTATCATTCAAAGAAGCAGAAAAACTAAATTGTAAGAACAGATTCTGTTAAACTTCTAGATTAGGAGCAAGAAATAAAGGCATTCCCACCAAGCAGAAGAAGAGACAAGGTCATCTGCTGAGAATGAAGAACAATGTGGCAAATCTTGAGGTCTTGAAGAGCCACTAACAGTAACAAGAAAGGAACCTGACTGCATTTGGGGGAAACTGCTTTATATCAAGAATTCCAGGAATGTGTAGCACCATCAGTTAGTTGGTTTCACCAAACAGTTGTGTAACTTCCCCTGTAGGGTTTTATAGGCCAAATATGGAACAAATAATATAGATGGTTAGACTTAAAACAGTGGAGAATTCTGCAAAGTAGGTATTATGGAAGGGACATGAAAGTCTCTGAAGAGAAATAATGATGTAATAAAATTAAGAGTACTCTGAAAGGGATCATAGCGGCATTATTTACAACAGCCAAAAAAGAGAAACAACTCAAATGTCCATCAACTGATGAATGGATAAACAAAATGAGGTACATCCATGCAATGATGCATTATCCAGCTATAAAAACAAAGGACTGATACATGCTACAACATGGATGAATCTTAAAAACATGCTAAGAGAAAGGAGCTAGTCACATAAGACCAAATATTGTATTATTCCATTTATTTGAAATGTTCAGAATAGGCAAATCCAGGGACAGAAAGTAGATGAGGTTGCCAGAAGATAGAGGGAGAGGAGAATTGGGAGTGACTGCTAATAGATACAGGGTTTCCTTTCGGGGTGAAAAATATTTTGGAATTAGATAGTGGTGATGGTTGTACAACACTGGGACTATACTAAAAACCATGAATTACACACTTTGAAACAGTGGATTTTATGTTAGGTTAATTTTATCTCAACTTTTTTTAATTATAAAAAAGAGGAATACATTGAAATGTATTTAAAAATTATCTGAGCAGCCATAAAAAAGAACGAGTTCATGTCCTTTGCAGAGACATGGACGAAGCTGGAAACCATCATTCTCAGCAAACTAACACAGGAACAGAAAACCAAACACCGCATGTTCTCACTCATAAGTAGGAGTTGAACAATGAGAAAACATGGACATGAGGAGGGGAACATCACACAACAGGGCCTGCTGGGGGCAGGGCAAGGGGAGGGAGAGCATTAGGAAAAATGCACGCGGGACTTAAAACCTAGATGAAGGGTTGATGGGTGTAGCAAACCACCACGGCACATGTATACCTGTGTTACAAACCTGCACATTCTGCACATGTATCCCAGAACTTACAGTAAAATTTAAAAAAAAAAAAAAAACAGTGATCTGGAATATCACAAGTGGATAGTGAAAGACCAGAGATAGGGCTGAAGAACAGAAGCAGTAATGAGGCTGAGAACTGGAAGGACTGGAGACTCAAGTCAGAAAGTAGGATATCAGCATTCCAGATTTCAAAGATTAGAACCCTGGGTGATGAGGCACAGAACATAGCCATGAAATAGCTATCAGAAGTAGAACAGAGGTCACTATCACAGGAGTTACAGAGAAAATGAAATCGTCATATAGCAGAACCACATATACGCTGCAGCTATCCAGGAGGAAGGACAGACTTGGCAATGAAGAGGGAGGGAGGCTGAAAGAGAGAAGACTGAGACTTTGCCAGGTGTCAACATACTTGTTAGATGACACTGATAAATGAGATTATAACTGAATAATACAAACCTACAAAGAAGGAAGAGTTTTACCTACAAGATTAAATGTCAAGTCCATCTAAATTATCAAACTAATATCCCTAATTCATTCAACAACTTTTTACTAAGCGATTACTATGTCATAGACACTCTGCCAGATGACAGGAATACAAACAACTTATCTGCTGACTATCCTTGAGTAACATACTCTCCAATTCTTGTTTTTTCATGTGCAAATTAGGGATATCGACTTTGCAATATTGCTATAATGATAAGAAATAATATAAGTAAAACACAGGACTTTGTATACACCAAGTATACAAAACAAATGAGGGTTTTTTCTTTTTCTTTGGAAATGGGGTCTTGCTCTGTCACTCAGGCTGCAGTGCAGTGGCACACGCATGCCACCACGCCAGGGGCACCATACCCAGCTAATATTTGTATTTTTAGTACAGACAGGATTTCACCATGTTAGCCAGGCTGGTCTCGAACTCCTGACCTCAAGTGATTCGCCTGCCTCGGCCTCCCAAAGTGCTGGGATTACAGGCATGAGCCACCGCTCCCGGCCGGTTTTTTTCCTTTTTAAGGACGGTCTCTCTTCAAGGAGCTAACAGTGTGTTGAAGAGACAGCATCATTGTTTACTTAGAATTTACCACATGCCAAGAACTGTGCTAAGTACTTTACATGTATTATCTCATTTTAGTTTCATAATAATCCTATGAAATCGACACTCTTATTTTCCCCATTTTGGAGAGAAGAAACTGAGGCACAGAAAGGTTGAAGAGCTTGTCCAAGTAAATGGACAAGTAAATGATAAGAGCCAGACTCAAACCCAGCAGCAGCTCCAGGCTTTGTGTTTTTAACTACTAGGCTATGCTACCACGTAAAACTACAATATTATAACAGCTTAAATCAAAGTACATGCAAGAAACAATGCAACAGAAGAAAAAGAGCCAACGTTTGTGTTCTTAACTACTAGGCTATGCTACCATCCAAAATTACAATATTATAACAGCTTAAATCAAAGTACATGCAAAAAACAATGCAACAGAAGAGAAAGAGCCAACGTTTGGTAGTACTTGGCTGAGATTTAAAGAGTATCTGCTCAATGGGGAACAAGCATTGCCAGTGAGACAATGCAACACATGCAGAAATTAAGCCTAGATGGCAACTATGATGCACTATGATGCTGTCAATGACAGAACACCTGGCAAGAATGGATCAACAATTGAACTCAGTAGAGCAATGCCACTCATAAAGCATTATTCACCAGAAAGAATGAACTACTGGTGGCATACATTATAGGTAAAGTCAGCAAGGTAGTTTAACCTGTCCCTGGCATGATTTACAATGATACTATAGGTGGAACTTGCCCTCCACTAACCTATGAAATCATTAACCTAGATTTGGAGCAACCCCTCCACCACCCGCATTAGTCCTTCACTGCCACTACCTTCAATAACAACCACTTCCTCCTCTCAGCCTCTCTTCCTTATGCTAACTCCCCACAGTTTCTAAAATAAAAATAATAGTTAATAGATTAACAATTTAGCTGGGCATCGGGGCTCACGCCTGTAATCCCAGCACTTTGGGAGGCCAAGGGGGGCAGATCACCTGAGGTTAGGAGTTCGAGACCAGCCTGGCCAATATGGTGAAACCCTGTCTCTACTAAAAATACCAAAAAATTAGCCAGGCGTGGTATCGTGCCCCTGTAATCCCAGCTACTCAGGAGGCTGATGCAGGAGAATCGCTTCAGCATGGCAGATGGAGGCTGCAACGAGCCGAGATTGCACCACTGCACTCCAACCTGGGTGACAGAGCAAGAATCCATTTCAAAAAAAAATTTTTTTTAATTAAAAAAAAAAAAAGAATTTGGGAGAGGTACAGAAACCAGAGAAATATAAAAGTAACCATGGAACTTCAGTGGGAGGGAAAACAGTGATATTTTTTAAGCTGTCAGGTTTCCATGTGTCCTTGGTAGCCCTTTGGGTAAGGCAGACTCTAGAATGGGCTTATAGTTCTTAGTACTCAATGTCAATACTTCAATAACTTGTTTCAGATTTGAATCTTTTGGTCTGAAGATTCTAGTAGTGTGTGTGCCCTACCCCAAGTGAATAATACAAAGGAAAAAACAATCCACTCATAACAGCAAAATAATCAGCAAAAACACTGTTGGTGGATTCTGTCTGTTTAGGTATTTTAAACTCTGAAGTGTCCCACCACAGGTGTTTCATATGATTTACATGTGGTTCTACCTTATTACATTACTCTTATTTCATGTATATAATACATATGTAATAATATATGTATTATTTATGTATATATAAGTAATAAGATATCCTTCTTATACCACTCTGATTCTTTAAAAGGCCTTGCCCCTCTACATACTCTCTCATAAATCTTCCATAAAATCAAAACTATATTTTCTGTTGTCTACCTTAAGAGTTTAAAATTTTGTTTCAAAGAGTACTTGAAAATAAATGTAATGTCTCAGCATAAAAAATAAAATAAAATAAAATAGTAATAAAAAGCCAGACATGTAATTTTTAAGTAGAAACAAAGGAAGGCATTTTCAAGTAATATCCTTATCCAAAATCAAAATATTAATTTTTACAAAGACTTGCCTGGAAGCTAGCTAGCATTCCTCAGAACATTTCTCAGTGGCATGTGCTTCCCCAACGCTGATCCTGAAGTGCAGTGATGCACAAGAAGAGCACTGAAGTGATCATAAGGACAGATGGGGCCGGGTGCGGTGGCTCATGCCTGTAATCCCGGCACTTTGGGAGGCCAAGGCAGGCAGATTGCCTGAGCGCAGGAGTTCAAGACTAGCCTGGGCAACACAGTGAAACCCCATCTCTACTAAAATATAAAAACTTAGCCAGGCATAGCAGCGTGAGCCTGTAATCCCAGCTACTCAGGAGGCTGAGGCAGAAGTGCTTGAGCCTGGGAGGCGGAGGTTGCAGTGAGCCGAGATGGCGCCACTGCACTCCAGCCTGGGTAACAGAGCAAGACTCTGTCTCAAAAAAAAAGAAAAGGGGTTCTAACCCTGGTTGTGCCTCTTCTACTTTGTGATTTGAAGCAAGTCCCCGTCACTTTCTTGGGCTTTGGTATCCTCATCTATGAAATGGGAATAATAACACTTGTCCTATCCTACAGGATTCTTGTAAAAATTAAAAAGATACTATATATTACAGAGCTTTAAAATTATAGAGTACTATACAAAAATAACTTATCTCTAAACATCTTCTAGAATTTTGATGTAATTTGTTTACATATAGAACTAATGCTATTTTATAGTTTCTAGACTATTTATATTATATAAAGATGTGTGTTTCATGGTTTCAAAACATTTGAAAACCTTCAGCTTAATATATTTTACATCCTTGCTACTCAAAAAGTGTGGGCCAACAGCAGGGGCATCACCTGGAATTCCGGTTACAAACACAAAATCTCAGGTATCTCCAGCTACTGAATCAGAATCTGTCTTTTCACAAAATGAGATCCCCAAGGGATTCCTATGCAAAGTTAAGGTCTGAGAAGCACTACGTTACACAGCAATGCCATTTATAACAATAATTATTAAACTAGAAAGTTATTTTCAGAAAAGGTATTTCAAATATATACATCTGATTTATCTCCAGAAATTTAAAGAGAAACATGTTAATGAGCAGAGGTTTCAGAAGTATATCTAAACAAATGGATCAGAAGCTGTCTTACTCATTCTACTGCTTCTGCCTACTATATAGCAAACAGTGTTTCTTGGACAGACACCAAAAAAATCATCAATAATATAGACAGAGGGAAACAATGTACATTTACCCTTCCATAAAATATGACCATACCGATTACTAAGTATGTATTTAAGCATTTCTAGCATTAGCTTAAAAATGGAATATTTTAAATTGTATTTATATTTGAATGTGGCCAGACCCAAATTTATACAATGGTCAGGTTATATATGAAATCCATTAAGCAACAAAAAAGAAAGATGCAATCTTTTTGGTAGAAAACACAGAAAAAGCTTCTCTTTTTTTTTTTTGAGATGGAGTTTCATTCTTGTTGCCCAGGGTGGAGTGCAATGGCACGATCTCAGCTCACGGAAACCTCCACTTCCCCGGCTCAAGCGATTCTCCTGCCTCAGCCTCCCAAGTAGCTAGGATTACAGGCATGCACCACCACACCTGGCTAATTTTGTATTTTTTTAGTAGAGATGGGGTTTCTCCATGGTGGTCAGACTGGTCTCAAACTCCTGACCTCAGGTGATCTGCTCGTCTCGGCCTCCCAAAGTGCTGGGATTACAGGCAAGAGCCACCACACCTGGCCCCAGAAAAAGCTTTTAACAACATAAAGGATGTTTAGTGAGCTTTGAAGTCAGACATGGATTCGAATTCCTGCTCTAGCACTTAGATTAGACTTTACACAGGCTACTTAGTGTCTCTAATCTTACTTTCCTCATGTGTAAAACTGGGATAATAATAGCATTTACCCTCATAGAGATAAAAAGCTACCAGGCCAGGTGCGATGGCTCACTCCTGTAATCCCAGCACTTTGGGAGGCCGAGGCAGGTGGATCACCTGAGGTCAGGAGTTTGAGACCAGCCTGGCCAACATGGGAAACCCTGTCTCTACTAAAAACACAAAAAATTAGCTGGGCATGGTGGTGCACGCCTGTAATCCCAGCTACTTGGGAGGCTGAGGCAGGAGGATCGTTTGAACCCAGGAGACGGAGGTTGTAGTGAGCTGAGATCATGCCACTGCACTCCAGCCTGGGTGACAGAGTGAGACTCTGTCTCCAAAAAATAAAAAAGAGACCTACTATTGTAGGTACTAATCATTATTTACAGCAAACGAGAATCAATGTTTTAAAAAGCTAAATATGTAAAATTTACCTTATCAAGTTTTAGTTCCAATTCTGCCACATCACCTTCTACTTCTTCCAAAGCTGCCCTAGAAAAATTAAATATAAAACAAGTTATTTCGTTTGTTTAAATGTACACTTTACTCTTGAAAAGTAACTCTAAATGAAAAGATAGATATGAATGCTTAAAAATTACACTTCACATGAAGTAATAATTACCTTGGAATTTAGTATCAATACTTCATCATCATGCAATACAACAGATAATACAATTATTGTTTAGGACAATGACAGAACACATTACGCTAATTTATACTCAGCATTAGTATCATTCCAATTAATAACACTAAATACAGCTATTTAGCATGCACTTTTTAAATGAATAAGAAATTTTAAAGGTTGAGGCGTACAAAGAATCAGATTTCTTGATAACAAAACACATGCAACCAAACTGCAAGGCATTGTTGGCAACCAAAAAGAAGAGCTTTTACTTTTAGAAATAGCTCAGAAAAATATCACCCTTGTTTTGTTTCCAAAGTATTTTTTTAATCAGCACCTAACACTAATTTTAGTCTCTCTTCTTCTCCTAGCAATATAATTTTAATACAGAAAAATTAGCAAAGGTTAGATTACGTAAAATGCAGAAACTAAATAAGCCAAATATTGTCTTACTGACAAAAGAGAATACAATTATAATACCAGTTAGCACTTCATATCACACTACAAGGCAACATTTCGAAACTGGAAATTTGTCTGAAACAAAATAGCAGCAACTAAGTTTTTGGGATGAAAACATTTTACACTCAAGAGTATGTATAACAAAATGTAATTTATCTACTTTAAGTCATTTGTGCCATTTTCATATATCTACTTGATAAACTAGCAATTCTCAAATAGGTATTTTAAGATTTAACTAAATTTTTTTTAAGTTGGATAGTAAAGGGGGATTTACACTGAGTAAGATATTCTCAGGAGACAGAGCTAGGATGAAAACTATTTCCGGAACAAGCATGGTGGCTCACACCTGTAACCCCAGCACTTTGGGAGGCTGAGGGGAAGGACTGCTTGGACCCAGGAGTTTGAGACCAGCCTAGGAAACACAGGAAGACCCTGTCTCTACAAAAAATAAAAAGATTAGCCAGGCGTGGTAGCTCATGCCTGTAGTCCCAGCTACTTAGGCGGCTGAGGTGGGAGGATCACTTGGGCCTGGGAGGTTGAGGCTTCAGTGCAATCCAGCCTAGGTGCCCCTGTCTCAAAATAAAACAAAAAACTCAATTTCCAGAACTCCCACTTCACCTCTGTGTGACCTCTGAATAATCACCTTGTTGACTAGTGGTTCTGCTTCTCCATTGGGTAACATTTATTTTTAAGAAGTTTTTAAATCTCTAAAATAAGAAAATAACTTTAAATTATTCAGTAAAGAAATGCCTGTGATAAAATGAGATGCTCTAGCATATGATTGGAGAAAACGGAAGGTGCTACACTCTGTAGCACAGAAACAGAAATACTTCTTCCGACTAAAAGTTTCTCATTAGCTTCAGCAAAGTTTTTCAAACTATGCATTGTCCCCTTAACCTAGAAAACATTTTTCATTCACATCAGTGCTCAGTCCCTTCACCTACTCATCATTTAAAACTTAATTTACACAAGAGAACAAATGTATGTGTATGAGGATATTCACTGTAACGGGTTAGAAACCTCGATGTGCAGCAATAGGAAATAATGTAAATAAATTATCATATATCCATACCATTATGTGAGGCAGCAGATTTTAAATGAGGTTGATCTGTATCTACTGATATGGAAATCTGCACAGCATAGAGTATTATATGGGGGAAAAAGCAAGCTACAAAATTATATGCATAGCATGAGCTCAATTTGGGAGCATATTTATCAGTCTATGAACTACAACTCTGAAGAATGGGGATTTGACAGCAGAAAGCATAAATAAGGATTTGCACTTTTTACTAAATTCTGGATTGTTTAACTATTTTCAACAACTATGCATTTTTAAGTAACGTTTAAAGCTAATAAAGGGGAAAAAGAAGTCCAAACACCACCTCCCCAAGACATGGTCCTCTTGGAACCCCTCAAACACTCAAGCTGAATGGCATACCCTCCCGTGCCCCTCCAGCACCTCACACACATTCTATCACTGTGCATCTCGCTACTAGTCTCAGTTCCCCATAGCGGTACAGACACGCAAACAAAATGTTTGTTGAGCCAAGGGTGAAACTCACTAATTGTCAGATACCCTCTTCATTTACATTTTAACCTTTATTTATCTTTACTCAGTCTTCCATGTCTTTCAAGCAAAGTAGTTGAACTGACCAGTTTGAGATTTAATCGTTGGTTTCTACTAAACAAATGGGTTGGGAGAAACTTTTGTAACTTCTCCAATCTTATTTCACTGTGCAATTCTACTAATTCACTTTTGTAAAACAACACGTTTAAAGAAAGGTAAGCAGCAAGGCACAGTGGCTCACGCCTGTAATCCCAGCAGTTCATCAGGAGGCCGAGCTGGGCAGATCACTTGAGGCCACGAGTTCTAGACCAGCCTGGCCAACAGAGCGAAAGCCAGTCTCTACTAAAAATACAAAAAGTAGCGTCAGGCCAGGAGTTTGAGACCAGTCTGGACAACAAAGCAAGACTCAGTCTCTCAAAAAATACAAAATAAAAAATGTTAGCTAGGCACGTAGTGTGTGGCTGTAATCCCAGCTACTGGGGATTCTGAGGCAGGAGGATTGCTTGAGCCCAGGAGTTTCAAGTTACAGTGAGCTATGACTGCACCACTGTGCTCCTGCCTGGGCCACAGGGCAAGACTCCATCTCTTTTTTTTTTTTTTTTAAGTGGGGGGTGGTAAAGGCTAAATGAGGACTGTTCATATCATCAATCACAGTACATGACACAAAGAACAAAATCAATTTGCAGATTCTTTCTCTCCTTTGGCTTACCACTGAGATGACTTCTATTCATTAATAAGACAGAACCATTCTGGAATATATGTTTAATAAACTAATAAGTGAAATAAAAGAATTTACCCAACAATCTTTCAAAATATTAAATGATAGATATTATTTCTCTGCAATCCTCCCAAATTTTTACGAGGCATATAACTTTTATAAAAATGCAAGGCAATAAAGAGGCCAAAATTATAGACCCCTACCCTCCATAGCTTAAAATTTAATTTAAAAAAATCAAGTTATATACACATCAACAATGAAATAAAATATATGATTGAGCAGCAAAATGAGCAAAACAGAGAATAAGTAATAAGGTAAATAGATGTTAAGAGAAAGGGAAGAAAAGAGAAGAAAATGAGCACAGTCACAAGGGTCAGCAAACAATTACCCAACAGGCAAGTTTGATCCATAACCTGTTTTTACAAAGTCTATAAGCTAAAAATGGTTTTTACATTTTTAAGTGGCCGAAAAATATTTTTAAAAAATAATATTTTGTGATGCATGAAAATTATATTAAACTCAAATTTCTGTTCCTCTAAAGTTTTACAGAAGCAGAGACAAGTTAATTCACTTCCGTACTCTCTATGGCAGCTTTCATGCCATAATGGCATAGTTGAGTAGTTGCAAGAGAGACCATATGGCCCACAAAGCACAAAATATTTACTATCTGGCCCTTTACAGAAAAAGTTTACTGACCATTATGAATGTCAAATATAAGAACATGAATGAAAATCTTTTCTCATATATGAAATACATAAAAGAAAATAAAATTTGGACTTAGCTCTAGCTGTCTGTACTCTAAGCTGAATAAGCCCAGAATTCAGAAAAACAGATACTTTATTTTTAATAACAATACCTTCATTCTCTTATCTATTCATGCATCACAATTTTTTATTATCAATTGAAAAATAGTTACCTAAAAACATAAAACTAGAAGAGAAGCCGGGTGCGGTGGCTCATGCCTGTAATCCCAGCACTTTGGGAGGCTGAAGTGGGTAGATCACATAAAGTCAGGAGTTCAAGACCAGCCCAGCCAACATGGTGAAACCGCTTCTCTAATAAAAATATGAACATTAGCCAGGCGTGGTGGCGGGCACCTGTAATCCCAGTTACTAGGGAGGCTGAGGCAGGAGAATCGCTTGAACCCAGGAGGTGGAGGTTGCGGTGAGCTGAGATCATGCCATTGTACTCCAGCCTGGGACACAAGAGCAAAACTCCATCTCACAAAAAAAAACCAGTAAGAAAATCAGAAGAGAAAAAAATCCAATAGCAAGTTTAACACCAAGACATGGCTATGAAATGAATGAATGAGGCTCAAAAACAGAACTCTCTCCACTCAGATAACTGCATATTCTTGTAGCAATAAACTTTCTAAGCTACTGTTTGTAAAAAGAGTATACATTAAAACAACTAAATACGTTAAATGTGTAATATGAGCATTACATTTTCCTTATAAAATTATTTGAAAGAAAAAAGAAGTATGGGCCAGGCACGGTGGCTCACGTCTGTAATCCCAGCACTTTGGGAGGCCGAGGCGGGCAGATCACTTGAGGTCAGGAGTTCAATACCAGCCTGTCCAGCATGATGAAAACCCATCTCTACTAAAAATACAAAAATTAGCCAGGCGTGGTGGTGCATGCCTGTAATCCCAACTACTTGGCAGGCTGAGGCAGGAGAATCGCTTGAACCCAGGAGGCAGAGGTTGCAGTGAGCCAAGATTGCGTCACTGCACTCCAGCCTGGGAGACAGTGAGACTGTGTCTCAAAAAAGAAAAAAAAAAAAAAAGAAGTATGCTAAATAATTATTTTTCCCATCCATTTAAAATCCTTAAAAACTAAAAACAACCACCAAAAAAAAAAAAAAAAAAAAAACCCTTCACTCCAACTTGGCAATAGCCTTAAAATGAAATTAATAATTTAAAATTAGGTCACATGGTGATGCAATCTAAACTGCCAATAGCAGGATATTCAAGATCATTAATAGGCACATAAATATCCTCAAACATTAAAGGTGAATTTCAGGCTCTAAGTCATAACTACCTAATAAAAAATCATCAAATAAATACTCAAAACGTGCAGATTTTGAAACTGTTGTATTCCTTTGTTTTATATAATACATGTATTTCTAAAAGCTGCATGTAAATTGAATAACCGTTTAGAGACTCAGGAGAGGTGCCTGTATGTATGTGTCCATCATAGTACCTACCATCCTAAGTCAACTTCCTCTTTCAGCTCAACAGCCTATGTACCTTGGGCAATGCTGGACTATTCTTTGCAAGGAAAGGACAACAGCTGCATCAAGGATGGCCCACTGAACCAAGGGCAGTCCTGGGATTTGTTAAGTGGTTAAAAAAGAGTGACGAAAAGGCCCTATACCGATGAGATTACTCCCTTCTGTTTTTGACCAGAAAACAACACAGCACACACTCTAGAAACCTGCTTTTTAATAGAAATCCCCATTAAATACTTTTATAATGTGAATGGCCACCCCTTATTAGTTTGGTTAAGTTCTGGGTCCTTTATGCTGGGTCTCTGCAACATCTTTATGTTGAGAGGCAGTAGAATAAAGTTTAAAAAAAAAAAAAGAAAACTTCTTGTGTTTGAATCACTACTATACTTCTTACTAGCTGTGTAATAATGAACAAGTTCTTTGTGTTTCAATTTCTCCTCTAAAACACAGATAAACAACAGTCTCTCCCACAGAGACGTATGACAAATGTTAATATCCATGTGAAAAAAGTCAGTGAATGTCAGCTATGAGTATTTACATAGTGTTAAAGAAAATACACAATCTCTTTTTGTTTTCATGTTATGGGGCCACACAAGAAGAAAGCAGTAATAAGATCATCACATACTTCCAAAATGAATTTGAAATAGTCTGAAAAAGGGGCAAAAAACAGCTAAAACAGGCCTAAGATCAGCAATTAAAACAGCAAATCTAATTTCCTTTAAGAGAAAACACTTCTAGGAGTGCAAAAGGCTTATTGGAAGAAAGACAAAAACACAATACTGCTGTCCCTTTCCAAAGATCACACGTCAAATACAGACTGGAGTCCTCTCCTAACTTCCTATCTTCAATCTAGACTAGAGGACTACATATATATGACATACAAGATGATGAAATATTTAAAAATCTACTTGGTTTCTAAGGTTATCAAGGTAGGCTCTATCCAACTCCTCTAAGAGCCTAAAAACAGAGGAGAACCAACATAGAATCAGTATGAATGAAGGTTACAGTTCTAAATTTATATTTACACTTAATCTTAGCCAAAAGGCCAAGAAGCAACTGTATATTTGTTACATAATAATAAGCTTTTATAAATGTCTCCGCTGGCCAGGCATGGTGGCTCATGGCTGTAATCCCAGCACTTTGGGAGGCCAAGGCAGGTACATCACGGGAGGTCAAGAGTTCGAGGCCAGCCTGATCAACATGGTGAAACCCAGTCTCTACTAAAAATACAAAATTAGCCAGGCGTGGTGGCGCATGCTTGTAATCCCAGCTACTCAGGAGGCTGAGGCAGGAGAATCGCTTGAACCCAGGAGGCAGAGGTTGCAGTGAGCCAAGATCGTGCCATTGCACTCCAGCCTGGGCAACAAGAGTGAAACTCCATCTCTAAATAAATAAATAAATAAAATAAATGTCTCTGCCTTCATTGTTTTCAGAAGTTTCAATGGATGAAATTAAAAGGTCTTTCTTCTCTATTTATTATCTTAGAAATGTGGTAACTGCTCCTATGTGCTCAAATTGGTCTACTAAGCAAACCTAGCTAGATCCATGAGAAATTCAGTCCTGTAATAGGAAAGGGAGTAGTGGAAAAACAAACTAGAAATGGAAACCAACATTTTAGTCTGTCAACTAATATGAGCCCCTGAGAAAATCATTTAATCACACCAGACCTCAGTTCTCTCACTCTGGAACAGCTTGAATATCACTTCAAGACCTAACATTCCATTATTTGGGATTAAGCATTCAAAGGAAAGCTATTGGGTTTGGGCAAAAGTAATTGCGGTTTTTTGCCATTACTTTTGCACCAATCTAATAGAACCTGGATTTGTTTCTCTTCTAAGTAAGATTTCCTCCAGGCCCTTGCTTGTGGTTTCAAAAGAGTTAAGGAGGAAAAAAAATGTTTAAGCCATAAAAAAAAACTCACCAAATTTTATATTAACAAGTTTCATTCATCTTCTCAAAAGTCTCCTCTGCATAGTTCTTAAAAGACAAGGAGTACGAATATAGATGAAAATAGTGGGATTTTTAAAGTTGTTTGGCTTAATATTTTGGAGGAAAACAGATTTATTTTATTTTTTGTAGAGACAGGATCTCATTATGTTGACCAGTCTTGTTGACCAGTCTGGTCTCAAACTCCTGGCCTGAAGCAATCATCCCATCCCAGCCTCCCAAAGTACTAGGATTACAGGCGTGAGCCATCACACTTGGCCAGAAAAAAAATTTTGTTTTCCATCCACGTTTGTATCTTTCTAAGCAAGCCCCATTATATTTCTGTTTTATAGATTGTAAACATTACTCTGCCACTTCCCAGTGGAAAAAAAAAAAACTTTTTTTAAAAAAAGTAGCTAAAAAAAAAAAAAATCTATAACCCTTTTCCCCTCAAATTTTCCCCTGTCAATACACAGTATCCAAAATAAAACCATCAGGGGCCAGGGAGGAGTATAATTGAAAAAGCAATCAAATCACAGCACAAGGTTGAGATGCAAATAGTGTGGCCCTGGTGAATGAGTATCACACTCTTAAGTCATAACTCAGATATCAACAACCCCTTTAAATCCCAGCTTATGATTTAAAAAATAAAAAAATTTAAAAAAAGGAAGAACTTAAAATATTATCCAGATAATAGGGCTGGGTGCAGTGGCTCACGCCTGTAATCCCAGCACTTTGGGAGGCCGAGGTAGGAGGATCACCTGAGGTTGGGAGTTCGAGACCAGCCTGACCAACATGATGAAACCCTGTCTCTACTAAAAATACAAAATTAGCCGGGTGTGGTGGCGCATGCCTGTAATCCCAGCTACTCGGGGGGTGAGGCAGGAGAATTGCTTGAACCTGGGAGCCGAAGGTTGCAGTGAGCTGAGATCACACCACTGCACTCCAGCCTGGGCAACAAGAATGAAACTCAGTCTCAAAAAAACAAAACAAAACAAAAATACATATATATATATATATATATATATATATATATATATATATATATTCCAGATAATCATCCTACGTGGAGAATTTGAGGTGGGAGGAGAGGTCTATAGAATCTTCTGTTCCTGGGGCTTCAGCTTCTCATATTAACAGTTATATGATTTCAATAGTCACTTCCAAATTTGCTCTGCATAAAGATAGTAGCTATATACAGTCATTTTTAACATGTGTAGTGGCAAATATTCATTATTGACAGAATACTAATCTAAGGAAATACTAGTAATGTTTTAAGTGTGATCAGATATGAAGTTATTCTTTTTCTCTAAAACAAAAAAAAAAAAACAAAAAACAACTCTTCTTTTTAAAGTTGACTTTCTACAAAATCATTCCATTTCCAAGAATTCTTATCATTGTAGTAGGCTTCAACATGACAGGAAAATTAAGTTATCACTGCTTAAAGGGTTAAAATCAAATTTTCAACCAAAGCAATTAAAGTTTGGTGTTATTAGTAGAGAGTCACAGGCAATACATCTAAGGGGAAGACAGCATTGTAAACTTCATGATTCATAAAAGGGGCAGAGGAGATTTCCATGAAGAAAGAACATTGTGGCTGATAATAATGAAAAGACAACCAAGTACTTCAAAGATGGGATATAAGCAGACCCTCAATGAGAGAAGGAAGCAAGATGGCAAGGATATTTAGGGACAGACCCAGACAAAACTGTCAAAAATTAGAATCAGAGGCCAGGCGAGGTGGCTCATGCCTATAATACTGGCAATAGTTTGGGAGGCCAAGGCAGGAGGACAGCATGAGCCCAGGAGTTTCAGACCAGCCCCAGCAGCATAGCAAGACTCCGTCTCTATAATTAACTAATTAATTAACTATATTATAATCAGAAACCTGCCATATTCCTGCTTTTATGGCTGTTCCCCGTTACCCTTTTCAGGAATTGCAAGTGGTACTAGAGGCACAGAATATCCTGCAAATCACAGCAGGTGGGGAACCAAATACTCAGCCTTGCAGGGTTCTCTCCACGACATATCACGGGCTGCTCAACAATCACATCTATAACTTTCCCAGGCTCCTCCATAAACAACCAAGCACCTGTATTAATACATAATAAAAGTTATTCTGCATTACATCTTCCCGTTTTATAATCTACATGCCACCTTCATGCATGATATCACATTTGTATATTAAGAGAAGACTAGGCTGGGCGCAGTGGCTCAGGCCTGTAATCCCAGCATTTTGGGAGGCCAAGGTGGGTGGATCTCTCCAGGTCAGGACTTTGAGACCAGTCTGGCTAACGCAGTGAAACCCTGTCTGTACTAAAAATACAAAAAAATTAGCCAGGCGTGGTGGTGCACGCCTGTAATCCCAGCTACTCCAGTGGCTGAGGCAGGAGGATCACTTGAACCCGGGAGGCAGAGGTTGCAGTGAGTTGAGATTGTGCCACTGTGCTCCAGCTTGGGAGACACAGTGAACTCTGTATCGAAAACAGAGAGAAGACTACAGAACAGTAACGTGAAATACAAAGAGAAAAGCATTGAGTACATAAGCGACAACCCCAGAATCACAGAATCTTGAATTGGGAGAAAACTTAGTAAACTGCTAAATGACAGAACTATTAGATGAAAGTAAAGCAGCTGTGTTTAAAAAACCATTTTACACAGTATTTCATCTCCATTAAGCCCTAGAAATTTTACAAGATCTGTAAAGAGGAAGCTGAATACAAATTTAAGAGCCTAATCAACAGGCTCAGGGTTTTAAAGACAATCTTCACACCATAAACCACCTGGGATGGTAAACTTCTAACACTGAAGCACCTTCAACTCCTCAGCAGAATGAGCACCCCACCACCACCATTTCCAGAGAGCACTCTGTGCACTTCAAATAGAGAGCCTGACATTCAATTTACTAATGATAATTAAATTATTGGTCATTATGTCTAGACTGAGGACCTCAAAAGCAGACACTATGATTCATTTAGCTATCTCTAGTTCAGCTAGTTACCAGGTAAACATTTGTTGAATGGGTGGATGAATGGAGCATTTAAAACAACTATGTTATTTGCGGCCTGGGGTCACTCAAAATGGTTATATACCTGTATCTTATCTCAGTATACACGTATTTATGTGTAACTTTCCAATTCCCTCTTGCTCCAGACTTCTTGTTATTCCAATCTGCTATGCCCTCTCCAGCCTTATATAAATGCTACTATAAAAGTCTCCAGAAAAAAATAGAAGAATAAAAAACTACAAACAATTGCATAAACCTTAAAACTAAAGTTATAATGAAAAAAGGAAAAAGTCTCCTTTTGGCATACAAGGTCGTACCTATTTACCTATATGTAACCATTATTATAGGTATAATTTTTTAAGTTGACAGAAAAGGAAAATTTTTACAATATAATACTCTTCTAGAATAATACAGATTTGGACTTCTAAAACAGGCCTTCACAGAAATTTGACAGGAGCTAAGGAGGTATTCGCTCCACCACGAGCACAAAATTACATTATCATGATTTCTTCAATACATTCAATTTACGATCAGACAGGATCCTTGGACACTCGAAGAAAAGAATCAAACAAGTTATACTAATCAGAAGCAGGGAAAAGTTTAAAAGCAACAACTTAAAATTTATTTTTTAAAAAACACCATTCCTAGAAAAATTCTGGCAAATGAAGCAATTTCCCTTTTCTCTAACAACAAACAGCAGCAAATGTCTATTGTTTGGAATATAAGAACAAAATAAACAATGATCCTTGCCATCCTAGAGCTCACATTCTGAAGGGGAAGACAAGCTATAAACAGTAAACATCAACAAGTCAACCGGATGGTATGCGATAAGGTGGGAAGTACTATGGGAAAAAGGGAAAGCGAAACAAGGGGAGAGAGGGACGGCTACAATTTTATTCTTTAAAATTGATCAAAATAGTCCTCACTGAGAAAATGACATTTGAGCAAAGACCTGAAGTAACACAGTGAACCATGCAGACAAGGGTGTTAACAGGCAGAAAAAGCCACCAATGCAACATTCCTGGAACGTTCAATAGCAAGGAGGCCTGTATGGCCGAAACAGAACCAGAAAGGGAGAGAGCTGCAGAAGAAATCAGAACGCTCATGGAGAGCCCATCACATTGAGAACCTTGTAGGCCCGCAGCAATGATAACAGCAGCTATACCGGGTAACCACTGAAAGCTCTGCACCAGAGAAGAAACATGCTGTAAAGTCTTTTGTCAAGACGCATTCTGGCTGCTATGTGGAGAAGACTGCAAAGAAACAAAAGAGGAAGAAGCGAAGAGACTAGTAAGGAGGCTACAGCAGTCATCCAGATGAAAGATGAAGATGGCTCAAGGTAAGCACCAATCAGTGGTGAGAAATGCTAAGATTCTGGATATATTTTGTATGTAGAGCCAAGAGGATTTCTTGATGAATTAGATGTGACATGCAAGCATATGCATGCATACACCAGGTACAGGTAAATGTGTAATCAAGTATAATTTCAAAGTTTCAGGCTGGAGCAAAAAGAAAAATAGTTACAATCAACTGAGATGGGGAAGACTACAGGCAGAACAGATTTAGGGAAAGAAGATCTAGAGTTCAGTTTTGGATTTGACCCCAAAATATTTACTAGATACACAAGTGATGACTTCAAATAGGTGGAGGCACATGAGTCTAGAGTTTAGGAGAGAAGTCTGAGTTGAAGGTATAAGTTTAGTAATCAAGAGCACATAGATAGTATCGGCAGCCATAAGACTGGACATTATTAAAATAAAAAGTAAAGACAGAAATGAGTTAAGCCTTGGGGCATTTTGACATTAAAGGTCAGAAGAACAAAACAAATGAGGAAAAGAATCTGAGAAGCAGCAACTGATGACATAAGAAGAAAACCAGGCCCTGCGCGGTGGCTCATTCCTATAATCCCAGCTCTTTGGAAGGCCAAGGCGCAAGAATCACTTGAGCCCAGGAGTTCAAGACCAGCCTAGGCAACATACATACATACATACACACATAAAATAAGAAGAAAACCAAGAGGGTGTCATAGAGAAGGGAAGTGAAAAAAGTGTTATCAAGGAAGAAGAAGTTATCAAGTATGTCAAAAGCTGTTGACAGGTCAAACAAGTGGACTAAGAATTAACATCAGGTTTAAGTCAAATTAAAATGGCTGAAAACAATTTTAGAAATGTTGAAAAACACTTCTGGCCTGATATTTTTGATGAACCAAAAATGTGCTTCTAAGGAAGAGATCAAATATTTTTAAATATCCCAGAAATATAAAATTATTGAATTATAGGCAGCACATGAGAATAAAAATGTTTCCAACTAGATACCCTGAAAATGCGTTGTAACATTCAGGAAGAAAGGTAAGTAACTAGATTCCCTGCCTCCCCTTTCCATTCTCAACCCATTCCGTGAAGCTAAAGGTAATTCATTAGATGAAAAAGAAATCTTCATTTTCTTTCTCAGAAGGCTGAGGCAAAAGTTATATTGCCATATATACACACACACATATATATTTATATACATACACACATAGATAGTTATATATATATACACACACATATGTATTCATATATATACACACATCTATATATACACACATATGTATTTATATAATATAAATATATTTTAATTATATAATTATAATATATAATTTTTTCTTTTTTTTTTTGGAGACAGAGTCTTGCTCTGTTGCCCAGGCTAGAGTGCAATGGCGCAATCTCGGCTCACTGCAACCTCTGCTTCCCAGGTTCCAGCGATTCTCCTACCTCAGCCTCCTGAGTAGGTGGGATTACAGATGAGCACCACCACACCTGGCTACCTTTTTGTCTACTTTTAGTAGAGATGGGTTTCACCATGTTGTCCAGGCTGGTCTCGAACTCCTGATCTCAAGTGATCCGCCCGCCCCAGCCTCCCAAAGTGCTGGGATTATAGGCGTGAGCCACCGCAACCAGCCTATTGCCACTTATATTAAACACAGTCTAACTCCTACAAATACAAGGACTGCTAATCTAGCTCTCACTCTCCATGAGACAAGGTACGGAGAGACCGACATCTGTGCTTTCTTGTCTTTCTATAAAATTAGGATTGATTGCAATTCAACTCTATGGTTCATTTTGTATGGCTATGGTTACTGTTACCCTTTGCTGATGAACTCTCAAAATTAAAGGAACACATATACAAGCCCAATCACTTCCAATTAATTTCATTAACAGTTAAGGATGATGTATTGGTCTATTCTTTCATTGCTATAAAGAAACACCTGAGGCCTGGTGCAGTGGCTCACACCGGTAATCCCAGCACTTTGGGAGGCCGAGGTGGGCAGATCACAAGGTCAGGAGTTCGAGACCAGCCTGATCAACGTGGTGAAACCCCAACTCTATTAAAAATACAAAAATTAGCTGGGTGTGGTGGCGCACACCTGTAATCCCAGCTATTCAGGAGGCTGACGCAGGAGAATTGCTTGAACCCAGGAGGCGGAGGTTGCAGTGAGCCGAGATTGCACCACTGCACTCCAGCCTGGGCAACAGAGCGAGACTCCATCTCAAAAAAAAAAAAAAAAGTATCTGAGACTGGGTAATTTATAAAGAAAAGAGGTTTAATTGGCTCATGGTTCTGCAGGCTGTATAGGAAGCGTGACAGTGGCTTCGGGAAGGCCTCAGGAAACCGAATCATGGCAGAAGGCAAAGGGGAAGCAAACACATCTTACATGGCCAGAGCAGGAGCCAGGGGCAGGGGGAGGAGTTACACATTCTTAAACGAGCAGATCTTGTGAAACTCTATCATAAGAACAGCACCAAGAGCATGATGGTAAACCATTCATGAGAAACTGCTCCCATGATCCAATCACCCCCACACCAGGCTTACCTCCAGCAATGGCGATTACAATTTAACATGAGATTTGGGCGGGGACACAGATCCAAACCATATCAGGTGGATTATACATTCTGTCCTACAAATTTAGCAATCTTGTCTTTCGGCAATAAACATAACTGGAAAACTGGGTTACCTCTGCTTGAATAATCAATCTAGCTACATTAACCTTAATGGAATCACATCAAGAATCAAGAGTCGAGAATCTTTATACTTCAAAATTTATTTTCTATCAATAAGTCCTCACCCTCTTATTTAAATATCCTCATATTCTAAAGGAGATTGTGTAATTTAAGTGATAGATTGTAAAACTTCAGTCATGTGTACTCAGGCTGGGCATTTATTTATATTCCATAGTTTATCACTGATTTACCACGGCTAGGAAAGGACTACAGATACAGTGGATACTCATTAAAACACCTGTTGATTTCTACAGCATCATAGTTGCACATTCCTGGTGATACCTAATATTACCATCTAAATAACAGAAAACTATTCATCCCAAGACACCAGATTGAGAGGACTAAAAATCCCGGCCTCAAGTGATCCTCCCACCCTGACCTCCCAAAGTGTTGAGTTTACAGGGGTGAGCCTTCTTTTCTTTCTTCTAAGCTACAGGTTTGATCAAACACTCGGTTCCCCTTTTGCTCCAGATAGTTTGTATTTTGAGTAAATATTTCATATGCCTTTATTCTTGGCCCTAGATTTTACCACTTTACATTGATGGGATTTGAGTAAGTCTGCTGACAGCTTTGACAGTTCGTCATGTACTTACCTTCATAAAACTCGTAAGTGTGACACTTCCAAGGAAGTATAAACTAAGACACACTACAAGTTCAAAATATGTTGTGTCTGACAGAATTCAAGGAGAAAGAAATGTAAACTACTAAAATTTTTGCAGACAGATAGATTGGCTTAAATGCTTAAATATTATCTGTCCTATAGCTTAAATCTTGTCACGTAACATATTTAAACATGTCTTTAATGACCCACCTTATAAAAGGATCCTATGAGAGAGAGAGAGAGGAAGGAAGGCAGACAGGCAAAAAAACGACATTTTCACTTCATAAAAATTTAAATATCTGTACATGCAATATAAAAAAAGCAGTTAAATAATTCTTATTAGTGAATGGAAATAAAATTTTGAAACTAAACTTATAGAAAGAATATTTTTAGTTAAAAAAAAAAAAAAAAAAAAAACAAGCCAGGGGTGGTAGCTCCATGTCTATAATCCCAGCACTTTGGGAAACTGAAGTGGGAGGATTGTTTGAGCCCAAGAGTTTCAGACCAGCCTGGGCAACATAGCAAGCCTCCATCTTCACAAAAAAAGTTTGAGTTATTTATTAAATTAAAAAAAGGAAAAAATACATTTAAAATATAGTTATAAATGCTCACATTAAAAAACAAGAAAGGACTGGGCACAGTGGCTCACACCTGTAATCCCAACACTTTGAGGAGCCAAGGCAAGTGGATCACTTAAGCTCAGAAGTTTGAGACAAGCCTGGGCAACATGACAAAACCCCATCTCTACAAAAAAATACAAAAATTAGCTGGGCATGGTGGTGCATGCCTATAGACCCAGCTACTTGGGAGGCTGCATCACTTGAGCCTGAAGGTAGACGTTGCAGTGAGACGAGATGATGCCACTGCACTCCTGCCTGGGCAACAGAGTAAGACTCCATCTCAAAAGAAAAAAGAAAGATATATCTCAGATCAATAACCTAACTTTATGACTTAAGGAACTAGAAAAAGAAGACCAAACCAAAACCAAAGCTAGCAGGTGGAAAGAAAGAAAGATTACAGCAAATGTAAAAGAAACAGAAAATAGAAAAACAACAGAGAAAAGTCAATGAAACCAAAAATTCGTTCTTTGAAATACCAACAAAATGACAAACCTTTAGCTCTACAGAATTTTTTTTAAAGAGAAGACTCAAATTACTAAAATCAGAAGTGAAAATGGGGACATTATTACCAATTCCAGAGAAATAAGATTATAAGAGAGTACTACGAGCAAGTATATGCCAACAAACTGGACAAGCTAGGTGAAATGCAAAATTCCTAGAAACACAACTTATCAAGACTTTAGTCTTTTCTCATAAAGAAAGAGAAAATCTGAATAGACTTATAACTAGTAAAAAGATTGAATCTGTCATCAAAAATCTCCAAAACAGGCCAGGCATAGTGGCTCATGCCTGTAATCCCAGCACTTTGAGAGCCCAAGGCAGGCAGGCTGCTTTCAGCTCAGAAGTTCCAGACCAGTCTGGGCAACACGGCGAAACCCGGTCTCTACAGAAGATACAAAAATTAGCCGGGCATTGGTGGCTCGCACCTGTAGTCACAGCTACACGGGAGGCTGAGGCACAAAAATCACTTGAGCCCAAAAAGCAGAGGTTGCAGTGAACGGAGATTATGCCACTGGACTCCAGCCCAGGTGACAGAGTGAGATCCTGTCTCAAAAAAAAAAAAAAAAATTAAGTCCTAGACCTAATGGCTTCACTGGCAAATTCTACCAAGCATTTAAAGATGAACTCACACCAATCCTTCTCAGACTTTTCCAAAAAAGTGAAGAGGAGGAAAACTTCCAAACTCATTTTATGATGCCAACATTACCCTGATACCAAAGCCAGACACTACTGGAAAAGAAAACTATGGAACAATATCCCTTATGAACACTGATGCAAAAATTCTCAACAAAAGACCAGCAAACTGAATTCTACAGCATAGTAAAAGGATTATACACCATGACCTAGTAGAATTTATTCCTGGAATGCAAGGATAATTCAACATATGAAGAAAAAACAATGTACTATACCACATAAACAGAATGAAGGGAAAAAAATCCATGATCATCTCCATTGAGGCAGAAAAATCATATTTGAAAAAATTCTTTTTTTCATGATAAAAACACCGAACAAAAAGGAATAAAAGGAAACTACTTCAACATAATAAAAGCCATATACCAAAAAACCACAGTGGACATCATACTCTACCGAAAGCTTTCCCCATAAGATTAGAAACAAGGCAAGGATGCCGCTTTCAACACTTCTATCCAACACAGCACTGGAGGTCCTAGTCAGAGTCACTAGGCAAGAAAAAGAAAAAAAAAAAAAAAAAGGGAATCAAATTGAAAAGGAAGAAGTAAAAGTATTTCTGTTTACAGACAATATGACCTTGTTTTGTATGCAGAAAACTCTAAAGGTTCCACAAAGGAACCTGTTAGAATAAATGAATTCCTCAAAATAGCAGGATACAGTCAACATACAAAAATTAGTTGCATTTCTATACACACTAAGAATGTACAATCTGAAAAGGAAATTAAGAAAACAAGGCCATTTATAATAGCATCAAAATAGTCAAAACACTTAACCAACAAGTTGAAAGGCTTGTACAATAGAAACTATAAGGCATTCCTGGAAAAAAAAAAAAAAGTACAAAAGAAATAAACAAATGGAAACATATCCCATGTTAATGAATTGGAAGACTTAATATTGTTAAGATGTCAATTACCCAAAGCCTTCTACAGATTTAATGCAATTCTTGTCAAAATCACAATGATGTTGTTTGTAGAAATAGAAAAACCTGGCTGGGCACAGTGGCTCACGCCTGTAATCTCAGCACCTTGGGAGGCTGAGGTGGGAGGATCACTTAAGGTCAGGCGTTCAAGACCAGCCTGGCCAACACGGTGAAACCCCATCTTTACTAAAAATACAAAAATTAGCTGGGTGTGGTGGCAGGCATCTACAATCCCAGCTTCTCGGGAAGCTGAGGCAAGAGAATTGCTTGAACCTGGGAGGCGGATGTTGAAGTGAACCAAGGTTGCGCCACTGCACTCCAGCCTGGGTAACAGAGTGAGTGAGACTCCATCTCAAAAAAAAAGAGAAATAGAAAAACCTATCCTAAAATTCATATGAAATCTCAAGGGACAATGGATAGCCAAAACAATCCTGAAAAAGAAGAGCAAAACTGGAGGATTCACACTTTCTGATTTCAGAACTTACCACAAAGCCACAGTAATCAAACAGATTAATACTGTCATAAAGACAGCCATATAGACCTCCAGAATAGAACACAGTCCAGAATTAACCCTCATATATATATTCAAAGGATTTTTATCAAGAGTGTCACTACAATGCAATGGGGAAAAGACAGTCCTTTCAACAAATGGTGCTTGTAAAACTGGATATCCACATGCAAAAGAATGAAGACCCTTACCTAATATCACATACAAAAATTAACTCAAAAGAGACCCATGACTGAAATGTCAAGATCTGAAACTATAAAACTCTTAGAAGAGGCCAGGCGCGGTGGCTCACGCTTGTAATGCCAGCACTTTGGGAGGCTGAGGCGGGCGGATAATGAGGTCAGGAGATTGAGACCACGGTGAAACCCCGTCTCTACCAAAAATACAAAAAATTAGCCGGGCGTGGTGGCGGGCGCCTGTAGTCCCAGCTACTCGGAGAGGCTGAGGCAGGAGAATGGCGTGAACCCTGGAGGCGGAGCTTGCAGTGAGCCGAGATCGCGCCACTGCACTCCAGCCTGGGTGACAGAGCAAGACTCCGTCTCAAAAAAAAAAAAAAAAAAAAAAACAAAAACCCTTAGAAGAAAGCATAGGTTAAAAGCTTTATGACACTGAATTTGTTAATGATTTCTTGGATATGATACCAAAAGCACAGGCAACAAAAGACAATAGACAAACTGCACTTCATAAAACTGAAAAATTTTGTGTATCAAAAGACACAGAGTAAAAAATCCATCCACAGAATGGGAGAAAATATTTGCAAATCATCTGGTAAGGGATTAATATCCAGATTACACAGAGAACTCCTAAAACTCAACAACAAAGACACAAACAACATGATACAAGAATGGGCAAAGGATCTGAACAGACGTTTCTCCAAAGACGATATGCAAATGGCCAATCAGCACATGAAAAGAAGGTCAACATCACTAATCATTAGGGAAACACAAATCAAAACTACAAGATACTACCTGCTATGGTTTGAATGTTTGTGTCTCTCCAAAATTCATGTTGAAACTTGATCTCCATTGTCACAGTATGAAGAGGTGGGGCCTTTGGGGAAGTGATGAAGACATGAGGGCTCCGCCTTCATGAATGGATTAGTGCTCTTATAAAAGAGGTTGAAGAAAGGGTCCTAATGCTCCCTTTTTTGCCCTTCCACCTTCTGCCATTGAGGACACATCAACAAGGTGCCATCTTGAAAGCAGATAGCTGGTCCTCACCAGACACTAATCTGCTGGCATCTTTATCTTGGATTTCTCAGCTCCAGAACTGTGAGAAATAAATGTATATTATTTATAAATTATCTAGTCAGTGCTATTCTGCCATCAATGCAGGAACAGACTAAGAAGCCATCTCACACCCACTAGGTTGGCTACTAAAAAAAAACATTAACAAGTGTCAATGAGGACGTGGAGTCACTGGATCCCTTTGCACTGTTGGTGGGAATGTAAAATGGTACCACTGTTGTGGAAAGTACTATGGCAACACTTCAAAAAATTAAAACAGAATTACCATGTGATCTAGCTATTCCACTTCTGAGTATATACTCAAACCTCAAAGCTGAGTATCAAAGAAATATTTGTATACCCATGTTCACAGCCGCATTATTCACAACAGATAAAATGTGGAAGCAATTCAAGTGTCCACCAACAGAAAAATGGATAAGCACAACATGACATATGCACATAATAGAATATGCATACTTTTACGCAATATGAGCATACTTAATACCACTGAGCTGTATACTTAAAAAATGGTCAAGATGGTAAGTTTTATGTTATATGTATTTAAACACAATTTTTTAAATTGGAAGAAAAAATACATTAAAACAATTTTCACATCAAAAGGCACACATTTTATTTAGCTATTTCCTTGGTAATCTACAATATTTTTCCTCTAACTGGCATATTCCTAGTACAGGCCAATTTCAGATGAATAAATTTCTAGATCAAACCATGGAGAGACTTACAGATAATTAACAAAATAAAATAAATATGCAGCATTAAAACTCACACTGTAAGGCCAAGAGTGGTGGCTCATGCCTGTAATCCCAGCACTCTGGGAGGTCAAGGCAGGAAGATCTCTTGAAGGCAGGAGTTTGAGACTAGCCTGGACAACAAAGCAAGACCCTGTCTCTATTTAGTAATAAGGAAAAAAAAAAAACTCACAATGAATGTCAAAAACAAATTGTTTTTAAGCTGGATCTTGATAATGGTAAAGGATTATATCATCACTTACCACACAGACCTGCCAGCAAAATGCTTAAGAATCTACACTCGGCTAAAAACAAGAATTGGGGGCTGGGTGCAGTGGCTCATGCCTATAATCCCAGCACTTTGGGAAGCCAAGAAAGGAGGATTGCTTGAAGCCAGGAGTTCCAGTTCAAGACCAGCCTGGGTCACAGAGTGAGACCTTGTCTCAAAAAAAAAAAAGAATTGGCTTGTTATATGAGTAAATTGCAAAATAAATAAATAAATAAGAAGAATTGGCTTATACTATACTCTATTAGGTAGCATAATTTGTTGCTCAGATTATGAAATGTGAGCGGGGTGTGATGACTCACACCTGTAATCCCAGCACTTTCAGAGGCCGAGGTGGGCAGATCATGAGGTCAGGAGTTCGAGACCAGCCTGGCCAACATGGTGAAACCCCATCTCTACTATTTAAAAAAAAAAAGTTAAATAAAATAAAATAAAAATACAAAAATTAGCTGGGCATGGTGGCAGGTGCCTGTAGTCCCAGCTACTCAGGAGGCTGAGGCAGGAGAATCGCTTGAACCCGGGAGGCGGAGGTTGCAGTGAGCCGAGATGGCGCACTGCACTCCAGCCTGGGCGACAGAGCAAGACTCTACCTCAAAAAATAAAATAAAAAATAAGATTATGAAATGTGAAATCTGAAGCAGTAGTTAGTAATAAGGAGAGATTTTAAGCCCTTTTGAGCTACAAGAAGTCTTTGTAAAATCAATCTTGAAGATAACAAATTAAAACCATAACAACTGCCTTTGAAATAAGTAGTAATTTAAAAAATAAATAGTAGAGTATAAGTAGTGTTTTTTGTTTCCTCATAAAAAATTCCTTGAGCTCTTACTGGATGTCACGCACTGTACTAGAGACTTAGGAAACAGCGAGCGGTAAAACAAGCCCTGCTCTCATGGCGTCTAAGTGAAGGAAACACAATTCGTAAACAGATATGAAATATGTATACATGTAAGGTATTACAAGTGCTTTTAAGAAAAGCAGGATAAGAGGAGACAGAGTAACAGAAGATTCCATTTTAAACATTTAAGAAAAACTAAAATATTCATGGTTGAACAGTTAATGTGATTTTTGTTATATTCCACAGTTAAATTTAGACCTTAAGGCATTTAAACTTTGTTCCTTTTGTAAGTAGTTTTGGTTGAAAGTCTTTGCTTATTGGCCGGGCGCGGTGGCTCACGCTTGTAATCCCAGCACTGTGGGAGGCCGAGGCGGGCAGATCACGAGGTCAGGAGATCGCGACCACGGTGAAACCCCGTCTCTACTAAAAATACAAAAAAATTAGCCGGGCGTGGTGGCGGGCGCCTGTAGTCCCAGCTACTCGGAGAGGCTGAGGCAGGAGAATGGCGTGAACCCAGGAGGCAGAGCTTGCAGTGAGCCGAGATCGCGCCACTGCACTCCAGCCTGGGCAACAGAGTGAGACTCCGTCTCAAAAAAAAAAAAAAAAAAGAAAGTCTTTGCTTATTTAAAATTGTACTGCTATTGCAGTATTTTCTTTGGTTGAGGTACACCACGGTCTTAATTTCTTATGTCACGACATTCATCAGTTCATTAGAAAAGTATAGTCAACAGACAAAACTGCCTCACATTTATTTTAAAGTAAATATTGCTTAAGGCAATGAGAAGCCACAGACTGAAAGTATTTACCAAAAAAAAAATTATACGTATATTTCTGATAAAGAACTGTTACCCAAAATATACAAATAACTCTTAAAACTCAACAATAAGAAAACATACAGCCCAAATAAAAACTGAGCAAAAGGGGACCGGACACAATGGCTCATGACTATATCACAGCACTTTGAGA
Source organism: Symphalangus syndactylus (assembly GCF_028878055.3). Lineage (NCBI taxonomy): Eukaryota > Metazoa > Chordata > Mammalia > Primates > Hylobatidae > Symphalangus > Symphalangus syndactylus. The sequence goes on from NC_072439.2 coordinate 97,143,442, forward strand.
GGCTGAGGCGGGCATATCACTCGAGGTCAGGAGTTTGAGACCAGCCTGTCCAACACTGCGAAACCCTGTCTCTATGAAAAATACAAAAAATTAGGCAGGTGTGGTGGTGCACCTGCAATCCCAAGTACTCATGAGGCTAAGGCACGGAGAATCGCTTGAACCCAGGAGGCAGAGGCTGCAGTGAGCCAAGATCGCGCCACTGCACTCCAGCCTGGGCAACAGAGTGAGGCTGTCTCTCAAAACAAAAACAAACAAAAAACCCACTGGGCAAAAGACCTGAGCAGACACCTTACTAAAGAAAATACACAGACAAGCCAGGCGTAATGGTGCATGCCTGTAGTCCCGGCTACTCTGGAAGCTGAGGCAAGAAGATAACTTGAGCCCAGGAGTTTGAGGCTGCAATGAGCTATGACTGTATCACTGCACTGCAGCCTCGGCAACAAAATGAGACCCTGTCTCTTTAAAAAAAAAAAAAAAGAAAGAAAGAAAGAAAGAAAAAAAGGAGGAGAAACACAGATGGCAAATAAGTAGGTGAAAAGATACCCCACATAATATGTCATTAGAGAATTGCAGATTAAACAAGGAGAAACCACTGCATACCTATTAGAATGATCAAAATCTAGAACATGGACAACACCAAATGCTGGTGAGGATGTTCAGCAAAAGGAACTCTCATTCTTTGCTGATGGGAAAGAAAAATGGTACAGCCATTTTGGAAGATAGTTAAGCAGTTTCTTTAAAAAAGAAATACATACTTTTTATTTTCTAAAGAGACGGGATCTCACTATGTTGTGCAGGCTGGTCTCGAACTCCTGAGTTAATGTGATCCTCCCGCCTCAGCCCCACAAAGTGCTGGGATTATAGGTATGAGCGGCCATACCCAGCCTACGAAATACATTCTTGCCATACTATCCAGCAATCATTCTCCTTGGTATTCACCCAAATGAGCTGAAAACATATCCACACAAAAACCTGTACAGGGATGTTACACCAGCTTTGGAAGCAACCAAGATGTCTTTCACTAGGTGAATGGATAAGGTGTGTACATCCAGACAACGGAGTATCATTCAGCACTAAAAAGAAATGGAGAAACCTTAAATGCATATTACAGGTTGAGCAACCCTAAATCAAAAATAGAAAATACAAAATGCTACAAAATCTGAGGCTTTTTGAGCAACCACATGACACTCAAAGAAAATGATCACTAGAGTATTTCAGATTTTGAATTCATGGATTAGAGATGCCGAACCAGTATAATCCAAATATTCCAGAATCAAAAAAATCTGAAACCCAAAACACCTGTGGTCCCAAGCATTTCAGATAAAGGATACTTAACCGTACTAAGTGAAAGACGCCAATCTTTACAAGCTATACACTATATTATTTCAACAACCTGACATTCTAAAAAAAGACAAAACTATGGAGATAGTAAAAATATCAGTAGCTACTGGGAGTTGGGGTAAAGGGAGGGATGAATCAGTAAAGCCCAGAGAATTTTAAGGCAGTGAAACTATTCTGCATGATCCTTTAATGGTAACTACACGTCATTATACATTTATCTAAACATAAGAATGAACCTTAATGGAAACCATGGACTTTGGGTGATAACAATGTGTCAATGTAGGCTCAATGCTTGTAATAAATGTACCATTCTGGCACAGGATGTTGATGGTGGGGAAGGTTCTATGTGTCAGAGCAGAGAATTTAATAATGCTCTGTACTTTCTGCTCAATTTTGCTGTGAAACTAAAGCAGCTCTAAAAAAGTCTTTTTTTTTTTTTTTTTTTTGAGATGGAGTCTCGCTCTGTTGCCAGGCTGGAGTGAGTGGTGCAGTGGCTCACTGCAACCTCTGCCTCCCGGGTTCAAGAGATTCTCCTGCCTCAGCCTCCCGAGTAACCGGGATTACAGGCGTGCACCACCATGCCCAGCTAATTTTTGTATTTTTAGTAGAGACGGGATTTCACCATGTTGGCCAGGCCGGCCTCGATCTCTTCACCTCGTGATCTGCTGGCCTTGGCCTCCCAAAGTGCGGGGATTACAGTCCTGAGCCACCATGCCCAGCCAAGTCCATTTTTTAAAAAAAGTAAATATTGTCTTCAGCCAAAAAAGGTAAGTTCTTTTTATTAAAGAGATACCAGATAAACCACTTACTAACATTTGTATCATTTATTTTTAAATATTTTCAGATATATGACTTTATTGCATACCATTGATTTGATAAATTTTTGTATGTGCAAAAGATAAAAACTTTATTTAGAAAAAATAAAATATATATGCAAAATGACAAATGTATTTTTATGAGTCAGTAAATTTTTTAACATTTCAAGTCATAGAAGGTGAAATTTTAGGATGGAAAAAAAATGCTAAAAAGGTGAATACAACCCACAGATTGGGAGATGTGATTTTTATTAACAAAGGATTAGACTATCTACAAATTCTACAAATCAAAAAGAAATGGACAAACAGGCCAACAGAAAAATAAGAAGAAAATATAAATAGGCAACTTATAGAAGAGGAAATATGAATGAACAATTAACATGAAAAGATGCTCAATGTCAAATGGGCGTGGTGGCTCATGCCTGTAATCCCAGCACTTTGGGAGACCGAGGCAGGCGGATCATGAGGTCAGGAGTTCGAGACCACCCTGGCTAACACTGTGACACCCTGTCTCTACTAAAAATACAAAAAGTTAGCCGGGCATGGTGGCATACGCCTGTAGTCCCAGCTACTTGGGAGGCTGAGGCAGGAGAATCGCTTGAACCCAGGAGGCAGAGGCTGCAGTGAGACAAGATTGCGCCATTGCACTCTCGCCTGGTGACAGAGCAAGACATTGTCAAAAAAAAAAAAAAAAAAATCCTCAACATCACCAGCGGTTAAGAAACACAAATTTAAAATCATGAAATACCATTTCACATCCATCAGATTAGCAAGAGTTTTAAAATCTGGGCATACAAAACATAGCAGAGGATATGAAACATACACCATCTCCTACATAGCTTGTAGGAGTGTATACTGATATAACGCCTTTAGAAAGCATTTGGCACATACCCTTCAACTTGGTAGTTCCACTCCCTAGCTCTCACATGTGCACAAACATACATGGAAATGTCATAGTAACACTACGAACACAGTGTTCATTTTTCACAAAGAAAAATAGGAAATAAATATCTGGTAGAGAATGGATAACTGCAATGAAGTATTTTCTTATAATGAATTTCCAAGCAGCACAAAAACTGTGAAAATAAACTAAAGGAATGTGTCAATTTGGTTGAATCTCACAACACTAGAAGAACATGTCCAACAAAAGAGCAGCTCTTTCAACTTAAGTTTAATATGTATCTATCTTAAAATGTAAAAGAAATTATCCTCACTTGTAAAACCAATTTGCCTTCAAGACCATAAATATCAAGATCTCGTCTTTTTTTTTTTTTTTTTTAAGAGACAGGATCTCTGTCACCCATGCTGAAGTACAGTGACACAATAATGACTCACTGCAGCCTCAACTCCTGTGCTCAAGCAATCCTGCCTCAGCCGCCTGAGTCGCTGGGACTACAGCTGGGCATCACAATGCCTGGCTAATTTTTTTTTTTTTTAAACTTTTTGCAGTGACTGGGTCTCCCATTATTGCCCTAGCTGGTTGTGAACTCCTGGCCTCGAGCAATCCTCCCGCCTTAGCCTCCCAAAGTGTTGACATCACAGGCGTGAGCCACCACATCTGGCCTCAAATCTTTATCTCCAACCTAGATCTCTCTCAGAGCTTTCAGACTGCCTAACGAACATCTTTACCTGAATGTACCATGCATAACTCAAAAACGGGCATCAAATTCTCCAAAAATCTGTTGTTCTGTGAGCAGCAACACCATTCACAGTTGCTGAAGACATAAATCTAGATATCATCCTGAATTCTTTCTTCCTCATGCCCCATATCCAAGCAATCACAATGTCCTATTATCATTCTACCTCCTAAATACCTTGATGCTATCTCACTCTTATCTCCGCTAACTACCAAAAGCAGACCATCATTTCTTCTCACCTGGATTATAGCAACCACCTTCTAAAGGACTCTCTTGCCCCAATGAAGTTAATTACATCGACACACTGCAAGTATCACGTTCTTTAACAAGCATAAATATGATCAAGAAACTGTCAACAGCTGGGTACAGTGGCTCACACCTGTAATCCTAGCACTTTGGGAGGCCAAGGTAGGAGGATTGCTTGAGCCCAGGAGTTCAAGGCCAGCCTGGGCAACATACAGAAACTCCATCTCTACAGAAAATTTTAAAAATTAGCCAGGCATGGTGGTATGTACCTGTAGTCCCAGCTATTGAGGAGGCTGAGGTGGGAGGATCGCTTGAGCCTTGGAGTTCAAGGTTGCAGTGAGCCACAATCGCACCCCAGCCTGGGTGACAGAGTGAGATCCTGTCTCAAAAAAAAAAAAGATAGTATCACCTACTACTTAGTATTTTTCTATGGCACTCCACTATCCTCAGGTTACAGTCCTTAATGTGACTCAAAAGGCCCACGATTTGACCCTTATTTAAAATGCCTCCATTCTCCACATTCTATACTCTTTTCTTACATTTGGGCCTTTGAACTTACAGTTTTCTCTGCCAGAAGCCCTCTTCTCTTCTTAAATTGTACTTCACCTTGGTAATTCCAAATTTGTCTTTCACTTGTCAATTTAAATATTCCTTACCTTAAGAAGCTTTCCTTTCCTATGCAGGACAGAAGTCTTTCTCATCCTCCCCCACAGTTCCCAGGATTCACTTAAATTCTATCACTTACACTGTAATTTAAGTGCCCATCTGCTTTTCAATAATCCCAATATGACAAGCTACATGAGGGCAGAGACGGGAGTCTTGCTCACCATTAAAGCTGCAAAACCTAGCTCAAAGGATTAAAAGGTAGAATTTCCTTCAAAAAGGGAGAACCTGCTGCTTTGTTGTTCTTGCCACGACAGGGGTGCAGTGGTACCATCACAGCTCACTGCAGCCTCAAACTCCAAGGCTCAAGTAATTCTCCAATCTTATGCTTCAGCCTCTCAGGTAGCTGGGACTACAGACACATGCCTCCACACCCAGCTAACTTTTTAATTTTTGTAGAAACAGGTCTGGCTATGTTGCCCAGTCTGGTCTCAAACACCTGGCCTCAAGCAATCCTCCCACCACGGCATCCCCAAGTGCTGGGATTACAGGCATGAGCCACCGCACCCAGGCCAAGTAACTGCTCTATCAATTTGCCATTAACTTGTTTCAGGTCCTTGCTCAGTCTGCCTTAAAACGCAACTTCAAGATTGTTTATAATAGTTGCTTAACTATTAAACAGATAAACAATAAGTCCAGATAAAAACACTGTCCTACACAAGTGTTTTGTAGTGAGTACCACCCCCTAAATATTATATATGGGGCTATTCAAAAATATTGAGACACTATATAATAACATGGAGATGCTTGCAATAGACTGTATTGTTTTCTATTCTATTTCTCTTTGCTTCAATTTCCTTTTTTATGATATTAGCCCATTTTCTACTGAGGTAGTATCAGCATAAAAAAAATGTTTAGCTGCCTTATCGAGACAAAATTCAAATACCATACCCATTTGAAGTGTACAATTCAATAGTTTTTAATATACTCAGAGTTGTGCACCCATCACCCCAATCTAATTTTAGAACATTTCATCATCCCAAAAAGAAATCCCATACCCATTAGCAGTCACTTCCCATTACCTCTTTCCCTGCGCCCAGCCCTAGGCAACGATTAATTGACTTTCTGTCTGGGTAGATCAGCCTATACGCAACATTTCATTCAACTGGAATTGCAGGACATTTTTCCATGCTCTCCAAATATATAGGATTTGAAACTTCTTTCACATTTTTTCAAATATTTTCCTATCTTTCACTTACTGGGGGAGAAGTTTTTTCTTTAAGACCAGTTAAATGCAGTAGTGAGTAGAGGGGAAGGAGCAGAACAAGGACATCAATCTGTAACTGACTGAACAATCAACTGAGATCACTGACTACCTTCAGACCAGCCAGGGGGAGGGGTAATATTTTTATATAGTAAAATCTATTTCAAGGCATTTGTCTTTGGTGTCATGCTTAGAAAGACTGTCCCAAGCTAGCATACATTTTCATGTATATTTTCCAATACTACATTCACAGCTTCAATTTTAACATCTAAAGCATTATTACTCCATCTAAAATTTATTCTAGGGAAATGTATCCTACTCAAACAGCCAGTTGTCTCTCATTATTATCTAGTAACTATCCTTTTCCCCTTGATTTTAAATAACACCTTCACCATTCTCTAAAGTCTTACATACATTGGGGTCTGTCTTTGGATTTTTAAAACTTCTGTTCATCTGTCTGTTCTAGGTTGAATCTATACTTCAACAATACATTTTAAAGTTTGATATGGGACATTGTCCTCATCGCTCTTATTTTTCAAGATCTTGGCTAGTCTCACATGTTTTTTCTTTTACATAAATTTTAAAATGCTGATTGACATTGCATTTATATTTATACATTAGGAAGAATTTATACTTTTGCAATGTTGAGTCTTCATGTAACAGATACAATTCCTGACTCATATTTCCCCCTTTCTGTCAAGTTTTATAGTTGTTTTATAAATTATGAAGTCCTATACATTTTATGTTAATTTCATTTCTATTCATAGTTTTTGTTATTAATATAAATGGAATTTCACCTCTACTTATTTCCTATCTGCTTACTAGTATACAGTAAAGTTCCTAACTTCATTTAATGTATACACACGCTTGGAGGTCTTTTGGAATTATTTTATTCATTTTCATTGTATCTTTTTTTGTTGTTTTGTTTTTTTTGAGACGGAGTCTCACTCTGTCTCCCAGGCTGGAGTGCACTGGTGCGATCTCGGCTCACTGCAAGCTCCGCCTCCCGGGTTCATGCCATTCTCCTGCCTCAGCCTCCCAAGTAGCTGGGACTACAGGCGCGTGCCACCACGCCCAACTAATTTTTTGTATTTTTAGTAGAGATGGGGTTTCACCATGCTAGCCAGGATGGTCTCGATCTCCTGACCTCATGATCCACCCGCCTCGGCCTCCCAAAGTGCTGGGATTACAGACGTGAGCCACTGCGTCTGGCCAATTTTCATTATATCTACCTTATAATCAGACCTAAATATTCTAAGCTGAAAAAGGCATACAGTGATAAGATCAGAAAATATACCCACTTGTTACCATACTCAACAAGCTAAATCTCCCAAAGAAGACAAGAGATACTTCCAAATAAACAGCAGAATGAATTACACAGCCATGAGCATGAGTAAAGAGGATCACGAATGGAAGTAAAAGAATAACCCTGTTCCACTCAGAGTCCATCGGCCATAAAAAAGTGACTGACAGCCGGGCACAGTGACTCACACCTGTAATCCCAGCACTTTGGGAGGCCACGGCGGGTGGACAGCTTGAGGACAGGAGTTCAAGACTACTCTGGACAACATAGTGAAACCCCATCTCTACTAAAAATACAAAAATTAGCCAGGTGTCCAAGACTCTCTTTCCAAAAAAAAAAAAAAAGCGACTTACTACTCAACACTTTGAAATACTGAATTTGTCTAACAAACTGACATATATTTATTTTCCTGGGGGAAAAAACTGACATGCCACAAAAACATATCCTTGTTTAAGAGGAATCTCACTAAATCTGGAACAAATTATGATAGAAAGATGATGAAAATTTATTCAGTGGTGAACTATTTGGAATGATTTTTGTGTTGATTTTTGGGTGAGGGGGATAGCTGTGTTGCTTTTCCTTCTTTTGGGCATTTGGATACCCTTTCAGAGACTCATGATCAAAATTAATGACTTGACTATGCTAATCATAATAAATCTCGTTTTTTGGTTTTTTGAGACAGGGTCTCTCTCTGCTGCCCAGTCCAGTGTAGTGGCATGATCACAGCTCACTGAAACTTCAAATTCCTGGGCTCAAACTGAAGAATCACTTTTTTACTTCTTTGCTTCCTTCTTTTCCTTCTTCTTTACAGAGTCTTGCTCTATCACCCAGGCTGGAATGCAGTGATGCAATCATAACTCACTGAAGCACAAACTCCTAGGCTCAAGGGATCCTCATACCTCAGCCCCCCAAGTAGCTGAGAGTACAGGAGAGTACCATCATGCTCAGCTAATTCTTTTTTTTTTGAGATAGAGTCTCACTCTGTTGCCCAGGCGGTAGTGCAGTGGCACAATATTGGCTCACTGAAACCTCTGCCTCCTGGGTTCAAGCAATTCTCCTGCCTCAGCCTCCCTAGTAGCTGGGATTACAGGCGCCCGCAACCACACCCAGCTAATTTTTATATTTTCAGTAGAGACAAGGTTTCACCATGTTGGCCAGGCTGGTCTTGAACTCCTGACCTCAGGTTATCCATCCACCTCGGCCTCCCAAAGTGCTGGGATTGCAGGCGTGAGCCACCACGCCTGGCCTAATTCCTTATTTTTGGTGTTTTCTTCTTTTGTATTTATCTAATTCCTTTCAAGTACTTTAGTGGAATTGATTTGTTTTCTCTATTTTTAAAATAAAGGGTTAAAATGGGTTATTATTTCTCTGATGTCTCACAGCTCAGATTTTAGGATTCTCAAAACTTTGAGGCCATAGTGACTTACATCTGTGAGGCCAAGGTGGGAGGACTGTTTGAGGCCAGGAGTTCAAGACCAGCCTGGGCAACACACTGAGACCTCATCTCTACAAAAAAATAAGCAAAATCAGCCAGGCGTGGTGGCACATGCCTATAGTCCCAGCTACTCAGGAGGCTGAGGTGGGAGTATTGCTTGAGCCTGAGAGGGCAAGGCTACAGTGAGGCATGATCATGCCACTGCACTACAGCCTAGGTGACAGAGTGAGACCTTGTCTCAAAAAACAATAAACAAGAAACAAAACTTTGAGAGAAGTAGGGTAATTTTTTTTTCTTTCCTTCTTGTTTTTTCAATAGAGATGGGATCTTGCTTTGTAGCCCAGGTCGGTCTTAAACTCCTGGCTTCAAGCGATCCTCCTACCTCATCCCCCAACATGTTGGTATGAGACACCACACCCAGCCAATGATATTATTTGGATTTTTATAGATAATAAATAAGTCAGATATAAAGCACATACGCCAATATGACAGCAAATTAATGACAGTAAGGATTAGAACACAGAATATATTCTATTGTCCAGGTGCTAGAAATGTTGAGATTTGCTTTCTACTAAGGAATGTCACACACACTCCCGACTTCATCCCCAATAATTAGTTTATTATTGCTGGAATGGGAAATGCAGGAATGAGAATTACATTAATTAAGTCTGGCCAGGATAAATGGCTCGTGCCTGTAATCCCAGCTCTTTGGGAGGCCGAGGTGGGCAAATCACTTGAGCCCAGGAGTTTGAAACCAGCCTAAATAACATGGTGAAACCCAGACTCTACCAAACGTACAAAAAAATTGGCCAGATGTCTAACATGTAAGTCTTTAATCCATCTTGAATTAATTTTTGTATAAGGTGTAAGGAAGGGATCCAGTTTCAGCTTTCTACATATGGCTAGCCAGTTTTCCCAGCACCATTTATTAAATAGGGAATCCTTTCCCCATTTCTTGTTTTTGTCAGGTTTGTCAAAGATCAGATAGTTGTAGATATGCGGCATCATTTCTGAGGGCTCTGTTCTGTTCCATTGATCTATGTCTCTGTTGTGGTACCAGTACCATGCTGTTTTGGTTACTGTAGCCTTGTAGTATAGTTTGAAGTCAGGTAGCCTGATGCCTCCAGCTTTGTTCTTTTAGCTTAGGATTCACTTGGCGATGCGGGCTCTTTTTTGGTTCCATATCATAGGTGGGAATTGAACAATGAGAACTCATGGACACAGGAAGGGGAACATCACACTCCGGGGACTGTTGTGGGGTTGGGGGAGGGGGGAGGGACAGCATTAGGAGATATACCTAATGCTAAATGACGAGTTAATGGGTGCAGGAAATCAACATGGCACACGGATACATATGTAACAAACCTGCACATTGTGCACATGTACCCTAAAACCTAAAGTATAATAACAATTAAAAAAAAAAAATTGGCCAGATGTGGTGGTGCCCAGCTACTCAGGAGGCTCAGGCAAGAGGATCACTTGAGCTCAGGAGGTGAAGGTTGTAGTGAGCTGAGATCATGCCACCACACTCCAGCACGGGCAACACAGTGAGAACCCATCTCAAAAACAAAAACAAAAACTTTTATTAAGTCTCATTTATTAAGATATTTTACAGTCTTTGCTTTACATCATGCAACAGGGAATTATCAAAGTAATATATTGATCAGAAACCACCACAGTACACCGGGCGAAATGGCTCATGCCTAAAATCCCAGCACTTTGGGAGGCCAAGGCAGATGGATCACCTGAGGTCAGGAGTTCGAGACTAGCCTGGCCAACGTGGTGAAACCTCACCTCTACTAAAATACAAAAATAAAAATTAGCCAGGCATGGTGGTGTGTGCCTGTAATTCCAGTTACTAGGGAGGGTGAGGTGCAAGAATTGCTTCAACACAGGAGGCAGAAGTTGCAGTAAGCCAAGACTGCACCATTGCACGGCAGCCTGGGTGACCGAGTGAGACTGTCTCAGGTTTAAAAAAAAAAGGCATTTGACAAAATTAGTCATTCTTTATTTAAAATTCTATTTTAAAAATAAAAAGAGACAGCCAGGCACAGTTGTTCATGCCTATAATCCTAGCACTTTGGGAGGCTTAGGCAGGAGGATTAGTACTTGAGTCCAGGAGTTCGAGATCAGCCTGGGCAACATAACAAGACCCATCTCTACAAAAAAAATTGTTTTTAATTAGTCAGGCACGGTGGCACACGCCAATAGACCTAGTTACTCAGGAAGCTGATGTGGGAGGATCACTTGAGCTCAAGAGTTCAAGGCTACAGTGAGCTATGATCTCACCACTCCACTCCAGCCTAGATGACAATGCAAGACCCTGTCTCTAAAATAAAATAATTTTTAAAATAACTATTTCTTTATGATAATGCACACTCAGAAAAGAAAGATAGTATATGTAGTTGAACTAGACCTCCCTCATTTTCTTCTTTTAATGGAGCAAAATTTGGGAACATCTTTTAGAATTTTAAGTATATATCCTCTTTGAACCAAATTATTATGACCCTTTTAGGTATTTACGCTACAGATACATCAAAGCAAATACAACAGGAGTATAGAGGGAAGTTTATAGAAAAAAGGAAATAAACTAAAAATGAAAACCCCATCAAGGGACTGGTTAATCAAATTACAGAACAGCCATTCAATAATTAGTGTGCAGCCATTTAAAAGAATAAGGCAGATCTATATATATTAATAACAAAGAAAAATGAATATTGTATTGGTAAGTGGAAAAAAAAGCCAAGTGCAGAAGACTAAATATAACCTGATCCCATTCATGACAGAAAAATATGTTAGCATATTTACATCCCAAATCAAATGCTAAGTTAATACTACTTAGAATTTATTTTAAATGTTTGTATTTTATTGTTCCAACTAACAAATTGTTTTTTAAAACTTTTACAAGAAAAAATAAAGCTTCACAATTTTTTTTAAAGACAAGAAAAAAAGCAGGGGCTTGCCAACTGAAGCTACAATACATAGGAATGTTTGAAGTGGTCACTATGGCAATGTTTAGGTGACATGAAAGACAATTTTATTAGAGAGTAGAAGACACACCGGAGGGAGTAAATTAGAAGGCTTTAGCAAAGTTTAAAGGAAATGTAAAGATACTGAGAAATTTTGTGTATAAAAGTAAAAATGATGAAATGAGTATCACAGGGAGACTATCGTTAATACAGTGTAACAGTAGGGAGCAGTGGGTTGGACAGATTATCTCAAAACAAGCTATGATGACGCTGTCTATAGAGGGTTTGTTACTGACATCAGTTTGGGGTGTCATACAATAATTTTGTTTGATTTTTTTTTTGAGACAGAGTCTCGGTTTATTAACCAGGCTGGAGCACAGTTGTTCAGTCTGGGCTCACTGCAACCTCTGCATTCTGGGCTCAAGCAATCCTTCTGCCTCAGTCTCCTGAGTAGCTCGGACTACAGGTGCGTGCCACCACAGCCAGCTAATTTTTGTATTTTGTGTTGAGATGGGGTTTTGCCACGTTGCCCAGGCCGCTCTTGAACTCATGGACTCAAGTGATAGGCCCACCTCGACCTCCCAAAGTGCTAGGATTACAGGCTTGAGCCACGGGGCAGGCCTATTTTTGTTACTAATTGTTACTAATCATTTGTTACTGAAATACAAATGTTAACATATCACCTGCCTGCTAGAAACATTTTAATGGCTATCCACTGCAATTTTTTTTTTTGATTTTTTGTTTTGTTTTGTTTTTGAGATGGAGTCTCGCTCTTTCGCCCAGGCCAGACTGCAGTGGTGCTATCTCGGCTCACTGCCAGCTCCGCCTCCTGGGTTCATGCCATTCTCCTGCCTCAGCCTCCCAAGTAGCTGGGACTTACAGGCGCCCGCCACCGCACCTGGCTCATTTTTTGTATTTTTAGTAGAGACGGGGTTTCACCGTGTTAGCCAAGATGGTCTCGATCTCCTGACCTCGTGATCCACCCGCCTCGGCCTCCCAAAGTGCTGGAATTACAGGAGTGAGCCACCGCGCCCGGCCTGCAATTTTTTTTGTTTTTGAGACAGAGTCTTGCTCTGTCTGGGCTGGAGTGCAGTGGTGCCATCTCAGCTCACTGCAACCTCCAGCTCCCAGGTTCAAGTGATTCTCCTGCCTCAGCCTCCCAAGTAGAAGGGATTACGGGCACAAGCCACCATGCCCAGCTAATTTTTTGAATTTTTAGTAGAGACAGGGTTTCAAAATATTGGCCAGGCTGGTCTCCAACTCCTAACCAGAAGTGATCCACCCGCCTCAGCCTTCCAAAGTGCTGGGATTACAGGTGTGAGCCACTGCACCCAGCCCTATTACAATTTTGAATGATTTACTTGTTCTATAGTGATAGAATAAGGAATAGGATTATAAACAGCCAATGGAAAACTACGCCTTGCCTTTTTAACCATTAGGTTAAAGAGAAGAAAGGACTAAAAATCATTGTACTTTATTATTATCTGTTTATATATAATGAATTATATGTAATTCAGTCTGATAATTCTGAGACGTTTAGAACAGTGGTCCTTAAAGGTTCACATCAGAATCACCTAGACAGCATTTTGAAAGTATCTATGCCTGAGTCCTATTCACCTCTAGAAGTTCTCATTCAGTAGGTCTGGGGCAGATTCCAAATAAAGGCATTTTGGAAAAATCTCCTCAGGTGATTCTCATGTGCATCGCTTATTTGACTTCTCAAATGATGAAATAAACATTAAAATAAACCAAATGAAAACATTCATAATATAGAAGGCAAGGTCTTGACACGAAGTCATCTATTATCTCTCTTAGGATCAAACTCTACCTTCATAACAGTGTCTTACTTTTACTTCAATGATCACTACTAGCACCTGTCGCCAGGATACAGCTGCTGGGTTCAAACCAAAAGAGATGCCATTGTTTGTATTTGCTGGAATCATAGGAAAGCAGTACTAGTAACGCATTAGTGCTGTAGTCATAGGAAAGATTACATACTACTTACACAATAGCTGATTGATGAGCAAGAAATCTCCTCTACAATAGTTGCTGTACAATTGTGAGTGGTGGTTTGAATTAAACAGTTTTGTAATTTGTACAGAAGTTTTCTATTGTCATAGTTAGTTTTCTTCCATACCTAAAAGATTTGAGTTTTTAAATGAATACTGTAAAAGCAGGATTTTTGTTTTAATTTCCTTTCATACTTCACCTGGAAAGATTATTTCTAAATACCTTAAAATATGTTCTTTCCAAGAGATTCAGAAATATATAGTAAGTTATTCTTGCTATGAATTCTTTTCCTAACCAAATATTTAGAAATAAGTTCCTTTGTTATATACATCTTGACACTATCATATAAAGAACACTTCTGCTATTCCGTTATATCCAAAATGGAAGTTTTGGATACCAGACAACTTTCACATACAAGTTAACCTTCCAGTTCATTTTTTGTGTATCAAAAAAAATGAGGTATCAGAGGTTATGTTTTTTAACCTCTTATGAAATGAATCAGACACAAAAACAGAGAAGTGTATAATGTACTCCCTTGTACCCATTACCTAGTTTCAATTATCAGAACTTTGCCATTCCTGCTTCGTATAGTCCTGTCTCTTTTTTTAACTGATGTATTTTAAAGCAAATCCTAGATGCTGTATTATTTTATTGATCCTTAACAGATAAGATTTTTAACAGAGCCTCTTTATCATTATCACACATAATAACAAAAAATCCTTAATGTCTCACGCTCATTTCATGATTGACTCTCCCTTACTGTCTCTGAATGTATTTTCACACTCAGTTTTCTTCAAGGTTGTATCTTTTTGTTCCATATTGTGACATGCTAAAATATTTTGCCTGAAAAGTCCATTTTGTTTTCTTTTTTATTTAGAGATAGAGTCTTGCTCTGTTGCCCAGGCTGGAGTGCAGTGTGTGTTGATCATAGCTCTCTGCAGCCTCAGAAGTGATTCTCTTGCCTCAGCCTCCCCAGTAGCTACAGAACTACAGGAATGCACTACTACACCTGGCTAATTTTTTTTTTAAATTTTCTGTAGAGACAAAGTCTTGCCATGTTGCCCAGGCTAAAAGTCAATGTCGTATGTACTACACAAATCTGAACATGTCACATCTCTTTAAGAGCTTCTCACTATGTTTTCTATGATGAGCCCCCAAAATCCTTAACATGACACAAAATATCTTGCATGATTCGGCCCTTATTCAAATCCAAGGCCTCAGATATGACTGAGACTTCTCCTAGGCTCCACCATAATCCAAATTTTTCATTACTTTTTAAATCATTCCAACGATATGATGAATTAAACGAATCAGGAATGTACAGCTGGTTAAACGTAATGAAAAAGCAACCCACTCCATGAACCCTGATGGAATACTGATTCAAAGGAATAAAACTAGTAAAATTAGTCATAAAGGACATAACAGGCACAACTGGGAACATTTCAACATGGAATTACTTTTAGTGTTATAAATGTGGTTATGTAGGAGAATGTCCTTATTTTTAGGAGCTGCAGGTCAAACTTTCAAATGATTCAGAAAAAAAAAAGTACATGTGAGATGTATTTTATACACCTATGTATACATGCGTGTAAGATAAAAGAGATAGAGACACACATAAAGCAAATGTGCCAAAATAGTAACAACCGGTAACTCCAGATGAAGGTTAGACAGATGTTCATGTACAATCCTTTCTTGGATCTGTTCATTGTAGAAGTATTTCGGCCGGGTGTGGTGGCTCATGCCTGCAATCCCAGCACTTTGGGAGGCCGAGGCAGGTGCATCATCTAAGGTCAGGAGTTCGAGACCAGCCTGGCCAACATGGTGAAACCTCATCTCTACTAAAAACACCAAAATTAGCCGGGCATGGTGGCAGGCGCCTGTAATCCCAGCTACTTGGGAGGCTGAGGCACGAAAATCGCTTGAACCTGGGAGGTGGAGGTTGCAGTGAGCCGCAATCGCACCACTGCACTCCAGCCCAGACAACAAAGTAAGACTCCATCTCAAAAAAAAATAAAAAAGTAAATATTTTAAGTTTTGCAGGCCATACAGTCCCCATTCCAACTACTCAACTCTGCCGTTGTGGCAAAAAAAAGCAACCATAAACAATATGTAAATAAATAAGCATGGCTATATTCCAATAAAACTTTATTTACAGACACTGAAATTTTACATAATTTTCATGTGTCATGAAATTTTTTTTAAAACTTTAAAATGTAAAAACTTAGCTCACATGTAGAAATGATGATATAATTTGCAGGGACTATTGACAAAAAAAACAATCGAGCCTCTTGTTTGAAAGTTATTAAGAATTTCAAAATAGTAACAGCAGAGAATTAAACCAAGCACAGGGCCTTTCTCAGGGTGGGTCCCTGTATGACTACATAGCATGCATATCCACAAATCACGCAGGCCATAGTTTACCAACTCCTGGCTTAGATTCTACTGAAGATGGTTCAAGATTCAGAGCAGAAATGACTGAGTTCAAATCCCCCTCCTACCACTTAATAGTTGTGTTCTGTCCCCTAGTATAAATAGTATATATCTCAGAGTTGTGAATAAATGATTTAATATATGTAAAATACTTAGAATGGTCATATATGTGTGTATGTGTGTGTGTGTGTATATACATATATATATATATATATATATATATATTTTTTTTTTTTTTTTTTTTTTTTTTTTGAAACAGAGTCTCGTTCTGTCACCCAGGCTGGAGTGCACTGGTGTCTCAGCTCACTGCAACCTCCACCTCCCTGGTTCAAGCAATTCCCCTGCCTCAGCCTCCCGAGTAGCTGGGATTACAGGTGCCTGCCCACCATGTCCAGCTCATTTTTTTTGTATTTCAGTAGAGACAGGGTTTCACCATGCTGGCCAGTCTGGTCTCGAACTCCTGACCTCAGACAATCCGCCTGCCTTGGCCTCCCAAAGTGCTGGGATTACAGGCGTGAGCCACCGTGCCCAGCTAGTCCTGGTATATATTGAGCATTTTATACATGCTAGTTCTCATTATATTTTAATAACTAAACAGTATTGACCAAGCACCACCATGCCTCACACCTGTAATCCCAGCATTTAGGGAGGCCACAGTGGGTGAACAGCTTGAGCTCAAGAGTTCAAGACCAGCCTGTGCAACATGGTAAAACCTCACCTCTACCAACAAAAAAAAAAATACAAAAACAGTATTTTACATAGCCAACATACTACATTATTTTTCACTTTTCCTGTGTTCTGATAAACAACATAGGAAACAACATCCTTGTTCACATAACTTTGCATGCTTATCCTTTAATTCCTTAGAAGATATTCCTAGATGTAAAAATGCTAAATCAAAATATATGTATTTTTTAAATTCTGAAGTACTACTACTTTGTCCTTCAAAAAAGCTCAGGCCAAGCACGGTGGCTCACACCTGTAATCCAAAATAGTAACAAAATAGTAACAACAATAGCACTATGGGAGGCTGAGGCAGGCAGATCACTTGAGGTCAGGAATTCAAGACCAGCCTGGCCAGCATGGGAACATAAAAACTAGCCGGACATGGCCGGGCGCGGTGGCTCACGCTTGTAATCCCAGCACTATGGGAGGCTGAGGCGGGCAGATCACGAGGTCAGGAGATCGAGACCACGGTGAAACCCCATCTCTACTAAAAATACAAAAAATTAGCCGGGCGTGGTGGCGGGCGCCTGTAGTCCCAGCTACTCGGAGAGGCTGAGGCAGGAGAATGGCGTGAACCCGGGAGGCGGAGCTTGCAGTGAGCCGAGATTGTGCCACTGCACTCCAGCCTGGGCGACAGAGCAAGACTCCGTCTCAAAAAAAAAAAAAAAAAAAAAAAAAAAAAAACTAGCCGGATATGATGGCAAAAGCCTGCAGTCCCAACTACTCAGGAGGCTAAGGCAGGAGATTGCTTGAACCTGGGAGGCAGAGGACACAGGGAGCCGAGATCATGCCTCTGCACTCCAGCCTGGGTGACAGAACAAGACTCTGTCTCTAAATAAATAAATAAAGACATACAAAACATGGTTGTTTTAAGTTACTAAATATTAGGTTGGTTTGTTACACAGCAATAGATAATCAGAATATGATTTAAAAGTAAACACTGATTTTTAGGATTATAGATCTCCAAATGGATCTGTGTTTTCAAAGATTACCTTAGAAAAACATGTTTATTCCGGTGATTTGGGGACTGCCCAAAAGCATCTTTTAAAATCACTCAAGGAGGCTGGGCGTGGTGGCTCATGCCTGCAATCCCAGCACTCTGGAGAGGTCAAGGCAGGCAGATCACTTGAGCTCAAGCTGTGAGACCAGCCTGGGCAACATGGTGAAACCCCATCACTACCAAAAAAAAATACAAAAAATTAGCCAGGCGTGGTGGCATGCACTTGTAGTCCCAGCTACTAGGGAGGCTGAGGTGGGAGCATTGCTTGAGCCCAGGAGGTGGAGGTTGTAGTGTGTGAAGATTGTGCCACTACACTCCAGCCTGGGTGACAGAGTAAGACTCTGTCTCAAATAAATAAATAAACAAATAATCACTCAAGGAGCCTTAGTTACATTTTTTTCAAATATCTCATTCTGATTCAGGTGGTCCAGGGACAATAGAAAAAGACTGTCTTATATTTTTCAAGTTGACTACTTTTTTTTTTTTTTTTTTTTTTTGAGACGGAGTCTCGCTCTGTCACCCAGGCTGGAGTGCAGTGGCACAATCTCGGCTCACTGCAAGCTCCGCCTCCCGGGTTCACGCCATTCTCCTGCCTCAGCCTCCCGAGTAGCTGGGACTACAGGCACCCGCCACCACACCCGGCTAATTTTTTGCATTTTTAGTAGAGACAGGGTTTCACCGTGTTCACCAGGATGGTCTCAATCTCCTGATCTTGTGATCCACCTGCCTTGGCCTCCCAAAGTGCTCGGATTACAGGCATGAGCCACTGCACCTGGACAGTTTTGACTACTTTTTAGTCAACTAAAAAAATTTAAGACCAGGTGCGGTGGTTCACGCCTATAATCCCACTTGGGGAGGCCAAGATGGGAGGATAGCTTCAGCCCAAGAGTTCAAGACCAGCCTGGGCAACATAGTGAGATTTCGTCTCTACAAAAAAAATTTAAAAATTATCTGGGCACAGTGACACACACCTGCAGTCCCAGCTATTCAAGAGGCTGTGGTGAGAGGATCATTTGAGCCAAGAGGTCAAGGCTGCAGTAAGCCATGATTGTGCCACTGCACTCCAGCCTGAGTGATAGAGTGAGACTCTGTCTAAAAAAGAAAAAAAAAAAAAAAAACAGTTTTTAAGAGTTGATCAAGGTAGCAGGATATCAAACACATTTTTTAAATTTGCTATACAACTAAAAGTATCATCTGAATAGTTAAGTTTGTCTAAATGTTTGTGAAATTAAATATAATATTTCCTTAGAGCCCTCATATAAAAATACCCTGGTAGCTTAGACTAGTCAGAGTCTCTCAAGAATTATGACAACTACCCATCAAGACTTAAAGATTTTGGACTGACTTAATTACTACATTGTAAAAGGAAATTTAAATAAGCCCTAGCAGCTGTCATATATTACCGATAGTTTTGCAATTCATCAATTGCACAACAGAAAAATTCCTAAAATAAAAATTACAGTATGTGAAAATGGAGAATGTATAACTATTTTAAGAAAGTACTCATTGGCAGTAAAAGCCTGTTGCCTATCTTACTATGTGCAAGAAATCGTGCTCAAGAACAAAGGAATAAAAAGACATGGTGGTCTGTGTCCCAAAAAGTTTACCATCTAAAAGTGAATACAGGATGGGATCACATCAGTTTTTAAAGTAAATTACACAAGGCTGCACAGCAATGCCAGCCCTACTTAACAACTCTACCTCAGTGTCTACTAGGTATCTCAAACTTAACATGTCAATACTATAACTCTTGATTTTTTTTTCCAAAAAAAAAACCTATTCTTCCCTTGTCTTCCTCTTTATCAATAAACAGAACCTCCATCCACCCAGTTGCTAAAGCCAAAAATGCTATTTTTTTATTCTTCTAATTCCCTATAAAAAAATTCAACATCAACTCTTCTTGATTCTACCAAAAAATGTTCTCAACTATCTCCCAAGTTGTCTCTCACCTGGCCCAGCCTGATAACTAGTTTCCTACAATGGCTTCCTACGTGGTCTCTTTGCATTCACTCTTCCCCCATACAGTCCATTATCAAACAGTAGTCAAAATATTTTTAAAACATAAACCTTATCTCCCACCACTGCTAAAAGCTTTCTAATTGCTTCCTATTGCACTAACAATAACATCCAAACTCATCACTACAGATGAATTATAATGCCTCACATGACCTCATCCTTGCCTACCTCTGATCTTAATTCTTAACCATACCTTCCTCTTGCACACCCTGCTCCAACCCTATCGGCCTTCCTTCTGTTCCTTGAAAATCAACCTTCTTTCTCCCTGAGCTTTTAATCTACAAGCTTCTCTCCACAACCACCACCACCTGCTATCCACCCTTTCCTACCCAGTGGTCAAACCTTGCCTTCCCAACAGGAAGACAGGCAAACATCATGGGTTTCCAGGTGGAGATGACACAATGCATCATCACCAATGAGTATTCGTGCCAAAAAAGTTTAAACTGTATCTGTCCCAAGGAAACAATCAGAAAAATTCAGAAAGGGGCCATTCTAAAAGATAATTCGTCTAAACTCTTCAGAAAAGCAAGTAACATAAGAGTGTTATCAAATTATCAATAATCTAGAGAAGCAGGGTATCAACACATCTAAAACAGGATTAAGCAGTATTATGTCATAACAACGGAATATATGATGCAGTCTTTTTTTAGCCATAAAACCTTCCTTTCTTTTCCCCTTTCTCACTACGGCAACTGAGTAGTCCATAAAAGAAAAAAGAAAAACCTTCCTAACAATATTAAAAATTTATAATATACTATTAAATTAAAAATAGCAAAGCCACCAAAATTTGCACTATGATTATAAGGTCATATGTAAACTAATGAGCACAGATTAGATCTTTGGCAAGATTACAAATCAGTGTCGAGTTGAGACTTTTGAGGATATTGGGATGGGGCGAATATGTTTTTTTTTTTTTGTTTTTTTTTTTTGAGACGGAGTCTTGCTCTGTCCCCCAGGCTGGAGTGCAGTGGCGCGATCTCAGCTCACTGCAAGCTCCGCCTCCCGGGTTCACGCCATTCTCCTGCCTCAGCCTCCCGAGTAGCTGGGACTACAGGCGCCCACCAACACGCCCGGCTAATTTTTTGTATTTTTAGTAGAGATGGGGTTTCACCGTGTTAGCCAGGATGGTCTCGATCTCCTGACCTTGTGATCCGTCCGCCTCGGCCTCCCAAAGTGCTGGGATTACAGGTTTGAGCCACCGCGCCCGGCCGGGACAAATATGTTTTGCATGTGGAATAGAGGTGAATTTTGGGGAGCCAGGGGGTGGACTGTGGTAGACAAAATAATCCTCCTCGTCAACCCCCCAAAAGGACGTCAACATCCGAATCCTCAGAACCTGCAAATACGTTAGGTTACACGGCAAAGGGAAATTAAGGTTGCTATCATCTGACCTTGAGATTGGGAGATTATTCTGGAACGTCAGCCCAACATTATCACAAGGGTCCTTATCAGTAAAAGAGGAGGCTAGAAGAGGGAGTATCACAACCACTGCTGGCTTTGGAGATGGAAAGGGGCCATGAGCCAAGGAATATGGGCAGCCCTGTGAAATTGGAGAAGGCAAGGTATAAAAAACTAAAATAAAAGATTCTTCCCTAGACCTTCCAGAAAAGAATGCAGCCCTGCCAACCGGCCTTTTATTTTAGCCCAGTGAGATCTGTATCAAAACTGTGATCTCCAGAACTGTAAAATCATTTTGTTTCGTTTTAGGCCACTAAGTGTGGGGTAATTTGCTGTAACAGCAATAAAAAGCTACAGTTATCCATCATTTAATAAAGGCAATACCTTCTCGGAGGTGCACTGTTAGATGATTTCTTCACTGGGCAAGCATCACAGACTATAAGCCATCTCAATGGTGTAGCCTATTACACACCTAGGGTACAAGGTATAGCCTATATGGTTCCTAGAATACAAACGTGTACAGTATATTACTTTACTGAATACTGTAGGCAATTGTAACACAATGGTATTTGTGTATCTAAACATATCTAGGCCGGACGCAGTGGCTCACTCCTGTAATCCTAGCACTTTGAGAGGCTGAGGCAGGTGGATAGCCTGAGCTCAGGAGTTCGAGACCAGCATGGGCAACATGGCAAAACCTCATCTCTACCAAAAATACAAAAAGTTAGCCAGACATAGTGGCGTGCACCTTTGTTCCCTGATACTCAGGAGGCTGAGGTGGAAGGATCACTTGAGCCTGGGAGGTGGAGGTTGCAGTGAGACAAGATAACACCACTGCACTCCAACTTGGGTGACAGAGTGAGACCCCATCTCAAAAAAAAGAAAAAACAATGCATTCCATTATATGTGCTCGTGTCTGTATGTATATATACACACATAGAGATGCATATATATATATATATATATACACATGTCTAAAAGATAATTAGTCTAAACTCTAGAAAAGTAACATAAAATTGTTATCAAATTATCAATAATCCAGAAAAGCAGGGTATCAACATGTCCAAAACAGGACTAAGAAGTATTATGTCATAACAACTTAATAGAATATATGACGCAATCTGTTGTTGACTGGAATATGACTATACATATATATATATATACACATGTATACGTATATAGTCATAATTATATATGTATATATAGTCATATATAGGTATATATGTGTATTATATATGTATATATACAGTCATATATATAGGTGTATATATACATATATATATACACACACACACATAGTCATATTCCAATCAACAGACCACATATACAACAGTGGTCCCATGGGATTATAATATCATATTTTTATTGTACCTTTTCTATGTTGATATGTTTAGATAAACACCACTGTGTTAAAATTGCCTACAGTATTCAGTACAATAACAAGCTGTACAGGTTTGTATCCTAGGACCCAGAGGCGATATCATATACCCTAGATGTGTAGTAGGCTATACCATCTAAGTTGTGTAAATATACCCTATGATGTTTACATGACAAAATCATGATGCATTTCTCAGAAGATATTCTGGTCATTAAGTAACACATAACTGCAATTAAACACACACACACAGGAATATATTATACACTCACACAATGGGTAATATCAAAAAATGATATTACCAAATGCTAGCAAGAATGTGGAGCAACAGGAACCCTCAAATATTGTTGGCAGATTTATAAACAGTACAGTTGCTTTGGAATAATGCTTTGCAGTTTCTTATAAACACATGTTTACCCCTTGACACAGCAATTCAACTCCTAGGTATTTATCTTAAGAGAAATGAAAACCTACCATAAGAAAAGTTGTATAAGAATGTTCGTAACAACTTTATTCACAATGGTCAAACAATGGAAGCAATCTATCCGTCATCAGGAGAATGAATACATTATGGTACATTCACAAAGAAATACTACATAGCAGTAAGAATGAACTAGTGACATTGGTCAGGTGCTCATGCTTGTAATCCCAGCATCTTGGGAGGCTGAGGTGGCTCAATCACTGGAGGTCAGGAGTTCGAGACCAGCCCGGCCAACATGATAAAACCCCATCTCCGCTAAAAATACAAAAATTAGTCGGGTGTGGTGGTGTGTGCCTGTAATTCCAGTTATCCAGGAGGCTGAGGCAGGAGAACAGCTTGAACCCAGGAGGCAGTGAGCCGAGATCACACCACTGCACTCCAGCCTGGGCGAAAGAGCAAGACTCCATCTCAAAAAAAAAAAAAAAAATGAACTAGTGACACACAGAAAAACATGGATGAATCTCATAGTCAAAATGCTAAGCAAAAGTACCAAAATGCTGAGAATAATAATTGACATATAAACCATAAGAATCTATTTATAATGTTCAACAATAGGCAAAACTAATCTGAAGTTTAAAAAAAGCAAAACAGTGGTTGTCTTTGGGTGGTGGGGGAAGCATTCTGGGAAGACGGAAAATAGGCTGTATCGTGACAGAGATGTAGGTGACGAGCAGTGTACAATTGTGCATTTCAATGTATGCAAGTTTTTATCAAGAAAAAAACTATGAACACGAATTAATACTTTTTAATTTCTTTTCTTTGGGTGCTTCTACTTTAGGTTTCATTATCTAAGAAACCATTGCCTAATTCAAGGTCACAAAAATTTAATCTTATGTTTTCTCCTAAGAGCTTTATAGTTTTAGGTCTTCCATTTAGATCTATGATCCATTTTGGGTTAACTTTTGCCTATGGCATAAGGGAGAGTAAGTATAACAGAAACATAAATGAAACAAGAATGACATAACATTGGTATTTGCTTAAACTGGATAATAGGGGTCATTAATATTATTCTGTTTAATTCGTATATATTTGAAATTTTCTATAATCAAAAAATTAAGTGCAAAATGCCAGGAAAGCAACAAATTCAGGTTAGAAAGGAAGATGAAAAAGTATGAAAAGGACAGGTCCATAACGGTCCATGGATGACTGCCAAATGTTCTCTAATGATTTGTTTCTGCCAAGATGATCTACCGGGATTTCTTATCTACAGATTATCGGGGAGGGAATTTACTTGATAAACAAGAGACACAATCTTCTAACATGATAAAGGACACAAATCCTACATAAGCTATGAAGCTTATTTGATGGATGTTTGATGCTATTAATTATTGTTACTTTTTTCTGATGTGATAATGGTGTGTAGTTATATAATTTTTTTAAAGTGTATATATTTTCAGAGACATACACACACATACTGATGGAATTCTATACTCTCTGAGATTTGCTTCAAAAATCATATGGGGAGGCCAGGAGCAGTGGCTCACGCCTGTAATCCCAGCACTTTGGGAGGCCGAGGTAGGCAGATCACTTGAGGTCGGAAGTTCGAGACCATCCTGGCCAACATGGCGAAACCTCATCTGTACTAAAAATACAAAAATTAGCTGGGCATAGTGGTGCATGCCTATAATCCCAGCTACTCGGGAGGCTGAAGCAGGAGAATCACTTGAACCTGGGAGGCAGAGGTTACAGTGAGCCGAGATTGCACCACTGCACTCCAGCCTGGGTGACAGAGTGTGACGCTGTCTCAATTGAAAAAAAAAATCATATGGGGAAACAAGAGGCTGGGGTTTAAAGATCACCATGCATTGATAACTATTAAGTCAAGGTGAAAGAAATACGGAGGCTCAACATGTATTTTCTATTCTACCTATGCGTTTGATTAAAAATGCTCTATGCTTCAAACCTTTTTCAGTAACAGCTATATTGAGATAAAATTCACAACACAAATTCACCATTTAAAAATATAGTTTAGTGGGTTTTAGTAGATTTAGAGTTCTACAACCATTACTACTAACTCCAGAAAATCTTCATCACTCCCAAAAGAAACCCCATATCCATTAGCAATCACTAATTGCATTTCCCTCACCCTCCAACCCCTAGAAATCACTAATCTATTTTGGCTCTACAAATTTGCCTACTCTGGACATTTCATATAAAATTATATAATATGTGACTTTTGTGTTTGGCTTATTTCATTTAGTAAAATGTTTCCAAGGTTCATCCATATTATGGCATATAACAGTATTTCATTCCATTTGACAGCTGAATACCTTCATTCCATTTGTATAGATATTCCATATCTTATTTATCCATGTATAGACACAGGTTGTTTCACTTTTTGGCTGTGAATAATGCTCCTATGAACATTTTTGTACAAAGTTTTGTGGGTATATATCTTCATTTCTCTTGGGTATACACCTAGAAGTGGAATGGCTGGCTAGAACTCATATGGTAACTCTATGTTTAACTTTTTTTTCTTCCCCCCAAGACAGAGTCTCGCTCTGTCACCCAGGCTGGAGTGCAGTGGCGTGATCTCGGCTCACTGCAAGCTGCACCTCCCGGGTTCACGCCATTCTCCTGCCTCAGCCTCCCGAGTAGCTGGGAATACAGGTACATGCCACCGTGCCCGACTAATTTTTTTTTTTTTTTTTGTATTTTTAGTAGAGATGGGGTTTCACTATATTTGCCAGGATGGTCTCGATCTCCTGACCTCATGATACACCTGCCTCAGCCTCCCAAAGTGCTGGGATTACAGGCACGAGGCACCGCGCCCGGCCTCTATGTTTAACTTCTTATCTGAGGAACTCCCAAAGTCTTCCAAAGTGGCTCACTATTTTACATTCCCACTGGCAGTGCATGAGGGTTCTAACAGCTCCACATTCTTCCCAACGCTGGTTATTATCTGTCTTTTCCAGTACAGCCATCCTAGTGGGTATGAAGTGGTATCTCATCATGGTTTTATTTGTATTTATATGCATTGCTGGTTAATGATGTTGAGCATATTTTCATGTGCTTATTGACCATTTGGGTATGTCCTTTGAAGAAATACTTACTCAAATCCTTTGCCCATTCTTTAATTGGATTATTTGCCCTTTGAGTTGCAGAGCTTTATATTCTCTAGATACAAATCCCTTAACAGGTATAATTTGCAAATATTTCCTCCCATTTTGTGAATGACTTTTAATGTTCTTACTGTGTCCTTTGAAGCAGGAAAGTTTTTAATTTTAATGAAATTCAACTTATCAATCTTTTCTTGGGTTCCCTGTAATTCATTTTATCAATCTTTTCTTGGGTTCCCTTAGAGTTCATATCTAAGAAACCATTGCCTAATTCATATCTAATTTCATATCTAAGAAACTACTACCTAATTCAAGGTCACAAAGATTTAATTCTATGTTTTCTCCTAAGAGCTTTATAGTTTTAGGTCTTCCATGCAGGCCTGTGATCCATTTTGAGTTAATTTTTGCCTACGGCATAAGATAGGGCTCCAGCTTCATACTTTTACATGTGGATATTGTTGTCTTTACACCATTTGTTCAAAAGACTGTTCTTTCACGCATTGAATTGTCTGGGTACCTCTGTTAAAACTGGCTCACCATAAATGTAAGGCTTTGTTTCTGGACTCTCAATTCTATTTCACTGATCTGCATGTCTATCCTTATGCCAGTACTACACCGTCTTCATTACAATCACTTTGTAGTAACGTTTGAAATTGGAAACTGAATCCTCCAACTTCGTTCTTCAAGATTGTTTTGGCTGTTCTGGGCTACTTATATTTCCACATGAATTTTAGGATCAGCTTGACAATTTCTTCAAAGAAACCGGTTGGAATTTTAATAGAGATTGCGTTTAGTTTGTAGATCAATTTGGGGAGTACTGCCATCTTAACAATATTCAGCCTTCTGATCCATGAACATGGGATGCATTTCCATTTATTCAGGTCTTTAATGTCTTTCAATGGTGTTTTCAGTGTACTGTCTTCTAAGTACTTTCCTCTTTTTGATGCCGCTGTAGACAGATTGGTTTTCTTTGTTAGTATACAGAAATAGAGTTTTTGTACATTGATTTTATATACTACATCATAGCTGAACTTACTAGTTATAACAGATTTTTGTGGATTCCTTAGCATTTTCTATATAACTTCAGCCCTTGGTATCCATAGGACATTGGTTCCAGGACTCCCCCTGCCCACCCCATGCACTACCCACTAATACCAAAATCCATGGATGCTCAAGTCTGTATATAAAATGGCACTGTGTTTGCAAATAACCTTCATACATCATCTTATATACTTTAAATCACCTCTAGATTATTTCTAATACCTAATGCAATGTAAATGTTATGTATAAATAGTCATTATACTATTTATTTGTACTTTGTTAGTTATTTTTTATTGTTTTTTTCCCAAAATATTTTCAATCCATGATTGATTGACTCACAAAAGTGGAACCCATGGATACAAAGGCTGATTGTACAAGACATATTATCTAAAAATATAATTTTACTATTTCTTTTCCTATATGGATGTCTTTAACTTCTCTTTCCAGCCTAAGTGCTCCGGCTCTATCCTCTGCTACAGTGTTGAACAGAAGTCGTGACAGGCTTCTTGCTCCTTATGTTAGGGGAAAGCTTTTTAGTCCTTCACCACTAAATATGTTAGCTGAGGGTGTTTTAAAGATGGCCGTTATCAAATTAGGATCAAGCTAGGAAATTTTCTATTTTTAGTTTTTTGAATAGTTTTATCATGAGAGTGTTAGATTTTGTCAAATGCTTTTTCTGCATCTATTGAGATGATTGTGTTGTTTTAATACTTTGCCCTATTATTATACTATACTGCATTGATTGATTTTTGTATATTAAATCAACTTTGCATTCCTGGGATAAATATGACTTGGTCATGGTGTACAATCGTTTTTATACGGTGCTATATTCAGTTTGCTAGTACTTTCGTCAAAGATTTTTGTATCTGCCTTCATAAGGAATACTGGTCTGTAGGGTTTGTCTGCTTTGTTTTCGGTGGGTTTGTTTCATTTTTGAGACTAGGTCTCACTGTGTCACACAGGCTGAGTGCAGTGGCATGATCACAGCTCACCAAAGCCTCAACTACCCAGGCTCAAGTGGTCCTCCTGCCTCAGCCTCTCAGCCTCTTGAGGAGCTGGGACTATAGGCATGTACCACTACACACAACTAATTTTTAATTTTTTTATAGAGACAAGATCTCACTATGTTGCCCAGACTGATCTCGAACTCCTGGACGCAAGCAACCCTCCCACTGTGGCCTCCCAAAGTGCTAGGATTACAGGCATGAGCCGCCACACTTGGCCTGGTTTTGCTTTTTCTTTTTTGAGACAGGATCTTGCTCTGTCACCCAGGCTGGAGTGTGGTGGCGCAAATACAGCTCACTGTAGCCTCAACATTCTGGGCTCAAGCAATCCTCCCATCTCAGCCTCTCAAGTAGCTGGAACCACAGGCACATGCTATCACACTTAGCTAATTTTTTTTGTTTTGTTTGGTTTGGTAGAGACAGGATCTCCCTATGTTGCCCAGACTGAATCCCTGGGCTCAGGCAATCCTCCTGCCTCAGCCTCCCAAAGTGGGGAATATAGGCATAAGCCACTGTGCGCAGCTGGTCTGTAGGGTTTTTTTGTGATACATCACCTGGCTTTGGTAGCAGGGTAACAATGGACTAATGATTAGGAATGTGGATGCTTTGGAAAGTGATGTCTTCTATTTCTTAAAGGAGTGTGAATGAATGTCAGTAATTCATCTTTAAACACTTGGTAGAATTCACCAGTGAAGTCATCTTGGCCTACGGTTTTCTTTTTGGGAAACTTTTTGAATATCCATTCAATCTCTATTTTTTACAGGTCTGTTCAGATTTTCTATTTCTTCTTGAGTCGGTTTCAGTAGTTTGTGTCTTTCTTGAAATATATTCATTTCTTCTAAGTTAATGTCATACAATTATCTGTAGTATTTCCTCATAATCCTTTTTATTTCTGTAAATTGGTAGTGATGTGCCCTCTTTTTCACTCTTGAATGTAGTAATCTGAGTCATTGCCCTTTTTCTTGGTCACTCTAACTAAAGATTTGTCCATTTTGTTTGGCTTTTCAAAGAACCAACTTTTGGTTTCAATTATTTTTCTCGATTGTTCTCTTCTCTATTTTCTCTTATTTCTGCTCTACCTTTTTTACTTTCTTCCCTTTCGCTGCTTTGAGATTTGCTTACTCTTCTTTTTCTAGTTTGTTGGGGTGAAGATTAGGTTACTATTTTAAGATCTCTTTTTTTTTTAGACGGAGTCTCACTCTGTTGCCCAGGCTGAAGTGCAGTGGCGTACTCTTGACTCACTGCAACCTCTGCCTCCCGGGTTCAAGTGATTCTCCTGCCTCAGCCTCCCGAGTAGCTGGGATTACAGGTGTGTGCCACTATGCCCAGCTAATTTTTGTATTTTTAGTAGAGACGGGGTTTCACCATGTTGGTCAGGCTGGTCTCGATCTCCTGACCTCGTGATCCACCCACCTCGGCCTCCCAAAGTGCTGCGATTACAGGCATGAGCCACCGCGCTCGACCTCTTTTTTTTTTAATATTAGTGTTTGCAGGTATAAATTTCTCTCTAAGCAGTGCGTTAGCAGCATCCCATAAGTTTGGCATGTTCTATTTTTGTTTTCATTCATCTGAAAGTATTTCTTCATTTTGCTTGTGACTTCTTTGATCCACTGTTTACTTAGACGTGTACTGCTAATTTCTACATATTTGTGAATTTTTCAGATCTCCTTGTTATTGATTTCAAATTTTATCCCCTTGTGGTCAGAAAATATTTTGTATGATTTCAGTACTTTAAAATTTATTGAGGCTTGTTTAATGGCCTAACATCATAGTCTATGCTGGAGGATACTTCATGTAAACTCGAGAAGAATGTGAATTCTGCTGCTGCTGTATGAAGTGTTCTATAGATAACTCAAGAAGAATGTGAATTCTGCTGCTGCTGTATGAAGTGTTCTATAGATAACTAGTAAGCCTTCTTGGTTTATAGCGCTGTTCACATCTTCTATTTCCTTATTAATCATCTGCCTAGTTGTTCCACCCATTATTGGAAGTATTTATATCTCAAGCTATGATTGCTGAATTGTCTATTTCTGCCTGCAATGCTGTCGGTTTTTGTTTCATGTATTTTGGAGCTCAGCTAAGTGAATATATATTTATAGTCATTATGTCTTTCTTATGGATTGACCCCTTTATTTTTATACACACACATATATACATATATATTTATATATATACATATTTATTTATATACATACATACATATTATATATATATACATTATATATATATATATATATATTTTTTTTTTTTTTTTGAGACAAAAAGTCTCACTGTCACCCAGGCTGGAGTGCAGTGGCACAATCTCAGCTCACTGCAATCTCCACCTCTCCCAGGCTCAAGTGATCCTCCCGCCTCAGCCTCCTGAGTAGCTGGGACCACAGACATGTGCCACCATGCCCAGCCAACGTTTTTTTGTATTGTGGGTAGAGATAGGGTGTCATCATGTTACCCAGGCTGGTTTCGAACTCCTGAGATCAAGCGATCTGCCCACCTCAGCCTCCCAAAGTGCTGGAATTACAGGAGTGAGCCACCATGCCCAGCCCTCTTATTATACTTGTCTGTAGTAATTTTTGTCTTAAAGTCTATTTTATTTGATATTAGCACAGCCACTCCACCTCTCTTTTGGGTACTGTTTGCATGGTTTGTCTTTTACTTTCAACCTATTTATGTCCTTAAATCTAAAGTATGTCTCTTCCTAAATACCATATAGTTGAATCATCCCTGAAATTTTAATAAGGCCAAACGTTTTAAATAAATGAGGCCAAAATACATAGAAAGTCATACCCTCTTCTGAAATTGAAGAAAAAAGTACCGTAAAGACTAAATATGTAAAACATATAACAAGAGGAAATTTGTTCTCCCACACATCACAAAAGGGGTGTGCGATTCATTTTAAATCAATGAAGAATGAATTTTTTTAAAGGTGTTAGAACAAGGGGTTTTCATCAGGAAGAAAATAAAATTAGATTATCTTCTACAATCAAAACTAAGACCTAGCTGCATTACATGAAACTTAAAATCACTATAAAATGACAGAAAAATATAATGGGGTAGGGAAACTTTTCTAGGCAATAAACAAAAGCCAGCTTTTAAATTTCTATATGATAAAAGATACCATAAACAACGCAAATTTAACTGACACAATTTTTAAATAATTTTTTTTTAAAGAGACAGGGTCTTGCTCTGTTTTTCAGGGTGGAGTACAGTGGCATGATCATAGCTCACTGTAACCTCAAACTCCAGGGCATCACAATCCTCCTGCCTCAGCCTCCTGAGTAGCTGGGACTACAGGCATGAGCCACCACATTTGGCTAATTTTTTTTTTTTTTTTTTTTTTTTTTGTAAAGACAGCGTCTCACTCTATTGCCTAGGTTGATTTCAAACTCCTGGCCTCAAGTGATCCTCCCTCCTCAGCCTCCCAAACTGTTGAGATTATAGCATAAGCTACCGTACCCAGCCTAACAAATGAAATTAAAGCCTTTGGCTTAACATACAGAGTAAATGAGTGAATTCCCTTCCAGGTCCACCATGTGAAAGTTCACCATCAAGAAAGTCAATTACTAGCAAAAGAAGTAACTATGTTAAAAAAGTCAATTAATCTATCAAAATGTTCAGCTGCAGATTTTTTAAAACATTTTTGAGTCTGCTCGAGGTGGCTCACGCCTGTAATCCCAGAAGTTTGGGAGGCCAAGGTGGGTGGATCACAAGGTCAGGAGGTCAAGACCAGCCTGGATAACATGGTGAAACCCCATCTCCACTAAAAATACAAAAAATTAGCTGGGTGTGGTGGCAGTATTGAAATTTTAAAGTACTCCCAGCTACTCGGGAGGCTGAGGCAGGAGAATCACCTGAACCAGGGAGGTGGAGGTTGCAGTGAGTGGAGATTGCACCACTGCACTCCAGCCTGGGCGACAGTGTGAGACTCTGTCTCCAAAAAAAAAAAAAAAAAGAAAAAAAAAAACCACATTTTTAAAATGAGGATAAGTCCTACTTTACTAGCTTTTTTTTTTTTTTCTAATTAAAATTAGAGACAAGGTCTCTTTGTTGCCCAGGCTGGTCTCAAGCAATCCTTCCACCTCGGCCTCCCAAAGTGCTGGGATTACAAATGTAAGCCATTGCGCCCCACCTACAAGATTTTTGTTTGTTTGTTTGTTTGTTTGAGATGGAGTCTCACTCTGTCCCCCAGGCTGGAGTGCAGTGGCACGATCTCAGCTCACTGCAACCTCTGCCTCCCAGGTTCAAGCAATTCTCCTGCCTCAGCCTCCCAAGTAGCTGGGATTACAGGTGCCCACCACCACACCCACCTAATTTTTCTGTATTTTTAGTAGAGATGGTGTTTCACCATGCTGGCCAGGCTAGTTTCGAACTCCTGACCTCAAGTGATCCGCCCACCTCAGCCTCCCAAAGTGCTAGGATTACAGGTGTGAGCCACCACACCCAGTCAAGATTCCTGTATTTTGGTTCATAATAAAATTACTTTATAATTCCATTCTACTGCTTCTGAGATTAAAAAAAAAAAAATTTCCTCTTAGCCCTTACCCACTGTATTAACAGGCAGTTGCTAAAAGTTTATTATAAAGATGGAAGGCAAAGGAAGAAGACAAGATTGGCACCAATCCAGACTTAATAGCAACAAATAACTGAGGTGATTTAGTAGTCACATTTTATTCCAATGTCTTTCGCCCATTAAAACCTTTCACCTGGCTGGGCATGGTGACTCATACCTGTAATCCCAGCTACTCAGGAGGCTGAGGCAGGGGAATCACCTGAGTCCAGGAGTTGGAGATCAGCCTGGATAACAAGTAAGACTGTCTCTCAAACAAAATTCACCCACAAACACCCTTTTTAAAAAAAAGTTATTCTGAGTTACTGAACAAGAATCATATCTAGCCGGGCATGGTGGCTTATGCCTGTAATCCCAGCACTTTGGGAGGCTGAGGCGGGCGGATCACCTGAGGTCAGGAGTTTGAGACCAGCCTGGCTAACATGGTGAAACTCCATTTCTACTAAAAATACAAAAAAATTAGCCAGGCATGGAGGCGCGCGCCTATAATCCCAGTTACTCGGGAGGCAGAGGCAGGAGAATCGCTTGAACCCAGGAGCCGGAGGGTGCAGTGAGCCGAGATCGCGCCATTGCACTCCAGCTTGGGCAACAAGAGCAGAACTGTGTCTCAAAACAAAAAAGCAAAAAAAAAAAAAAAAAAAAAAAAAGAATCATATCTGAAGTAGAATCTAGAAATGAAAAACCTTCAGGGTGGTATATGATAGACATTGTTAAAGGACAAAAATAAATTATCAGATAAAAACTAAAGCATACTAAGGCTAAGGCCAATTTTTTTTTTTTTTTAAAGAGAGAGAGAAAGTCTAGCTCTGTCGCCCAGGCTGGAGTGCAGAGGTGTGAACATAACTCACTGCAGCCTTGACCTCCTGCCTCAACTATCCTCCTGCCTCAGCTTCCCATGTAGCTGGAATCACAGGTGCACACCACCATGCCCAACTAATTTTTTTATTTTTGTAGAGACAGTGTCTCACTTTGTTGCCCAGGCTGGTCTCAAACTCCTGGCCTCAAGCAATCCTCTTGTCTCAGCCTCCCAAACTGCTGGGATTACAGGCATGAACCACTGCACCTGGCCACAATATTTTTATATTTGAACACTGCTCAGGACAAAAATCTTTCATAATTCAGAAAGATGTTTATTTATTCAATTTATTTATTCTCCTTTTTATTTCAAATAGATATTCACTTCCTAAGTAAAACAGAATACATTTTGGGTTTTTTGTTTTTTGAGACAGTCTCACTCTGTTGCCCAGGCTGGAGTGCAGTGGCACAACCTCAGCTCACTACAGCCTCTACCTCCCGGGTTCAAGCGGTTCTCATGCCTCAGTCTCCCAAGTAGCTGGGATTGCAGGTGCACACTACCACACCCGGCTAATTTTTCTATTTTTGGTAGAGATGGGGTTTTACCATGTTGGCCAGACTGGTGTCAAACTCCTGACCTTAAGTGATCAGCCGGCCTCCACCTCCCAAAGTGCTGGGATTACAGACGTGAGCCACAGTGTTCAGCCCAAGAGTATGTTTAAATAAAAGAAAAGCAGTATTTTTACAGAGGTTTTGTAAAATTTTAAAGACCTACTACATGCAACTACATACAACTAAGGGCCCAAATAAATTCAAACTTCAACATATTTTGGCCAAAATGCAAAATTTCCACTCAAAAAAGAGTATACTTAGGCACTTTACATTCCTGTAGATTTTTAGATGAACAAGGTTTTTAGATTTTAGATGAACAAGATTTTGACCTTTAAGCTGATTTTAAACTGGTATTTAAAAAACCAAAAAGGGAACCCAAAATTATACAACGAAATGTGCCCTCCAATCCAAAACAAAAAAAAAAGTTCACTGGGATGTAAAAGTAACCATTGACTATTCAAATTACAAAAGACAATGTTGCAACTGCAACATCCTTCTCCCTATTTCAACCAGTCCCCTTGTATTCTCCTCATTGATTTAACAGGAAAATGAATGTTTAAAGCTTGAACAGTGGTGAAATTTTCATCAGCAAGATGTGCCTTTTGCATTAATTCTACAGCACCAAGACAGTTACGTGCACACACTAGACTTAAATGCCACAAGATTCATTTATGAATAAAGATAGGTATTAGTTTAAAGACAGCCCAATAGATGAGGACACAAGTGCAGCTGCCTTACTATCAAAAAACAAGCCCAGGCCTCACAAGTTTATTTTGATACAAGTTTCACTATCACTCAACATACACAATACTCTCAAAAGTAAAGCTCTTCTTATACATACAACATGTGAAGACTTCTGAAATATTCTTTTCAAATGCTATACAAATCCTCATAGTAATTGGATTATGGAAAAACCATAAAAAATTAAGAATATGAATAATGAAACTTCTATTTCTTGGCAGTCTTCCTTCTATTGCAAATCCAATTTGTCCCCAAAATGTATATAAGATGTTGAAGTTATTGAAATTTTGGCATCTCTTCCCAATTTGCAGCTAACAATAATTGGAATATGGGAAACAACTCTTGAAAACCTCTAATATTTTAATTAACATAGAATTTATGTTACAATCAAGTTTAACAAAAGTTCACTATAATATTCCCTACAACTTAATCAGTATCTTGCACTCTCATTTTATATTCAATGATTCCTTTATTTCAAAAACAAAGACATCACATGGTTTGTGACCAACCCCAGTAGCTAGACGTATTTCCAAATCACTTCTCTCAACTTAAAAAAAATTAATGTGAAACAAAGGGAGCTCAAAGCTACATCTTCTAAGAGAAAAATGCTGTGATTATTTCACTTAAAAATAAATAGCTGAGTCATAGTAACAAAATTTCACAAAAAGCTGAACTTTCTCAGATGCACTTTAAAAATTACTCCACTTGCCACGCTGTCCTGGAAACCAACCTGCACGCCTGTCCCAGGCAATCTATTTGTGTCTCTTGAGTCCTTCAATAATGCAGAACATAAAAGTTTCAAAAACGAATCGCAACAACAGCTATCAAAGGAAGTGGGTTTTTTAAATAATAGCCCTAGGGTCCAATAAAATTAATACCCAAAAATCATCAAAGGGCAAAGGCAAAAAGCATTCTTAAATTTTCTCTAAGTAGCAGTTCCTTAGTTTTACAATTCGTTTCTTTTTCACTGAAAGGAGAATGAGAAATCCAATTAACAGTGTGAAGGATGAGAACAGTTAGTTCCCAGGCAGAGGATGCAATTTACAATCCAGGCTTGGCCCAGACATTAGTGGGCACACACACGCCAACGCTCAGCGGAAGCTTCAAGAAATGTCACTATCTAACGGAAAAGTTAAGGCCTTATATTTGTAAGGACTATGACCAGCCCTGTAAATAAATACACTGTAAAACGCAACCTAGAAAAACTCCATTGTCCAAAACAACTCAAGACTTTCCTACCACACTCAAAACAGAAAGAATCTGTGTCCTGGACGGCCTCAGGACGACCGCCTCTCACATTGAAAGAAGGGCAGCCCATGTGAATCGGAGTGCCCCCATGTCAGCTCTGTGACAGATCCACTGGGAGCATCCGACTGTGATCCGGGCCCTCCTGGGCAGAGGCTGCTGGAAGAGGAACACACAGGCAATCTTCACGGCCCTCCTACTTCCGTTCTCAAAACAGAAATGCACTTTTCTGCTAGTCCTCCGCCCTCAGCCCGGTACCTCTCGACAGCTGTGCCCCCTTCAACGAGCTTAAGTGGAAAGAAATGCAGGTAGTCACCAACTAGGGTCCGTGGAATGCGCCTGATCACAGCGCTTCCCCCCTGCGATTCCCGCACGCATCCACCGCGAGAGCCCTCAGGAGAGTCGCTCTGGCCGGGGGCACCGGGAGGCAGAAGTCAGCGTCCCAGTTCGCCCCCTACTCCCTCCTCCCCGGGGAAGGGGGGCAGAAAAGCGCAAAGAGGAACTAAGTGAACTGCAAGAAGATGCCCTGAAAGCTCCCTCAAAGAGGGGGTGGGGAGGGGGTGGAAACCAAGAAGGGGCGGAAGGAAGGGGGAAGGAAGAGCAGCCAGAGGAGGAAGGGGGCGAGAGCGAGCGCCCGCGAAGGGGACGAGACTTCGGGAGCGCGACTGCACCCCATTTCCCCCAGCGGGAGAGGGTGCGCCGGCCTTCGGGGCGCTCCGCCCCGGCAGAGGGCAAGGAAAGAAATGAGGCGACGTCCCGGTCCCCGCCACTTCGTAGCCCCTCAGGAGGGCTCGGTGGGGACTGCAGTGCCCTCGCAGGGTGGGAAGCGACCGCATCGGCCGCTCGCCCCGTCGGAAGGCGCGGACGGCGGGGCCTCCTCCGGGTGCGCGGGCCCGGCTTTCACGCCCCCAGCGCCGGGAAGGCACCTCCGCGGTGACGCCGGGCGGCCGTGCCGGTTACCTGAAGCGGGGCGAGTCCTTCAGACACTCCTCGAAATCCACCGTCATCTTCATCCTGCCTCCGCCTCGCAGGCGGCGCTGGCAGAGCCGAGGGGGCCGCGGGAGCGGCCGCGCTGGGGACGCAGATGGCTACGGCTGGCGCACGGCCGCGACTAGCGTTGCGCGGAGCTGCGAAGGGCGCCTCGCCCGCTGGTCATAGCAGCCGCGAAGACGGCGACGACTAGTCAGGCCCCAGTCCGGCCCCTCTTCCTCCCGCCCCAAGTAGAGCGCTGGCCGCAGGGAAACGGCCGCGGAGTGACAGCCGCGGCCAGCCAGCCACGAACCCGGTGGCCAAGGGGCGGGGCATCCGGCAGCACCGCCTGCGGGCACCCGGGCAACGGATCTGAGCGACGGCATCCCAAGCCAATGAGCAGCGCGACCGTGGGCACCTCCTTGCCACAACCGCCCCCGAGGGCCAACCGGGATGCGCGGGCGTCGCTAGGCGGGACGCAGCGGTTGCTGGGAGGCCGGCAGCTGAGGCTCCTTGGGAAGGAAGTCACGTGGCTGCGGCCGCGCTTCCCTCCGAGCCCCCGCCTCTTCTCCTGCTCCCCGAGCCCCGCCCTGCTGAGCTGCCAGCCCGGAGGAGCAGCCTCCTGCAGGTCTGAGTTAGGAAATCTGCTTTTCAAAGCAGATTGGCAGAAATCTGAAGAGGTGAGAGGCAGAAATTATAAAAGGAAGAGATAGGCTAAGCCACCTATTCCTTTCAGTTTAGAGAAACTGAGGCCAGGAGAGGAGCGAGGATAACTTTAGTGATAGAATCCATCTTTCATGTATTGGTTCCATAGCTTCATAATCTGGAAATTGCTCCCATGTACATCTTCTCATAGCCAGAGACCACTTCCTGAAGGAGCTGCCGTTTGGGTTGGACATAGAAAGATTTAGGCAGGTATGGGAGGCAGGGTGCTTCGTGTGCAGGAACTCCTCTTAAAACTGCAGAAAGCACTCCCCCTCACTGACACTTTGCTCCTGGAGGTTTTCACTGTTCTGCGACGGTGGGGTTCTGAAGACCAGGCTCATCGTACTCACCTGGCAACACCTGCCCCTCTAACCCACACTTTTTCTAGAAGCACTTTAAGATACTTATCATCTGATCCTCATGGCAGGTATTTACCATACTCCTTGATTTTAAGATGCCATTGATTGTAAAAAGTACAAAGATGTCTTATATGTAAGGAGTAATTTTTAAGCCAACCTAAAAAACATGGGTGTATCTATAAAAATGAATACGTAGGGTATTCTAACAGCATAGTGGCTCTGAGTGAGAATCTGGAGGCAAACTTCCTGGATTTAGGTCCCAGCTTTCTCACTTTAAAATGAACATAACACCACAGATCTGATAAAGTTGTCCGGTTAACACAGTGCCACATATCAATCATTCAGCAAGTGTTGGCTATTTTAATTGTACCATTTGCCTCTTCAGTACTATAATCAAAGGGCTTAAGTCTAAGTTCTCTCACTTTCACTGTCTGAACTTTTGTTTGTCTCAAAAACAATCGAACAATTTCGTTCCGTTCCCCAGGCTGGTCTCAAACTCGTGGCCTCAAGTGATCCTCCTGTCTCAGCCTCCCAAAATGCTGAGATTACAGGTGTGAGCCACACACCCAGCCTTCTAAAGTCTTAATATAACTTTCTGACCGTCTGGCTAAATATAGCATGATGACATACTGTTTTTCATAACCCATCAAGAGATATCTTGATCTCTTTAGCATCTTTAGAAATTAACAGTATAGGCAGGGCATGGTGGCTCACACCTGTAATCCCAGCACTTTGGGAGGCCGAAGTGAGCAGATCCCTTGCTCCAGGAGTTCCAGACCAGCCTGGGCAACATGGTGAAATCCTGTCTCTACAACTCTACAAAAAATTAGCCAGGCACATGCCTATAGTCCCAGTTACTCATGAGGCTGAGGTGGGAGGGTCACTTAAGCCTAGGAAGTCAAG
Source organism: Symphalangus syndactylus (assembly GCF_028878055.3). NCBI lineage: Eukaryota > Metazoa > Chordata > Mammalia > Primates > Hylobatidae > Symphalangus > Symphalangus syndactylus. The sequence continues at coordinate 97,182,488 of NC_072439.2, forward strand.
ACTGCAGTGAGCCATGATTGTGCCACTGCACTCCAGCCTGGGTAGACGGAGCAAAACACTGTATCAAAAAAAAAAGGAAAAAGAAAAATTAACAGTATAATTTTGAGGCATTTCAGAGAATATAGAAGCATTATATACATTTATTCTTTGCTTATAAACTTGATTTCTTTTTTAATTGTGTATTCCTGGAATCTACACAGCTTTTCTTGATAGCTAAAAACAGACTATTGACTGTTAAATGTTCAGGGTCCTCCAGCACATTAGTGGTCAGGCCAACCTTCCCTAACATCATAACTTCAATGTCAAATTTACCAAGAAAGTTGGCAATCTCTACTATATTTGGTTGCGTTCCTGATGAGTGACTTATTATTTTAATAACTTATTAAAATAACTTATTATTTTAATACTTCATCACAGTGTAGCCTTTTAGAAGATACCTAAAGTGACACTTTGGGGTTCAAATTAATATTCAACTGCATGGCACCACAAAGGCAAATAACTAAGCTAATTATCAAGTGAACATCTTTCTGTGGATGGCTAAATTTGCATATACCCAGTTAGTGATAACACTGTCACAATTTTTCTTCCTTGCCCTGTGATAAAGCAAGCATTTTGGGGTGTCAATTGTAAGATAGGTCCTAAATAAAGAAACATTAAAGTGGGATGGGGTGGGAGCAGTGGGTCTTAGAATAAAAGAAATACAATATTATTATCCTCATCTTTTTTTTTTTTTTTTTGAGACGAAGTTTTGCTCTACCGCCCAGGCTGGAGTGTAGTGGCACAATCTTGGCTCACTGCAACCTCTGCCTCCCAGGTTCAAGTGATTCTCCTGTCTCAGCCTCCCGAGTAGTTGGGATTACAAGCATGCACCACCACACCTGGCTAATTTTTGTATTTTTATATAATAATGGAAACCAAGTTCCCAAGATATGAAAATAAATTGCCAGGTGACTCAGGCCAAACACAGGCTGCATGATGCCAGATCCTAACTACTAACTGTCCTCCCTCCCCTTAAGAATTCTGCCTTTGCAGTTGTAACTCTGTCTGCCCGTGTAGCAATCTCCCTTTCATCTTCTCTTTAAAACACTGCTCTTATGCCACCCCCTCGGGAAGCTTTCTTGGCTGAAATACAAACCTCTCTATTCAACACACAGTAAAATTCCTTACTAGGCCCAGTCTGCACTCTAAAAGAATATAAAGTATCAAACCTTCAATGTCTTCCAGATTTCTTCTCCCCAGACTTCTCAGTCCCTCTCTACAAACCCTCTGGAACCCTGGACACCCATAGTTCTTCATAGAATGCTGCTGATTTCCTCTGAGAACACTGTTGACCGTACATCCTCTTGAGCAGAGGTTGTTCAATGTTTCCTCCCTGGTACTCCTTGGTCAGGATACATAGTCAGCAAGAGCCTTACACTGTCTTACTGTCCTCGTTGCTGTTATCCAACGATTTCTAGTAACTCCCTGCCTTAGCCTGGCTAATTGCATTGCAAATTATCTCAAGAAAAGGAAATTACAATGAGGGTGACTGTGGGCACTACCGGAACTGACAAGGGCAGAAACTCAGGCAACTCTTAGGACTGATTTTCTCTTGTCATCTGCATCCTCTCTCTTTCCTACTTGCCAACCCCATCAACTTTCCTTTCTGCTTTCCTCTAGGTTCTGTTCCCCTGTGAACCTGGTTTGCATACAATCTATCATTGCTACTGATTCCTCTAGAGGCGCCCCAGCAGGTAATATAAAACAGTGAAACTTTCCAGCTGTGAGCAGCACGGGATGGTGGAGACTATGACAAACAGAAAGCACGTGCCCTGTATCCTTCTCAGCTCCAGTCAGTTCCTGCCATACCAGACCTCAGATTTAATGAGAGAAGCCAAACAGCCAGATTTTCATGTGAAATCTCCCTGTTTTCAAATATTGACAACCCTTTCAAAATATTACAAAACATTGCGCAGGTTATTAAAATAAGTTTCAGGGCCACTCTGCAACTTCTGCTAGATATTTCTTGACAATTCCTTTTTTTTTTTTTTTTTTTTTTTTCCTTTTCCTAAGATGGAATTTCGCTCTTGTTGCCCAGGCTGGAGTGCAATGGCACAATCTCGGCTCACTGCAACCTCCGCCTCCTGGGTTCAAGAGATTCTCCTGTCTCCGCCTCCTGAGTAGCTGGGATTACAAGCTCATGCCACTATGCCCGGTTAATTTTTGTGTTTTTAGTAGAGACGGGGTTTCACCATGTTGGCCAGGCTAGTCTTGAACTCCTGACCTCAAGTGATCCGCCCACCTCGGCCTCCCAAAGTGCTGGCATTACAGGCGTGAGCCACTGCGCCTGGCTGACAATTCTTTATACAGCCTTTCAACTTAGGCTCCTGGTATTAATTGCTTAAATCTGTTTCCCAACTTCCAGATCCCAGGAGACAATTACATTAGCCCAGCTCATCTTTTCATATCAGGCCACACAGGTAGTGGGTCCCTGGCAAGCCAAGAGAGGGATGGAATCACTCAACCTAATCATTTCTGCAGGGATGGGGGCTGCAGGATGGCTGACTAGTAGTCAAGGCAATTTCCCTGTAAGAAGATGTTGATGGCTCGGCCCCATAAAACACAGCTAGTAAACACTCATATTCATACAGGACTTTGGCCCCTGACTCACGGTCCTTCATCCCAACTTCTACCATCAACTAAGGTGACATCAACATTCACTCATTTTTCTTTCATTCAGTAATATTCATTGAGCATTTATTCTGGCCAGACCTTATAATAGGCTCTGAGAGGCTGGGCACGGTGGCTCACACCTGTAATCCTAGCATCTTGGGAGGCCAAGGCGGGCAGATCACTTGTGGTCAGGAGTTCAAAACCAGTCTGGCCAACATGATGAAACCCCGTCTCTACTAAAACTACAAAAATTAGCCAGGCGTGGTGGTGGATGCCTGTAATCCCAGCTACTTGGGAGGATGAGGCAGGAGAATTGCTTGAGCCGGGGAGGCGGAGGTTGCAGTGAGCTGAGATCATGCCATTGCACTCCAGCCTGGATGACAAGAGGGAAACTCCATCTCAAAAAAAAAAAAGGCCGGGTGCAGTGGCTCATGCCTGTAATCTCAGCACTTTGGGAGGCCGAGGCGAGTGGATCACCTGAGGCCAGGAGTTTAAGACCAGCCTGACCAACATGGCGAAACCCTGTCTCTACTAAAAATACAAAATTAGCCAGGTGTGGTGGCACATGCCTATAATCCTAGGTACTTGGGAGGCTGAGGCAGGAGAATCGCTTGAACCTGGGAGGTGGGGGTGCAGTGAGCCGAGATCACGCCATTGCACTCCAGCCTGGGCAACAGAGTGAGACTCTGTCTCTAAATAAACAAATAAATAAATAGGCTGTGAGACTTATAGGTGAAATAAATAATCTTTTCCCCCTACAACTCTCAGACTATGGTAGGTTCTGTGCCAGGAGTCTGAGTATTTACAGGGGCCTACTGTAATCTGATAGTCATTTCTCCTAAGGAAGGAAATTAGGGTTCTCATATCTCCATAGATATGAAGAATCTTGAAAAAGTAAGACCTAAGAGAAGGTGAGGAATGTCTTTCAAAGGGTCGAAGGACTGTTAGTCACAAGGAACTATTTTGACTGAAGCACAGAAGCAAGAGAAACACATGGTCTTCAAGCATGGTAAATCGAGAATATGGCTTTAGAAAAGAAGTAAGAAATGAATTTCTGATACATACACTATCTGTATCGGAAAGGATCGTACACCATCAATATAGACATTACAAAGAACCTTGTATGCCATGCTAAGGACTGTGTATATTAAAGCGAAAGAAAGCCATCGGAAGAATTTAAGCCTGGGAGTGACATAATCTTATTTGCATCTTAATGGAGAGTGGGAGATTTTCAACTGATGCAATTGCAAGCAAGAGATGTTTAAGAAATAAAATTGAGGGCCGGGCCCAGTGACTCATGCCTGTAATCCCAGCACTTTGGGAGGCCGAGGCAGGCAGATCACAAGCTCAGGAGATCGAGACCGTCCTGGCTAACATAGTGAAACCCCGTCTCTACCAAAAATACAAAACATTAGCCAGGTGTGGTGGCGGGTGCCTGTAGTCCCAGCTACTGGGGAGGCTGAGGCAGGAGAATGGCATGAACCCGGGAGGTGGAGCTTGCAGTGAGTCGAGATGGCAGCACTGCGCTCCAGCCTGGGCGACAGAGCAAGACTCCTTCTCAAAAAATATATAAATAAATAAATAAATGAATAAATAAATAAAATTGAAAGAATCTGATGGCCAACCAAATGTGGGGAGGAGGAAAAAATAAAGACAACTCCTCAGATGACTCCAGGTTACAGATCTGGGTGACTGGGTGATAGGTAGTGCCATTCATAGAAAGGGGAGAAAGTTTATCTCAAAATATGTCGCTTCTGAAAGTCCTTAAATGTTCTCATCTTATGCCATTGTCTCACCCAGAACATCCCATGCACAAGCTCAGCATAGATGCCTCTAGTTACCTCATTCCCATATATTCACTTCGTACTCACGTTCCCACTCCCACCCCCACCCCAGTATTCCTTTTTTCTCCCAGGCTGTTGGTATCCACCCTGTCTCACCCTCCACCTCAGGGCGGTTTCAAACCCACAGCTCGGGATCAATCCAAACAGTTTCCTTCTGCTTTCTCCTCTCCTAGTTGCTGAGCAAGATTAGAAATAATTTCTATTTTAAAGCAGCAGGAAGCCATTGGAAAAATCTAAACAGAGGAATGATATCATCTGATTTGTGCTGGAGTGCAGTGGTGTGATCATAACTTACTGCAGCCTCTACCTCCCAGACTCAAGTGATCCTCCGTCCTCAGCCTCCTGAGTATTTGGAACTACAGGTGCACGCCACACGCCTGGCTAATATTTGTACATTTTGTAGAGGTGGGTCTCACTATGTTGCTGGGGCTGATCTGGAACTCCAGAGCTCAAGTGATCCTCCCTGCCTCAGCCTCTCAAAGTAATTACAGATATGAGCTGCTGTACGTGGCCTGATTTGTATTTTAAGGGGAAATAAGTAGGCAAATGGGTGAAGGCTTTTAGGGATACTCTATCACTGCATTCACCAGCACATGAGACTCTATCACTGAGTCTCCATCACTGCGTTCACCACCACATACTTAGGATTTTCAACTGTCTTTTTTTTTTTTTTTTTTTTTGAGATGGAGTTTTGCTCTTGTAGCCCAGGCTGGAGTCCAGTGGCGCAATCTTGGCTCACTGTACCCTCCACCTCCCAGGTTCAAGTGATTCTCATGCCTCAACCTCCCGAGTAGCTAGGATTACAGGTGCCCACCACCACACCTAGCTAATTTTTCTATTTTTAGTAGAGACGGGGTTTCACCATGTTGGCCAGGCTGGTCTCGAACGCCTGACCTCAGGTGATCCACCTGCCTCGGCCTCCCAAAGTGCTGGGATTACAGGCATGAACCACCGCGCCCCATCTCAACTGTCTTTGTATTATTTATCTGTGACCAGATCCCTGGCCCACTGGCACAATGGCTGTTCTCAAACCTTGCCGCTCTCCTCAAGCCTGCCAGCAAATGTGCCCCACCCCACTCATGATTTGTAGACAACATTGAGTCTTCAAAAAGAAAACAAGAGTCCTTAGGAACACTCTTCTACCCCCAGCCCACATACTCATCTATGTTTGCACTTTTCTTACTTCTTACCCACCTGTCTCAGAGGAAGGTGGCATCTCTTTCTGCCACTCCTGATCTGTGCTCTAGGGAATCCACCCCTTCTGTTCTTTTTGGAGAATGGCTCTATCAATTATCCCCTCTTTCTCTGTATCTTCAGACTCTCAACTGACCATTCTTCTCTCTTTGGAAAAAAGAGAAGAAAATCATACACCATCTGTATCAGAAAGGATTATTTTGTTGTGAGTAAGAGAAACTATGTGAGTTAATGAAAACAAAGGGTTCATGATGGGTTAGTTTCACCCAGAACCCAGATGGCTGGCTTTCCTTGAACCTTGAGAAGGATTTAGAACGAGGGCCTATAAAGCCGGCGGCTCCTTCCTGTCTGTCCATTTGCACATCTGCAGCTTACTTCATCTGACTCTCCAGGCAGCAGCTCCCAACATTACCCAACCAACTGGAGAGGATGGGCTTTCTCTCTAGGCCCCAAATCTAAATTTCTTGGAGGAAGTATTGGCCCAGCTTGGATGCTGTGCCCCCACCAGAGGCCAATCAACTACAGTCAAGGAGGCAGCTGTGTACAAACATGGCTCCTGAGAGTCTGCCCCTGTGACCTTGTAGTTGGGAAATCTCTTAGCCAAGAAGGGGGACTTGTGAGTTGGAAACATTCCCCTCTGGCTATTGCCAAATCTCCTTCTGTTGCTTTATATCTAAGACTCTTTAAGAGCACAGTCTCCACTCCCTAGCTCCACTCCACAGTTGCCCCTCCCCTTCATTCCAATATCCTCTGGCTTCTGTTCTCCACTCTCTCCAACACCCCTGCTCCCTACCGGCTGTTTCAGGAGGGTCACTTTCCAATTGCCAAACCCAAAGCACACTTTCAGGACTTGTTTTCCTGACATCTCCTCAGCATTTGCCACTGTTTCCAAGTCTTTCCACCTGAGAAACTCATGCCACTTTCCTGCTTAAAATTCTTCAAGGGTTGGTCATTGCCTAAGCTATCATTTTTCAGCTTTCCCTAACTGTGAAACCCTTTATTTAAAAGAAAAAGTATTTCACTGATGCCCACCATTTAAACAGGCAAAAGCAGAATTGGTGAGGTTGAAACAGGAATGGGAGACCCAGAGCCTTGCCCACCTGGCCCCACTGCCCACCCCCAGATGACCCCTGTGTAGACTCCAAGGAGCACTCACAGCTCCACTGAGTATAGTTTGAAAACCACAGGTCTGTAGGATAAACACTGAATTTCTAATTTCACAAGTAAGGTCCCTTCAATATCCAGCACCTGCCAACCTTTCCTGCCTTCTTTGCTGCCAGTCTCTCTACTGCAAACAGGTTCATCCATGCATGAAGGAGTGGAATGCTTTCGCCTTTTCCAGCGTGCCTCTCTCGTGCCCACCTGGGTACACAATGTTTCCTCAGCCTGAATGGGCCTTCTCCCTTTTGTGGACCTGGTGAACTCCCCTTTGTTATTTAAAATTTGGCTTAAATGGAATCTCCTCAGGTACTTTCCCATCACAGTGATGTGACTTTGGGACTCCGGCTGTTCTGTCACCTGTTGTACATAAGTGTTGGAACAGGGTTCAGTTCAGTATTACAGTTTGAGATTTTTATGTCTGTATACTTGCTAGACCTTCTGGGTAGTGATGTTATGTTCATTTCATCTCTGTAGCTCTAGAACCTAGCCCAGCACCTGATACTCTCAGGCGTCTTAGTCAGTTTTACGTTGCTTATAACAAAATCCCTGAATCTGGGTAAATTGTAAAGGAAAAGATTTATTTCTTACAGTTATGGAGACTGAGAAGTCCAAGGTCTTCTCGGGGGACAGGCTGCACCTTGTGAGAACCTTCTTGCTGGTGAGGACTCTGTGGCATCCCCAAGGTAGGGCAAGGGATCACATGGTGAGAGGCTGAGTGTGCTAATGCTTGCTCAGGTTTCTCTCCTCTTTTTTTTTTTTATTTTCAAAGTTTATTTACTATTAATCATTTTTGAGACAGGGTCTCACTCTGTCACCCAGGCTGGAGTGCAGCGGTGTGATCACAGCTCACTGCAGTCTCATCTTCCAGGGCTCAAGCAATCCTTCCACCTAGGCCTCCAGAGTAGCTGAGACGAAGTTATGCACTACCACACTCAGCTAATTTATTTTATTTATTTATTTTTTTGAGAAGGAGTCTCACTCTGTTGCCCAGGCTGGAGGGCAGCGGTGCAATCTCAGCTCACTACAACTTCTGCCTCCTGGGTTCAAGCGATTCTCCTGCCTCAGCCTCCCAAGTAGCTGGGACTACAGGCATGCACCACCACGCCAGGCTAATTTTGTACTTTTAGTGGAGATGAGGTTTCACACTGTTGACCAGGCTGGTCTCAAACTCCTGACCTCAAGTGATCCGCCCGTCTTGGCCTCCCAAAGTGCTGGGATTACAGGTGTTAAGCCGTCACGCCTGGCTTCTAAATTTTTTGTAGAGACATGATGTCCTTGTGTTGCCCAGGCTGGTTTTTAACTACTGCACTCAAACAGTCTCCCACGGTGACCTCCCAAAGTGCTGGGATTACAGGCATGAGCCACCGGGCTCAGCCTCGTTTCTTCCCCTTCTTATAAAACCACCAGTTCCACTCTCTTGATGACCCATTAATCCATTAACCCATTAGTCCATTAGCCCATGAATCCATTCATGAGGGCAGAGCTCCCACTCTCCATCCACCTCTTAAATGCCCTACCTTTCAATACAGCCACACTGAGATTAAGTTTCCAACACATGAGATTTGGGGGACACAGTCAAACCATAGCACTAGGTGCCTAATAAATATTGAATAAATGGATATATTCTTCTCCCAGTATGATTCTGCTTCTATAATTACTTGTGCACATGCATACATTTACCTAACAGATGATACCTACCTGTTAGAGTGGCTGTTAGGATAAGATCTAGATAAGAGGGGCTGATTCATCAGTGGTTTACAACCATAGAACAGAACTGTCTATATCATTTTCTGTGGTTATTGTTTGTTTGATTTAATATAGATGAGTGGGTCCTACCTACTGAATCCAGTTTTCCAGGGGTGGGGCCTGGACATGAGTCTCACAGATGACTCTGATGCCCAGCCTTCACAATTGAAACTCAGGTGCTAAGGTTCTAGGACCTAGCACAGAGACCAGCAACATAGTAGGTGCTCACTAAATGTAGGTGGAATTAAAATTGAAAGAAGTTTTCAACATTCAAAATGTGACCATTTTTATATCTAACAAGCCAAGAGGTTGAGGTAAGAAGGTGGGTTTAGGCTAAGGGGACCCAGACCACAATTTAATTGGGTTCTTTATTGTTGGATCTGTGTGTGAGTGAACTCTGTTGCTTCTGCTTCCTTCTACCCCTGCCCCCCTTCCTGCTTTTATTACATAGTAAGGAAAAAATGTACTCCACCTAGCTACAACCCCAAAAACCCAAAACACCCAGGTTTCTAAGAATTTGCTTCCTAATGTCTTGATTTGGCTGTAGCCTACCCTCTGGGAGCTCTTCTGAAAGTCTTCCTGTCTCATAACCATGACACTTAATTGACCCTCAAATCCTGTGAACTCTTTTCATGTGACAGCTCTTCCATTTGTGCCCTCTTTCCAAACTCCAGGGCATTGCCTTGAATCAGGTCTTTATTCTTCCTTGCCTGGGTTACTCCAAATGGCATCCAACTGGTCTCCCTGCCACAGTCTCACTCTCTCTAACTAAGCCTCTCTCTGCTACTAAAAACTATATTAGGGCCGGGCGTGGTGGCTCACACCGGTAATCCCAGCACTTTGGGAGGCTGAGGCGGGCGGATCACTTGAGGTCAGGAGTTTGAGACCAGCCTGGCCAATGTGGTGAAATCTCATCTCTACTAAAAATACAAAAATTAGCCAGGCGTGATGGTGGGTGCCTGTTATCCTAGTTACCCAGGCAGCTGAGGCAGGAGACTCACTTGAACCCAGGAGGCGGAGGTTGCAGTGAGCTGAGATCACACCACTGCACTCCAGCCTGAGTGACAGAGCAAGACTCTGTCTCAAAAGAGAAAAAAAAAAAAAAAAACTGTATTAAAAGCGATTCTGGTTACTCATTTCCAGACTCAAAATACTGTAGTATCTGTAGTGTCTTCCCATTGTTTCCAGGGCACAAGAGCGGTCACTGGACTTTCTCACGAGTCCCATCTTTAATTCTCTCCCCACCACCTCCAAAACTCCAATCATACAAACCATTTCGGACCTGGCCTTTAACAAGCACCAGAAACCAACTCTGGCTAGTTTAAGCAAGAAAAGCCTTCCTTAAAATGCTGTTAGGTGTCCATAGAAGCTTTATTCATAATAGCCCCAAGCTAGAAACAATCCACATGTCCATCAACAGGTAAAAGGATAAACAAATTGCAGAACAATACTCAGCAATCAAAAAGGTAACATGGGCAAATTCTAAAAACGTTACACCGAATGAAAGAAGCCAGACACAAGAGTATATATGCTGTATGATTCCATTTCTATAAAATACTGGAAAACACAAAACTCATCTATAGTGACGGTAAATATACCAATGATTGTCTAGACAGGGGGTGGGGAAGAACTGACTACTGTGGGGTACAAGGGAACTTTTTGGGGTATGGGATTGTTCTATTATCTTGATCATAGTGATAATTATACAGGTATAGACATTCATCAAAACCTATCAACTTACACATTTAAAATAGGTACATACATTTTAATTTGTAAACCATACCTCAGTGAATTTGATTATTTGTTTATTTATTTATTTATATTTTTTAGAGACAAGGTCTCCCAGTGTCGCCCAGGCTGGTCTGGAACTCCTGGGCTCAAGTGATCCTTCCACCTCATCTTCCCAAAGTGCTGGGATTACAGGTATGAGCCATGATGCCTGGCAAAATGTGACTTTTTTTTTTTTTTTTTTTTGAGATGGAGTCTCACTCTTGCCAAGCTGGAGTCCAGTGGCGCAATCTCGGCTCACTGCAAACTCCGACTCCCTGGTTCAAGCAATTCTCCTGCCTCAGCCTCCCGAGTAGCTGGGATTACAGGCACCCGCTACCACGCCTGGCTAATTTTTGTATTTTTAGTAGAGACAGGGTTTCACCATGTTGGCCAGGCTGGTCTCGATCTCCTGACCTTGTGATCAGCCCACCTCGGCCTCCCAAAGTGCTGGGATTACAGGCGTGAACCACCGTGCCCAGCAAAATTTGATTTTGAAGAAATTATAAAAAGTCTATTAGGTAATTCCCAAGATCACCAGGAGGGTAGAGATTGAGGTTTGGGGTCCATGAAGACAGTGACGAGGCCTATACCACCAACTAGAACTAGTCCAGTGAAGATGCTATGCCTCTGCCACCCACTCCAGACATTACAGCCTGCACCATCATTAACCCGGGACACTGCCACCCAGAGCCGTGCCACCGAGGCTTGGGCATCAACATGCCTCTCCCATTGTTGCCGCTTCTGTTGGATTCTGTGCAGCGGCTGCTCCTTCTGTTGTAGCTTGAGACCAAGTCTGGGGAGGGTGGTTTTCATTGACCAACGCTAGGTCACAATCCTCCCTGTGTGTGAGGGCTGGGAGAGACGATGTAGCTTCTTGTTTTGAAAGTGGCAGGTTGACTCTGCTGTCTAAGTGGAGGACTCCCCAGGTATTCAGGGTGTTCAAAGCAGGACGATTGTATTAGTTTACTAGGGCTGCCATAACAAAATGCCACGAACTAGGTGGCTTAAACAGCAGCAATGTATCTTCTCAAGGTTCAGGAACTGAAAGGTGTTGGCAGGTTCGGTGTCTCCTGAGGCCTTTTCCCTGGGCTTGCAGATTGCTGCCGTCTCACTGTGTCCTCCTGTGGCCTTTCCCTGTGCGCATCCTTGGTGTATCTGCTCCTCTTCTTATAAGGATACTAGTCATGTTGGATTAGCACACCACCCACTGACCTCATTGGAACCTGAATTCCCTCTTCAAAGGCCTATCTCCAAATATTGTACAGTCACATTGGGGTTAGAACTTCAACCTATGAATTTTGGCACAGTTCAGTCCCTAACAGTGACCAAAAAAGGATGCCAAGTTAATTACCTTGACCTACTCTATTTTCTCTTTTTTTTTTTTCTTTTGAGACAGAGTCTTGCTCCATCACCCAAGCTGGAGTGCAGTGGTGTGATCTTGGCTCACTGCAGCCTCTGCCTTCTGGGTTTAAGCGATTCTCCTGTCTCAGCCTCCTGAGTAGCTGGGATTACAGGCACCCACTACCATGCCTGGCTAATTTTTTTGTGTATTTTTAGTAGAGACAGGGTTTCACCATGTTAGCCAGACTGGTCTCGAACTTCTGACCTCAGGTGATCTGCCCTCCTCAATCTCCCAAAGTGCTGGGATTACAGGCATGAGCCACCGCCACCGCACCCAGCCTCTACCCTATTTTCTTTTTCTTTTTCTTTATTTTATTTTATTTTTTTGAGACAGAGTTTTGCTCTGTCACCCAGGCTGGAGTGCAGTGGCGCGATCTTGGCTCACTGCAAGCTCCACCTCCCAGGTTCATGCTATTCTTCTGCCTCAGCCTCCCGAGTAGCTGGAACTACAGGCACCCACCACCACGCCTGGCTAATTTTTTGTATTTTTAGTAGAGACGGGGTTTCACCATGTTAGCCAGGATGGTCTTGATCTCCTGACTTGTGATCCACCTGTCTTGGCCTCCCAAAGTGCTGGGATTACAGGCATGAGCCACTGCATCCGGCCTGTTTGTTTTTTTGAGATGGAGTCTCACTCTGTTGCCCAGGCTTGAGTGCAGTGGCACAATCTGAACTCACTGCAACCTCTGTCTCCTGGGTTCAAGCAATTTTCCTGCCTCAGCCTCCCAAGTAGTTGGGATTACAGGCACACACCACCACTCCCAGCTAATTTTTGTATTTTTAGTAGAGACGGGGTTTTGCCATGTTAGCCAGGATGGTCTCGATCTCTTGACCTCGTGATCCACCTGCCTCGGCCTCCCAAAGTGCTGGGATTACAGGTGTGAACCACCGCGCCCAGCCTGTTGGTTGGTTTTTAAGACAGAGTCTTGCTTCGTCGCCCAGGATGGAATACAATGGCTATCATAGCTCACTGCTCACTGCAGCCTTGAACTCTGGGCTGAAGCAATCCTCCTGCATCAGCCTCCTGAGGAGCTGGGACTACAGATGCTCCAGCATGCCTGGCTAATTTTTTGTCGTGACACAGTCTTGCCATGTTGCCCAGACTGGTTTCAAACTCCAGGGCTCGATCCTCCAGCCTTGGCCTCCCAAAGTGTTAGAATTACAGGCATGAGCCACTGCATCTAGTCAGGATACTCTTCTTTTTTATGGTGTCTTTTGATAAACAGAAGTAATTAATTTTAATGTAGTCAAATCTATCTTTTTCTTTGTGATTTGTGCTTCTTATGTCTGAAGGAATTCTTTCATACCCTGAAGTTATGAGGACATTCTTTTATATGTTCTTTAAAAGTTTTGTTTTACTCACGTAAGTCTTCAATCCCACATGTAATCAATTTCTGTCAATGGTATAAGAAAGATAACATTTTTTCTTTTCATTGTCAATATTCAATATAAAAAGATAACTTTTTTTGTTTTTGAAACAAAGTCTCGCTGTGTCATCCAGGCTGGAGTGCAGTGGTGCAATCTCTGCCCACTGCAGCCTCTGCCTTCTGGGTTCACGCCATTCTCCTGCCTCAGCCTCCCGAGTGGCTGGGACTACAGGTGCCCACCACCACGCCCGGCTAATTTTTTTGTATTTTTAGTAGAGATAGGGTTTCACTGTGTTAGCCAGGATGGTCTCGATTTCCTGACCTCGTGATCTGCCCGCCTTGGCCTCCCAAGGTGCTGGGATTACAGGCGTGAGCCACCGCGCCTGGCCCACGAATTCTTTAAAAGTAGGGACAGTGTCTTAGTTTTCAGTGTATGCTGAATGCCTAGAACAGTTTCTTGCACTGCAAACATTCTATAAATATTGTTAAATTTGTTTCTGTACTCTTAAGTTCCTAAATACAATAGGCCACCTGAGCTAGAAGGAACCCCAAAGCATTATCTTGGTTTAGTGCCTTTATTCTACCGGTGAGGAAGTGGAGGCCCTGTAAGAGTAAACGGTGCATTTGTGAGATCACGTGACTCGGTGCGGGAGCCAGGGCTCAGGGCACTGCTTCCTGTTTCTCCTAAAACTCCAGGCACTGAGTCCAGCTCCACTTACCATGGTCACCCAATCGTGAAACAAAATCAGGGCTCCGTTACCAAGGACAAAGACGGGGGCTGGTGTCTGTCACAATGGCAATGGATTAATGTGTTTAGCCCTTACAAATCCAAAAGGGAAAGATGGAAAAGCCCAAAAAGTAGTTATATGAAAAAGTGGGAGAAATACAAATGGACAAAAAAAAAAGAATTCAAAAATCAAACACATGCAAGTTAGAAAAGTGCACTTCTTCTTCCCCTGTCACACGGTCAAGATAGAAGACGATGCCTTAGAAAATACCGCATGAGAATGTATACTCCCTGAGAGCAGAGACCGACTGCTTTTTTTCACCCTCATATCCCTATCGTGTGGCATACGGCCTGGCAAATAGGCTCAATTCATATTTAATATTTAATACACAACTAGCACGCCTGCCAGATATGAGGTTTCCTTATTGCTGAGAGGTGAGAAAATCCAAACCCTCCAGCCCTCCTTCTCACACACACAGTCCATGAGGAAATGCCTGTTCTAAAAAAAAAAGCCTGGCTTGCTGTGCTGCACAGTTCTGAAAGCGCTGGTTCATGAGAAGATAAGTTACCTTCGAAAACGAAACAGGAAACATGTATAAGAGGAAAACATTATATAAGTGTTGGTGAGACTCTGGATAGAGATTCTCATACACCCTATTGGTAGGATCATAGAACTTTTCTAGTTTGGCAATATATATCCAAATTTTAAATATGTCTACCTTTTGAATTTAACCTCAGAAAAGGACAGGACAAATAATAAGGATACACACACACACACACAGACACACACACACACACACACAAGATATGGCTGTTTGCTGCAATGTTGTTTTTAGAGAAATAAAAAGATACATCTAAATTTTTACTAATAGATTTTGGTTAAATTAATTACAGTATATCCATACAGTAGAATACCATGTAGAGCGGCCGGGCGCGGTGGCTCACGCTTGTAATCCCAGCACTTTGGGAGGCCGAGGCGGGTGGATCACGAGGTCAGGAGATCGAGACCACAGTGAAACCCCGTCTCTACTAAAAATACAAAAAATTAGCCGGGCGTGGTGGCGGGCGCCTGTAGTCCCAGCTACTCGGAGAGGCTGAGGCAGGAGAATGGCGTGAACCCGGGAGGCGGAGCTTGCAGTGAGCCGAGATTGCGCCACTGCACTCCAGCCTGGGCAACAGAGCAAGACTCCGTCTCAAGAAAAAAAAAAAAAAAAAAAAAAAAAAAAAAAAAAAAAGAATACCATGTAGAGCATGTTAGTCCTAAAAAAAAAAAAAAAAAGGTGGAGGGGGAAGGAAGTCAATCGAGTGTTAGCAGTAACTATTTCTTTTGCTTTACTCCTTTTTTTGGGGGTAAACAAGTAGATTGTTTTTATAATCAGAAAAAAAATTCCAATTGAAAAAAAAATTTCAGACCTATTATTCCAAGAAAGGTGGACCCTGAAGAATTTCAAATGTTATCTATTTCTTTTAATCACTTGTATAGTATGTGTCTCCTGAATTTAAAAAAATTAAATAATAAAAAAGTCAAAGTGAAAGTTAAAAGGAGAAAAATTTATGAGGAGGAGAGTAAAAAGTTATAGTGAGAATCTAGGCTTTTTTGGTTTTTAGACAAAGAAAAAAGTAAAATGCACTGTGATGTTGTTCTAATTAACTGAGGAAAGAGCTCATACCAGTTTGTCAGGAGAGTAAAAAGTTATAGTGAGAATCTAGGCTTTTTTGGTTTTTAGACAAAGAAAAAAGTAAAATGCACTGTGATGTTGTTCTAATTAACTGAGGAAAGAGCTCATACCAGTTTGTCAGGAAAGACAAACATTTTCGTCAGTTCCAAGGGAAAATAATGTGCTCACTTCAGCAGCACATATACTAAAATTGGAATGATACAGAGAAGATTAGCAATTCTCTTTAAAATAAATAAAAAATTAAAAAAAAAATAAATAAACCCAGAGGAAATTATAAGACTTAACTTCTGTTCTTGTTACCTGTTAGCTGGCAAATATGCGCTTCCACTGGATCCTCACTTTCATGCTCAGTTCATGGCTTTGAAAGTGCTTACACAGGCCAGGCACAGTGGCTCGCGCCTATAATCCCAGCACTTTGGGAAGCTGAGATGGGCGGATCACGAGGTCAGGAGATCGAGACCATCCCCGTCAACATGGTGAAACCCTGTCTCTACTAAAATACAAAAATTAACCGGGCATGGTGGCATGCACCTGTAGTCCAAGCTACTCGGGAGGCTGAGACAGGGGAATCGCTTGAACCCGGAAGGCGGAGGTGGCAGTGAGCCAAGATCACGCCACTGCGCTCCAGCCTGGCAACAGAGCAAGACTTCATCTCAAAAAAAAAAAAAAAAAGAAAGAAAGAAAAAAGAGAAAAGAAAAGAAAGTGCTTACACATACGCATGCAATATTATCAAGAACATTTTGATATTTCCTTTGAGGAGGCACCAAATTACATACCTTATTTTAACTTTTTTTAAAAAATGTTGATATTCCCAAATACAAAAATGAAGAGGTTTAATCTAAATATTAGGGAGCTTTAGTTTTGTTGCTATTGTTTATTATTTTAAAACTGTAAGAGTTTGCACATAGTACAAAGGGGCCTTCAGTGAATAGTAATTCCCCTTCCCACTGCTGCCGATGCCTGGGGCACTCAAGTCTTGGACTTCAAGCTTCTCTCCTTAACTGCCAAAAGTCACCTACCACCTTCAACATGAACATGCACTGCTTTTCTTTTATCTGCCTTTTCCCTTGAACTGCCTCTAGATTCTTGGTGAAGGTGCTAGGGAAACATAAGGCAATAGAAATTAATTTGTCTATTTCTTCCTCTTCCCCCATCATGTGATCTAACTGGTACTGATCGATAAAGCCAAGCTGTTCACTTCTTTGCTGAAGTTAAGGCATTTCTTTAATTTTTATAAACAATAGGAATGGAGCCAAATATGACCCTTACTAGAAAAGATAAGCTCCCTACCCCAAACTACCTCGTAGATATGGTTTGTAGATGCCTCATTCCTTAATCTCTTATAATGACAAGGTAGCTTGTTGTTGCTGTCATTATTGTTTAAAAAATGTGTGTGTTGAGGGGATGGGTTTTACCTATTAGTCCCTTTGTAGACACTGTCCTATGTCATAGTACAAGTTTTATTACCATCATGACTTCAAAAAAAGTTTTTTAAAAAGGTTTTGTTTCACCAGAAGAAGTATTCCTTTCGAAAATGTTCTAATGTTGACATTACTAATAACCCTTTGCACCAAAACAAATGCTTGCCAAAATGCTACGAGTCCAAAACTACACATTCAAAATAGAAGATGTGGCCAGGCACGGTGGCTCACGCCTGGAATCCCAGCACTTTGGGAGGCCAAGGCGGGTGGATCACAAGGTCAGGAGATCGAGACTGTCCTGGCTAACATAGTGAAACCCCGTCTGTACTAAAAAAACAAAAATAAAAATAAAAATAATACAAAAATTAGCCGGGCATGGTGGCAGGCACCTGTAGTCCCAGCTACTCAGGAGGCTGAGGCAGGAGAATGGCGTGAACCCAGGAGGCGGAGCTTGCAGTGAGCCGAGATTGCGCCACTGCACTCCAGCCTGGGCAACAGAGTGAGACTCTGTCTCAAAAAAAAAAGAAAAAAAATCAAAATATGAGATGTGGGCCAGGTGCAGTGGCTCAAGCCTATAATCCCAGCACTTTGGGAGGCTGAGGCAGGCGGATCACTTGAGGTCACGAGTTCGAGACCAGCCTGGCCAACATGGTGAAACCCTTCTCTACTAAAGATACAAAAATTAGTCAGCATGGTGGCAGGCACCTGTAATCCCAGCTACTCAGGAGGCTGAGGCAGGAGAAGCACTTGAACCCAGGAGGCGGAGGTTACAGTGAGCCGAGATTGTGCCACTGCATTCCAGCCTGGGCAACAGAGCAAGACTCCATCTCAAAAAAGAAAAAAAAAAGTGTGTGTGTTCTGGGAATGCAATAGGAAGAATGATGTTTCAAGTTAGTAAAAATAGCCAGAGTGAGGAATAAACTGTTAGAGAAATGGCAGAGTCCAGAAGTGCAAGGAGTTATCTACCCCCACCCTTGAGCCTTTGTGCCTCCAAGTGCACTGCTGTTCAGTGTACTGTGATTTCTACATGACTGGTCACAACACAGTTAATTCGAAGAACAGAAATTGTCCAACTCCCCTGGTCCCAGCTCCCACTGCTCCGGATGCTCATGCTTCTGTCTCCTGGCTTTCTTAACTGCTCTCAGATAATTAGATTTGTTAGAGCAAAACTAATTGGTAGGCTAGTGCCAAGGGCATGCTGCCACTGACAAAGCGGGTGTGTAGCACCACTGCATTGGCTAAATTGCTACATACATACAATTAGTCAGAGTCAACCCTTCCCTCCACCCATGGAACAGCTGACCTGCCAGGCAACTATCTGGCAAAGGAGTTCAGCAGAGATGACCAGTGGGCATGTGGGCCTCCAATCTTCTGGTGATCACACCAGCCCTCACTTTCCTCCTCAGCTGATTCCATAATTGGCAGCTAAAAGGGGAGCCTGGGTAGGCAGGGGCATTGCCCACTGAGCTGTCGGCAGCTTGTCGATGTGACTCCTGAACATGGCAGAGGTGGGTGGCACTATGGAGATAAGCAATTCACACCTCCCCATATTTCCTCCCACTCCCTAACTTGGAAACACAAGGTGCTTTGGATCTGGAATCGGCCTCCCTCAGCTGTTGTGCTATGACTTATGCTTTGCAAATGCTTCCTTAGGGCTGTCCCTTGAGGAGTGGTTAGGCTGTGCCTTGTAACTCACTGTACGTCACAGCAAGACATTTAGCCACACACCCAAACAGGGAGAATTTCCTACATCTAGAGTCATTGTCTTACAGAGCTGTAAGAACTTCAAAGCTCCTGGAAAGGACTCACCCAGGTTGGCACAACTAGCTTGCAGAACAAGAATTAGAGCAGGTCCCATGAAGCAGCATTTCTTAAACTTGTGAAACTAGGATTCATAGGCAGGTATACATTTTACCTGGTAAGCGATGAGTATGAGTATAAAATATACATATGGATGAATATATATACATATATTTATCCTCAATTTTATATATATAATTATATATATATGTATTTGAAACAGAAATGTCACACATATTATTTACCCTTTCTAAATCCTAATCCTATGTTCCACTTTCCATTCTTGTATGGGGGATGTTTTTTTTTTGAGACAGGGTTTCGCTCTTGTTGCCCAGGCTGGAGCGCAATGGCGTGATCTTGGCTCACTGCAACCTCAGCCTCCTGGGTTCAAGTGATTCTCCTGCCTCAGCCTCCTGAGTAGCTGGGATTACAGGCATGCACCACCACGCCTGGCTAATTTTGTATTTTTGGTAGAGACATGGTTTCTCTATGTTGGTCAGGCTGGTCTTGAACTCCTGACCTCAGGTGATCCACCCGCCTCGGCCTCCCAAAGTGCTGGGATTACAGGTGTGAGCTATCGCCCCCGGCCTCTTATTGGGGATCTTTTAGCTGCTTTTGATCCACTAAATTGGTTTATGACCCATTAATGAGTCACAACCTGAAGTTTAAAAAGCACCGTACAGGGCTGGGCACAGTGGCTCATGTTTGTAATGCAGCACTTTGGGAGGCCAAGGCAGGAGGATGGCTTGAGCACAGGAGTTGGAGACCAGCCTGGGAAACACAGTAAGACCCCATCTCTAAAAAAAAATAAAACTAAGGCCGGGCGCGGTGGCTCACGCCTGTCATCCCAGCACTTTGGGAGGCTGAGGTGGGCGGGTCACAAGCTCAGGAGATCGAGACCATCCTGGTTAACACGCTGAAACCCTGTCTCTACTAAAAATACAAAAAATTAACCAGGTGTGGTGGCGGGCGCCTGTAGTCCCAGCTACTCGGAGAGGCTGAGGCAGGAGAATGGCGTGAACCCGGGAGGCAGAGCTTGCAGTGAGCCGAGATTGCGCCACTGCACTCCAGCGTCTGAAAATAAATAAATAAATAAATAAATTTTTTTTAAAAAAGTACTATACAGGGCTGGGTGCAGTGGCTCACACCTGTAATCCTAATGCTTTGGACAACCAAGGCGGGAGGATCGCTTGAGCCCAGGAGTCCAAGACCAGCCTGGGCAACATAGGGAGACCCTGTCTCTACAAAAAAAAATTAAAGAAAAGTAGCCAGGGCATGGTGGTGCTGGCCTGTGGTTCCAGCTACTCAGGAGGCTGAAGTGGAAGGATCTTGAGCACAAAGGGTCAGGGCTGCAGTGAGCCAATACTGCACCACTACACTCCAGCCTGGGGAACAGGGTAAGACCCTTTCTCAAAAAACAAACAGAAAACTTAAGTCCTATCAAGTTAATCCTTTTAATAAAATCCACCATCTCCCTGTTGCTGGTAATAATACTAGCGAACACTCACGCCATGCTTACAATGTACCAGATATTCTTCTTCATTTTTTTTGAGACGAAGTTTTGCTCTTGTTGCCCAGGCTGGAGTGCAATGGCATGATCTCAGCTCACTGCAACCTCCACCTCCAGGGTTCAAGTGATTCTCCTGCCTCAGCCTCCCGAGTAGCTGGGATTACAGGCATGCGCCACCACACCTGGCTAATTTTATATTTTTAGTAGATACCAGGTTTCTCTGTGTTGGTCAGGCTGGTCTTGAACTCCTGACCTCAGGTGATCTTCCTGTCTCGGCCTCCCAAAGTGCTGGGATTACAGGTGTGAGCCACAGCGCCCGGCCAAGTACCAGGCACTCTTCTAAACCACTCATTTACATTTAGCTTATCTATTCCTCACAACAGCCCTAGAACAAGCTTGTCCAACCCGTGGCCCGCAGGCCGCATGCAGCCCAGGATGGCTTTCAATGCAGCCCAACACAAATTTATATGCTTTATTAAAACAATATGATATTTTTTTTTGCTATTTTTTATTTATTTATTTATTTTTTAACTCATCAGCTATCATTAGTTTTAGTGTATTTTATGTGTGGCCCAAGGCAATTCTTCTTCTTCCAGTGTGGCCCAGAGAAGCCAAAAGATTGGACACCCCTGCCCAGGAGGTAGGGTTACTATCATACTCCTCTTAATAAAGATGATGAGTAACAGCCCAAAGACACACAGCTGGTAAGAGACGGGGCCAGGATGTGAACCAGGCAGCAGTGTAATTCCAGACTAAGCCTTCTTGGCCAGAATTCTCCACAGTGGTTAACAGTGAATCCAACTGCTTAAAATAAGTTTCCAAGCCATATCATGCGGCCTCTGTATGCTCCAGCCTCCTGGCCATTTGTATGACCTCATACTTGCTGTTCCCTATGTTTAAAACATGTCCCCTCTGCATTTGGTTAATTCCTACACAGGCTTCACTTCAGGTCCTCCCTTATTTCCTTATACTACCTGAGATAGCCGTGTTCTCATAACACTCTCTCCTTTCTTCCTTCTCTGTCCCTCATTCATCCATTCAATTTTTTTTGTTTGTTTGTTTTTTGAGATGGAATCTCGCTCTGTTGCCAGGCAGGAGTACAGTGGCGCAATCTTGGCTCACCGCAATCTCTGCCTTCCAGGTTCAAGTGATTCTCCTGCCTCAGCCTCTCGAGTAACTGGGATTACAGGCACATGCCACCACGCCTGGCTAATTTTTGTATTTTCAGTAGAGATGGGGTTTCACCATGTTGGCCAGGATGGTCTCAATCTCCTGACCTCGTGATCCGCCCACCTTGGCCTCCCAAAGTGCTGGGATTACAGGCGTGAGCCACCGCCCCCGGCCCATCCATTCAATTTATTTGATAATAAATTATTTACTGAGCACTTATCCCATGCAAGGAGATATAGAAGCCACAAAGACAAAGTCCCTGCCCTTGTGAACTCATATTTTCCGAAGGGGGAGTATGGAGATAATAAACGATTAAATAATATGTCAAGTGGTGATAAGTGTTAACGAGAAAAGGCAGGGTCAGGTGGGCTGGACACGTGCCTATTTCATGTTGGGAGGTTGAGGATGGGCTCATGGAGGAGGCAACGTCCCAGCAGGGACCCAAAAAAGTAGGAGACAGCCTTGTGGACTTCTGGGGGAGAAGTAGTCCAGAAAGAGAGAACAGCCGGTGCAAAGACCTTGAGTGGAAAGAATGCCTGGATGGTCCAGGAATGGCTGGAGCAGCGTAAGCCAAGGGGACCTGGAGCAAGTGAGTTCCGCAAGATACTGGGGTCCCGATAGCTTAGGGCCTTGGAGCTCGCTTTGTCTTTTACCCTGTGTGAGCTGGGGAGCCGCTGGGGGCTTCTGAGCAGAAGAGTCATGTATTAGTTTTCTATTCCTGCTGTAACAAATTACCACAAATTTAGTGGCTTAAAACAACACAAATTTATTATCTTACAGTTCCGGAGGTCAGAAGTTATCTCACTGGGATAAAATCAATATGGTGGCAGGGCTGCATTCCTTCTGGAGGCTCTAGGGGAGAGGATGTTTCCTTGCCTTTTCCAGCTTCTAAAGGTCCCCTTGCTCCATCTTCGAAGCCAGCAACATTGCATTTCTCTGACTGTTCTGCGGTCATGTCTCCCTCAGACCACACTCAGGAAATTTACCCACTTTTAAGAATTCATGTGATTAGGTTGAGCCCACCTGAATAATGCAGAATAATCTCTCTAGCTCAAGGTCCTTAATCACATCTGTGAAATTTTATTTTATTTTATTTTATTTTTGAGATGGAGTTGTTCTGTCGCCAGGCTGGAGTGCAGGGGCATGATCTGGGCTCACCACAACCTCTGCATCCCAGGTTCAAGCGATTATCCTGCCTCAGCCTCCTGAGTAGCTAGGATTACAGGCGTGCACCACCATGCCCGGCTAATTTTTGTACTTTTAGTAGAGACAGGGTTTCGCCATGTTGGTCAGGCTGGTCTTGAACACCTGACCTCGTGATCTACCCACCTCAGCCTCCCAACGTGCTGGGATTACAGGCATGAGCCACCGCACCTGGCCTGTGAAATCTTTTTGGCCATGTAAGGCAACACATTCATAAGCCCCAGGGATTAGGACACGGCCATGTTTGGTGATGGGGAGGGAGTATTCTGCCTATAGCAAGTGACATAATCTGAAGAGTTTTAACAGGATCATCCTTGGCTGCTCTGTGGGGACAAGGGTGGAGGCAGGGAGACCGATCATTTAGGAGACTATTGGCGTAATCCAGGTTCTCAAGAGTTGATCAAGGCCCAGACCTGGGTGCCAGTAGAAGAAGTGGCAGGATATGATCAAGGTCTGGCCTTTTTCTGAAGGTAGAACTGACAGGATTTGCTGAGGGACTGGAGGTGGAGTGTGAGAGAAGAGGAGTCAAGGATGACTCCAAGACTGACCCTCCACCCCCTTACAGCACTTGACAGATGTCTCCTTTATACAGCTGTTCAACCGTCTTCCTTATTACACCGAAAGTTCTGATGGAGAAGGCCCCAAACCTAGCTTGCTCTTTGTTGTATCCTCACACCTATGAGTGCATGGAATATAGCAGAACAGTGCACAGCTACTACTTACTGAGCCATTATCCTATGGTAGGCACTTTATGTACTCTTATTTAATAATCAGAACAGCTGGCCAGGCACGGTGGCTCACGCCTGTAATCCCAGCACTTTGGGAGGCTGAGGCAGGTGGATCATGAGGTCAGGAGTTCGAGACCAGCCTGGCCAACATGGTAAAACCCTGTCTTTACTAAAGATATAAAAAATTAGCCGGGCGTGATAGCGTGCACCTGTAATCCCAGCTACTCAGAGGGCTGAGGTGGGAGAATCGCTTGAACCTGGGAGGGGAAAGTTACAGTGAGCTGAGATCACACCATTGTACTCCAGCGTGGGCGACAGATCAAGACTCCATCTCAAAAACAAAAACAAAAAAATCAGAACAGCCTTATGAAGTAGTTACTATTATTATCCCCACTTACTAATTGAGGATACCGAGGCCCAGAGAGATTAAATGATTTATAACAGTAAATAGAAGAACTGAGATTTAATCCACATTAAATACATAAATTCATTCAAATTAAGCAAAAATTTGGGTTTATCTAAATATTCTGACTGCATATGAAATGGGACATGGGGAAAAGGATACAGATTTATAAACCTGTCAAAGTTTTAGTCATAGAAGAATCATGTTAGGAAACAGCAAAAGTTAGAGCCACTAACTCAGAATTTTCAAACTCTGTAGTCAGTCTTACCTGTGGTTTGGTTGATGTAATGAGTGAAGCAGGCAGTAATTTCAGAAATGTTTTGTAACCACACTGCAGGCAAAGAAGAGAAAAACAGATGACATCAGAGAGACCATGCTGGTTCAGTGAAAAATGCCTAGATCTGATAGTGATGGAGAGACTTTGGTCTCACTTTAGTCCCAACCACTTATTAGCCAATACATTTGAGGTACTGACTTCATCTCTGAGACCATCTCAACTCCCTTATCTACCTCATAGACTTTTGGGAGAAACTAAATTTATTCGTTCCATCAGTACAGAGCGTCTATCATGTACCTGGCATTGCTCTAGACACCAGAGTCATGTCATGAACAAAACAGACAAAAAAGAAAGAAGTTTATTGGACTTACAGTTCCACGTAGTGGGGGAAACCTCACAATCATGGCAGAAGATGAAAGGCACGTCTCACATGGCAGCAGACAAGAGCAGAGGGCTTATGCAGGGAAACTCCCCTTTTGAAAACCATCAGATCTCCTGAGACTTGTTCACTGTCACGAGAACAGCACGGGAAAGATCTGCCCCCATGATTCAATTAACAGACAAAATCCTCACCTCCATAGAGTTTGCATTCTAGTGGAAGGGGAGATTGACAAAAACAAGAATAAACAAATAGATAATTTCAAGAGTGATAAATGCTACAAAGAAAAATAAAACAGGGTAGGGGGTTATAGAGTAATCAAGGAGGAGGTAACACTGGAGAGAAACATAAGTAAACTGAGTGAGCAAGTGATAGTAATCTGTGGAAAGGGCAATCCAGGCAGAAGAGATAGAGTGCTTTAAGCTCCTGTGGTAGGAATGAGCTGGGGCTATCTGAGGAATGGCAAAGAGGGAGCATGGGGAAAGAGTGATGGATGATGCTGGAGATGCAGGTCAGCCCCGATCATGCAGACCTTTGCTGGCCATGGTAGAGACCTTGGATTTTATGCATATCCCAGAAGATAATAGAAACACAGATACGCAAAGAACAATACAAACAAATAGCAGATGAAAGAGGTGTACCATGGACTTAGGTGGCAACACTGGCACACCTGCTTCAAGAGCACAGGCTCCAGAGACTACCTGGGTTGGAATCTCGGATGCACCAGTACCTAGTGGAGGCACCTTGTAAATGACCTGTGTGATACAGTTTGGCTGTGTCCCCACCCAAATCTCATCTTGAATTCCCATGTGTTGTGGGAGGAACCCTGTGGAAGGTAATTGAATCTGGGGCAGGTCTTTCTCCTGCTGTTCCTGTGATAGTGAATAAGTATCAGGAGATCTGATGGTTTTAAAAAGGGGAGTTTCCCTGCACAAGCTCTATTCTCTTGTCTGCTGCCATGTGAGATGTGCCTTTCATCTTCTGCCATGATTGTGAGGTCTCCCCAGCCACGTGGAACTGTAAGTCCAATAAACCTCTTTCTTTTGTATATTGCCCAGTCTTGGGTATGTCTTTATCTGCAGCTTGAAAACGGACTAATACACTGTCATATCAAGTTTTCATTGTACAGTTGTCCCTCATGTCTGCAGACGATTGGTTCCAGGACCTCCTGTGATACCAAAATCTGCAGATGTTCAAGTTCCTGATAAAAAAAAAAAAAAAACGTGGCATAGCACTGTATCTGCATATAACCTATGCACATCCTCCCATATACTTTATTTTTAACGTTTATTTTATTTTCCACGACAGGGCATCACTCTGTCACCCAGGCTGGAGTACAGTGATGCAATCATGGCTCACTGCAGCCTCAACCTCCTGGATTCAGGCAATCCTCCTGCCGTGGCCTCCCAAAGCACTTGGATTACAGGCATGAGCCACCGTGCCTGGCTCCCATGTACTTTAAATCATCTTCAGGGGGTAAGTATGAGTAATCTTGAGATTACTTATACTGCCTAATACAATGTGATGCTATGTGAATAGTTGTTATCATGTATTTTTGAGGGAATAATGATAAGAACAAATGTCGGGCTGGGTGTGGTGGCTCACGCCTGTAATCCCAGCACTTTGGGAGGCCGAGGTGGGCGGATCATGAGGTCAGGAGATCAAGACTATCCTGGCTAACATGATGAAACCCCGTCTCTACTAAAAAAAAAAACACAAAAAATTAGCTGGGCGAGGTGGCGGGTGCCTGTAGTCCCAGCTACTCGGGAGGCTGAGGCAGGAGAATGGTGTGAACCCGGGAGGCGGAGCCTGCAGTGAGCTGAGATTGTGCCACTGCACTCCAACCTGGGTGACAGCGAGACTCCGTCTCAAAAAAAAAAAAAAGAACAAATGTCTGTACATGTTTAGTACAGACGTAACTTTTTTTGCAAATATTTTTTACCCAAGGTTGGTTGAATCCATGGATGTGGAACCCAGGAATACAAAGGGCCAATTGTATTTGTTAACTTTCAGGGGAAATGATTATAGTCACAGCAAAACCTAATACATGTAGTGACATGGTGGTGCTACTGTGGCCAACTTTGTATCATAAAAAGGCATCCTCTGTTTTCAATGGGGTAATGTGGTTCCATATCCACAAATTCACCCTATTTCATATTTTTGTAAGTTCTCCTTTACTTTCACAATACTTAGTAAAATCTTGTTGTTGATGTTTGAATGCAAGAAGAAAATTAAGAGTAATGTCTAACTGAAGCAAACCAAATTAAGAACAAAGCTATTCTAAATCCCAGCTGCCAACCAGCTATCCAGTCACCTACCTTAAATTGTTGTCTTGGAACTGAATAGCAGCCAAAACCAAATTATCTTCAAAGCTGGATTAAGATGCACACGGATAACAAAATGCTATTAAATAAGCCTTCCCGTATCAATAAATAGCTTGAAAGGAAAGAATAAGATGAAAAATCCCTGGGAATTTATAAAAACTTGGCAGAGATATTTGTCATTTGGGTTATGCAAGAAACTATCCTGATAATAAGTACACTGATAAAGTCCTTGTGTAGAGCATATTTTACCAGCATTTGAAAAATATGTAAAAATGTTTTTGCTTTATTTTTAACCTTTCTAAATCCAGGGACCCAGGGCCTTCAAGAAGCTATTTTTGGTGATGGTACAATGTTCTGACACCTTTTACTGAGCAAAATTGACACATCTGTTGAAATTAACATTTGTATCTCCATGGACCGACATGTCAGTAAAAAATAGCAAATATCACCATGTTTCCCTGCTAACCAGCATTTCGAAACAGAGGGCTCTTCAAACCAAACTGTTCCAGTCCTCCTTGAGACAGAATCCAAGTATCACCAATTTAGCACTGATCCCTATCACCTTTGAATATTCTAAGACCACAGGGTAGATAAACTCAGCTCAAACTAAATGGAATAAAAGTTTCTGTGGTAGGCCGAATCCCATCTGTTAGAATCTGCATATACCTTGCATCCTTGTGTACCTTGACAATCCAGCAAGTTTGCTTTTGTCCAGATCTAGAGAAAAGAGAGGAAGAGCAGCGTAGCTGGAATGTTTTCTTACATCCAATTGAGAAAAAATCCAAGGCATTGGAATCTATGCAACCTTCTTCTTGGTCCGTCCATTTACAACCAGCTGTAGATGAGCAATAGGGCTCCCTCATCACAGATTGGAATCACATACTAATGCTTCACTAGTTACTATACCTAAAGACTCGAGAATAACTAAACATTCATCTGTACCTTCCTATGAGTTAGAAAATATATAAGAAAGATGTGATTATTCCAGGGAAAGAAAGGACAGGTATACATAATTTTACAACGCAAAGCAGCAGATGCCATATGGGAGAAATAAACATAAAATAATAATAGGGATTCAAAGGAAAAAAATCACATACAAAAAAGCTTAATGTAGGAGGTGGAATTTGACCTAAAAGGCAGAAAATACCAGAATATTAGAGAGTTGCTATTCAGAGAAAAGAAAAAGAAAGTAAGAAAACAAGAGCTGTGTTAGAAAAAAAAGAACAGCTGAGCTTCACTCAAACCCAGGGGACATATAGAGGGCGGAAAGAAATATGGCTTGGAAAGATGCTTGTGGACCAGGGCCACAGCATAAAGGACCTAAAGGCAAATTAAGTTTTGATTTTATCCTGCGATCTATAGGGAGCCACAAGTGGTAAAACTGGGAATATTTTAGTGTATGATTACATTTGTTTTAAAAAGATAGTAATATCCAGGATTAGCAAGGGTGACAGAGGAGGGACTGAAAAAGACTAACTGGGGGGTGGGTAGTAAAGGATCAAAGAAAGAGTAGATACTGAACAGCTAGACAAGGACAGATTCAAGGGTCATTTTGATGGTAATATTGACAGAGCTTAGTAACCCATAAGATGTAGGTGTGAGGGTAAGAAGAACAGCAAAGATGACCTGATGCATAGCACAGGTGTCAGGAAGACACTCCTTCACAGTTTTCGCATTATTTGGTGGGGAAAGTTTGAGTTTAGTTTTGTCCACGTGGCGTTTAAACAAAAGGATGTAAACTTAAGACCTGTTTTTTCTCAGATATCCTTTTGAAAAATTTTGCTTTGACTGCTGAGCTCCAAAATTAGCTCTGAGCTGTCTAGCTCTGTGCTCAAGTGTTTTGTTATGGGGCGTTGGAATATCGCCTTCCTACAAGACCTGCCATTTTACTGTCCAAACTTTCATTTAACAAAAAATAGGGGGTGGTGATTTAAAAATTTTTAGTAGCTTTTTTTTTTGC
This sequence comes from Symphalangus syndactylus, assembly GCF_028878055.3. Taxonomy (NCBI): domain Eukaryota; kingdom Metazoa; phylum Chordata; class Mammalia; order Primates; family Hylobatidae; genus Symphalangus; species Symphalangus syndactylus. The sequence continues at coordinate 97,211,205 of NC_072439.2, forward strand.
CACCAGTAGTTATTTTAATTTGTATTATAACTAAAATTTGGATGCAATACCTATTGTTAATAAGATGTCTGAACAAAGAACCATAAAGTTTGGAGTTCTAACAATATATACCAAAGCCTCTGACTCTGAAACAAAGATTTCAGTTGTTGTGCCATCTGCTTGGAAACTAATTAATGGTTTAAAAATAGATGAACTTTTGAAGGCAAATAACATGAAAATAATGGAAAATATTAATATAGATCTAATAAACCTACAGCATAGAAAACAGTGATGTATTTTAGGCATTGCATTAAGGAAAAAGCCAGGCTGAGAAGATGCCACTATGAAATGCTTAACACTAGGGCTGGGTGTGGTGGCTCACGCCTGTAATCCCAGCACTTTGGGAGGCCGAGGTGGGCAGATCATGAGGTCAGGAGTTCGAGACCAGCCTGGCCAACATGGTGAAACCTTGTCTCTACTAAAAATACAAAAATTAGCCGGGCATGATGGTGGGCGCCTGTAATTCCAGCTACTCAGGAGGCTGAGGCAGGGAGAATTGCTTGAACCTGGGAGGCGGAGGTTGCAGTGAGCGGAGATTGCGCCACTGCACTCCAGCCTGGGCGATAGAGAAAGACTCCATCTCAGAAAAAAAAAGAAAAAGAAATACTTAACATTATGTGCATAGTATAATATGCACAGCTTTAGTGCCTACAGAAGCATGGGGAAAAAATAACATGCACAGATAAGGAGGTAGCTGATTCAAAGAACAAGAAGGCAGGATGATTGGTTGCCTGCCTGCCTGCCTGCCTGCCTTCCTTCCTTCCTTCCTTCCTTCCTTCCTTCCTTCCTTCCTTCCCTCCCTCCCTCCCTTTTAAATTTTTTTTTGGCCGGAGTTTCACTCTGTCACCTAGGCTGGAGTGCAGTGGCGCGATCTCTGCTCACTGCAGGCTCCGCCTCCCAGATTCACACCATTCTCCTGCCTCAGCCTCTGGAGTAGCTGGGACTACAGGCGCCCGCCACCACGCCGGCTACAGTTTTGTATTTTTAGTAGAGACACGGTTTCACTGTGTTAGCCAGGATGGACTTGATCTCCTGACCTCATGATCCGCCTGCCTGGGTCTCCCAAAATGCTGGGATTACAGATGTGAGCCACCACGTCCGGCTTGGTTGGGTACTTTCATAATTCTTTTTTCAAACTTATTACTGGTGATGAATTTTTAAACAGTATCTAGTAATGTGAGCACTTGTCCTATATATGAGGTGAAACTTCTCTTCTTATATCCTATACTTAATAATTTCTAAAATATAAACATACAAATCCCTGCCATATCTTGTCTATTCTAGCTCTGTCTTTTCTTTTTTCCTTTTTTTTTTTTTTTTTTGAGACGCCGTCTCACTCTGTCACCCAGGCTGGAGTGCAGTGGCGCAATCTCGGCTCACTGCAATCTCCGCCTCCCGGGTTCAAGCGGTTCTCGTGGCTTAGCTTCCCGAGTAGCTGGTCTCGAACTCCTGGCCTCATGTGATCCACCCCCCTCAGCCTTCCAAAGTGCTGGGATTACAGGCATGAGCCACAGTGCCCGGCCTCTGTCTTCACTTTCACAACTAAACTTTTTAAACAAGCGACCTATACATGCAGTATCCCTTTCCACACCTTCCACTCGTTCCTCAGCCCCGTGCAATGTGGCTTTCTACCCTCAAAAGGCCAATGAGGACACTCTCACTAAGATCACCAATGATCTAGGTGACCCTAAATCTAACAAAGTCTTTCTCATGTTAGCTTTATTGTTTTGAGGATTAAATGAACTAATTCATGTAAGACACTTTACTGTAGAGTATCTGAAATGTTCCAGATATGTTCTAAACTTATATCTTGTATTGGTCTATCCACATCTTCTGAATATAGGTAAATCCAGCAAGTGGATCTTTTTGTCATTTAAAAAAATTGAAGTAGAGCACGCATGGTAGTTCATGCCTATAATACCAGCACTTTGGGAGGCTGAGGCAAGAGGTTCACTTGAGGCCAGGAGTTTGAGACCAGCCTGGCCAACATGGTGAGACATCGTCTCCACAAAAAATTTTAGAAATTAGGCGTGGTGGTGTGTACCTGTGGTCCCAACTACTCTGGAGGTTGAGGCAGGAGGATCACCTGAGCCTGGGAGGTTAAGGCTGCAGTGAGCTGTGACTGCACCACTGCATTCTAGGCTGGGAGACAGAGCGAGACTCTGAAAAAGAGAGAAAGAGAGAAAGAGAGAGAAAGAGAAAGGAGGGGGGAAGGGAGGGAGGGAGGGAAGGAAGGAAGGAAGGAAGGAGAAAGAAAGAGGAGGAAAGGATGGAAGGAAGGAAGACAGGGAGAGGGCGAGGGGGAGGGAGGGGGGGAGGGAAGAAAAGTCGACCGGGTTCGGTGGCTCAAGCTTGTAATCCCAGCACTTTGGGAGGCTGAGGTGGGTGGATCACTTAAGGTCAGGAGTTCGAGACCAGCCTGGCCAATATGGCAAAACCCCATTTCTAATAAAAATACAAAATACAAAATTTAGCCAGGAGTCTTGGTGCATGCCTGTAATCCCAGCTACTCAGGAGGCTGAGGCAGGAGAATCACTTGAACTTGGGAGGCACAGGTTGCAGTGAGCCCAGATTGTACCACTGCACTCCAGGCTGGGCAACAGAGTGAGACTATGTCTCAAAAAAAGAGACCTGGCGGGGTGGCTCATACCAGCACTTTGGGAGGCCAAGGTGGGCGGATCACTTGAGGACAGGAGTTCAAGACCAGCCTGGCCAACATGGTGAAACCGCGTTTCTACTAAAAATATAAAAAAATTAGCCGGGCATGGGGGCAGGCACCTGTAATCCCAGCTACTTGGGAGGCTAAGGCAGCAGAATAGCTGAAACCCAGGAGGCAGAGGTTGTAGTGAGCCGAGATCACGCCACTGCAATCCAGCCTAGGCAACAAGAGCAAAACTCCATCTCAAACAAACCAACAAACAACAACAAAAAAGTCATCACATTTTTACTCACTTGCATTTACATAAAAAATCTAGAAGATCTCGAAAAGAATACATCCTTCTATTTCAATTTTTTAAATTAACAAATAAAAATTATATATTTATGGTGTGTACACACATTTTTTATTTATGTGTATACATTGTGGAATAGTTAAACTAACACATCCATCACCTCATATACTTATTTTTTCATCCTAAGAACATTTAAAACCTGCTCTTTCAGCAGTTTTCAAGTATATAAAACACTGTTATTAATTTTTTTTTTTTTTTTTTTTTTTTTAGAGACAGGGTCTCACTCTGTCCCCCAGGCTGGAGTGCAATGGCACAGTCATAGCTCACTTCAGCCTTGACCTCCTAGGCTCAAGCAATCCTCCCGCTTCAGCCTCCCAGGTAGCTGGAACTACAGGCATGTACCACCACACCCAGCTTATTTTATTTCTTATTTTTTAGAGACAGTGTCTCACCATGTTACTTAGGCTGGTCTTGAACTCCTGGCCTCAAGTGATCCTCCTACCTCAGCCTTCCAAAGTACTGGGATTACAGGGGTGAACCACTGCACCCAGCCAAAACACTGTTATTAACTAGAGTCACCATATTTAACAATAGATTACCCCAAGCTATTCCTTCATCTAACTGAAACTTTATGTCCTTTGACCAACATCTTTCCAACCCCAAACCCCCAGCCACTGGCAACCATCATTCTACTCTTTTTTTTTTTTTTTTTTTGAGACAGAGTCTGGCTCTGTTGCCCAGGCTGGAGTGCAGTGCTGTGATCTCAGCTCACTGCAAGCTCTGCCTCCCAGGTTCATGCCATTCTCCTGCCTCAGCCTCCAGAGTAGCTGGGACTACAGGTGCCCACCACCATGCCTGGCTAATTTTTTTTGTATTTGTAGTAGAGACGGGGTTTCACCGTGTTAGCCAGGATGGTCTCGATCTCCTGACCTCGTGATCCACCCGCCTCGGCCTCCCAAAGTGCTGGGATCACAGGTGTGAGCCACCGTGCCCGGCCCATTCTACTCTTTACTTCTGAGTTTGACTTTTTTAGATTCCACACGTAAGTGAGGTCATGCAGCATTTGTATTTCTGTGCCTGGCTTATTTCACTTAACATATGTCCTCCACATTCACCCATGTTCTTTTTTAAGGCTGAATAATATTCCACTGTATATATACACCACATTTTCTTTATACATTCAACTATTGGTGGACACTTACATCTCATCAACATACCAGTTTCACTTGCTTTGGATATATACCCAGAAATAGAATTGCTGGATCATATAGTAGTTCTATTTTTAATTATTTGAGGAAACTTCATATGGTTTCCCATAATGGTTGTACCAATTTATATTCCCCAAACAGTTTACAAGTGTTCTCTTTTCTCCACATCCTCATCAACATTTATCTCTTAGTTTTAATTCTTCAGAAAAGTCTCATCAACATATGTAATATTATTTTTCTGGAGTCTGGGCAAAAAAGAAAGGTAAGTGTTCAAAGTATGGTTCTCAAAATTCATTCAAGAGAAAGAAAACAAGCCACAGACTGGGAGAATATATTTGCAAAAGATTTATATGATAAAGGACTGTTATCCAAAATATACAAAGAACTCTTAAAGCTCAACAGTAATAAAACAACCAGCTGGGCATGGTGGCTCACGCTTGTGATCCCAGCACTGTGGGAGGTGTGAAGATTGCTTAAGCCCAGGAGTTGGAGACCAGCGTGGGTAACATAGTGAGACCTCGGCTCTACAAAAAAATCTAAAACTTGGCTGGGCATGGTGGCTCACATTTGTAATCCCAATACTTTGGGAGGCTGAGGTGGGAGGATTGCTTGAGCTCAGGAGTTCGAGACCAGCCTGGACAACATGGTGAAACCCCATCTCTACAAGAAAAACAAAATTGAGCCAAGCACAGTGGTGCATGCCTGTAGTTCCAGCTACTTGGGAGGCTGAGATGGGAGGATTGCTTGAGTCTGGAGGTTGAGCCTGTGCAGTGAGCCGTGATTGTGCCACTGCACTCCAGCCTGGATGACAGCAAGACCTTGTTTCTTTAAAAAAAAAAAAAAAAAAAAAGCTCCACATCACATATCATCTGGGAACTGCAAATTATTAGTGTGGCTAAAATCCACAACACTTATAACACTAAACGCTGACAAGCATGTGGAGCAACAGAAACTCTCATTTATTGCTGGTGGGAAAATGGTTCAGCTGCATTGGAAGATAGTTTGGCAGATTCTTACAAAACTAAATAAACTCTTACCATATGATCCAGCAACTGCACTCCTTCGTATTTACCCAAAGGAGTTGTACACGTTAAAACCTGTACACAGATGTTTGTGGCAGCTTTATTCATAATTTCCAAAACTTATAAGCAACCAAGATGTCCTCTGGTGGATTAATGGATAAACTGTGGTATATCCACAAAATGGAATAACATTCAGTGTTAAAAAGAAATGAGCTATCAAGCCATGAGAAATACAGAGGAAGCTTCAATGCATACTACTATGTGAAAGAAGTCAATCTGAAAAGGCTATATACTGTATGATTCCAACTATATCACGTTCTGGAAAAGGCAAAATTATGGAACTAACAAAAAGCCCAGTGGTTGCCAGGGGTTGGGAGGAGGAAGGAATGAATCAGTGGGGAGGATTTTTAGGGCAGTGAAGCTCTTCTGTATGATATCACAGTGGGAGATACAGTGAAGTTCCTCTGTATGATATCACAGTGGGAGATACAGTGAAGCTTCTCTGTATGATATCACAGTGGGAGATACAGTGAGGTTCCTCTGTATGATATCACAGTGGGAGATACAGTGAAGTTCCTCTGTATGATATCACAGTGGGAGATACAGTGAGATTCCTCTGTATGATATCACAGTGGGAGATACAGTGAAGCTCTTCTGTATGATATCACAGTGGGAGATACAGTGAAGCTCTTCTGTATGATATCACAGTGGGAGATACAGTGAGGTTCCTCTGTATGATATCACAGTGGGAGATACAGTGAGGTTCCTCTGTATGATATCACAGTGGGAGATACAGTGAAGCTTCTCTGTATGATATCACAGTGGGAGATACAGTGAGGTTCCTCTGTATGATATCACAGTGGGAGATACAGTGAAGCTTCTCTGTATGATATCACAGTGGGAGATACAGTGAGGTTCCTCTGTATGATATCACAGTGGGAGATACAGTGAAGTTCCTCTGTATGATATCACAGTGGGAGATACAGTGAGATTCCTCTGTATGATATCACAGTGGTAGATACAGTGAGGTTCCTCTGTATGATATCACAGTGGGAGATACAGTGAAGCTTCTCTGTATGATATCACAGTGGGAGATACAGTGAAGCTCTTCTGTATGATATCACAGTGGGAGATACAGTGAAGCTCTTCTGTATGATATCACAGTGGGAGATACAGTGAGGTTCCTCTGTATGATATCACAGTGGGAGATACAGTGAGGTTCCTCTGTATGATATCACAGTGGGAGATACAGTGAAGCTTCTCTGTATGATATCACAGTGGGAGATACAGTGAAGCTTCTCTGTATGATATCACAGTGGTAGATATACATCATTATACTTTTGTCCAAACCCATAGAATGTACTATACCAAGAGTGAACCCAAATGTAAACTATGGACTTTGGGTCAGTGTCATTGTAGGTTCATTGATTATAACAAATGTACCACTTCGTGGGGGATATTGATTATGGGGGATGTTATGTATGTGTGGGGGCAGATAGTACATAAGAAATCTCTGTACTTTTCTCTCAGTTTTGCTGTGAAGCTAAAACTGCTCTAAAAAATAAAGCCTATTTTTAAAAAATCACAAAACTTTCTTTGACTCATGTTCTAGTTGGACCACAAAAGTGGGAAACTGCTATCTTCTCCAAAAGTGTTAAATAACTTCATAAAACAGGGCTGGTCACCATTTAAGAGGTATTACATTTCAGTAATAACCCCTTCACCCTCGTCGGAGATTTTTGGCAATTTCTAACATTCAGAAACAGAGACAGGAGGCTCGAAATGAAAACAAGCCTCTTGGTATCAAGGAAAACAGTCACAAAGCCCACACACATAAGCTGGTAATGACCCTCAGATGTCTTACTGTTGGAAAAGCTCAGCATGTTAAAGCTCAGGAAGAATCCCTTCAATGGGTTCTTGAGGACAAGACTGTATTTCAGATAGTGTAATAATCAATGTTCTGGGTTAGGCATGGTGACTTGTGCCTGTACTCCCAGCACTTTGGGAGGCTGGACGCCAAGGTGGGCAGATTGCTTGAGCTCAGGAGTTTGAGACCAGCCTGGGCAACATGGTGAAACCCCGAAAAAAAAAAATTAGCTGGGCGTGATGGAGCATTCCTGTAGTCTCAGCTGCTGGGGAGGCTGAGGCGAGAGGATCGCTTGAGCCCAGGAGGTGGAGGCTGCAGTGAGCTGAGATCGTGCCACTGCACTCCAGCCTGGGAGACAGAGTGAGACTCCGTTTAAAAAAAAAAAAAAAAAAAAAAAAAAAAAATATATATATATATATATATATATATAACAATAACCAACGTTCATCATAAGAACAAGCTGGAGTCAATGAGTAAAGATGATGTTTGGTCTGTGAATATTGGAAAATGCACCACTCTCTAGCAAGATTTCCAAAAATGCTTACAAGCTGGAGTTTTGGTACGGCCTCAGCTGATTTGAGAAATTTTACCTCAGTGTAAGAGCTTGTTTTCAGATTATCCTGAATGTGTTAATTCTTAATACTCTCCACTCTGGAAAAAAGATAACCAGCAAAGCAAGACAGGGCCACAGTGGTTCAGTCCAAGGAGAGATTTATTGTGAAAATGAAGAGTCAGAGTAACCGGATTCTAGTCTCTCCTCTGCCAAGAACCAGTTGAGTAATATTGACTTCCCTTTGCTTGCCTCTAAAAATTAAGGAAATTAGTTATTTCTGGTTTCTTTCTGGTTTCTAAGGAAATTAGCTGATTTTTGGTTTCTTTCCGGTTCTAATATTCAAACACGAAACATGAAGAAACATTAATAGGAAGGAAAAGGTGAATCACATTATGAGCAGGTATCATCCTTTTCTTCACTCTGGCCATGCTTGTTGAGAGTTCTGCTGAGCTGGCCCACACCAAGCTCTGAGAATACCGTAGTAAGGTAAGGAAAAGAGCCCCTGCCTTCATGGAGCTTTTTATTTAGTGAGGAAACCAGGCAACAAGCAGATAAACCAACAAGTTGGGGAAACAGTCTGAGAATCATAGGAAAGACATCTCTTTTAGATGGAATAGGCAGGGAACAGCACCTCTGGGGGAGTTACGTTTGAACCTAAGAATGAGCAGAAAAGTTGCATGAAAAATTATTAAAGAGCATTTCCAGCAGAGGCGCTTGCTAGTATCTAGGCCCTAACAGAGGAGAGAAACTCAGTAAACTGTACGAACTGAATAAAAAACCAAAATAAAATTTCTAATGACTGAAATAATTAAGCAGGAGTGGCACAAAAAAATTTGAACAGGTATGTGGGAACCAGTACAAAGTTTTGTCAGTCAGTCTAAGAAACCTGGACTCATTCTTAAGGATGGTAGAGAAATTGCTGAAAGGCTTTAAGTAGGACAGTAACACTTACTGCTTTTTAAAAAATGGACTGGAGGCCGGGCGCGGGGGCTCACGCCTGTAATCCCAGCACCTTGGGAGGCCGAGGCGGGAGGATCATGAGGTCAGGAGATCGAGACCATCCTGGCTAACATGGTGAAACCCCGTCTCTACTAAAAATACAAAAAAAAAAAATCAGCCGGGCGCCTGTAGTCCCAGCTACTCAGGAGGCTGAGGTAGGAGAATGGTGTGAACCCGGGAGGCACAGCTTGCAGTGCGCTGAGATCACGCCACTGCATTCCAGCCTGGGAAACAGAGCGAGACTGTATCAAAAAAAAAAAAAAAAAGGACTAGAAAGCTGGACGCAGTGGCTCATTCCTGTAATCCCAGCACTTTGGAAAACTGTCACAGGAGGATCACTTGAAGCTAGGAGTTCAAGACCAGCCTGGGTAACCTAGCAAAACCCCCTCTCTACAAAATGTTTTAAAATTAGCTAGGCATAGTGGCACATCCCTATAGTCCTAGCCACTTAGGAGGCTGAGGTGGGAGGATCAATTGAGTCCAGGAGTTTTAGGATGCAGTGAGTTATAAACGGGCCACTGTACTCCAGGGCGGGCAACCGAGCAAGACTCTGCCTCTTAAAAAAATGTTTTTTAAAAAGTATGATGGCTTGACTTAGGTATCTACGGTACGCACGGAAGATGTTGAGAGATTTAGATACATGATGAAGGTATGGACTGGATTTGAGTATTTGAGAGAAAGAAATGAATCAAAGTAGACAATGTGGTGCTCAGTTACTGATTTTGGGAGAGTGTTTGGGGTGGGTGATAGAGGTATTAAGAATGGTTGGGAGGGGCCGGGCGTGGTGGCTCACACCTGTAACCCCAGCACTTTGGGAGGCCCAGGCAGGCGGATTGCCTGAGCTCGGGAGTTTGAGACCAGTCTTGCTAACATGGCGAAACCCCGTCCCTACTAAAAAATACAAAAACATTGGCCGGGCGTGGTGGCACGTGCCTGTAATTCCAGCTACTTGGGAGACTGAGGCAGGGGAATTGCTTGAACCAGGGAGGTGGAGGTTGCAGTGAGCCGAGATCACACCACTGCACTTCAGCCTGAGCAACAGAGCAAGATTCTGTCTCACGAAAGAAATAAAAATAAAAATAACAGTTTGGAGGAAAAAAACTCAGTTTCAAACATGATGTTTATGATATACATAAGACATGTAAGCAATAGACATCGTGATTCTTCTGTTCTACCTCTTTTATATATATTTTGCTTTTTGTCACAGTGATTATATACCTTTGTTTTAAGAACCATTTTTTATTTACCTTTTCAATGTGCATTCATTCCCCAGCAAAATTCCTGAGCACATACTTGGTGCTTAATAAATATTTAATAATGTTCTAAGAAACAAACATCTTTTCCTCTCAACTTTATCAGTGTGTCCTCATTGAGTCCATAAAATTTCAGACTCTAGGTCTACAGAACAATGCTTGAAGCTTAGAGTAATAGAGAATATTATTCTGGGTTCAATTCACTTAGTAATCTGGTCAATTCCACCCGGTCTCCCAGGACTGTTTTTAAGAGTCCTAGATTGGATTATATACTTTGTGATTTACCATGAAAAACTAACTCTCAAAAGCTGGGCATAGGGCCAGGCTTGGTGGCTCCCGCCTGTAATCCCAGCACTTTGGGAGGCCAAGGCAGGCGGATCACGAGGTCAGGAGATTGAGACCATCCTGGCTAACACGGTGAAACCCCATCTCTACTAAAAATACAAAAAAAAAAAAAAAAAAATTTAGCCAGGTGTGGTGGCAGACGCCTGTAGTCCCAGCTACTCAGGAGGCTGAGGCAGGAGAATGGCGTGAAACCAGGAGGCGGAGCTTGCAGTGAGCCGAGATCGCACCACTGCACTCCAGCCTGGGCAACAGAGCAAGACTCAGTCTCAAAAAAAAAAAAAAAAAAAAAAAAAAAAAGCTGGGCATTGGCCAGGCGCAGTGGTTCATGCCTGTAATCCCAGCACTTTGGGAGGCAGATCACTTGAGGCCAGAAGTTCAAGACCAGCCTGGCCATCATGGCGAAACGCCATCTCTACTAAAAATACAAAAAATTAGCTGGGCAGTAGTGCGTGCCTGTAGGCCCAGCTACGCGGGAGGCTTGAGGTGGGAGGGTCACTTGAACCTGGGAGGCAGAGGTTGCAGTGAGCTGAAATTACACCATTGTGCTCCAGCCTGGGCAACAGAGCGAGACTCTGTTCTCAAAAAAAAAAAAATAAAAAAATGCTGGGTGTAGCTGTGTATACTTGTAGTCCCAGCTCCTGGGGAGGCTTGAGGTGGGAGGATCACTTGAAACCAGGAGTCAAGTCCAGCCCGGGCAACACAGTGAGCCTCTGTCTCTAAAACACACACAAAGACTCAGACACTCCTACTTGGGGAAGCAGGGACCAGTTTGCTTTTCAAAGCTAGCAGGGAACCAAAGCACGTTTCCTAAGATAGTTTCAAGCTAAAGCAGGACTTGCATATTGTGGTTTTGACCCAGCCTTTCCTTCCCCAGCCCCTTGTCCCCCAGTAAATCAACTTAGGGATCATTAAAACAGCAGCAGAAGCTTAAATGGCAACAATCCACAAATCTGCTTCAACTTCTGAAATCCAACATTTGTACTAGGCTTTTGTGTTTAAAAAAAAAATCATTTGACATTTCTGATTTTTGTGAGAACTATCTTGCTTAGTAAAAATTTTGAGGTAGGTGACTAGAGACATTGTATTAGTCTGTTCTCACACTGCTATAAAGAACTACCTGAGACTGGGTAATGTATTTAAAAAAGAGGTTGAATTAACTCACAGTTCCACAGGCTTAACAAGAAGCATGACTGGGAGGCCTCCGGAAACTTACAATCATGGTGGAAGGCAAAGGGGAAGTAGGCACATCTTCACATGGTGGCAGGAGAGAGAGAGAAAAGGAGTAAGTGCTACACACTTTTAAACAACTAACTCTCCTGAGAACTCACTCATTAGCACAAGAACAGCAAGGGGGAAATCTACCCCCATGATCCAATCACCTCCTATTGGGTCCCTCCCCCAAAATGGGGATTACAATTCAACGTGAGATTTGGGTGGGGACACAGAGCCAAACCAATCAGAGATCTTAATTTGGTATTAAGAAAATCCACATAAAACTCTGATAAACAGCAGTGTCTTGCTAGCCTACCCTTCTCAGTCTCACCTACCAGAAAGGCCTCCTGAGAATGGCTGCAGAGGGTGAGTGTCTTCTTACTCCTTCCTTGTTCTTGCAAAGCAGTGCTCTCTCTCTGCTCTGCACACCTAAGCTTGAAACTCTCTAAAGGCAGGGAAATAATCTTACGTTCATATTTCCCAATTTAGCTTGGCACAGTGCCCTACAATAAAATGCTTATTTTTCAATTGAGAGTGTCTTTTACATAGGAAGATAAAAATATAGAATTCTGACACTAAGTAATTGCTTATATAGGGATACTTCCGAGACCAAGGAGCCTAACTAAACGAGAATGTAACTAAAGTTTGCTTCCTATGTTCATTTCATTAGCTCTATTATTGGTAACACTTTTTCAGATTGAACCATTAGAACAAGGCATACTGAAAAGCTGCTTATAATCCTCTGCTTAATAAGTGAGGTCAAATGATATTAAGATACAAAAAATTAGCCTGCAGAATCCTCTTCCAGTTTTAGTCAACACTGTCATCAGTCCACACACAATTAAACAGATAGGAACAATTTACAGGAGTTATCTTCCAATTGCAACAATTCCCATTGGTAATAGAACTGAAATGCTAAACACTTGGCAGACTTTACTGAAAAAAATTTCAGGTTGGGCAGTTGAGATAAAATCATGACTAAACACTTGCCAAATCCACCCTCAGTCACCTACTCTCAGCGTTACCTCCCCCAAATAATTCCTCAAATCAAAAACCAGATGAGTCAAATCCCAAAACCACTTTGCTGGAGTAACCAAGTTTGGGGGTATGAGCCACAGACCAGAGACACTTGTTATCTGCTCTTCTGTTTTCTTGATGGGTAGCAGATGTGCTCTTGCCAACCAGCTATGCAGAGTTGATAGCAAGTGTAAGACATTCCAAAAAACTGCTTGAGCAGCAGGTCTTTGGAATAATAGTCTCTCAGTACAAAACCACTGCAGCTTATAACCAACCACAACTACACATTCATCTGTCCTGAATATATATTTTGCAGTTTCTCACATAAGTTACCAAAAATTAAAATCTTATGTTTGGCAAGTTGTATCCAATCCATCAATACTCTGCAGTTATTGCTACCATGTCTTCCTTCTTTCACTTCTCTTCCTTTTTTAGGAGAAAGTCCAAGTTTGATATATTAGAGACCCTGGCCTATTGCCCTACTTGGGATGTTATTTGATGGACAAAGCGGGGTGGCTATAGTGAAATATGTTTGAAAAAGGTAAAACTAAGTTTTAAATAGGTTCCTATAAGCAGGACTGCTCAGACTCCTTATTATGATAATAATGTACATAAGTCTCCAAGAGGGTAGGGGAATAAAGTACATAGTATGTGCAAGGCTTGTTTATCGTTATCATTTTCATGGAACATCTTGTAGGACAAGGGTTTCAAGGAACACACTGGGAAATCCTGGGTTAGGTCCATGTTGGTTTTTATAGGCTGGCATGGTCCTTGACTTAAGACGGATTCTATGAAAAAAATCATGTTCTGAGCTTGAAACAGCCTGCTAAGAAACAAACTTGCAAAAAACACAACCAAATGACATGCATTCATCTCCAGCCACTGGCTATTTGTGCTTTTGAGCGATTTTCCTTAGATGGCACACAAACTGCAAACAAAATTAAATTATTTCCAATTGTTCAGATTTTAACAAACCCCAGAAGCCCAAACACCTGAAAAATGCTACTCCTAAAGCATACAGTTACGTATCAATAATCCATATACATTTATTTGTAAGGTACAATTTCTAAAATGTTTTCTACATCAAAAAATGTACGAATAAAGACCATGAAATGCAGTTAGATTTGGATTTAAATCCTGTCATTTAGCATGTGTGAGGCACTGAAACTATTAATAAATAAGTTGACCAAGGGCATTTTCCTCACTTACAAAGCGTAGGTAAGAATGCTTGCTCTGTGTGGCGGTTTTGAGGATTAGATGTAAGGGACTGAGCACAATGCTACTATGACTACAAAAACTACTCTGCCACAGCATAATCCATGATCCACTCCTGGTATCCAGAGCACTTGGTCAATGGATTATGGTCTTGAGATAGCTAAGTAGCAATAAAATAAAATCGACACACAGACAATTGTCATATTATTGTATTTTATTACAGTATGTGTAGTGTATACTAACTGAAAGGGAAAAATGTAAACAAAATCAAAGTCATGGGGAAAATGGTATCTTGCTTTAATCTTCAACTGAAAGTTACCTTAACAATCCATTTATACCATTGTGTCAAATTTTAGTCATCTCTGCAAAATTTTAGACAAATGAAAAAGGACAAGGTAACACCAAAGAGTTAAGCACAGAAAGTGATACTGATTAAAAAGTTGAAAGTAAAATCTACCATGGCTAGAACTGAACATTCAGATCTGTCTCTCCAGAGGAAAATCTAACTTGAATCATAATGGTTCATATTTTGACTAGTTCATACCCTATCAATTAGCTACTTATGACTTGAACATACCTTTTCTCGGCTACATTTGACAGCCTGAAACCCACTGAGCATGCTGCTTGGCATGCCTTACTCCTCTGAAATCATCATCTACTTTCTAAAAACCTGAAAATGAGTTTGCTTGTGATTTAAATTTCAAAAAATAGTTTGTAGAAAACACAAAAAGAATCAACTGTTTAAAGTCTTATCCTTTTCTTCACTCTATGACAGCTACTTCTACAAAAAAAAAGAGTATGTGGATACTTTCTAAGAACTCAGAAACAAGAAAACCAAAATCAGAGGGTGCATGAATATATGTGCACGCATATGTACAGACTTAATCTCTACATCCCCCAAGACAGATTTAAACAGGTAATCCCAACATTCTAAATTCAGAAACCAGAGATAAACAGTTTTGTTTCTAAATCAGTGGTATTACTAGCTGAAATGTTTAGAATACTGCACTTATAGTTCAGCAGTACTTGGATTATATATCTCATTTAAAAAATCAAAATAATAACCACATTCTTCTAACAGCAAAGAATTCTCCCACTTTTTATTTGTTTTGAAATACTGATATTTCCATAAACCTGCAAGTGGAAGATAAGCTGTTCAATAAAAGCCTTCTTTTATATATGTATATATATATATATAAAATACACAGACATTATTTTAGAAGTCTGTTCATATTACCGATTATTTTGGTACTAACAAAAATTATATACAATTCATCAATTGTATGGCTAGAAATGAAACCATAACTAAACCAAGACACACAGGGCTTTCCTGCACTTTAAGGAAAAAATTCCACATAATTCTTACTGTGTTAGAAGAATAAAGTACATTTGTCATAGTATACATTATCGTATTCCCTTAAAGCAGGGACTATTTAAAATTTTTAAATTAAACAATGTCCAGGCTTACTTCTGTCTGTACATTCAGGAATAATCATATCACTGGTTACATACAATTCTCATGCAAAGAAAACCCTCAAAAAACAAAAAAACCCCTCAGTTAGTTGTTTTCTTAAGTCTAATTAAGCCAAACTAATAATAGCCATTTAATTAGCAACCTGTAAATCAGAGAGGTATAGAAATTCAGCAGTTAAACGGTATTTCCCACCTACAGTACTGCTGCTACTCAATCTATTTTCTTCATGTATTAGAAGAATTCGTAGGCATTGATGGTCAAAAAAAGAATTTCAACATAGCAGCAAATGACAGAAGAGTGACAGAAAGAATTCCTAATGTCGTGACAATCTTAATGATCCTTTAAAAGGTAAAAGATTGTGTGCGTGTGTGTGGAAAGGAGTAGGAAATAAAAGCAGGAGGTTAAGACAGGTATTTAAAGGGAATGGAGAGACAGTTACATTAGAATATTTATTTTTTTTAAAAACTGCTCTGAAGTCTGCCCAGTGTACCAAAAACATGAAAAAACAAAAACAAACAAAAAAACCCCCAAAAAACAAAAAACAGAGCAGACATTGGTGAAAGTTTAACCTGATAATTTATTTGTGGGGAAAAAAGCTAGTTTTGATGAGAAAAAGTTCAGTCCTTTCCTTGTAAACACAAAGAACCTCAACAGGAATTTTAAAGGTAGTAGGTCAGAAAATGCAACAGTAACTCTTATAATTCTTTCAATTAAACAGACAAATCAAGTTGAAGACAAGTGTTAAAATACAGCCTGAATATTTATCAGTCTATATATCCTGTTGTTCAATTGGCTTTTGATTTTTAAAAAAACAAATCAACAAACTTTGTAAGAGCTACCACATTTCGAGTGATGAAAATAAATTAGTTCCCCCCCAAAGATATTGTTTAACTTCTAAAGCATAAAAAGCTCTATAATATCTTATACAAATTAACCAGTGTTTTTACAAAAGTAATGCAGTTTTGGACTGATGATATTACACTGTATTTGTGGTAAAGTACTAGGCACAAGAATATATATATCAATTAGGCATTTTCAGTCTAATCAGTCTCTAAGTTTATCATTTAATTCTTGGCAATATATAATAACTGGTATGCATTTTGGTACTTAAGTCATGAATTGTGGAGAACAAGAAGCAATGTATTATAGTCACAGGGTTTATATCTAACAAACAATTGCAATGTTGAACAAATCTCTTCTACGAACTTCGTAATTTGTTTTGCTGTTGGTCACTTGGAGTAGATCCTGCAAAGATAAAAGAAAAAGTCAACATAATTTGTTATATATTGTCAACCCTGGCTAAAGTTCCCTTCTATTAGCATGCATGACAAGCAAATATAAAAATTTTAAAAACAAATAAGGTAGATTTCATGTAGGCTGATTTAGACTGAAATTGAAGAATCTATACACTCCCCTAAATAGTCTAAAGAACAGAAGTGTCTACTTGCTGATAAAACAAACAGGTTTCAGATTGAACATTTCTGTAAGTCACAGGTGGAAAGGTAAGAGTTTACGACAACTCAAATATCCAGAGCTATAAAAAGATATATATTTATTACGTCAAAGCTATAAAATATCACCTAAGAGTCCAAACACGTCAATTTTCTCCAACGAATTGTGTGAATGGGGGAGGAAAGGGGGAAGGGAGGAGACTGACACTGCCCAAAAACTAATGGGTTCTACAGAACTTAGAGATCTTAAAAGCTGGTAAAATGTTAAGGGCCCAAAAAGGGTAGGGGATAAATAAGGTACTTATTTCCCTAAGTCTTACTCTATTCTTGTGGGTTTTATAATGCTAAGCAGGATATACTCCTATGCAAGGTGTACTTCATCTCCAGTGAAGAAAAATCAGGCACTGAGCTAATACAAAATTCTAATCCTCCATTAAACTTAAACAAAAAATATATTTATGTACTAAATGTGTGAAATGTAGTATCTTATAAGCAGAGACGGACAAAATGCCATAGTTATTTTTCAAAAGAAATGGCATTAAAACAAACAAAAAACCCTGCCTCTATAACCAATAAAAAATAAAATAAAAATAAAAATGGATAATAGAAACATGCCACAGCTACTATGTAAGATGAAGTTTGCTCAAGTGAAATATAAGTTAAACAGACTATGGGATATATAATGGAAATGAAAGGCTATATGAAATAGACTAAAAGGCTGAAGCATATTATGGAATAACAAAAAGTACTGTAATCCTGACACTGTGAGACAGCAACTCATCAGGCTGTATCATAGAATTATTCATATTTCATACTATGCTTACCAAAATGGTAGTATAATAATTATTTAATTTCCTAAGACTTAACCATTCTGGGCACCACAAATAAAATCAGTTACGCCTCCACTGAAAAGTATGAAGTTTGTTAAGTACAAGGAGTAGGTGGTGGGCACAAAAAAATCTTCATTAGTGGTGCAGAAGATTCACTTCATTAAATACCAGAGTAACAGTTCATAAAAAATAAATAGAACCTATTTCCTATGACAGATCAGGAGTTGCTAGGCTGCAGGGGCTGGGTGTCTAACACTCAAAAAAATAAAAACAAAAACAAAAACAGTTAAATAACTTAATCCAACAGTCAAAAGAATCCGTATTGGAAAGATATGACATACTTTGTACCTAAAGGGACGTAAAAACAAATCTTCCATACTAAAAACATGTTTCAGGCCGGGCACGGTGGCTCGCGCCTGTAATCCCAGCACTTTGGGAGGCCAAGGCGGGCGGATCACAAGGTCGGGAGATTGAGACCATCCTGGCTAACACGGTGAAACCCCGTCTCTACTAAAAATACAAAAAATTAGCCAGGCGTGGTGGCGGGCGCCTGTAGTCCCAGCTACTCGGGAGGCTGAGGCAGGAGAATGGCAGGAACCCAGGAGGCAGAGCTTGCAGTGAGCCAAGATCGCACCACTGCACTCCAGCCTGGGCGACAGAGCGAGACTCTGTCTCAAAAAAAAAATGTTTCATTTAAAAATTTTTAAACTTTAGATCGTTATGACAAATACAACATGACCTAAAATATTCAAAATAAAATATAGCTTAATATGAAGACAAACATCCTTGCCTAAAGGCAAGTAAACCAGAAGAAAGCCATATAATAAAACATATGGTCTAAAATCACATCAACTCTGGGTATTAAAACTTTATTATTCTGAAACTGGCCATGGGGGTTAAAATTTTAGAAACATTTGGTATAATAAGGTGAATCTCAGCAAAATTTTCTGTTTTTTCACAAGTTTAAGGCAAAATAAAGTATATTATCTTAGGCACAGAGCATCACAAAAGTCTCAGTGACATTTTCCAAACATCTAACCTTGATTTGATTCTTCCGTATTCATGCTTTCTCCATCTGTAGTCTCTAACATTTCTTCATCTTCATCATCATCATGTAGATCTTTTGAAATTAATTGTCTGGCTAGTTTGATATTGAGTCCTTCATTGTAGTGAAGCTTCCTTTTCATTTCGAATTGTCGCTTTTTTTCTATAAGATGCAAAATGTAAACTTAGGAAGTTTGAGCTCAAGGATTGGCCCATGCCTGTTTTATAAATAAAATTTTATTGAAACAGTCATGCTCATTTGTTTTTGTCATGCTTAAGGCTGCTTTTGTGTTCAATGGCAGAGTTGAGTAGTTCGTAATAGAGACCACTGGGCCTGCAAAATTTAAAATATTTACTTCTGGCATTCATCTCAATGGAAGAACAAGAATATATCCAGCCATTAGAAATTATATTTGTGAAGAAAGATTAAAGCTACGGGAAAATTATCCAGAAAGAGTTAAATGATGACAAAAAAGCAAGTTACAACACCATATACTATATTTATTATGTACAATGCCTGTCACATACACACACACAGAGAAAAATAAGACTCAGCAATTAACAGTGGTTAATTCTGAGTCAAGGAACAACGAAGTAGTTTTAATATTTTATTATTTTCTATTTTTATAATTAAGAAAAAATCCTGTAAAACAATTACCTGTTAAGAAACTGCCATGATTTAAGACATTGTTGGCTAAAAACATAACCTCATTTTCAGAGTAATTTTAAGAAAAACCTATTATAAAGTAATGGTGAAGTGACTCCAAATTATTCTTTCATTTTAGTCTTCACCATAGACACATAAAGCTGGCAGCAACACAACTGATCACATTAGAGCAACTATTTATGAATACATAATTTTAAGGTTTTTAACTTCCTTAGATCAGAAAATTAAAAAAAAAAAACAGAAAAGGGGGGGCCAATATAAAATTGCCAGCTATTTTACCAATGAACAGCATTAAAATCATTCACCGTTGTTTTATTTTTTCTTTTTTTCGAGATGGAGTTTCACTCTAATTGCCCAGGCTGGAGTGCAATGGCGCAATCTTGGCTCACGGCAACCTTAGCCTCCTAGGTTTAAGCGATTCTCCTGCCTCAGTCTCCCGAGTAGTTGGGATCACAGGCATGTGCCACCACTCCCAGCTAACTTTTGTAGTTTTAGTAGAGACGGGGTTTCATCATGTTGGCCAGGCTGGTCTCGAACTCCTGACCTCAGGTGATCTGCCTGCCTTGGCCTCCAAAAGTGCTGGGATTACAGGCATGAGCCACTGCGCCTGGCTTCACCATTGTTTTATTAAAAATTTCATTAAAATATTTCAATGTCAAAAATGCAGAGGCCAGATGCTAGGGCTCATGCCTGTAATCCCAGGAGTTCAAGACCAGCCTGGGCAACATGGCAAGACCCTATCTCTACAAAAAAATTTCAAAAAATTAGCTGGGTGTGGTGGTACACAACTGTGGTCCCAGCTACTGGGAAGGCTGAGATGGGAGGATTGGCTAAGCTTAGAAGGCTGAGACTGCAGTGAGCCGTGACTATGCCACTGCACTCTAGCCTGGGTTGACAAGCGAGACCATAGCTCAAAAATTTATTTATTTTTTAAAAAGCAGAGACATCTCTCAATAAGGGTATTTACGGTACTTTCTTCTTTTTTTAAATTTTAATTTTTAGAGATAAGATCTCACTGTTGCTCAGGCTGGCTTCCAACTTCTGGGCTCAAGCAGTCCTCCTACCTCAGCCTCCCAAGTAGCTGGAACTACAGATGCGTGCCACCACACCTGGCCTCCAAAGTACTTTCTCTCTGTTTGTTTTTTTTACTAGAGATGGGGTTTCATCATGTAGGTCAGGCTGGTCTTGAACTCCTGACCTCAAGTGATCCACCTGCCTCAGCCTCCCAAAGCACTGGGATTACAGGTGTGAGCCACCGCACCTGGCCAGTACTTTTTTTTTTTTTTTTTTTTTTTTTTTGAGACAGAGTCTCGCTCTGTCGCCCAGGCTGGAGTGCAGTGGCGCAATCTCGGCTCACTGCAAGCTCCGCCTCCCAGGTTCACGCCATTCTCCTGCCTCAGCCTCTCCGAGTAGCTGGGACTACAGGCACCCGCCACCACGCCCGGCTAATTTTTTGTCTTTTTTAGTAGAGACGGGGTTTCACTGTGGTCTCGATCTCCTGACCTCGTGATCCGCCCGCCTCGGCCTCCCAAAGTGCTGGGATTACAAGTGTGAGCCACCGCGCCCGGCCAAGTACTTTCTTAATTCCCTAAGCTTTATCAACATCTATACTTATATTTTTAAAACTTATACTAAAGTCTGGGCGCAGTGCTCATGCCTGTAATCCCAGCACTTTGGGAGGCCAAGGCGGGCAGATCACGAGGTCAGGAGTTTGAGAACATCCTGGCTAACACGGTGAAACCTCATCTCTACTGAAAATACAAAAAATTTGCTGGGTGTGGTGGCGTGCGTCTGTAATCCCAGCTACTCAGGAGGCTGAGGCAGGAGAATCACTTGAACCTGGGAGGTGGAGGTTGCAGTGAGTAGAGATCGCACCACTGCACTCCAGTCTGGGCGACAGAGCAGGACTCTGTCTCAAAAAGAAAAAAAAAAAAAAGAACTGTAATAATTACCCAGTTTAGACAATAAAGTATATGAACATACAGTAAACATTCTGCCATGTACACAATGATTTATATAATTTTAAAATCGTTACAAGTTATTGAGTTATAATTTAATTCCCTATTCTTGGTTAAAGATTTCCGATTTTCTTCATGTTTCCAATATTTCTTTTGGTTCATTTTTATTTTGTGAAGGTATATCAGCAATTTTCAATGTTTTTAAGACTATATATATATTGTGCATTTGTTCTATTATTTTCTCAATATGAGCCAGCGTTTTTCAAACTGTGCATCATGTTTATGTATTTATTTATTTTTTAAAGACAAAGTCTCACTCTGTCACCCAGGCTGGAGTGCAGTGGCATGATACCAGCTCACTGCAACCTCCACCTCCCAGGTTCAAGCAATTCTTGTGCCCCAGCCTCCCGAGTAGCTGGGATTAGAGGCGCGCACCACCATGCCTGGCTAATTTTTGTATTTTTAGTAGAGATGGGGTTTCGCCATGTTGGCCAGGCTGGTCTCAAACTCCTGGCCTCAAGAAATCCTCCTGTCTCAGCCTCCCAAAGTGCTGGGATTACAGGAATAAGCCACCAAACCCGGCCATCATGATTCTTAATAAGTCATAACTAACATTTAAAAAGGTTAAGGTAGACTATTTATATGAACACAACAAGTGAATTATTCTTTTTATACCTACTTTTACTTTTTATGGGGGAATATCTTGATTAAGTTGTTAAAAGTTAGTATTTAGTGAGTGCTCACAATATGCCAAGATCAGTGCTAAGTGCTTTAAATGCTTTAACTCATTTAGTAGTCACCAAAAGATTTTTACAGCTGCCAATTTAGAAATGAGAAAACTGAGGCTCGGAGAAATTATGCAGATTAGCCAAGTGGCATACCTGGAGCACAAACTTAGGTTTGTCTGTCTCCTTAGACAATAATCTTAATTGCTATGCTGTGAGTTACAATTTTTTCTCCCTAAGCTATCTACTGTCAATAGACAACAATTTTTCAGCCACGTAACATCTATATAATTCAATAACAACCCCGCCAGTGGAAAATGAATTAATGAAATAATTAGTCAAATGGCTCCCCCTGCTGGTTGACTCATGAAATCACAACTTGAGAAAAAGATCTCTCAATTAAAACTGACATTAACAAAAAATTCTTTATTCTCAACAGATCATGTTTTTAGAGAGTAATGAGGAAACAAACTCCAGAAACTATTTTTATTTAAAATACTTTTCAAGGATCTTTTGGGGTATATTTTGGGAAAATAAATTGGAAGTCACTGGAAGTTGAGATACAATACAACTCGAGAATATGCTACATGTAAAATTTCTCTCGTACAAGTATTAGGCTCAGCCCATCATAGCTCTGTTGAACAGGCTATGATGATAGGAAAGACTTAAATAGGAAAGACTAGTAAATGATACCTTGGCAGCTACACGACAAAGATCCTTTGTTCTCAAGTTTCTCAGCTTCTTCACAGTATAGGTAGTCCCTATGCTGCAACACTTCAAGTAGGTTTCTACCGTATTTTCCTTCTTCCTCTTTTTTGTGAGTATGTGCTTTTCTTATATCTTTCCCCTCTACCCACAAGCTTGGATTCTCCTTTAAAAATAGTTGCAAATAAACTACACACAATTTTTTAATTCCTGAGAAGATTATATATTCACATGAATCAAAAAGTATAAAATGCAACAAGATAAGACATATTCCTTTTCTCCCAGCCTCCACAGGTAACCACTTTTACTTGTGGAAACAGAAAGCATGAGCTGGCAGCAATGCCTTAAATGTGTATGTGCTGAATGGCCTACAAGACCCTCTTCCAACCCTGTGAAGGGGAGGGCTGTCTCCATCTCCTTTCCTATGACACTACTGCTCCTTTTGATTGATGGGACCTAATAAAGACCTTCACTCTGCATCTGATCATCTTGGTTCATTTGTTAAGTTACACCACTGTCCAACAACAGAAAAAGCATAAGCAATTGGGAAATTAGCTCTTTCAGCTATCCACTTTAAGACCGTCCAAACGCTCAATGACTTGAAATGCATTAATTTAAAAAGTATTTACTGAGTATCTACTCTGCACTAAAAAGTACAAAGAAAATAATACTTATAATTACTTTAAAGATGGTAATACTTCCCCATATTCTTGAAATCAGGGGTAAAAAACTATTACACAACAAAACACATAAGTAGTATTTGAATTATAAAGACGTTGCTTTCATTTTCCTCCCCCGTGTCCCCAAAATGAAAACCATTTGCTCATCTTCCAAATAATGGATTTATCTTAGCAAAAACTACTAGCATCATGATGAAAGCAGGAAAGGAAATAAACTACCTCGTTCTTCAGGTGACAGGTCACTATCCTCCTCTCCACTGCTTTCTTGTTCCTGAATCCGATACTTTGGCTCCAAGCCTTCAGCAGCAGCTAATCTATGCAACAATCATGTACAAAGAAATTAACAGTGATGTTTTGATATTATTTAAGAGCCTTATTCAACTGTTGATTCTTACAAAAACATCTGAAGATCATTAATGTGCTAGCTATAACCTGATGAGGAAAATAAAAGGCAAGAGAGCAGAAATGGGCTGGGCATGGTGGTACACGCCTGTGGTCCTAGCTACTTGGAAGGCTGAGGTGGGAGCACTGGTTAAACCCAGGAATTTGAGGTTGCAATGAGCTTTGACTGTGCCTCTGCACTCCAGCCTGAGTGACAGAACAAGGCCCTGTCTCAAAAAAAAAAAAAAAGAATAAAAAGAGTAGACATGGACATAGACAAGAACAGTGGAATGGATGCTAGAAATCACTAAGTAGCAAAGGAAGAGTGCTTTTACGAATTAACTTATTTTTGCCTTTCTCACTGCTACCTTTAAAAACAGGAGGCAGGGGCCAGGCGCGGTGGTTCACCCCTGTAATCCCAGAACTTTAGGAGGCTGAAGCCAGCAGATCTCTTGAGGTCAAGAGTTCGAGACCAGCCTGCCCAACATGGCAAAACCCTGTCTCTACTAAAAATACAAAAATTAGCCAGGCTTGGTGGCATGGGCCTGTAATCCCAGCTACTACTGGGGAGGCTGAGGCACGAGAATTGCTTGAACTTGGGAGGTGGAGGTTGCAGTAAGTTGAGATCACACCACTGCACTCTACCCTGAGTGACAGAGTGAGACTCTGTCTCAAAAAACAAATAAAAACCCCCACAGGGAAGTGACACATTTCAGTATCCCAAGTGCAGGTACACTGGTCTTCCTGCCACCTACATACCTTGATTTTAATCAAGAGACAAGACTATAAAAGTTGATGACTCAGAAGGGGAAAAAAAGGAAAAAAAAGTTGGCATAAAAAATGTTGATAAACAGCCTTTTCTTTCCGCTTATACAGGGAAAGCAATGTAGAATGCTTTTAACTCTGCACAATGATAAACAGCCTAAGTGAAAATGTGCTCCAGTCATTAGTACTTACTTCTTGGCTAAGATGTCTGGCGCCATGGCTTCAGTGGTCTCAGTGTCACTACACGCATCTTCATCATCACCCATCATACTAGTATGACAAGCACATTGTAATTAATACCTGAAACATAAATTTTCAGCCACAAAAACAAGGTAGAAAAACAATTTATCAACCTACTTAACATATCAATGTATTTATAGCTCTGTTGTTATCTTTGAGGTTTAACTTTATATAGTTCCTATTCAATACAAATATTTAAAAGTATAGCACCCAATCAAGAAAAGACTCCAAATGATTAAAAAAAAAAATAACATAAATACAGTCTGCCTGCCATATCCATAGGATCCACATCCATGAATTCAACCGTGGACTGAAAACAGCCCGAGGAAAGAAAAATTTCATCTGTACTAAACATGTAGACTTTTTTCTTATCATTATTCCCTAAATGATACAGTGTGTAACAACTATTTGCATAGTATTTACATTTTATTAGGTAATATAAGTAACACAGAGATTATTTAAAATATACAGGAGGATGTGCATAATTATATACATCTACAATGCCATTTTATATCAGAGACTTGAGTATCTGAGGATTTTGGTATCTGAGGGAGGTCCTGACACCTCCATGGATAATGAGGAACAACTGTACTGAAAACGTAAATGATCTGAAAAAAAAAAAAAAAAAAAAATACTACAAAGTTCCAATTATTCCATCCAGTGGGAAGGAACAAGTAATGCAAACAAAATGGCTTTCATAATGTTAAACTTACACATCACTTAAACCATCACTAAACCAATTGCAGTTAGGTTACTGACTTCACTAGTGCTCCAGTAACAAACCTACGATAAAACACATTCAAATAGGCTGTTATCCAGAAGTTCATATGAAATGCAAAATGGAAGTCAGTCACAAGAGGAATGGTGTCTATGTAGCATTACCTATGGTAAGGAGTGCTTGGTTCATCTATTTTCATCAAACCATAGTCTTTGTCTGCTGGATGATATGTCGCCAAGATGTTCATTTCATCCCACTTCTGGGATTTTTTGCTAAAATTAAAAAGAAAAAATGTTTTTCCCAATGCAGAAAAAGATACACCTGAACATCACAATTCACAAATGTCCAAATTTAACATTTCAACTTCTATTTGATGGCTAACATCTATTTTCACATATACTTTCCTAGAATAGAAGCTGACTCAGGGTAAAAACCATTAAGTAACTACAATAAAATGTCAGTAAATATAGAACACCTAGTGCCCACATATTAAAAACACAATATTTAGTATCTATATCAGGCATTCAAAACATTACTATACTATGACATGCTTAGTCTTCATTTGGCCTATAAAATAATGCAAGTCAAACTCTAGACATTCGCTGATGTCAGTAGGCATTTTTGATCTATATACCAGGAACTGTTTGGTAAAAACACAACAGGAGTATTTCCTTGGCATAACTTCTTCCTGGGATATCTGTTAACAATCAGAACATAAAGATTCAAAGCATAAAACTATAGAGAAAACCCCATCAAACTCAGATACCACTAAATCATTAGATTGCAAATAAATTACAGCTCTGTTTATTTCTAACCTAGAAAAATAAAGGTTTGCTCAGAAATGGTGTATTCAGATTTACTTGAAGAGCAATAGAAGTTCTCTATAAGTACTTTATTATTTTTGTTTTGTTTTGAGATGGAGTCTCACTCTGTTGCCCAGGCTGGAGTGCAGTGGCGCCATCTTGGCTCACTGCAACTTCCACCTTTCCGGTTCACGTGCTTCCCGTCTCAGCCTCCTGAGTAGCTGGGATTACAGGCGCTCACCACCACGCCCACCTAATTTTGTATTTTTAGTAGAGACAGGGTTTCACCATGTTGGCCAGGCTGGTCTTGAACTCCTGATCTGGTGATCTGCCTGCCTCGGCCTCCCAAAGTGCTGGGATTACAAGCATGAGCCACCAGACCGGGCCATTATTTTTGTTTTTTGAGACAGAGTTTTGCTCTTGTCGCCCAGGCTGGAGTGCAATGGCGCAATCTCGGCTCACTGCAACCTCTGCCTCCTGGGTTCAAGCGATTCTCCTGCCTCAGCCTCCTGAGTAGCTGGGATTAAAGGCGCCCGCCACCACACCTGGCTAATTTTTGTATTTTTGGTAGAGATGGGGTTTCACCATGTTGGCCAGGCTGGTCTTGAACTCCTGACCTTATGTGATCTGCCTGCCTGGGCCTCCTGAACTGCTGGGATTCCAGGCGTAAGTCACCGCGCCTGGCCTATACGTACTTTAGAAACATCTGTTAAATTTCATTCAATGAAGTATTTGCACAACTATTAAGGTACTCAATAATTGAATGCTTTCATTTTAAATTCTTACATACTCCTTAAAAAAGACCTCAAAGACCTTTCTACAAGCCAACATTATTTTGTTACATATAGTTTGTTACTTAGTATGTACTTGGAAAAATCTGCCTTAAAAAGAATCAATGTAAATGTTACACTGATTTAAATAATCCTTTCTGCATTTGGTCTAAATTGTTAAGGTTTTACTGCAGGTATTTTCAATTTCCTAGATCCTGAAATACCCTTTAAGAATAACATACTCAACATTTTAATAACATATTCCCTTCTCCAAACTCTCAAAATGGTTTTATGAGTTACCGTAAAAATTATACAGGCTTACTCTTGCAGGTGACTTCATATTCTTTTGCTTTCTACCCTAATATACCCACAGTGTCCCCATTTCGGACTAAGCACTTTTTTTCTTCATTTTTTAAAATTGTGGTAAAACATAACATAAAATTCACCTTTTTAACCTTTTTGTTTTTTGGTTAATCTTCCCTGTATCATTCCAATTTCAGCGTATGTGCTCCTGAAGTAAGCAGTAGCCATTACGAAGTGTACAATTCTACGGCATTAAGAACATTCACATCATTGTGCAAGCATCACTACCATTCATCTCCAGAACTTTTTCATCTTCCCCAACTGAAACTGTACTCATTAGTACTAACTCCCCACTCTCCCCAGCCCCTAAACCTGGCAACCACCATTCTACTTCTATCTCTAGAAATGTGACCACTCTAGGTACCTAGCAGAAGCGAAATCATAAAGTATTTGTCCTTTTGTGACTGGCGTATCTCACTAAGCATAATGTCTTCAAGGTTCATTCATATTGTAGCATGTGTCACAATTTCTCTCTTTTTTAAAGAGACTGGGTCTCACTCTGTCACCCCAGGCTAGGTAAAGTGGCATGATCATAGTTCACTGCAGTCTCGAACTCCTGGACTCAAGTGATCCTCCTGCCTCAGCCTCCTGACTAGGTGGGACCACAGGTATGCTTCCCCATGCCCAGCTAATTTTTCATTTTTTTTTTTTGTTTTTTTTACAGGTGGAGTCTTGCTGTGTTGTCAGGCTGGTCTCAAACTCCTGGCCTCAAGCAATTCCCCTGCCTTAGCCTCCCAAAGTGCTGGAATTACAGGTATGAGCCACCACACCTGGCCCTAATCAAATTAATATGTCCTTAGTATTTGAAAAAAGTCACCTACCAGGAGTGGGACTGTGTAATTTTTAAGGGAACTCATCACGCTCTTCTAGGACTGAACTAGACTGGGTAAACAGAGCTTGCTTTAACAATATCGATTTCTTTAGATGCCTAGGCTTCTGCCTATCACAGTCATAGTTGAGCTTGTGGCAGAAAACAAAAAACAAATTTAACTGGGAGACAGACATTGAAGGTTCAATTTTCAGTTACGCTTTACTATAGAGAAGCCAAAAAAAAATCTTCTCTTATACTCTATTTATAGTTGACCCTTGAATATTATGAGTTTGAACTGTGTGGGTCCACTTATATGCAGATTTTTTTTCAACAAATCTACTGGAAAATTTTTTGTAGGCTTGTGACAATTTGAAGAAACTCAGATAAACCACATAGCCCATAAACATTAAAAAAACCTTAAAAGTAGTTACGTCATAAGTGCATTATATGTAGAGAACAGTCTATCATTTACTACCATAAAATATTCACAAGCCTAGTTAAAATGTAGTTAAAATTTATCAAAACATGCACATACAACACATGGTGCCTCTGCAGTTGGATCATAACTGCATAAAATTAACCACAGTACATACTACTCTATGTCACAGTTTCACAGCTATCTCTTGTTGCTACTGCAGTCTCCTCAAGTGTTGCAAGTTTGCTTAAAATGCTCTATGATGCAGCCAGGCACGTCTGTAATCCCAGCACTTTGGGAGGCCGAGGCAGGTGGATCACTTGAGGTTACGAGTTCGAGACCAGCCTAGCCAACATGGTGAAACCCCATCTCCACCAAAAATACAAAAAATTAGGCATGGTGGCTTGCGCTTGTAGTCCTAGCTACTCTGGAGGCTGACGCAGGAGAATCGCTTGAACCCGGGAGGCAGGGGTTGCAGTGAGCTGAGATCATGCCACTGCACTCCAGCCTGGGCAACAGATTAAGACTCTGCCTCAGAAAAAAAAAAAAAAAAGCTCAGTGATGCTAGTTGTTTCAGTGTGAGTAGTTTGTTGCTCCAGTAAATTGCCTATTGCAATAAAAAGTGATCTCTCTTGGTTTTTGAGTATTTTTTATCCTATTTAGTGCAATACTGTAAACCTTGAGTAACACCATGGGATCCATACAAAATGCCACTAGAGATGCTGGAAGCATTCCCAAGAAGCAAAGTTGTGACATTACAAGAAAAAGTTGAACTGCTTGATGAGTACCTTAGATGGAGCTCTGCAACTGTGGTTGCCAGTCATTTAAACATGAATCCATCATAAAGACCATTGTAAAAATAAAATAAAATAAAAGGAAATTCACAAAGCTGTCATTGTAGTAGCGATACCAGCATGAAAACCTTGCATATTTTGTGAAATACCTTTGTATTGCCGATGCATCTTTTATGTGAGTGCAGGATTGCTACAAGACTATAGACTCTAATACGATTTGAGAAAAAATGATGTCACTATATGATAATTTAAAGCAAAAAGAAGGTGAAGAATCTGAAGTTGGAGAATTTAATGCGAGCAAACGATGGTTTGATAATTTTAGAAAGAGGTTTGGCTTTAAAATTACAGGATAACAGAGAAGCAGCTTCTGCCAACCAACAGGCTGCAGACGAGTTCCCAGAGGCCATTAAGAAAATCATTAATGAGAAAGAGCCAGGTGCAGTGGCTCACACCTGTAATCCCACACTTTGGGAGTCTGAGGCAGGAGGATCTCTTGAGCCCAGGAGTTTGAGAACAGCCTGGGCAACCATAGTGAGACACTATCTCTACAAAAAAATTTTAAAATTAGCCAGGCATGATGGCGCACACACACCTGCAGTCCCAGCTACTTGGGGGTGGCCTGAAGTGGGAGGATGACCTGAGCCCAGGAGGTCAAGGCTGCAGTGAGCCATCTGCAATCGAGCCACTGTAATCCAGCCTGGGTGGCAAAGTGAGACTGTCCAGAAAAAGAAAAAATTATTAAGGAGAAAGGATATCTGATCTGCCTGTACAAGTTTTTAATGAGAATAAAAGTGCCCGATTCTGGGGAAAAAAAATGACACAAAGGACATTTATTTGTAAGAAAAGAGAAGCAAGCATCAGGATTTAAGGCAGGAAGGGACAGGCTAACTCTACTGTCTTGTGCCAATGCAGTAGGGTTTATGATCAGAACTGTCCTTCACTATAAAGCTGCTAACCCCGGAGGCTTGAAGGGAAAAGATAAACACCAGCTGCCAGTCTTGTGGTTGTAGAAGGTCTGGACAATGAGAACCCTCTTGGTTCCATCAATGTTCTGTCCCCAAGGTAAGGAAGTACCTTGCCAATACAGAACTGCTTTAAAAAAAAAAAAAAAGAGAGAGACAGGGTATTACTCCATCGCCCAGGCTGGAGTGCAGTGGCACAATCATAGCTCACTGCATCCTCGAACTCCTAGGCTTAAGTGATCTGACTGTGTCAGCCACCTGAGCAGCTAGGGCTGCAGGCACAAGCCACGTGCCTGGCAGTAAAGTACCTTTTAAAGTTGTTTTGATTCTGGACAATGTCTCTCTTTGGCCACCTATGAACCCTACGAGTTCAACCCTATGAAGGCGTCAAGGTGGTTTACTCATCCTCAAACACAACATCTCCAATTTAACTTCTAGATCAGGGGGTCACAGAGGACCTTTAAGATTCAGTACACATGGTACTCTATGCAGTGGTCCCCAACCTTTTTGGCACCAGGGACTGGTTTCGTGAAAGACAATTTTTGCGTGGTGTGGGGTCAGGTGGGAAGGTTTCAGGATGAAACTGTTCCACCTCAGATCACCAGGCATTAGATTCTCATAAGGAGTGGGCAATCTAGATCCCACGCATGCACAGTTCACAATAGGGTTTGCACTCCTATGAGAATCTAATGCCACCACTGATCTGACAGGAGGCGGAGCTCAGGCATCTGCCACGTGGCCTGGGGTGTGGGGATCATTGCTCTATGGAAAAGTCTGTCAACCCTCATGGAGAACATCATGAAAGTCTGGAAAGGTTTCACCACTGTGTATGCCATTGTTGTTACAGAAAAAGCTAAGGAAGCTGTCAAGTCTGAAACAATGAATTCCTGCTGGAGAAAACTGTATCCAGATGTCACGCATGACTTCACGGGATTTACGACAGTGCCAATCAAGGAACTAATGAGATTGTGGATTATTTGGTGGGATGAAGGGTTTCAAGATATAGATCCTGAAATTCAAGAGCTAATAGACATCACATCAGAGGAATTAACAGAAGATGACTTGATAAAGATGAGTGCTTCTGAATCAGTGCCAGAGGATACGGAAGAATATGTAGAAGCAGCAAAGCCAGGAAACAAATTGGCATTAGACAGTCTGACAAAGAGTTCTATTTGAGACTGCTTGACTTATTTTACAACATGGACCCTTTTATGATATGGACACTGAAACTAAACAGTAGAAGGAAGATTATTAGCACCACATAGAAGCATCTTAAGAGAAATGAAAAAGCACAAAAGTTAGGCATAAATTATGATGTATTTTCGTAAACTTACACCAAGTGAGCCTGCCTCTCCTTCTATCTCCTTTACCACCCAAGACAGTGAGACCAACCCCTCCTCCTCCTCAGCCTACTCAATGTGAAAGACCACCAGGATAAAGATCTTTATGATGATCCACTTCCTTATGATTTTAACATTTTCTTTTCTCTAGCTTACTGTATTATAAGAATGTAGTAACATAATACTTGTAACATACAAAACATGTAGTTAATCAATTGTTTATGTTACCTGTAAGGCTTTTAGTCAACAAGAGGCCACTAGTAGTTAAGTTTTGGGGGGCTGGGCACAGTGGCTCATGCCTATAAATCCCAACACTTTGGGAAGCCAAAGTGGGAGGATCACTTGAACCCAGGAGTTTGAGATCAACCTGGGCAACGTAGGGATACCCTGTCTTTTTTAAAAAAAAAAAAAAAGTGCTGGGATTATAGGTGTGAGACACCGCACCCAGCCAGAGTGTGCTTTAGTAATAATTTCTGACACTTTAAATTTATACTTAATATGCTTTTCTGTATGTGTATTACACTGTAATAAAATATTTTAAAAATAAACACACATTAATAATGTTGTTTGGGGGTGCCTCCTAATCTCAAAGTAAAACAAGTTACTTCCTAAGTGATGTTAACAATATTGAATTAAAAATGACAATTTAGGAGGTGGGCAGATCACCTGAAGTCAGGAGTTCGAGACCAGCCCAGCCAACATGATGAAGCCCTGTCTCTACTAAAATACAAAAATTAGCCACGCTTGGTGGCGCATGCCTATAATCCCAGCTACTCAGGGGGCTGAGGCTGGAGAATCTCTTGCACCCAGGAGGCAAAGGTTGCAGTGAGCTGAGACTGCACCATTGTGCTCCAGCCTGGATGACAAGAGCGAAACTCCATCTCAAAAAAAAAAAAAAAAAGACAACGACAACTGATAATTGTTGCTTAGGATAAAAAAGAATGAGTAAAGACCTCTGGAGTTTAAAAAGTATCTCTAATGGGAAAGAGAGAACGCCACATCCTGTAAATATTTTTTGCAAGATAATGATTGAAGAAAAAGAACTACAGAACACAAGCAGAAATTATGTTTTCTTGAAATTAAAAATAAAATTTAATAATCACAATCCCAGCACCCTAAGCCATTCATAATTTGATTTCAGCATATTCTTTCCTTTGTATAATACATATAAATATGTATAAGCTATCAAAACATATAAAATATATATAACTATATATATAAAACAGTACATGCAGTATATATAAAATACATATGCTGATATGTTTTAAGTATATGTAGTAGATTATAAGTTGCTTGTGTTTTCTTTTTACCTTCTGACTGTATAAGATTCATTTAGATTGATAACCTAAGTAAGTTTTCCTATTTAAAATAAGGCAGACATGAACATATTTGTATATATGCTATTCGATGCTGTTTTGAAGAAAATTTGCTAGTGTTTAAGAGTCTGAATTAAAGTTTATTAAGAACTTTATAGTTCACTCCATGTTGCCATATAGATATTTTTTTTTTAAAAAGAGGACTGTTTGTAATGTCCCCAGTAAATTACCAAACCATTGCTAGGATTAGGTATTGTGTGTGTGTATGTTTCCATTTCAGCAGGTATAAAATAGTATTTTAAAACTGTTGTTTCTTTGCCTAATATTATTTTACTTTCCTCGTGTGAATTATGTTTACATCCTTTGCCTATTAGAAATCTTCCCATAAATTTGAGCTCTTTAGACTTATATAAACCACATTTTATATAACTTCAATTTTTCCCAGTTTGTTTGCCATTTAGTTTACTTTCTACTGTAAATGAAATTTTAAGTTCTAAATATTCAAAACCTCACTCAACTTGTTTTCTCAACAGAGCACTGAGAAAAAGAAATTAGTACAATTATTCAGATCCAAAAAAAGACAACAATATCTTGCAAAAACAAGCATTTAAATAAGGGTATTACAAAACAGACTCCAAAAATGCTAGGAAATCTTAGAAAGTTAGTGAAATAGAGGAAACTGTCAGCAGGGGACACTGGATATGAAAGTCAGCATCTCTAAAGTGATGGCAGAATTAACGTTAGTTGTGGAGTAACAAAAACCCAAGGAATAACTAATCCCAATACCATCATGAACTGTATGACTTCCTTTGAGGTCAGTATCCCTGCAGACAAAAATAGGGGCACCACCATTTACATGGCAGATCTGCCATGATGGTGAGAGCACCTGCTGGTTTCAGTTTTCCCCCACCCTCTTGGGTGACTGGTTTTCCTACAGCCTAAATCCGGTGCTGAAAAAGTCACCGCTTCTCACTTTTACTTTGTTAGCTCATATGGTGCCACCTCAAAGACCTACTGGAACTTCTTGTTGCTTGTGATTTGCTCATTTGATAGTTGTGACTGTGTCTGGAATGGGAAGCAAGATTTTGCTTCAAGGTGATTTAACTTTAATTGCACATTTCAAGAAATGGTTCTTTCTTTAAATGAAGATTCAACTTATATAGATTGACACAATGTAAGACTTCCAAGCCTGATATCGTTACAGAACAATTAAACTAAGACTTAACAATAAAAGCCATTACAAGTAAGCAAAAAGTAACTTTTAGAAAACAAACTTTTTATTTTACTCAGTAAACCTTTGACTCTAATATTCCACTTCCCTTTATAGGCAGAAAAAGACAAAGTTGAAGCGTGTTTATATCTTAAATTATATCAAAGGAAATTAAGGCATAATTTTTTCAAGCAGAATTTGCCTGCATTATCTAAGACTACTATAGAATTTCAATTGAACAGAATAGTGAACTCCAAAGCAGACTGTGTAAAAAACCCACTGAGATGTGGAAAAAATGAATTTCTATATTTATTTCTATTACAATAAAACTAACATTTGAGGGCAAGGCACTGGGTTAAACACTTTACATTTATTAATTCATTTAATATTTAAACTAAGGCACAGATATAATGAATAATTCACTGAAAGTCACAACTAATAAAGTTTGCTAATAAGCAGCAGACAAGATTCAAACCCAGGCAATCTGGCACCAGATTAACCACTAAACTATAATCCTTCTCAAATGATAGGCTTTAGCAATATTTACTGTCATATTTTCAATAATTCCCAAAACACATTTTTTACATTTTCACATCTCTGAAAAAGAACATGTCTTAAAAGGATGGCATCTTATAATCACAGTTGGCAGTATTTTTTCTTTCTGGATAGTACATCTTAGAATCAACAGTGTCTTGTTTTCATTAAGATACACATATGTACTCACTAGGCCTGCTAAATTAGACCTTCATAAGTTGTGCCCTATATTCAAGGTATGCTGAAAGAATGGGAATTCCACAATGATTGAAGATGACAGTGGTGTTTAAACCAGCTGAATGCTGTGTTGCAATGTACTGAGATTTATCTATACTTAGTTATGTGGATTTATGGATTCTATCCAGTTTTAATTTAACCCTCAAAGATTGGTATCTGACAAATGGTACCTGCAGAAACCACTCATTAAAGACATAAGTACTGGTGGGGCATGGTGGCTCTCATCTGTAATCCCAGCACTCTGGGAGGCAGGCAGATCGCTTGAGCCCAGGAGTTTGAGACCAGCCTGAGCAATATAGTAAAACCCTATCTCTACAAAAAATACAAAAATTAGCTGGGTGTGGTGGGCTGAGGTGGGACAATCATTTGAGCGCAGGAGATGGAGGCTGCAGTGAGCTGTGACTGTGCCACCACACTCCAGCCCAGGTGGCAGAGTGAGATCTTGTCTCAAAAACAAACAAAAAAAGACATAAGCACTAATGCAAAGTATAAACAATAAGAAAATAACAGCACTGAGTCATCTAAAAAAATAAAACCCCCCTCGGCCGGGCGCGGTGGCTCACGCTTGTAATCTCAGCACTTTGGGAGGCCGAGGCGGGCGGATCACGAGGTCAGGAGATCCAGACCATGGTGAAACCCCGTCTCTACTAAAACTACAAAAAATTAGCCGGGCATGGTGGCGGGCGCCTGTAGTCCCAGCTACTCGGAGAGGCTGAGGCAGGAGAATGGCGTGAACCCGGGAGGCGGAGCTTGCAGTGAGCCGAGATTGCGCCACTGCACTCCAGCCTGGGCGACAGAGCAAGACTCCGTCTCAAAAAAAATAAATAAATAAAAAATAAAAAAATAATAAAATAAAATAAAACCCCCCTCAATGATGGTTTGATCGGTCCTGACAATTGGATAAAAAAATAGAAATGCTAAAGACTACCTGAAGATGGCTTTATATAAACCTCACTTTAAGTGTACATAGAGTTTTGAGAATTATCTAATGATAGTAGTACATACATATACGAATTATAAACATATATCTGAAGTATGTTTGAATTTTATTTTTAAAAATTCCTTGGTAATATTTATGTAAAATAACATCCTCTCACAACTGGGGGATGGGTAGGAGTCAAACTATCATCGCATTTTACACAACAAAGACACCGATAAAAGGTAGGGTTCATTCTCATTATTCTCTGATTCTTTCTTTGCAAGTTTACCTACTTGCTAAAACGTGTAATCCCAAAACCAGCGTTTGAGGTCCGTTAGCAGTTGCTCACAGACTGCCACAGAGCAGAGCAGATTCTGAGTTGCCCAGTGCACACGTTCCCAGCCGAGGTAGCATGTTCCCAGATGGGGTCAAACAAGGCGACGCTCTGCTTTCTTGTTTCAGCTCCTGTACTATAAATAAGTGTCCTTTTCGTGGGCTATTTAGGGCTAACTTTCTTGCATTTTTGTTGGTGAATCTGGTGTGCAAAATGGCGGCTCCCAAGTGTAAAGGGCTATTTGGTATTGGCTGAATTCGTGGAGGGGGCCAACTCTATACTTTTATTGTTTCTGTTCAAAGAGGATCTCATAAAGTTAACGATACTGTTTGCATGACTTGTGACAAATAATAATGTATATTTGGTATGGTTTGAATGTTTGTCTTCTCTGAAACTCACGTTGAAACTTGATCTCCAATGTGGCAGTGTTGAGAGGTGCAGCTTTTAAAAGGTGACTGGGTCATGAGGGCTCTGCTCTGATGAATGGATTAATCTATTCATGGATTAATAGGTTATCAAGTGAGTGGTTCTGGTGGCTTTATAAGAAGAGGAAGAGAGACCTGAGCTGGCATGCTCAGCTCCCTTGCCATGTGATGCCCTGCACCACCTGGGAACTCCACAGAGTCCCCACCAGCAAAAAGGCTCTCACCAGATGCACCCTTAAGCTCTTGGACTTCCAAGCCTCCAGAACTGTAAGAAATAAATTTAGTTTCTTATAAATTATCATTTCAGACATTCTGTTATGACCAACAGAAAACAGACTAAGACAATATTGTATTACTAGTAGAATTAGCTTATTTGCTTTACAGTCATATAACAATGATCATTAAAAAACCCATCCTTTTTACCACTTGGAACCAAACATCATGAACTTCAATGAATTAGGGTTTGATAGTTCTCTTTAAAGACGGGACTATAACTCCAACTAGACAGGTCAGTCCCTTTTAAGTGAATCGACTCTGTCACAGATATTACAGAAGAGGCAGCCCTATGTAGTTGAGTCAGTCTAGTATAGTGGCTTTTGAGGCAGAAAGACCTGAATGTAAATCCCAACCAATTACAGAAAGAAAGAGGCCAATCCATAGATTGGGACCATGGGAAATTACCGCAGATCCAAGTTGAGAATAAACAGAAACTAAAGAAGCAGAAATAAAGAGTAAGTCACTTGGTAAATGGACCAAAAGAAGCTCACACTGGAGAATAGCTAAATAACATAAATGCCAGTAAGGACCACATTCCTGCTGCTGAAAACCCTGAAGCTATATTTGAGCCTTCTGTAGTTACGTTACTTATCTTTTCTCTTTTTTTTTTTTTAAGAGATGAGGTCTCACTATGTTGCCCAGGCTGGTCTCAAACTCCTGGGATCAAGCAATCCTCCCACCTTGGCCTCTCCAAGTGCTGAGATTACAGGCGTGAGCCACCACGCCTGGATGCTATTTATCTTTTAACTAACTTGGTTCTCCTGCTTCAGTTACGTTCTGGTGAAATTTTGTCTTCTTAATTCCATGACCTATACATCACACTCCCCCAGCACTCCATTTAACGTGGCTTAGCCCAAATAGAGGTTGGAAAATTGTGTGTGAGAGAATGTAAGATTCAAGCATCCATTAGCGTGGGAGTTGCTAGACAAAACTAAGGTCCTTTCCAGCCCCAAAAGGCCACGATTCTAAGCTGTGAATCTACTCGATATTTTCTTCAAGGTAACACAAATCCCTAAAATTTACCACCACCAAGCAGTAGTTCCTTTTATGGTCCTAAATAAGATCCTTTACACAGGAATGCCCTAGGTTCCTATATTCTGAGATTTCACAAACATCCTCATTTTAGCTTCATGACTACCAATTTCAATGGTAAATTTTCTTAAGCCTTATTTTCAGAAAGTAGAGTCCTTATATTTTTAGTATCTTGCAACGCCCAAGCCCCCTTGCACTTCTAACCCACTACAGATACTGTACTGCAACATGTTCTCTGTGCATAAACGCCTACCTCTTTCTTCTTTTAAAGGCTGGTATATTGTTCCATTATACAAACGTACCGTAATTAATATTTCACCAGTTCTTACTAATGGACTTCGGGTCGTTTCCAATTATAATTATCACATACAATGCTCAGGTCAACAGCTTTTTACATGTGTATCTTTAGCGTATGCAAGAGCAACTAAATTATCACTGGGTCATTTCAAGCTGCTCCTCTTTGAACTGTTTTGAGCTTAGATCTCTCTCTGAACAGGAACAAAAACTAGAAAGCACCCAAAACTCTGGCTGCAGATGCAGAAATACAGTGTGGCACGATGCTAATGGGGGAAATGGTGTCTTCTTTGAAGGATCGCCTATTAGCTTGAGACTAGATCTTAAAGGGTTCCCAAAGCAAGAAAATACACTGTAATTATCGAAGAACTTTAGATACCTCAGAGATGAGGTTAAGAAATAGTAAAAGCTTAACAGTCGAAGATCTGAAGCTTCAATTTCATTCTTTGACGTTCCCGATTACAGAAAGTTCAAAGATGATGTTTAAAAATATTATATATGCCCATATGCTTAAAAAAAAAAAAAAAAGGAAGCATGATAAACGTCATCGCCCAGCCTTCTTAAAGATCGCTCCCACCCGCGGCTCGCCGGGCAGGAGAAGAGACTCGAGCGGCACCCGAGCTGCATTCACGCCGCCCGCCCGCGCCTGGGGTCTGGGTAGGTAACGGGCCCGGCGGGAAGGAGGGGCTCCCAGGCCGTCCCTCCCAGCGCTCACCTCAGCTCCTCGTCGACATTCCCGCGGGGCTGTTCGGCCGACGCCACCATAGAGGAAGTCGTAGAGGTCTTGTTCTTCAAGATCCCCTTGATGGGCCGGTGTGAGGCCGTCGAGGCCGCCATTGCCGGGCGCTCCGGCTGTCGGCTCAGGGTCGCTGCTTGGCGTGGGGTCCGCGAAGAGAAGGGTCGGCACAGCAGAGACTCGCAGGCAGCCGCAGAGTCCGCTCAGGGCTAAAGCGGCCGCACCCGCTGCCTCGGAAACGGCTACCGGAGCGGTTGTCACGACACAACGACCCCGACGCCAGAGCCAACGCCGAACGGGTGGCGGCTCCTCGCGCACCCTCAGCCGCCGGCACTTGACCCGCGGCTCCTAGAGAGACGCCGGCCTAGAGCTCCAGGGCTGGAGCGACGCCGACGCCGAAGCTAAGCGGGCCCGCCCTCTCGCGATATCTAGGGAGGGGGCGGGGAGAGGGCGGGGCGAGAACAAAGCCGACCTCCTCGCCCCGCCCCCTCCGTCCCGCCCGGGCTGCTCGCCCCGCCCCCGTGCGGCGCTGGGAGGCGGGAGCTGTTTCTGAGAACTTGCGGGACAGCTCCCGGGCTTGCAGCTTCCCGGACCCGCGCACCCTCTTGAGCACCCTCGTCCCACCACCTTGTGAGGCCGTAGTGTTATTTTTATTTTTTAGATCAGCAGACTGAGACTCGAGGTGACGTCACTCCGCAGAGAAGTTAGCTGACTTGAAGAAAACGGATATCTCCTCTTTCCATTTCGCCCGTGTAAACAGCCGAACTGCCTATTATAAAAGCATGGACTGTCAGCATTGGAGTGGTCCTTAGAGGCCTATTATGAAATCATAGAATGTCTGCATTGGAATCGCCTCACCTCCTTTTACCGTTGGAGAAGCCGACGGGCAGCGACTCCCGCTGTCGCACAACCCGTCTAGGCAGAGAGCGCAGGAGTCGGGAGGGTGGCAGGGACACATCTCCCAGCCAAGGACCCCCTGGGCCCGCAGAGGCCGCGACAGGTTCCCCCCACGGAGGGAACCAACTCTGCCGCAGGTTGATGTGGACTTCAAGCCTGCAGAACGGAGAGCCCATTTCCATTGCTTAAAGCCACCCAGTGTGTGGTATTTGTTGTGGCCCCTTTACACTCCCTTCCCTCCCTCTCCCAAGTCCAGTCCGCAGTTCGCTCATCACCAGGCTCTTTTCCATGACTCCTTGATCAGGCCTTTTTATCGTCCTCACCACAGGTTAGAGCACAGCAGACTGAGCCACCCAGAACTGGCCCCTCCGGTGAACCAGCCCCCTGCGGATTCACAGACCGCTGGGCCTGGAAGGGACCTTGTCAAGCAGTCCCATGAGGTGGCTATTCAGCTTGTTTCTCCAACAACCCCAGGGGCTAGAAGCTTGCCACACCCCCGTGCAACTCATTTTATTTTTGGACAGCTCTGACTCAGGGAGTTCTTAGATTGAGCTGACACCTGGCTCCCAGCAATGTCTGTCCACTGCTGTTGGGGGTGAGAGGAAGCGTTTTCCCCTATCTAGCCCCTATAGCAGCAGTCTCACTCCCATGGCTCATCTCTGGAGCACAGTCTCATCTTCTTTAACACAGGCTCTGTGCCTTTTGAGGATGACCCTGTTCTGTGTCCTTAGGACTCCGCCCCTCAGGGATGACTGTAGAGTTCTGAAAACGATTGTTTTTATCGTCTGGCCCCTAGCCCCTAGCTCCTAGCTGAGTTCCTGGCACAGAACAGGGCCTCAGTATGGGAATGGATGTGGATGGAGATAATGGAGGGGAAGTGAGCTGGAAGGGGAGAAGGAAAACAGGGTTGCTGGTCACAGAGTGGAATGTGTTCCCCAGGGATTTGCCTCAGCCAGGGGCCTGCACAGTCACTGTTAGCACTGGCCCCACCTTTGTTCCCAGTCGAATATCCACTGGTGCCATCTCTCCCTCCCAGGCCAGGACTGCTCAGTGGATCTAACATTACGCCCTGACAGCCCTGTCCAGCCCATGGAGCAGAGAGAGGGTTCTCAGCGAGGGGAAGCAGGATGGCCACCTCCCTTCCCTTCCTGAGTTCTTTCCACCACAGTGTTCAACACCTGTGTTGCGTCTCCTGCCCTGTCAGCAGGAGCCTAGGTCAGTGATGGCAATCCTGTTTTCAAGGGAATACACAAACTTCCCTGTATGTTCTAAATTATTGGGCAGATTTGCTTTGTTCCTGCTTGGGCTGGGAAGCATCACTGAGTTCAGCAGCCCTGAACTCAACTGTGACTGGGCCCTTAATTAAGCAACAGCTTGCTTTCAGACCCTCTAATGAAAGGGACTATGATTGTATGACATAAAATGTTTTATTACAGTCAATTAACTAACAAACATTGGAACAGGATGTGATGAAGAGTTCTCTGAAGAACCTTGGAAACGTATTTCCCTCATCAAGAGTTAAACTTTTGTCTCCTGTACTGGTTCTTCCACTCCCAAACCCACAACAAAT
Source organism: Symphalangus syndactylus (assembly GCF_028878055.3). Lineage (NCBI taxonomy): Eukaryota > Metazoa > Chordata > Mammalia > Primates > Hylobatidae > Symphalangus > Symphalangus syndactylus. Next base: position 97,252,562 of record NC_072439.2, read on the forward strand.
GAATGCAGATGAAGATGACTTTGGTAGCACTTAAAAAAAAATAGTTTGTAAAATTGTGAGGGCCAGTACTGCTTTTTTTTTTTTTTTTTTTGAGACAAAGTCTTGCTCTGTTGCCCAGGCTGGAATGCAATGGCACAATCTCTGCTCACTGCAACTTCCACCTCCTGGGTTCAAGTGATTCTCCTGCCTTAGCCTCCCGAGTAGTTGGGACTACAGGTGCCCACCACCACACCCAGCTAATTTTTGTATTTTTAGTAGAGATGGGGTTTCATCATGTTGGCCAGGCTGGTCTCAAACTTCTGACCTCAGGTGATCTGCCCCCCTCAGCCTCCCAAAGTGCTGGGATTATAGGCATGAGCCACCACGCATGGCCTGCTTTTCCTTATCTTTCAGAGTAGTTGAACTACTTTATTCCTCAGGGTGGCCCAAATAAGATTTTCAAATGCCTCTAAACAGAGCTCTCCTTCTGTTCCTCTGCTGAGGTTTGCTCCTGTAGGAAGTTATCTGGACCAAACAGCCCGAGCTGTTTGGTGTTTAGCTGCATTGGTGTTACATTTCCTGTGTATTGAGGGTTTGGCTGCCAAGAGGTGAATTGTAGATGGAATCTTTCATTCTGGTTTCATTCTGGAAGTAGCTATTGAGCTCAAGGCAAATCATATATTTAAAGAGATTTACATGATTTAAGGATAATCTGGCATTTATCTCTGCTCTCTTTTTGAAGACTTCATTATCATGGTTGCCTGACCCAACACATTTGGAGGAGGAGAGGGGACACTTTTATTGTACCCCATCACGTGGCTGAGTCATTTGGCTCTCCATTCACTGGAACAGATGACTATGGGCAACACCATTGGGTTTCTCACCAAGGACAGAATTCCAAAGCAACCATGGCTTCCATGGTTGGCTCACCCAGCCTGCCTGAGTCATCAGCTAGGTCCACAGAGTAGAGAAGTGGGTAGTGCCCCCGCCTAACATCTGGGAAAATTCCCAAAAGTTTTCACTTCATGACCACTGAGTCAGCAGCAACTCTTTTCTTGCCAAGAATAGCACATTGTTCTTTTCCTTTTCAGGTAATCCCTCCCCGGAAAGAGAAGATCACAGATTTTGTCGTATTAAATACATTGTAGAAATTCATGGTAGCAGGGGCAAGCTCATTTAAACAAAACAGAAAGTTTCAGAGAAAAAGCCAAGGACAAAGATTAATCATTTTCTGCTTAAGAAAAATGGCTTTGATTTGCAACCATGGAATGCTCCACTGTTTCTTCTCTTTAAAGACATCTACTGAAAGGATTCCTTAACCTTACCAAGTGGCGAAAATACTTTTCTGAGAAGATTCACAGGGCATAGGCCCCCCTAGGGTACACAGAGATTTCATTAGTCCCTAGATGTTTCCTGACCCTTTTAAAAACTGGTTAAATTCAGAGACTCTAGGCAATTACTTCTTTCAGAACCTATGAGGCAAAAACAAATGAAGAACGCAGGACATGCAGTGTAACAAACCTTGGAATGGTAAGTAGGAAATATGAGTTAGTTTTTTGGCTATGCTATGAATTTACCTTGTGCCTGCCAGAAATCACTCAGTCTTTTGTGACTGCAAATTTTCTGTAAGTGTTAACTGGTTTGGTTTATAAATTATTGCAAGAAGTAAGGGAGCAATGTCATGTATTATAATTTCATTGTGTCAATTTTGCCAAATTATCTTGCATTTTGTTATTCTATGAACTCATAATGGGATAAGGAGTATAGGCTTTGATTCAGAACATATGTGATGTTGCTATAAATGCTTCATGGAAAACCCTAAATATATTTTGAAGCCTACATAGTCAAAAGTCACCATTGGAAGACTTTTTTACTTTATTATTGTATTTATGCTCGTTAGCACTCATTCTTGTTTGAAACGTCTCAAATGTGTAATTTTATTATTTTATTTGACTGTTGTCTCCAGATTGGTCTGAGGACTCCACTTTCTTCACTGCCCATTCATCTTCATACTGCTCTCATATATTTTTTAAATTGGGATACGTAACGATCCTTAGTTTATAAATTCAACTCCACTTTGCCATACACAGTGTTAGGCTTGGGCAAACAATTAGAACTTGCCCTTCTTGGCCAGGCACGGTGGCTCCCGCCTCTGATCCCAGCACTTTGGGAGGCCGAGGCGGGCAGATCACGAGGTCAAGAGATGGAGACCATCCTGGCCAACATGGTGAAACCCCGTCTCTACTAAAAATACAAAAATTAGCTGGGCATGGTGGCGTGCGCCTGTAGTCCCAGCTATTTGGGAGGCTGAGGCAGGAGAATCACTTGAACCTGGGAGACGGAGGTTGCAGTGAGATTGCGCCGCTGCATTCCAGCCTGGTGACAGAGCAAGACTCCGTCTCAAAAAAAAAAAAAGAACTTGCCTTTCTTTTTTTTTTTTTTTTTTTTTTTTGCTCAAGGAACTCAGTCTGCAGTGGTTGCTCATTGTCTAGGATGAAGTCCAAATCCCTTGGGCCTTCACAATCCAGCCCGATCTGTTTTTCTCGTCTCCTTTTCTTTTTACATCCACTTGCTTTCCGCTGTGTTCTTCACACTAGTCACACTGCCCTTCTCAGGGTGTCAGAGCACCCTATATTCTGTCCCTTTTTCATGCCTTTACTAATCTATGTGAAATGCTATCCCTTATTCTTGCTCTTAAATTACCCCAGTTCAAAGGTCATCTCCTTCTCCGACTCCATGCAGGCCGAGTCAGTGTTCACCTTCACGGAGATCCTAAGGAACGGTTTGCATTCCTCTGTCTCATTGTATCATCATTCTCCAAAGTGTCCTCTGCTTTGGCCTCTTTGGGAGCAGGTGCATGTCTTCCTCCTCTTTCTCCCCTGACAGCATAACTTAATGAATACAGTGTCTGCCGTAAGAGGCCCTCGATACATGTTGGTTATGTAAATCAAAGAAAATGACCAAGGCGAGTCTCGATGATTTAGGTTTATTTGCCAAGGTTAAGGATGTGCTCAGGAAAGAACACAGATCCACAGGAAGAACTGTGGTCCATGCTTTTTCCAAAGAGGGTCTGGGGACCTCAATATTTAAAGGGAAAAAATGAATATTGGAGAAAGAGAACTTTTTTTTTTTACAAAGGGTGTGGGTGGATAAGAAGCAAGCAGTTGCATTCTTTTGAGTCTTTGATCAGCCATTTACATGTGAGAGGGTGGTAGAGGTACAGTCACTTATACATTCACTTATACATTCAACGAATCTGCATTTTTTACATAACATAAACATAGGGCAGAGGAAGCAATCAGATACGCCTTTGTCTCAGGTAAGCAGAGGGATGTCTTTGAGTTCTGTCCTTTGCCCCATACCTGCAAAGATAAGCTATCAATGTACATTGCCAGGGTGAGATTCGACAGAACTGTTTTAGAGTAAAGATCTGGGCGCCCACAGGAATTTCCCTGTGGGCAAACTGTGAGGGAGGTCTGTAGCTTTTTTATCTTATAGCTATCTATTTAGGAACAAAATGGGAGGCAGGTGTGCAAGACCCAGTTCCCAGCTGGACTTTTCCCCTTTGGCTTAGTGAGTTTAGGGTCCCAAGATTTATTTTCCTTTCACAGTTGAATCAGGGAATAAATGAATTAACTGTTCCTAAATTCGACCTCCCCAATAATGGTGCCCATAACAACATGAATTTCTTGGAAAGCAATCTGACTATATATCTTGTTCTGCATGGCTAAGGAAGGCATTAGCAGCTATAATGCTGGAAAGGAAATAATAGAAATAAGAAAGACTGCTGAGTCAATAGAGAATGCATTAAAAAGAGGAAATTGTCCTGTCACCAGTCAGAAATCTTTATTGAGGTCTGTTATGTGCCAGGTCCTTTTCTAGGTATTGTCTATTGCTTAGTTTATTGCATAAATAAACTACAGCAGGTACTGTATTTGCTCTTTTCATTTTAATTTAATTGTTTTTTGAGATGGAGTCTCGCTCTGTCGCCCAGGCCGGAGTACAGTGGCGTGATCTCAGCTCACCACAAACTCTGCCTTCTGGGTTCAAGAGATTCTCTTGCCTCAGCCTCCCAAACAGCTGGGATTATAGGCACACGCCACCATGCCCAGCTACTTTTTGTATTTTTAGTACAGATGGAGTTTCACCATGTTGGCCAGGCTGGTCTCGAACTCCTCACCTCAGGTGATCCACCCGCCTCGGCCTCCCAAAGTGCTGGGATTACAGGTATGAGCCACCATGCCTGGCCTCCTCTTTTCATTTTAGGTTCAGAAACTTTTCTTTGAAAAGTTCATTGTTAGGCCGGGTGCAGTGGCTCATGCCTGTAATCCTAGCACTTTGGGAGGCCAAGGCAGGTGGATCACCTGAGGTGAAGAGTTTGAGACCAGCCTGGCCAACATGGTGAAACCCTGTCTCTACTAAAGATACAAAAATTAGCCAGGCATGGTGGCAGGCACCTGTAATCCCAGCTACTCAGGAAGCTGAGGCAGGAGAATCCCTTGAACCTGGGAGGTGGAGGTTGCAGCAAGCTGAGATCATGCCATTGCACTCCAGCCTGGGTGACAAGAGTGAAACCCTGTCTCAAACAAAACAAAACAAAACAAAGTTTGTTATTAGATACACACATACACACATGCACACACACACACACACGCACACACACACACGTCCACCCCTCATTTCGTGTGTCTCTCCCAGCTCTGGCTCTGGGCTCCAGGAGAATGCTGTTGCTGTTTTCACAAAGGCATAGCTTCCTGTATCAGGTGCACCTGTGTTAGCAGGTGTTTTTATCAAGTGGTGCTCTAGATAGGACTCAAGACCTTCTTTGCTCTCCCGTGGCTGAGGCAGGAGGGGGGAATCCCTTAGTAGGAACCACAAGGCTCTCACAGGATAAACTGCTGTCTTGTTGGTTTCTCTCCCAAGGACTTCGCCAGACTTCATCAGAAGAAAGCAGTGCGAGAGGGGACTGCAGAGGAGAGCTGGGGCTGGGGAAACCAGCAGCAGGGGCCATGTGGGCAGGTGGTTTCTGTGTGAACCTCTGATCTGTGCAACATAAACAGGAAATGTTGAAGGCTTCTAGTGCTCTTTTTTGATGTCAACAACATTCTACGGGACAAAAGAGTTTGCCTCTCACTGTTTCTCATATATGGAGGTTTTCTAACTAGCATCCTGAATGGAATTGAATTAAAAATAAAACCAAAGTAAAAACTAGCTTTATCTCTAGATTTTAAATTTTTCATTCTTTTTTATGGTGGCACCTATACTGTTACCTTGTAGGTACCAACTAGAATGTTCTTTTTAACTGCCTGTCATTCATGATTTACCTACTTGGAAGCTTAACCCTGTCCAAGACTGGACCCTAGTCAACACAAATTTCATCTTAATTTTTTTATGAAGGTCTATCACACCCCTAATATTCTGACATTCTCAAATACGCTGCTCAGCTGTGCTTGTCAAAGGCAATTGTGTTTGCTACATTTCAGAAGAGAGTCCAGACAGAGTCCATTTGGCTCTGTGCTAGGAACGGCTGCAGTGCAAGACTGTGGAGCTCTATGGCTGACCACAGCTGAAACTCACTTTGATCTTGCTAGATGCCACCAAGTCGGAAAAAATTAACTAAGACTGCAGGGTCAAAGAGAACGCATAAAAGCATTAACTGCTTTTGTTTCATGTTTCCTCTCCCTCCATAGAGGGACAGAGAAATTAAGAAAATTGCCGGATGTGGTTGCTCATGCCTGTAATCCCAACACTTTGGGAGGCCAAGGTGGGTGGATCACCTGAAGTCAGGAGTTTGAGACCAGCCTGGCTAACATGGTGAAACCCCGTCTCTACTAAAAATAGAAAAATTAGCCAGGCATAGTGGCGCGCCCCTGTAATCCCAGCTACTTGGGAGGCTGAGGCTGGAGAATCGCTTGAATCCAGGAGGCAGAGGTTGCAGTGAGCCGAGATTATGCCACTGCCCTCCAGCCTTGGCAATAGAGTGAGACTCAGTCTAAAAAAAAAAAAAAAAAAATAGAAGTTAAGAAAATTTATACAGAGTGGGCAGGAACAAAATCTTCTGGTGAATCAAATCTGCAGGCTTATTAAATGTGACAGTATGCTTCTTGAAGGATTAGAAATAAAATACAATTAAGTCAGTGCTATAATAGCTCTAAGCAGAACCAAGCACAGTGTCTTTTCCTCCCCCTCACAAGTACTGAACTCTTCTTTCAATCTTTTCAGCTCTGGGACTAGGCCAAGCCCTTCCCTCCTGGGATAGTTGCTTTAGGAGCCAACCAAGCAAGCCCAGCCAGCTCTCAGGGAGTCGAATGGCCTTTCACACCCAAGGCCAGTCTGCTCACCAGGCCTCCCATCCCTGTCACCCTCGGGCCCCTGAACGTGCAGCCTCTTTCCCCACTGTCATCTTCCGGCCTCTCCGTGTAGCTTCTCCTCGGCCGCCCTGCCTGCTGGGCATGCCAGCCTCCATTCCTCACACACTGCTTATGTGCAGGGTGATACTCGGGATATTTGAGAACCCAAACGGTGTGAACAGGCCCCAACCAAGCAGGAAGGAAAATGGCTATCATGCAGGCATGGCTCCATGTCACTCAGAGAAGCCTCTGCTACCAGGTGTTACCCCTTTAGTTTTTGGGCTCACTGGGGAGTCCCAGGGGTGGTCACGAGATGGGGAACATTCTGGAGGCTCAAAAGAGTGGCCGTGCACAGAGTAGAACTGCTGTGTGTTGGTACACACCCGCCTGTCACATCAGCCAGTCTGAGACCCCAGATGCCTTCCCAGAATGTTGCCTGCAGTCCTCGCCTTAACAGAAGGCTGGGTTTTCTGTCCCAGGCAACTCACAAATAGTGGCCGGCAATTCCGTGCCATGGAGCACAGAGCTGGGCAGGAGTTAGGTTTCTGCTTGACTCCCAAGACGACTGCTGCTGTTACCATCATTCCCTCCATCCTGACCCATGGCCCAGGGTAAAAATTTCTTGAGGCTCATGTCAATGACATCCCCCTGTGTGCTCCTTCCAGTGGCTGCCATCTAGTAAGCTCTTGCTGGTCTCTAAATGGCATCAAGAACTTTGGTCCATATTTTTTCTCATTTAAGAAATATTTCTTAAGCATTCACTGTGCCAAACAACTTGCTGTATGTCCAGAGATGTATAAAACATGATTCTTGATGATTCTTGTCCTTAAAGGTAAGCTAGTATTTTCTGTTTTGTTTTTGTTTTTGTTTTTTTTTGAGATGGAGTCTTGCTCTGTCGCCCAGGCTGGAGTGCAATGGTGCAATCTCGGCTCACTACAACCTCTGCCTCCCGGGTTCCAGTGATTCTCCTGCCTCAGCCTCCTGAGTAGCTGGGATCACAGATTCATGCCACCATGCCCAGCTCATTTTTGTATTTTTAGTAGAGACGGGTTTTCACCATGTTGGCCAGGCTGGTCTCAAACTTCTGACCTCAGGTGATCTGCCCGTCTTGGCCTCCCAAAGTGCTGGGATTACAGGCGTGAGCCACCGCACCCAGCTGTAAGCTCATAGTTTAATAAATAAATATAAAACAAAGAATGGCCAGACTAGGTGGTAAATGCCTAAGTGGACATACAGTGTTTACAAACACAGAAACATGGACACGTGGAAATGATGATGTACTAGTTTCCTGTGGCTTAAAACAACAGAAATGTATTCTCCCACAGTTCTGGAGGCTAGACATCTGAAATCAAGGTGACAGCAGGGCCATCCTCCCTCTGAGACTCCAGGCAGAATCTTTTCCTGCCTTCTCCTAGCTTCCAGTGCTGGCCGGCGATCCTTGGCGTTCCCCGCTTTCCGCTGCATCACTCCAGTCTCTGCTGTCGTCCTGTGTTCTCCCCATGTGTTTCTGTCTTCACGTGGTATTCTCCTTTTCTTATGAGGATATTAGTCGTATTGTATTAGGGCCTACCCTAATGAGCTCATCTTAATTCAATATGCAAAGACCCTATTTCCAAATAAGGTCACATTTCCAGGTACTGGGAGTTAGGACTTCAACATATCTTTTTGGGGGACACAGTTCAACCCATAACAGTGGGATAGTCAGGAGAGCAGGGGAAGGACCAGAGAAGGCTGGCCAGACAGGCTTGGCGAGCTGGTAAACAGGAGTCAGCAGGGCAGGGAGAAGGGTGTTGTGTTGTCTGGAATGATGTATATAAACAGACTGGGGCCCGAGAGGGTGACACCTTTGGAAACTGCAAGGTGTTCAGTCTGACAGGCATAAAGGATCTATGCTCGGTAGTGGCAGAAGATAATCGTATGAGTTGACAGGAGCCAAGTCATGAATCTCATCGTCTCCCCACACAGGGGAGTGCCTGCATTCCTTTACTCCCCTTTTCTGGCTGACAGTGATCAGTCATCTCAAACCCCTACTTCCCCCTCACTTCCCACACGCAGTTGATCCCTCAGATCACCTGATTCTGCCTCCTAAAAATCTCCTAAATCAGGCCGGGTGTGGTGGCCCATGCCTGTAATCCCAGCGCTTTGGGAGGCTGAGGTGGGTGGATCACCTGAGGTTCGGAGTTCGAGACCAGCCTGGCCAACATGGTGAAACCCCATCTCTACTAAAAATACAAAAATTAGGCTCGGCGTGGTGGCTCACGCCTGTAATCCCAGCACTTTGGGAGGCTGAGGCGGGTGGAGCATGAGGTCAAGAGATCGAGACCATCCTGGCCAACATGGTGAAACTCCATCCCTACTAAAAAAAAAAAATGCAAAAATTAGCTGGGTGTGGTGGTGCACACCTATAGTCTCAGCTACTCTGGAAGCTGAGGCAGAAGAATCGCTTGAACCTGGGAGGCGGAGGTTGCAGTGAGCCAAGATCATGCCACTGCACTCCAGCCTGGCAACAGAGCGAGACTCTGTCTCATAAGAAAACAAACAAAAAAACCAACAACAAAAACAAAAATTAGCCTGGCCTGGTGGTGGGCGCCTGTAATCCCAGCTACTCCAGAGGCTGAGTTAGGGAGAATCTCTTGAACCTGGCGGTGGAGGTTGCAGTGAGCTGAGATCACACCTCAGTACTCCAGCCTGGGCGACAAGAGCAAAACTAAACACCATCTCAAAAAATAATAATAGTTCTCTTTGCCATCATTTCTCTTCCTGTGGAGCCGCTGCCATGAAGGTTGACCTGTGCAGTTTCAGCGGGTACGAGATCTACCCCGGACACAGGAGGCGCCACACCAGGACCGACGGGAGGGTTTTCCAGTTTCTTAATTCAAAATGCGAGTTGGCGTTCCTTTCCAAGAGGAATCCTCGGCAGATAAACTGGACTGTCCTCTACAGAAGGAAACACAAAAAGGGACAGTTGGAATAAATTCAAAAGAAAAGAACCCTCTGAGCAGTCAAATTCCAGAGGGCCATTACGGTGTATCTCTTGCTGCTATAATGGCCAAGAGGAATCAGAAACCTGAAGTTAGAAAGGCTCAAAGAGAACAAGCTATCAGGGCTGCTAAGGAAGCAAAAAATGGCTAAGCAAGCATCTAAAGAGACTGCAATGGCTGCTGCTAAGGCACCTACAAAGGCAGCACCTAAGCAAAAGATTGTGAAGCCTGTGAAAGTTTCAGCTCCCCGAGTTGGTGGAAAACACTAAACTGGCAGATTAGATTTTTAAATAAAGATTGGATTATAACTCTAATAATAATAATAAGAAGAAGAAGAAGAAGAAGAAAAAAATAAAAATCTCCTAAATCTACCTTCTCCTTTCTACTTCCACTTTCTAGTTCAGGCCCTCATCATGACACAGTGGAGCACTGGCCATCTCACAGGTCCTCCTGCTGTCAGGCCCATGCATCCTCTCTCCATTCTCCTCTGCTGCTAGAGCCATCACTCAGTGCTGCGGACGGTACCCCTCCCAGGGCAGGAGGTAGGTGGATCCCCATGGCGTCATGAATGACGCTGCTTTAGTCAGCTGCCTGAACTTTACCAGCCCCTTCCTCATCAGATCCTGGCATTCTCTATAGCCAACCTGAAGACAGAGCGTTTGCGTTCAGAGAACTCCAGCCTCGATTTGCTCTTTAGTGACTTTTTTCCTGCCGTGAATTAACAAGTTGGTATTTGGGTTTCATTTTTACTATGTAAGTTAAATTGTTTCCTAGAATTGAGTCCTTGAATCAAGTCACTTTCAGATTGTAATCTGAGCTCCATGTCATGGTTTACAAAGCTGTCAGTGATCTGAACTTTGGCCACCTGTTCTACTTCTCCTCTACAGGATCCCGGACCCTGGGTGCTACGGAATTGAGTTCCTACTTGGTGGCAGTCTTTCCTCTGCCTGGGATACTGCCTCCTCCCCCTTCTATTTCTTTTCTTTTCTTTCTTTCTTTTTTTTTTTTGAGACGGAGTCTCGCTTTGTCGCTAAGGCTGGAGTGCAATGGCGCGATCTCAGCTCACTGCAACCTCCACCTCCTGGGTTCAAGCGATTCTGCCTCAGCCTCCTGAGTAGCTGGGATTACAGGTGCACACCACCATGCCCGGCTAATTTTTTGTATTTTTAGTAGAGACGGGGTTTCACCATGTTGGCCAGGCTGGTCGCAAACTCCTGACCTCGTGATCTGCCCACATCAGCCTCCCAAAGTGCTGGGATTACAGGTGTCAGTCACCGTGCCCGGCCTTCCCCTTCTATTTTTGACTACCTCCAGCTTGTTTTTCCAAACGCAGCTCAGGATTTGCTCTGGAATGAAGCCTCCTCTACCTCTTCAGGGCAGCATCAGGTGGCCCTCCTCTGTTCCCCCAGAATCCCTCATTCTACCTTCCATTGCAGCCTCTCATCTTATTTGATCTCCACGTCTACATGGCCGGTTTTCTTGTTTCTCTTTCCCTCTAGACTCTGAGCAACTCCAGCAGACTCCAGTTCTCCCCAAAACACTGTACCTAAATCATTGTTCTATTGGCACATATTGGGAGTATCCTGTGCTTTTTTTTTTTCTTTTCTTTTGGCCTGATTTTCGACATTTTATTTTGCTTTCTCTTGATAGAATTGCTAGATTTCTATAGACTTCAGCTGTGGACTCTAAGGCACTCCTCTCCGAAGGCATAGTGTTAGTACTGCGATGGATACTGAGCCACGAACACTGAGTTGGGGATGGAGCAATCAGCAGGCAGCTGGGGGCGTTGCTGTGGATGAGCTGCTGAGGTTACACGTGGCGACTCTTAACGATGATCGTTTCTGGGTGGATCCCAGCTGTAAATGCTTGAGATAACTTGCTTGCAGTCACCTGTAATATTTGGTACAAATTAGGATTTGTACTTTATAGGTTTTATAATTAATATTTCAGAATTCAATGTATTATTTTGTGATTTTTGAGATCTTGATTAATAATAGCAGAATAGTAACAGCCCCAAGGGAAATAAACAACACCATCATTCATAAAATGTTGTGAATCTGTCATGAGCTAATTTGAGATACGGAGCCTAAGGTGTTTTTGGTTAAAAAAAATTTTTTTTTTTTTTTTTGAGACAGAGTCTCACTCTGTTGCCCAGGCTGGAGTACAGGGATGCAATCGTGGCTCGTTGCAGCCTCAAGTCCCCAGGCTCGAGAGATCCTCCTACCTCAGCCTCCTGAGTGCCTGGGACTATAGGCACACCCCACCATACCTGGCTCATTTTATTTTTTGTAGATACGGAGTCTCCTTATGTTGCCCAGGCTGGTCTCAAACGCCTGTCCTCAAGTGATTCAAAGTACTGGGATTACAGACGTGAGCCACCGCACCTGGCCTTAAAAATATTTTTAAACTTCCTTAAAATGCCAAAAAGATAGGAACAATGAAATACTCAAAAAAGGATTGATTTTTAAGCCCAGCTCCACGCTAATTTTTGGTAACTTCATTTCTCTGTACTAGAAGTGAGGAATACAAAGATGAATGAGACAGGGTTCCTGTCACCATCTAGTGGGAGAGACAGGCTGGCAAACCAACAGTTAATCAAGGAGGTAATTTAGGTAAATGATTTTGAGTTGACATATTGGATTTATCTTTGGAGGCAGTAATTCCAAGGATAAGAACTAACTGCCTTTCTGCCAGAGTGCACATGTGAGGGTCAGAGTTCTCAGGCATAAATCAAATAATGAGTCGAACCAGTCCTCAGAGGAGATAACTGCAAACATAGGTTTGCTTAGGTTACCAACCATTGTCCTGCAGGCAGCAATCCACCATACTATTTCTTGCTAGTATTGAATTTGGTGGCCGTGTATGCGATATTTTCCGGGGTGTCCTATGAATTCTGTTTTAGAGATTTGCTTTACTACCTGAATAGTTTCCTTTGAATTTTCTTTTATTATTCTAATTATTCTACATTATAAGTTGCTTTGCTTTGTCCTTTTTTTTTTTTTTTTTCAGTTTTTTGTTAAACATTATTTGTGTAGAAAATTGCCCCTTAGGAAGCCATCCATCATTTGCTTTTTGTGATTTTCAAGGAGATGCTTTTCTGTGAGATGGTGGTGGAAGTGGTTGCTACAATACTAGACATAGGGCCAGGCGCGGTGCCTCACGCCTGTAATCCCAGCACTTTGGGAGGTTGAGGCAGTGGATCACAAGTTCAGGAGTTTGAGACCAGGCTCGCTGACACGGTGAAACCCCGTCTCTATGAAAAACACAAAAATTGCCCGGGTGTGGTGGTGGGCACCTATAATCCCAGCTACTCAGGAGGCTGAGGCAGAATTGCTTGAACCCGGGAGGCAAAGGTTGCAGTGAGCTGAGATGGCGCCACTGCACTGTGGCCTGGGTGATAGAGCAAGACTCCATCTCGGAAAAAAAAAAAAAAACAAACCCACAATACTAGACATAGTTAATGAATGATATTAGTTAACAAAGAGGTTTGAGAACTAGGAAAGATTCTCTAAGGTTATTCTTTGATAAATCACTCATTTTCACAGAGTCACTGCTTACTGTGGGTAATTTGTTTGCTGTTGGTTGACAGTGAACCTACTTAGGAGAAGATATCATCCTTCAGGGCTTTTATTTGTATGGAATGAAAAAATTCTTTCTCCTTTCAGTAACAGACAGTGGTGCTTTTCTGTTATAATTCAAAACAGGTTTAGGAACACCTGACATTTTCAGGGAGAAGCAAAGGATGAAGGAATGAGCTGGAGTAAACTTTCTATAACATATAAGGGGGAAATGGGAACTGGATGCAGATAAATCTTTCATGCTTATTAAGAACATTTTAATGTTTCTCAGTTGATGTATGAAGTAATTGCAATCAGCATTTGCTTCTTCAATCACAAGGAGGCAGCATAGTCTCATGGGAGGAGGGGAAGTGGGTCTGTTCAAAACACTTATTCTTCCTGCTGCCTGTGCTGTTCTTGTCCAGAAGGCCCCTTGGAGCTGGGAGTGTCTCATGGAGTCATTCAGTTCCCTGCGTCCTGGTAGAGTTGCCCCTTAACCATTGAAACCATATCTCCCTAATGCTAAAAATAGCCAGGGTCTGAGTCCAGGACTTTCATGTTGACGGTCTCATGTACCTGGTGGCCCTGGGAGCAGGACGTCCTCATCTCACTCATCTCTGTTACTGTGAGTCCTACCAAGCCTGGCCAAAGTTGCCTCCTTAATAATTAGTCCTTGAATAGAATCCCCTAGGTAGTGGTTATTGACTTGCAAAATATAACACTGACTTTATACCATGTTTTTTTGTCTCATGGAGACAAAAACACTTTTCTCATAGAATACGTTTTGTTTGTGGGGAAATGAACAAAATGAGGTAAAAAACCCAAATCATCCTATGAGTAAGTTATTTTTCTGATGGAAGACAGGGTCCAAGTTCAAGTTATAAGTGTAACTAGCCACATAGTTTCACTTAAGTCATTTCATTATGCTGGGCTTCAGTCTCCCCAGTTGAAAAATGAATGAATGTGCCTGTGATAGTCCAGTGTAAGTTGTGGGAACATACCAGATATAGCAAACTGGGAAGCAATTGTAGCCAGATCTGGTGAGGCACATGAATAGAAGACATTTTTATCTAGGTCCTGTTTTCCCTTCTGTGACTGATTCTTTCTGGGCCCTGGGACATTTATATTCATCCTCTGCATTTGTACATTCATTTGTTCATTCACCCACTCATTTATTCAATAAATATTTATTGAGTACTTAAATATGTGCCAGGAACCATTCTAGGTCTGAGGATATAAGAGGGTACCAAAAAAGCAGGGTCTTTTTTTTTTTTTTCAGAGAGCCTACCTCCCAGTGGGAGAGATGGACCACAAATACATAAGCAAATACATACACAAAATCATTGCAGATTATGAAAAATGGTAAGAAAGAGATAAAAAGTGTGACCGGATGGAAGGTAACTGGGGCAATCACTTTTAGGCAGATGCCTCTGAGATGCCATCTGAGCTGAGACTTGACAGATGAAGTGCCAACAATCTCAGCCTCTAAGCCTGCCAAGCTTGAGATGTTATTTTTATTAGTAATTTACAGGTGCAAATGACCCACCTAGACTGTTTCTAGTGCACAGTATGCTTTGTTGACAAAATGCCCTGAAGCAAAATGCCACAGATGTCAGCTTCAGTTTTGTGGCTTTTCATACCATCTTCCAGTAAGGTTGGTCATTGTCGTTACCAACCACTCCCCCGTTTGGGGAGGGAGGACACAGGGTGTCCTCTGACTCTGGTGCACACACGAGCTCTCACCAGTCCTGCTGGGACCAGGCTGCAGGCAAAGAACAAACAACTACTTAGTGAACTGTGATGACAAAGGAGTGGCCATTTGCTTCCTCCAGTGCTGTCCATGCCAGCTCCTGAGCCCATTTGTCACTTCCTGGGGACAGAGCTGACTCATAGAGAACTGGCAGTAATTTTGGCCTGGGAGGGGTGGGAAACAGAAGGCTTGGATTAAAAGCAGGTGGAGCTGGTGGCTGCCTAGGTAGTATGATGGGAATTTTTGTCCACTGACCTGTCCACAATTCTTGGAATTCTGCTAGAAGTTAGTATCCAATCCACTTGGTTCTGAAAGGTTTTCTTTGATTTTTGATCTTCAGCTCTCTCACTAATGTGAATGTTTGGAGGAGGATACCACTGTTTAGAAACATAATTTAACATATTAAAAAAGACTCACAAAAAAATCTCAGAATGGCAAAATCAGGTTATAGATGTTAGGCCCTGGATCTCATTTTATCCAGAATTGTCCCACCTCTGAAATGACAAATTCATACACTCTACTTTTAGAGCATGACACATAGTCTTCTAACCTTCCCACTGAGTTACCCATATTACAGTGCCCTTCAGCTTCCTGGAGACCTCTTTTTCTTTAAAAAAAACTTTCATTTTGGGTTCAGGGGTATGGAGACCTCTTTTTCTATGAAAGGTTCACAGCCTGTATCTGCCTTAAGATATAGTCATAGACAACTGTTATTCAAAGTAAGGGGCCATAAGGTTGGACACAGTGGCTCACACTTGTAATCCCAGCACTTTGGGAGGCCGAGGCAGGTGGATTGCTGGAGCCCAGGAGTTTGAGACCAGCCTGGGCAACATGGTGAAATACAAAAAACTTCAAAAATTAGCTGGGCATGGTGGCATGCATCTGTGGTCCCAGCTACTCAGAAGACCGAGGTGGGAGAATCACTTGACCCCAGGAGGCAGAGGATGCAGTGAGCTATGATCGCACCACTACACACCAGCCTGGGCAATAGAATGAGACCCTGTCTCAAAAAAAAGGTAAAGGGCCATGATTGTATGTCTATTTGTGTGTGTATGATTTCATCACTTTATTTGACAATCAGTGGTTGGCTCTCACCCATACTGACTGTCTATAGATTTTTGAAAGTGGTCCCAGGTACATAGTTAAACAAAAGTATGGAGTTTGTTTGGTGAACCTTCACCCTCATTATGTTTTCTGTACGATAAACATGGATGTGGTAGGGCCCTTCCTTTCACCCAGACATTTGTTGAGCCTAGTATTAGTGCGTACATCTGGAGTCCCCATCTCCATCATGGCAGACTTCTGGATCTCTCTTGAGTGCCTGAGGGGCATTCTTCTTGAAGCCCACTCCATGGGTGCACCTGTGAATGTTGGTGGTGTATCCTCAGGTCACTGCCTCATTGATGGCAGAATGACCCCCCTTTTTCTGGCTACCCTTTTTGCAGGAGTCATTCTGCTGGGCCCAAGTGGGAAGTCATTGTATCTTCTATTACCTACCTTTCAGTTTAAGAAAATATTACAGTGATAGGCTGAAAAATGCTCTTCCAAAGCTACCAGGTCCTTATCTCTGAAGCCTGGAAATGTTAAATTTGGAAAAAATGTCATAGCAGATATGAATAAGATTTTTTGTTTCCTTTGTGACAGAGTCTCACTCTGTCGCCCAGGCTGGGGTGCAGTGGTGCAGTGATGCAGTGGCTCAAGGCAACCTCCACCTCCTGGGTTCAAGCAATTCTCCTGCCTCAGCCTCCTGAGTAGCTGGGATTACAGGCATGCGCCACCACGCCCAGCTAATTTTTGTATTTTTAGTAGAGACGGGGTTTCACCATGTTGGCCAGGCTGGTCTCAAACTTCTTACCTCAAGTGATCCACCTGCCTCAGACTCCTAAAGTGCTGGAATTACAGGCGTGAGCCACCGCACATGGCCGAGTTAGACTTTTGAAGTAGGGAGATTATCCTGGATTATCCAGGTGGGCCCTAAATGTAATTGCATGTATTCTTTTGGAGACAGGCAGAAGATTTCACACACGACACACACACACACACACACACGCCCTGTGAAGACAAGCAGATTGGAAGATTGGAGTGTTGTGGCCACAAACCAAGGAGTGCCAGCAGCCACCAAAACACCAGAAGTTGGAAGAGGTAAGAACAGATTCTCCCCTAGAGCCTCCACAGCCCTGCCCACACCTTCATTTCGGCCCAGTGATACTGAGTTTGGAATTCTGGCCTCCAGAACTATGAGAGAATGAATTTCAGGTGCTTTAAACCACTGAGTTTGTGGTCATTTGCTACGGCAGCCACAGAAACTAATACAGTTACCCATGCAATGAAAGCCACTGGTGTTCCTCTACCCGACTGCAGCCCTCTCCCTCCACTCTCCAGAGAGAACCAGGACCTTGAATTTGTTGTTTATTATTTCCTGCATTTCATTATACTTTATTGCATACTTATGTATTCCGAAATAATGTCATTTTATATATCTCATACTGTATCCTGTATATTGCTTTTTGCCCAATGTATTTTATAGATTATATATGTTGATACATGTAGCTCTAATTTTCTCTGTAGCATAGTATTCCATGGTATGTATGCCTACCTGCACATATGTGTGCATGCTACAATTTTTTTTTTTTTTGAGATGGAGTTTCACTCTGTCACCCAGGCTGGAGTGTAGTGGCGCCATCTTGGCTCACTGCAACCTCCACCTCCCAGATTCCAGTGATTCTCGTGCCTCAGCCTCCCAAGTAGCTGGGATTACAGGCGTGCGCCACCACGCCCAGCTAATTTTTATATTTTTAGTAGAGACAGGGTTTCACCGTGTTGGCCAGGCTGGTCTCGAACTCCTGGCCTCAAGTAAACTGCCCACCTCGGCCTCCCAAAGTGCTGGGATTACAGGCGTGAGCCACTGTACCCAGCCTACAATTTTTAAATCAGTTCTTCTGTTAATGAACATTTAAGTTGTTTTTGGTTTTTCCGTCTTTCAAACAGCGTTGCAGTGAACATTTTCGTATGTGTCTTCTTTGCTTATGTGCAGAAGTGTTTCTAGGATATTTACCAGGAAGGAGAATTACTAGGTCATCCTCAGCTTTACTAGCTTTTGCCAAATTGCTCCGCAAAAGAGCAGATGTGGGTTGGATTTTGGCAGCAGGACATTTCAATAAAAGGAGTGATGTGTACTAAAGGTACAGATAGGGGAGGCATGGGAAGTGGTCATTAGTTTTCTTTGAAAAAGCAGTGGTTCCCAGTCAAGTCAGGGAAGCAGGTTTGAATCACCCTGGAGAATGTTTTGCAGCCTTTTGCCCTCTGTCTTCCCATCCTGGGATGTCTTCCCAAGGAACCAATATATTTCCACCCCAGGTAATTGCGACATGCTTTGGTTGAAAACCAAAAATGGCTGCCTGAGAAGGAGCCACAGGAGAAGAGGCAGGCAAGTTGGGTGGGGAGGACTGAGATGCCCAGCCAGGAGGATGCATGTCAATCAAGGGTCACAGAAAGTCTCTAAGCAGAAGCTGAGCACCTTCCCCTCTGCAGATACCCAGAGGCAGCATTAGGGCTACAGCACCCTTAGACCAAGAGCTCTGGGGTAGAGTTTAACCACATGTATTATGATCCAGCTTTGATAGCTCTTTTCTCAAGTCTTCCAACCTTGTTCACTGAGAGAGTCGCTTTATAATTCAATGAGCTGTTGTTCCTCCTGGATCTCTGGGTGTACTGAAGATGCTGAAGGTTGGCTTTTTAATATTTTAATTATAATTAGAATACTAGGAAAACTCCGGAGAATAAAATACAGTACTTTCTTGCATTTATAGACTATAATATGGAATATGAGTAAAATATACGTATCCCCAAGGAGCCAGATATACATCAAAATAATTAAGTGGGGGCATAGCTTGGGGCTAGAACATTTGACTGCAAAATAACATATACATTGGTAAGGTTTAGAAAGACAAAACAATCTATAGGGTTGGTCTTATAAATAAGTTTGTGGCTTATTGTCCCTAAAAATGATATAAGACTCCCTCTTTGTCAGCAAAATCTCACCTTATTTGTCATATACAAAACTACAAGACTAAATGTTTGACCTAGAAGAGTTGTTAGAGAGATCTGGTGGAGTGAGTGGCTCATGAGTGGGGTCAGGGCTAGCGCTGGGCCCACTCCCAGTACCTCCCACCACACTGCTCCTTAGCACTTCCAATGATTAGTTCCAATCGCCTTATTCTGCTGGAAATGTTAGAGAACTCTGAAGTCTATTTGAATGTTGTGTTTACTCGAAACATTGATTGTAGCGTGAAAGTTGACCATATTTAACAAATATAAAAAAATTGTAGTAGTTTCTCACTACTAAGGTGAAAATGATTGCCTTTGGGGTGGAAATCTGTTATAAAATAAAACAATGTTTAGACAACTACAAAAATAAAAACTTTCAGCCAAGCACAGTGGCTCACATCTGTAATCCCAGCACTTTGGGAGGCCGAGGCAGGTGGGTCACCTGAGGTCAGGAGTTCGAGATCAGCCTGGCCAACATGGTGAAACCCCGTCTCTACTAAAAATACAAAAATTAGCTGGGCGTGGTAGCGCATGCCTGTAATCTCAGCGACTCGGGACGCTGAAGCAGGACAATCGCTTGAACCCGGGAGGCGGAGGTTGCAGTGAGCAGAGATCACGCCACTGCACTCCAGCCTAGGCTTAACAAGAGCGAAACTCCGTCTCAAAAAAATAAATAAATAAGTAAATAAAATAAATAAAAATAAGAATAAAAACTTTCTAAATTACTTGATATCTTTCTTAATGTCTCCTAGAAAAGTGTATAGAAAGCCTTTTTGGTAGTAAATAAAGATCGCTTTAATAGAGAAATTTTAAACTACAACACATCCTGTATTCACAAACTAGTACATCTCAGCTGTTCTGTGGATGTGGTGGGATAGGAGAATAGTCCAGAAAGGTCTCAAAGTCTGAGGTAGTTGCTGGAAGAAGAAGCCTATTTCTCTGGACACCTGACTTACAAGAGGGTCAAGCTGAACTAGAAGGAGGTTTTAGGGTCTGAAGTTTTAGGGCCTCCACTATGAGTAGCAGCAGCAAAACTATAAAAGGGGGAAAAATTACCCATAATTCCACCACTCTAACACATTAATTGCCTTCATTTCCTCTGTTCACTTTTAGTTCTTAATTTTATGCCATCATTTCATGAGGCTATAAATACAGCATAGTTAAAACGCAGCATTCTGTCTTTCACTCAACATTATATTGTGAACGCTTTTGTTTGAGGACTATTTTGGTTGCAAGGAACATTTACTCAGTCAAGTTAAATTGTCTCGGAAAATAGTTGTGTGTACGTGCCTAATCTTACAGAAACCAAGGGCAGGCGTCTAAGCTGGCTAAGCTCCCCAGGAATTGGTGCTAGGACAGGGAGCGCCAACAGCTACTGAAGCTGCTGTCAGGGGCCTTGGGTGGGCGGGGACATCTCTGCTTACCCTGCGTTTCTGCTCCGCACACATCACTTCAGTAGTGCATGGCCAGTAGTGGCTACTACAAACCACGTGACCTTGCAGTACCAGAGCTTTCAATGATCCTCTTTCCAGACTGCTTAAAGTCAAACCCTTATTTGATTGTCTCAATTTATCATTTCCATCCAGTGAGGCCATAAAAGTCAGAGGTTTCTGTTCAGCCTGTGGATTGGCTGTCATTAGCTCAGGTGGACACATATTGGTCCAATCAGGTGTGGCTGGGGAGGTGGAGTCACATGCTTTAGATTCTAGCTCTGCAGGGCAGCAAGGCCGTGCACTGGGACCCCCTCAGCAGTGAGTGTGGCTTCGTAGTTCTTACAACTACAAATGTTCATGCACAGATGACATCACATCAAGTGGCTGTTTCATGATTTATGACCGTTCCTCTGCTGTTAGCTTTAGTTTATCGTGCCTTTCAGCTTGGGGATGGCTACAAGTAAAACTATGAACATTTTTGGGCATACATCTTCTTTTCATCTTCCAGATTATATAAAATAATCTTTAAATTACATAGAGATTACATTCTCTGAGCACCTCCAGAACAGAAAACATAAACTTGCAATTTTTCTTGTTGTCTAAAAAATGTCTGTATTTGCTAGAGATTTCTACTGAAGAAGCTATGGGCAAAATAATAGGATGTGATACGTGGGATCTGCTTCAAAGCACTCTAGGAAAAAAATTAGGGGGTGCTGAAAGCTGAAGCAAGATTGGTGAAATCTCTCGCAAATACACTTTTTAAACAACAACAGAAAAGTGCAAGGTTATGTTTTCTGTTCTGGAGGTGCTCAGAGAATGTAATCTCTATGGAATTTAAGATGATTTTATATTTTATATATACTGCTGGAGCTGATGATGGGTGCGTGAGATTTATGATACACTATTGCCTCTGTTTTGTGGTTTATGTCCTACTTCCTTTCTCTTTCTCTCCCCTCTGGATTTTTTTGTTGTTAGTCCCCATGTTTCCTCTAGACGTGTGGTACTCACATACTGCCCTGTGATTCCCCCCAATTTTTCTCAGGTTCGGTTACCCCTGACATCTGCCTCATAGGTTCCTTTTCCTTCCTTACCTAAAAACTCAAGTCCATTTGTCTATCTACCTATTCAGTCAT
The DNA here is from genome assembly GCF_028878055.3 of Symphalangus syndactylus. Lineage (NCBI taxonomy): Eukaryota > Metazoa > Chordata > Mammalia > Primates > Hylobatidae > Symphalangus > Symphalangus syndactylus. The sequence goes on from NC_072439.2 coordinate 97,273,792, forward strand.
TCATTCACATAAAGAAAAGTGAGCCTATGTATTGCTCGAGACATGAAAAATGTTGCAAAATATAGTGACATTCATTGTTTTAGATGTTACTAGACAGCTCTTAAGAGGAATGAAATCACAACTTATTTTGCACCCTGAGATAAAAGCCAGCTCCCCAGTGCAACACTCAGGAATAACTGTCTTTCAGCAGAGGAGCCAAATGCCCTCTGGTGGGGGGCGGTGGGGCCAGGGTGTCAGAGTGTAGGGTGCAGCCGCAGGCAGAGCCCAGGAGGGGCCCTCCTCCCTCCATGTCCACCTCCTCCTCACTGCCTTTTTGCTAACGGCTTTCAGCCTTTTGGGATTTAGAATTGGAAGCTACATTCTGAGGTCGTATTTATTTAGTTAAATGAAAATTGTATATATTAAAATCCTTGGGATTTTTGTAATCATTAAAGCATCAAAGAGACTCGAGTGCTCCAGAAAATGAACATTTCATATTCATGCTAAAAAAGAAAAATCTAATGAAATGGCTTAATTTTCTATTCATTTCCCAAAACAGTAAATTGTCAGTTATGTGAGCTAAGTTAAATTACAGGGCGATCATTCTGAGGTCTTTCTGGTTTTACAAGTCACAGTGTTAAAAAACAAACTCAAGGAGGTTTTTTTGTTTTTTGAGATGGAATCTCGCTCTGTCATCCACGCTGGAGTGCAGTGGTGCAATCTCGGCTCACTGCAACCTCTGCCTGCCGGGTTCAAGCGATTCTCCTGCCTCAGCCTCCTGAGTAGCTGGGACTACAGGTGCCCGCCACCACATCTGGCTAAGTTTTGTATTTTTAGTAGAGACAGGGTTTCACCATGTTGGGCAGGCTGGTCTTGAACTCCTGACCTCAGGTGATCCACCCGCCTTGGCCTCCCAAAGTGCTGGTATTACAGGCATGAGCCACCGCGCCTGGCCACAAAGAGGTTCTCGAGACCTGTTGGTCTTGGGAAATTGGAGTGCTTGTAGGTGTAGCTGCACAACCCTACTGCTTACCTGTGTCTGGCAGGGGTTGGGACTTTCGTGGAGCTCCCTGGCACCCTCTGTGTGCCTCTGCCTTTGCATTCTTCACCTTGGATTATAACTGCATCTTTATTTGTTTCTCTGTCACTAGACTGTGAGCTTCTGTGGGAGGACAGGGATTCTGTATTTTTCAATGCCTGGAATGCGATTGGGCTTCCATAAGTATCAGTCGAATGAATGACAACATATATATATATATGTATTTTTTTCCTTAAAAGAAACTCCCTATGTTCTTCCTCAGAGATTCTTCCTTACATAAACCCCTAGATGGGCTCATTCTTCAGCCTGGCTCTGAAGACCTGAGGAGAAAGTAAACACTTCAAAGAAACTGCCCCACAGGGACTCCGAACCCCCAAGTAATTCACCCTGAAAGGAGCATCTACTCCAGAATGGGGGCATCTGGATTCAGGTCACCCAAAATATGCCTTTGCCGTCAGCTACCGCCACTCCAGAAACAGGATTGTTACCTTTAAACGAGGACAATTCAGTGCTTGGTTTTTTTCAACATAACTGCTTAAGGATTTTTTTTTTCTTTTTAGAGGCAGGGTCTTGCTCTGTTGCCCAGGCTAGAGTGCAGTAGTGCCATCATAGCTCACTGTACCCTCGAATTCTTGGGCTCAAGTGATCCTCCTGCCACCACCTCCTGAGTAGCTAGCATGGGTGTGCACCACCATACCCAGCTAATTTTAAAAAACATTTTTGTAGAGATGAGGTCTTGCTATGTTGCCCAGACTGGTCTTGAACTCCCGGCCTCAGGTGATCTTCCTGCCTCAGCCTCCCAAAGTGCTGGGATTATAGGCATTAGCCACCACGACCAGCCTGTTTAAGGATTTCTAAGCATAAGCTTATAATGAAAAACCCACAATAATTAATCCAACTTGGCATCTACTGTGAGCACAGCAGCTCAGCAACAAGTTTATTTTGCAGCTAGCAGGGTAACAGGGTAGGGCATGGCTACGTGTTCAGGTCAACTTCCTTTGTCATGGTTGATTGGTTTGTCTTTACGAGGGGTGGGTGGGGTGGGGGAAAGCGAAGCAGAAGTAGTAACATGGAGTGGGTGCAGCCTCCCTGTAGAACCTGGTTACGAGAACTCGGGGCAGTTCACCTGGTCTGTGACCGTCATTTTCTTGACATCAATGTTATTAGAAGTCAGGTTATTTTTTAGAGAGTCCACTGTTTCTGGAGGGAGATAAGAGTTTCTTGCCAAGATCCAAGCAAAATCCACGTGAAAAAGTTGGATGATGGTGGTACAGGAATACACGAGGGCATAGTTCTCATAGTCGGTGGCCAGGACCCAGTACGGTGCCGATGGCATAACTGAGAACCAGAGAGAGGCAGCATTATTGGAGGGAGAGGGCAAGAGAAATCTCAGGACAACACAAGAAGGCTGGCCCAGATGACCACCCACCAAGCTCCCCCACCTCTGATTTTGTTTATCAATCCAGAAACAGAAAGACCCTGGAAAGAAGTTTGGACGAAAGCTTAGACTGTTTCTGACTTACCCTTTCTAGCACTGTTGGTGCCCTGCTTGCCTGCCTGCCTCACTCACCCAGACAGAGAGACAGAGAGAGAGAGAGCGTTATAGTCATCACCCATCTGCACATTTCAGCTGCTCTGTGTATTCCCAGGTGGACTGAGAACTCTTAAGCCCAGAGTGATTTTGAAAAAATCTGTCTCCCACCTCTGCCAGCAGTGGCATCATGGCCCACCTGCACTCACCCAGGCCGGCACATTCTGCCTTCCTCTCGTGGTCCAGCTCTGAAGAATAAATTTACCCAGATACAATACAGAAAACTTCATGTGTCTCTCCTTATTTGAAAACTTTAACAGTCTCCTATTGTTTATGGAAGAAACTTCAAGCCGTCTAATGTGGCATTCAAGGCCCTTCCTAACCTCATGTCCCTCTCCATGTACACTCCCAGGCTCTAGGCTTCTTTATTCAGGCCTTCTTCTTCTTCGTTTTTTGTTTTTTTTTGTTTTTTGAGATGGAGTTTCGCTCTTGTCGCCCAGGCTGGAGTGCAATGGCGCGATCTCAGCTCACTGCAACCTCCACCTCCTGGGTTCAAGCGATTCTCCTGCCTCAGCATCCTGAGTAGTTGGGATTACAGGCACATGCCACTATGCCCAGCTAATTTTTTGTATCTTTAGTAGAGACAAGGTTTCACCATGTTGGCCAGGCTGGTCTTGAACTCCTGACTTCGTGATACGCCTGTATTCAGGCCTTCTTCTATGTTCCAGTTCCCTTCACTTGGAAATCCTTTTCCATAATCTCCCATACATCCTACAAGGCCTAACGCAAACATCTAATCCTTGTTATGCATGTAATAGTTAGCTTTCACTCCAATCCCCGTCCCTGATCCCTATGGGAAAAATACTCAGTTGAGAGTTTGGAGACCTAGGTTTAGGTCCCAACTCTACTTCTAATGAGTTCAGTGACGGCCTGCGTCACTCAGCCCGCCTGCACTTTAGCTTGCTTCTTGATAAAAATAACAAGAGAAACTGTGTATAAAGCCCTTTACAGTTTACAGAATGTGTTTAGTTTATTTTCACGACACTGGGCAGTTATTTCTGGCTTGCACATGTGAAGTTAGTTGTCCATATTCATATGTGTGAGAAGAACTGTTTTCTCCTCCCAGCATTCCTTTATTGGTCTATAAAATTAGAACTTCCTCTCCGCCCCCCTCTAGGAACTCGACTGGTGTGGGGTGGAGGAGTGGCAGGGGTGAGAAGTGGGAAGTGCAGGGAGTAATTTTTGTAGCTGATGACTTCAGTGTCTGCCCTGCAGGTGGGAAAGGGGTGTTCAAGCACTGTTTGTGTTAGAAAGCCTCACGGCTCTGGGTTGAACTCTCTAGTGTATCTTCATCGGAAATAAAACTAATGTTTGGTGCTTTCTCTATTGCCTGTGTCCCTTCCTCAGTTAGCTCAGAACCCAGAGGCAAATGCCTGTCGTTAGATATCTCACAGGATCCCCAACAATGGGACTGGAAAGTGGCAGAAGCAGGATTCAAACTTGCCGTCACTCTTGTCATCTCTTGCTTCCTAGTTTCTGCGCCGTGCAGGTTGTTCTGCTAATATCTGCTAATTTTTCGGACCCCAGTTTCCTTTGGCAAACAAGACTGGGTTGTGTTTTCTACAGCCCACACCCTGTGTGCATCTACTTGTGTTTCACCTATTGAAACGCTAGCTAGTTATAGTAAATTGCGGGGTCATGTGTCAGTATCCACACTGGGATGTGAGCTCCGTAAGTAACAAGGCCAGCTCTGTCTGGCTTATCATGGCAACCCTAGTGCATGACATGCAGTAAGTGTTTGACAGATAATTATGTGCTGAGTGATTATAGATGACACTCAGGTGTCTCAGGAATTCTCCAAGCCGGGGCGCTAGCCTTCAGTCTGCATATTTCCTGTCCCTGAATCCTCCTGGGAAAAGTGGATACTTACACCAGGAAAACTTAACTTCCAGCTTGGCAGGCTCTGTGAGGTTAACTGGGGTGGCTTCACCTTCAATTTGATTCATGGTTCCATCAGCTCTGCAGTGAGTAAAAAAAAGAAAAAATACAAAAAACAAAAAAGAAAAGAGAAAAGAAAAACAACTCATTGAGGGCTGATAAGCAATGAAAGGCAAGATTTGTGCCACTAAGGACCGTGGCAGCCAACACCGTGATTTCTGGTAAGAGAGGCTCTGAAAGGCAGGCTAGACCCTAGCTCCATGGCCTGCCCTTTCCCTTGTGACTGTCTCTGAGGCAAGCAGGGGAAGAGAGCAGCGGGGTGATAAGAAGCCACAATTGACAAGCTCCAGGACGGAACAGTATGTTAGGCCCTTGCACTTCAACACTATCTCTGACTATCTGCAATGGCCTGAAAGACCAATTCCTGCTCCCAGGCTCCAAAGAAAGGGAGAAAAGAGAATGGAAAAACAACCCAACACACAAAGAAGGTTCATTTTTTTTTTTTTTTGGAGATGGAGTCTTGCTCTGTCCCCCAGGCTGGAGTGCAGTGGTGCGATCTCGGCTTACTGCAACCTCTGCCTCCCGGGTTCAAGCAATTCTCCTCCCTCAGCCTCCCCAGGAGCTGAGATTACAGGCATGCACCACCACGCCTGGCATATTTTTTGTATCTTTAGTAGAGATGGGGTTTCACCGTGTTAGCCAGGCTGGTCTCAAACTTCTGACCTCCGGCAATCTACCTGCCTCAGCCTCCCAAAGTGCTGGGATTACGGGCGTGAGCCGCTGCGCCTGGCAGATTCACTTCTTTTTAAAACGAGAAGGGCCAAAGGAACAGATGAGGATGGACTTGATCACTGAAAATAATGCAAAACAGGGAGACACAAAAGCGTTTCCCTTCTTTGGGCCTTAGTGATATCATGTGACATCGCCTGTCCCATCAAGGGGCCTGAGTCGGCAGACTCCTTCCAGTTCAGCAAGCCTCTGAGTGAGTGTGGGGGATTTCAATGTAGGCCAAGTAAAAGGAGGCAGTGAAGAAACATTTACTTTATCTCAGTGATTCTCAGGTATGCCCAGATTTCAGAGACGTTAAATGTGAAGAAATACATATCTCACAATTGATGCCACCTGACAATTAGCAGTGTCATTCCTTTCTTAGTGGCATATAATGCAGTGGTGTGTCTTAAAAGCTGGGGGCTTAGATTGGATGCAATACTTTCACCTCTTTGAATGAGCCTGCTATCTAGATGACTCCCAATGGCCCCATGAACTTGGGAGAAGGGGAAAGGTGTGGAGATGGAGGCACCAAAGGGAGGGTGCTAAGGCATCAGGGTGCTCTTCCTAGGAAGCCAACAGAGGAGAGGATGTCTGTTTATCAATCCTCAAGGCAGAGCAGGGAGGCCAACTGAAATTAGAGCAGTTGTATGTGTTAGGAAGTCAGTAGGTTGGCCGGGCGTGGTGGCTCACGCCTGTAATCCCAGCACTTTGGGAGGCCAAGGGGGGCGGATCACGAGGTCGGGAGATCAAGACCAGCCTGGCTAAGATGGTGAAACCCCGTCTCTACTAAAATACAATTAAAAAAAAAAAAGCAAGTCAGTAGGTTAATGCTATGGTTAGTGGTGACGGATGTCCTAGAAACAGGACAATGAGCAACAGGCCAGGGATTCTGGGAACTGTGCTCTGATGTTCCCAAGTATGTTCTCTGTTTATCACCATGTAAAGTTGGAGACCATGCCCTCCTCTCTCATCTGCATCTCAGACAGCTGGGGAAGATGGTCTGTTTCTATCTGCATATGTTAACTTAGCAACAAACCAGTCTCCTCCCAACAGACTCTGCCCTTTTCACTGTCAGTTGCATTTTGCTCCAGAACAGTTTTCAGGACACCAGTCTCTGACCATGAAGTCACAACGTGTTCATGGAAAAACTGCATTTGTATTTTCAGGAGTGGAAGGTGGGTAGGAAGGAGCTCTTCCTGGGGCTCTTTTTAAGTTTATATTTGCTTTCCAAAGCGCAACTTTTTGGATTAATTATTGTGTTAGAAGCCCTCAGTAATAGAAATGTACACTTCTACAGGATATCCTGTTTACATAACCTAGAGTGGGAATATTGTGTATGTGATTCTTGCTTAATAAGAAAAGGAGCTTTCTGATAGATTAAGCTGCCCAGAGATGGGATGAACTGTCCTGGAAGGTGATGAGCTCCCAGTTCCTGGAAGTGTTTGAACAAAGCTGGATGCTTCTGTCAGCAGATGGTGTCGAAGCGGCTTCTCTCCCAGACTGGAGGTCAGAGGAGATGGTCTTGATGTTCTTTGCTACCAGAGTATCTATTTTGCAGTGAGGGCAGGAGCCCTGTCAGTTTGTGCCCCGCAGGTGGTCATGGAAACGCATAAGTGGATCCTAGCCCTTGCCGTCCTTGCCTGGCAAACGCTTTCCTCTCAATTCCTGCTAGGAGCAGGCAGTCCCGACCCAGCAAGGTTCCCATCCTCCCTGACCCAGGCTGCCGGACACCCAGTCACTCTGGGTCAGCAATCCGCAGGCCTGGCCCCGGACGCCCACAGCCACTCACCTCAACTCCTGGTTTAACACTTTGATCTTTCCGTTTTCCATTAGTGAGTAGTTGGCCTGGATGCAGCGTCCATTCTCAAAGATTGTTGGGATCTTCTCAATTTCGTACCATCTTCCGAGATACTGCAGAGACAACAAGCAGAGCAAAACCCTGTGGTTCTCTGGGGAACTGCAACCTCTTCCCCATTGTCGTGCAGACGCAGAGCCCTGTCCTGGCGAAGCCACACAAAATGGGCCTCATTGTTCCCAGTGGCAACTGGGCAAGAGATTGATTGCAATGAGAATCCGTGACTAGGATAGGATGTGCGGGCGGGGGGTGAATGCTCAGTAAAGGGCTCTTTTCAGTGCCCACTTCAGCCCAAATCGCTGTGACATTCTAGACTCTGTAAACAAAGGGGATGATGGGAAATACCTTTCACCTGAAACAGTGCACGATTCTACAAGTCATCTTTGAATCTTGTGCAAAGTCAGATGTGTTCGCTGTAGGGAGGTAGGACTCCAGAGTGCACCGAACTTTCCTCATCTGACCCTGAGGAGGGATTTGGTCACCAAGGCTTTGGGGAGGTGGTGGGGATTTGAAAGATCTGTATCATGCTTTCTTTAGAGGCCTGTGCTCAGTCCAGACTTCAGGTGTATACAGTTAGCTTTAGAGGAAGCTGCCACTGTGTGGGGAAGGTCAAGGGAACCAGGTCCTCCTAGGCTGCCTGGCACATGTTGCAGGGAGACCATACCAGTTTACAACCTCTGCGGAGGGCAGTTTGGCAATATCTAGCAAAGCTAAAAATACATATTATACTCTTTGGCCCAGCAATTTCACTTCTGGGAATGCATCCTCCTGATATAAGAAATGATGTATGTGTAAAGTTATTCATTACAGCACCGTTTGTAATAATACAAGATAGGAAACAGCCTATGTGAGTATTAGTAGGGGGCTGGGTGAGGAAACGATGGCATATCCAGACAATGGAATTTTACTTCCTCTTTTCAAAAGAGTGGTATGCAGTGATTTCTCATATTTAATGACAAAAGAGTCAGGTACAAAATAGTGTATATATTAAGGTACCTTTTGTGTAAAAATGGAGAAAATGGTTATTACGTTGGTTTTCCGTTGCTGCTATAATAAATTACCACAAGCTTCAAACAGCACAGATTGATTATCTTGCAGTTGTGTAAGTCAGAAGTCTGACAGATCTCACTGGGCTGAACTCCAAGTGTTGGCTGTGTTTCCCTCTGGGAGCTCTAGGGAGGATCAGTTTCCTTGCCTTTGCCAAGTTCTACAGGCCGCCTACATTCCTTGGCTTGGGGCTTCCTCTATTTTCAAAACCAGCAAAAGGAAGTCAGATCCTTCTCACATTGCACCTCTCTGACTCTTATGCCATCATCAAACCTCTCTCTCTGACCACAGCTGGGAAAGATTCTCTGCTTTTAAGGATTTATGTGATTAGATTGAGTTCCCCTGGATAATCAAGGCTAATCCGGCCATCTCAAGGCTCATAACTTCGATCACATTTGCAAAAGCCCTTTTCCCATGCAAAGTAACATTCACAGGGTTAGGGCGTGGACACCTTGGGAAGCCACTCTTCTGCTTACCACAGTTATTATGTATTTGCTTGTATATGTATATATTATCTGTAAAATTATATAATACATGGTTTTTACTAGTTGCTACTGGGGAGGGAAACTGAGGTACAGAGGTGGGAGGGAAACTTTATGTGGTGTATTCTTTCACACCTTTAGGATTTTGAACAATGTAAATATATTTACGTAGTTAAAATACTAATTAAAAAAAATTTTTTTTTGAGATGGAGTCTCACTGTGTCACCAGAGTGGAGTGCAGTGGTACAATCTCGGCTCACTGCAACCTCTGCCTCCCAGGTGCAAGCGATTCTCCTGCCTCAGCCTCCTGAGTAGCTGGGATTACAGGTGCCTGCTGCCATGCCTGGCTAATTTTTGTATTTTTACTAGAGACGGGGTTACACCATGTTGGCCAGGATGATCTTGATCTCCTGACCTCGTGATCCACCCGCCTCAGCCTCCCAAAGTGCTGGGATTACAGGCGTGAGCCACCTCGCCCGGCCTCTTTTAGAAATTTAAAAACAAAAAGAGATGCGCTCACCTTCAGAGTCAGAACTGAAAAGAGAGGATGCTGCAAACAGGTGAGTATTGCTTCAGCCATGGCTTTCCGCTGAAACGCATGCCACATTCATGACCATAAAGTTCTACTCACTTATTAAAGCACAGCTTTCAATTAGAGCCACTGAACTTAACATTCATTTAAAGTACCAAAGAATAAGGTTAGAGGTTAACTGGTTTCATAGACATTCTCGGAAGAAGCTCCATTTTCTACAGTGCACTCAAATGTGTTCTGTTTCTGTTAAAGTGAGTTTCATGTCCCACAGTAAAAACCAAGGAAGCATGATTTTTCAGAAAAGAGGAAACTCAGAGCTTCCTTATGATCTCATATTATTTTTGCAAAGGCTTCTTAATCTTTTCAGATCTCCGGTCAGTATTGAAAAAGAATCCTAGAAAAGAAGAGGTAAAACTCTATTTGCAGATGACATATAAAATATCCTAAGAAATCTAAAACAGAGACAAAACCAAAAACTGTTAGATCTAATGAGTTTAGCAAGGTTACAAGATACAAGATGAATATTCAAAAATCAAATATATTTCTCGGCCGTACACAGTGGCTCCTGCCTGTAATCCCAGGACTTTGGGAGGCCGAGGCGGGTGGATCACTTGAGGTCAGGAGTTCAAGACCAGCATAGCCAACATGGTGAGACCCTGTCTCTATAAAAAATTTAAAAATTAGCCGGGCATGGTAGCGCACACCTATAATACCAGCTACTTGGCAGGCTGAGGCAGGATAATCTCTTGAGCCTGGGAGGCAGAGGTTGCAGTGAGCTGAGATGGTGCCATTACACTCCAGTCTGGGTGACAGAGCAAGACTCTGTCACACATACACACAAAAAATATACATATATAAATGTATTTCTCTACTTGCAATGAACAATTTGCAGATGAAATTAAGAAAATTCCATTTAAAAGGCCGGGCACGGTGGCTTGCTCACGCCTGTAATCCTAGCACTTTGGGAGGCCGAGGCAGGTGGATTGCCTGAGCTCAGGAGTTCGAGACCAGCCTGGGCAACACGGTGAAACCCCGTCTCTACTAAAATACAAAAAATTAGCCGGGCATGATGGTGTGTGCCTGTAATCCCACCTACTTGGGAGGCTGAGACAGGAGAATTGCTTGAACCCGGGAGGCAGAGGTTGCAGTGAGCCAAGATGGTGACACTGCACTCCAGCCTGGGTGACAAAGCGAGACTCCGTCTCAAAAAAAAAAAAAAAAAAAGAAAGAAAAAAAGAAAATTCCATTTACAATAACATCAAAAGAATAAAATATTTGGGAATAAATTTAACCAAAGAAACATAAATTTAACCAAAGAAACTCTGAAAACTACAAAGTATTGTTGAAAGAAATTAAAGATGACCTAATTCAATGGAAAGATACACTATGCTGATCAGTTAGAAGACTTCATATTGTTAAGATCAATACTCCCCAAATTGACCTTCAGGTTTAATGCAATCTGTATCAAATTCCAACTGGATTATTTGCAGAAAATGACACGCCGATCCTAAAATTCATATGAAAATGTCAGGGACACGGAATAGCCAGAAGAACAAAGTTGGAGGACTCATGTGTTCTTATTTCAAAGCTTACCTCAAGGCTTTGATTACCACAAAGCTATAGTAATCAAGACTGTGTGGTACTGGCATAAGTATAGACATATAGATCAATAGAACTGAGAGAGCACAAATAAACTCTCACATATACAGTCAATTGATTTCCCATAAGGATTTCCTACAAGAATATTATTTGGCAATAAAAGGGGATATAGTATTGATACATGCTACAATGTGGATGAACCTTGAAAACGTTTAGTAAACCAGTCACAAAAGACCACATACAGTGTGATTTCGTTTTTATCAAATGTGCAGAATAGGCAAATTCGGAGACAGAAAGTAGATTAGTGGTTGCCTGGGGCTGGAAGTGCTGGAGGGGAGATGGGGACTCTGTGAATGGATGTGAGGTTTCTTTTCGGAACAGTGAAATGTTCTAAATCGATTGTGGTGGTGATGGTTGCGTAACTCTGTGATGATACTAACAACAATTGAAAGTGAAAAGCTACTTTAAACAAGTGAATTATATGGTATACAAATTATATCTCAATAAAGCTGCTGTTTTTTAAACCTGCTTTAATTCTCAAAGGACTTTTATAAATACAGATCAGTTATCATTTCCAAAGTGCTTTGGGATTTGTATCCAAAAGTGAAAATATAACTCAGATTCCTTGGATCTTTTCTTTAAAGCCTGTGGTCTATCAGAATTACCTGAATAAAGGCATCAGCCCGTAAGTGGAGCAAGTCAGTGTAGACTTTAGTGCACTCTGTGGCCTCTTCCTACCACACCTGTATCTCCTGATCCCATTGATGGTGCTCCTTCTCCCACCCAGCATCCCCTCAGAGGTCCCAACACTCATTCACCTTGAGGTGCGAGTGTATGACAACAACTTCGATGTTACTGTTACCATTCTTCAAAGAGATCCAAACCTTCTCCTAAGAAGAGGAAGTCTTAAGGGTGAGATTCCAGGCTTGAGTAGCAACAGTGGGAGCCTGTGAGTTCTGTCCTCCAATAGCTGCCTTTTTCTGCCGCCCTCTTCCTTCCCCTCCCCCTAAACCCCAGGAAGAAAGACCATCTATGGAGGGGCTTGTTGTATTGATGACATTTTAGCACAGGTACCAAGAAAGCCCCCTGGGGAATTTTGGGCTTTCCTGGGCCCTGTTTGAGTGACCTTTGGGTGCCCTGCACTGCTGAGAAGCCTGGTTTTGAATGCTACTTGCATTTACCAGCTGCGTGAGCTGGGGAGGGAGATTCCAGTGCTCCATCTGTAGAACAGGGATAATAGCTCTGCAGCAGCTATTGTGGTTCCCTGGTCCTGTATCCCCTCAGTCCACCTCTGAGTTCACCACAGCCATGGCAGGCAATTTCCAGACACCGCCAGCTTCCCACCTGAGACCCTGGGTCTCTCCTCTGCCAGGGGGCTTGGCTAGAGCCATGGATGCTCCCATGGCCTGCTGGCAGCGGCCGTGGGGCAATCAGAGGGGCAGGCTCCACCTGCCCTCAGAGGGAGCCCAGTGTGACTGACCCTGGTGGCCCAGGGCGACAGCTCAGGAACGCACCCTTTATTGCTTCTGTGCTGTCTCCAACTCACCTTCTCACCTGCTCTCGTACGTCCTGGGATCATCCCAAACCTCCCTGCCTGCAGTCTTTGTCTCAGCAGATGTCTGCTTTGGGGAAAACCCCAAATAAGATAAATACTCGTCCCAAGGTGTGCAGTGGAAATTAAAGCAGCATAATTAAATTGAACCTTGCAGAATGCTTGAACCTTGTAGAATGCTTATTCACATTGGAGGCAGCAAAACAAATGGGAGGTTCGCCTTTTACCTTATTCACGTCAAAATTCTCCTGCACCGGAGGCGTGGGGCACTTCCCAAGATGATATGCTTGTCCCTCTGCCGCACCGAAGAGGCCAGCCAGTGCGGAAAGCAGCAGCAGCAGCACCACCATCTTGGGGCTGGGTGGCTGGAGAACGGACCTGGAGTTGGGGGAACGCAAAGCAGCTGGGGTTGTCATTCTGAGTCTTCTAAGGCCACGCAATCATGAAGCAAGAGTCCTGTGCCCACGGGCCCCTCTGTGGGCGGTCCCTCCTCTTCTCTCCCCAGCCCATGCGAACCCTCATCCTGCAGGGGAACACCTGCCTGTCTGTGTTGCTGTGAGGCCTTCCTCAGAGCCTCTGCACCTCCATGAGGGCACTCTCTGCCTGGTATTCCAGTTCGTTGGATTGATTTTGCACCCCTCTCCCACCCAATTATGCATCTCCCAGGATGGGCACTATGTCTAGTTCTCCTCAGAATCACCCACGGACCTCAAAGTGTCGGCTCAGTAGATACTTGTCAGATGAACAGAAACAACATGGAGGGGGCTGTGTAAAGTGGGGGACATGGAGGGGGCTGTGTAAAGTGGGGGACGTGGAGGGGGCTGTGTAAAGTGGGGGACATGGAGGGGGCTGTGTAAAGTGGGGGACATGGAGGGGGCTGTGTAAAGTGGGGGACGTGGAGGGGGCTATGTAAAGTGGGGGATTAAAGCCTCCAAGCGAACCACAAAAGACACAAAACCAAATCAAACATTGCCCAACACTTAGTGTCCTCTGAGATTCTTCGGGGAGATGCCTCTCTGACACCACCCGTCCCCTGCCCTCGTCTTGCTGGCTGTTCTACCAGCCCAGAGTGTGCTTGGAAACCTTAACAGGGAGCGGCCTGCTGGGGGCTCCAGGGTCACCCCAGCCAGGTTCAGATTGTGACTCTGCCCCATACTAAGTATAACTGTGTCCGATTTATGCCTTAGCCTCTTTGTCTAGTAAATGGGAATAATTATCATTCCTAGCTCATGAATTTTTGTGAGAATTAAATGAGATAATATACAGAGAGTACTTACAGGAGTGTCTGATACACAGTAAATGCTCAATAAACGCTAGTTATTGTTATTATCAAAAGCAGAAAGATGATGGTATTTCCCAGGTTTCTTCTTTCTTTTCTTTTCTTCTTCCTTTTTTTTTTTTTTTTTTTTTTGACATTCTGTTGAGGGTTTTTGTTTTGTTTTGTTTTATTTTGAGATGGAGTCTCACTCTGTCACCCAGGCTGGGTGCAGTGGCACCATCTCGGCTCACTGCAACCTCTGTCTCCCGGGTTCAAGTGATTCCCCTGCCTCAGCCTCCTGAGTAGCTGGGATTACAGGTGTCCACCACAACTCCCGGCTAATTTTTGTATTTTTAGTAGAGACAGGGTTTTACCATGTTGGCCATGCTGGTCTCAAACTCCTGACCTCAGGGATCCACCCGCCTTGGCCTCCCAAAGTGCTGGGATTACAGGCCTGAGCCACCGCATCCGGCCTGTTGAGGGTATTTTTCATAGATGAAATTCATTAAATCAGAGAAGGACTGTCAGCTGATGTGTAACTGTGCAACAAGCATTTCAACCCCAAGAGTCCTGTGGCAGCAGAAGCTGGCTTTGAAGGGGGGCAGCAAAGCAGGGAGACAGAGGCTGCAGAACTGTGTGCAGGTTCTGGGCATTTGAAGCTCCCCCGTTTCCTTCACTCACTCGCTGTCAGTTTGCTTCTTTCCTTGTGACTCCTTGCCTGTAGCTTGCACACGAGCTATTTCCAGCTCTCTGCATTTCTCCCCGTAATGATGATGACTGATGCAATGCAAGCGAAATGTTCTCAGATCTGAGCATTTCAAAGGATGTGTCATTACAGGAATAATTATAACTGCTTTATTATGAGTCTCTAAACCTCTAAATACCCTTTAATAATCAATAGCTTTTTTTTCCCTGGAGATTTTGTTGCCTGGTTTTCAAAAGAACAGTTACGTAATGAGTGGAAGCTTGCCAGCTGGGGTTGCTGCGGGGGGAGATGGTTGCCGAGGCCTCTTTGAGCAAGTCTGCAACGGGGCCACTTTCCTTCGTCTTTTAGGCTCCGTTTCTCATCAGCTCCACCACTGTGTAAACAAAACCTGTCTTTTAACCTTTTGGGGGATGATGAATTTATAGAAATGCAACCTAAATCCACACAAATTTGCATCCACTTTAAAGAGATCTTTACTTCTACTTAGTAGGCCCAAGCTGAAAGCCTGGCCCAGAGGATCAAACCTCAAAGACTGGCCACACACTACGCACATTCCACAAGGTCCCCACACTGGATAGGACCTTAGAGGTCATCTCTCTAGCCCTACTTCCAAGGTGTACAGATGGGGAAGCTGGGGCCTGGAAGGGGCAGAGAGCTGGGACTCGGGCTCCATCTGTCCCTCTCCTGTCCGCAGCACCCTGAACCTGCTTCTTCTGTGCACCGCCACAGGGCCTTTCAATAACCCCCCGCCTCTGTGACCTGATGACTCTCACCACCACATGACACTTACAACAAAAGTCAGTTCTACATCTTACTCTGACAAAATGTTCTCTTGTGAGCTGAAACAGATTCTTCACCTCAGTAGGAGGGTTTCAGAACAACCCCTTTGACTGCCTCTCTTCCAAAGATGTCTCTTGGTTACATGAGTTTTATTCCTGTGGTTAAAACTCCTTGTGAGGCCAGGCGCGGTGGCTCAAGCCTGTAATCCCAGCACTTTGGGAGGCCGAGGCAGGTGGATCACCTGAGGTCAGGAGTTCGAGACCAGCCTGACCAACATGGAGAAACTCTGTCTCTACTAAAAATAAAAAAAATTAGCCGGGCATGGTGGTGCATGCCTGTAATCTCATGCCACCTGTAATTACATGCATGCCTGTAATCAGGAGGCTGAGGCAGGAGAATTGCTTGAACCTGGGAGATGGAGGTTGTGGTGAGCTGAGATTGCACCATTGCACTCCAGCCTGGGCAACAAGAGCAAAACTCCATCTCAAAACAAACAAACAAACAACAACAAAAAAACTCCTTGTGAGAGAAAGGGCGGACAGCATCCATCATAGTTTTCGATGTCCTTTCATTCTAATTTACTCATTACTTATTGAGCATGTTATTAATGTGTACTTAAGACTTTGGGTAACATATGGATTATATACAACATATATTTTTGCATCTTCTTCTGATATCAATAGGAAGATTGTTCTAATGAGGAGTTTAAATACTTTACAAAATAAGTTTAATTTAAATATTATTTTTGGCCGGGCATGATGGCTAACGCCTGTAATCCCAACACTTTGGGAAGCCGAGGCGGGTGGATCACTTGAGGTTAGGAGTTTGAGACCAGCCTGGCCAACATGGTGAAACCCCATCTCTACTAAAAATACAAAAATTAGCTGGGCGTGGTGGCGCATGCCTGTAATCGCAGCACTTTGGGAGGCTGAGGTGGGTGGATCACTTGAAGTCAAGAGTTCGAGACCAGCCTGGTCAACATGGCAAAACCCTGTCTCTACTAAAAATACAAAAAATTAGCCAGGTGTGGTAGCAGGTACCTGTAATCACAGCTACTCGGGAGGCTGATGCAGGATAATCGCTTGAATGTGGCAGAGGTTGCAGTAAGCCAAGATTGCACCATTGCACTCTAGCTTGGGCAACAGAGCAAAAACTCCATCTCAAACAAAACAAAACAAAAACAAACAAACAAAAAATACAAAAAGTAGCTGGGCATGGTGGTGCAGTCCTGTAATCCCAGCTACTTGGGAGGCTGAGGCACAAGAATGGCTTGAACCTGGGAGGCAGAGGCTGTAGTAAGCCAAGATTGTGCCACTGCACTCCAGCCTGGGTGACAGAGTGAGACTCCATCTCAAAAAAAAAAAAAAAAAAAAAAAACATGATTTTTAACAGAATATGAGGTAATTAAAAAGCAATCCTACTAAGGTTACAGTGCATCCACCTTGGGCCTGGCACTAGCTGGAAATCATTGCTCCACTTGCATTAAGCTTCCCAGTGGAGAAGCCCTGGTCTCAGGGTTTTAAGGGTGCTATGCACTCAGTCTCCACAGCACCTCCTCTGGAGGCGACCTCTGCTGACACTCTCTTTGTACCAACGAGGTGAATTTGCCCGGGTTGCTTCCTGGTAAACTACGAAGCCACAATGTAAGCCTAGGCCTGGGGACAGGCTAGAATGGAAGCCTAGGTCTCCCACAAGCCCGCACTCTTAGTGCCTGGGGACACAGCCCCTGACCTCAAAGATCTGCAGAACGTGAAGGACTAGATTTTGAATTTCACCTCATAAAATAAAATAGGTTCCAATAAGTCATTAGGTCTCAAAGACTCATTTAGCCATTAAATATAACAAGACACGTATCTCCCAAACACAATATTTTATGCCATATTGTTAAATGCATTTTCTATTCACACCATTAATTCCACTTTCCAGATTATTTTACTGTGATGCACAGTTGGACAGCTTGCTGAGAATTCACCTAGTATGGCGTTTGTGCATGGAAAAATTCCTCATTGTCCAGTTTGGAGGGGTAAGCAAAAGACGCTGGGATGAGTTCACACTGGGTTTGGTTTTATCTTAGGCGTTTTGCTAGTGTATCTGAACCTCAGCTTTATCACTGGAAAAATGGCTCTGATAATACCTACCTTGTACATTTGTTTGAGGAAAAATGAGAACAAGTCTAAAGCTACCGGCACAAGCTCTCAATCAGTGGTAATTATATGTAGTTGAAATGGGGCAATGGTGAGTCTAGACCGTTTCTATTTTAGATATTATTATCATAAATGAAAAGCTTAAAACTACAGTACATACCTTTTCTTTCAAGATGAAGGCAGTCTCCAGATGCAGAAGCAGCCGATTCGAGATGCCTGTCTTGGTGACTGGCCTCTCCCAACCTATTTTATAAGCTTCTTCAGGTCTCTGATGTTGACCACTGGGATACAACACAGTATCCTGCATGCCGCGGCCCCCGCCCCCATCCCGTCAGGAGGGCTGGCCTGAAAGCTTAGTTTGTATCGAAACACAAAGATGGGATGTTGTATCCATTCTCCTCCCACAATTTCCTTCACAGCTGCTCCCTGAAGAAGAAATGAGATATTGTTTTCGTGTGTGTGAGTGTGAGTGTGTGTGTGTGTGAGAGAGTGTGAGTGTGTGTGTGTGAGTGTGAGTGTGTGTGTGAGTGTGTGTGTGTGTGAGTGTGTGTGTGAGTGTGAGTGTGCGTGCAAGAAAGAGAGACAGTATATGTGACAGAAAGACAAAGTATATTTTCATCCAAAACATTTTTGTTTTTTGCTATGTGGATTTTCTAACTTAATTTTTTTGGTCAGAATGCACTTTTAAGTTCCAGCAGGACGTGTTGCAACATGTTTTCAAACATCTGGTATTTATTTTTCATTTTTGTGTAAATGAAAAATCAACAAGCTCATTTCCTGAAGTGGAACATGGAGTTCCTGACTCCACTAATGGGAGTCAGGTAATGGAGCGAGGGTTATGAGTCCACGCTGGCTTTCTCCATGATCCTGGGCAGCCCTCTCACTTCTCGGAGCCACAGTCTCCTTGTTGTAAGTAGGGGCTGTCATTCTTTCTCCACCAGAGCCCGATGTGTAGGGGAGATACCAGTTCTCTAACAACTGGGGCTAAAACTTGAGAACGCAGAAGACAGCTTCTGTCGCTCTGTTCTCTGTCCCTTTTATGACCCTTCCAGCCACATGTTCAAGACAGTCTGTCACTGCTTGGGGGTGGGGGCCGGGGGGTGGGGAGTGTGGACTTAAACCCAGGGGTGCTTTTGGTCCAGCCTTATCTCTCCTGGTGGAATGAACAACTTTGACTCTTGTGAGTGAGATTCTATGTCTTCGTGAGAGGCAGGAGGTGTGTTTAGAGACATTTACATAAGGCAGTGCCTTCGTAGTAGACTTAGACTCCTAAATAAAATTCATTCTAAAATATGTAAGCAACAGAGATACATTTACAGCACTGAGCCTATAAACATGAAAACAACACCACAGATCCTTAACGTCCCAAACGTTGTGAGCTCTTTCTTTAACACGTTCTTCGCCTTTTCAGAAACAAGAAATTCTTATTCCGCCCAGGGCCTGCCTCTTGCTGACCTCCTGCGCTGCCCTCCCCTAAGAGCTCTGCGTAGCTCCCTTCCTCACTCCAGGTCCCTGCTCAGATGACACTTTTCCCTAAAAGGCTTCCTGACCTTTCAAAAATAGCACTCTTGTCACCGTCCCTTTCCCTGCTTCATTATATCTTTACCCGAAATTCTCTCCTTTATTTATACATTATCCTGCTTGGTATGTTTCCCCCAGGAGGATAGGAGCTCGAGGGGTACCAGGAATTTGTCTCTTTGACTCTGTGTTGTATCCCAGTGGCTAAGCACATACTAAGTGCTCAGTAAATACTTACAAATTAAATGGATGCTATCCAAAGAACTTAATGAATTTCTAAGATATACAAAAGGCACCAGAGGTAATATTCATGCGATTTTGATTTCAATTGTATTTCTGGAAAAGCACTAGCCTATATGTTTCTGTCTTCTTCACCTGTATCATATTTGCCACCAAGAATTGCCTATCATTGAAGAAATACACAATTAGCCTCTTTTCAGCCTAATACAAAAAATTCTGTCTCCTCTAGGCAGTTGCAGTTTTCCACAAACCAATGTTGCCTAAGTTTCCAAATATGTATACTGGAGTAGGAGAGATCTATGTATTTTAGCCCTCAGCACTGAAGTCGGCAACCATGGAGCCCAAGGTCCAGGTCTAGGAGTCACAGCGGGAGAAAAGCCACACGATCTTCCTAGGTCTCAGTTGATTTTTTCTGTAAATATTGGTAGGTGATATACCTTAGGGAAATCCTCTCTTCACATGTTTCTGGAATGTATAGCCAGTAACAAATTCTTAAGCATCATAAAACAAATCAGACCTATCTTCTAAACAAGTGTTTATTTTTAAGTCCCAAAATAAATACGCATTTGTTCAAAACAATTAAAATAGTACCAAAATGCAGGACTCAGGAAATGTAAGCACCTCATAATCCCACACCTCAGAAATAAGCATTATTTTGTTTGTAATTATTCCTCTAGATCTTTCTATACAGATCTCTATGTAATAATAACAATATTCAATGTTCTGAAACTTTTTTTTTTTTTTTGAGACCGACTCTCACTCACTCTGTCACCCAGGCTGGAGTGTAGTAGTGCAATCTTGGTTCACTGCAACCTCTGCCTCCCTGGTTCAAGTGATTCTCCTGCCTCTGCCTCCCAAGTAGCTGGGATTACAGGCGCCCACCACCACACCCAACTGATTTTTGTATTTTCAGTAGAGATGGAGTTTCACCATGTTGGCCAGACTGGTCTCAAACTCCTGACCTCAGGTGATCCACCCGCCTCGGCCTCCCAAAGAGTTGGGATTACAGGCGTGAGCCACCACGCCCAGCCAAGAAACTTGTTTTTTAATGTAACAATGTATCTATCTCTCTATATCAATACACATAGATCTACCTCATTCTTTCACCTGCTGCAAAATCTTGCCTTTACCTGAGAGCACATTTCTTTTTTTCCTTGGTTTTTTTTTTTTTTTTTTTTTTGAGACGGAGTCTCGCTCTCGCCCAGGCTGGAGTGCAGTGGCATGATCTCGGCTCACTACAAACTCTGTCTGCCAGGTTCATGCCATTCTCCTGCCTCAGCCTCCTGAGTAGCTGGGACTACGGGTGCCTGCCACCATGCCCGGCTAATTTTTTTTTTTTTTTTTTTTTTTTAGTAGAAACGGGGTTTCACCGTGTTATACAGGATGGTCTCAATCTCCTGACCTCGTGATCCGCCCGCCTCGGCCTCCCAAAGTGCTGGGATTACAGGCGACAGCACATTTCTTGAAGAGACAGTCTGTGGTCTGTGGTTTTTCTGGAAAGCGGTTCTTCGTTGTGTGATGATGTTTCATCATGTAGGTGATTGCCTCAGTGGTTTCACTCTAAGACCCACAGGGAAGATGCAGTTATTTGAATGGACTCTGTGGCAAGAAATAGAGAACTATCTCATCTCCTAAAAAAACATGTTTCCGGATGAAGAATTCTTTATTTCTTAATAAGTTGAAATAATTCTTTATTTCAACTACCAGAGGCATCCCGTATGCCTTTCTAATGTGATTTTTCTTTTGTCAGTTAGAATAAAGGGGACACACAAATGTACTTTTCCTGTGAAAATGCAGACTAAGAGGTTTCAATAGTGCACCTTCACTCTTTAAGACTTGGTTCAAATGTCCCCCTCCCTGGGTCATCTTCCGGATTCCTAGCACACCCCACACAGCGTTCTCCCATCTGCTTTGTGTTTTCGTGGCACGTGTCACCCTGTCCTCACTCATTACACTGTGCTTATGCCTCCATCTCCTTCTGGAGACGGTCAGATCCACCCAAGTAGGTTTGTCTTTTTATCCCTGGCACCTTACATGATGCCTGACACGTAAGTGTTTACTAAACATTATTCCGTGAATGATGGAATGAGTAATAGAATATGCTAGATTCTCAGTCCTTGCTGGGCTTGTTATAGACCTCATTATTTATTCAGAGGCCCTCTTTCTTCTCCCTCCTGTGCCCTGGTGGCCGTTTCCCTTCTCACTGGGCTCTGGAACTAGTTGAAAGTTGAATGGTGCCAAGCATCTGTTCAACAGGAAGACAGCAATCAAACTGGTGAAAACAGCAGCTTGATATGGCATGCAGGGAAGAACACTGAACTGGGGGCAAGAGGCCTGGGTTCCAGTCCTAGCTCTGTTACTAATTTATTTATCCATTCATTCACGCATTCAACAACATATAGCAACACTATGTTGCCCTATGTACACACACACACACACACACACACACACATGCACATGGGGGTGTGGGGCACTGTTCTGAGTCCTGCAGATATAGTGGTGAAGAAGAAAGACAATGTCTTAGCCCTTGTGGGACTTACCTCCCAGAGGCGAGATAGACAGACAGACAGGAAAAATACCTAATTTGAGTGGGTTGAGGAGGGAAAATACCTATTTTTCCTGTCTATCTGTGTGACTGTCCTCTGGGAGGTAAGAAAAGAGAATAGGATGACGTGATAGGAAGTGAAGGGTGCCCACTTCGGTCTGGTGGTCAAGAAGAGCCTCTTTGAATACTGACATTTCAGCTGAGATGTGAGTGATGAAAGGGAACCAGTCATTCAAACATCAAAGGGAAGAGTGTTCCAGGAAGAACTGCCAGTGCAGGGGTCCTAAGGTGGGAACAGACTTTAAGTTTTTAAGAAATGGAGAGACCAGTGTGGCTGGAGCAGAGGTGAGGAGGAAGTGAGTGTGGAGAGGTAGGCAGAAACCAGAATATATCTTGCTTTGAGGACTTTGAATTTTATTTCAAGTACAGTAGGAGTCATGGGAAGGTTTTAGGCAAGAGCATGACATGGTCGTTTGGGCTTGACTATCAAGAATGGAGAATAAAATGGTTACAGATGGATCAACTGAGGAGCTGTTGCGGTCATTTGGGAAGCAGTTTGATGGTGGTTTCGGCTAGAGTGATTAGCATACAGATGGAGAGAAGTGGGCAAATTTGGAATGTGCTTTGGAGATAAAGTGGACAAGACTTGCTGATGGGCCGCAGGTGGAAGATGAGGAAATCGAGACTGGCTCTTAGATGTAAAGGCTGAACAATCGGGTGAACGTGCCTGCCAGCTGCTACAGATGGGAAGCCTGGAGGGCGAGTCTGGGAGAAGAACTCAAGTTCTTTACGGATAAACTATGTTTCAGTTGCCCCATCAGACATCTAAGTGAAAATGTTAAGAAAGCAACTAGATATTCAAGTGAAGTTTGGGGGAAAATCAGGGCTGGAGATAGAGATTGGGAAGTCATCAGAACATACACAGTCTTCAAAGCCATGAGACTGGATGGGAACACTAAGGGAGAACATTTAGAAATGGAAGAAAAGGATGCCCAGGACACATCCCTGGTACCCTCTAACCTTCAGAGACTGAGCAGAGGAGAAGGAGCCAAGAAAAGAGGCAGGGGGAGCAGGGAGGGCAGAAGTCCAGTTTGAGTGGGTTGAGGAGGGAAGGAGGAGGCAGCAATGCTCTTTACACGTGAAGGAAAGTAGAGAAATAGTAGCCAAACAGAGACCTGCAGGTTAAGGGAGATGCTTACAGCATGCACAGAGGGACGATCTAGTAGAGGAGAAACTGGAGGAGAGAGGAGAGGGATCCAGAGTGCAAGCGGAGGTGCTGGCTTTAGAGAGAAACAGAGGTTCTGTGTCTGTAGAAACAAGAGGAAGGCAGAGAGTAAACACCCAGATGAAGGAGCTGTATAGGTTGGGAAGAAGCTGAGGCAGGATTTTCTCTTTGTGTGACTGTGGTCAAGTCATGTACTTTGCTGAGATGTGTGGGAGAAATAGGTCTGCTCTGATAATGGTGGAGGGTCTTCTCTGAACACATCCACTTGGCTAACAACACCTGCCTTAGCACCTGCTTTATTCATAAGGGACACGGTGTGGTATCGGGGGAACCCACCCCCAATATTTCAACGTAGGTTCTTTCTATTTTCCCTAAGTGTCAGCTGGCTTAGAAATAAAGAGAAAGAGTACAAAGAGAGGAATTTTACAGCTGGGCCACTGGACATCACATATCGGTAGGACCGTGAAGCCCACCTGAGCCTCAAACCAGCAAGTTTTTTATTAAGGGTTTCAAAAGGGGCGGGGGTGTAAAACAGGGAGTAGGCACAAAGATCACATGCTTCAAAAGGCAAAAAGCAGAACTACTAATAAGGGTCTAACAAAGAGCACATGCTTCTGAGGGAACAGGACAAAGGGCAAAAGCAGAACTACTGATAAGGGTCTATTTTCAGCTGTGCACATATTGTCTTGATAAACATCTTAAATAACAGAATACAGGGTTTGAGAGCAGAGAACCAGTCTGACCACAAATTTACCAAGGCAGAGTTTTTCCCTACCCTAATAAGCCTGAGGGTACTGCAGAAGACCAGGGCATATCTCAGTCCTTATCTCAACCGTATAAGACAGACATTCCCAGAGCGACCGTTTATAGACCTCCCCCAAGGAATGCATTCCTTTCCCAGGGTATTAATATTAATATTCCTTGCTAGCAAAAGAATTCAGCGATATCTCTCTTGCTTGTACATCTGTTTATAGGCTCTCTGCAAGAAGAAAAATATGGCTCTTTTTGCCCAATCCCGCAGGCAGTCAGACCTTATGGTTGTCTTCCCTTGTTCCCTAAAAATCACTGTTATTCTGTTCTTTTTCAAGGTGCACTGATTTCATATTTTTCAAACACACATGTTTTATAATCAATTTGTACAGTTAACACAATTATCACAGTGGTCCTGAGGTGACGTATATCCTCAGCTTATGAAGATAACAGGATTAAGAGATTAAAGTAAAGACAGGCATAAGAAATTATAAAAGTATTATTTGGAAACTGATAAATGTCCATGAAATCTTTGCAATTTATGTTCCTCTGCTGCGGCTCCAGCTGGTCCCTCCATTCAGGGTCCCTGACTTCCCATAACAGTGTGGAAGGTGCAACCCAGAGCTCATTAGAATAATGACTCCTAACCACAGAATGCAACACATCAGGTCCTCTGTAGGTGCTTTCTGTACCTTAGCTCTAATTGTCACTATACCCTGAAAGGCAGGTATGACTACTATTCCCAGTAGAGGGATGAAAACACAGAGAAGGCCAGGCACGGTGGCTCACACCTATAATCCCAGCACTTTGGGAGGCCGAGGCAGGTGGATCACCTGAGGTCAGGAGTTCCAGACCAGCCTGGCCAACATGAAACTCCATCTCTACTAAAAATACAAAAATTAGCAAGGGGTTTTGGTGGGCGCCTGTAATCCCAGCTACTTGGGAGGCTGAGGCAGGAGAATCACTTGAACCCGGGAGGTGGAGGTTGCAGTGAGCCGAGATGGTGCCACTGCACTCCAGCCTGAGGGACAAAGTGAGACTCCAGCTCAAAAAACAAACAAACAAACAGAGGGGAGGGGGAGATGGCCATGCAACTTTTCTGAAGTGATGGAGTGAGAATTTAAACCCTGACCCAAACTCATGCTTTTAACCATTACATTCTCTTACCCCAGCAGGGAGAGAAAGGAGTGAAAGGGCTCAGCTAGGAGATGGGCCAGGGGTTAATGCTCTCAGGTTAAATACCTGCCAGTCTTCCCAGCAGAACAAGGGGGCACCAACTGCTCACTAATTCCTAACAAGGGTTGAGGGCCGAGATGTCGGTGGCAGGCTCAGAGGCCAGTGTTCCAGACTCCCTGACCCTGACCCACCTGAAAGCAGGGGAATTGACCCATCTGCTCAGTCCACAATCCAACAGTGCTGCCCATCACATTTAGGAGTTGGACATCTCAACCAGTCACCAGTGCCCTGGCCAAATCCTCCACCAAGTTACTGTGGCCTTAAACTTTTCCAAATGTTTACCGAGAAATAATATTTGTCTGGTGTTGCAATCCTGGATAAAGCAAGGTCAGTTCTTATGAATACACTGAGGGCCAGCAGGGCTTCCTCCACACCTTCCCACATGGACAAAATTCAGGAGTTTTCAAAGCAGAGGCAGCAAGAGTTCTGTTTTGTTTTTCTTTGTTTCCTGAAATATTAAATTAGTAAAAAACACAAAAGCACAGGTGCAGGAATAAGGAGATGGGGTTCCTGTCCAAGGCCTCTCACTTCTTAGCTGGGTGACCTTGGAGAGTTTCCTAAGTTTTCAGCAAGAGGTTTGGCTGTCAGGTGTTGATCATCTGAAATCCATGGATGTCCATAGGAAGTTGGGTAGAATTGTTTTTCAAGATAATTGAATTCCTTTGTGATCTCATGTCTTTTATTTTATGTATTTATGGATTTTTTTTTACCAAGCTGTCAAAGGGGCACATGGCACAGAAAGGGTTGAAACGCTGCCAGAAGATCTGTGGGGTCCCAGCTTGACTCAACATTCTGTCATTTCCATTAGTGTCCCTTCTGGGATTGGGATTCTTTTAACCAAGTCCATCTGGGTGTGGAGGAGTTAAGGGAAATTTCTCAATGCTGGGTCAGAGAGGTCAATAAACAAGAGGCAATGGAACCATCGCAAGTGGGCTGGGGCCCAGGGCCCTGGAGGGAGACACCCAGGCCCCTGGAGGGAGACACCCAGGCTCTTGGGCCTCACATGCTGTCATCATCTGGGTAGGGGCTGTCGCATCCACGCACTCATAAGTGGAGTTGGGGACCATTCCTGAGAGGCAGGAGCAGGCTGCACCCTGAGATGTCTTGGAAGCCATGAGCTGCCTCGAGAGAGAAAGGAGAGGGAGGGAGGGAGAGGGTGGGAGCAGGAGAGGAACTGTGACCTGGACCATCCTCCTGTCTCTCACGTCATTTCCACTCCTACAACATGGTTTCTGATCATAAAGTGTGATGTTAGGATAAGTTCTGGTTCAGAGAGGTATCACTGAGTGATCAGCCAGCATCAGATGTGGACACTCATTGTGCTAGGCAGTTTATGTGTGCTTCTCTCTTGTACCAGTAGAGAGCATGTCAGGTGCGTACGATAATAGCCATCTTCTGTGGGAGAGAACAGGCTCACAGAGGTCAACGAGCTTGCCCGACACGGCACAGTGAGTGGCCTAACCGAGATTCACACCTGGATCTGTCTGGCTCCAAAAGGTGTGTTTCTTGGTTTGTTAGACACTGACAAAGCTCTTCCACATGCACTGTCTGTGAATGGGAGCTACTGGCCGGCCTCTCAGCCCAGTGTCTGCCATCCCTCTCCCTCTTGGACTGAGCCATGTCCAAATGTGAAGAACAGAATTTCTATGTCTTCACTGTAAGAAAATGACCATGTTTATGTATGTATGTATTCATGATTTACTTTGTCAAAAGTGGTATTGTACTGTGTCTAGAGTTTGTGTGTGGCCTGGAAGTCTTCTTTCAAGTTTTCTGGAATTAGTATTTGCCAGTGGCTCCTCATCAGGGCTGTGTAAAGAGTATGACTGGGTTTGAGAATCACGGCGCCCTCCATTAAGAATGGCAAGTGGCTTTTCACGGGCTATATCTCTTAGAGGGGCAAGTGGGTGGGTACAAGGGAGAGGAGGTGACTAAGAAGCACAGATTTCACTGCTTTCCAGATTTGGAGGAGGCTAAGAAATAGAGTGGACCCACTACATATTCTAGAATAGAGCAGTGCACCCCTGGATCCCATAGACATTGTCTAGGGACCGAGAGCCCATTTCCAGAATTATTGGTCGAGTGAGACATTAATAGTAATCTTTGTGCTTTTCTTTTCCACATTTGTGTTAGTGACCCTTCCTCAGACCAGTGGTCCTTCACTCTGGCTACAAATACTTAACATTAAATGATAAACTTAGGCACATGAACATTTTAAAGAGTTTACTTGAGCAGACAGTGATTCATGAATCGAACAATAAGACAACAAGTGGTTCAGGGCTCCAGTGAAGGGGTGCAAGGGAAAATCTTTTATAAGGTGCTCATGGAAGCAAGACAAAGAAAATATTTGATTGGTTAATGTGGAAAGTCCCTTGTCAGAGGTTAGTTTGTGGTTCCTAGTTGGTTAATCTTAAATTTTGTTTTCCTAGGTTAAAACCATTTCCTCTGAGTTGGGTTTCAGTTGGTTACATAAGAGCTCAAGGCCCTGGAGCCATCTCAGCCTAGTGGCCTCTCAATTAATTCTCTTAACAGTACTGATTCTAGGGCTGGGCACGGTGCCTTACGTCTGTAATCCCAGCACTTTGGGAGGCCGAGGTGGGCGGATCACGAGGTCAGGAGTTCAAGACCAGCCCGGCCAATATAGTGAAACCCTGTCTCTACTAAAAATACAAAAATTAGCCGGGCGTGGTGGAGTGCACCTGTAATCCCAGCTACTCAGGAGGCTGAGGCGGGAGAATCTCTTGAATCCAGAAGGTGGAGGTTGCAGTGAGCCAAGATTGCACCACTGTACTCCAGCCTGGTGACAGAGTGAGACTGTCACAAAAAAAAAAAAAAAAAAAAAAATTAGCCAGGCATGGTGGCATATGCCTGTAAACCCTGCTACTCGGGAGACTGGGGCAGGAGAATCGCTTGAACCCAGGAGGTGGAGGTTGCAGTGAGCGGAGATCACGCCACTGCACTCCAGCCTGGGCAACAGAGCAAGACTCCGTCTCAAAAAAAAAAAAATAAAAGAAAGAAAGAAATAGACTTGTTCAGCTTTAAAAACATCTCTTGTGTGTTGTCACAGTCTATGCCACAAGCATTGAACCCTCACGAGCTGCAGCCCCAGCTACCATTGTGCAGCTATCACCTGGCCCAGCCCATAGCGTCTGCTCAGCTTATGAGTCAGGCTGCCTGTTTGTCTCCCAAAGAGATGTTCATTTTATCTCAGATGAACAAAGAAAACATTCTGGTCATGAAAGAATGGTTGTCAGGGTTTTCCTGACGCAGCACTAGAGAGAAGACACTTTGATTGCTATCTGCTTAGTGGGGACCAGCAGAGGTAGAAGCATGTCCACGGTTTTCAAGGGTGAGGTTCATATAAAGACACCGGTGGCAGAGTCTCTTTGGGCAGGCACTGTAATGTTTCCAGGTGGGAGAGTTTGACCTTTAATGAAAATGGAAAGGGAAGAGGAGGAGGAGGAGGAAAGCAGCTTCCATTAAGAACTTATAGGCTGGGTGCTGTGGCTCATGCCTGTAATCCCAGCACTTTGGGAGGCCGGAGTGGGCGGATCACCTGAGGTCAAGAGTTTAAGACCAGCCTGGCCAACATGGTGTAAACCCCATCTCTACTAAAAATACAAAAATTAGCCAAGCGTGGTAGTGGGCACTTGTAATCTCAGCTACTTGGGAGGCTGAGGCAGGAGAATCACTTGGACCCAGGAGGTGGAGATTGCAGTGAGCCGAGACTGTGCTATTGCACTCCAGCCTGGGTGACAGAGGGAGATTCTGTTGCCCCCCACCCCCAAAAAAAGAACCTACCGTATGGCATGAAGCACTGTGTGTTCATTTACTACTCCTCACAGCAACCCTGGGAAGAGGGTCGTCCTCTATTCTGCTCATCTCTGATTCACTTCCTTCAGTACCCACATACTGTCCGTTTCCACATTCCGTCCATCCAGACTCCAATATTTCTGCTCTGTCCCCTCTCTCCTGCCCCAGTGGCAATGCATGAGCTCAGGCCACCATCTAATTTGACATGAGGAGGTATGAGATCCACTAAGCTCACCACACATGTCACAGCTTTCGAGGGAGCTGCATTAGGACCTGGGTCTTGGATTGAAGAGAATTTCTCTGTCGAGCCATGATTTTGAGACTGACTGAGATTCTCTGGATACTTCTTTCTGTCTCTCCCAAACCCAGGCCTAAATCTTTGACATGTCCTCAGAAATTAATCTTTTATTAGTTTAACATTTACTGAGTACTTTCTAAGGACCAGGCATTTTGCTAGATACCCAGAAGATGTGGGGTACAAAATAATACCTTGCCCTTTGGAGTTTGCTATTCTAGCTCCTTTTCCCTCTGAATAGTTGCTCCAGTCTCCTGCCTGTAGCCTCAGTAATGATCCCTCTCGCTCCGGGAGCAGGGGATTGCCAAGTGGTCTTTATACCAGAGGTTGGACATGGCCATTAACCAGACAAACTCCACAAGAGTCAGGAATTCTGCATCCTGTCCTGACAGGCCCTGGGCAACTCTGTTCTGCCCATCCAGGGGCAGTAAGTGGTCTCTTATGTACCCCCCTCCTTTGGCCACCTGCACTCAAGAGAAGGACAAAGGTTAGGGACTCTTGGCATCTTAGGTGCCCAGCTCAGCCATGCAGCGTACCACCCTGGGTACCTTCCAGGACAAAAAGCCTATGGACTTAAGGTAGGACAGGGATCTTTCTGTTTTTGGTGTCATGAGCACTCAAGTAGACATGACTTAGATTCATTTTGCCTTTAATCATCAAATGTCTGCTTCCCTGGTACATTCTGTTTCTTTGAACTGGGCACCTTTGATATAGTTAGAAATAACAAAAATTTAGGAAATCAAACAAACTCAACTTTTAAAAGCAAAATATATGACAGAAAGATTTGGCTCAGTGAATGTGCTTCAAATAGGAAAAGTTCAATAATGAATAGAAGGCTTATGATTTTAAGGGCCAAGAGGCTCATCTGAAGAATGGCTCCTGGGCTTTTCACAGCCCTAAGGAGTGGACCCACACTTTGACATTTTTCTCCGTAATTTGGTCTGAGATGTTCATGTTGTCATAAATTCCAGGCTGAGAATTTCACTTTCTTGAGAGTTACCCTAACTCACTCAGAATGACCCAGCTGATGAGTGGCCTAAAGATTTAGGTATCAACATAACCCACTCCCCAACCCCCCCAGCCCTGTGTCTTCATTCTCCTATCCAAGGATCAGGGCTGTGGAAGTCCCCAGAGGTGGATGCCTCCATGTGAGGGGAAGTGACTAGGTTCCCCAGAACCCTCTGCTGTAGGAGGGCTGTTTGGGAAGATGTCCATGGACTGCTTAGGGAATTATTACAAGTGCTGTTGCAGGGATGCGCTTGGGTGGGCTGGCTTCACCTGAGGCTCTGAGGGACTGGGTTTGAAAAGGAGGAGAAGGAAAAGTAAAAAATAAACAAACACAACCTAAAACACACACACACACAAAAACCCACCCAAACAACGGTACAAAGGAAGCACTGTCCCTTTGAGCAGATGCAGATGGAGTGGTAGGGTCAGCCCAGCCCAGGTCACTGTCCCAGGCCTCCCAAAGCATTTGTGATGGGCTGGGAGGAAACACATCTCTGGTCCAGGGACAGCATGGGACTAGGAAGAGGCCCAGGGGATAAACGACCACATTAGGACATCCTGCAGAACAGAGAGAGGGCCACAGTGTTTAGATTTGGAAATCAGAGGAGCAGAGGGTGCTTTCCACTTCTACTAATGGAACCCTGCCATGCATGTAGACTGGCAAGTAGACTAATTCATGTGGCATAGTGAGCATTGCAGCTGAAATTATACAGCTCAACTTCTGGCCGGGCGTGGTGGCTCACGCCTGTAATCCCAGCACTTTGGAAGGCTGAGGCAGGCGGATCACGAGGTCAGGAGATCGAGACCATCCTGGCCAACATGGTGAAACCCCATCTCTACTAAAATACAAAAAATTAGCCAGTCGTGGTGGCACGTGCCTGAAGTCCCAGCTACTCGGGAGGCTAAGGCAGGGGAATCTCTTGAACCCCGGAGTCAGAGGTTGCAGTGAGCTGAGATCGTGCCACTGCACTCCAGCCTGGCAACACAGCAAGACTCCGTCTCAAAAAAAAAAAAAATTATACAGCTCAACTTCTAACTATATCAACCAACTGGACAACTGCCAAATCTCCAGGTCTCACTGGGGTCCATGGACACAGCTGTAGGTTTCACTATCAGGAGGCTGCCTGAGATCTGTGTCTACTTCTAACATATATGATCTCACTTGCACGTAGAGAGTTGGAGAGACTACATGCTCTTTAAGGCCCTTTATGTTTCTGAGCATCTGTGATTTAATAGAGATCCAGAGCTAAACACTATTAGGGACAAACCGTGCTGTGAATGTCACTGGGTGGACAGCAGGGGAAGGAAGAACTCACAGACTGGACCCACCCTCTATGTTGCGAGACCCTACCCAGATCCCGTGAGACTCAGGGATGAGGCAGTTTGCAGGCTTCTCTTGACCATGTTATAACCGACTAAGATACATCCCATTTTGTCTTATTTCACTTTTGGTATCTTGATAGGTCATTATTATCTACACCAAGAGACTGAATCTGTGAGCATCTCATAACAGTTCAGTTAAGGAATCCTCTTCAAGTCAGGGCTTATGGAAAGAGCGCGGGTCTGTGAGCCAAGACATGAGCGTTCTAGGCCCAGCTCAGTCGTCAACTTGCCTCTGGCCTTGGCAATGCATCCCCTTTGCCAGGATCCAAGCTGTATCTCTTTCTCGCTACTTTCACATCCTGTGACTGTGTTGCAGTACCTAGAACAGGAGGAAGACAGGGCCCTAGCAAGGTCGAGGAAGAGATGGAGTCAGCATGGAAAGTTCGGGGAGGGTCGTATTAGCCTGGGAACCATTCAAACCCTTGGACCCCTAATAACTCTGTTGTATCTTTAAATGTTTGACGTCCACTGGCTGCTTTCCATTTTCCAAACCATCAGCTGTCACCAGGGCCTGAGGGCCTCCTGGAAGCACCAAGACTCACTGGGTCCCCATTTCTTTTCCGCATATGCACTCACCACGGGGAAGCAGAACCAGAGAGACAAGAGCATGGGCGTGAGGAAGGAGGCCCCGTGCAGAGTGCAGTTGGGGAAGATGCTTCTATTCTGAAACTGCTGCAGGCCCCCTAGCCTCAGTACCAGGGGAAGACCACACTTCTGGGTGAATAGCATCTGCTATTTTCCTTAGATGAAACTGTTTTATCTGAAACAGGAAATGCAAAACACAGATTCTATTTTTCTGCACTATGTGTCTCTGATGGGAATAATAATAGTTGTGCAACCTAGAGCATGATTATTAAACCTATCTCACGGTCACAAACGAGCTGTAAGGAAGCCAAGAGGCACAGGCCCCCGAGGGAGGATTTGGAGGTTTTGCAAATTCCAAACAATTTTGCAGATGAACTGGAGTAACCCACCACAGAGCAGAAGAGACGGAATCAAACTCCAAGTGCATCTTGTCTTCGTGGAGTTTGTCTTGAAACCAGAAGAATTTCCTCCGTGTGTTGTTCTCAGTCTTATCCACACAGGCTTGTTCAGCACTCAATCTAGAGGACATTTGTTGGATATAAATGTCTGTCTCCCTAGCACAAAATAACTGGGACATTATTCCATGGAACATTCCACGAGTCCATAGAATAGTTTATTCAATGATCCAAACGGTCTGATTGATTCTTCCACCAAATTCCATAACTAATTACTCTGTGTGTGTGTGTGTGTGTGTGAGTGTGTGTGTGTGTGTGTTTGGGGGTGTGGTACTGATCAGCCCGCAGTTGAAGCCCTTGAGCTCCGGGAGAAAAGCACCCTTTTCTGAAAGCTTCTCATGGTGGGATCAGAGCCAGCCTTGGGATTTTAGCGACAGGTCTGAGACCAATATCAAGAGGGAAGAAAGAAGGGTCTGGATGATTTTGAAGCTATTTTTGTGGGAAAACGAGATGACTCTCTCATGCAGTACCAACCAGACCTGGAACTCAGGCACACACACACAGTGTTCCTATCATTCTTCCCTCAGAAGGAGGCTGGTCCTCTCTCCTCCACATGCTTCTAGTGCAGTGAGGGTCCATTCCTGACTCTTCCTCTGTCTCCACCCCTCACACCTCTCTCCGACACGGCCCTTGAGGCTCATTTCACCCATTTTTGCCTGGGTGAAAATAATGGAGGAGGGCAGTGATCCTGCCCCACACCTGACCCCCACCCATCAGCCCTTGCAGGGCTGAACAAGCTGAACTTGGGGATGAAATAAGAAAGAGTCCTGAGAAAAGAGGAGAAGCAGTGGAAGACCAGAGTTATAACTTGGGGACAAAAGTGACCTTGCCTCTTGTTGACTCCACATTCCTTTCCTTTGGGAAGCTTTTCTTTCTCTATTTTATAGCAATCTGTCCAGTCCATATGGTCAGATGAGACTGGCTGGCTTTATCCTCTACCACCACTGCAGGGGGCAGGTGCATGACCTAGCCTGGACCCTTAGAGCAATCCCTCATGGAGGACCCTGCATCCAGAGCGGTCAATCTTCCTTTGAATGTTTGCTGAATCTTTCAGAGAATACTCTCTTTTTCTTCCTTAGGTCACTAGCATGAAGAACCATGTCCACCCAGAACTTCCAGGGACCACATTTCAGGTAAGAGCCTTTTTGAGAATAAAGCAAAACAGAGGAACCGTGGATCTATCACTGAACCCTTGGATCCATCTGTCCCTCAGGCAGAACCACCAGTTACTAATACAGGTGCATAGGAAGGAGGAGATCAGGCTGGGCACAGTGGCTCACGCCTATAATCCCAACATTTTGGGAGGCTGAGGCAGGCTGATCACCTGAGGTCAGGAGTTTGAGACCAGCCTGGCCAACATGGTGAAACCCTGTCTCTACTAAAAATACAAAATTAGCTGGCTGTGGTGGTGCATGCCTGTAATCCCAGCTACTTGGGAGGCTGAGGCAGGAGAAGCGCTTGAACCCAGGAGGCGGAAGTTGCAGCGAGCTGAGATCCTGCCACTGCACTCCAGCCTGGGCGACAGAGTGAGACTCTGTATCAAAAAAAACAAAAAACAAAAAAAAAAACTAGAAAGGAGGAGATCAGAGGTGAATGTCCTCATCTTGTGGTGATGCTGTGACCAAAACTCAAAAGGACACAATGGAGAACCAGGAAAACCGGTGCTGTAATTCATTCTAGGCCTGAAGGCCCAAGAACCAGGAGCTCTGATGTTGATGGGCAGGGGAAGATGGGCATCCCAGCTCAAGAGGGGAGAGAATTCATCCTTCCTCTACCCTGTTGCTCCTTTGGGCCCTCCATGGATTGGGTGATGACTGTCTACATTGGTGAGGGTGATTTTCATTACTCAATCAAATGATTCAAATGCAAATCTTTTCCAGAAACACCCTCACAGATACGCCCAGAAATAAATTCTTAGCAGCAATCTGGGCATTTCCTAGCCCAAGTGTTACTGGAAAGAGGTCCCGATCCAGACCCCAAGAAAGGGCTCTTGGATCTCATGCAAGAAAGAATTCAAGGTGAATCCATAGAGTGAAGTAAAAGCAAGCTTACTAAGAAAGTAAAGGGATAAAGAATGGCTACCCCATAGACAGAGTGGCCCCAAGGGCTGCTGATTGGCTATTTTTATGATTATTTCTTGATTATATGCTAAACAAGGGATGGCTTATTCACAAGTTTTCTGGGAAGGGGGTAGGCAATTCCCAGAACTGAGGGTTTCTCTCCTTTTTAGACCATATAGGGTAACTTCCTGACATTGCCATGGCATTTGTAAACTGTCATGGTGCTTGTGGGAGTGTCTTTTAGCATGCTGATGCATTGTAATTAGCATACAATGAGCAGTGAGGATGAACAGAGGTCATTTTTGTAGCCTTCTTGGTTTTGGCCGGCTTCTTTACCACCTTCTGTTTTATCAGCAAGGTTTTTGTGACCTGATTCTGTGCTGACCTCCTATCTCATTATGTGACTTAGAATGCCTAACCTCCTGGGAATGCAGCCCAGCAGGTCTCAGCCTTGTTTTACTCAGCCTTTATTCTAGATGGAGTTGCTCCGGTTTAAACACCTCTGATACAAGTTGACACATAAAATTAATTATCATAGTGGTTATGGAAGATTGAGATCATTCTAGACTTTGGTGAACTAAATTTTATGTTTCCTCCAGCCCTAATTATTGGCAGAGGTGTAAAAAATACTACTAATAAGGAGGGAAAATAATTAAGGAAAAGAAATGTTAGTTTTGTGAGATTGTACCTTTTTGGTTTGGCCTTGAATTTAGTGCTTCTTAAAAGAGTGTGGAAGAAAAGGAAAGACCCTTATCTGTATTGGTAAAGGAAAATAAATCTTTCCTTTTGGGGACCCCAAAATCATTAAGCTAAAGGGAAAAGTCAAGCTGGGAAGTGCTTAAGGCAAACCTGCCTCCCATTCTATTCAAAGTCACCCCTCTGCTCACTGAGATAAATGCATATCTGATTGCCTCCTTTGGAGAGGCTCATCAGAAACTCAACAGAATGTAACCATTTGTCTCTCACCCACCTGTGACCTGGAAGCCCCCTCCCCGCTTGAGTTGTCCCACCTTTCTGAATGGAACTGATGTGCATCTTACATACATTGACAGATGTCTCATGTCTCTCTCAAATGTATAAAACCAAGCTATGCCCTGACCACTCTGGGCACGTGTTGTCAGGACCTCCTGAGGCTGTGTTACGAGCGTGTGGCCTGTGGCCTCAACCTTCACAAAATAAACTTTCTAAATTAACTGAGACCTGTATCAGATTTTGATAACCACAGAGGGATTCTGAGTGGAGGTGCTTCTTACCTTTGCCAAATCTCCAATTGGTGCTTGGTACTAGCTTGAGCTATCTTTATGGCTCAAATCAACAGGACAATTTGCTGAGGCCTGGAAGGACCCTCTCCAGAGAATTCCTGATCTCCCAAAATTCAGTCGTGATCTAAAGTTTATTTTGCTGTACAACTCCTTTTTTTTTTTTTTTTTTTTTTTGAGTTTTACTTGCTTCCAACACAAGGAAGGTAAGTTTTTCCTGCTTCCATGAAGATGGAAGGCAGGTAACTCCTTTATGGAGTTTGAACTCGCTTCCAACAGGGAAAATAAATTTTAGATTTCTCCTGCTTCTAGGATGGAGAGCAGTCTTCAGCCTGGGTCCCATCCCTAGGTAAGTAACTGAATTGGGGTTTGTCTTGGCTAAAGTTAAGATTAACAACCAGCTGGTCTTAATTTCTCCTTACCATTAGAGCACTCAGTGATCATATAAGTTGTGCCATTGTTTGTTTTGCTTAACTGGGTTTTTGGTGTTGTTTTTTGTTTGTTTCTGTTTTTGTTGTTGTTTTGGTCTTTTCCCCATTGGGTTTGATCAACTCTATCTGACTTGGTCAAATCTGAAGGAAAGTTCCAAATTATGGGGAACGAGGCTTCTGAAGTGGCTAAATTCCCACAAGAAAAAAAAAAAGGCCAGGCACGGTGGCTCACGCCTGTAATCCCAGCACTTTGGGAGGCTAAGGCAGGCAGATCACGAGGTCAGGAGATGGAGACCATCCTGACTAACATGGTGAAACCCCATCTCTACTAAAAATAAAAAAAAAAATTAGCCAGGCGTGGTGGCAGGCACCTGTAGTCCCAGCTACTCAGGAGGCTGAGTGGGGAGAACGGCATGAACCCGGGAGACTGAGCTTGCAGTGAGCTGAGATCGCGCCACCGCACTCCAGCCTGGGTGACAGAGCGAGACTCTGTCTCAAAAAAAAAAAAAAAAAAAAAAAGTGGTGTGATGTGGGGAGAAAAACAGCCAGAAAAAGGAAAAAAACAAAAACCAAAAATAAAAACAGGAAAGATTTTTGACTACTCAAGGGGCTTTATTTACATAATGAGGCCCCTTTTTGCTAGCCAGGCCAAGCTGAAAGAGCACTGGCTGTTGCCCTGTGCTGCAGTTCCATAGCTAAGGGTTCTACCTTCTTTTTCTCTATCACAACAGCCTAGGTTTGGTTCCTAAATCAAGCCCTTTCTGCTTCGGTACTTGGTACTTCTGAAAGAACAGCATTTTTTTCTAGCTGAAATATGGTAATAGAGTCTAAAAGATGTTTTAAAAGGAGCTCAATGGTTAAAAGTCAGCTTAATTAAAAGCCAACATCCAAGATGTGTGTGTGTTTGTGTGTGTGTGTGTTTGTGTATGTGTGAGTGTGTGTGTTTGTGTGTGTGTGTTTATTTAAAAGGCCTTCATGTTGTTGTTGTTTTTTCTTTCTCCTAGGACCTCATGTCTTTTTTTGAGCAAAAATGTTTTTCTTCTCAGTTGACTGAATTCTGTTTTCTTCATTTACTTCTCTTCTCTCTCCTGCCTCTCCTTTCTCCCCTTTCTCTTGCACACGCTGCTGCATGAGGGAATTAAAATAGTTTATAATAGCCTGGGGTTCCTTAAAGAAAATGGAGAAAGCACAAGACTCCCTTTGGGGCACAAACCTGTTTTTCTTTATGGAACCGCAAGAGTGTAAACAGACAAGTTCATCTCAGCTCTTAAACTGCTTGCTTTTGTGCTGTAACCTGATTTGTGGACGAAAATAATTATTGCAACATAGGCTGCTCTTGGGTTTTTAAGGAAGAGTGTAGTTTAGACACTAAGAAATGTCTTCATTAAAAAAAAATTTTGTTTTTGAGATGAAGTTTTGCATTTGTTGCCCAAGCTGGAGTGCAATGGCACGATCTCGGCTCACTGCAACCTCCACCTCCTGGGTTCAAGCGATTCTCCTGCATCAGCCTCCTGAGTAGCTGGGATTACAGGCACCCACCACCATGCCCAGCTAATTTTTCTATATTTAGTAGAAACGGGGTTTCACTATGTTGACCAGGCTGGTCTTGAACTTCTGACCTCAGGTGATCTACCCTCCTCAGCCTCCCAAAGTGCTGGGAATATAGGCATGAGCCACCATGCCTGGCCAAAAAAAAAAATTTTTCAGTCCACTGTAAAAGCATCATGTGGTCTATCCACAT
Organism: Symphalangus syndactylus; assembly: GCF_028878055.3. NCBI lineage: Eukaryota > Metazoa > Chordata > Mammalia > Primates > Hylobatidae > Symphalangus > Symphalangus syndactylus. Next base: position 97,311,546 of record NC_072439.2, read on the forward strand.
AATAATTCTGCCTTTTTGGAGACCCAGGGTTCAGTGTGGGCTCTGCCCAGAGATCAGAGATTCAGTTAAAAGATAGGTAGTCCCTATCTAAATAAAATTGGTCTCCTCATACAGTTCTATGATAGATTTGCGTAATTTTATGTTTAATTTGGCATCCATCTTGAATATCCCTCCAGCAACACCAGACTTTCTGTCTCTGTACCTTGAGATGTAAATTTTGCTATCTGATTTTTCACCCAAGAGTTGTTTCCTTCAGTTGCAAATTTAGGGCTATTTAGCTGACAACTGCCAGGGTAATGAAATAGGTTATCAAGAGTTTGCAAGTCTAAGATAGGAAAAAAGGGAGGGTTTAGGAATCTATTATATGTGCTTCTATTGGTATGCTTAATACCTCTATGTATTTATGTATTGTGTACACAATGTTTCATTACTAAAAATATATAAAAGAGCTCTAATTGGCCAGGTGCAGTGGCTCATGACTGTAATCCCAGCACTTTGGGAGGCCGAGGTGGGTGGATCATGAAGTCAGGAGATCAAGACCATCCTGGCTAATATGGTGAAACCCCATCTGTACTAAAAATACAAAAAAAATTACCTAGGTGTGGTGGCCAGTGCCTGTAGTCCCACCTACTCAGAAGGCTGAGGCAGGAGAATGGCATGAACTCAGGAGGCAGAGCTTGCAGTGAGCCAAGATCATGCCGCTACACTCTAGTCTGGGTGACAGAGCAAGATTCTGTCTCAAAAATAAATAAATAAATAAATAAATAAATAAATAATTTTTTTTTAAAAAAGAGCTCTAATTGGCTTAAAGAAAAATAAAAGAACTTAAATCAAATATTTTATCATAAAAAAGGAAAGTCTAGTTAAATGTTTTTTCTAGTGTATGTGTCTTAAGTAAAATCTTTAATAAATGAGCTACATTTAAAAGTATTGGTAAAGTAATACTAAAAATGTCTTAAGAATTTCCAGCATACATTTTTGTTTGCATTTATTGATCAAGCAATTTCAAACTTATCCCTGCCAAATACTATCAGGTGTCAAAATTTGGCATAGGGGGTTACAAAACTATAAACCCAGCTCAAAACAGAATGATCTTTGCTTGTGTAATTTTTAAATAAGTAAGACATTGATATTGGTTTAATGAAGATAGCTACTTCTTGAATTATTTAGTAAAATTGTCATAACTTCTAATCTCATGGCTTTAGGCAGTCCTGTCCACAGGCAGTAAAGAGATTTGTTTTGGGAAAGGACTATTATCAACTTTGTTTCAAAGTAAACTATAAACTAAGTTCCTCCAAAAGTCCAGGAATGAACAAGGACAGCTTGGAGGTTAGAAGCAACATGGAGTCAGTTAGGGCAAATCTTTTTCGTTGTCTTAGTTAGAATCTTGCAATGACGAGTTTCATAACTTTAAATGATTACTATCACAGTTTTCATAAATAATCTAGGTAAACGATTAAAATAAAATAATTAGGTAAATGTCATGGGATAAATACTTATAGACAAACTTGTGATAATTTAGAATCTAAAGTTAAATTAAATAATAGATATTTCATTATTTGGGTATTTTCCAAAAAAAAATTTGTAGGAAAACATTCTTTCTAAAAAAAAATGGCCTTTTTAAAAAGGTGGACAATTTTTGTCTAATTCAAAGTCCATTTAAAGGTTATGTATAAAACAAGATAAAAGGAACTGGGAAATAAGAGAGATGTAAAGAAATTTATAGAAATAAGGAGGTTTTTTTTTTTTTGTAAGAAAGCTTAAAGAGAAATAATTTTATATGAGAAAGAATCTTGTATGGTAAATTTAGTCCTAGAATAAAATGACTGGTTGTTTAAGAAAGAAGGATGTTCAGGAAAAAACAGAAAGTCCAAGCATGTCATGAACGATCTGTGTAAGTCACAATAAGAGGATTTATTTAAAACAAAACAAAAAAAATTTTTTTTTTTGAGATGGAGTATTGTCACTCAGGCTGGAGTGCAGTGGTGCAATCTTGGCTCACTGCAAGCTCCGCCTCCTGGGTCACACCATTCTCCTGTCTCAGCCTCCCGAGTAGCTAGGACTACAGGTGCCCACCACCTCACCCAGCTAATTTTTTGTATTTTTAGTAGAGATGCGGTTTCACCATGTGAGCCAGGATGGTCTCGATCTCCTGACCTCGTGATCCGCCCGCCTTGGCCTCCCAAAGTGCTGAGATTACAGGCGTGAGCCACCACGCCCGGCCAACAAAACTTTTATATGATAGAGTTGTCTGTAACTAAAGAGAAATTATAATGGTCTTTATAGAGATTGGGTTTGATGTAAAAAATACACTTACACACTAAATAGTTGATTAGAGCACTAAAATTTTCTTAAGGGATTGATTTACTCTTAGTAAATTATAGGAGATTTTAATTTTTTTAAACACAAATTTCAACTTTTATTGCATCTCACTGTTGTCAGTTTTTGTTCCCCTTTTAAAAGGCATGAAATAGTAACGCTCTCCTTCAACTCATTTTCAGCTCATATAAGTTTTTTTTTCCCCTCAACTTCTGTTTGTTGTGGCCTGATGCTAACAATGTTTTCTTAAAAGTCTAAAGGAAATGTTTTCTTCCAACATAATATTCTGTGCACTGCAGAAGATCTCTTCTTTTGTCTTTTGGTAACTGGCTTAACAGATTTTGTGTTTTATCAAAATAATCCCTATGCCATTATTGTTAAGTTTTGGTTTGCTTAGAAAATAACTGAGATTAAAACAATTTTTTTAAAATTAAGGTTATTACATCCATATATCTTTCTGTATGTGCTTTTAAAGTCCTTGTGATATAGAGCACAGGGCTTTGAGTCCTGGGTCTAAAAAGGACACCAAGTCCTGCTAAATCTTAAACACTGGCAGTAATTAAAACCTTATCTTCAGGCTCAGTAAAAGATGCCAATCAAAGTAAACTGCATTCCTGAAACACAGGGCCAGAAATTAAAGCTGTTCAATTCAGGCCAGGGACTATCACAGAAGAGGTGCGTGTGTGAGATTGTAAAGGCCAATGTTGAGTGATAAAATAAGCTCAGTTTCTCTATAAATTAACCATTAGTGTCAAAGGCACACTAAGGCTAGACCAGCATATGGGTGCCTGTGTCAGATTAACATTTTCTTGAAGCATTAACTGACTCCCAAATAAAGGCTATAAAGGTTATAAAAGGCCTATGGAAGTTATAGCTTATGGTCAAGATTAAAATTTTATAGATTGTTCATGAAATTTTGGAAGTCAAATTTGATTGGCTTCATGCTGTTTTTATTAGGGCTTATTGTTTGGAAAAGTAAGTCTCCTCTCTCAAAGAACGAAGGTTTTCACCTTTTTCTGAAGTTCTTGAGTTATCACTCTGGTTAAATGAATGATTTATTTTACAATAACCTGTGATCCTATTTTGTGATATCAAGTGTTTTAAACCTTTGATATTTGACAAACTTTCCAAAATCAAATTATAAACTATGTCTTTTACCGACCTAGTTAATCCTGTAAGATATTATGTTCCTAGCGGGGAATGTGAAAGGAAAAGAAATCTTGGGGCCCCCCAAATCACTAAGCTAGAGGGAAAAGTCAAGCTGGGAATGGTTTAGGGCAAACCTGCCTCCCATTCTATGCAGTCATCCCTCCATTCACTGAGATAAATGCGTATCTAATTGCCTCCTTTGGAAAGGCTAATCAGAAACTCAAAATAAAATAATGCAACCATTTGACTCTCACCTACCTGTGGCCTGGAAGCTCCCTGTTTGCTTGAGTTGTCCTGCTTTTCCGGATGGAACCAATGTTCATCTTACATATATTGACTGATATCTCATGTCTCCCTAAAATATATAAAACCAAGCTGTGCCCTGACCACCTTGGGCACATGTCATCAGGACTTCCTGAGGCTGTGCCACAGGCATGCAGCCTCAACCTTGGCAAAATAAACTTTCTAAATTAACTGAGACCAGTCTCAGATATTCAGGGTTCACAGTATCCAAAAATCCAATCACATCTGAAACCGCCTTTGCAAAAATTATCACAGTGAAAAAATAATGGCAATGAAAGAGATCTGATCTAGCCAACCTCCCTCTTGCCTTTAGCCTTCAAGCTGCTTTTACTTATTCCTGGGTTTAAGCCAAGCTACATGTGGGAGTCATTTATTTTATAGTTTAAATGATAATAACCTGTCCCTCAAACTCAACCATCCTTGTAATACTGAGAGACCACCAGGCTAGGAGGAGGAGATGAACCTAAATTCTGCTAAGGTGTAGACATAAACAATTGGGAGGCATTATTCCAGAAGCCACAAGATATGCAACTTCCTCAGTTACCCCTGCAGATAATGTTACTTTTGTAGAATCTAGGATTGGCCTTCTGAGATATCTTCTCAGGATTTTGCATGTCTGATGACTGATGGCTCCACCAGGACCAGCCAAAGGCTTCTGTGTCGCCACCCAGAAGCAACTCAGAGAAAGAGGACAGCTTCGACACCCTATGATTTCATCTCTGACCCAACCAATCAGCACTCCCCATACCCTAGCCCTCTACCTACCAAATTACCTTTGAAAAATCCCTAACCTCCAAGCCTTAGATGAGTTTGATGTGAGTAATAACTCTGCCTCCCACATGGTGTGGCTAGCATCATGTCAATTAACCTCTTTCTTTACTGCAACACCATGGTCTCCATGAACTGATTTTTTTGTGCAGTGGGCAGGAAGAACCTGTGGGGCAGTTACACATCTTGAAAGAGAAGCTCTTCCTGTGAGGTACATCAACTGTGGTTAAGAATCTTACATACTTATCATTTTTTGTTGTTGTGAGAACATTTAAAATCTACTCTTTTCTTTTTCTTTTTTTTTGAGATGGCATCTCACTCTGTCGCCCAGGCTGGAGTGCACCACAACCTTGGCTCACCACAACCTGCTGGGTTCAAGTGATTCTCTTGCCTCAGCCTCCTGAGTAGCTGTGATTACAGGCATGCACCACTCTTTTAGCAATTTTATTTATTTATTTATATTATTTTTAAAAAATATCTTTAACTTTTATTTTAGATTCAGGGGTATATGTGCAGGCTTGCTATATGGGTATATTGCGTGATGCTGAGGTTTGGGGTATGAGTGATTCCATCAGCTAGACAGTGGGCATTGTACACAAGCAATATACCTAATGGTGTGGTATGGTGGCACATACTTGTAATCCCAGCTACTTGGTAGGCTGAGGCAGGAGAATCACTTGAATCCTGGTGGCAGAGGTTGCAGTGCGCTGAGATCACACCACTGCATTCCAGCCTGTGCAACAGAGTGAGACTCTGTCTCAAAAAAAAAAAATAAAAAGAAGGTGGTTTTGTAATCAGCTATAAAACTCTAAAAGGTGCTCTTGAATGCAGGTTTCTGACAACTTTAGAGATTGTGACATTAGAATAGAGGAAAAACTTTTGGGACTCATGGAGAGCTGAAATGTTCATGAATATCAAGCAGAACAGGAATGAACTACATGGAGTGAACTTATAGAAGACTGAAGTAATCTTTTTGACTTTTTGCTTAAAACGTTGTTGATCCTTTGTTTTGTTTTCTCAGAGTCAAGGAAACTTTTCTTTTGAGCCATTGACAGCTTTTAACAAGTTATTATACTCCTATGAACAAAATTTGGAGCATATTTGTTTCTCTCTACCTGATTTCTCCAGAATTTGGAAACTATTTGTGAGTATTCTTAACTTATCACAACATAGTTATTTGCATAAGTGCAATAATAATCTGTATTTATTTGTAACAGGACACAATTGGAGAAACTGGTTATTCTACCATGGCTTTGACTGGAATGGTGTGCTTTCCTTTAAGGAATTAAACTTGTTTTATGGAGCCAGTAAAAGCCCCTTGGGAAAACTGGCTGCATACCCTGTCTACACAGTCCCTGAACAGGGTTCCTGACCTGTGGTAAGTAAAGAATGTCACTTTCTGACATTGAGCCCCAAGTTTTATCTTGGAAGCTCAAAAGGAGAGAAATTCATGCAACTCATAGGTATTTGATGGTACAAATCCATGGCAGGGCTCAGCTTTAAACAAGTCTTTTCTGAGATTCCTTCTATGGAACAAAGTTCCATCAAAGCCAATTTAAAAGCCCATGTAAAGAATAATTATTCTTGCTGCACTGTACACAAATAATCAGGCCAAGTATAATGAAGGAAATCAGTCCTACCATGATTTGTCTTTAGTAAAAATGAGAAACTGGAGATACACCTGTTGTTAGATTCTAGTCTTGCCTAATGTTTTTCCATTTTTATTATTTTCTACAGTTTGGACCAAATTCTAATTTTTCTTGGCTACAAGAAATGTTTTCATTTTTTTCCCTTTCTTTTTTCCCATTTTTCCTAATTTGGAGTCACTGAAAGCTAAGCTGTGCTTTTTGAAGCCCTGTGAACTGAATCTAGACAACTTAAACTTCAGAAGAAAATAACAGCAACCTATTTACATATATAAGCTACTTTCATACCTGTCTACTGATGTATGGACTTCAGAGTAATGTGGTCTATATCGATTTTCTAGAATTGTTATTTTGTTTGTTGTTTTCCTCCCTTCCTCCCCTTATTTTCTCTTCATAGGACATGAGTATTCTCAACCTGCTAATAATGAGCTACCTATCTAGGGTAGCTATCAGGACCTACCTATCTAGGAATAAGCTATCCTAGCCATGAGAGACCCGATGAAACCTGAGACCAGAGACTCGTTTTCTTCTACAATGTTTTCTCCAAAAGATTTTTAAAAAGAAAAGGGGGAAATGTGAAAGGAACATATCTTGGGCCCCCCAAAATCATTAAGCTAAAGGGAAAAGTCAAGCTGGGAATGGCTTAGGGCAAACCTGCCTCCCGTTCTATTCAAAGTCACCCCCCTGCTCACTGAGATAGATGCATATCTAATTGCCTCCTTTGGAGAGGCTCATGAGAAACTCAACAGAATGCAACCATTTGTCTCTCACCCACCTGTGACCTGGAAGCCCCCTCCCTGCTTGAGTTGTCCCACCTTTCCAGACTGAACCAATGTTCACCTTACATATGTTGATTGATGTCTCATGTCTCCCTAAAATGTGTAAAACCAAACTATGCTCTGACCACCTTGGCACATGTCACCAGGACCTTCTGAGGCTGTGTCATGGACGTGAGTCCTCGACTTTTGCAAAATAAACTTTCTAAATTAACTAAGACCTGTCTCAGATATTCGGGATTCACAGTTTGCTGTCTCTCTTCACTAGGAAAGTTGTTCCATGAAGGCCGGGATCTCTTTTACTGAGTGATGTATTCCAAGTGCCTGGAGCAATGTCTGGCATATAGAAGGAATTCCATATGTGTGTTAAATTAATGAACTAGCCTCCTATGCTCATTCAAAATGAGAGCTGAGTTTGGCTAAAATATGGCCCAGGAACTTTCTGCATAAGACTGTTATGGCCCCCAGGGCTAACAGTCATCTGCCCAGGCTTGTAAATTTCCCAAATACCGAGGAAAATGGTCCAAAATTCAGCAAACCCAGGGAAGCTTTCAGCCAGGCTTCCTTTCCAGGGATTCCTCACTTCCTCATCTGCAATGGGCTGGGGTGGACTCACCTGCTGCTGGAATGAGGAAGCCCCTATCCCTGCGGGGGTGGGGCTGGAGGAGGGCTGGGGTGGCTGAGAGGAGCTGCATTCTTGTTTAGTCTCTTCTCCATCTTCCCTTGGGATACGCCTCACAGTGGATCGCAGCTACTAGATGGGGTCTAAGAGAATACAGTCCCTGCTGTGGCCCTGGCCTCCTCTCCCTACCTGACTCCTCCCAGTGAGAGGGTCCTTGTCTCATTTGATAAGCAAAGAGCTGGGGCTGAGTGGAGGATGGAAGGGGCTCAGCCTACAGATCAATGGTGTCCAAGATCCCCACCCCAAGTGCTGGGCTTTGTCCCCTATGGACCCCCCTCAACCTCTTCTGGGTAGTCTTCCTCCTCCCATTCCCTCCCATTCCCTCCTTCTTCTCAGCAGCATAGCCCAGAGCAGAGTAAATTTCTGGAAGACAATGTCACACACCCAACGCAGAACCCCAGACCATGGGGCCAAAAGGACCCTGTAGATCATGTTGACAGAGGCCCAGAGAGGGCAGATAACTTGTATGTTCACACAGCTCCTGGGTCAGTGTTAAGGAGAGAGCTGGAAATGGAACCTGGACCTTCTGATTTTCTTTTTCTTTTCTTTTTTCAGACAGAGTCTCGCTCTGTCGCCCAGGCTGGAGTGCAGTGGAGCAATCTCAGCTAACTGCAACCTTCACCTCCCAGGTTGAAGCAATTCTCCTGCCTCAGCCTCCCGAGTAGCAAGGATTACAGGCATGCACCACCACGCCCGGCTAGTTTTTGTATTTTTAGTAGAGATGGGGTTTCACCATGTTGGTCAGGCTGGTGTCGAACTCCTGGCCTCAAGTGATCTGCCCACCTTGGCCTCTCAAAGCGCTGGGGTTACAGGCGTGAGCCACTGCACCAGGCCTGGTTTTAAAGTTCTTTCCAGTTCTGAGATGTTGTGATTCCCTGATGCGGATCCAGCAGGCTTTCTTCTACCCAAGAGCTGCCTTCATCAGCGCTCCTGCCCTGAAATTCCCAAGCTACCTTGTCTGGTCACTGGCCAGTGGCCATAACAGTTCACGTCTGTGGCACACGGAGGGAGTAAGATCCTTCTCTAGGGCGTTTGGAAATATATTCAGTAACTGCATGTCCCTTCTCATGGCTGCATCTCTAGCTTGGCTGAGTCATCACCCTCACGCATCCTCTCTTCCTAGGCCCTGAGACCAGATGAGTGCCCTCATCTTTTCTCTCTCCCCAGCTAGTCTCTTCCCCCGCCCCATGCCTTCAGCTGGCCGATGTTCCTGGCTTTGACTGGGACGCAGAATCACAGGATGATGAAGATGGAAGGATATTAGCAGTTGGAGTTGTCCCACACTGGGGAGCCGTCTCTTCTCCCCAACGCTTGAGGATCAGGGTGGGTGTCAGGGTTCTTGCTCATTTGCTGAGCACCTAAGATGTGTATATTTTTGATGACCATCAACTGTGTAGCAGGCACCGTGTGAGAGCTTTACTATCGCATGTGATCCTTACGACAACAGCCCGGCGAGGTAGCGTTTATCCATTTACAGAGCAGGAAGTGAAGGTTCAGCCTGGCTCTGAAATTCACCCTCGGTGATAGAGCTAATCATGCCCAGGACCAGGAATGAAACCCGGGTCTGACTCAAAGCCCAAGCTCCAGGCACAGGAGGGGGTGGTGGTGAAACGTGACCTCCTGTGGCCTTCCCAGCACAAGACTGAGGGGTCAATGTCACTGTGGAAGTGATTTGGCTGGGTGTGGTGGCTCACGCCTGTAATCCCAGCATTTTAGGAGGCCAAGGCAGGCAGATCACATGAGGTCAGGAGTTCGAGACAAGCCTGGCCAACATGGTGAAACCCCGTCTCTACTAAAAATACAAAAATTAGCCGGGCGTGGTGGCACATGCCTGTAATCCCAGCTACTCGGGAGGCTGAGGCAGGAGAATTGCTTGATCCCAGGAAGAAGAGGTTTCAATGAGCTGAGATCTCACTACTGTACACTCCAGCCTGGGCAACAGAGCAAGACTCCATGTCAAAAAAAAAAAGCTAGTGATTCTATATCTTCAAATCAAATTTCAGTGTTTACTAGGCAAGGAAGGCAGGGGGGGTCAGCCTGCTGACAGCCTCAACCTGCCAGCCCTCAGCCTGCACATTTGTGATCACCTGGCCACACACCTGGGCAGGAGGCTGGCCCTCCCTCCTCCCTGGTTTGAGGAAGCAGGAAAAGGTACCCGTGAGAGACAGCCAGCAGTTCTGTGGAGCAGCAGTGGCCAACTAGGATGGGCTGTCTCTGGGGTCTGGCTCTGCCCCTTTTCTTCTTCTGCTGGGAGGTTGGGGTCCCTGGGAGCTCTGCAGGTAAGGAGGCCAGAGGGGCCTGGTGGGCCTCTCCCCTAGTGGGGCTCTGGGGGGGAATTTCAGTATGAGCCACCCTTCACGGGCAAGGGCAGGCTCTCTCGGGTTGATTATAAGGAACCACAGGGCTACCTGTGAAGTGCTATTATTGATGATAAAAAGTGTGCAAATGACGGTGTGTGTGAGTGTAAGCGTGCCTGGCGCTGCAGTACACACTAATCAACCATGACGGTGTGTGTGAGCGTAAGGGTGCCTGGCGCTGCAGTACACACTAATCAACCATGACGGTGTGTGTGAGCGTAAGGGTGCATGGCGCTGCCATCGTAAGGGGTGGCTGAGAGTTTATCTTTATGAACGTGGGAGAGTAAGTGGGGCACGGAGCCGGGGTGCAGGGAGGTGCCAGCTGGTGATCATTGTGCAGAAAGCTGAAGAATGTGGCTTACTTAACAAGATTCTGACTCCTCTAAGTGTATTACCTAGCATGGATTTCCTTCAAAATACAGATTTCGTGTGAAAAGTCTGACTGCCACAAACTGCTTGGGAAGAGTGGATGCTGAGAGGCAGGGCTTTTGTGAAAGATGGGAACGAACCCTGACCTGTCGTTAATAGGAGTTGTGCCAAACTCATCACATACATTAAAAACTAAAAAAGGATTTATTTATTTATTTGTTTAGAGCAGTTCTAGGTTCACTCTAAACCTCGAGTGGAGAGGCTGGGTGCAGTGGCTCACACCTGTAATCCCAGCATTTTGGGAGGCCGAGGCGGGCGGATCACCTGAGGTCGGGAGTTGGAGACCAGCCTGACCAACATGGAGAAACCCCGTCTCTACTAAAAATACAAAATTAGCCGGGTGTGGTAGCAGGTGCCTGTAATCCCAGCTACTTGGGAGGCTGACGCAGGAGAATTGCTTGAACCTGGGAGGTGGAGGTGGCAGTGAGCTGAGATCTTGCCATTGCACTCTGGCCTGGGCAACAAAAGTGAAACTCTGTTTCAAAAAAAAAAGAAACTGGAGTGGAGAGTATGGAGTTCCCATCCCCACCACTCACAGCCTCCCCCATCATCGACGTCCCCCACCAGAGTGGCACATTTGTTAGGACTGAGGAATCTACTTTGACACAGCATTATCATACATTATATTTTTAATCCTCACAATGGCCCTACAAGATCCGCCCTGTTCTTACCACCCCCCACCTCCACTGCTTTAAGGATGAGGCCACTGTGCTTCTGGCGATCCAGTAACAACTCCGGAGCCAGGATCTGACTCCACACAGGCCTGAGCACTGCACTCCGCGGCCTCCTGCCTGTGCTCACCGTGGCCTGGTTTACGCCGCACGTGTCCCGTGAGCTCCACCTTACAGGCGCAGAATGCAGGCTTGGAGCTGAGAGACTTGGCCAGGGTCACAGGGCAGAGAGCAGATTCTCCAGCTCAGGGTCCCAAGTCCACACGCTTTCCTCTCCACCAGATTTGAAGACTGTACCAGGAGAGCCACAGTGTTCCGGAGCCACCGAGGGGCTGGGCCGGGCTTTGCCATATTTGAGGAGACCCCCCTGGATCCGAGAGGCTGTGGGCTTGGGGAGCACGAGGAGGTTTCACAGCAGAAAGGACACCCCGGGGCTCCTGGACAAGCCGGAAAATGTGCCAGGGGAAGTCAGGCTCCAAGGGCACCACTCTGGGCTTCTAGCTGTGTGGGCTGGACCAAGAAGGCTCAGAGAAATGATCTCAGGCCTTGAAGTGGGGAGCAGAAATTGTATTATGAAGGCAGACAAACAGTTCCTGCAGAAGTGAGATTTGTGTGTGCAGCTGGGCCGCACCGGAGCAGTGATGAGAGCGGGCGCCCAGGACTCGCCGACACTGCCTGGGGGTGCAGCCCGGGCGACCAGGACTCGCCGACACTGCCTGGGGGTGCAGCCCGCACTCCTCACTGTAGTCAAATCGCCTGTGTGTGCTTTCCAGTGGCCCGGGAGAGGACTCCATGGGGGAGGGATGCTCACCTTGTGGGCTTTGGAATATAAGCCCTTTCACCTTCTCCACTGTCCCCACCACCTTGGCAAGGCAGCTGTTGTGACCCTGTTTTCTCAGGTGAGGAACGTGGAGGCTGGGAGGGGTCTGGATACTGGCCTGGCTAGTAGGAGGCCGAGTCAGGATTTGAACCAGCAGATCATCTGACCCCAGAGCCGGTAGCGGGCGGCACAGCAGGAGCTGCAGCCGAGGCTCTTGACTCCTGCCTCGTCATTCCCTGAGGTCCACAGGACAACCAGCCGGGGACCTGGGGCCCCATCCTGACGCCCTGGGGAGAGGTGCTAGGCCTCTTTTGGATCTATGGGCTACTTTTGGACCAGTGGAGCCGGGTAAAGACCATCTCAAACCGTGTGCCAGGGGAGGTCAGACTCCAAGAGCGCCACCTTTGGGCTTCCAGCTGTGTGGGCTGGACCAAGAAGGCTCAGAGAATTAGGGGGTTCGTATTTGATCCTTTTCCTCCCAAGACTGGGATTACCAGATAAAATACAGGGCATCCAGTTACATTTGAATTTCAGGTAACGATTTCTTTTTAAGTGTAAGTATGTAGCCAATATTGCATGAGAAATACTCATGCTAAAAAGTTATTCGTCATTTATCTGAAATGCAAGTTCAAATTTAACCGAGTACCCTGTATTTTTATTTGCTAAATCTAGAAACCCTCTCCAAGAGGCTCCTTGGCCTACTCACAGGGAGAGCCCCATCTCCCTCTAGACAGGGGAGGCCCCTTTCTCAGGCCAGAAAAGATCTTGTAGTAAACTACTCAAGAGGCTGAGGCAGGAGGGTCGCTTCAGCCCAGGAATTCAAGGCCTGCCTGGGCAACAGAGCAAGACCCTGTCTCTGGGGAAAATATCCTACCGTAGCCTCCCTCGGGGCCCCCATTCCTCCCTCCTCAGGGCCAGGCAAGGGAACAGGCCTCTGCTCTAGGCAGAAGTGCCAGCAGCCGCTCTCTGGAAAGCTAGGTTTTTCCTGAGCTGGCTCCCTGTGTCCTGTGGAAAATGCCTGGCCACAGTTTCTGTGGTTCCCAGGCTCCAACCCTGCAGTCCTCAGCCCTCATTCAGGAGGGGCCTCGGCAGGGTGGCGAGCACCCTCTTTCCCTTGCCAGAGCCCCAAGGACTCTGCCAGCTCCCTCGCTTCGGCAGCAGCACTGCCCACCCTGTCGCTGGAGGTTCCTCCCCCTCAATCCACCCAGCTACCCCGAAAGGCAAATCATAGGCCTTTCTCGTCTTTTAAGGGTTTTTACTTCCATGGGGAAGCCTGTGTTGGATGAGAAAAGTATCCGGGGAAGGGGACACAGGTTCGGAAAGCTCTGCGAGTCCTGGACGCTGGTCTGCCTTCTTGGCTCACCCTGGAAGGTGGACGCTGGCCCCACACATCCCCTCTTAAAGACGCAGGCCAAGAGCCAGCAGATCCCAGGGCTTGCTGGCCCCAAGTGAGCTGTTGGGGCTTCAGAGGACGCTAGTCATGGCAACCCCAGCTCCGTGGCTGCCGCTGGGCCTGGGCTTCCCAGGACTCCCTCCTTCTTGTTCGCTTATGTAGATGAAAAATGAGGTAACGGCACTCCCCTCCCCACCCTCCCCCCAGAAGTGCCCAGGGTGTAAACGCGATAGCTTGTGTGAAGTCCACGGGAACCCAGGCTCACCAAGTCAGTCTTAACCAACACAGGCCCCAGCACCCGCAGAGCAGACACTGCGACAACAACAGACGACACAGAAGTGCCTGCTATGACTCCAGCACCGGGTCACGCCGCTCTGGAAACTCAAACGCTGAGTGCCGAGACCTCTTCTAGGGCCTCAACCCCAGCCGGCCCCATTCCAGAAGCAGAGACCAGGGGAGCCAAGGGGATTTCCCCTGCAAGAGAGACCAGGACTTTCACAAAAACACCTCCCGACATCATGGTGCTGATTGCCACCTCTGTGGAGACATCAGCCGGCAGTGGAAGCCCCGAGAGAGGCGGAATGACCACAGTTCAGACCGTCACAGGCAGTGATCCCGAGGAAGCCATCTTTGACACCCTTTGCACCGATGACAGCTCTGAAGAGGCAAAGACACTCGCAATGGACATATTGACATTGGCTCACACCTCCAAAGAAGCTAAGGGCCTGTCCTCAGAAAGCAGCACCTCTTCCGACAGCCCCCATCCGGTCATCACCCCCTCATGGTCCCCGGGATCTGACGTCTCTCTCCTCGCTGAAGCCCTGGTGACCGTCACCCACATCGAGGTTATCAATTGCAGCATCACAGAAATAGAAACAACGACTTCCAGCATCCCTGGGGCCTCAGATACAGATCACATCCCCACGGAAGGGGTGAAGGCCTCGCTCACCTCCCATCCACCAGCTCTGCCTGACTCCACTGACGCAAAACCACACGTCACTGAGGCCACAGCCTCTGCCGAGACCCTGTCCACAGCTGGCACCGCAGAGTCAGCTGCACCTGATGCCACGGTTGGGACCCCACTCCCCACCAACAGTGCCACAGAAAGAGAAGTGACAGCACCCAGGGCCACAACCCTCAGTGGAGCTCTGGCCACAGTTAGCGGGAATCCCTTGGAAGAAACCTCAGCCCTCTCTGTTGAGACACCAAGTTACGTCAGAGTCTCAGGAGCAGCTCCGGTCTCCATGGAAGCTGGGTCAGCAGTGGACAAAACCACTTCCTTTGCTGGGAGCTCTGCTTCCTTCTACAGCCCCTCGGAAGCCGCCCTGGAGAACTTCACCCCTTCAGAGACACCCACCACGGGCATCACGACCAAGGGGCCCTTCCCCACCAGCAGGGACCCTCTTCCTTCTGTCCCTCCGACTACAACCAGCAGCAGCCAAGGGACGAACAGCTCCTTAGCCAAGACCACGACCTCAGCGAAAACCCCGATGAAGCCCCCAACAGCCACGCCCACCACTGCTCGGACGAGGCCGACCGCAGACGGGAGTGCAGGTAAGTGGTTCTTGCCGGTGATCTTCGGGGATTTGGGGTGCGGAGTTTCCAGGACGTCTCCACACTTGAGGAGTGGAGAGGAAGGAAGGATCTGGAGCCTATTCAGAGCCTGCTGCCTCTTCGTGATCTTCTAGTGGTTCTTGACGAAATCAGGAAAAGGCAGATGGAGGGTTGTGTATGGAAAGAGGTGGAGATGGAAGTCCGGAGAAATGGTTTGCGGTCTCGGCTCTGCCTCTAACTACCCAAGTGACCTTGGGCAAGTCCCTGTCCCTCTCTGGGCCTCAGTTTCCCCACCCATAGTTGGAGAGGGTTGGAATGGGCGCTGAAGTCCTGTCCAGCTCTGACCTTCTATGAAGTGCACTGTTGAGCAGCTCTGGAAGCTTCTATTCCAGCCATAGCCACACAGAGGAGCAGCAGGCAGGCATCAGGCCCAAGCTGCTGCTCTCTGACGGGCTCAGACCCCATGAAAGTGGGGCCTGCTGGATGCATTTCCTGGGATTATGTGGAAGCTGATCAGGTTGCTGGGGACAAGTGGAGGCAGGGTAGAGGTGAAGGGCTGTGGGATGGAGAACCTCAGAAGACTCCATCTGGGGTCCGGGAAAGGACAGAGAAGGTATATTAGGGCTCAGGTCCTCCCGATCTAAGGGTGGGGTGGTGGCATGTTTCTTGAGTTGGTTCCTGGAAAGGGAGCTGAAATGGTTTAATCCCTCTTCCATGAAACACAGGCGGTGGGGACAGCCACCAGACAGGAAAACACACTGTACATTGATCCTTTTACGACTTTTGTGAAATTGATGGACAGGCAGGCAGGGAGGGGTCCTGGGAGAGAGTCTGGGGCATCTTGGGGTATCTCTTTTGCTCCCCTCCTTTAATTATAATTATTAAATAAATAATAAATAATTAGAGAAGTTCACAGATACATATGCCCCTGGACATTCATATCAGCGTTGTGGATAATAGTAACAACGTTTCAGAAGTAGGGTCTGGTTAAATAAATTACTGCACATCCTTACCAAGGGATGGTGGTTCCTAGGGAAAAAGGTTCCTAGGGAAAAAGGTTCCTAGGGAAAAAGGTTTCTAGGGAAAATGCTTTCCTGAAGAGCACATGCTTTGAAGGTGGCCAGACCTGGGTGGAAACTGAAACTGCTAGTAACTAGATGTGTAATTCAGGGAACACTCTTTCACTCTTTCAGCTTCAGTTTCCTTATCTTTAAAAGGAAATGATCATAATAGCACTTATGCTGCTGTGAGATTTAAATGAGATAATGTGTCCACAGTACTCAGTACACTGCCTGACACACAGTAAGCACTCAAAAAATGGTAATGATTATTATAACGTATTTTAAAGTATGACACTATATTCAAACATACCATTATAATACATCAAATGGGAATATGGACACAATATATGAGACAATCTCTTCACAATTGTTTAATGAGCAGGTTATCCAAAATTAGGAATGATTTGATCCTTCAATAAAAAATCGATGTGTGAAGGTTCCTAGGCATAAAAGAAAGTTCAGAAGGATATGTATGAAATATTGTTGTCTCTCTGGGGGTTGGGATTACAGGGTTTTTTTCCTCTTTTCTTTTTGTTAAGTTTGTGTTTCCTAAAGTTTCTGCAATAAACATACGATGCTTGTATAATAAAAATTATAGGTTTTCCTTAATTGCATAGTCAGGGCTTGCCTCCCTGCGCCTCCTACCCCAACTCCCCAACATAAAACAGTAGTTCTGAGGGATTTCACCCCCTGCTCCGGGAGAGAGAGGGCTTAGCCTGGATTCTGGGAGAAGCTCTTTCTTGGTCCCAGACCCAAGTAAAACAGCAGTTTCTGTTGTGTTTGGGGTGTGGCCACTGCCCTGCCCTATACAGAAAATAGGATGCGTTATTCCTTTGTTTCTCTGACAAGCTTGCCAGCTTATTCCTGTTCTGGAAGAACCAGGGGCTGTCAGCACTGAAAGGGGGCTCAGAAATCCCATCTCATTTTCAGATGGGGGTGCTGAGGCCTGGCCTGGGGAAGGTGCTTGGGGGGTGTCAAGGCCTGGCCTGGCCTGGCCTGGGGAAGGTGCTGGGGGGTGTTGAGGCCTGGCCTGGCCTGGGGAAGTTGCTGGGGGGTGTTGAGGCCTGGCCTGGCCTGGGGAAGGGGCTTGGGGGTGTTGAGGCCTGGCCTGGCCTTGGGAAGGGGCTTGGGGGTGTTGAGGCCTGGCCTGGCCTGTGGAAGGTGCTTGGGGGTGTTGAGGCCTGGCCTGTGGAAGGTGCTTGGGGGTGTTGAGGCCCGGCCTGGGGAAGGTGCTTGGGGGTGTTGAGGCCCAGCCTGGGGAAGGTGCTTGGGGGTGTTGAGGCCCAGCCTGGGGAAGGTGCTGAGGGGTGTTGAGGCCCAGCCTGGGGAAGGTGCTTGGGGGTGTTGAGGCCTGGCCTGGGGGAGGTGCTGGGGGGTGTTAAGGCCTGGTCTGGCCTGAGGAAGGGGCTTGCACAGGGTCACATCATTTCAGGGAGTAGTTGCCTCTGTCCCTGGCCAGTCTCCAGTCTCCAGCTTCATATCCTCCCGCTAGAGGGCAGAGACGATGGGGGTGTCGCTGTGTATGTTTAAGTGCAATGGCATTTTAAGAAAACTATTAGCAATTTTATGAAAATGAATTGCTGCTGTTTGATTAGCAGCCATAGTCAGCAAGGCCCTGGCTGGGTACTTGCTCCGTGAAGGTGTCTGCGTGTGGCTGCCTTAGCAGCGCTGGCTGCTCCTGCTCCTGAATCTAAAAAGCAGCTGGATAAAATGTTCACGTTTTCGCTCAAAACCAAACAAACAGAAAAACTCAATTAACTTTTTTGTGTGGGCTGAAGCACCTCTGTTTACCCGCCCCCCGCAGTGACCCCCATACTGTCCCCGGAATGGACCGACTCATGGGCTGTCACATCGCGCACGTCTTCCCCGGAGAAGGGACGTGAATCTTGGGTGTGTGGGGGCACTACCTGGCCCAGCACAGGGTGCAGGTGGGTGACCCGGGAGACTCCCCCGCTCCAGACCCGTCATCATGTTGCCGTCTGAGGCGGCACTCACAGGTTTGAGGGGGTGCACATCTTTGGGGGCCTCCACTCAGCCTGGCACAGTGTGTGCCCAGCAAGTAGACGACTGCATCCTCGCCAGCACGAGTGCTAGAAACTTCTGTCAGGAAACGCCGCTCTTTACAGCCAAGGGTGGAAACTACTGGATGCATGGCAGAGCAGACGCCCTCCCTCCGGCCTGGCTCCGAGCTGTGCCTGGTGTGGTGGAGGGGTGGAGACCACCCTCACCCGGCCCTGTGTGCTGCTCTGATGCGGCTGAGGGGGCCAGGGCCTGGGTGTGCCCTCAGCGCGTCCACTCCAGAGGGGAGCCTGCGCCCACATTTTGGCCCTGTGGGTAAAGGTGGCCTCCCACTGAGCTTGTAGGGGTGTGGGACACTGCCCGATGCTGCCTGCCATGATTTTCCATGAAAAGCCGGGAAGAGGCACTGAGGAGCCACCTGACCCCACAGAATGCCATTTCCTGGGGTCACTTGGCCAGAAGTCATTGACGCAGTCCTGCCAGCCAGAAGCTGGGGCAGGGACAGGGTCCTGCCTTCTGGGACAGGTTCTGTGCGTGCATGACCATGTCCCAGAGGTCTCTGCTCAGCCCTGGGGGCGGGTGGGGGTGGGGTTGGAGGGTGGATGGTGGGGGTGGGGCCAAGTTAGCCCGAGAGATCTGTGAGATGAGAAGGGCTGGGGTCTCTTCTCCTGTCTCCTGCGCCCCCCCCCGACTTGCTCTGAATCTCTCCCTCTCTCTGTCTCTGTCAGTCTCTTTCTCTCTCTACTCCCTACTCTGGTGTCTTTGGAGCCCTGGGTAAGGTGTGTGCTGAGTCCGGTCTGGTTTGGGGTAGATGTTCTTTGGTCTGTTACCACTCCTGGATGGAAAGCCCCTGGCCCCCCCTACAAGTTCCTGCAGAGCCAGGCCCTGCCAGCAGTCGGTGGGCAGGATGCCCACCAGTCGCCCCCATGTGGCCCAGGGGGACCTTTCCTCTGCTCTCCAGGGACCACTGCAGGTGGTGTGGCCCCTGAGGGGAGCATAAGGGTGCAGTGCCAGACTCAGGGGACACAGAAGCCCTGTCCATATGGCCTTTTACGCAGCACAGCACCCAGCCCTCGGCAGCCCAGAGCAGGAACCAACAGGGTAGGTGCCCAGGGGCCCCAAAGGTCAGAGTTCCTCCCACAGCTGCCAGGGAGCACAGGACGGCAGCACAGGGTCTTCTGCTCAGCACTGGGACCCCGCTCGCTGCAGCTAAAGAAACAGATACGTCCAAGGGCTCCATGGCCAGGGCCGGGCACCTGGAACAGAGTGGTCCTGGGGCGGCCACATCCACTCCTTCCAGGTGAGTTCCCGGTGACTCTCGGCCTGCAGTCGGCCTTGCTGAATTCTCTTAGGCCACCTGGACGCCCCGTGCTACGCGTCCAGCTGTTGATCGCCCATTAACCTGTAGAAGACCTGGTCAACCCCTCTGTCTTCTGTCACCCATGGAGGCGCCTGCAGGTGCTCTGCGCAGCCCGCCCGGCCCTGCACAGACCCGAGGCGGCACCAGGGGGCGCTGCCGGCCGGAGGACGCGGGCGCGGGGCGGAGGCTGCGGGGCAGGAGCCGCTGTGCGCGTTCAGGCAGCTGCCCGGGACCCCTGGCACCGACCGCAGTCCCCAGAGGTCCCCGGGGGGTTTCCGCCTGACCCTAAACTGAAGACAGGGCCTGTTTTCAGTCATCCTGACCCAACAGACTCTGCCCGTTAGTTCCCGCCCTGCCCGGCGCCCTAGTACCCAGAGCTGGTGGGGACTCCAGGCCACCAAAGGCAGGGGCGGGGCGGGCGGTTGAAGGAAGATTGGGACGCAGAGAAGAGGGACAAGGCCTGGGGCCCGAGAGGTCAGAACGCTCTGCCAGCCTCACCACCCGCAACATCCAGGCACGGACACACGCACACACTCCACACGTGTGAACACGCATGCATGGCTGCACACGTGCACATAGAGGCACAGCCCGCAGGCACACAGATGCACGCACACAGGCACAGGCACGCTCCCTCACTCACTCACTCTCACACACCCCAGGTGCAGACACCCCCACCCAGAGGATGCAGCTTGGATGGAGAAAGAGGCTGGGTCACAAAAGCCACGGGAGGCAGCCCCTGCTGTCGGGCGTCTTCTCTGGGGAAAGCTTTTCCGGAGACTGATGGAAGAAGACAGGGGAAAGAGACCTGTGTTCCCTGATACACTGGCCAGCCGCTTCCCGGGGAGGGGAAGGCAGAAATGTACAGTAAATGATTGTTGCTTTTGGTCTGTGAACTGTGCTATGGAACACTAGAACTTACTCCTTCATCTGACTGCATGTTTGTGCCCCATAACCAGCCTCACTTTATGTCTGCCTCTCACCTACACACCCTGCCTAGCCTCTGGGAAGCACCAGCCAACTCTCTGCCTGTGTGAGAGCCACTCTTTCAGTGCCCACAAATGAGTGAGAACATGGTACATTTGTCTTTCTACCCCGGCTTACTTCCCTTAACATGACAGCCTTCAATTCCATCCATGTTGTTGCAAACGACATGATTTCATTCTTGTTTATGGCTGTGGAGTATTCCATCGCGTATAGATACCACGTTTTCTGTATCCGTTCATCCATTGATAGGCACCCAGGTTGATTCCATTTGGTTTTTGAAAATGCGTAGGTGGAGAATCCAATGCGCCCCCTCGGGTTTTCAAAATGTGGGCATCTTGAGTGCAGGAAAGGAAGTGCCTGCCGCTCCCCAGGGCACCCGGTGGCATCTGCAGAGGGGAGGCAGCCCCAGCAGGCCTGCTGCGGTGACAGCAAATTGCCAGGCGGCCAGGGAGGCTCCTGCGGTGACAGCCCGGGTCACAGGGTCAGAAGCAGCCCACCGGGGCCGGGATGTCTCGCGTCAGTTTGGGAACATTTTCAGCCATTACCACTTTAAATACTGATTTTGCCTATTCTTTCTCTCCTTCCCAGAACTCCAGTTACTCATGTGTGGTGTCTTCTCATTGTGTCTGCTGTCTCTTCCCATCTCACTGGGGCAGTAGGGCTGCCATAGCCCAGCACCACAGACCAGCGGCTTCACAGCCCTGGTGGCTGCAAGTTCAAGATCAACATAGGGACAGTGTTAGTCTAGTGAGGCCTCTCTTCCTGGCTTGTGGAGGGCCGCCTGCTCCCTGTGTGCACAAGGCCTTTTCTCTGTGCACACACATGTGCACACACACGAGCACACCACACACATACACACGTGCACACACATGCACACATGCATACACGCACACACACGTGCACACACATGCACACACGCACACAATCTGGTGTCTCTTCCTTTTCTCATAAGGACTCCAGTCCTGTCAGATCAGGGCCCCACCCTGCTGGCTGCACTTCACCTTAATTACCTCCCTAATGTCTTCTCTCCAGACGAGTCACCTTGGTGGGTGGGGCTTTGTGAGGGTTTGAATGTCCATGTTCCCCAAAATTAATCTGTTGAAATCCTCATCCCCAAGGCAGTGGTGTTAGGAGATGGGGCCTGTGGTAGGGGATGGGGTCCTGAAGGTGGACCGCTGATCATGGGATCGGTGTCCTCATAAAAGAGGCCCCAGAGCGCCCCTCCCCCATCCACCATGTGAGGACACAGTGACACACCAGGGAAGCCAGTCCTCACCACACACGGAATCTGCCGGTACCTTGATCTGAGACTCCCCAGCCTTCAAAGCTGTGAGAAATGCATTGTCGTTTCTAAGCCCCCAGTCTATGGCATTTTGTTATGGCAGCCAGAACTAAGCCAGGCTTCCACACGTGCATTCTGGGAGGACGCGGTTCAGTCCCTCACACTTGCTCTTCTCTATTTCCCTCCTTACGCTTCTATCCTTCATTCTGAGAATTTTCTTCTGATCTACTTTCATTATTTTTCAGTGATATCTGAACTATTTTTAAACCCGCTTATTGAGTTCTGAAACGTTGCTTGTATTTTTTCCAGGCAATCATTTTTGTATTGCATTTACAAATAGGCATAGAGATAGAGACTGCAATGAGAAAATAGAGAACGCGATGAGAAAAGTTGGAGTTCTAGAAAGAAAGTGGAGGGAGAATAGGAAGAATATAATCAGAAAAAAAAAATACAAATCTTTCCTTTTTGTGTAATTTTTATTTCTGCACTGAAGTTCTTGACCTTGTCTTTTTCTTCTCATGGACAATGTCTCCAGAGCTTTCTGCAGCCGGCGTCTGAGGGCGCTGCGTCTGCATTCTCGTGTAGATGATTTCATTCGCTGGGTTTCCAGCTCTTTCTTTCTGCAGCCGGCGTCTGAGGGCGCTGTGTCTGCATTCTCGTGTAGATGTTTTCTTTTTTTTAAATTTTTTTATTTTTTATTATTATACTTTAGGTTTTAGGGTACATGTGCACAATGTGCAGGTTTGTTACATATGTATCCATGTGCCATGTTGTTTTGCTGCACCCATTAACTTGTCATTTAGCATTAGGTATATCTCCTAATGCTGTCCCTCCCCCCTCCCCCCACCCCACAACAGTCCCCGGAGTGTGATGTTCCCCTTCCTCTGTCCAAGTGTTCTCATTGTTCAATTCCCACCTATGAGTGAGTACATGTGGTGTCTGGTTTTTTGTCCTTGCGATAGTTTACTGAGAATGATGTTTTCCAGTTTCATCCATGTCCCTACAAAGGACATGAACTCATCATTTTTTATGGCTGCATAGTATTCCATGGTGTATATGTGCCACACTTTCTTAATCCAGTCTATCGTTGTTGGACATTTGGGTTGGTTCCAAGTCTTTGCTATTGTGAATAGTGCCGCAATAAACATACGTGTGCATGTGTCTTTATAGCAGCATGATTTATAGTCCTTTGGGTATATACCCAGTAATGGGATGGCTGGGTCAAATGGTAGGACTTCATGTCTAAAACACCAAAAGCAATGGCAACAAAAGCCAAAATTGACAAATGGGATCTAATTAAACTAAAGATCTTCTGCACAGCAAAAGAAACTATCATCAGAGTGAACAGGCAACCTACAGAATGGGAGAAAATTTTTGCAATCTACTCATCTGACAAAGGGCTAATATCCAGAATCTACAATGAACTCAAACAAATTTACAAGAAAAAAACAAACAACCCCATCAAAAAGTGGGCGAAGGACATGAACAGACACTTCTCAAAAGAAGACATTTATGCAGCCAAAAAACACATGAAAAAATGCTCATCATCACTGGCCATCAGAGAAATGCAAATCAAGACCACAGTGAGATACCATGTCACACCAGTTAGAATGGCGATCATTAAAAAATCAGGAAGCAACAGGTGCTGGAGAGGATGTGGAGAAATAGGAACACTTTTACACTGTTGGTGGGACTGTAAACTAGTTCAACCATTGTGGAAGTCAGTGTGGCGATTCCTTAGGGATTGTGTAGATGTTTTCATTCGCTGGGTCTCCAGTGCTTTCTGCAGCCGGTGTCTGAGGGCACTGTGTCTGCATCCTCATGTAGATGTTTTCATTCGCTGGGTTTCTCACCACTTCTACTCACATTGCCATCTCTCCATGTGTGCCTGGCTCTTTCTTTCTTTGCCTGACATGCTATTTGCAATGTTTTGGAAAAAGAATCTGAGGCCAGAATGATGGCTCCTCCAGAGAGGGTGAGCCTGAGTGCGCAGCCTGGAGGGGCAGGGCAGCGGCTCTGCTGTCCTGTGGTTTGCGTGGGCTCTCTCTGCACTTACACTCACAAAAAGACAGTGTCTCAGGCAGGAATTCTCGCAGGATGCACACTTCTCTTTTGACAGTTTAATGTCACGCATGGTTTCCTTTGTAAACATCAGATCAATAGTGGAGTTCCAAGTTAAAACGTTAGGATAAGAAGCCCACGTTGACTCATCAGTCCCTGGAATGGCCTAGAAGACGGGGCACTTGGTGTTTGGGGATGCGTCTGTCTCAGGCCGGCCTCCGTGGGTCAGGTAGCCTAGGACGGGAGGAGGAGGGCGGCGGGCAGCCCCACAGCTGGGATCCAGGAGAAAGGAAGGGCCACTAATTTTCTCTTCTTCACAAAGTCCTGGGAATGCAGGGAGGGGAGACGGGGTCTCGCTCTAAAAGGCAGCTTTGTAGCCAAACTGCTCCCTCCAGGCAGGAAGAGAATCCCCACTCAGAAGAAAGGTGGGCCACCCTGATGACAGCAGGTGTTTGGATGTGATGGTCCCCGCTGGTTTGGGCCTAACCTCAAGTGGCTGCTGATGGTTCCACGATACTTTTCCCGCTAACACTTCACAGAGATGTGTGACTGATGTCCACTGCTCAGCCGCACCCCCGAGCTGGTGAGCATTCAGGTAGAGCACCCACCTCTACTTTTCTCACCCCTGAAATCAGAGACTGGTTCTCAACTGGTGCAGCCACCGCCCCAGCGTGCTGGATGCAGGACTTTCCCTGCTAACACTGGACAGTCCCAGCAAAGCAGACGGTGGGTCGCTCTGTATCTCTGAAGAACAGCTGGGCCTGCGTGTGTCATTCTCAGGCATCTGGCCCAGGCCTTCACCTCCAGGAAGGTGGCTACTCAGCTCCGGGCACTGCCAGGGGCCGCAGGCCCCACATCCTTTCCAGGCTGTTCCGCAGCATCTGCCTTCGTACTCACAGCCACCGTGGTGTGAGTCCTAGGGAGTCTCAGAATAGAATTCTGTGCCTCTCTCACCTCTGGAAGTGACCATGCTCTGTAGGAAAATATCACAGCACACCGGCCTCAAAAGGCCATGACGTGGCTCTAAACTGCTCTAAGTATGTCAGTTACTTAGAACAATCAGAAAGGGGCAGAACAAGCTGGGGTGTGGAGTCGGGGGTCAGGGGACAGACAGCATTTCTTGTCTTGCAGAGAGAATGCTAGCAATTTGCAAGTTTACTTGAGAAGCTTTGTAATTTTCCAATGCCCTGAGTAATTCTAGCCAAAAGGCATGACTAGCCTCACACTAGTTGCTTGCTGTAATTGTGTCTCTGTATTAAACTGACCGTTCTTTGGAGCTTCAGAATGGACCAGGAGGAAAAGGTAAATACCAACCTCACTACAACCTCAGAGGCATCAATGCCCTCCTGCTACAGATGCATCCGTTCTCACCTGGATCCTGCTGGCTGCCCTGGGAGAGGCCACAAAATGCCCTGCATGGAGACAAGGCCTGAGAACCTTCGGGACTCCTGCTACCGCTCACTGTGTTGAAGAACTGCCCGGTCAGCACCCTGGGCCCTACACACACGGCTCTGCGGAGGACGAGGAGGTGCCGTCAGGTGAGACTTCACCGTGAAAAATCTTCCCAGACACAACAATCTCCCTGAATTAAAACTACAGACTCTAATTTATAAAAACTGTGTGTTTCAAAAGCCCCAAATGTTTACGTTCTCCGATTCATCATTCCTTCTTCTAATTTATTTTAGGAAATAATGCAAAGTACTCACAAAAATTTATATAGAAAGATGTTCATTGCGGAATTCATTATAATAAAGAAAACCTGTAAATACTCTGAGTGCCCAGCGTCAGCATGGTGATAATGTACGTATGAGGGAATATTGTGCAGCTGCAGTTAGTTCTTATTACATTTCATAGGCATCTTAAATGCTTTGTGAACACCGGTGCATAGATTTTTTTGTTTGGTATAGATGGCAATGATTAGATGGGTGCAAGTAATAAAAAAAGGACATATAATTTTAAAAATATTGAGTGACAGAAAAAAATGAAAAAATGTTAAAGAACTTTTTGGTTATGATATTATCACTACAAGGCCCTGTCTCCTTGCTCCCTTCTTTGGGGACGGTTCTGGCCTTGCCTGGCCCGTGGGTGGGAATTGTGGTGCTCCAAGTGCCTTCAGCTGCTGCTGGGGTCCCAGGAGCCCAGCCTAGGTGTTCTTCCATCCTCACCACCCCATGGCCTCCATGGAGCCCCACGGGCAGCCTCGGGAAGGAGGGCAGTATCGTCAGAACAGAGTCCTCATGGGCCCCCAAGAGACCCTTGGACAGAATGCCCCATCCCACCCAGGTCCAGCTTCACTCAGCACCTAAACATGAGCACGGCTGCAGGCAGTCTCCACGCACCCCGTCCCCAGGGAAGCCGCAGCCCCTGTCCCATGTATCCCGGGCAGGCATCTGTAACTGAGGGCAGCGTGGTCGGGTGAGCAGCGAGGACCAGCTGGGCGGGGAGGGGTGGCCCTAAGTGGTCGTCTTGCTCAGTGCTGGAGGGGTTCTGAGCCGAAGGTCCGAGGGTCCTGGAACTGCCATGGCAGATCCCCACAGCCTGGGCAGCTCGAAACAACAGGGGCTCATTCTCTCCCCGCTCAGCAGGGAGGGGTCTGAAATCAAGGAGTCCACGGGCCGTGCTCCCTCCAGAGGCTCCAGGGGAGGACCCTCCCACCTCCGCCAGCTTCTGTGGCTCCAGGCGTCCCTGGGCTGCAGCCACATTGCTGCAACTCTGCCTCGGTCTCCAGGTAGCCTCCTCCTCTGTCTGCATCTAACCTCCCTCTGCCTCTGTGTAAGGACACTTGCCATGCATTTAGGGCCAATGGGTTAATCCAGAATGACCTCCTTATCTCAAGATCTTTAACTTAATCACAGCCACAAAGACCTCTCTCCTATTTGAAGAAAGGTTCTGTGCACAGTTCCAGGGTCAGGAGGTGAGCACCTGGTGGCCCAGCCTCAGCCACCCCAGTGAGGACGTGCGAGGTTTCAGAACGGCTGTGCTGCCCTGTTAGGAGTTATACACGCAGAAAGGCAACTCTGCCGGCATCAGGGGTACTGGATGTGTGCGGGGATCAGATGGCGTCGGATTTCCCAGGGAAGCTGGGGAGCAAGGGTCCTGCACCAAGCAAGGCAGGAGGCCGGAGACCATCCCAGGCCCAGCCCGGGCCCAGCCCAGGCCCAGTCCAGGAGGAGCCTGGCCAGGAGTCCCACCAAAGCCACTGGAGCCTCCAGTGACCCAGCCCTGGAGGGTAAGCACTGTCCCTCAAACGGATTCCACTTCACACACAGGTCTCCCTGTCTGTGCGGGCTGCAGGGCTGGTGCCTGGGGAACATGGACTGCCAGAAACCTTCGGGGTGGGAGGCTCCAGATGGGACTTCCTGGCCTGTGTTTATGTGGAGCCCAGGCTGCAGGTGCCACAGCCAGGCACAGGTTAGGGGTGAGTTGTGGGTGATGTAGGGACTAGAAGCACAAGTAATGGCCTGACCCCCATGTCCTGGCTGTGCTGTGTGGTGGGAAAGACATGGGCTCCGGTGGCTGCTGGGGGGGCCTGGCCTGCACCTGCTGGGTCCACCCCTGGCCACCAGGCTCACCCAAGGGCAGTTGGTGACGGCCTGCCTCACTCCTGCTGACCCTCAGGGGCCTAGGGGTCCTGCGTGGGGGGTCTAGCAACCATGCTGGAGGATGTGCCCGTGCCAGGGCCACCAGGATGTCTATGGCAGGAGCCGGTGCTGGCGAACCCCACACCTTGAGCCCCAGAACCAGGCTCCTCAGCCCAGGAAGGGATCAGAGGTGGGAACACCACATGGCAAAGGCTGTCCCATGCAGTCATGGCTCCACCACCACTGCCCACACACGGAAGGCACCGCGGCTGGGAGAAGCCATCTTCACAGACATGCCATCCTTGTGGCTCTCACGCATGCGCACAGATGCTCTGTCCTCTCCCACCCCCCACCCCACCCCGGGAGGGCCAGGAAGTCTCATCTGGGGCCTCCCACCCCAAGGGTTGCCTTCAGTCCGTGCTGCCCAGGCATCGGGGCCTGCAGCCTCCACAGACAGCGAGACCTGTGTGCGAAGCAGAATCCATCCTAGGGACAGTGCTGACCCTCCAAGGCTGGGTCACTGGAGGCTCCCCGGGTCCAGTGGCTTTGGTGGGACTCCTGGCCAGGCTGCTCCTGGGCTGGGCAGGTCTCCGGCCTCCTGCCTTCCTTGATGGAGCACGCTTGCTCCCCAGCACCTCCCAGGTTCACACAGCTCCTCCCTGGGGCTGCGCACTGACCTAGGGGCAGGAGGTGGGCCATCCTCTCCGTGGACTGAAGACCTTGTCCGAAGGGAAAGCAGGGCTGGCCCAAGGCCTGGCTGGAAGAGCCGGTCTTGGTGGCAAAGGCGGCTCATGGGGGCAGCCCACGCAAATGCTTCCCCGGCGCCCTAAGCCCCTGACCGCGGCTGAGCCCGCTGTACTTGCTCCTCTCATGGAAAGATGACCTGGGTCTACCATGCTCAGTATCACCCAGAAATTCCTACAAAAGTCTCTTGGGACAAGAAAAGGCCTTCTTCCCTTCCTCCTCCTTTCCTCTTCCTTTCTTTCATCAGGGAACAGCTCCCGGCTGCCTGCACTGTTTGGGCGCCGTCATAAGAAGCCGTGATGGCCTTCACAGAGCTCCGGGGCTCACGGGTGCGGCTGACCTGCCCACAAATGGGGCAACAGAGGAGAGGGAGGGTCGGGCACCGATGGCTCAGGAGGGAAGAGATCCCTTCTGTATGGGGAGACGGGGGCTTCCTGGAGGGAGCCGGAGCAAGGGGCTCACCAGAGTGAGACATCCAAGGACCTGGGGGACCGGCCATGGGACATGGTGGTCCCACGTGGCTCCTGGATGCGCTGTGTTTGCTGAGCTGGAGGGGACGGGGAGCCCACGTGCCAAACGCGGGCACCTCGCGGGAGCGGGAGAGGCCATGCACGCCCTGAGTCCGGCTTTACAAAAACCTTCTGGCAGCAGTAGGAGAGGAGCCACGCAGAGGCAGAGCCAGGTAGAGGCGGTGGGGTAGTGAGGGGATGTTGGGGTGCATGGATTGGGAGACCCCCAAGCCCTAGGACCTGCATGCTGATGGTCAAGGTTGCAGAGGTGGCTGCTGTGGTGACCACAGGGCAGGGAGAGGCGGTGGGGTAGTGAGGGGATGTCAGGGTGCAGAGCGCCAGACCCTCCCAGCCCTGGGACCTGCAAGCTGATGGTCAAGGTTGCAGAGCTGTCTGCTGTGGCAGCCACGGGGCAGCTGTGTCCTCCAGGGCAGCAGCTCACAACAGCCAACCCCAGCTGTCCCCGCACTAGCCCAGCACTTAGGACATGCTGGCGTGTGCTGAGTCAGTGACCAGGCTGTGCCAGTTGCCCAAATCAGGGCTGATCCCATCCCTCTTGCCATGTCTGGTCGGTGAGGCTGAAATGGAAGGAGGATCAAAGGGCGTGTCCCTGGCGGATTTGCCCGTGTTGAGGGAAATGCCCCCTTAAACAGTGTCCAAGTGCGTCTCTGGCCGTCACCTGCCTGAGTGCTGCCTGCCCTGCTCCCAGGGACAATAAGCTCAGAGCAGCGAGGGAGGGGACGCAGAGGCCCCTGGAACAGGCTCACTGGAGCACCCAAGAGACTGGCATTCCATAGCCTCCAGTGGCTGCCTGGCCTCGGCACACATGACCTCCTTAGATGGAACTCACTCAGGAAACAGAAGGTCAGAGGTTAAAACTCACCAGACCATGCGCCAACATTTTCGTGTGGACACCCCTGCATATCTAGCGGGCCCGGCCACTATGTCCTCACTGCCTGCGACTCTTCCCCTGCCTGTAAGGAGGAAAAGGGCTGAGAGAGAGGCCCCTGCAGGCCAGGAGGGGCAGGCGCTGGGTGGGACGATCTCATGGCAGGCAGAACCAGGAGGCCAGGAGCTCGGGCCCTGCCTAAGTGCACGTAGTGGGTTCCCCAGGGGCAAATCTCACTGCCGGGAAAGGGTGGATTCTCCTGCATGGGAAGCCCCCAGTCTCTTCAGTGGCTCCTGCCCGCGCCTTGCCACAACTGGCGTCCGCCACACACTGCCAACCTCTGAGTCGCGGCAGCGTGGGAATGGTGTTGCGTTTGCAGGTGCACCAGAGTATTATGGGCTTCCCTAGCTTCCCTGGAAGCCCCAGCAGTTGATGGTGAGTTTTCCAATCAATGACTTTATCCATGACTCAGCAGACCCCCAGGCCCCGGGAGTGGACAAGCCAGTGTCAGTCCCCGGCCGTGTTCATGGAAAGCAGCACCAGAGAAACGCATGGGCAGAGCAGATGGCACAGACAGAGCCTCCCTCTGCTGGGAGCAAAGCAAGCACACAAGTTTTCACACATAGGGCACGGGCACTCACACACACAGGACACAGGCACACCACACACAGGACACAGGCACACCACACACAGGACACGGGCACCCACGCACACAGGGCACAGGAGCCCACACACACAGGACACGGGCACACCACACACAGGACATGCGCACCCACACACACAGGACATGGGCACACCACACACAGGACACGGGCACACCACACACAGGACATAGGCACACCACACACAGGACACGGGCACCCGCGCACACAGGGCACAGGAGCCCACACACACACACAGGGTATGGGCACCCACACACAGGACATGGGCACCCACGCACAGGACACGGGCACACCACACACAGGACACGGGCACCCACACACACAGGACACGGGCACCCACACACACAGGACACAGGAACCCACACACACAGGACACGGGCACACCACACACAGGACATGCGCACCCACACACACAGGACATGGGCACACCACACACAGGACACGGGCACACCACACACAGGACATGGGCACCCACACACACAGGACACGGGCACACCACACACAGGACATGGGCACCCACACACACAGGACACGGGCACACCACACACAGGACATGGGCACCCACACACACAGGACACGGGCACACCACACACAGGACATGGGCACCCACACACACAGGACATGGGCACCCACACACACAGGACACGGGCACACCACACACAGGACACGGGCACCCACACACACAGGGCATGGGCACACCACACACAGGACATGGGCACCCACACACACAGGGCATGAGAGCCCACACAGAGGACACAGGCACCCACACAAGGCACTAGAGCCCACACACAGGACATGGGCACTCACACAGAGGACATGGGCACCCACACAGGGCACTAGAGCCTACACAAAGGACATGGGCACCCACACACAGGGCACGAGAGCCCACACACAGGGCACAAGCACCTACACACAGGGCATGGGCACCCACACACAGGACACAAGGATACCCACACACAGGACACAGGCACCCACAAACACAGTACACGGGCACCCACAAACACAGTACACGGGCACCCACAAACACAGTACACAGGCACCCACACAGGGCACTAAAGCCAACGCACAGGGCATGGGCACCCACACACAGGGTGCGAGAGCCCACACACAGGGCACCGGCCGGGTCCTGGCTCACACCTGGTGCACCTGGGAGCTGCCTCCTCAGCCATACACTGGAGCCACCCCTGGCTCCGGACAGCAGTGGATGCTCTGGCTCCTAGGGAGCCACGGTGGACTTAGCCAGTCTGATGTTGAAGATATAGGGGCCAGGGCCACGGTGCTAACAGACGGCCTTGAACTTGAAGGCTGCCCGTTTCTGCACTCTTGCGGCAGTCTCTGTGTGTGAGTAGGCTTTGGGGTGCGAGATCCCAGGCAAGTGCACTTGGCATTTGGACAGATGGTGGCAGGTCACCCACACAGCAGCTGCAGCCATGTGCACCCTGGCCACTTGGCCAGAGCATGCTGATCACCCGCACTGCCATGGTCTTGTAGAAAAACTCTTTTAAGAGTCTGGTTTTAGCCGATGTCTCCCGGTTATTGGGAAGACACAGCAGCATCCATCAGAGTAAACCTGCAGGAGACCCTGCATGTGCTTCGGAGGCAGGTTCTGGGCTCCGGTGTGGATGCCTTCGTTGGGGGCCCTCATACTGCCGACCCCAGAGCCCTCCACGCTCCACTCACGGGTTCTCACCCAGAGGCCATTTCCCCCAGTGCCTGCGGAGGACCAGAATTCCCCCGGTGCCTGCAGAGGACCAGAATTCCCCCGGTGCCTGCAGAGGACCAGAATTCCCCCGGTGCCTGCAGAGGACCAGAATTGTTGGGCTTATAGAGCAGGTGAGGATTTGTCGCAAACTGGGGTGACCTGGCCCTGGCTTCCCAAGAAGCTTTAGGCAGCACACGCATATGCATTGTGTTTTTGCAGCTACATATTTACTTCAACGGTTACCAAAACCATCATGCCCACAAACCACCTCATGGATGAAGTGCTGGGGGTGGGGTAAAGCAAACCTGTGAGTCAAAAACAAGTACTAAGACCTGACCCAGACAGTGCACAAATCACTCACGCCAGGGAAACACAGGCGTAGAGGCAGATCCCCAGAACGAGGTGGTACGATCAAGCTTCTGAAACCCCGCAGTCGTCGGGGTCGGAGGGTTGCACTGGGTCTCACCTTCTTGCCCCCTTTCAGGTCACTCAGGCGTCACTCACGAGGCTTCATCAAATGCATCCCATGAGCGTGGATGACTCCAGAGACAACCTTCTGAGGGTTCCAGAGACGCATTTTTGCTCCTTTGGAGTAATGGGAACAAGGGGTCACTCTGCTTCATGATAAGGCAGTGGCCCCACATGCATGTGCAGGTGAAACTGCTTTCTCTCCAGCCAGGATAAAAGAGGAGGCTCACAGCCCTCCACCCAGCACCAGCAGCTGGCGACAGGGCCACGCGTTTGTCAGGACAGGACCCACGTGCACACATACATGGTTGTGTCAAGAGCTCCCTGCCTTGCATGTCTAATCATAACAGAAAAACACAAATTCGGGGGAACATTCTTCTGGTGTATTCTTCCCACCCGTTACACAGTTCTGGTTCAGGACCATGGCGACCTGGGCACAGGACTCCTCCATCCTCCACCTGCACCATGGCAAAGCCATCTCACGGTGAGCCTGCAAGAGAGTCTGGTGGGGGACAGAGAGGAGGAAGCCCGTCCCCAGCTGTTTTCTGTGGAACTCTGGATATTTTTGTGTTCTGTAGAGCATGAGGATGAAGTTGACAAAAAATCCAGAAAGGTTGCTATGGATGGGGCAATGCAGGCCATTCTCCCAGGGAGTTGGTCCCACTCTGAGCATCTTCCCTGCCCCACAAGGGAATGGAGGGCCTCCGTGTAAGCAAACACCGTCGGGCTGTGCGTGTGTGAGACGATGTGTGCCAAATGCAATCTCATCAACCCATCTGCCCTTCGACACCCGGGAGCTTGTCCAAGCAGAGAGAAAACATTCATCCAGAGTTTAGCAAATAATGCCATCAATTGAAACAGGTTTACTTCCACTGAGATGTCTTTCAAAGCAGAGTGATTTTAAAATAATGGTTGGTTTTAAACTGCTTATTTAGGTGTCATGAGTGCATTTCAGTGGGAGTTTGTTT
Source organism: Symphalangus syndactylus (assembly GCF_028878055.3). Classification (NCBI taxonomy): domain Eukaryota; kingdom Metazoa; phylum Chordata; class Mammalia; order Primates; family Hylobatidae; genus Symphalangus; species Symphalangus syndactylus. Next base: position 97,344,703 of record NC_072439.2, read on the forward strand.
TTGTTTTTTTGTTTTTTGTTTTTTAAGACAGAGTCTCGCACTGTCACCCAGGCTGGAGTGCAGGGATGTGATCTTGGCTCACTAAAACCTCCACCTCCCAGGTTCAAGCGATTCTTGTGCCTCAACCTCCCACGTAGCTGGGATTACAGGCATGCACCACCACATTCTGCTAATTTCTGTATTTTGGACAGAGTTTTGCCATGTGGTCCAGGCTGGTCTCAAACTCAGGACCTCAAGTGATCCTCCTGCCTCAGCCTCCCAAAGTTCTGGGATTACAGGCGTGAGCCACTGCGCCCAGCCGGGACTGTTTTTATAACATCGTTGCGTTTTAAGAAAAGTTTCATGGCTTGTGACAAATAGTATGTAACTCAGTAAGTTTTGTGAACAAAGCTATGTGAAAGGATGATAAAATCTTGGGACCCCAGTGCACTCTGCCAAAAGGAAAAACTTAAACTGGAAGCTGAATCATGCAAGAAGTGGCCTTTCCTTTTGTTCCTAAGCAGAGGGCTATGGATAAGAGCATCTCCACCAGTAGCTGCTCTCCATAAAGTGCCAAGGTAATGTGCTCAAAAGGGACACGTCATGGGCCAACCCCCACCTGCTCTCTTTCTCTTGCAACACGATTCCATAACGGGGCCACACCTTCCCTCTTTCCCCTCCAGCCCACTTTTCCCCTTTACAATTCAGAGCCCTCAAAATCGTCTTTGGATAAAGGCAGGGACTGGATTCCATAACGGGGCCACACCCTCCCTCTTTCCCCTCCAACCCACTTTTCCTCTTTACAGTTCAGAGCCCTCAAAATTGTCTTTGAATAGAGGCAGGGACCACAGATTTTTCCTGTGGTTTTGTGTTCCTCTTTTCCAGAAATGCCCTTACCTTTGGCAAAATAAATTTCTAAACTAATGAAGCCCTGTCTCAGACGCTTTCTGGTTCTGGCTATGTAACCAGGACTGAGATCAAAGAGAGGACCCTGGCAACTCCTTCTGTGGAGCAGTTACCTGACCCCTGTGGGGACCACTGTCCTGACCCGGATGCCAGTTGGCACTGCCCAGTTCTGAATTCCATGCACGTGGCCCCGGCAGGAGGCACCGGTGCCCTCCTTCCTCCTAGCATCATGCCAGCATCACACCCACATCACGCCAGCCTCCCACCAGCATCACGCCAGCCTCACCCTGTTGTGGCTGCACCTGAAGCTTGTTTACTGTTGCTGCCTTGTTGGATTCTGTCCCGTGAACACACCACGGTTTATTCATCCATTCTGTTGTCAATGGACGTCTGGACCGTCTTCAGTTGGGGGCGATGAATACACCCGCTGTGAACATTCAGATGCTCGTCTTGGGTGAATTTACATACACATTTCTGTTGGGCATGTGCTAGGGGCTGCATCGCTGGGTCACTGCCTCCCTGAGTCCCCTGTGTCCAGCTGCAGGACCCCCTCACATGCACCCCAGCTCCCACTGCTCCACAGTTAGGCTATGATTTGGCATTTCTGCCTTTCTCATCTTAGCCATGCTAGTGCAGAACAGAAGTTCCTAATTTTGGCATAAATCAAATTTATCTGTGTAAGTTTCTGGAGCCTCTATTTGTTCCATTGGTCCATGTTTGTTTCAAGAGTCCCACCTTGTGTTATTTACTGTAACTTTAAATGAAGGCACAATACTCAATAGTGAGAGTCCTCTGACTTTGCTCTTCCTCAAGATTGTATTAACTGTTATTGACTCTTTGCATGTTTTTAATTTTTTTATTATATTTTAAGTATAATAAAATACTGGAGACCTGGGTGCTGGTGGTGTCAGAATCGAGTGTGAGTCTGAGGAGTGACCTGGGGCTGGCTGGGCTAGGCAGCATCACGGGGTTCTGCAGCCCAGCTGCACATCAGGCTGGTGAGAGTCACGCTGCCTATTACTTCATGTGTCATCAGAGCATCGCTAGAACACAGCACTTCAAGTGTGCAGATTTAGTGAGCCATAGTCTAAAGACAAGTAGAGCCACTAAATCCTAAATTTCAATCAATCATCTCCTTGTTACTTGTCTTATTGGAATTAATCCTTTGAAATTATGTGAGGTGGGAGTTAAAGCTAATAACTAATTATGTTAATGTTAAAAGTAAGATTTTTCTGGCCAGGTGCGGTGGTTCATGCCTGTAATCCCAGCACTTTGGGAGGCCGAGGCGGGCAGATCACCTGAGGCCAGGAGTTCGAGACCAGCCTGGCCAACATGGTGAAACCCTATCTTTACTAAAACTCAAAAATTAGCAGGGCATGGTGGCAGGTGCCTGTAATCCCAGCTATTCGGAAGGCTGAGGCAGGAGAATTGCTTGAACCAGGAGGCGGAGATTGCAGTGAGCCGAGATTGTGCCACGGCACTCCAGCCTGGGCAAAAGGAACAAAACTCTACCTCAAAAAATAAAACAAGATTTTTTCTGAGAAAAAGGTGTAAAACCATATACTAAATTTGAAATAGAAATATAAGCGTGAACTCATTTGTTGTTCTTTTCACGTAGACACATTTCCTAGCTCTGCCCCAGTAGCAGTATACACGTCAAGCACCTAGAAAGTGGTCTCTAATACATGAAAACCATGAATTCATAGTGATGGTTTCAAAGCCAAAACCAGCCAAACAAACACATGTAATTGGTCACTCTTGGAGGTACCTAGGGCACTAACTCCTAACACTGGGAATGGACACTTGAAGGAAGATCAGCGACTATCCTGTTTTTTCTCTACAAATTGCAATTCAGGGAAACCTTGTTGATTAGGAAAAGTTCTTTACAGAAGAATTCCTGCAAATTAAGTGAGTAAAGAATGACAGTTTAAGAATTGTCCCAGCCTGGCCAACATAGCGAAACCCCATCTGTAAAAACACAAAAAATTAGCCAGGCATGTTGGTGGGTGCCTGTAATCCCAGTTACTCGGGAGGCTGAGGCAGGAGAGTCGCTTGAACCCGGGAGGCGGAGGTTGCAGTGAGCCGAGAGTGTGCCACTGCACTCCGGCCTGGGCAACAAGAGCGAGACTTTGTCTCAAAAAAAAAAAAAAAAAAATTGTCAAATTGCCACCCCTAATGCTGTGGTTCTCTAACCTGGGTAACAGGATCACCTGGAGGGACCCTCCTCTAGACCTTCCGATTCAGTCCTGGGGGGACTCCACCCCAGACCTTCCGATTCAGTCCTGGGGGGACCCCACCCCAGATCTTCTGATTCAGTCCTGAGGGGGACCCCACCCCCGATCTTCTGATTCAGTTCTGGGGGACCCCACCCATGATCTTCTGATTCAGTCCTGGGGGACCCCACCCCAGATCTTCCGATTCAGTCCTGGGGGGACCCTACCGCAGAACTTCCGATTCAGTCCTGGAGGGACCCCACCCGAGATCTTCTGATTCAGTCCTGGGGGGACCCTACCTCAGATCTTCCGATTCAGTCCTGGGGGGACCCTACCCCAGATTTTCCGATTCAGTCCTGGTTCGGCCTGAGAATTTGCATTTCTAACATGTCCAGGGACCACAGCTTGAAAACCTCCATGGCAGACATGTAATGGGATGACATGGTCCAATAAATGAAGGAAAAATAACAGGTGGCAACCTCAGGCAGCTTCATCCCAACCAATAAGAAAGTAAATCCTTTCGTAAACTAAGAGGAAGTATTAATACGGGTGTTTGAGCAAATATTTGTGTTAGGACAAAGAATTAAAAACTAGCACAGGCACCCCTGAAGCATCATAGGATGGCAACAGAAGGGCTGATTTAGTTTCCGAGAAATAACTGACAGGCAGTGTTGTGTGTGTGTCTACTACTTAGGAACCCAAAACAAACCTTCAGACCGTTTTCATGAGTACTGAGACCAAGAAAACCACTGGGCAGTGGGTGGTCTGGAAATGTAAATGTTGATGGAACTCCACTAATGAGTCATGGAACGATGCTTCATATTGAAAATGTTTTGTAAATGTGAGTTTCAAGGTTTCAATGTGAACCCGTATGTGTTAGGAGAAAGGACACACCAAAGAAGTAAAATAATTGGGTCAATATAAAAAGTAAAATATTGCTCAGAGAGATGTGGGTAATTCCTAACACAGTTCAAAGGCACCAAAAAGGTGAGCTGTGAGTAAGATATTCAGACCTGCACCGCCCCCTGCAGTAGACACAGACAACATCTTGGTAGGCAACTGGGTGAAAATTCAGAGACAACCCTAGAACTACGAGGATGAAAAAAGTTAGCATTCATGGAGTGAGGCACTGAAGAACCTGAAAAGCTGGAATAACCCCATGAAATGAGAATAATTGTAGTATCCTGAACCGGAGTACAGGACACAGGACTGACGTGGAAGGCGGCACGAGACTACGCGCGCGGGAAAGACCCAGGGATCACAGTGGCCCAAAGCTGGGCACTTCCCAATTCTGGGGATTTGTGCTACAGGCACTCCAGGCTCCAGGGTAGAACTGTGTCCAGCACGAAGGCAGTGCCGTCTCGGGCGAGGCAGGGCTGCACCACCACTGGGGCGGGAAGGGGCCCCGCAAAAAGGCGCCCAGTGTTTCCAACTGCATGGGGTCCAGGGCAGCGCTGATGCAGAGCGTGGAGGAGCAGGTTAAACATAAAAGAGAGAAGCTTTTCAGGGTGGAACAGACAACAGAGAACGCTGCACACTGCCCTTCCCACCCGAATTGTGATTTGCCTTTTTTTTTTTTTTTTTTTTTTGAGACGCAGTTTTGCTCTTGTTGCCCAGGCCTGGAGTGCAATGGCCTGATCTCGGCTCACTGCAATCTCCGCCTCCCGGGTTCAAGCAATTCTCCTGCCTCAGCCTCCCGAGTAGCTGGGATTACAGGGGTGCGCCACCACACCCGGCTAATTTTGTAATTTTAGCAGATATAGGGTTTCTCCATATTGGCCAGGTTGGTCTCGAACTCCCGACTTCAGGTGATCCACCGGCCTCGGCCTCCCAAAGTGCTGGGATTACAGGCGTCAGCCACCGAACCCGGCCTGCTTTTTTTTTTTTTTTTTTGCAGAGTCTCGCTGTCCACCGGGCTGGAGTTGCTGTGATCTCGGCTCCCTGCAGCCTCCAGCTCCCAGGCTCAGGCGATCCTCCCGCCTCAGCCCACGGAGTAGATGGGACCACAGGAGCCCGCCACCACGCCCGACTACTTTTTGTAATTTTTGTAGGGATGGGGTCTAGCCACGCTGCCCAGGCTGGTCCCAACTGCTGGGCTCAAGAGCTCCGCCCGCCTCCGCCTCCCAAAGCGCAGGGACCGCAGGTGTGAGCCACCGCGCCCCGCCCAGAGTTTCCGACTGTTAGCGGGAATCATATTCATGTCAAAACTTCCCTTTATACACGAACTAAAAGGCAAACTAAATCCCTGCTCCATCACTGCCTGTCCCGGGTCGCTGCGCGGGACATTTTCTCCAAGCGCCTTCCCGGCCCCGCCCGCAGCTGGTCTGCGCGGGAGGATCCCGGACAACGCGCATTTCCTGCGGCCCCGGAAGTGGCGGTAACGCCAGGCCCTGCCCCCGACAGAGGCGGAAGCGGAGCCGCCCTGAGAGGTCTCCCGTTGCCGCAGGCGCCTCAGCCCAGCCGCGCGCCTCGGCCTTTGGCCGCCTACTCCTACCGCCCTGGCCCTGGGCGGGGCGCTGCCCGAGCAGAGCTTCCTGTGGAACGTCTTCCAGAGGTGCGGGCTGGCACCGCCCTGGCCCCTCCCGCCTCCGCCGCAGCCGCCCCCGACCCCTGCCCCGACCCCGCGGCCGACCCCAAGCCGGACCCCTGCCCCAACCGCCGCGGCCGCGCCCGTTCCCTGACGGTTTCCCCGCGGCCTCCCCCATCACCTGCCGGGTCCCCAGCGGCCTCCCCCGTCCCCTGCCCCAACCCCCGCGGCCGACCCCGACCCCCGCACCGACCGACGCGGCCGCCCCCATCCCCTGCCGCGACTGACGGGGCCGCCCCCATCCCATGTCGGGTCCCCCGCAGTCTCCCCCGTCCCCTGCCCGGTCTGCTGTGGCCGTCCCTGCCTCCTGCCCGGTCCCTGTCCTGTGCGTCGGGCCCTTCCTAAGGTGCAGAGTGCAGCCACTGCAGACCCGAGGTCGCGGCCACCGGCTCCTGGGCTAGGCCCTTTTTCTCGCCTCAGGAGCCGTCAGGGGGAGGGTCTCCAGGGTGCTTGTTTGGCGAAAGCGGAAACAGAGTGCCTGGGCCGCTGTTAAAATGTCAGCAGCCAAGGAAGAAGCAGCGACCTGGCGTCTGGTCGGGCCAGGTGACCTTTATGGCGGCGCCTTCTGTCCCTGGTCGCTTTTCCACTGAATGAATGACCAGAACTGTAGTAACTCATGGCCAGGGAATGGCTTAGTTATCTGAGGGAATCTTTTCTTGTTTGTGAAAAAGGGAAACTGGTACAAATGCGAATTCAGACAGGCCAGGAGGGGAAGGGAAGGATTGAGGTGGGAAAAGAGAGAAAGATGATTGACCTCTTAGGGGAAGACCACACTTGGACGTCGGCTCCTGGGGCACTTCCTTGATTCCCCTGCACTCCTCAGCGGGGTGGGAGAGGCGGAGGTTCCAGGAGGGAGCCTTCCAGAGTTGGTGCAGGGTTGACAGGAGACGTTTGTTTTGCTTTTCCTGAACTTTCGATCGCCAGCTTATTTGGTCTTGATGTTGTAGGATTGAAAAAGACAGCAGTGGAGTGATATGGACACCGAGCTTCAGCAAGCTGTCTCCAACCGTGAGCGGGCCAGTGGGACCTGGGCCTCCAGACCGAGAAGCCGTGAGCCTGCCCTGCTCACAGTGAGTAACTTTCTTTCTGAAGTTGATTTTCCAAGGACAAAGGAATCATTAGGACAAATTATTATTACTGCTTCATGGTGGAGATGCTTCTGGTTTATTTTGTGGCCACCGCTGTTACTGCTTGGAGTGCCTCACCCAGCCAGCTAACAACTGCGTGCGTGAGCACGGGGAAAGGCTTCTTGAGAAATGAAAACTAGGCTGTAGGCTTGGGAGGGGAATAGGAAGGTTAGCTCTGTACAGCCGAAAGCCTTTTGGTAGGTTGCAGGTCCTTGAATTTCCTCGGTGACTGCATCTTGGTGACTTCTCTGAATAGACCTTCGAGGGCACTGGGGGGTGATTGTTGGAGGGCTTGGGGAGCTCAGGCAGCATTTGTGTGGGAACGTGGCTGTTACAGGAACTGCAGAAACTGGGACTGGATTCCTGGGGAAAGGACTGAGGGTGTTGGAGGCGCTGGCAGGGGAGTTATGGGGAGGTGTTCTTATCAGTGTGCGAATACTGGGCGTTCAGGCAGCGGGAAATCCGGGTCCTTGCGTGTCGTGAGCTCCCTGGAGTTACGTTCTTGCCAGTTTCAGCTCAATTGATCCCCCTCCCCTGAGCTATGATTGGATACATTTTACTTCATTGAACACCTGACTGCTGCTTTTTCTGTAATCCCTCAGGGGCAGTGATCTTTTCTGATTCTGTATATAGTTTGCCTTTCCAGATCGGTGCCATTTAAGCTAGAAATGGGGTCAGTTTTGGGATGATGTGAAAATGTTGAAAGGCTCCTCGTTATTAGTGGGAAGTATCTGATGTTGTCAGAGACTGGACCTGGGGCACGGGGAGCACTACGGCTGCTAGACACTGCGTCACTGCGCTGTGGGTGGGGGGTGCTGGATTCAGCCTTACTGCCTAATGATTTGTGAGGATTTGTGTTTTCAGAGTAACATGTTTACCTTATGACATCAGTTCCTAACATGTGACGTGTGGGCCACAGATGCTGGTGTATTATTTCACGTCCATTTATATAGATTGTTTTCAGGGAATTCAGAAATTCTGTTATCTCTACGCTAGTGATTGTGCTTTCTTGATTTTTCTCTTCTCATTATTCTTAAATCCTCCTTTTTTATTTGCATCTCAGTTCATTTATACTCGCGAAGTGCAAGACGTGGCTACTAGAAAGAGATGTCAAGAGAACCTGGAATCCAGTAGGCTACAATTTGGCAAATCTTAGCTTAAAACTTCCTAAATGTTGACCACAGTGGATGCAAATGACTCTGTGCATCATCTGTTAAATATGGTCAGATGACCACCCAGGTTCAAGTGGTTTGTCACCAGGGTGATAGGCGCCACACGGAGTGCCCTCCTCAGAGGCCATGTCTCAGAGACATTTATTTTGAGTGGTTTTCCAGTGAGTGATGCAAGATTTATGATCTATTTTAACAGCCTGCTTTTTATGCATTTGCTCAAATTTTTAGATTTTAGGTTTTCTGTCATACTTGCTCAACTAGGAGTGGTGGTCAAATACTGGACCTCATTAGCATGATAGCCTGCCCACCTTGGCAGGCTCCACTGGAGTGCTTGGGGCCTGCCTGGATTCCAGTCCTGGCTCCACCAGGTTTGTGTCCTCGCCGTTACTGGGAGGGAATATTGAGGAAATGCATGCGAGGTGCTTCCGGTGATTCCTGGCACAGAGCAAGTGCTCAGTAATTGTCAGCTGTGAGTATTAGTAGTAGCTAATACACTACCACTATTCTTGGCTAAGAGGCCAGCTCAAAGCTTTGATGGTTTCCATTACCTGATGATGGTGATGATGGTTTCCACGTACTGAACACTCACACCGCTGGGCTAGGCGCTTAACCCAAATCCAAGGTCAGCATTATTGTTTGGGGTTCGGGGGAGACACCTCCTGCTCTGACGTGTGTGTTTGGGTTCCCGTATTTTCACCAGAGGGTGTTAGTCCTGCCCCAGTTCAGCTGGTCCTCAAAGCGTATGTAGCTCTTTAACCATCAGCAAGTGTTAGTGAGAACATAATCTTGATTTCAGCTGCTACTAAATATCTACCAGGAGCCTGCTTGAGAGAGAGAATTGCCTGACAGGTGCCGAGTCCACCATTCCTGAGATACTTTGAAATCAGTGTCTGGCTTAACGCAAGCTGTGTATCGGGACCCTCTCACCGTGGTCCCCATGGAGTCACTTTTCTTAGGCGCCCCCCTTTTCCTTGGGCTCTGAGCTTCCTCTGCCTTTCATCTCTGCAGGATGAAGCCCCACCCGCCCTTCAGGATGCAAAGCCCTCCTCTATAAAATGCGTGCAGTGGCCAGGTGCAGTGGCTCACGTCTGACCTCCCAACACTTTGGGAGGCCGAGGCAGGGGTATCGCTTGAGCCCAGGAGTTTGAGACCAGCCTGGGCAACATTGTGAGACCCTGTTCCTTGAATTGCCCTGGGAGATTTCCTCAGCTTGTGCTGGAGGCATGTGGCCCCATGAAGCCCGTAGTCACGGTTCACCCTGAGAGACGCTGGCTTTGGGGCTCACACGCCTGCTGCGGGCAGCCCCAGGAGATGGCCACCCTGTTTCTCCTGGAGCTGGAGCTGCGCGTCTTCTCGGCAACTTTGGTGGCTGTTCTGTTTGGTTTGCATCTTATAAACCGTTTACCCGATTACATTTTCCTCTTCAATTTAGCTGCTAGAAAATTTAAAGTCAGGTTGGTGGCTCGCCAGTAATGACAGTTTAGAGGTAAACTTTATGACGTAGTCTTAGACTCTTCACTTTCTCCTCAGCCAACATGATTCACAGTTACTTTATTTTGCTGTACTGTGAGTGTCTTTGTGTTTCCTGAATTCCTTCTGGAATAAGGCAGGTTGTTAGTAAGCACAGGTTTCTGGTCCATCTCATAGCCTCAGGCAGTGGGCGGTGCCATCTGCTCCCTTTCTGGGTTACCTGTGGTAGCTCTCAAGTTGCAGGGCTGCGATTTGAAGCCTGATTTAGTACGCCGTGTTTCTGTGGTGTTCTGTGGTGGTTTGCTCCTCACGTGTGAGCATTCACCCCGTGGCCCTGTTTCTCCACCGCACCTCTGCCTGGTGGCATCCTACTGGATGTCTCAGCCGAGCCACTCTGTTCTGAAGACGCCCTTGTCCTCCACCCCTTTGCTTTGGGCTCTGAGCGTCTTCTGCCTTTCATCTCTGTAGGATGAAGCCCCACCTGCCCTTCAGGATGCCAGCCTTGGCAACATTGTGAGAGCCTGTTTCTGCAAAAACTAAACAAGCGTAGTGGTGCACGCCTGCAGTCCCAGCTACTTGGGAGGCTGAGATGGGAAGATCACTTGAGCCTGGGAGGTTGAGGCTGCATTGAGCTGAGATCAAGCCACTGCACTCTAGCCTGGGAGACAGAGCGAAACGCCATCTCAAAAAAACAAAGAAAGTGGATGTGCGCTGCCCCTGCCATTGGATCATCGCAGCATTTTTCTTTTCTCTGATGTGCGCCTTTTTCCTCACCGTGGGGGCTCATGTTTTCGTAGTTCCCTCTCGCTACTAGATTGTGAGCTGTGTGGAGGAAGGTTCATAATTGTGTTGTATGCACAGACACACAAACTTTGTCCTTGGATAGACACATACCAATCCGCTTCCTTCTCCTCTCTGAATTTATTTAAAAAAAAAAAAGAGATGGAGCCTCACTGTCTTGCCCAGGCTGGTCTCAAACTCCTAGGCCCAAGCAATCCTCCCGCCTCTACTAATATGAATTATTAGCCTGTACTATTTGAATTCCTATACTAATGTGATTGAAATTAGTTTGACTTGCATAATAATTGTTCTCCCAGATTGGGCTTCTGTTTTGATAGTAGAACTAAATTATTAGGCTATTTCAAGAAATTAATATATTACTGGTAGAAAAACTGAAGCTACAAAATGGCCGGGTTTCTCACTTCAGTTAAATTTGTGCTTCTGAGTGCTTGTATTCTAGGTGAAACCGCACTGAGAAGGTATTTGTGGCCCGTTCGCTGATTCATTGATTAGACTTCTTTGCACAGGAGAGCTGCTAAAAATTACTGCGGTGAACAGGTATGAAGAAGAAGGCTGTTCTCTGCCCTTCTTTTTGCAATAAGATGTTACAAACTATCTTGAGTTTGATCCCTTTTCAGGTGTTTGGGTTTTTTTTTTTAACATTCACATGTTTCTTGGAATTATAAGAAATTAACTTTGTGCTTCTGAAGTGGGTTTGCCTTAATATAACACTGATGTATTTGTAAGGGGCATTTTTAAAGCTGTACTTTAAAAAATAATTCTTACATTCGTTTGAAGGTTTTTTGTTTGTTTGTTTTTGAGATAGAGGCTCTCTCTGTCACCGAGGCTGGAGTGCAATGGCATTGATCTTGGCTCACTGCAACCTCTGCATCTGGAGTTCAAGTGATTCTCCTGCCTCAGCCTCCTGAGTAGCTGGGACTACAGGCACCTGCCACCATGCACAGCTAATTTTTTGTATTTTTAGTGGAGACGGGGTTTCACCGTGTTAGCCAGGATGGTCTCGATCTCCTGACCTCGTGATCTGCCCGTGTCAGCCTCCCAAAGTGCTGGGATTACAGGTGTGAGCCAAGGGGCCAACATGGTGAAACCCTATCTCTACTAAAAATACAAAATTAGCCGGGAATGGTGGTGTGCGCCTGTAATCCCAGCTACTCGGGAGGCTGAGGCATGAGAATCACTTGATCCCGGGAGGCAGAGGTTGCAGTGAGCTGAGATAGTGCCACTGCACTCCTGCCTGGGGGACAGTGAGGTTCCATCTCAAAAAAAAAAAAAAAAAATAGAGTAGAATAACTTTTGTTTAGGTGTTACAAAATCCAGGCCAGACAAATCTAAACTTTAATCTCACACCCAGTTCCTAGATTAGTCCCTTCTCCAGCTCAGGTTCGGCCTAAGCCTCAGGGTTCCTTACTTGGTGGGCACCACCTGCTCCCTTCCCCACCTTTGTTCCTCTTTTTCCTCTGCTGGCTTCTCCAGGGTTGGGTGTGTTCAGTGGCAGAAACAGGCTAAAGGTCTTTGGCTTTTAGGTTCTGTTGATCGGTGAGTTCCAGATACTAGCTTTCTCTCGTAGGATATTTCATTTATTTATCAAAAATATTAGAACACACCATTCATGTGCCAGACCCTGTTCCAGGCACTGGGGCTAGGGTGATAAATGAGATCAACAAAAATACCTGCCCACATGAAGCTCCTGTTCTAGGGAAGACAAAAAAGAAAGAAAATACACGTGTCCTTAGTACATTAGAAGTTTCCAAGTAGTGTAGAGAAAAATAAAGTAGGTTGGACTCGGTGGCTCACACCTGTAATCCCAGCACTTTGGGAGGCTGAGGTGGGAGGATTACTTGAGCTCAGGAATTTGAGACCAGCCTGGGCAACATGACAAATCCTGTCTCTACAAAAAAAAAAAAAATTAGCTGGGTATGGTGGCATGCACCTGTAGTCCCAACCACTGGGGAGGCTGAGGAGGGAGAATTGCTTCAGCCCTGGAGGTGAAGGTTGCAGTAAGCCAAGATCGTGCCGTTGCACTCCAGCCTGGGTGACAGAGCCAGACCCTGTCTCAAAAAAAAACAAAAAAGGAAAGAAAGAAAATGAAAAAACAAAGCAGAGATGGGGAAGCAGAGGAGAGGGCTGGTGCTGGGGTCACAGGGGAGGGGCTGGGGTCACAGGGGAGGGGCTGGGGATGCAAGCTTTCGTGAGTTCCCACAGTTCTCTGCCCCTCTCCTGTCTCACGGGGCAAGGTCCACCTGGGGCTTGCGGTGGTTTTACACCAAGCTAATATCTTGTTCTTCCCAACAGACGGAGGCCCAGTGAGGCTTCTCTGTCCTCCATGAGGAATAGCATTGGCCTAAACCTGCAGACAGCATTGCAAAGAGAAGTCAGGCAAACCCGCTGATGAAGAATGATTCCAGTGTGCTGACAGAGGCTGACATTTCTTGCCATGGGTGATTTAATGTTGGGCCTCAATTTTTCACTCCCCCCGTAAGAGTATGACATAGCCACAGCCTTGCCAGGGCCCGAGGGAGGGTGGATGGACTTATCCATCCCATAGGTGTTGCTCGTGGCTGGGTGACTTTCTTCTGCCAGTGAGATTTTCACAGACACGGCACAAGCAGAAGCCTGGAATGTGTGGGCACTGCCAGGCCTGCCCTCTGAGGCTCTTGATTTTCCCCAGGAGACGCACGTGCCCCAGGGAAGGTCGGCTCTGGCTGCGGGATGAGAGGCGTGTGGAGCAGGCATGGTTCCCATCCTTAGCCTGCAGTCAAGCCCAGACTAGATCAGCCTAAGCCCAGCCACGCCACGGGTGCAGGAGTGGAGAGCAAATGCTAACTGTCCATGGAATTGACTTTCAAAGGGGCGTGTCATGTGCCTCATCCCAGCAACAGTGAAGGCATTTCCCTATCAGTCAGTTGGTAAATGATTATTGACAAACAATGTGCTGGGAAGGTGGAGTGATTTGAGTAGATTTGGCCTCTATTCTCATGGGGCTTCCTTTCTAGAGGGGCAGGCAGATGATGGATGGATAAATATAAATGATTCTAATAGGTTGGTGCAGCAGTCATTAAAAGGAATGGCAAAAAAAGAAAAGAAGAAACGGGGAGGAGCCGCTGCTGCAGTTCATTAATAGTAATGGCAAAAACCGCGATGACTTGTGCCCCAACCTAACACAGTAACCACGGGTGTGCAAAATGTGGCAGTTGGGAAGTTCCAAGTGCTAGGAGAGCATGTAGCTTCCCGGCGTCAGGACACGGGGGTTGGCAACCTAACCAAGGTTAAGTCCAAGTGAGGAGGGTGGGCAGGGAGCGATATTTCAGTGGAGACTCCAAGGATGAATGGTATTTAGAGATGAAACCCCAATAGAGAGGGTGTGTGTCTGGCACAGGGAAGAGCCTGTGCAAAAGCCGGCGGGGCGAGAGGACACCGTGTGGTCATCCACCTGAGGGGCGACCAGCAGGCTGGAGCTCAGCGGGTTGAGAGGAGGATGCAGAGCCCGGGAAAGGCACCCTAGGCAGAGGGCACAGCAGGACAAAAGCCTGGAGTCGGGCCCGAGCCTGTGTGGTTTGAGGAACGGACAGAGGCCTGTCTGGCAGGAAGGGAACGGCACAGGGGAGAGACCTTAGGCCAGAGCAGAGGGCAGGGCTGTGCTGGGCACTGTGGGCTGTGGATGGTGCTGGCATTTCAGAGGGGAGACCATAGACCAGGGCAGAGGGCAGGGCCGTGCTGGGCACTTTGGGCTGTGGATGGGAGCTGGCATTTATGCTCAGGTGGATGGGAATATGTTAAAAGATTTTAAGGAGGGGAATAGCAGTTGGGATTAATATGTATTCTGGGAATCTCAACAAAGTAAATTCATAGTTCGAATTTTCATAAGACTTCTGCACAGGGAGAGAGAAATAAGATCGCGTCTACAGCTGTGTGATGATTTTATTTAAAAATACTACGAAGTTTTTAAACGTGATTTCAAATGGTGCATTTCTGTTTCACATTGGGCATAAGTAGATTGCAAGGCTAATGGAAAGTAGAAAAGTTAACTCACGAACATAAAAGAGATAACGATTTGAAAACAAAACATGTATTCATTTACTTTGGCTGCAGTTTTCTTGACGGCTGAATTTCATGAGAAGGGATTGTTCAGGGAGGGTCGTGGGGCTGAAGACCTGGAGAGGAGCTGGTGCTACCACTGTTCAAATCTGAGGGTGGTGGAGATGGAGCCTTGGGGAGCAACAGGTGCTGCCTTTTAAATCTGAGAGTCATTGAGCTGGACGTCCAGGGAGGAGCCGGTGCTGCCGCTGATGTCTTAGGTTGAGGAGCTGAAGACAAATGAAGGAGCCGGTGTGGCTGTTGTGTGAGGGTCGTGGAGCTGGAGATCCAGGTGGGAGAGGTGTTCTAGCTCGGGGAGTAGCTGATGTTCTACCGTGAGGTCCCTGCAGCTGCAGACCCGGAGAGGCATTGATGTTGTAGATTGAGGGCCGTGTAGCTGGAGACCCGGTGAGGAGCTGATTTTTCAGTTTGAGGATCTTGCAGCTGCAGACATGGAGAGGAGCCGATGTTCCGGTTTGAGGATCTTGCAGCCGCAGACCCGGGGAGGAGCTGATGTTCCGGTTTGAGGGTCCCGCAACCGCGGACCCGGGGAGAAGCTGATGTTCTGGTTTCAGAGTATTGCAGCCGCGGAGCTGTGGAGGAGCTGATGTTCCGGTTTGAGGGTCTTGCAGCTGCGACCCGGGAAGGAGCTGATGTTCTGGTTTGGGCGTCTTGCAGCCGCAGACCCAGGGAGGAGCTGATGTTCCAGTTTAAGGGTCTTGCAGCCACAGACCCGGGGAGGAGCTGATGTTCCGGTTTAAGGGTCTTGCAGGCGCAGACCTGTGGAGGCGCAGATGTTCCTGTTTGAGGGTCTTGCAGCCGCAGACCTGTGGAGGCGCAGATGTTCCTGTTTGAGGGTTTTGCAGCCGCAGACCCGGGGAGGAGCCGATGTTCTAGACTGAGGGTCGTGCAGCCACATTCCCGGAGAGGAGCTGATGATCCAGTTTGAGGGTTGTGCAACCGCAGACACGGGGAAGAGCTGATGTTCCAGTTTGAGGGTCATGCAGCCGCAGACTCAGGGAGGAGCCGATGTTCCGGTTTGAGGGTCGTGCAGTGGCAGACCCGGGGAGGCACTGATGTTCCGGTTTGAGGGTCGTGCAGCTGCAGACCCGGGGAGGAGCTAATGTTCCCGTTTGGGGGTCTTGAAGCCGCAGACCTGGGAAGGAGCTGATGTTCCCGTTTGGGAGTATTGCAGCCGCAGACCCGGGGAGGAGCTGATGTTCCGGTTTGGGGGTCTTGCAGCCACAGACCTGGGGAGCAGGTGATGTTCCGCTTTGGGGGTCTTGCAGCCGCAGACCTGGGGAGGAGCTGATGTTCCAGTTTGGGGGTCTTGCAGCCGCAGACCCGGGTAAGAGCTGATGTTCTGGTTTGAGGGTGGTGCAGCCATGGACCCGAGGAGGAGCTGATGTTCCGGTTTCTGGGTCTTGCAGCCGCGGATCCAGGGAGGAGCTCATGTTCCGGTTTGAGGATGGTGCAGCCGCGCACCGGTGGAGGAGCTGATATTCCGGTTTGAGGGTCTTGCATCTGCGGAGCCAGGGAAGAGCTGAAGTTCCGGTTTGAGGGTCTCGCAGCCGCAGACCCAGGGAGGAGCTGATGTTCCGGTTTGAGGGTCTTTGCAGCCGCAGAACCAGGGAGGAGCCGTTGTTCCGGTTTGAGGGTCCCGCAACCGCGGACCCGGGAAGAAGCTGATGTTCCGGTTTCAGAGTATTGCAGCCGCGGAGCCGTGGAGGAGCTGATGTTCCAGTTTGAGGGTCTTGCAGCTGCGACCCGGGAAGGAGCTGATGTTCTGGTTTGGGCGTCTTGCAGCCGCAGACCCAGGGAGGAGCTGATGTTCCAGTTTAAGGGTCTTGCAGGCGCAGACCCGTGGAGGAGCTGATGTTCCGGTTTCAGGGTCTTGCAGGCGCAGACCCGGGGAGGAGCTGATGTTCCGGTTTTAGGGTCTTGCAGCCGCAGAACTGTGGAGGCGCGGATGTTCCTGTTTGAGGTTTTTGCAGCCGCAGACCCGGGGAGGAGCCAATGTTCTAGACTGAGGGTCGTGCAGACGCAGACCCGGAGAGGAGCCGATGTTGTAGTTTGAGGATCTTGCAGCCGCAGACCCTAAGAGGAGCCGGTGTTCCAGTTTGAGGTTCGTGCAGCCAAAAACCCGGGGAGGAGCCGATGTTCCAGTTTGAGGTTCGTGCAGCCACAGACCTAGGGAGGAGCTGATGTTCCAGTTTGAGGGTCGTGTAGCCGCAGACCCGGGGAAGAGCTGATGTTCCAGTTTGAGGGTCGTGCAGCCACATTCCCGGAGAGGAGCTGATGATCCAGTTTGAGGGTCGTGCAACCGCAGACACGGGGAAGAGCTGATGCTCCAGTTTGAGGGTCGTGCAGCCGCAGACCCAGGGAGGAGCTGATGTTCCGGTTTGAAGGTCGTGCAGTGGCAGACGCGGGGAGGCACTGATGTTCCGGTGTGAGGGTCGTGCAGCCGCAGACCCGGGGAGGAGCTAATGTTCCCGTTTGGGGGTCTTGAAGCCGCAGACCTGGGAAGGAGCTGATGTTCCCGTTTGGGAGTATTGCAGCCGCAGACCCGGGGAGGAGCTGATGTTCCGGTTTGGGGGTCTTGCAGCCGCAGACCTGGGGAGCAGGTGATGTTCCGCTTTGGGGATCTTGCAGCCGCAGACCCGGGGAGGAGCTGATGTTCCAGTTTGGGGGTCTTGCAGCCGCAGACCCGGGTAAGAGCTGATGTTCCGGTTTGAGGGTGGTGCAGCGATGGACCCCAGGAGGAGCTGATGTTCCGGTTTCTGGGTCTTGCAGCCGCGGATCCAGGGAGGAGCTCATGTTCCGGTTTGAGGATGGTGCAGCCGCGCACCGGTGGAGGAGCTGGTATTCCGGTTTGAGGGTCTTGCATCTGCGGACCCGGGAAGGAGCTGAAGTTCCGGTTTGAGGGTCTTGCAGCCGCAGACCCGGGGAGGAGCTGATGTTCCCGTTTTGGAGTATTGCAGCCGCAGACCTGGGGAGGAGCTGATCTTCTGCTTTGAGGGTCTCGCAGCAGCAGACCAAGGAGGAGCTGATATTCGGGTTTGAGGGTCTTACAGACCCGTGAAGGAGCTGATGTTCCAGTAGGACGGTCCTGCAGCCATGGACCTGGGGAGGAGCTGATGTTCCGGTTTCGGGGTCTTGCAGCTGCAGACCCGGGGAGGAGCTGATGTTCTGGTTTGAGGGTCTTGAAGCCGCGGACCCGTGGAGGAGCTGATGTTCCGGTTTGAGGGTCTTGCAGCCACAGACCCTTGGAGGAGCTGATGTTCCGGTTTCAGGGTATTTCAGCCGCAGACCCGGGGAGGAGCTTATCTTCTGGTTTGAGGGTCTTGCAGCCGCAGACCCGGGGAGGAGCTGATGTTCCGGTTTGAGGGTCTTGCAGCCGCAGACCCGGGGAGGAGCTGATGTTCCGGTTTGGGGGTCTTGCAGCCACGGACCCGGGAAGGAGCTGATGTTCCGGTTTGAGGGTGGTGCAGCCGTGGACCTGGGGAGGAGCTGATGTTCCGTTTTGGGGGTCTTGCAGCTGCGGAGCCAGGGAGGAGCTGATGTTCCGGTTTGACGGTCTTGCAGCTGCAAACCCAGGGAGGAGCTGATGATCCGGTTTGAGGATCTTGCAGCCGCGGACCAGGGAGGAGATGATGTTCCGGTTTCAGGGTCTTGCAGCCGCAGACCCGTGGAGGCGCGGATGTTCCTGTTTGAGGGTTTTGCAGCCGCAGACCCGGGGAGGTGCCAATGTTCTACATTGAGAGTCGTGCAGCCGCAGACCTGGAGGGGAGCCGATGTTGTAGTTTGAGGATCTTGCAGCCGCAGACCCTGAGAGGTGCCGGTGTTTCAGTTTGAGGTTCGTGCAGCCGAAAACCCAGGGAGGAGCCAATGTTCCAGTTTGAGGGTAGTGCAGCCGCAGACCCGGGGAAGAGCAGATATTCCAGTTTGAGGGTCGTGCAGCCGCATTCCAGGGGAGGAGCTGATGTTCCAGATTGAAGGTTATGTGCCCGCAGATCCAGGGAAGATCTGATGTTCCAGTTTGAGGGTCGTGCAGCCGCAGACCAGGGGAGGAGCTGATGTTCCAGTTTGAGGGTCGTGCAGCCGCAGACCCAGGGAGGCACTGAGTTTCCAATTTGAGGGTCGTGCAGCCGCAGACCTGTGGAGGAGCTGATGTTCTGGTTTGAGGGTCTTGCATCCGCAGACCAGCGGAGGAGCTGATGTTCCAGTTTGAGGGTCGTGCAGCCGCAGGCCCGGCGAGGAGCTGATCTGCTTTGAGGGTCGTGCAGCCGCAGACCCGGGGAGGAGCTGATGTTCCGGTTTCAGGGTCTTGCAGCCGCAGACCTGTGGAGGCGTGGATGTTCCTGTTTGAGGGTTTTGCACCTGCAGACCCAGAGAAGTGCCAGTGTTCTACATTGAGGGTCGTGCAGCCGCAGACCTGGAGGGGAGCCGATGTTGTAGTTTGAGGATCTTGCAGCCGCAGACCCTGAGAGGCGCCGGTGTTTCAGTTTGAGGTTCGTGCAGCCGAAAATCCGGGGTGGAGCCAATGTTCCAGTTTGAGGGTAGTGCAGCCGCAGACCCGGGGAAGAGCAGATATTCCAGTTTGAGGGTCGTGCAGCCGCATTCCAGGGGAGGAGCTGATGTTCCAGTTTGAGGGTCGTGTACCCGCAGATCCAGGGAAGAGCTGATGTTCCAGTTTGAGGGTCGTGCAGCTGCAGACCAGTGGAGGAGCTGAAGTTCCAGTTTGAGGGTCGTGCAGCCGCAGGCCCGGCGAGGAGCTGATCTGCTTTGAGGGTCATGCAGCCGCAGACCCGGGGAGGAGCTGATGTTCTGGTTTGAGGGTCTTGCAGCCACGGACCCGGGGAGGAGCTGATGTTCCGGTTTGAGGGTCTTGCAGCCGCGGACCCGGGGAGGAGCTGATGTTCCGGTTTGAGGGTCTTGCAGCCGCGGACCCGGGGAGGAGCTGATGTTCCGGTTTGACAGTCTTGCAGCCGCGGACCCGGGGAGGCGCTGATGTTCCAATTTGAGGGTCGTGCAGCCGCAGACCTGTAGAGGAGCTGATGTTCCGGTTTGAGGGTCGTGTAGCCACAGACCCGGCGAGGAGCTGATGTTCTGCTTTGAGGGTCTCGCAGCCCAAGACCAGGGAGGAGCTGATGTTCGGGTTTGAGGGTCTTACAGACCCGAGGAGGAGCTGATGTTCCGGTTTGAGGGTCTTGCAGCCGCAGACCCATGGAGGAGCTGATGTTCCGCTTGGACGGTCCTACAGCCGCGGACACGGGCAGGAGCTCATGTTCCGGTTTGGGCGTCTTGTAGCCTTGGACCCGGGGAGGAGCTGATGTTCCGGTTTGAGGGTCTCACAGCCACAGGCCCGTGGAGGCGCTGATGTTGCGGTTTCAGGGTGTTTTTTTTTTTTGGTTAGAAATAATTTAATTCAACTTCCTTTGTTTTACATATGAAAAGATTCAAGTTTATCCAAGGCCACACAGGTAATGTTTAGAATCCAGAACAACAATTGGATTTTCTGCTTTCCAGGATCTTTAGCTCATCTTTCTTCCTTTCTACTTATGTATAATGCAGGAGCTGGCAAGTAGAGCTCTTTTAACTCTGTTTTGTTGTCGCTGGGTTGGTTGGTGGGTTTGTCTGTTGTATTTTTCATATGTTTCGCCATGTTGGCCAGGCTGGTCTCGAACTCCTAGCCTCAAGTGATCAACCCGCCTCGGCCTCCCAGAGCGCCGGGACTACAGGCGTGAGCCACCACGTCCAGTCCCGACATTGCTTCTGGCCTCCGTGGTAGACCTCCCAGACGGGACGGTCGGGCAGAGGCGCTCCCCACATCCCAGACGGGGCAGCCGGGCAGAGGCGCTCCTCACTTCCCAGACGGGGCGGCCGGGCAGAGGCGCTCCTCACTTCTTCCCAGACGGGGCGGCCAGGCAGAGGCGCTCCTCACTTCCCAGACGGGGCGGCTGGGCAGAGGCGCTCCTCACTTCCCAGTCGGGGCGGCCGGGCAGAGACGCTCCTCAGTTCCTAGACGGGGTGGCGGCCGGGCAGAGGCGCTCCTCACTTCCCAGACGATGGGTGTCCGGGCAGAGGCTCTCCTCACTTCCCAGACAGGGCGGCCGGGCAGAGGCGCTCCTCACTTCCCAGACGGGGCGGCCGGGCAGTGGCGCTCCTCACTTCCCAGACGATGGGTGGCCGGGCAGAGGCGCTCCTCACTTCCCAGACGATGGGTGGCTGGGCAGAGGCGCTCCTCACTTCCCAGACGATGGGTGGCCGGGCAGAGGCGCTCCTCACTTCCCAGACCGGGCGGCCGGGCACAGGTGCCCCTCACTTCCCAGACGATGGGTGGCCGGGCAGAGGCGCCCCTCACTTCCCAGACGATGGGTGGCCGGGCAGAGGCGCCCCTCACTTCCCAGACGGGGCGGCCGGGCAGAGGCGCCCCTCACTTCCCAGACGGGGCGGCCGGGCAGAGGCGCGCCTCACTTCCCAGACGGGGCGGCCGGGCCGAGGCGCCCCTCACTTCCCAGAGGGGGCGGCCGGGCAGAGGCGCCCCTCACTTCCCAGAGGGGGCGGCCGGGCAGCGGCGCCCCTCACTTCCCAGAGGGGGCGGCCGGGCAGAGGCGCCCCTCACTTCCCAGACGGGGCGGCCGGGCAGAGGCGCCCCTCACTTCCCAGAGGGGGCGGCCGGGCAGAGGCGCCCCTCACTTCCCAGAGGGGGCGGCCGGGCAGAGGCGCCCCTCAGTTCCCAGAGGGGGCGGCCGGGCAGAGGCGCCCCTCACTTCCCAGAGGGGGCGGCCTGGCAGAGGCGCCCCTCAGTTCCCAGAGGGGGCGGCCGGGCAGAGGCGCCCCTCAGTTCCCAGAGGGGGCGGCCGGGCAGAGGCGCCCCTCACTTCCCAGAGGGGGCGGCCGGGCAGAGGCGCCCCTCACTTCCCAGAGGGGGCGGCCGGGCAGAGGCGCCCCTCACTTCCCAGAGGGGGCGGCCTGGCAGAGGCGCCCCTCACTTCCCAGAGGGGGCGGCCGGGCAGAGGCGCCCCTCACTTCCCAGACGGGGCGGCCGGGCAGAGGCGCCCCTCACTTCCCAGACGGGGCGGCCGGGCAGAGGCGCCCCTCACTTCCCAGACGGGGCGGCCGGGCAGAGGCGCCCCTCACTTCCCAGACGGGGCGGCCGGGCAGAGGCGCCCCTCACTTCCGAGACGGGGAGGCCCGGCAGAGGCGCCCCTCACTTCTTCCCAGACGGGGCGGCCGGGCAGAGGCGCCCCTCACTTCTTCCCAGACGGGGCTGCCGGGCAGAGGTGCCCCTCACTTCTTCCCAGACGGGGTGGCGGCCAGGCAGAGGCGCTCCTCACTTCCCAGAAGATGGGTGGCCGGGCAGAGGCACTCTTCACTTCCCAGACGATGGGTGAGGAGCGCCTCTGCCCGTCCGCCCCATCTGGGAAGTGAGGAGCGCCTCTGCCCAGCCACCCCATCTGGGAAGTGAGGAGCCTCTCTGCCCGGCCACCCATCGTCTGGGAAGTGAGGAGCGCCTCTGCCCCGCCACCCATCATCTGGGAAGTCATGAGCGCCTCTGCCTGGCCGCCGCGTCTGGGAAGTGAGGGGCGCCTCTGCCCGGCCACCCATCGTCTGGGAAGCTAGGAGTGCCTCTGCCCGGCCGCCCCGTCTGGTTAGTGAGGAGCGCCTCTGCCCGGCCACCCATCGTCTGGGAAGTGAGGGGCACCTATGCCCGGCCGCCCCGTCTGGGAAGTGGGGAGCACCTCTGCCCTGCTGCCCTGTCTGGGAAGTGAGGGGCACCTATGCCCGGCCGCCCCCTCTGGGAAGTGAGGAGCGCCTCTGCCCGGCCACCCATCGTCTGGGAAGTGAGGAGCACCTATGCCCGGCCGCCCCATCTGGGAAGTGAGGAGCACCTCTGCCCGGCCACCCATCATCTGGGAAGTGAGGAGCGCCTCTGCCCGGCTGCCCCGTCTGGGATGTGAGGAGCGCCTCTGCCTGGCCACCCATCGTCTGGGAAGTGAAGAGCGCCTCTGCCTGGCCACCCGTTGTGTGGGAAGTGAGGAGTGCCTCTGCCCGGCCGCCCCGTCTGGGAAGTGAGGAGCGCCTCTGCCCGGCCGCCCCATCTGGGAAGTGAGGAGCGCCTATGCCCGGCCGCCCCCTCTGGGAAGTGAGGAGCGCCTCTGCCCGGCCACCCATCGTCTGGGAAGTGAGGAGCGCCTCTGCCTGGCCACCCTGTCTGGGAAGTGAGGGGCGCCTCTGCCCGGCCGCCCCATCTGGGAAGTGAGGAGCGCCTCTGCCCGGCCACCCATCGTTTGGGAAGTGAGGAGCGCCTCTGCCCGGCCACCCATCGTCTGGGAAGTGAGGAGCATCTCTGCCCGGCCACCCATCATTTGGGAAGTGAGGAGCACCTCTACCCGGCCGCCCCGTCTGGGAAGTGAGGAGCGCCTCTGCCCCGCCGCCCCGTCTGGGAATTGAGGAGCGCCTCTGCCCGGCCGCCCCGTCTGGGAATTGAGGAGCTCCTTTGCCCGGCCGCCCCATCGTCTGGGAAGTGAGGAGCGCCTCTGCCCGGCCGCCCCGTCTGGGAATTGAGCGCCTCTGCCCGGCCGCCCCGTCTGGGAATTAAGGAGCGCCTCTGCCTCGCCACCCATTGTTTAGGAAGTGAGGAGCGCCTCTGCTCGGCTGCCCCATCTGGGAAGTGAAGAGCGCCTCTGCCCGGTCGCCCCCATCTGGGAATTGAGGAGCGCCTCTGCCGGTCCGCCCCGTCTGGGAAGAAGTGAGGAACGCCTCTGCCCGGCCACCCATCGTCTGGGAAGTGAGGAGCGCCTCTGCCCGGCCACCCATCGTCTGGGAAGTGAGGAGCGCCTCTGCCCGGCCGCCCTGTCTGGGAAGTGAGGAGCGCCTCTGCCGGGCCGCCCCATCTGGGAAGTGAGGAGCGGTTTGAGGGTTTGCAGCCGCGGACCCGGCGAGGAGTTGATGTTCTGGTTTGAGGGTCTTGCAGCTGCAGACCCGGGGAGGCACTGATGTTCCAATTTGAGGGTCGTGCAGCCACAGACCCGGGGAGGAGCTGATGTTACAGTTTGAGAGTCGTGCAGCTGCAGACCCAGGAAGGAGCTGACGTTCTGTTTGAGTGTCGTGCAGCGCATGACCCGGGGAGGGGCTGATGTTCCACTTTGAGGGTCCTGCAGCCGCATACCCCGGGAGGAGCTGATGTTCTGGTTTGGGGGTCTTGCAGCAGCGGACCAGGGGAGGAGCTGATGTTCTGGTTTGAGGGTGGTGCAGCCGCAGACTCGGCGAGTAGCTGATGTTCTGCTTTGAGGGTCGTGCAGCCGCAGACCCCGGGGAGGAGCTGATGTTCCGGTTTGATGGTCGTGCAGCCGCACACCCGGCAAGGAGCTGATGTTCTGGTTTGAGGGTGTTGCAGCCGCAGGCCCGGAGTGTAGCCGATGTTCTGCTTTGAGGATCGTGCAGCCGGAGACCCGGCGAGGAGCTGATGTTCTGGTTTGAGGGTCTTGCAGCTGCAGACCTGGAGAGGACCTGATGTTGAGCTCATATTGCAGTTGCAGTTTGAGGGCCGGGGAGCTGATGTTCCAGTTTGAGGGCCGTGCAGCTGGAGACCTGGGAGGGAGGTGATGTTCCAGTTGTAGGGCTGTGCAGCTGGAGACCCGGGGGGGAAGCTGATGTTGCAGTTGTAGGGCCGTGCTGCTGCAGACCTAGGGGTGGAGCTGATGTTCCAGTTTGAGGGCCGTGCAGGATGACCCGGCGGGGAGCTGATGTTCAAGTTTGAGGTCTGTGCAGCTGGTGACCCGGGGGGAGCTGATGTTCCAGTTGTAGGGCTGTGCAGCTGGAGTCCCGTGGGGGAGCTGATGTTGCAGTTTGAGGGCCGTGCAGCTGGAGACCCGGTGGGGAGCTGATGTTCCAGTTTGAGTGCCGTGCAGCTGGAGACCCGGTGGGGAGCCAGTGTTGCAGGTTGAGGGCCGTGGAACTGGAGACCCCGGGGGGAGCTGATGTTCCAGGTTGAGGGCTGTGCTGCTGGAGACCCAGCGGGGAGCTGATGTTGCAGTTTGAGGCGGTGCACCTGGAGACCCAGGGGGGAACTGATGTTGCAATTTGAGGGCCGTGCAGCTGGAGACCCTGTGGGGAGCTGATGTTCCTGTTTGAGAGCTGTGCAGCTGGAGATCTGGTGGGGAGCTGATGTTCCAGTTTGAGGGCCGTTCAGCTGGAGACCCGGCGGGGAGCTGATGTTCCGGTTTGGGCGTCTTGCAGCCGCATACCTGGGGAGGAGCTGATGTTCCTGTTTTGGAGTATTGCAGCCGCAGACCCGGGGAGGAGCTGATGTTCCTGTTTGGGGGTCTTGCGGCCGCAGACCCGGGGAGGAGCTGATGTTCCGGTTTTGGGGTCGTGCAGCCGCAGTCCCGGGAAGGAGCTGATGTTTCAGTTGAGGGTCGTGCAGCCACTGACCTGGGGAGGGGATGATGTTCCGGTTCGAGAGTCTTGCTGGCACAGACCCAGGAGGGAGGTGATTTTTCGGTTTGAGGGTTGTGCAGCAGCAGACCCACAGAGTAGCTGATGTTCCGGTTTGGGGGGGCTCTTGCAGCCGCAGACCCGGGGAGCAGCTGATGTTTCACTTTGGGGGTCTTGCAGCCGCAGACCCGGGGAGGAGCCGATGTTCCGGTTTGGGTGTCCTGCCGCCACGGACCCGGGGAGGAGCTGATGTTCCAGTTTGAGGGTCTCGCAGCCGCGGACCCAGGGAGGAGCTGATGTTGTGGTTTGAGGGTCTTGCAGCCGTGGACCCGGGGAGGAGCTGATGTTCTGGTTTGAGGGTCTTGCAGCCGTGGACCCGGGGAAGAGCTGATGTTCTGGTTTGAGGGTCTTGTAGCGGTGGACCCGGGGAGGAGCTGATGTTCTGGTTTGAGGGTCTTGCAGCCGTGGACCCGGGGAGGAGCTGATGTTCTGGTTTGAGAGTCTTGCAGCCGTGGACCCGGGGAGGAGCTGATGTTCTGGTTTGAGGGTCTTGCAGCCACAGACCCGGCGAGGAACTGATTTTCCTATTTGAGGGTCTTGCAGCCGCAGACCTGGGGAGGAACTGATGTTCCGGTTTGAGGGTCTTGCAGCCGTAGACCTGGAGAGGAGCTGATGTTGAGCTGATATTCCAGTTGCAGTTTGAGGGCCGGAGAGCTGATGTTCCAGTTTGATGGCCGTGCACCTGGAGACCCAGAGAGGAACATCTAACTGGAACATTTGCTCCCCGCAGTGCCTCCAGCTGCATTGCTCCCAAACTGGAACATCTGTTCCCACCCGGGTCTCCAGCTGCACGGCCCTCAAACTGCAACATTGTCTACCCTCAAGTCTCCAGTTGCAAGGCCCTCAGAATTGAACATGAGCTCCCCACCGGGTCTCCAGCTTCACGGCCCTGAAACTGGAACTTCAGCTTCCCACCGGCTATCCAGCTGCATGGCCCTCAAACTGGAACATCAGCTCCCCGCCAGGTCTCCAGCTGCTGGGGGCTGACAAACCTTTCGTTGATTAAGTGGCCTGGGTGTCCCAGGCCCATTTATATTAGACCTCTCAGTATAGCTTGGTGCATTTCCAGGAAACATAACACCATTCATTCAATTTAAACTATTGGAATTGTTTTTCTCTGCAGAGGGATAATCACAGCTAACAACCATCACGTTCTTTTAGACTCCTCGGAGAAGTTTGTCTGTTCCTGTATAGTTTCTCCTTGGATCTGTTAACAATTCACCTAGTCACTGAATAGTAAAAGGGATACCTTAAATCCAGTGACAATTTTCAGTATTCTTTCCTTGATTTCATCAAAGGGAATATATTCGACATTAGGGTTGGGAGGACCTCTTGCCTCAGGAGCTGAAGTTCTGAAATCATCCATCACTTTCTCCTGTTTGAAAATAAAATAGTCTTTAAATTGGGACCACTGAATCTGTTTCTGCAGTCTTGGCTACATGACAAAGAAACTGATCCAGGACAGGACAAGCTTTTCTTTTCCCCCTCTTCTCAAAATCTTCCAGTGCCTCCTGGAGCCCCTCGACGTCCATGGCTTCCCGGAGTCCCTCACGGCCTCCGCCTCCCTCCGCGGGTCTCTTGGGGACCGGAATGCCTCCCCCCACCCCCAACGTCCTCCCACTCCCTCGCACACACTCCAGCATGCAGGGCAAGTGGGGTGGGGGGGAATGAAGGGAGCCAGGGGAAGCGTGTGAGAGAGTGAGACCGACAGAGCGAGCACCTCCCCAAGCCGCTACCACCAACCCTCCAACATGGCGCCTGGCACGTCAACCTAAAAAGTTACTTCTTGGAGAAGCGATGGATGACAGAGATTAATCTGAGAGTTACTGTTAATGGAGGAACTTAGAACTTACCATTTTTCCTGTGAGGTTTTGGTGCTCATACTGCTGTTCTGTGAGTTCTGGCAATTGAGTCTGTTCACACAGCCTGGTGATGCAGCAGGTGCCACAGAAGGACCCTGTCCCGGCTGGCCTGCTCCACTGCTATGATGGTGTGGCCTCTGATCTGTGACCGTGTCTTGAGGGGAGACCAGGCCCTTGATCACAAGCGTATCCATGGTGAGGTTCCGTGGATGGAACCTCCTGGATGTTCCTTCCTGATGTTCATCTGCTACTTTGCTATTTAATGCATCTTGTTTATAACTGTCTTCTAAATATTGAGTAGAAATAAAGCATTTGTACAGTATGGGTAAGGTATTCAGAATATTGACACATTGGACACAGAGGACCTCCACCAAGTTTAGGGAGTAGAATCTCAAGAGACATCACTTTGGATGCTCCCTGGAGGCCCTGCCTGAGTCCCAGTCCCTTCCCTTCTCCTACGGAGGGAATCACTTCCTGCTTTAGCCTTTATTATTCCCACACTTTCCTTCATAGTACGTTTCTTTCACCGTGTGTGTACATCCCTAAAAAATGTGCCATTTAGTTTTTGAACTTTGTTTTCTTTTTGAGGCAGGGTGTTGCTCTGTTGCCTCGGCTGTAGTTTTGAACTTTGATGTGAGGAAATTCTCCTGCGTGGCTGCCCCTACACTGCGTGGCTCTGAGCATCTGCTCTGTGTCTGTTTTTTCCTCCATTCTCTCCCTGAGACCCACCCACACTGACATGGTTCATTTCGTTGCTGCGTGATCTCCCGTCGTCTGAGGGGAACATGGGAAATGTCTTCATCTTCTTGTGGATGATTGTTTGGCCAGGTTGGGGCCCTTAGGACTGTGTTTTGTTGGGAACGTTCTTGGGCGTTTCTTTTGTACACAAATGCAAGTTTCTTCTTGTCAGTAGCTTTCAAGTTTTAAAATTTCATCCCAGGTAAGAAATGTAATTTTCCTCATAACCCACAACACACACTCTTTCATATACAAGCATAACAGAAATATACTTCCCAACCGTTCTTATCAGTGCCTGGTGTTTCTGCTTCTCTCCATTCTCCCCAACACCGGCATGGATTGGGTGGTGGGATTTTTGCCCGTCTGGTGGGTGTCACGTGATATCTCCCCGTTAGGCTGAGCCCCTCTTCATGTTTTCATTAGCCATTCCTCCACATTTCCTCTTCTGTGGAGGGCCGGTTCAGCTCTTTTGCCCAGTTTCTGTGAAGTTGTTTGAGTTTTTGCACTTTTCCTTTATTATTCCTATTATTATGTTTTTGAGACAGAGTCTCACTCTGTCACCCAGGCTAGAGTGCGGTGGCGCGATCTCAGCTCACTGCAACCTCCACCTTCTGGGTGCAAATGATTCTCCTGCCTCACCCTCCCAAGTGGCTGGGATTACAGGCACGTGCCACCATGCCCAGCTAATTTTTATATTTTTACTAGAGATGGGGTTTCACCATGTTGTCCAGGCTGTTCTGAAACTCCTGACCTCAGGTGATTCTCCCACCTCAGCCTCCCAAAGTGCTGGGATTACAGGCATGAGCCACCATGCCCTGCCTGCCTTTTTCTTTTTCAAAAGGACTCTTTGTAGATTATACCTATTCATTCCAGTGACTATCTGTGTGGTAAAGATGGGCTTGAATCCACCAGGATAAACGTGCCAGATCTCCTCTCTGATGGGAGAAGAGACAGAGAGGGATAGAAGGGTACAGAGAATCAGAGCCAAGAGGAGGCCGAGTCAGGCGGGGGTTGCAGGCTGCTGTGAGGACTTGGCTCCTTCTCTGAGTCAGGTGGGATTAGCAGGGGTTTTAAACAGAGGAACCATGGGATCTCCCTTATGCATTTCTGCCATGGTTGGCTCAGGTGAATGCACCTCTTGAACAAGACTTGGCCTTGGACACCCAGAGGCCCTTGGTTGAGGGTTTACCTCCTGGCATGGCCACTGACACATCCACGTTTGGCTCCCACACGGCTGGGTGGCCCCGAGACCTGCTCTGCCTGGGCTTCTCATTGGTGGCATTTCTCAAGTTTGTCCCCTCTCAAGTCTGCCCCATCCAGAAAACCAAACACCTCTCTCTCCTCCATGGAAACCCCCATCAGCACCTCTTCGTGACTCACAGGGCATCCCGTCAACATCACAGTCCCAACCTTCCCACACGGACAAGCTCATGGGACCCCTTGATGGATCAGGACAGCGCCAGCACTAAGACGTGCCCTGAAACTCACAGGAAGAGCGGACCAAGAAGACGGGAACAGCACGGGGCACTGGGAGCTGCAAATGTCCCCGATACTGAGGGATGGAGAAAGGTATGGCTATGGCTGGCACAAAATGTTACTCAACATTTATTAAAGGCCTAAATGGAGAACATAACGCTATCAAACCCTTAGGTAAAAACACGGGAAAATTTGTATGGCCTGGGGTTAGATGAAAAGTTCTTAGACATGACACCAAAAGCATGATTCATAAAAGCATGATTCATAATATGTATGTATTATATATATAATATATATGTATATATTTATTAATATATACTTATAAGTATATACATGTATATATTGTATGTACATACCTATATAAAAGTATACATATGGCTGGGTGCGGTGGTTCACGCCTGTAATCGCAACACGCTGGGAGGTTGAGGTGGGCGGATCACAAAGTCAGGAGATGGAGAACATCTTGGCCAACATGGTAAAACCCCATGTCTACTAAAAATACAAAAATTAGCTGGGCCTAGTGGTGTGCGCCTGTAATCCCAGCTACTCTGGAGGCTAAGGCAGGAGAATCGTTTGAACCCTGGAGGGGGAGGTTGCAGTGAGCTGAGATCATGCCATTGCACTCCAGCCTGGGCCACAAGAGGAAAACTCCGTCAAAAAAAAAAAAAAAAGTATACGTAAGTAAGTACATATGTGTATATTATATATATGAAAGTCTTTTCAGGTATCTTAGTAATTAATTAGAAAATCTGCACCAGGGACTGCTAATTTAACATGTTATTGACTGAGAACATGTGACCCATTGTCAGCATTCACACTGAAGCCTTGCTCCAGCTGTACCAACTGCTGCAGTGAGATGCATTCTTGATTTATGTTATGTTTTCCAGACTTCTCTTTTCTGTCCTCATTGAAAAGACAGCCAGCTTTTGTAACCTTGCCTTGGGGGTGTTAGCAGGAGAAATGTTGGCAATTCAAGGCTCTTCTGGTTTTATAAGAAAACCAGATTTTGCTGGGAGGCCTGGAGTAGAATAGAGGGCCTTGGAGAAGGAAAAATGGGAGGAGAGACCTTCCTAGAGATCAGGAGGAGGTGAGTGTTTTCCCTTAAGTGTCCCTTCCTAACGCTCTCTTGAGAGGTCTCCGGCTCCTAAATAATTCCTGCCACCTAAGCAGAATCAGATTCATCAGATTCAAAGGCATTAGGAATGCTGGGAATTTGGGGGACTTCAGAGATTACCTGTGACTACTAAGCATAAGGAACTATTTTCTGTGCATGTGGTTATTATGCCCATTGCATTTGTGTGGTGGAAACACTATATATATAATGAGGTGCTGTTGTGCCTCTTTCTGACTCTGCGTTCAGTAACATGTCGCTGGTATAGCTTGAAACTAGTCATGGTGGCAGTATTTCCACCATAGAAATCCGCACGCACTACAAATCAGGGCTTGATTTGTTTTTTGTTGAGTGTCTAATCTTAAGAAAGTGATGGAAAAAAATAACACTACAGATTATATTTTAAAGTGTGTTCTGTCTGTGGTTTTACATTGTGAATACATAGAGAATTGAGAAAATATTCTTCCAGTATTTGAAAACTATTATCTAATTCAGTAAAGAAGTCTTGCAGATCATCATTAATTTAAATTTTCCTAATGTACGTCTTCATTGTTTTACTTTTCTCTTACTCACTAATGTACAGGAAAATACAACCCATATTCATGTCAGAGCTAAAGTCACAGGTTAACGATGTGAGCAACTTCTTTGTTGAAATAGATAGGATTGATAGTAATGAAGCATTTATTCATAGTAAAATTTATAAGAAATTTATGCATATGAACACACCATTTTTGGAAGAGCCAGTTGTTAAACAATTACCCATACACCATTGCCTGAGCAGCACACCACTGCTTTTCTTCACTCTATTTCAACCTTCCCATCATTAAAAGCTTTTGCAATTTAGTTTTTTTCTTTCTGTTTTGAAGTTTCTATGCCTCTTACAATTTATAATCTTTTAAGCCAATGTCACGTTCAAAATTGTACCTTCCCTTTCCTCCCCGCTCCCCAGTTCTGAGGTTTTTCTCCCCCTACTTGCAGGTATTTTTTGCTCCACACTCTGGTTCATTTCCTGTTTGCTTCTGTTTTAGACTAAAGATGTAATCCCTACCTTCATTCTATTCTGTAACTTGGCCTATACAATAAAAAAATATATACTAGGCTTTGAGTAATTCTGCATGGTGATTCTTCTTAGTAGTGCCAGTACCAAACTAGTTTCTAGCTTGCTAGCCTCCTCCTCTGTAAGAGTGAGTTGAATTGTGTGCCTTGCAGAAGGACCAGCTCCCACATCATTGTTACAAGCTGTTGACAGTCTCCTTTCTCTCTCATACTTTGTATGGACCTAAGAATCCTTGGTGGTAGGAAGGGCCAAGATAAACCAAGTTGAGGCTATATCCTGCTACAACTGCTATAATCCTGGTCCAACTCACAAACACCACCAGGAGAATGGGACTTACTATCTCCCAGTTTGGAGGCCCACCTAAACAGCAGTGGTGCTTGCATTTAGAGAAGGCAAAATTAATCCACTTTCAGTAGTCAATTTACCAGGCAATATCAGCAGGAGAGGTTGCAGGAATCCACAGCTCTCAAGAAGCTCTTAATAAATATATTGGATTCACATATTTATATAAAATAAACACACACGCTAGAACATCTTCCATTTTACTTTAACATATTCAGTTCGCCACTTTATTCCTTAACTGAAATGAAATTTAGGGTGAGGTTTAGACAAGCAGAAAGAATGGGGAAGACATACTGGAAGGATATGTGTGGTAGATTTGAGGTTCAGTGCCATCTTAGGCGTGTCCTTCTGTATCATTCTATCATCATGATGTGATGATATTTGCTAATATGTGTATCTCATTATAAAATTAGTTAATGTATGGGCACTGAGAGTAGTGCTTGGCACATAGTGTGTGTTTGATGATTGTGTCAGTTGAGATAGAATGGGATATGCTGCTTGAGCAGGAGACTCAAGACCCAGGTTGTTCCCAGCTACACCATCTGAAATGTGTGGCTTCCAAGATAACTTTGGAGAGCACAGAGGATTGTCTGACATGATTTGTAAGGGCTGGCATAGAAATGACTTACTTCATTTCTCCCCACATCCCGTGGGCCAGAACCTAGTCATATGGCCTATTTAACCATAAGTAAAACTGGGAACAATAGTGGAAAACACAGAGTGATGTTTAGATTGCCTAACTCTGCCACCAAAAGCGCTACCTATAGTAAGAATAGGAATATATATGTATATATATTACAATACATATATATTCCTATTGCAGCAGGTTTGCTTCCAGAACACAGGTGTCATGAAAACCACCCCTAAAAGCCAAAATGGGAAAGGAAAAGATTCAATCAATGTTGTCATCGTTGGACACATAGATTCGAGCAGGTCCACCACTACTGGCCATCCGATCTACACATGTGGTGGCATCAAAAAAGAACCACTGAAAAACTTGAGAAGGAGGCTGCTGAGATGGGAAAGGGCGTCTTCAAGTATTCCTGGGTATTGGATGAACTGAATGCTGAGTGTGAATGTGATACTGCTCACCATTGACGCCTCCTTGTGGAAATGTGAGGCCAGCAAGTGACTATCGCAGATGCCTTAGGCCACAGAGACTGTCAAAAACACGATTCCAGGGACAGATCGGGTTGGCTGTGTTGTCCTGATGATCACTGCTGGTGTTGGCACCTTCGAAGCTGGTATCTCCAAGAATGGACAGACCTGTGATCATGCCCTTCTGCCTTACACACAGGGTGTGAAAAAACTAATTGTTGGTGTTAACAAAGTGGATTCCACTGAGCCATCCTACAGCCAGAAGAGATAGGAGGAAATAATTAAGGAAATCAGCACGTACATTAAGAAAACTGTCTACAACCCAGTCACAATAGTATTTGTGTCCGTTTCTGGTTGGAATGGGGAGAATGTGGAGTTCTAATATCCAAGCATAGGAGAAAATGGGTGTCCCAGCTCCTGGGGGGAGAAAGAGGGAGGGGAAGAGAGAGAGAGAAAGACAGAGGATATTTTCCTTTCCTTTGCCTTTCTGTTCTATCCAGGAACTCGGTGACTAGATGGTGCCTGCCCACATTGGGTGAGGGCGGATCTCCCTTACTCAGTCACTGCTTCAAAAACCAGTGTCTTTCAGAAATGTCCTCATGGATATGCCAGGAAGTAATGCTTTATCAGCTGTCATGGTATCTCTTAATCCAGTCAAGTTGACACATAAAATGAACCACCACACTCTCTATAATGGGAGAATGACCTAATTTTATTTTTCCTACTGAGAGAACCACCAAAATGGCAGCAATTGCTTTCCAGAAACCAACTAAATGAAGGTACAGAGTTAAAATTAAGTGTATTTGAAGAAATGCTATATATATAGATAGATATTTTTGAGATGGAGTCTCGCTCTGTTGCCCAGGCTAGAGTGCAGTGGCGCCATCTCGGCTCACTGCAACCTCCGCCTCATTGGTTCAAGCGACGCTCCTGCCTCAGGCTCCCGAGCAGCTGGGATTATAGGCACACACCATCACACCCGGCTACTTTTTGTATTTTTAGTAGAGACAGGGTTTCACCATGTTGGCCAGGATGGTCTCAAACTCCTGACCTCAAGTGATCCACTTGCCTTGGCCTCCCAAAATGCTGGGATTACAGGAGTGAGCCACCACACCCGGCCCAAGAAATGCAATATTGATTATGTACTTGAGTTTGCAGTCTGAAAGTTGAGAATTTACTCCATTAAAACATTATTCAGAGAGAATGAAAGATATTGAAGTGTTTTTAATTTTCAGAACTGTTTCATGGAAGTGTTAATAAAGCCTCACTGAAAGCACTGAAAGAAAAGGTTATCATGAGATACAGTCTTCTGCATGTTAGTTTGCAACATAGAGATCATTTGATAAAGGGTGGACTTGAAAATGAGTCCTACTTCATCAGCAAAGAAGTCACCAGAATGACTGTGCTCTTGCACACACCCTCCTGGTGCCTCAGGACTACAGGTTTAGAGCTTCCAGTTCCAGCAGAGCACAGTGTAGACAATATGGATTCCTAATAAAAAGTTTTCAGCAAAATGTAGTACAAATGCAATGTTAATTGTATACATTGTGTAATACAAATACAAAATACAATGTTCCACTTTGTACTTTTATAAGTTTAGAGCAATGTATTCATTTTCTCAAGATCACAAAGTAGGTCGGTGGTATTGTTGGGTGTTCTGTGAGTTTTGAGCTGGATTTTAAAGGACAAATGTGAGATTTCAATAAAGAAAAGGGGAAAAGGCATCTCAGAAAAGAGAATGGTGAGAACAAAGGTGCAAAAGAAAGAAAACCATTGGCCAAGTATACTTAGGGTTCAATAAGCAAATCATTTGCCTAGATGAGTAGTGGGAGAGAAGACTGGAATGTAGGTCCAGAACAGATCACAGAGTGCTTAGAATGATGTCAAATTATGTTTGGATTTGTTTTGAAGCTAATGTATGCATAATTTATTTACAGGGAAGCACCATAATCCAAATAGGAAGTTACTCTAACAGTGGATGTAGTGTTGGTTATAGGTGGAAGACTAAAACCAGGAGGCCTGTTAGGAGGGCGATGTATTTATCCAAGTGTATTTTGACTTGGATTACTATTACGGAGTCAGCAATGACCCTGAGGTTTTCAGCTTACGTGGCTGAGTTTTCACTATCTCACGTTAAGGCTGAAAAATATTTATATGTTTTCAAAATGAAACTTTGAGGTCCTGCTTCTTTTTCCTTTATTTGGAAGCATCCATTCTATCTTGATTGCTAGAACATTCAGGCTTCCTTTATTCCAGCAGTGTCTGTGCCAGTGGTGGAGGCACCAACATCTTCATGGACCATTCTGTAGGATGCTTTTATGAGTTGTTTTTTTCTTCTTAGCCTCCAGGTCGGGTTCTTCAACCCTTCCAGAGATTCTATGAGATGCCCACTATTACTTAATACATTCCTTTTCTGCTCAATTTCCCCAGAGTTAGTTTCTGCTACTTGCAATTAAGAACTTTAACTGATTAGTTTTTCTTATTTGATGCCATAACCCAGAGGTTAATTAGAATCACCCTCTTCCCAATAATTTACATAAGATTGATTCAAGCCGCATTCCATGGATCGTGGAAAGTCTAATGTCTTCTTCAAGATTCCTGTACATTCTGCAGGGGGCTTAGACTCTCATGGACACCTTTGATTCAGATCTTTGGCCTCCTCTAAATCAGGATTCCTCAATCTTGCCACTATTGACATTTTAGGCTGGAAAATTCTTCCTGGTGGATGGCTAGCCTGTGCACTGCAGGATTCTTGACAGCATCCCTGGCTTCTGCCCACTTGGTGCCAGTTGCTGTCCTTCTTCCCTGCCCCATCCCAGTCCCCGTCCCAGTCAAGACAATCAAAAGTGCCTTAGGAAATTCCCAGGTATTCCTTGGGGGGCAAAATCACTTCTGGTTGAAAATCACTATGTCTAAATTAATTCATTTTAGGAAATGGCATCTGTTACCCTTCTTCTCTACCAAGTCAACCTATGAGTGGAACTCAGATACTTAAAAGAATTTCCACCTAAATTTGAAAACAAAACAAAAATGTCACAAAAGTTATCTATACTGGTAGCAAACTTTCTGGAAATTTTGGAGAAATAGAGATTTTCAGATATTTTAGTAATTAATTAGAAAAACTGCACCAGGAACTGCTATTCTAATAGAGATTTTCCCCATGGATATACAATCAGCATCAAATTTGTTAGATGCCTGTGTGTTTAAAAAGTCTTTCAGTTACTTTTGAAACTTGATCTCTGTTCCCTGGCCACGTTTCTCTCCTCTCCTCCATTTCTCTTCTCTCCTCCATTTCTCTTCCCTTATTTTTACTTGCTTCTCTATTCTCTGCTCTTTCCTACCTCCAAATTCTTGTACAATTCAAATTCAAAGTGGTTTGATTATATCTTTTATTTCTCTTTGTCAACTCATCCCCTAGGGTCTCACCTCCTACTCCTAAAGGGCTTTTCAAAGTATTTTCCTATACAGAAAAGCCTCCTCCTCCATAGTAATTCTAGAAACTTCTATGGTGATAGTTAAAGTTTAATATGGCTGCAGTTCTCACTATAGCTCCTCTTATATAGCCACAAGGATAGTATTAGCCCCTTTTACAAGAAGGAAACTTCCAATTATCTATTGCTGCATGACTAACAACCCAAAACTTAGTGGCTTAGAACAACAACCATTTTATTATATCTCTCTTCAAGTAGCATATCCACATGGCTAGCTTGGGCTTCCTCACAGCAGAGCATTCTCAGACTAGTTCACTTTTGACAAAGTGGACTCCTAGAGAAGGTATTCCAAGTGACAGGAAGTGGAAGCTGCCAGTCTCTCAAGATCTGAGACTTAAATGTCACTGGTGCCATATTCTACTGGTCAAAGCAGTCACAGAGGCTTCCAGATTCAAGGGGATGTGTGGTCATCTTTATTTTACCATAGTCTGCCCACTGGCTACAAATTAATCACATTACTCCTACATGAAAATCACCCTCTTGCTTCATACTCACCAACCACCCCTCTCCACACACACACCCCTCTTCAACACACACACGTTTTGTCCCATTACAGAATCAGACTCAGGCTTGAGATCTAGGTTTTTTGTTTTGTTTGTTTTTTGATGGAGTCTCACTCTGTCACCCAGGCTGGAGTGCAGTGGCGTAATCTTGGCTCACTGCAACCTCCCTGCCCCGGGTTCAAGTGATTCTCCTGACTCAGCCTCCCAAGTAGCTAGGATTACAAGTGTGTGCCACCACACCCACCTGATTTTTGTGTTTTTATTACAGACAGGGTTTCACCATGTTGGCCAGGCTGGCCTTGAACTCCTGACCTCAAGTGATCTGTCCACCTTGACCTCCCAAAGTGCTGGGATTACAGGAGTGAGCCACTGTGCCTGGCTGAGATCTAGGTTTTTGATGGATAGAGAACTACAAAAAGAGCTTAAGACAGCTTGGTGTTCCGAAATCTAAGGAAAAAGTGTTTCAAGAAGAGATTGATCAATAGGGTCAAAGATCAAGTACCAGGAACTGCAAAGAGGACAGCTTGAGATGTGGCCAACAGAAGCTTGTGTTCCCTACCTTCCTTCCTTCACTATGGGTGGTGATGCCAGAGGCAGACATCTTATCTGTTTCTTTTTTATATATAATTTTCTTTTTCTGATTATATAAAACTTGTTTCTGAAATTTGGAAAATACGGAAAATTATTTAAAAGCAGAAATAATGCATAGACAATCATTAAAACTTTTTTAGAATGAATTTCTGTATTTATATAAACATGTATGCATATATGCACATATATACATGTGTGTGTATGTAGGTTAGTTTCTGTTTACTCTCCTCCCTCCCCTCATCTTTCAACCACCCGCAAGGCCTATGTGCATTCAGGGTAAGGTTATAGCAGGAATGCAAAGAGAAAGAAAGAAAACAATTATTAGCACTTAACTTTTCTAAATAGATTTTTGAAGTTCCTGGAAGAGACCTTACCGGGAGAAAAAGGATTTTGAATTTTAAAGTCTGACTTTTGTGTACAAAGGCTAAATTTTATTTTATAAAGATTGATTTTGGAAGAATGAATGATATAAGAGCTGGGATTTGATAAAATTCCACAGCTGAGCTAGGAGAGATTTGGTGAGTATGATTGGATTTGGGTGCTGGTGTAAATCTCAGAGGTGATTCCACACCTTGTGGAATGCTAGAAGTCCTAGAGTGGTGGGGATGGGAACCTCGAGTGGAGAAAAACTGTACTGTGATTCCTGGGGAAGCCTGAGAAGGCAGGGAAGGAGGTTCACAGAGGAGCCGCTCATGCCAGCCTGTTGCAGCAGCAGTGAGAAGAAATGGACAAGGCCACACTCCCAATTGCCTGTGGCCCAGGAGCCTTGGGAAGGTGCTCCAGAGAGTCATTTGTCACCAGATGGTGAAGGGCTGAGATAAGGCTGAGATAAAAGTCCTGGTGGGACCACAGATGTATGTGTCAGATGCTGCTAGCATAGTAGATACAAATGACCAGAGAACAAAGACAAGTGATGTCTCCACATAGGCCATTGAAGGACAGGGAATTGCAAAAGACTAGTTTCTCCTCACTCTGTGCAGTGATGACACCGACACCCACCAAACATAGATGCCACCCTAATGGGAAAGAAGAGGGAACGCGGGAGCTCTTAACTGATGACTTAAACAAAGTGACTGGGAATGTCCTGAGATGGCTGAGTTCACTAGATTTATTTTCTGTCATTGGGAAAAATGAGGGATTAAAACAAAAATTAAGTTGAGATATATATTTAAAAAGTTACATTTTCTGCACACTGTGACCTCAGAAATATGTACCACTGTGTATGTGTGTGTGTGTATTCATATATATATATATGTGTATATATATATGTATATATATGTGTATATATATGTATATATATGTGTATATATATGTGTATATATATATGTATATATATGTGTATATATGTATATATATGTGTACATATATATGTATATATATATATGTGTATATACATATATATATGTGTATATATATATATATATATATATATATATATATTGCCACCAGATGGTGAAGGGCTGAGATAAGGCTGAGATAAAAGTCCTGTTGGGCCACAGATATATGTCTCAGATGCTGCTAGCATAGTAGATACAAATTATATATATATAGCTATGGTATTCCTTAAAGTTTTGACCACACTGTTTAGAGTTTTGCTAAACATTATATCATGAACATTTAAACCATGTCAGTGATCTCGGCTCACTGCAAGCTCCACCTCCCAGACTCAAACCATCCTCCCACCTCAGCCCTTACTCCCCTCCCCGCCACCCCTGCCCCCCGGCCGGAGTAACTGGGACCACAGGTGTGCACACCATGCCCAGCTAATTTTTGTAATTTTTTTTTTTTTTTGTAAAGAAGGTGTTTCGCCGTATTGCCCAGGCTGGTCTCGAACTCCTGAGCTCAAGCGATCTGCCCAGTTCAGCCTCCCAAAGTGCTAGAATTACAGGCGTGAGTCACACTGCACCTGGCCTATACACATTTGTAAGGCTTCCTATTCACATGTCAAACTGCTCTCTTGCCCTTTACATTCCCATCAGCTGGTTCCCTCACGTGCGTGTACCAACGTCTTCAGGGACCACTCAGCGGTGGTTCTGGGTATACGAACAAACTGGAGTACGATCCTAGTAGATCAGAGGCTCTGAGAATGTCTCCACTCTTGTCCAGACCTTGAAACATCAAGTGACTGAAGCTTGCTTGCAGGCTGTCCTTTGCCACTAAACGCAGATTGAATGTTTAGCCACTAGGGGGCAGAGGCGTCCCACTAAACCGAGGATATTCTGTTCGTTTTTTAACCCTAAACTAGTTCATACCATCCATCTAGATCCAAGTTCTCACATGGCTATCATGGAGTCTTCAATTATTTTAACAAATTAATAAACAAAGACAAGCCTGCTGTAAGTTTAAAATAGGTAGTTCCCAATTACTGTAACAAACATTCTATTCCTACTGCTTTTTTAAAACATGAACTTTTTATTTTACAATAGTTTTAGAGTCACAGAAAAATTATGAAGATAGGATAGAGAGTTCCCATATACCCCAAACAAAGTCAGTTTCCCCTATTTTTTCAGACAGGGTCTTACTCTGTCCCCCAGATTGGAGTGCAGTGGCATGATTTGGGCTCACTGCAACCTCTGCCTCTGGGGCTCAAGCGATCCTCCCGAGTAGCTGGGACTACAGGCATGTGTTGCCTGGCTATTATTATTATTTTGTATTTTTTGCAGAGGTGGGGTTTTGCCATGTTGCTGAGGCTGGTCTTGAACTCCTGGGCCCTCCTCTTTTGTTAACATCTTACATTAGCATGGTGCATTTATTACAACAAGTAAACCAAAACTGATGTGTTAGTATTAACTAAAGTCTAAAGTCCATAACTCAGTTTTCTTTAGTTTTACCTAGCGTCCTTATTATTATTATTTTATTTCACAGACCTAACGTCCTTTTCATGTACCAGAATTCTATTCGAGATACCACATTAGATTGAATCGTTATGTCTCCTTACACTCGCCTAGACCGTGATACTTCCTCAGATTCTCCTTGTTTGTGCCGACCTTGACAGCTTTGAGGGGTATTAGGTGTTTTTAAAATGCCCTTCAATTGGGGTTTGTCTGATGTTTTTCTCATGGATGGGCAGGAGTTGTAGGTTTTTGGGAGGAAGACCGTAAGAGGTGAAGTGCCATGCTTATCACACCATGTTAGCAGCAGGGCATATCAGTTTTGAAATTAACCTTCATCACCTGGCCGAGCAGTGTTTGGTAGGTTTCTCCACCATGAAGTTACTTCCTCCTCACCCCCCATCCTGTACACTGTGGAAGGAAGTCACTACCAGCAACCAGTGTTAAGGAGTGAAGAGTTATGTAGCCCTTTCTGAGGAGCCCTGTGTGCATCCATTATCTGGAATTCTGTACAGAAGATTTATCTGTTCTCCCCTTTTATTGATTCGATTGTTTATATCTCTCTTTGAACTCATGGATTTTTTTTTTTTTTTTTTTTTTTTTTTTTTGAGACAAAGTCTTGCTTTGTTGCCCAGGCTGGAGTGCAGTGACGCCATCTCGGCTCACTGCAACTGCAACCTCCACCTCCCAGGTTCAAACGATTCTCCTGCCTCAGCCTCTTGAATAGGTGGGATCACAGGCCCACGCCACCATGCCCGGCTAATTTTTGTATTTTTAGTAGAGACGGGGTTTTGCCAGGTTGGCCAGGCTGGTTTCGAACTCCTGACCTCAGCTGACCCACCCACCTTGGCTTCCCAAAGTGCTGGGATTACAGGCGTGAGCCAGCACACCTGGCCAGATATTTATTTTCTACTTTGCTTTTACAGCCATGGCTGGCCAAATTTTACACCCCTTTAATAATAATAATAGCTACCAATTGGGAGTTTATATATACACTGTGTTAAGCATTGTATATACGTCATCTCATTTAATATTAGCAACCATCCTAATGGGAGTATTATTATCCTTTGGTCCCATATGATGAGCCTGAAGCTTGTAGAGATAAATAATTTCCCCTAACCACACAAGTGGTACGTGGTAGAGAACCAGGATGTGAGTCTGGTCTGTGAGAATTCAGAGCCTGTGGTTTCAGTGCTGTGACACTGCCTCCCTGCTTCACTCAAGAATAGGATATGCTAAGAGGTTGAGTTTAATTGCATGAGGAAAAAATAAAGGTAAAGACTGTGGTGGTATTAGGCCTCTATTCCAGTCCTTTATCCTTCCCTTTTGTTCACTGTCACCCTGATCGTTTCCCCTTCCCATTTGTCAATGATAAACTAAAAAATTGAATAAAAATGCATTGAGATTTTGCTAGTATATAATTTATAATTAGCATGTCATACATTGTTCTAATGATAAATAATTAAGGAATAAAATACTTTTCCTAACAAGAAATAACCTATAAATCATGTTAAAACATAGGAAAACAACAATTTAGGCATACATTATGTGGTTTGCTAAGCAAACATATTTTTTTGAGACAGACTCTCGATCTATTGCCCAGGCTTGAGTGCAGTGGTGCCATTACACAATCACAGCTCACTGCATCCTCGACTTCCTGGGCTCAAGCAATCCTCCCAGCTCAGCCTCTTGAGTAGCCAGGATTATAGGTGTGTGCTGCCACGCCTGGCTAATTTTTAATTTTTGTTTGTTTTGTTTTAGATAGAAGGTCTTGCTTTGTTGCCCAGGCTTTTCTCAGACTCCTGGGTTCAAGTGATCCTCCTGCCTCAGCCTCCCAAAGTGCTGGGATTACAGGCATGAGCCACCGCACCCTGCTGGTAAAGCATATTTGTATGTGTAGTTTTTTAAAAATAAACTCTCCATTTTTGAGTAGTTTTAGGTTTATTGAAAGATTGTGATGATAGCACAGAGAGTTCTCATATACCCTGTACCCAATTTCCCTCATTGTTAATATCTTACATTAATATGGTTTATCACAATTAAGTAACCAATACTGGCTGGGTGAAATGGTTCATACCTGTAATCTCAGCACTTTGGGAGCCTGAGGTGGGAGGATTGCTTGAGCTAAGGAGTTCAAGACCAGCCTGGAAACGTAGCAAGACCCTGTCAGTACAAAAAAAAAATTTCTTTTTAATTAGCTGAGCGTGGTGGTGTGCATCTATCGTTCCAGTTACTTGGGAGGCTGAGATGGCAGGACTGCTTGAGCCCGGGAGGTTGACGATGCAGTGAGCTGTGGTTGCCTGGGTGACAGAGCGAGACCCTCTCTCAAAACAAACAAACAAAAAACAAAAACAACAAGAAAACCAAACCAAAACAAAAACCCAATACTGCTATGTCGTTATTAACTCGAGTTCATAATTTATTCAAAATTCCTTAGTTTTTATCTGATGCTTTTTATCCTGTCCAGGATCTCACCCAGGATACTAAGTTGCATTTAGTTGTCATTTCTCTTTAGGCTCGTCTTGGCTGTGACAGTTTCTCAAACTTCTTTTGTTTTTGACGACCTTGTCAATTTTAAGGACTACTAGACCAGTATTTTGTAGGATGTCCCTTTATTGGGATTTGTCGAACATTTTTCTCACTATTTGACTAGAATTCTGGGCTTTCAGAAGGAAGTGCACAGAGGCAAAATGCCATTCCTATCATATTGTATTAAGGATAACATACTCTCAGCATGACTTGCCACTGTGGATGTTGACCTTGATCACCTGGCTGGCTGGCTGGCATAGTGTCAGTCAAATCTCTCCACTGCAAAGCTTCTCTTTTCCTTCTTTTCTATGCTGTACTCTTTGGAAGGAAATCACTGTGAATAGCCCACGATTAGCAAGCGTGTAGTATCTACATAAATTGTTTGAATTCTTCTGCATGAGAGATTTATCTCTTCTCGCCCATTTGTTTCTTTATTCTGTAACTTATTTGTATCAGTGTGGGCTCACAAATATTTATTTTATACTTTGGGTTATAAAACAATACTGATAATATTTTGTTGCTCAAATGGTTCCAACTTTGGCCATTGGGAGCTCCTTCAGTTTCTCCTGTACCCGTTTGACCCATCCTCATTAATTTTTTAAAGCACTTTTTTATGTTCTGGCACTACAAGAGGCTCATCTTGTATATTTGTGTCCTCAGTCCTAGATTCAGGCATTTTTCCAAGGAGGTTTTGTTCCTTTTATTGGAGAATGGCATTAGAAACAAAGCTCTGGGTGCTAGGTTTATGTATACTTACATTCTCATTTATGAACAATTTTTATTCTTTCAACAGTCCTTGAAGTTACTAGTCCTATTTTGTAGATGAACAACTTCCACAGCCTTGCACATGCTCTCCTAGCCCATTCTAGAGCCTGGCTTTAAGTCCAGATTATGGGAGACTGCAAATCCATGCTCCTTTCAATATGCCTAGAAATAATGGCTAAAGTGGAAGAGAAGTGTCTGTTTTTTACTGCAATTAGATGAAAGCTTTTGCATTTAGTTCCATTTTTTTTCCCCTAGAGAAAGTGACAGCTTTTTTCCTGGAATCAACTGGTTGCCAAAGTTCTTTGGTAGTTAAAAGAAAGTGGTGGTGCTTGGGCTGGGTGCA
Source organism: Symphalangus syndactylus (assembly GCF_028878055.3). Classification (NCBI taxonomy): domain Eukaryota; kingdom Metazoa; phylum Chordata; class Mammalia; order Primates; family Hylobatidae; genus Symphalangus; species Symphalangus syndactylus. The sequence continues at coordinate 97,388,272 of NC_072439.2, forward strand.
GTGGTTCATGCCTGTAATCCCAGCACGTTGGGAGTCCGAGGCAGGCAGATCACCTGAGGTCAGGAGTTCGAGACCAGCCTGGCCAACATGGTGAAAACCCGTCTCTACTAAAAATACAAAAAATTAGCCGAGTGTGGTGGCATATGCCTGTAATCCCAGCTACTCAGGAGGCTGAGGCAGGAGAATCGCTTGAACACGGGAGATGGAGGTTGCAGTGAGACGAGACTGCACCATTGCACTCCAGTCTGGGCAATAAGAGTGAAACTCCATCTAAAAAAAAAAAAAAGAAAAGAAAGAAAAAGAAGTGGTTGGTGGTGCTTCAGGTGGCCCTCTTTTACCAAAGGCACAACCATGCAGATCTATTCTGGCTCACAGGTCAGAAGAAGGGGAGTCTGTTTGGTGGCACCTTCAGCAGGCTTTAAACAGAACCCGGGACAGTTAGATTTGGGAGAGACAGGGGCTGGTGGAGACGAAAGAAACCAAGGATATCACTGAGATAAAAAATCCTGGAAGAAGAAAGCATCCTGGTGGAAAAAACCTAACACATGGTAGCTAAACTTCCATTTCTAAGGACAGTGCAGGAAGTTTGGTGGGACCTTAATGAGGATTCACTTCTTGGCACCAAGTGACCATAGGTTGCTTTATTTGGATATTTTCTGTAAATTCGAGTAAATTTAAACTCTCTTACATTTCTGGATCCTCTTCTTTGGAAATAATATTAATTCATATCCATGGACTGCATCGGAGAGATTGTGAAGCTCCCGAGGACGAGCAGGACACTTGGGCTCTAGCAGAAATTAAGCGGAACTTAACTACATGATGCTATAGCAACATATATTTTTAATACATTTACTTTTTCTGATTATAACACTAAAGCATGTTTATTGTGGAAAACTGAGTGACAGATACAAGGGAATAAAGCAAGGAATTCTCCCTCAGAGATATTCACTGTCAGGATTTTGTCATATCTCTCTCTCTTTTCTTTTGTGGTTTGTGCGTCCATGGATAATATCGGGCTCATTTTGTATATAAAAATATGCATATCTTGTTTTTCATCTAATATTTAATTATCATTTTCAAATATTAAAAATTCCTGAATATTCTGATATTTAATGGTTGCATAATATTCTATTATATAGACATAATTCATTTTGAACAATGCTGTGATAATTTTTGTGTACATACAATTTGAATAAATCTGAGATGATTCACAAGAGAGTTCTAAAAGTGGGATGAAGTGGTAATAACGAAAGTATCTGTTTTATAGAGTTGAAGATAGGAAAATAAGATGAGTTAACAACAGTGTTTGGTACATGGCAAACATTCATGTTGGGTATGATTATTATATATATAATCTCTTTGATAAATATTAACAAATAACCTTCCAGAAAACTTCTTTTCATTTTTAACATATGTGTGCCATCGAATATTTTAGCAGTAATTGAAAATATTGTTAACCACATTAGGCTTTGTGAGTGACATTTGGGGTAAGAGACAGGGCCTTGACCAAAAGGACTGAAGATATTAGCAACAGACCTTCCAAAAAGTAAGTGAAAGGGGTGAGGAATGTAGAAAGGAATGGTGAGGCAACTGTTACCATTGGATCTAATGGAAGTGTGACCAGGGCTCATGCTCCAATAGTGTGTGTGTGAGTTTGTGTTTGCATATGTGTGTGATGTTTTAGGGATAGAGGGAAAGGGGTGCCAGGCTCTTGTGATGCCTAACATGTTCCAGCGGCTGAGAGGCCCCAGCAAAGAAGGTTCCAGGCTGCGTGCCAAGGAGCAGTCACAGATTCTTGAGGGCAGAATATAGGGCCAGTTGGTCCTGGTACACTGAGTAAGGAGGCAGGCCAGCTGCTGCTTGGGCATATGGAATGTTCCGATCTGGGGAAGGTATAAGCAGGAGACCATCTGTTCTCTCATGGGGCGAAAAAGATCAAAGAACAACCTGGAGATCCAAATTTAAGGATAATTACTGGGGTATTAAATTCAATAAGGGAACATGGAATTTAGGGAGGTAGCAAAGAGAGTAGATTAGGAGAACAAAGGCAGGTACATTACCCCTGGAGAACCATTGTCTAAAATATATCTGAATTATCTAGGGAGAAAGAAAGCCCTTTGGCCTTCTCCTGTCAGTAGCCGCACAGGTTCGTGAGTTGAGGACTTGGGCACTGCATTCTATGTATATAAATTTTACCTCCTGCCTCTCCTGATGCTCATGATAGTTCATGACCTGGCATTAAAGGAGCACTTACCTCTGTGCTGAGCAGAAACAAGCAATATCACAAGAGCAGGACAATAATATCAGTTCCATGAAACAGATGAGTCAACTGAGGCTCAGAGCAGTGGAGTGATTTGTTCACATCACATAGTGAGACAGCAGGAAACAAGAAATGAGTGTGTTTCTCACGACCTGCTTCTAAATACTTAACCGCTTAATAGCGTGTGGTCTGCAAGCCCCCTGGCTGTCAGATGCCAGCAGAGTGCTGGCTGGGGAAGGAGCTCTCTGCAGGGGGACTGAGAGCAGGGACATGAGGAAGGCAGGGACATCTCATGGCTAGACTGGGACCACTGGGTGGAAGTAGGACCTGTCAATCTCAAAAGCTCCTTCTAATGCCAAGATTACCTGGCTCTCATTTTCTCTGAATTGAGCAGCAGAGGTTGCCCCAAGTTAGACAGTGACGTTGCCAGAGGTTGGTTGTGAATCTCTCTCCTTCCAGTGCCCTTTGATGTCCTTTCAAAGGGTCCAGAAATTCAGGGCCCCAATTCTCCGCTCCTATGTCCAGTAGCCTTATATTAAACTACTCCTTCCAAGTTTGAGAACGCCAAAGAAAAAGTACCCCAGAATAACAGTAATTGTTTGCCTAACAGTAAATGATTGCCACACATTGATTCCCTGCTAAGCACTTTATATGCATTATTTCACCCAACTTTATATTGACCCCAGGAGATCTATTAAAGGTTAAATAATTTGTTCTAGATCAGCAGTCCTCAACCCATTTTGTACCAGGAACCAGTTTCATGGAAGACAAATTTTCCATGGACTGTTGGAGTCGGGGGCAGTGGTTTCAGTATGATTCAAACTCATTAACATTTATTGTGCACTGTATTTCTATTATTATTACATTGTAATATATAATGAAGTAATTCTACAACTCAACATAATGTAGAATCAGTGGGAGCCCTGAGCTTGTTTACCTGCAACTAGACAGTGCCATCTGGGAGTGACGGGAAACAGTGACAGATCATCAGGCATTAGAGTCTCACAAGGAACATGCAACCTAGATCCTTCTCATGTGTAGTTCACAATAGGGTTCGTGCTCCTATGAGAATCTAATGTTGCCGCTGCTCTGACAGGTGGTGGAGCTCCGGGTAAGGTGAGTGATGGGGAGTGGCTGTAAATACAGATGGAGCTTTGCTGGCTCACCTGCTGCTCACCTCCTGCAATACCTGTCCAAGGCCTAGGGGTCGGGGATCCCTGTTCTAGATCACACTGATAGTAAGTGACTAAGCAATAATTAGAGCCCAAACTGTCTGACATTATAGCTCATACTCTTTTCTACTTTATTGGAGTTGAAATAAAATAAACTGCACATATCCAAAGTATAAAATATGTCCTGGTGTATCTGTGAAACCAGCACCACAGTCAAGATGACTGCAGCCTTTACTCTTAACTACTAGGCAGCAGTTTCCACCTGTTGATCCTAGTTCTTAACCTGGAATCACTAGATTAGTGTCAATCCCACCTTACATGATAAACAGTCAGATACTTGATGATGACCAACCTGTACTTCCTAAATCTCCTGTTCCTTGAGATAAACATCTTCATAAGTTCCTGCAAATGCGTTTCATAGGACACAGTTGAATTTCTTTTAACAGCTTGCTTACCCTCGTTTAGGGATTTTGCCCAGATCATGAATATTTGCATGATTTTCCAGTCTGCCAAATGCCATGCAGCTTTTGCCACAAGGCGTATAGGCTGGAAGCAGGCCTGTAGGTGGCAGCCACAAGTGCTTCTAGCAAGGCCCAACTAGGCAGGTAGACCAGGGTGGCAAGGCCTGTGGGATAGCCAGGCCTTTTCTAAACGCTCTTGTTCTGATAGGCTGATACTCTTCAAGCAATCCTTCAGTAAACCAGGCATAATCTTTCTTATTCTAAAAATAAGAAAGATGAATATAATGCTGTTTAATTGTGTTTTTCTCCATTTTATCTTTTTTTAGGGAAGAAAAAATTTCTCAAGTACTGTTCAACTTCTAATACTAATTTAGAAGTATTAGAAGGTAACTTTTCTGGCCTCATTTCTCTCATTTGAACAGCAGGGCTTGCCCCAAGTTAGACAGTGAGGTTGCCAGAGGTTGGTTGTAACTCTCTCTCCTTACAGTGCTCTTTGATATTAGCACGTCATACATTGTTCAGATGATAAATAATTGAGAAATAAAATATTTTTCCTAACAAGAAATAGTCTATAAATAATCTTAAAAGAAATGAAATAAGAAAACAACATTTTAGGCATATGTTCTGTGGTTTACAAAGCAAACTTTTTTTTTGAGACAGTCTCAGTCTATTGCCCAGGCTCGAGTGCAGTGACACAATTACACAGTCACAGCTGACTGCAGCCTTGACCTTGCAAGCTCAAGCAATCCTCCCAGCTCAGCCTTCTGAGTAGCCAGGATTACAGGCATGTGCTACCTCACCTGGCTAAAGTGGATGAAATCAGCGTGTGTTGATCATTTACTGTTAGGCAAACAGTGATTGATATTTGTGAGTACTTTGGTTTCTGTGGACTTCTTCACATTGGAAGGAGTAGTTTAATAAAAGGATACTAGGCCTAGGAGTGGAGAATTGGGTCCCTGAGTTTCTGGCTCTCATTTTCTCTCGTTTTGGCAAGTAGACCAGGCTGGTGAGGTCTGTGGGTTAGCCAGGCCTTCTCTGCATTCCCTTGTCTTGATGGGCTGACACTCTTCAAGCAATCCTTCAGTAAACCAGGTATAATCTTTTCTGTTCTCAAACAAGAAAGATTAATGTAAAGCTGTTCAATTGTGTTTTTCCCCATTTCATATTTTTTTGGGAAGAAAAAATTCCCAAGTACTGTTCAACTTCTAGTACTATTTTTTTCCCTAAAAAATGTCTTATAATTTGTCTGACATGAGACTGGGCATGTATACAATCTTATTTGTTCTTCCAACAATACCATATCATGGAGTAATGGGATTAGATCTCATTTCAAAGATGAAAACATTGAAGCTTAGCGTAATTTAGCAACTTGCCAAATTTTTCATGGCTGTCAAATGATAGAGCCATAATATAGCCACTATGATTTTTTAATTTTTATTATTATTTTTGTTTGAGATGGAGTCTCACTCTGTCACCAGGATGGAGTACAGTGGCACCATCTCAGCTCACTGCAACCTCTGTCTTCCGGGTTCAAGTGATTCTCCTGCCTCAGCCTCCCAAGTAGCTGGGACTACAGGTGTCTGCCACCACACCTGGCTAATTTTGTGTATTTTTAGTAGAGATGGGGTTTCATTGTGTTAGCCAGGATAGTCTTGAACTCCTGACCTCATGATCTGCACACCTTGGCCTCCCAAAGTGCTGGGATTACAGGTGTGAGCCACTGCACCTGGCCAACCAGTATGATATATTTGAAATTGGTTTCACTGTATCTAGGGCTTGGGAGGTAAATGGCAAGGAGAACAGGGAACAGTGGCTAAAATCCCTAGTCTATGGACTCTTTTGTTTAAATATCCACCTATATATTACATCACACACACAGATGTTTCCCATTTTTACAAAAATGTCTGATGAATGCATTTAATAATATAATGCATTTAATCATATAATAATAGCGTTCTATAACAACTTGCAGTTAATGTATCGTGGACATCTTGCTATGACAATAGATCTACTTTATTCTTTTATTTTCCTTTTTATTTTTAAAGTAGTATAAGTACAACATAACCCACACTCATCAAAATGTAGTTTTTTTGTTTGTTTCTACCCCAGGGATTCAGGTTTGGTAGGTCTGGGTCAGGACCAGGGTATGTGGGGTCCAGGAGAGCTTCCAGGGTGACTGACACACACCACTGGTGAGTAACTACTGCTATTCTCTGCCATGTACTCTGGGGTCAATGAGATATGAACAAACAGAGCAACCAACAAAGCATGCAGCTAGCCACACCACCAGCAAAGTTCCCTGGTGCCAGAGAACGGCTGGATGAAAGGAGGAGAGGATTGGACCCCATTTCCAGCGAAGGGAGAAGTACAATGATGTTCCCATGGTAGACATAGGTAGTCCGGTTGCGTGTTTCATAAGGGTGTGCAAAAAAGAGGGATGTGAAAAGACAGTGACAGCCCCAAAGACCTCCACTGGGACAGAGATTAGACTGGAAGCTGGGGGGGCTTATTTTAAAGTTACATTTGCATGGTAAGCACAGTGTTATTAAGATTGCTTATTTGAAGTGCTTTGGCAGGGTTGATGGATTGAGGGAGAGCTAAGAAACCTCAGAGATCCCCTCTGATGCCACACTAACTGGGAGAGCACCTGAGTACTAGGAGGTGCATTAGTTCTATCTTATTACCTTCTTTTTTCCATTAGTAAACAACATTTCCCATTAGCAATTTGCTTAGGACATTGGACGACATGTACATACACAAATAAGAGCTCTGAACTTCTTTTGTCATTAATTTCAGTTTCACCCCTCTCTCCAAATATCATTGATTGATCCACTTGAGAATCTCCTCCCTTTTGTGGAGCACCTTCCTTGCTGATGGAAGAGGTAACCAGCATAAATCATCCTAAAGTGGACTTTTGGAAGAATGGCAAGCAGAGAGGCCCAGTGGAGCCCCAGCCTTGCCGCTTTCTTCATCCGCAGCAGGAACCTGTTCTCGATTTTCCCCGGGGGCCTCAGCCCAGTTCCTGGGTCATCCCAGGCCCACAGCAAGGGCACTGAATCCAGCCCAGCGTTGCTCTCTGCAGCTCAGCACCCAGCCACACTCTTGGTTGGTCTGCCCAGAGGCGGTGCCCTGCTTCTGTTAATTGGGCTCTTGCCTCATTCCCAAGCCTGAGGTCCCCTGTGGGTACTACTGTTCCTAAGTTCCTGCCTGGCAGCCTGCCTTGAGCCCCAGATTTTTCCTAGGAGTGGAGAAGCCTTTCCCATGCCAGGCTCCCACTCGGAATTGGAACGCTGCGTCAGGCCCGAGGTTTCTGACTGGAGCTTAGCCACTAGAGGACACACTCTATGGAGCCAGCTTCCTGTCTGGATTTCCAAGTATCACCTGCCCCATGCTGGACTCTAACTGCTTGCTGGGAACATTTCTGCTTCTGTCTTATGGCCTTTCTCTCCTTCCCCCTTGGCCAACTGCTCCCCTGAGCTGTAAGCAGAAATTGCTGTGAGCCTCAATTTCCTGGTAGATGAAATTTCCTTTGCAAGCACCTGCAATATCATCAGCTCCCCAAGCACAGATTTTCACCCCAGTGGGTGGGCCCAGTGCTATGTCCTAAGCCCTCTGGATCATGCTTAAGTAATGGGATATGCTCTACAGTTCAGTGATATGGCCATGGCTTTACACAATTGGTGGGTTCTGGAAAAGTTCTATTTAAATCTATGCTTGGCAAATGAGGTCCTCTTAAATATTCTGGAGATACTGTTTCAAAGTATCCTAGTCTAATCCCTTTACAAAAAGTGAGTGGCAGCCGGGTATGGTGGCTGACACCTGTCATCCCAGCACTTTGGGAGACAGAGGTGGGTGGATGGCTTTTGCTCAGGGTTCAAGACCAGCCTGGGCAACATGTTTTTTGTCTTTACAGAAAACAAAATCAAAAATTAGTTGGGCATGGTGGCTTTTGCCTGTAGTCCCAACTGCTTGAGAGGCTGAGGTGGCAGGATCCCTTGGGCCTACGAGATTGAGGCTGCCGTGAGCCATGATTGCACCTCTGCACTCCAGCCTGGGTGACAGAGCAAGACCCTGTCTCAAAAAAAAAAAAAAAAAAAGTGAGTAGTAATATGGTGTTGTGTGAAGTATATCATATATAAGACTTAAGAGTTTTAGCTTTCGCAGATTGTGACATTACACAGTCATCCAGTAACTTTTTTCTCACCTAAGAAACAATGAAGGTAACTTAGTAATTTCTAAGGCCAAGTCTAATAGTCTCTGCTTGTTAATAATAGCACCCTAATTTGTATTGTTCTGTATATTCAAATTTTTAGGTTAAGAGTTCTCAAAATTAAGTACACTGACATGAAACTTCTGCCTGGGGACCGTCTCTTTGGGATTTTGTTTTTATAGGTTGTCCTTAATGACCTGGAATTGTTATAACAGCTGTCAACTGAGGTAAGCTTCACAGAAGGGGAGCTGCCCTTACCTCCAGAGAGGAGCTTTTAATTTCCTATTTTTGGAAATAACAGAAAGCACAGAGGACTCTTCTGAAAGGGAAACAACAGGCCACCCCAAGGCACTGGGAGGAGAACAGACCTGGTGCTAAACGGGGATATTTGAGAGCAAGTCCTCTGAGAAGCAGAGACAGCATCAGCCTGCTCTTGTCTTCTGTAATTAATGGGGAGTCCTTGGATCTTTGTATAAGACCCTTTAATCTAAGGGTTGCTAAATGTTTTACAAACATTAATTAATTCAATTAGACTTTGCACCACCACCTTGAGGCAGGTAATTCCTCTTTGGGATATCGCATCTTTGCTTGCTACCACAGACTATTTTAGAGCAGATTAGGATAATTAAGGTAAAGCCTTGAGTTTAGATAAAGTTCTATAACTAAAGGTCTCCAGTACTTTACAAATAGCAGATTTGTGTAATGAGGACTGAGGAGGAAGATTGAGCCAGCTTATTGCCAGTGATGACAAGGCAGAGATATTGCACTTGTTTCAGGTTCCTCTCCATGGTAAAGACACATGACCTTGAATAGCTCTTTGTGACCTCTTTATGACTCAGTTCCTACAGCTTTCAAATGGGGGCAATGATATTACTCACCTCCCTACTTCACAGAGATGTTGCAAAAAATAATATTTGTAATATGCTGTGAGTTCTCAGATGAAAGATGGAAATTAACATATAATGAAACATTATTACTGTTTATCATCACACAATCTAAGTGGGCCAGACAAGTGAAGCATCAGCATCCCCGCGGTCCTGGCAGAGAAACCGGTCCTGCCATTATTTCCATTGAACATCTATTCTAGACACTCACAGAGGTTGAGAACTGCTCAGAGCAACAGGCATGCTCCTAAGATAATCAAAAGCAAACTGAGATGCCAGATCAGCAGAGGTAGCTAAGTATTTATCCTTTTTATTTTCCATTCCCATTCTTTTTTGGGAGAGAGTATTTGAGAAAAAATGAGTTCAGGGAGAGAATCAGAGAATGAATGAAGGATCTTTTCCTCTTGGACATTCCTCTCAATTCTAAGGTATCAATATATGTGTATAATTTGTAGCCCCCAGAATGGGCTCTGTGCAAGCCCTCATCTGTGCTATTCCTCTCCGTCTCCTTTGTTAATAATGCTTTCCTTTCCCACCTGTATTTAGCTATGCCAGCATAAAACTCCTATCTTTGGGAGGGTTTCCTGGCCTAACTGCCTGCTTGAACTTGCTCTGTCACTCTTGTGTAATTAGCATATTATATGGAGTTTATATTTTGGTGTTGATCTTGTTTCTTAATGGACTTAACTTTCCTGGGGCATAATTTATTAAATCTCTATTCTTCATCTATTACAGATCTGGGCATACTGAAGTTAATCAAACTCATGTTAAGTGAATGAGTGAATGGAATCCTTCAGGAAAATGTCAAGATGAGAATTCAGACCACACCAAATCCTCATCTGCCATTCTTACTATGCCACATCCGAACCTGTGAGGCACATGCAGTGTAGAATAGAAATACTGAACAGGCACAATTAAGGAAAGAGGGTGAATTCAAGAATAACTTTTCAAACAATGTTCCAAAGAGAAATAGAAGACTAAACTTAGAAGGTTCAAGAAAACTGTCTACATAAATACGGTATTACATAGAAGGACCGAGTCGCTTTGGCACCTGATTCGTATAATATGAGAGCACAGGCTAATCCGGAACAATAGGGATATTTATGGAGTTCAGTTTGCTTTCCATGTTATTGTCACTCTGTGCACTAAGCTCAGACTCAGACCTGGCATTCGGGACCTCCATGCATGGCGTTGGTCCATATTTCCCTGCCACATGTCACTCCCCTCTTCTTCCTTCATGCAGCCCGTGCTGCAGTGGGGCTGATGGGCTTGCTCTGAACATGACCATGTGTTTCTCCCTCTGATGATTCCCTTGCTTGAGATGCTCTTTCCTGTGGCCTTACTCTTTGTCCGAGCCTCAGCATCTCCACCTGTTGAAGCCTTTTTTGTCTCTTTCCAAGGCCTTTCTCAAAATGCTTCCTTCACAAAGAGGCTTTTCTGGTCATATAAATGCAAACCTCTTTGCAGAGCACTTTGAATGTGCCAAATAAATGTGTAGAAGAGGCATTAGTCCAGTAACTAGGATCATGGATTGGGAGAGCTGCATTGCCTGGGTCCGAATACTCATTCTGTCACTTACTAATGGTTTGAATGTAGGCAAATTACTTAATGTCTGCGCCTGTGTTTCCTTGTCCGTCAAATAAGAATGACCAGAATGGTATCAACCACAGAGGCTTTTGTCAGGATCGTGTGCAACAGTGAGTGTCAACTGTGTAGAATTGTGCCTCATATCTGGAAGTGTTCTGTAAATGCTCTCTTTGCTTTCCCACACAACCTAGCCCTGTTTCTGGATATGGTTATGTTTGTAGACCCAAAGCACTAAGTGAGGGTGAGTGCTGTCCATAAGCAGTGTTGCCATAGATAAAATCTAGATGTTTACCACTAGAACTCCCAAGGAACCTGAGGAAACTCTCTCACTACTGGAGTCCTCAGCTCTACTGAACCAGGTTTGTGGAAAATAATTTTCCATGGACACCTGATTTTTATAAAAGCCTTTTTATGCTTATTCTATAAACCCACTATTCTACTTACATATGTATATTAAAAATATATACATGAACATATGCACCAAATGACATATGTAAAATTTATTTGTATATCAGTCTTTCTTGTATAAACAAAAACCGGAAACAATCCAAAAGTCCATCAATAGAAAAATGTAAAAATAAACCATGTTGTATTCGTATGATGGCAACAGAATTTAAGATTTAAAAAAAATAGTTGGAGCTCATGGATATACTGTGAAGTAAAAAAGCTAGATACAAAAGAAAAAAGCTGGATACAGAAGAAAACATACTATATGGCTTTGTAAAATATTCCAAAACAAGAAAACAGAACTGTGGTGTTCAAAGTCTGCGTGTTAGTTACTCTTCATGGGGAAGGTAGAGGTGATAATTGGAAAGGGTCTAATGGGGGTTTTCAGTGTTCTTGTAATATCCTGCTTCTTGATCAGGGTGATGGCTACAAATATGTTCTCTTTGTGGTAATATATTGAGTTACATATGTAGTTTTGTGCACTTTTGTGTGTGTATCATATTTTACTTAAAATGTCAAAAGTAAAAAAAAAAAAAATCAAATTGATTCCAAAGGAATTTATGCCAATTTTTGTAAATTAAGGTAAAATGAAATGGAAAATAGTAGTAAAATAAATATGGATGGGATATAAAGAAATAAAATTCCCATTATTTGCAGTTTTTATGATTTGCTACATAGAAACCTAAAATAATATATGGGAAAATTACTAGAGATGAGAACATTCAACAAAGTTGCTAACAAAATTAAAATTCTGTTTAAATCTTTTATCTGTGACTCTAATGACATGTTACAGTATGCCTACTAGGTAACAAGTTTATAATGCATTCTTAATATCGGGGTCTTGACTTTTGCATTTGTTTTTGGTTTTGTTTTGTTTTGACTGATTTATCTCAGCTGACATCAGTGTAGAATACATAATATGCACTCAAAGATATATTGAAGGAATAAACCATATTATCAACCAAAAAAAATAAAATAAAAGCTTTTAATGTTCTTAGGGATTTACATATTTTTCGGTTCAAGTTTAGCTTAAATATTGTAGCAGCATGACCTGATTTATTTGATGGGATAAGTTTGTGTACAGTTTCTCCTCTAGCTCTGAATCAGTTACACACTCATCTCAACCCCGCAATGTGCATGAGTTGCCAAGTGTATTCGGGAACCCAGCCAACAGGAAACAGTGCAGACATTGCCAGTGATAAACAGGAGAATGAATTGCTTCTCTCTCACCTGCCCAAGAGCACTGATATAGTTTTGCCACGTCACATGCTAACACTCCTTAACCTCTGTCAGTTGAGATGAGATTTGGAATATGCTTGTTTTAGATTTTTTTCTGTACTAAATATGTAATTACTGCCTAGTAAGGCTGTTAAATGTTCAGTTAGGTTTTTTTGAGGTAGAATTTTTTATTGAGGTATGATTTTTCAATTTATTATATCTCTTCATTGAGATACAATTCACATTTCATAAAATTCACCCTTTTAAAGTATACAGTTCAGTGAGGTTTAGTATATTCACAAATTTATGAAGCCATCAGTAGTTCTAGAACATTTTTGTTACCACCACCACTGCCCCCCCCCCCCCCCCCCCCCCCCCCCCGGCAAATAAACCCTTTACTCCTTATATTTTGGCCTTGTGATAAAATGTTAATTTTATTTTCATTTATTTGGTTAAATTATGCTAGCAAATTTTTGAAACCAAGAGAACTACACACACACACACACACACACACACACACACACACACATATATTTTGTAATTACTATTACAATGAGTTTACTTAGCTTACTTTTTATGTTTATCCTATACTTTACTATTTGCTCAAGGTTTTACACATACAACATACTCACATACATACACACACACGCACACATTGATCTTGGTCACATTAGGGTTATTTGGGTCAGGTTGGAGATATCATTGCCAGTGTAGCTTGAGGGAGAGACAGTGGACATGGTGAAGGTAAAGATAACTATCTTTTGTTCAACACCTATTATTTCCCAGACACTCTTTCTTAAAAATCTGTTTTAGGACGTAGGTTCTATTATCATCATCTTTATGTTACATGTGAGGAAGTAGAGGCTAATGGAGTTTGTATAACTTGTTGTATCCCAAGGTAGCACGACAACCACCTATACAGTCCAAATTTGAACTCAGGCTTCCAAATTTAGTGTATATGCCCTTAGCCACTTGTCCTAACACCTACTGTTCAATTGCACATTTAGTTTAATAATCCTAACAGCACTTGATCAGTGCCGTACAATGTACTTTCACAATGATCTCATTCCATTCTCTCAAAAGTCCTGTCGGGTGGTGCCAGATGAGATGAGCCGGTTCCTACAGTTAAATGATCACACAGCAAGGCCAGTGCAAACAAGCAGCTGGAATACAGGTATTTTGCCAGAGCTAGGGTAGGGGTGTGTTTCTCTATACCACATTGGGACTTCTGACAATTACCTTAGACTTCTCTTCCAGCTCTTATAATAACAATCCACTTTCTATCATATTTGTTTGGATGTTTGAATCCTTACGTCAACACGAGGGTAGCAAATATGACCTAACTTTTTTAGGTAGTCCCTGTGCTCAGGTACTGTTTATTGAATAAATGTGTAAACAAATTAAAAAAGAGTCTGGCCATATAGTCATTTGAATATTTTATTTCTAGACTTCCTTAAGTGTTGAACCATCAATATTTTAGTGAAAGGAGACTACATAGACTAGTTTGATGATCTTTTGTTCTTTTTCTACATGTGTTTCAAAAAAGTAAACTTAATTTCACATACACTTTAAATAGAATGTGGTTTTTTTTGCATATACAAGGAAATGTGATTACAAATACCTTTTGAAGAGGATTAGTGATAATTTGTACCTTTTGTAAGCAAAATGAATGAGAGTACTATTAGAAACCTATGGATTGAAGCTTTCATTCATCAAAGAAAATCTGCAGCTCTGTGCGCTTCCGCTCAACCCAATTCCTTAGGTCCTCTGAATAAAGCAGTGACCTGGGAGTTCTTGTATCCGCTCCTCGCTCCTGAGAAGAGTCCTGCCAACTCTGTATTGTCCTGTTGGATTTGCAGTCAGAAGTCTGAGGCTGGCAGGCACTGGGCAGGCAATGAGTTCTTTCCCTGTAAGTTGGGCACAAAAAGATCGGCATGGGAGCAGCCTCCTTTGAGACAGCTGCTCTGAGAGAATGCAATAAGCAGGGAGCAGCCAGAAAATCCTCCTAGCAGAGGGCGACTCGTGGGAGGAGTTCAGTTTGCCAAGTATTGTCATTTGTTGAGAGAAGGTGTGTGCTCAAGGAGGAGTTTTAACCTGGAGGATCATTAACTCTTTTAGTCAGCTGAGGAGCTGCGGTGGCTCGGCGAGTTGGAGTTCGTCCTGGAAGCGTCTGCCCGGCGAGGTCAGGGAGGAGGCGTGGAAGAACTTTTTCATGGGACACTTTGAGAAGGGCCAGCACGCTCTGCTCAATGAAGGAGAAGAGAATGAGATGGTAAGATTCTAGCCACATTCCCTTCTTCCCATCCCACTTCTCAGCCTGCGAGACATACACACACACACACACACACACACACACACACACATCACACACACACAGACTTCTCTAAAATTTCACTCTGGTATTACACGAGAAAAGGTCATGTTTGGGAAATCTCTCTATCCTGTAAATATAACGTCTTGACAGCAGAAATTTGCTAGAATGAAAATATTGTATTCATCTTGTCAAGAACGTTTTCTTGTTAAAGAAAACAGGGAGAGAAGCACATGCACTTTATGATTCTTGTTTGAGCCTCATTGGTATAGCCGGTTCTGTTCAAAACACCTAACAATTTTAGGGAATCCCCAATGTGACAATTTTAGGAAATCCCTAATGTGACAATTTGAGGAAATCCCCTAATGTGACAATTTGAGGAAATCCCCTAATGTGACAATTTGAGGAAATCCCCTAATGTGAGGAGCGTGTATTCCCTGAGAGGGAGAAGCAGGAGTTCAGCAGGGAAGCAGAGGTGCAGCTGGGCCTTTGACCTTCTCTTCTCACATGTCTTGTTCACCGAGTCTGTTGGACAGGGAAGACATGCAATATTAACAATTATCAGCCTACACACATTTCTGTTTTCTTCTAGAATTTTACTTTTGTGGCTTCCTCATTATAGAGATTGGTTACAGAAAACTTTTGGTAGTTCAGTGTATCCTTGATTTTAGATGTGCTTCTATCTTGAGAACTATAGGAAAATCAAAGATGACTTGCATGCTCAGGGTGAATTTAAAACCGTGTTTCTCAATTACAATGTAATCGAGAGAGTTAGAAATGTGTACATCTGTTTAATAAGGTCTTTCTGCTAATTGTGTAAGCATAGTCTTTTATGCCAGTAATGATGTAATTAAAATGTTAAAATGCGATGCTCTCATTCAATAACAGCATTTCGTCTTCCTGGAATTAATATGTAAATAACAAACCTGAAAGATATTTACTTAAAATGTTTTCTTGGTTAATTGCTTTAGCCCTGACTATTACATTCTTTGTTCCTAAACTGGTCTTTCAAGTCTAATCTGCTTACCTGTTCCTATAGCAACAACATTTTTTGGACTTTCAAGAGTAGATCCCTTCTGCTATCAAAGCTGAAAAAATTATAAAGAAGTAAAAGGCACATTAATTCAGGTGCCTTTCTTAACCATATCCTTTACTTCATTCAGATTTGACTGCCAAATGAATTGCCTTCAGCCCCTCCACAAATGTCACCAGAAATGACTTGCTAGCCCACATTGGATATCATCTTTGTTTCTTTAAAGAGTTTTCTTTAGGAAGTGAATATTTCATTACTCTCGATATTAAGTTGAAAAGTTTACCTTCATCTTGGGTACTCTTCACCAGAAGGTAGGGGCTCCTTCCTCTGAAACGTTTTTTTCCTCTCTCTCTCATTTAGAAATACACTCACTCTTTTCTAGTACACCCCTTTCTTCTCTCGGACAATTTGTCTTTCAAGTGTCAATAAGAATCATTGATTTTCCAGAAAACATTCATGGTTGTAGGGAAACTGTTACCTCTTCCCTAGCATACATATTCCACCAAAGCAATTTAGTTAACAGTTCATCTTCATAACGGCACCATCAGATGCATGGAGAAGTCCATCTAGTTTTGTATGCAGCTGAAAGCCCAGTTTGGAGAGGGCCTTTAATATGGAAAGGGACACTGTGTTTTCCGGTAGGCAGTCATTTGGCCAGTAGTCTCAGCAGAGGTGCAGCAATTAGTATGCACTCCTGAGCTCTCCATCCTCTTCTGCCTACAGAAACCTGGCCACCTGCCTGTTGCTGTGTCTGACACTCTGTTCCTTTTTAACTTACTCCTCCATCCCTTGCCCAGAGCAGTAAACTTTAAAAATTATCAAGCTATATATATATTCTACATATTTTGTAGTGATTTTTAGTGTACACAGCATTTTCTTGGCCACTAGCTAATTTAGTTTTCCTCACAACCCTATGAGGTAGATGCTGTGATTCTTACTTTAAAGATGAGGAAATTGATGCACACAGACTTGCCCTAAGGTTGCATCAACCAGTAAGTCCAGGAGCTGAGGTACCACACAGGTTAGTTTAAGTTGACAGCTCTTCTGTCTCTGGACCTGAATGAACATAGCCCACTGATACCTTTTCCAGTTCTTCCGGAGAACATTCCACTCTTAACAGAACACATTCCCTTCCTTCATAAAACAAAGCTAAGGAGAACATCAACATCCAGTCTTCTTAGATTCCCCAGGATCTGTTCTGTTATAGATAATTTGAGTTTCTTTTTTCTTCTACATAATTCAAGTATCTTATATAAGTCTGTCTCCTCTGACTTCCAAGTCCAGAAATGTGTCACACCAAAGTGTTTAGTTTCGTGCTTTATAATATACTTTACTTGAACCTTTGCAAATGTAATTTCTCTTGTGGTAGAAATTACTTCAAATTTCAAGAGAAAACAACATGCTAGGGTTTAGACCTCATGTCAAATAAAGAAGAGGAATATTCTGAGGCCTAAAGATGCCTGGGATTATCTTCCATTTTAGAATTAAAAAACCAAAAGCAGGCTGGGCATGGTGGCTTGTGCCTGTAATCCCAGCACTTTGGGAGGCCAAGGTGGGCAGATCACGAGGTCAAGAGATTGAGACCATACCGGCCAGCATGGTGAAACCCCATTTCTACTAAAAATACAAAAATTAGCTGGGCAGGGTGGCGAGCGCCTGTAGTCCCAGCTACTTGGGAGGCTGAGGCAGGAAATGGCGTGAACCTGGGAGGCGGAGGTTGCAGTGAACCAAGATCGCACCACTGCACTCCAGCCTGGGCGACAGAGCAAGACTCTGTCTCAGAAATAAGGAAATAGATAAAAATAAATAAATAAATAACAAACCAAAAGCAAACAGGAACTGAAGAGCAACCCTAGGTGACCTGAAAGTAATATCTTTAACTGCAAAATGAGACAGGAGCCAAAGGAAGAAAGAAGCTTTTGGAGGGAGAAGGAAGGAAAGGTGAGAAAGTGGCCTTCAGGGAAGATTCACCTAAATGACTGCCTCAGAAAGGCTTCCCGGAGGAAACTCCCCGAGAGCACTGGGCCAGGACGGGAAGCCTGGCTGTCACCGGCCTTGGGCTAGCCGCTTGCCTGCTCTAGCGTCGGTTTTTATACCTGTAAAATAGGACTGGTCCTTCTTACCCCTACCAGACTCACAGAGCTGTCATGAAGATCAGCGGAGATAATCCATATGAACATGTTTTGAGAAGTATACAGTTCTGGCGAAGTGTGAGCTGCTACCATCTAAATAAAGGTAGGAAGATCCAGGGGCTTAGCAATTAACCAATTGAATAAATACTATCCCACAAAAATGAGGTCATCTCTTGCCATTCAGTTATACCAAAAGGAATGTGTACTTTTTTTTTTCTTTTTTTTAGACGGAGTCTTGCTCTGTTGCCAGGCTGGAGTGCAGTGGCGTGATCTCAGCTCACTGCAACCTCTGCCTCCCGAGTTCAAGTGATTCTCCTGCTTCAGCCTCCAGAGTAGCTGGGACTACAGCTGCATGCCACCATGCCTGGCTAATTTTTTGTATTTTTATTAGAGATGGTGTTTCACCGTGTTGGCCAGGATGATCTTAATCTCTTGACCTTGTGATCCACCTGCCTCGGCCTCCCAAAGTGCTAGGATTATGGGCATGAGCCATAGCACCTGGCCAGGAATATGTACTTTTATTCATAGGCCGTAGAGACCACTTATAAATGGAGAGGAGCTGGGTTATCTTCTACTTACTTTGTGCATACTTTGGGAAAACACCTACCTTTTTCACCTTCCTTATTTGTAAAGTGAGAGTATGAGAATGCCTGGGAGCACAAATCTCTTTGAGTCCTGACGTTTTGTATTTCTATTTTGAAGGAATTTAGAACCATTTCCTTATACCATGACTGAACAAAGGTATCATGGCTTAATTGACTCTAACATTGCTCTTTAGTTACACCTTAACACAATCAATCATTTTGGGGAAGTGTTTTGTTCCAGTGAGACTTAAAAAGTAAAGTTCCCTGATATTTTTCTCTAGGCCTTAAGAAATAAGACAAAAAATAAAAAATAAAAACCTTTGAATTCTTTTCTGATTATAAAGGTAACATATGTTTATTGTAAGAATATTGAAATGACAAATAAGGATCTAAAGAATGAAGTAAATATGCTTCATGAGTTTACCACCAGACGTGTCAATAAAAAATGCAGGCTGGGCACTGTGGCTCACGCCGGTAATGCCAGCACTTTGGGAGGCTGAGGCGTGCAGATTGCTTGAGCCCAGGAGTTCCAGATCAGCCTGGGCAACATAGTGAAACCCTGTTTATAAAAATACAAAAAAAATTATCTGGGTGTGGTGGTATGCACCTGTAGTCCCAGCTACTTGAGAGGCTCAGGTGGGAAGCTCACGTTGGTCCAGGAGGTTGAGGCTGCAGTGAGCTGAGATTGAATCAGTGCACTCCAGCCTGGGGGATAGAGTGAGACTCTGTCTCAAAAAAAAAAAAAAAAATACATAAAATTAACCACTTTCTAACTATTTTGCTCTATCTTCATACTTATCTATGCTTTTGAGATTATTTGCACCTAATTTATCTGTATCATGGAAATACGAGGTAGTGGTATTACACAGCATGGTGCAACTGTATTTCTTCCCATTTCTTCCCAACTCCTAATTCAGCGACATCACACTGGTATCTTGAAATAAATAATGTTGGTGGTATTTATGCCACAGAAATCTGTGAATACTACAACGGGATTTCCTTCACCTGAAGGCCGGTTGTTAAATATTTACCAGCACATCCCTGAACATATTATTGCCTCATAATCTCCCTTTTCCCCCCTACATGTTGAAAAACAGTATGAATATGGTTTTTGGATATCATCCGTTTGTTTGCATCATGGCAAAACAAAATTATTCTATTGATTTAAAAATTCTTAAAAATATACATATACTCAGAAATATGTATCTTTTTAATGCTAGTTTTTTTTTGGAGAAAGGGTCTCTGTCTGGGTTGGAGTGCAATGGTGTGATCATAGCTCACCACACCCTCAACCTGTCAGGCACAGGTGATCCTACCACATCAGCCTCCTGAGTAGCTGGGACCACGGGCGCATGCCACCACGCCTGGCTAATTTTCTAGTATTTTATGTAGAGATGGGGTTTCACCATGTTGCCCAGACTGGTCTCAAACTCCTGGACCCAAGAGATCCACCTGCCTTGGCCTCCCAGAGTGCTGGAATTACAAGCATGAGCATCCACACCTGGCCAATATGTATTTTTAAAATGGAGTGATTCTATCTCTACTTTAAAAAAAGCTAGGCTTTCCATTATACTTACAAATGCATTATGGATCTATCTATCTATCTATCTATCTACCTCTATATATTTGATAATTATAGCGTCACATGACTATTTCAATGTTCAAGTTGTATTTGGATGAATTGTGCTGTATTAGCAGGTTTCCCATGTTGCACGTGTATTATTTCTAATTTTTTTTGGCTGACATAAACAACTTTGTACTTAGATTTTTATTTATTTTTCAGATTATTTCCTTAAGATAAAGGCCTAGAATTATTACTACTGACTCAAAGGGGGCATGCATTTTAAATTTGGATTAAGACATCATGCCAAATTACCCTTCAGAAGTTGTAGTTGTACCAATTTATACTCGGACCAGCAATCTTTTTTGAGAATACTTGCTTTCTCTTCCATTCATGCCAACATTGAAAATTATCAGTCTTTTTAACTTTGGCTCATTCAGTATACAAAATTGATATTCTGTGGTTGTATTATGTTTACATTTCCTTGATTTGAAGTTGAACACATCTTTCTATGTTTATTGGCATTTATATGTTTTCAACTAGAATCTCTTAATTTTGTAACTGGTATTATACCAGCCAGTAGTGGGTAACCAAAAACCAGTAGTGGAAAAGCACGATAAACTCTTTGTGGACATCCACGTCATTTCGGAGAACCTAGCAATGGGCACGTAATGTGGCAGCAGGGTTGTGTGTGGTCGTTGCCACATTGGAAGTCCTGTCATGCCTTCAGCAGGAGCTAGGAACATTTTTTGCCACCAATTACTTGGCTCACTTTGGTAGCTGATGTTCGTCTTTTCTTCTCTAACACCCGGGAGCAAAAGCACCTCCCCCACCTCAATAGCCACTTGTTTATTATGCTCCATGGGCACCTCTGAGTCAGTTGCCAATGTTAACTAGTGAACCCACAGATCTCATAGTGGGGGAATTGTGTTCAGGCTGAGACATTTTGTCATTTGAAATGTTCAGGAAGCTGGGCCACTGGCCAAGTCTAATGTCTTTATTCTCGATTCATTGCTGCAGAACTCCCATGAAGTCAACTCATCTTCGATATAAATTTTAGAGGAGTGAAATTTAATTGCTTCTTGAAGACAGGGACCCTGCTCAATTCACATTTTCTTGGCTTCTCCCTTCCCCTTCCCATTCCACCCAGAATTTAACACACTACCTGGCACAAAAACTCAGGTCATGATAGCATAATTGCAAGCTCTATTAACTACAATTTTGCATTCTGAGAACAGGGAGGCAGCAGGGCTCAAAAGTGGGAGTGGTTTGAGTAATTTAAAAATAAACCCAGAAAATGTTATGTTATTTATTTGGAGTGGTCAATGGTCAATAGTCTCAGGATTTTATCAATTAGTTCCCCTCTCCTCCAAGAATAACAAAAGCTTATTCTTCACAGTTAATTAGCCATACTATACTATTTTTCTGTAAGATACTTTATCTTTTCATCCATTCGTGTATAAACTCAATGAATATTTAAGAAACCTCTACTTTTTGCCAGGAGTCCTCTGTGCTAACCAAGGAGGAGTTTGAAAGAATAGCAAATAGCTTCTGTTTTCAAGCAGCTCACAATCGAGTGGCAGTGCTGAGTACATAATTTGCATGACCCAGTGCAAAGTGAAAATGAGGTGTCCCTTGTTGAACAATTATTAAGAATTTCAGGATGGTGATAACAGAGCATTAAGCCAAGTGTAGGGACCTTCTGAGTGTAGGGCCCAGTGTGACCGCACAGATTGTGTACCCATGAACCGTATAGGGTCCTTAGGCCCATGGAAGACAGAGCACAGGGCACAGGAACTTGAGTTGGCACTTTGGTGAGAGAGTTGGTCATTTGCTGATGGATCCAGAAGAGATTCATTTTGGGTGCCCATTTCAAGGCTTTGTGAAGACTAGACAGAGTAGGTTGACTTGACAAATCAGCCCATAGCTACTTCTGAGTGCCCTTCATAGAAACCTTGGTAAGCTGCCTGAAACCACAGGCTGGGTAGAGTTGAAAGGCAGCTCAGAACACCTTCTCCTCAACTTTTCCCTCAGCCTAAGGCTATTCTTGTGGACAATGAGTACAGCTGTACCGAAAATGGCCCCTCAGAAAAAGAACAGAGAGGAGGCCCAAATGTCCTGAATGCTTTCCAGAGAACTATAATGTCCTCAGGCCAGGACACACTGATTTCAGTGGGTACACACGCGGGGCCCTGGCTGAAACTGTAATCACTTCAGCATGTCCAGAATCTGTTGCCTTCTTGGGGGAACTATGGCTGAAGGATTTTGAAACTCTGGTACTTGAGTTTCAGAATCAGTACTTAGAAGATAATATTGTGAAAAATGATTCATGTTTTGAGGCCAGTTCTAAAACAAAACTATCCAAGAATTAAGTTTGGGTAGATGGAGAGATCTGAGACTGTATCTTATTTCATGTTTATATTTAACATGTCACATTGACTTTGATATATTTCTGATGAGATGAATTGAAAAATGTGCGCATATATTATAAGAGTTTCTCTCTTCTCTCCTGATCAAGTGGGTTGTTAACCTCAATCTTACAAAAGGAGGCACTGAGAAACTATATAATTTACCAAAATCTGGCATCTAAGAAGCAACAAAAACGGAACTTAAGCATAGGCAGATTGACTTCAAGCCTTCTGCTCATAACTCAGTGTACTTAGCCTGTTATTACCAGTACAAGTAGTACTGCTATTAAGCCCCACACAGTACTTATTAGTTTAGCAGTTATTTTATACTTTGGGCTTATTTTGAATTGTGAGAAACAAAACCTCCAGATCCCTTTTTGTACAAGTCTTAAATCTCTGATCTTTTGGGCTTAGAAGTGATTTGGATCACAGGTGTTGAAATCAAATCATCTGGATATTCCTTTAGTTTTTAGTCATCTATGCATTCCTGTATTGCAGAAGTGGTCTCTCTTTGTGCTCCTGTTTCTCTCCCAGTGATATCCTCCTGGGCTTACGACTCAGTGCTAGGCTTGTAGTAGAGGTAGACAGCGTTATCTGTTGCACTTGTCCAGACTTAGTCTCTGGCAATCCCTTTGTATCTTAGCTTCAGGGAGTAGTGCTTTGTCAATATTCGTATTTTCCCTCTCTGTGGCAGCCAAATCTGTCTTATACTTGTAGTTTTCTTAGGTGAGAGTTTCTTGCTTCTCCACTGGCTATTAATTGCATTTAATTTTAATGTAGAATCCTGGTTTCAGAATAGTCAATGGTAAAAGTTTTTGCCTTTATCCTTCATCCAGCTTCAGTTGATTTTTGCTCGTGTCCTGGCAGATGGTTTCTTACTTAGAAGTAATTGGCCTTTGTCAATTACTAGCTCATTCCAGAAGCTTAAATAGTAGGAGAGAAGAGTCCAGAGAAGTAAGAGGGAAGTTGAGCCTGTCTCCTGGAGCCATTAGTCACCTCCTTCAGACCTGTGCTGCCAAAGGGAGCTCTCTCTGATGTCCTCCTCTGCCCCCAGTCTGTCTGATGAACACCAACTGATGCTGGGGAAGAAGAGTTCCTGAGTGGATGCCAGCCTCTTTCTGAGTCTCAGACCTTTAGATATTCCAGCTAAACTGATGCTGTAGTCCAAACTTGTACTTTATAAATTTGTTTAAATTTTAGCTCATTTCTTCTTATCGGTCGTATGGCCAACATCACTTTCTCTCATGAGATGCAAAAGGTAAGAACATTGTTTTAACCTGTTTCTTTTTGGAAGAACTTGTTCTTTGGAATTTGGTTTACTTGATTTCCTTGAAACCTTAGCTATCTGTTGAGTTCAAGAAAATTTATGACTTTGTGGGTTATCTCTGTTTTTTCCTGGTTGTTAGGGGGAGTGTGATGTTCTTTGTAGCATTCTACATTCAGAAGCAAAAATCCTCAAGAGAGACCTTTGAAAATCAGATAAACTATGTGTTAATGATTGTCCTAACCAGTTGGTTAAGATCGGCTATCAAAAGACTGTATGAGGTTGGTTTGGCAAGACTAGTTTAGTGTTGCTTACTTACTCTTAGTGATTTCTGCATTCTTTTCCATGTGCCCATTTGCCAATGGGGTTGTTTGTTTCTTGTAAAAGTTCAAGTTCCTTATAGTTTCTGGATATTAGACCTCTGTCAGATCGACTGCAGAAATTTTCATTCAGTCTGTAAATTATCTGTTCACTGATCATAGTTTCTTTTGTTGTGCAGAAGCTCTTTAGCTTAATTAGATCCCATTTATGAATTTTTGTTTCTGTTGCAATTGCTTTTGAAGTTTTTGTCATGAAATCTTTGCCTGTGCCTATGTTTTGAATGGTATTGCCTAGATTTTCTTCTGGAGTTTTTTTTTTTTTTTTTTTTTGAGTCGGAGTCTCGCTCTGTCGCCCAGGCTGGAGTGCAGTGGCGTGATCTCGGCTCACTACAAGCTCCGCCTCCTGGATTCACGCCATTCTCCTGCCTCAGCCTCCCCAGTAGCTGGGACTACAGGCACCCTCCACCATGCCTGGCTAATTTTTGTTGTATTTTTTAGTAGAGACAGGGTTTCACCATGTTAGCCAGGATGGTCTCGATCTCCTGACCTTGTGATCTGCCCGCCTCAGCCTCCCAAAGTGCTGGGATTACAGACGTGAGCCACTGCGCCCAGCCTCTTCTAGGTTTTTTATAGTTTTGGGTTTTACATTTAAGTCTTTAATCCATATTGAGTTAATTTTTGTATAAGGTGTAAGGACAGGGTCCAGTTTCAATTTTCTGCTTATGGCTAGCCAGTTTTCCCAGCACCATTTATTAAATAGGGAATCCCTTCCCCATTGCTTGTTTTTGTCAGGTTTGTCAAAGATCAGGTGGACGTAGATGTGTGGTGTGCTTTCTGAGATCTCTATTCTGTTTCATTGGTCTGTGTGTCTGTTTTTGTACCAGTACCATGCTGTTCTGGTTACTGTAGACTTGTAGTATAGTTTGAAGTCAGGTAGCCTGATGCCTCCAGCTTTCTTGTTTTTGCTTAGAATTGTCTTGGCTATCTTTCTGCATCTGCACAAATACATTTTCTCTAGATGTACCGTAATTTTTAACCAGTCCAATATTGATATGTATTTGGTTGTTTCTAGTCTTTTGCTACTAAGACAATGCTGCAAGAACATCCTTGCACATATATCTTTTCATGCATCTCTATATACATATACATATGCACACATCTTACATATGTATACATATGTATATAACAAGTATATATGCTTATAAATATCTGTATTGATATAGAGATAGAAAATTTCTGCAATTGAAATTACTTAGTCATAAGCTAGGTACACTATTTAACACATGTCGTCAAAATGCCTCTTTAAAAAGTAATACTGGCCAGGTGTGGAGGCTCACACCTGTAATCCCAGAATTTTGGGAGGCTGAAGTGGCAGGATAGCTTAGACCCAGCAGTTCAAGACCAGCCTGAGCAACATAGTGAGACCTAGTCTCTCTATGTGTATAAAAAAGTAATACCACTTTACATTCCTTACAACAGTAGATAAGTGTTTTTCTTATCTTTGCCAATATAAGTGAAAATAGAATTCAGTAACTCTAATTACATGTTTTCCATTACGAGTTGAGCATTTCTTCACACTTTAAGCCATTTGCATTTCTTTGACTGTGAACTCTGTGTCCTTTATTAATTTTTACTGGGTTCTTGGTGTTTTGCTTGCTAATGCTATGGTCCCCCTGTAGTGGATATGTTTTTTTCCCCAGTACAGATTTCGCTAAACCTCTCAGTTGGATTTGACACAGTTAACTGCTCCATTCTTTCTGAAGCACTCTTTTCCTTGGCTTCAGTGACAACACACTCTCCATCCTCTCCAGTTGCTCTTTTCCATTCTCTTTTGATAGCTCATCCTTCTCTATCTCACTTTTAAGAAATGAGTGTTCCAAAGTCAAAACAACATGAAAATGCATATAATGTAAAGGCTCCATTTTTTTCTCCCACTCCACTTGGCCAACTGCTTACATTAGTTTCTTGTGTAATCTTCCAAAAAAGTTGTTAGGCAAACGAAGCAAATATATGTATTTTCTTTTTTTCTTATGTAAGTGGTAGCATAATTACATTATTTTCTAACCTGCTATTTAAAAAATTACTATTAATATATCTTGAGGATCTTTTCATGTAAGTACATAAAAGATTCTTCATTATTTTTATAGCTGTACATGCCAATGACTTCTAAAGGCATATGCTAATAACTTTCAAATTTGTATATGTATCTTAAATCCAGATATCTCTTTCCAGTTCCAGACTCACAGCTTCAACAACCTATTTGACATCCCCACCTTAATATCAAAAAATTACCTTAAATTCAACACTTTTGACATAAAACTCAAGAGCTCTTCTCCTCGAATCTGCACTTAGGTTTATCTGATTTGGTAGCAGATACTACTGACCATTCCATTGCACAAGCCAGAAATCTGGTTGCCAACCTTGAAACTTTCTTTCTTCTTCCCCTTCAACTACACAGAAAGTCCTTTGATTTTTCCTTCCTAAATATCCCTTGGCATCCTTCACTTTTTTCCTGCCACTATTATGGTTCAAGTTAGCATAATTTTCTACCTTGCAGTCACCTCCCATCTGGCTTCCATACATCATTCTTGCAGAATATGATTATTTACATGCTTTTATCACTAAAATGCTTCAAAATATTCCCATTGCTCTTAAAATAAACTTCTAAATCTCATCGCAGACTTTAAAGCTTTACCTCGAGGTTCACAAACTTTTTAGTTTCTAGAGCTCTTTAAACTCTTAAAAAATCACTGAGAATCTCTAAGAGTTTTTAATCTTTTAAACATTTGATATTTACCAAATTAAGAATTAAAACTCAGAATCATAAAATATTTATTAATTTAAAATAATAACATTTATATATACATATATATTTAAAGACAACTGTATTTTCTGAAATAAAAATAATTTAGCAGGAGAATGGCATTATTTTACATTTTTGCAATCTCTTTTATGTTTGGTTTAATAGAAGACAATTGGATTTTCTTCTTTTTTTGGCTTATAAGCAACATAATTTATTTCTTTAGTTAAGGAGGCTGGAAAGTTCAAGATCAAGACACCAGCAGATTCAGTGTCTGGTGAGGTCTCTCTTCTTGGTTCAGAGATGGCACCTTCCTATTGCATCCTCACATGGTGAAACAGACAAGGCATCTCTCCTGGGCCTCTTCTATAAGGGCACTAAAATTGTTCATGACCGAATCACCTCTCAAAGGCCCCTTCTGCTAATATCATCATCTCGGGGGCTAGGATTTCAACATATGAATTTTGGGTCACATTCAGACTGTGGCAGTCTTTTAAAAAATTTCTATATCAATTGATTTTAATACTTTGATAATCATATTTCTTTTTTTATTTCCAACAATTGGATTTTCATAACTGCTTCTGCCTTTAGTCTATTGTGATATTAAACACCACTCAGCCTCTGGACATCTCCACTGTACAATTGTGCGAGAATAAGATTCTAAAAGACAATTAACATCTTAGTGCTATTATGAAAAGAGTATACCTGCTCAGCCCCTGTGGGACATTCCTGAAAACCCCCAGGAATCCTCAGGCCCCTCTCTAAGGACTGCTGCTCCACCTGTACGGGTAACTGCTGCTTTGACTTATTTCTCCTGCCTTAATTGACCCAGCATCTCCCTTGCTTTCTGCCTTCCAGATGCACTAGTCTTTTTGTTTCCTGAAACATACTCTTTTTTTCTAACCTCAGAACATTTCGATATGTCATCAGAAATTGTCCATTTTTTTTTCCTCTTCATGATTTGCCCTTTCCCCTTGACTAAATAACTCCTACTCAGATCTTAGGTTCAATGTTACTTCTTCAGGGGCAATTTCTCCTGATTGATTCCCTTTGCTATATATGATCCAAAAGTACTTTATTTTTTCTTCTTATTCCTGATGGTCATTATACATTTATATATGTAATTACTTGATTATAACCTATTTTTCTCAGTAGGCTGCAAATTTCTTGGTGTTAAGAACCATATCTCTTTTGTTCATTCTATTCCTGAAATATTAAAGTTTGTTCAATAAATGTTTGTTGATTAATGCACAAATGGGTAAAAGAATGAGTTACTCAAAAGCAGAACACCCTGTCTTTTTGACATTGGCTTATTCTGTTAATCATTTTTAGAACATATTTATCAGATTTGCAAATAATTTGAACCTAGGGAATTTAGGAAGTATCTTAAATGACAAAATCAGGACGACAAAATGAACACACTAAATGATTGGGACTTTTAACCCCCAGAATCAGGTAGGAGGTCTTTTACACAATAGTTTCCCAATAATGTGGAATAAAATATAATTGTGTTTTTTGTTTGCTTCTGTTACTGATTCACTCTCAATATCCCATATATTTCATGTATTAGAACAACAAATATTATGAGGAGGTAGCAGGAACCACCATACTCCTTATTTATTTATTTATTTTGAGACAGAGTCTTGCTCTGTCGCCCAGGCTGGAGTTCAGTGTCAAAAACTCTTCTGAGTGGAAAGAGCATGCTGGGAAATTCCTTTCTGCTGAAGAAAACATACTTATTGCTGGATGAAGAGCACTAGGAGTTGGATGCTTTTTCAATTAAATAATGAGTACTTGGTCCTTTGTTTTTAGCCAGTACATTCCATTCAACTGGGAGTAAGACACTGCTCTATCTTTAAAGAAGCCTAGCACCTTAATAATACCTAGAAACTATACTCAGATAGATAAGACTTTTCCATTTTTCCTTCTTTTTCAGCAATCTGTAAAACTCCACCATCTCGTCGAGTCACATAATAGCATTACGGTCTCTGTATGTGAGAGAAAAGGTAAGTTCCATTATTTTAGATCTATATGCTATTCACATGGAATCAGAAAAGGATTTAAATTTGTATTTCTGATTGCTGTTGTTATTCCCATCTTCATATTCATTTTTCCTTAGGCATTTGTTCAAAGGGATGAGGAACTTAAGATTTTTTTTTTTACCTTAATAACTACTTTAGACCGGGTGCAGTGGCTCACGCCTGTAATCCCAGCACTCTGGGAGGCCGAGGCGGGCTGATCATGAGGTCAGGAGATCGAAACGATGCTAGCTAACGCGGTGAAACCCTGTCTCTACTAAAAATACAAAAAACTAGCCGGGCTTGGTGACAGGCGCCTGTAATCCCAGCCACTCTGGAGGCTGAGGCAGGAGAATGGCGTGAACTGGGAAGGCGGAGGTTGCAGTGAGCCGAGATCGTGCCACTGCACTCCAGCCTGGGTGACAGAGCAAGACTCCTTCTCAAAAACAAAACAAAACAAACAAACAAAAAACTACTTTATTGGGGTGGAATTAACATTTGGTAAACTTAACATATTTATAGTGTAGAATTTGATAAGTTTGGCATATGTATATTCCCATGAAACTATCATAATCCTCAAGATAATGACCATTCATCACTCCCAAAAGTTGCCTTGTTCCTGTTTCTAATTTTTTTCTCTCCTGCTTCCTCCCACCTCCCCCATCCCTCAGGCAATCATTTATCAGCTTTCTGTCACTGTAGATTCATTTCCAGGCTCAATATTATACATAAATGATATTTTACAGTATGTATTCTTTGGGTCTTTTATAATATATTTTTGGTTAATTTTGGGGGGATCAAAGTTCATAGTTATTTTGGGATTTATCCATTTTTTAAGTGTATCAATCATTGATTCCTTTTATTTCTGAGGCTATCTCAGTGTATGGACATACTAATTTGCTCATCCATTCACCTGTTGATGCATATTTGGGTTCCAGTCTTTGGCTATTCCAAGTAATGATGCTATGATCATTTAGGTACAAGCCGTGTATAGACATGCTCTTTCATTTCTTACGGGAAAATACCTAGCTATAGAACAGCTGGGTCATGTACTAGATAGATATTTAACATTTTAAGAAACTGCCAGTCTTTTGTCCAAAGTGGTGACACCGTTTTACAGCAGCAGTGTATGAGAGTTCCAGGTGCTCCACATTCTTGACAACACTTGGTATGGTTAGTCATTTTAATTTTGGCCACTTTAGTGTGTGGTAGTATCTCATCATTGTTTTAATTTGTGTTTCCCTAATGACTATTGGCATTGAACATCTTTTCAAATGCTTATTTGCTGCTCATATATCTTTTTTGGTGAAGTATTTGTTCAAATCTGTTGTTTATTAGGTTATTTTTGTTATTAAAATTGAGAATTTATTCTACATTATGGATACAAGTCCTTTATCAGATAAATGATTTGCAAACATTTTCTCTCAGTCTGTGACTTACCTCCCCATTCTCTTTACAGTGTTTATTAAAGAGCAGACATTTTTATTTTTGTTAAAGTCCAGTTTATCAATGTTTTCTTTTGTGGATCATGCTTTTGGTGTAATTTCTAAGATATTTTTGTTAAGGTCACCATGATTTTCTGTGTTGTCTTTCAGAGTTTTAGGTTTTACATGTAGTTCTATATTACATTTTGAATTTTTGGGTTTTTTTTTGGATTGGGGGTCATTTTTTGCAAACAGATACCCAAATGTTCCAATACCGTTTGTTGAAAAGATTATCTTTTCTCCACTGAATTGACTTTTCACCTTTTGTCAAAAATCAATTGTTCACTTGTGGGTGGATCTATTTCTTGATTTCCTACCCAATTTTATTGACCTATTTGCTTTTTTATATTAATGCCGTACAATGTTGCTTTATAATAAGTCTTTAAATAGGGTAATGTTAGTCCTACAGCTTTGCTCTTCTTTTTGAGAGTTATTTTGACACTATTGAACCCTTTGGGTTTCCACATGACTTTTGAACTCAACCTGTCAATTTCTTTTAAAAATGCTGGTATTTCTTTAGAATTACAATAATTTATAGAAATACAGGCTTAAGTTTGTAAATCTTTAGAAGTTCATTTAAAAATCTGTTAGAATTCCTCATTCAGTACTAATATGAAATGTACAATAACGTATACAATTGTCACAAATAAGACTCAAAGATGCCAATGTTTTATGAGATATTTTCCATAACCTGGGGTTGCTTCCTTAGAGTATTCCTAAGATGTCTACTGATCTGTCTATTAAAGTCATGCAGTGGGAACAAATGTCGATTTTCTTTGCCAAGAAAATACCATAGATGAATATTAAAAACAGTTCTGTAAGCCAAAATTCACATCTGCACACACTTAAAATGTAGCTCTTTTTTAAAAAATAATAATTTGCAATACATTCTGAAAAACACAAAAATGCTCTACACCTGGCTGGCTTACCAGTGTTTAGCCATAAGTGCAGTGATACAGGTTATGCAATTACTGAAACTGGTAAGTGTATTCTAAATTCTGGAAATATGTATGTAGTTTTGTATTATAACTCTTTTTGGCATCTATTTCAGGCTTGTTTATAGTATATACATATGTAGAATAGAAAGTTCAAAACATGCTCTAGTGATGTGACCAACGAATTAAAGGAAATACAATATTTTTAAGGGGAATATGATATAATTTTTTTCTGGTTAAAAATTTATTTATTTATTTTGGTATATAAATAAGTTCTTTCATGGTGATTTCTGAGATTTTGGTGCACCCATCACCTGAGCAGTGTACACTGTACCCAGTGTGTACTCTTTTATCCTTCACTCACCTTCCACCCTTTCCCCTGAATCCCCAAAGTGCATTGTGTCATTCTTATGCCTTTGTGTCCTCATAGCATAGCTCCCACTTATGAGTGAGAACATGCGATGTTTACTTTTCCATTCCTGAGTTACTTCACTTAGAATAATAGTCTCCAATTTCATCCAGGTTGCTGCAAATGCCATTATTTCATTTTTTATGTCTGTATGGTATTCCATGTTACATATATGCCACATTTTCTTTATCCACTCATAGATTGATGGGCATTTGGGCTTGTTCCATATTTTTGCAGTTACAAATTATGCTGCTCTAGACATGCACGTGCAAGTATCTTTTTCATATAATGACTTATTTTCCTCTGGGTAGATACTCAGGAGTGGAATTGCTGGATCAAATGGTAGATTTACTTTTAGTTCTTTAAGGAATCTCCATACTGTTTTCCACAGCAGTTTTACTAGTTTACATTCCCACCAACAGTGTAAAAGTGTTCCTTTTCACCACATCCTCGTGAACATCTCTTATTTTTTGATTTTTTGATTATGGCCGTTCTTGCAGGAGTAAGGTGATATCGCATTGTGGTTTTGATTTGCATTTCCCTGATCATTAGTGATGTTGAGCACTTTTTCATATGTTTCTTGGCCATCTTTATATCTTCTTTCAAGAGTTGTCTATTCATGTTCTTAGCCCAATTTTTGATGGCATTGTTTGTTTTTTTCTTGCTGATTTGTTTGAGTTCCTCGTAGATTCTGGGAATTAGTCCTTCAACAGAAGTATAGATTGCAAAGGACTGTGCAACCAGGAAGTTAATATTGACGCATTTCTCCCAACTAATGGTCAGACCTCGTTCATGTTTTGCCAGTTGTCTCAATAATGTTCTAATAGAAAAGAGATAAAGAATTACACAATGCTCTTGTTTGCCATGTCTCTTTAATCTTCAATTTTTAGTTGAATTCTGTGACTTTGACTCTTCTGACTCTGGTTATTTTATAGAATGTCCTTCAGTTTGAGTTTTCTGATATTGATGTTGAGCACTTTTTTGTATGTTTCTTGGCCATCTTTATATCTTCTTTCAAGAGTTGTCTATTCATGTTCTTAGCCCAATTTTTGATGGCATTGTTTGTTTTTTTCTTGCTGATTTGTTTGAGTTCCTCGTAGATTCTGGGTATTAGTCCTTCAACAGAAGTATAGATTGCAAAGGTTTTCTCCCACTCTGTGGATGTTCTGTTTATTCTGCTGGTTATTTCTTTTGCTGTGCAGAAGCTTTTCAGTTTAAGTAAGTAATTAAGTACCATGCATTTATCTTCATTTATTTATTTATTTGCATTTGCTTTTGGGTTCTTGTTATGAAGTCTTTGGCTAAGCCAATGTCTAGAAGCGTTTTTCCAATGCTATCTTCTAGGATTTTTATGGTTTCAAGTCTTAGATTTAAGCCTTTGATCCATCTTGAGTTGATTTTTGTATAAGGTGAGAGAAGAGGATTCAGTTTCATTCTCTACATGTGGCTTGCCAGTTATCCCAGCACCATTTGTTGACTAGGGTGACCTTTCCCCACTTGTTGCTTTTGTTCACTTGGTCAAATATCAGTTGGCTGTAAGTGTTTGGCTTTATTTCTAAGTTCTCTATTGTGTTCCATTGGTCTATATCCCCATTTTTATACTAGTACCATGCTGTTTTGGTGACTGGTCTTACAGTATAGTTTGAAGTTGGGTAATGTGATGCCTCCAGATTTGTTCTTTTTGCTTTGTCTTGCTTTGCCTATGCAGACTCTTTTTTGGTTCCATATGAATTTTAGGATTATTTTTTCTAGTTCTGTGAAGAATGATGATGGTATTTTCATGGGAATTGCATTGAATTTGTAGATTGATTTTGGCAGTATGGTCATTTTTACAATATTGATTCTATCCATCCATGAGCATGGGACATATTTCCATTTGTTTGTATCGTTTAGAATTTCTTTCAGCAGTGTTTTGTAGTTTTCCTTATAGAGGTCATTCACCTCTTTGTTTAGGCATATTTCTAAGTATTTTATTGTATTTTGCAGCTATTATAAAAGGGGTTGCATTCTTGACTTTTTTTCTCAGCTTGGTCACTGTTGGTGTATAGCAGAACTACTGATTTGTATACATTAATTTTGTATCCTGAAACTTTGCTGAATTCATTAACCAGTTCTAGGAGCTTTTTGGATGAGCCTTTAGGGTTTTCTTGGTATACTATCATATCTTCGGTGAACAGCAACAGTTTGACTTCCTCTTTACTGATTTGGATGCCCTTTATTTCCTTCTCTTGTCTGATTGTTCTGGCTAGAACTTCCAATATTATGTTGAATAGAAGTGGTGAATGTGGGCATCCTTGTCTTATTCCCGTTCTCAGGGGGAATGCTTTCAACTTTTCCCCATTCAGTATAATGTTAGCTGTGGATTTGTCATAGGTGGCTTTTATTACCTTAAGGTATGTCCCTTCTATGCCAATTTTGCTGAGGGTTTTAATAATAAAGGGATGCTGGATTTTGTCAAATGCTTTTTCTGCATCTATTGAGATGATCATGTGATTTTGTTTTCAATTTTCTTTATGTGGTGTATCACATTTATTGACTTGTGGATGTTAAATCATCCTGCATTCTTGGTATGAAACCCACTTGATCATGGTGGATTATCTTTTTGATATGCTGCTGGATTCAGTTAGCACATCCTTTCATGTGTTCCTTTTCTTTCTCTTTCTTTCTCTCTCTCTCTCTCTCTCTTTTTCTTTCTTTCTCTTTCCTTCCTTCTTTCTTTCTTTCTTTCGTCTCTCTCTCCTTCCTTCCTTCCTTCCTTTCCTTCTTTCTCTCTCTATTTTTTCTTCTCTCTCTCTCTTTTCTTCTCTCTCTCTCTCTTTCTTGACAGGGACTTGCTCTGTTGCCCAGCTGGAGTGCAATGGTGCAGTCATAGCCTCACTACAGCCTCGATCTCCTGGGCCCAAGTAATCCTCCTGCCTTAGCTTCCAGTGTGCGCCACCATGCCTGGCTAATTTTTGTATTTTTTGTGCAGGTGGGGTCTACTCTGTATTTCTTTCTTTTTTTCTTTTTTTTTTTTTTTTAGACGGAGTCTTGCTCTGTCACCAGGCTGGAGTGCAGTGCAGTGGCGCGATCTGGGCTCACTGCAACCTCCGCCTCCAGGGTTCAAGCAGTTCTCCTGCCTCAGCCTCCCAAGTAGCTGGGACTACAGGCACGTGCCACCATGCCCGGCTCATTTTTTGTATGTTTAATAGAGATGGGGGTTTCATCATGTTGGCCAGGCTGGTCTCAAACTCCAGACCTCGTGATCCACCTGCCTCGGCCTCCCAAAGTGCTGGGATTACAGGCGTGAGCCACCATGCCCAGCCTCTACTGTGTATTTCTGAAAGGCAAAGACATTTTCCTACATGAAAGACTGTGCAACCAGGAAGTTAATACTGACGCATTTCTCCCAACTAATGGTCAGACCTTGTTCATGTTTTGCCAGTTGTCTCAATAATGTTCTAATAGAAAAGAGATACAGAATTACACAATGCTCTTGTTTGCCATGTCTCTTTAATCTTCAATTTTTAGTTGAATTCTGTGACTTTGACTCTTCTGACTCTGGTTATTTTATAGAATGTCCTTCAGTTTGAATTTTCTGATATTGCCTCATGGTTAAATTCAGGTTATGCATTTTTGGCTGGAATATCACAACATGATGCTGTGTTTTCACTAGCTTCCTCTCAGATGGTACATGATTTCAATTTGTCCTATTACTGGTGATGTTAACTTATGTTACTTAATTAAATGGTGTCTGCCAGGTTTCTCCATTGCAAATTTATTCTTTTCCTCTTTGTAATTAATGGTTATTTTGTTGAGAGATACTTTGAGATGATAGAAATAAACCATCTTCATCAATTTTTCACCCACTAGTTTTAGTATACATTGATGTTTCTTGGCCAAATTAATTATTACTTTGATAGTTGCCAAATGATGACTTTTCTAATGTTATCTCTCCTTCTACATTAATTAATTGCCATTTTGCTGCAAGGAAAATCTGTCTCTTCTCCTTATTTATTTATTCATTTACTTAAGTCATTATGGACTCATAAATCCCTATTTTATTTGATGGTTATAGTTCTTTCTTATCATTATTTACTTTGATGTTCAAATTGTTACAGATTTAGGCAGTGAGAGCCCTTTAAAGTTGGCTTTGATATTTTTGTAATATGTCCCCATCATTCTTTGAGCATTTCTTTACTTAATGGCACAACAAGATGTTCTAGCTTACATTATACTTTTCTTGGCCCAGCCTGTACTCAGTCCTTTCTCTAAGGAAACCTTTTTACTGGGAGAAAGGGAATTTAGAAACCAAAATTTGAGTCTGGATGTGCTCATTACTGTTGGTGTATAAACAAGAAGAATAGCAAACATATTTATATATTCTTATAATCACACATATTTACATCTATATTATTTCTATCTAGTACATTGATATCTTTCATTGGAATCTACCACAGGGTTTATTGTAGTTGTATCTCTTTCTCTATTTGTAACTTCATTTCTTCAGTGAGAAACTTGGCTGGTTAATCTCATTATATCTACAGAAGCCCCCTCTTATCTGCGGGGGTACATTCCAAGACCCCAGGTAGATGCCTGAAACCACGGGTAGTACTGAGTCTGATCACTGTCATTTGGAACACATTTCTGTTCCTGTCTTCCACCCACACATTTAATGCCTTTACCATTTTATCTAAGCACTTACACACTGTGGTTGTAACGTTTGCAGTTTGAGGTGCGACGCACAACTAGCACAAATTTCTTTTTCCTTCTTCACAACTTCACAGATGGTTGATTCGTTCTTACTGTAGATCTTAGCAACCTCAGCATACAGTTTTGTTTTCTTTCTTGAGTCGAGAACGTTCACCTTTTCACTTAAAGGAAGCACATTGTTTCTTCTCTTTGACATAGCTGAATTGCGACCATTACTACTCTTGTGCTTTGGGGCACAAGTAGTAAAATATGGGTAACCTGAAACAAGCACAGGGGTACTACAACAGGCAGTGTAATGCCCAGGTGACTGACCAGCAGGGAGTGTATGAAGCATGGATTCTGTTCCGGGTGGGATGGAGTGCATAGCACTAGATTTAATCACTCTACTCAGAATGGTGCACAGTTGGAAAACTTATACATTGTTTATTTCTGGGATTGTCCACTTAATATTTTCTGACTGCAGTTGACTGCAGGTAATTGAAACCACGGAAAGTTCAACTGGAGATCAAAGGAGACTACTGTACTTATTGTACCATTTCTGCCTGGATGCAACCAGTCTTTCATCACCGCTGATGCTCCCACTGCCCCTCATCCCACTCTATGTAAATGCTCTTTTCACCTTGCTCGGGTCCCAACATCCCACAGCAAGCCACTGCCACCATGGGGCCCTTCTGTCCCTGCCGAAGCTCTGACACCCTGTACCAGGTCATGTAAACACCTTTCCATCCTGCTTAGGCTCCGACACCCCAGAGCAGGCTGCCAGCCCACCCCACCCAGCCCCCTGCAGGAATGCCTATCTTGCACAGGCCCTAATAGCTTTAAGACTGAATAAGGAAGAAAGGAAGTAAAGGCAGGTGCAGGCAGGCAATCAGGAAGGAGGGAAGAACTTTCATTTCTCTTATCATGGGTAAGAATGAACAGCTTTGCAGACACTTAACACACCACTTGTGTTTGTGTTTGTGTGTGTGTGAAGTGACAATATCTAGTAATTTTGCTATACAGTTATTTGCTGGAGATCTTTTTTTAAAAGGAACTCTTTATCTATTAGGATTTTTTTTTTTTTGAGGCAGGGTCTTGCCCCGTCACCTAGGCTGGAGTGCAGTGGCACGATCATCACTCACTACGGTCTCAACCTCCTGAGCTTAAATTTAAGTGATCTTCCCACCTCAGCCTCCCAAGTAGCTGGGAGTACAGGTCTGTGTCACCATGCCTGGCTAAGTTTTTTATTTGTTATTTTTTGGTGAAGATGGGGCTCCCGCTGTGTTGTCCACGTTGGTCTCAAACACCTAGGCTCCAGTGATTCTCCCGCATTGGGCTCCAAAAGTGCTGGGATTACAGGCATGAGCCACTGTGCTCAGCTGGGAATATTAACCTTTTATCTGTAATGTAAGTTTCAAATTTGTTTTGAATTTGTCATCAGTTTTTTCTTATTATTTTGCACACAAAGATTTTTATTTTATGTAGTCTGATTTGTTACATTTTTTTCTTTTTGCTTTCAAATTTTGAATCAATGTTGAGGAATGTTCTCCTTTCTAAAAAAAAAATGCCTTGGTTGCTTTTTGATTGATATCCACATTAAATAGATGTTGGATTATATTTTTGTGGGAAAATAACCTGACTCAACTCTGTCTCCTCCCACTTTGAGCTGGAGTTCGAGAGCTGGAATCACGCGTCCTGGTGCCTGGAGATGTATTAATTTTGACGGGGAACAAAGTGCTAATGCCGTGTGATGCCGTTCTGATTGAAGGCAGCTGTGTGGTGGATGAAGGCATGCTGACAGGTACAGTTCCGTCGCCACAGCTGACAACCTCTGTGGGCTGGCCCACACTCCACGCTGCCATGGTCCCTACTCCTCCTCTACCTGAATGACAATGGCTGGCTGTAAAGCATTGGCTGCTATGAGACCTTCCTGTTTCCACAAATCTTACTTAGTCCTGCTGTGAATGGATCTGAGGGTTCAAATTAAAGCTCTATGTGTTAAGTTTGATACAATAATAAGTTTTTCAGTGTTTAGTATTTCTTTCTTGAACAAAAGATTATTACAACCCTCTCATTTACCTTAAAAGATTGTAGAGATCATTAGATCTTTCAGAATTGTCTGTGACTTTTATGTTTATTTATTTTAAATAAAACATTTTATTTAAACTTGGAGGGTTTGAAAATCATCAGTGACATCCTGAAACCCACAGGGGTCATCCAAATTCTTCCTGGCCTGGCTTGAAAATGTTAAGAAATTCATGATGCAGCGTTTGGTAAACCTGCTGCTTCCAAAATACACACTGGGTGTTTTGGACTAATTGTAGTTCATTTACAAATAGCAATGCTGGAGCTGGGTGGGACCTGTGAGGTTATCTCACATCACAGGCATAGCAACTGAGGTCCAGAGAGGTGACTTGCTTCAGGTTACACTGCCTTGATTTCTCACTCACGTAGCATAATGATGAGGTTTGGCTGACACTGCTATAAGATAAAGAAGAATCATAAAGTGTTTCTCGGAGACGAAATGAGAGGCTGTGAATACACAGAGGCTGTGAACGCACTCTCATTGGTGTAACATGGTTCCCATTCAAGTTCAGATCAAATCCATTTCTCTCAGGCAGCCCAGAAAGACAGGTAATGGAGACAAGTATACACACCTTCTTCCTATGTTAGCTTACAAAGAATAAATGTGTCGCAGACCATGGCAAGGCAGGTTCTTTTCCCTCAAAAATCCATAGATTCATCAAAATCCTGTAATGCTGGGGCTTCTGCAGTGCCAAGTACCACTTTCCTAATGAAAGTAGCCTTAATATACCGTAATGCAACTCCGACTTTCTATTGACCACTCTGCAGAGACCAGCAGAAGACTTTAGAAACTTTTCCTCAGAACAGGCTGTAGTTATTTCACAGCTTCATTCATTACCTTGTATTAGCACTTCAAGCCTCTGCAACAGGCCCCTCCCACTGCACTGGTAAAAGTTGCCAAAGTCCCACTTGCCAAATGCAGTGGACTCTAAACTTCTTTATTTTTGGGACAGAGTCTCACTCACTCTGTCACCCAGGTTGGAGTGCAGTGGCTTGATCTTGGCTCACTGCAATCTCTGCCTCCCGGGTTCAAGCGATCCTCTCATCTCAGCCTCCATCAAGTAGCTGGAATTACGGGTGTGCACCACCACACCTGGCTAGTTTTTGTATTTTTAGTAGAGGCGGCATTTCACGATGTTGGCCAAGCCGGTCTTGAACTCCTGACCTCAAGTGATCCACCCTCCTGGGCCTTCCAAAGTGCTGGGATTACAGGCATGAGCCACTGTGCCCAGCCCACCAGTGCCTTTAGACATATCTGTGGACACTTAGGGTTCTCAATGCATTAGCTCCTAGGTAGCTCTCACGGCCCTTTATTCTCCACACTCCACATTCCTGACTGCACAGCTCGTGGTTCCCTAAATAGTTATTTCCAGCTATCTTGACATCTGTGTTTGATGTACAGCACCCATAGTATTTATAATACTGTATTGTACTTATTAGTTTACATATCTGTCTCCTATTCTAAACTACAGAGCTCTTAGAAGTAGGAACTATGTTTATGCTTGTATCCCCAATACCTAGGGTTGTCTCCGCCACATGGTAGGCTCACAAAAAAAAAGTCTGTGGTATGATGAGTGGGTGCAGGCATGACTTAAATGAGGGAAGCCATCCTGCCTCACAAAACAAGATGCTTGTTTTCTGTAGGAGAAAGTATTCCAGTCACCAAAACTCCGTTACCCAAGATGGATAGCTCTCTGCCCTGGAAAACACAGAGTGAAGCGGATTACAAACGGCATGTCCTCTTCTGTGGAACAGAGGTTATCCAGGCCAAGGCAGCTCGCTCTGGGACCGTGAGAGCCGTGGTACTGCAGACTGGTTAGCATCACCTCCTTTTTCTTATTTTTAATGGTATATTTTTGCCCAGTTTATCTAGTGCCTTAAATTTATTAGGTAAAGAGAAGCTGTTTTTTCTTTATAATCATATTTTTTTAATTTTTAATTTTTGTGGGTATGTAGTAGCTGTATATATACTTATGGGATACCTGAGATGTTTTGACACAGGCGTGCAATGTGAAATAAGCGCATCATGGAGAATTGGGTATCTATTCCCTCAAGCATTTGTCCTTTGAGTTACAAACAATCCAATTACACATTTTAAGTTATTTAAAAAATATACAATTAAGTTATTATTGTCTATAGTCACCCTTTGTACTATCAAATAGTAGGTCTTATTCATTCTTTCCATTTTTTTTTGTACCCATAGATAAGGAGAAGTCTTACCTACAGGTACAAAACACATCAAATATCTATAAATCCATATATTTTAAATACCAACTGAACTATGGCATATGCCTGTTAGTAAAAATGATAGTACTGATAACAATAATTATTATGTATGTGCTTTGCAGTATGTAAACTATTTTCACTATATTAAACTAGCAGAGCAGAAATGCTTACTGTTTCTACTATGTCCATGAATAGGCTGAGGCCACACAATTCAAATGAACTTAAAATATACCATGGCCAGCAATTGACACAGCTGGACCTAGAACTCAGGGCTTCTCATCCTGAATCCCAAGTTCCTTCTAGGGTGGGCTAGAAACTGAAAATTTAACATTGCAAAGTACTAGAAAAGTGAGTCCATCAGTATTTACTGGACCACTTAATTTTAATTCAAGTGACAATGCGAGTGCGTGCACACGTTTGAGTCATTTTCTTAAAATAAAATGCTATTTGGCAAAGCTGTGCTGTGCACCCAGTACGGGGGTTTTCTATCTCCAGGATGCATTGAAATTGGAAGTAGAGGGAAGGAAGGCCAGAGAGAGTACTGGGCTCTGAGATAGAGATTTCCGTTCTAGCATTTATGTATTTTTCTAGTTATCTTTCAATTGCCTTTGAGCTTAAACACTGGTCAAATATCAGTAGAGAAAAACAAAGGCAGTGTTGAGGTTTGGAAGAGCACTAGCAGTAGTGTTGGTCTTCCTGAGCGTGTGGGGTGTGTGTTTGTTGTTCCAGGATTCAACACGGCAAAGGGAGACCTTGTGAGATCCATTCTCTACCCCAAGCCAATGAATTTTAAGTTGTACAGGGATACCATCAGGTTCCTCCTATGCCTTGTAGGAACAGCCACCATTGGGATGATCTATACTCTGTGTGTCTATGTGCTTAGCGGGGTAAGCTGTCTTTGCTGTTTTATTAAATGCACACATACTCTATCTATCTATCTATCTATCTATCTATCTATCTATCTATCTATCTCTCTCTCTCTCTCTCTCTCTGTCTGTCTGTCTATCTATCTATCTCTCTCTCTCTCTGTCTATCTCTCTCTCTCTCTCTCTCTCTCTCTATCTATCTATCTATCTATCTTGTACTGTACATGTTGGCCTTAACCTAGGATGTGGTTTACAAACCTGGGAAACAAAGCCAAGCGCTGAAGCCTGCGTATAGACTTCCAGATCCCAGGCAGCAATTGATCACTAAGTTCCATAATAACAAACAGGTTTCATGGGATAGTGAGATAAAACAATTTAT
Organism: Symphalangus syndactylus; assembly: GCF_028878055.3. NCBI lineage: Eukaryota > Metazoa > Chordata > Mammalia > Primates > Hylobatidae > Symphalangus > Symphalangus syndactylus. Next base: position 97,429,997 of record NC_072439.2, read on the forward strand.
TTATTGATATATCAATGTACTTCTCTTTTCCTCATACTTTATACCATTCTTCCTTTTCAATCTGAGAATATATTTATTTCAATAAAGTAGCACTTTTAGAGCTATTGAGCAAGGGATTTTAAATAAAATCAGACACCCAGGTTTGGTGAGGTCATGGCAGACTAGTACGTTATTCTTTGTTGGTAACATTATAAATCACATAGTTTTTTTATTGCTATTTGGGGAAAGATAGTGAGAGCTATAAACATGGTCATGCCTTTAACCCACTGATATCATTTCTTGAAATTTGACCTAAAAAAGTAAACAAAAAGAAGGAAGGCTGGGCATGGTGGCTCACGTCTGTAATCCCAGCACTTTGGGAGGCCAAGGCAGGTGGATCTCCTGAGGTCAAGAGTTTGAGACCAGCCTGGCCAACATGGCAAACCCCGTCTCTACTAAAAATACAAAAATTAGCCAGGTGGTGTGTGCCTGTAATCACAGCTACTCGGGAGGCTGAGGCAGGAGAATCACTTGAACCCAGGAGGTGGAGGTTGCAATGAGTCGAGATCGCACCACTGTATTCCAGCCTGGGCGACAAGAGCGAAACTCTGCCTCAAAAAAAAAAAAAAAAAAGGCAAAGAGTCATATGCTGTTCATCAGAGATTTGTCTGTAATAATTAAAGAATGACTGTCGTCCAGGAACCTCCAGAGGAGGTGGTGAGGAAAGCCCTTGACGTCATCACAATTGCGGTTCCTCCTGCTCTACCTGCTGCTCTGACCACAGGCATTATTTATGCCCAGAGGAGGCTGAAGAAGAGAGGCATCTTCTGCATTAGCCCCCAGAGGATCAATGTATGTGGACAGTTAAACCTCGTCTGCTTTGACAAGGTATGTGTGTTTCATCCTTATTCTTACCATCATTTTTATCATTGCTGTCATCATGTATATCTACTTTTACCCCCTTGCAAGGCAGGAGACATAGAATGTGGGTGCCTGTCTTCATGTTATCCCTGGTTAGATGCATGATCTGGGAAAGATATGTCTCTTGAGCTCGCAGAGTCCAAGGTTTAGAGGAGAAGTGGGTACCAAATAGGAGAATCTTTTTGGGTCCTTCCACCTTCAATATCCTATGAAAAGCAACTAAAATAGCATCCTGTTTCTCTGCAGTCAAAACCTTCATACAAAGAAGAAAATTTAAACCCTTTACTATGATTACTGCTGTATCCTTGATGCTAAGAATATTGCCTGGCAAATAGTTAGTGTGCAATTAAATATTGATTGAATTAATGAACAAAAAAAGGAGGGGTTTATTAAACTGTGCCTTACTGTGAGACTCACATCAAACTCTTGCTGTATTTTCCCGTGTGTAGTTTATTGCTTAAAATTACCCTTGATTATTCGCCAGTTATTCCCAACCAGCCTCTTATTCTACTGTCTTTTTACTGTATTTATCTAGTCTGCACACACATATGCTGGGGTGAAGGTGGGAGTTGTGAGAGAATATGATGGAAATGGCTTTCAGGGCGTTGTGAACAGGTGAGCATGGGTAGAGGCCTGGAGGTAGCAAAGCATGAGAGTGTGGTTTTGACTAGAACAGTAGGTTGGTCATGGGAGAGGCTGTCTGTGGACCTTGAATGTCTGGCTAAGAAATTGTTTACATATATTTTAAGCAGTGGAGAGTTATTGAAGGCTTTTGTTGCTGTCGTTGACTTCTTTTTTTAATTTACTTTTTAAATGTGGTAAAAAACACGTAACATGAAATTTACTATTTTAGCCATTTTGAAGTGTACTGTTCACTGGCATTAAGTACCTTCTCACTGTTCTGCAACCATCACTACTATTCATTTTGAGAACTTCTTTTATTTTCCCAAACTGAAGCTACATTCATTCAACAGTACACTGAAGGTTTTTATAGTTGAGAATTAATGGGCTCAGGGCAGTATTTTATAATTACTGGAATACCAGACAGATCTACCAAGAACAGAAAGTCAACATGACTCTTGCCACCATTTTTGTATTATTTTGTGATCAAACTAGCAATGTAAGAAATGACATTCTATTTATGAGATTGTATCCTTGGAGTTGGGAAAAGAAACAGGAGTGGGAGAGATAATTGTGACCTTAATTTGTATAAAAAGTGAGCAATAATTATGAATAATTATGATTATTATTAGCTCTTACTGTATGCTAGATATTAAATGAAACACTTTATGTTATCCCATTTAATCTTCACCACAACTCTCTGAGATTATGACCATGTTACAGATAAGAGCTGTTATATTTAGAGGGATTAATTTCCTCTGGTCACACAACTGGTATTTAAACCTAACCTGAATTCTTAACCATTATATTGCACTGAGAGAAATACCACCACCTTTTTTTTTTCCAAATAGCAAACCATTTCTTTCGAGTCTTTTCACACACAGTGCCCCGTAGGTAAAAATTTCACTCTATTCCTTATTTTAATGACATATTTTAAACTTCTGCTGTGAAACTAGGACTCACCCATTTTATATTGAGGAATTTCCCATCCGTTCAGTCTACTGTTAGATCCTCAAAACAATCCTCTGAAGTTGTGAGGAAGATACTTTTGTTGTTGTTGTTATGGAGGACACTAAAGTTTGAAAAGATTAAGTGCCAGCTTGTTAGACAACTGGCATAAGCTCATCAATGCTTCCAACGGGCACTCCAGAGACCCACCCATTGTGCCCCTCCTTAAAGTGCTGATCTTGTTAATATGTTTGTGAAGTATTTTCTCATTACAAAAATACCTTATTTATCTGCACTATGGAGTCTTCACTTGGGGCCACTGGATTTTTTTTTTTTTTTTTTAAAGTAGGGAGGTGGTTTCGTTACGTTGCCCAGGCTGGTCTCAAACTCCTGAGTTCGAGTGATCCTCCTGCCTCAGCCTCCCGTAGTGCTGGGATTACAGGCATGAGCCACCATGCCTTGCCTGGATCTTCAGAGTAAATGGAGCATTTGTTTCTGTTTAGACAGGCACCTTAACAACAGATGGCTTGGACCTCTGGGGAGTCGTGTCCTGTGATAGGAATGGGTGAGTACCTTGGACTAAATGCATTCTAGTGTCTCTTTTTCCAAAATTCCGTGTTTTCTCTTGAAATTACTAATGGAGACATTTGGAATTTGGCTTTGGTGGACAGTGATTGCCAAAGTATCTTCTTTTAACTTCTCATCTTGAATTCTTCAAAGCCTCACTAAAACACACACATTTCCCCCCATCCCAACCCAGTCCCATGCCACTCACAAGTCTGGGAGATGAAGCTTTGACACTGCATTCAAATCCTTGCTAAAATATAATTTGCTTCCAGCATGAAGTTGACCCAGTATAAGTAATTTAGACATTACCAGGACACTGTCCTTTAAGGAGGTAACATTCTTTGTTCAAGCTTGATGTGCCAGGAGGAAGAACACTGCTCTTACTTTTGTACCCTGAATTTCAGGAAGAGGAACATTTGTAGAACCATAGCTACTGTACTCATTTTTCTTGGTATTCTAATTTTGAGAACTCTACTTTCTGGCTGCTGGAAACTCTTTTTTCTTTTTCTTTCTTTTATTTATTTTTTTTTTTGAGACGGAGTTTCACTCTTGTCGCCCAGGCTGGAGTGCAGTGGCGTGATCTTGGTGCATTGCAACCTCCGCCTCCTGGGTTCAAGCAATTCTCCTCCCTCAGCCTCCTGAGTAGCTGAGATTACAGGTGCCTGCCAACATTCCTGGCTAATTTTTCTGTTTTTAGTAGGGACGGGGTTTCACCATGTTGGCCAGGCTGGTATTAAACTCCTGACCTCAGGTGATCCGCCCACCTTGGCCTCCTGAAGTGCTGGGATTACAGGCATGAGCCACCGCGCCCTGCCGAAACTCCTTTTTCCTAGCAAGAAAAGACAGTTTTGGCAGTTCTCAGCATGGTGTGGTAAAGATTTGCACAGCCCTCGTCTGTGGCCCTCTTGTGGCCATGTTTGAGTTTGCGTCTCTGCCCGCTTTTTCAACTCACTACGAACTCCCGTGGAATCAGAACATGAAATCTCTGATGCACTTGACATTTATGTTTTGTTTGAAAATGAAAGTTTTTTCCTCCAACACTTATAACTTAAATCACAAAGCATTTTGTACATGAAAGGTTCTTTGTGGTTCTTTTGCATTATGACATGTAATTTATCCATAAAATATTAATTACACATAGTTTAATAATTGTCATATTAAAATGCTATCTAGAAACAAGTCTAATTCCTGGATTTAAAAAGTGATTTAAAAAATTCCTCGTGCTTCTAACCACTTTAGTTACAGAAGAAGCCTCTTAAAGTGTTAAACTCTAGAGTTCTTTCATTTTTCCTAGAGGATCGATTTGGATATATACTTTGTCTCATGGTTCATTAGTGTTTTTCTGTTTCAGCCTCTACAAAATATGTGTACATTTATTCAAATATGTGCGCATCTTGAGAGCAGTCTTGTTCTTATTTAGATTTGCATCCCTAGTGCTGTAGCTCTGTACTAGGCACAAATAGTAGGTGCACAGTAATTGCTTATCTAAAATGAACTCAATATGTTCCGTCTTTTGAATGTTCTTCTTGTTCGATTGACACCAAATTATTCATAAAGCTTTGGAAACTTTCTGTTTCTAAAAGTGACTTGTTACATTTAAGTAATAACAATTAATATAATGTTTAGGTAAATGATTCATTCCCCTCCCTCCCTCCCTCCTTCCCTCACTTCTGACCAAAGTTGAATTCCAATGATTAAAACAATTTAAAATTTGAAAATGACAAATTTAATTAATAAAATGAAACAAAACAGAATTAATTCCAGGTAAGAAGTGAGCACCTGACTTACAGGCTATTAAATACCTTCTTGTTAAAGGTGAGCTCATCACTGATATTTCTTCCTTTCCAAAAAGCCCTGATTGTTGTGCCAGATACTTTCAGAACTATTAAAGGCTATCAGGGATCGATAACCAGAAACACTGAGATGAAAATGCGCGGATGGGAATGATGGAAACACTGAGATGAAAATGCGCGGACGGGAATGATGGAGGAAACACTGAGATGAAAATGCGCGGACGGGAATGATGGAAACACTGAGATGAAAATGCGCGGACGGGAATGATGGAGGAAACACTGAGATGAATGGACAGGAATGATGAAGAGCTTTATGTATTTGCTGTGCTAACCAGAGTCTGGCCCAGTCCTCTGGAGTGCAGAATTATATACTCAGAATTACAGACTAGTGACAGTGTACGGCTCATAGTAAAAATAAGATTTTTTTTCTGATCTGTATTTTGCTTTTCAGTGTGAGTTTAAGTTTCTGTGTTAACTATACTGCCGATGGTCTCTTCCTTTTAGATATTTACTAAAATACCATCGGGTATGCGGTAAACCACCAAGATGAGTTGCTCTTTCAATACATAATAATGAATATAACTAACAGGGTCAATATGAAGCCAGGACATTTTTGAACTCTTAGTGTGACAAAAGGAAGCTTGAATGCAAAAGCCAGGAAGCCATGTGGCTGAATTGTGAGTTAACATTGCGATGTTTGCTTTCAAAACAAAGGGCTACAGCAACTTAAGGTTATCTTTAAATAAATGCAGGGTCCATATTATCAGAAGAATTGTCTGTCTTGAAATGTGGCCTCCAGGATCAGACAATGGCAAATAGGAACTTTTCCAAAAAAGAAGAATAAGGAAGGCGAGAGGGAGGCCTGATGAAACCGTTATTAGAGGAACAGCTAGAGGTTCCTGTGCAACACCAGAGGGAGAGAGGGTAAAGGGGGACGGCAGAGTTGATCCATAAGTTTGAAAGAAGTTGGCATGTGGAGGAGGGGGAGCAAGTGGACACTTACTGGTTCCCAGGAGCAGATTTTGCCCCGATGTAGGATGAAGCTTCCATTGTTGAGACGTCCTCCAAATAGGATAAGCTGCTTTGAGAACCAACGCCTGTGCTGCACATTTGAGAAGGGGCTGTGACTAACCAAGCTGCAGACGACATTCTTCTTGTGACGCCAAAGCTGAACTTAATGGCCTCCACTCTGAATTAGTGAAGGAACCCTGCATATAACATTTGAGTTGTATTTTAATAGCTTTTTAGATGAGACTATGTTCTCATCTAAAATGAGATGATGGGGATAATGGTTGGGATATGGACACAAGAGGCCAGGGTGGAAGAGGGGGATGCAATGTTCTTTTGAAAAATGTTTTTAGCCGGGCACGGTGGCTCACGCCTGTAATCTCAGCACTTCGGGAGGCCGACGCAGGTGGGTTAGCTGAGGTCGGGAGTTCAAGAGCAGCCTGGCCAACATGGTGAAACCCCATCTTTGCTAAAAATACAAAAAATTAGCCTGACATGGTGGTGGCTGCCTGTAATTCCAGCTACTCAGGAGGCTGAGGCAGGAGAATCACTAGAACCTGGGAGACAGAGGTTGCAGTGAATCGAGATCACGCCACCGTCCTCCTCCAGCCTGGGTGACGGAGTGATAGAGTGAGACCCTGTATCCAAAATAAAAAGAGAAAACTCAGAGACCTTTCTCATGCTCAGTGAACTTACTTGGTTGAATGAAGCACTATTAATGTGACAGGATTGGAGAGTGGCTATTAATGCAACAAAGCATATTAAATTAGTTTTTATAAAGATGTTTGTTCACCTCCAAGATGCTCTGTTTTGGCATGAGGCGATGGAATGGAAACCCATTTCCTTTTCTCCTGAAGCTTTCAGGAAGTTCACAGCTTTGCCTCGGGCCAGGCTTTGCCATGGGGCCCACTGTGTGCGGCGATGGCCAGCTGCCACTCTCTGATCCTTCTTGATGGGACCATCCAGGGAGACCCTCTGGACCTCAAAATGTTTGAAGCCATCACCTGGGTAAGCCTCTGCTCTTCAGAGACTCTGAGAAGCTTCTTCAATGCCAGAGCAACATAGGCAATATCAGAGCTATCTAATTCTTATAAAAGGTGAGGTTTCCAATGTGGAGTACATTTGGTAATGAAGGACAAACTAATCTAAGGCTGGTTTCCTCATCTGTACAATGAAGCTAATAATAGCATCTACATAATGAGATTGCGAGGATTAAATGAGATGATGCATTAAAAAAATCCTTGGCACTATGCTGGCAAATATTAAAGGTTTGCTCATATTAATATAGTTGTACTTATTATGCAATTATTTCTTGTCTCTCTGTGCTGTTCTCCGAGCATTGTCTGGTTTCAAAGATTTTCCAGAATATGGGGATCAGAAAACATTGCTGTCTCCAGTGCTCAGGACAACTCAGAGATTCATGGTGACTATAAGTCTTATTTCTATTAATTTAGTATTGATTTTATTTCCAAGACTAGAAGAAACAAAAAAGAAAACCACTAAAGAACTTTTGTTGAGACTCTAAACTAGATTGAAGAGCCAACGGTGTAGTTCAGGAATCTGGCTTTTCTGATTCTAGTTTTGGCTCTGCTCTAACTGACTGCTGAATCCCATTAAGCTGTCTCTCATGTTGGGGCTTCGGCTCTCATGACCATAAAATGAAGTTGAATTAGACCAGTGGTGTCCACGTAACACAAAACAAGACAAACAACCTGGAATCTTCTCGTAAAAGGAAACATTCTCCAGAAACACTCTAACGACTAAATAGCTGGAGTTACTCCAGTTGAAATAAAAGGTGGGATCTAAAGATGAGGATTAAGGGACCTGCATCCCCGACTACTTAGTTTTATCCCTTCCTTTCTCCTGAGCTGCATATAGCTCTCGCCTCTGGTGGCACGCTTTGAGTACCACTGAAAGAGACAATCTTCAGGGTCCCTTCCAAATCTCCTGGAGCATTATTTCATAGCAATCTAGTATAACTTTGCCAATCCTCCATCTTTTCTGGGTTACTGATTCCATATCTTTAAATAGGGATTGCAGTTTCCTCTCTGGGACCTTGTCAGCCACTCAATGAGATGATTACAAAGCAATGTGTTGTCTTTGGGTAAAAGGTCCCTTTGACTATAATTTAGGGTCATTATTATAGCAATTACTGATTATTAACCATGTATATCACAGTCTCTGCCCTGCCCTACCCCAGCCCTGAGAACCATCCATCCAAATTAGACAGACATGCAAGGGCAGGAGAGCCGTGAAGTGCAGGAAAAGAACGACAGAAAGGTGCTTGCTTCACACAAAAGAAGTCTGGCCCTTCATGCTCATGACTCTCAAGCTAGGCTCTTCAGAATTGGAGAATGAGCCTTTACACAGCACATTCCGACAGAGAAAACAAGATAAATTGCATGAATAATTCACAAGTGTCTGCCCTTCAAGTTGTGCAGCATTTTCAATGCATTTTTTTTTTTTCTGTGGCGGAATAAATCTGGTTCACCTCTGAGGGAAGAGACACGGAAAACACACTGAGGTGGTCTGAAGATTTTCTCAAGGGGAGGGTTCAAGCATAGCATCAGTGGGCAAACAGTAAATAAATCTCTGCAATGCAATATCCTATTTGTGAAATAGGAAATGGCTTTTTCTGGGGACGATTTCCACATCAAGGGAGTGCCGGCACATGCCATGGTAGTTCAGCCCTGCAGAACAGCCAGCCAGGTAAGCCCTGCTTGCCCTTCACCCCACAACACCCAAACTCAAAGAGAAACTCTCTTCTGGCCTCTAGTTTTTGAAAGGTCACAGATGTGTCTTTGAATTTCAGGTGTGAAAATGGGTGAGACCTTCCCCCGTATTTGTTAAAATAAAGATTACGGAAGGAGTGGTTAATTCCCAGTAGCTAGAAGCTATATCAGCATGTTCCTCTCCTTTCCCCATCCCTCAACCAGGTCCCAGTGGAAGGAATCGCCATCCTGCATCAGTTCCCATTCTCATCGGCACTGCAGAGAATGACAGTCATTGTCCAAGAGATGGGAGGTGACCGACTGGCATTCATGAAAGGTGCACCAGAGAGGGTGGCCAGCTTTTGCCAACCAAAGACAGGTCTGTAACTTGACTTGGATTACACCTGGCAAATCTGTATCTCCAGATAAATATGTTCCCAAAGCATTTGATCTATTAATTGAATTGCCTATGTGTCATCACCAATTGGGTGGCTCACTGGCATTCCAAATTCAATACGAAAACCAACGGTGTCTTTCTCATTTCCTGTATTTCCCAGTTTCCTATTTTGGTGCATGGTACCACCATCCCCCGCCACCACCCCATTTAGGTGTCATCTCTGATTTCTTGCTCTCCCTTAGTGCCTCTGTCTCATCAGTTGCTAATCCATGGTCCTTCACTGCATCTGCTCATGCTTGATGAGCTTGATGCTCATGCATCATTCCTGATCACTTCAATAGTTGGTGGATTGACCCTCTGCCTCCAGTCTCCCCAACTTTGATGTGCCCTCTGTACTGTGACCAGATTTTTCACCTCGCGATTATTTTAGTTGCTCTCATAGGCTCCAGTATAATCTCAAATTTCTTTAGGATCATATATAAGGCTTTCAGGTTTGAACTCCCAGTGAACTTTCCAGATGGGCCTTACCACTCCTCATCCTGTGCTTTCCTGAGCTGAACTAACTCTTCACAGCTTACTCGCATGCCTCCATGCCTAAGCTCATGATTCTCCCTCAGCCCCAGAATCCTTCTTTACTGAACCACCTCCTCCCAGGCTGGTATATATACCACCAAACGCTTTCCATAGCATGCTGCAGTGGCCTGGATGGTCATAATATGATAGTTGCATATTACAAGTTGCAAACTCATGGTTTTGAAATGCATGCACATAACAAAGCACTTACTGTGGAGACACATGAGCAATGGGGAATAGTGAGGGCTGTGGCATGCAGGAGAGTACATGTCCTGGTTAAAGGTACTGAAATTCTAACTTTTTAAAATCTTGTGTGGTCTAAACACAAATCACAAATTCTCAACTAGGATTTGATCTTAGGTCATCAATTTGCCTCTCCTGTCTTAAAGCACATCACCACCATGTATACACATAGCTACATTAATTCAATTATCGTTTGTGAACTCCTGATTAGGATGGAACATTCTTGCTGTTGTTTGGGGTTTTTCTGTGTGTGGTTACTCAGGGTGCTTCCAGCATTGGTATCATAATCTCTTCAAAGATTATTGGCCCACTTTATGCATATTTCATCCTTGAAAAATCACATGGATTTTAAGAACATGATGTAATCACAGGGATTCCTTTTCTTTTTCTTTTTCTTTTTTTTTTTTGTGTGTGTATGAGACAGGTTTCGTTTTTGTTGCCCAGGCTGAAGTGCAATGGTGTGATCTCAGCTCACTCCACCTCCTGGGTTCAAGTAATTCTCCTGCCTCAGCCTCCCGAGTAGCTGGGATTACAGGTGCCTGGCACCATACCCCGCTAATGTTGTATTTTTAGTAGGGATGGGATTTCTCCATGTTGGTCAGGCTCGTCTCGAACTCCTGACCTCAGGTGATCCGTCCACCTCAGCCTCCCAAAGTGCTGGGATTACAGGCGTGAGCCACCGCACCCGTCCGGGAGCAATGATTTCTATCTGAGGAAGCCTTTGTGGGGGACAAGGCATGAGGCTCAGAACATTGGGAGAGTTTCAATAGCAGATCATGGGGAAATTACAATCTTTTCTATGAAGTAAGGACAAATGTCTTACAGCAGTCTAAAGCAAATGTCTAGAGATGGTTAAGTAGACAGAAAACCCATGGCTAGTGGTTCAACTTGGCTGGAAATGAGGGTGGATGAGGAGTTCAGTGATAGCTGAAGCTGGAAAGATAGTTTGGAACCGGATCATAGAAGCATTTAAATGATAGGTTCAGAAAATGGGAAGTGCCATTCTTTCAAGCCTGCTCTGAGGTGAGTAGTTCAAACTGTGTCCACTTCCTGTGGCTCCGTGGAGGCTTTAGCAGTTTGCTGGGAGCATCACTAATGCTAGTTCATGACCGTAGCTGATGTGAGACCCACTATTGAGACAGGCAAGGAGTCCGAGTGGGTGCCACTTTCATCTGTATTTCAGCCAGAGTTAGGCAGTGCTGGTGTCTTGCTCTCGATCTGTGTCTAAGGTAAATAAATGATGGAAGAATCTTTGAACTCCTGATCCCGAATGTATTCCCTGCACTCAGTGCTGTAGAATATCCCTGAAAATATTCTTGGGGTGGATAGGAGCCTTGAAGACTGCACCTATTTGCAGAAACATTCACGCTTGATGCAGAAGATCATTGCTACCAGCTGGTGGAGAAAGAAAGGGATGAGCTTGACCTGAATAGAGAGGCCTGTTTGTTGAGATTATGACCTCATATCTCCTGGGGCTAAAATAATATTGATTACAGACTTGCCTGCTGGAGAAACTGGCATTTTATTTTATTTTTCTTTGTACCTCCCTTATTTTTCATGCTTTGTGCCAGAACTAAAACTCCCCTTTGTGGGTAACAGGTGAGGCAATGAAAATCAGGATAGTCACAACAGATGGAGGAGACCCTTACGGGCTTTCAGCTCATTTTCTGCAAAGGTTAAAGCAAAGCTTTTGCTTAATAAACACTCTCTTCCTCTTCATTCAGTTAGAGGCAATGTCTCCAGAGCCTTTGTGTCCCCTTCTGTTCTCTTTCTGGATCACTCCCGGTCCCTAGTCAGCACCTAACAGTGCTTGAATGAGTGAATGGAACCGCTATGACAGGGGTCTTTTTGTTTTACTTCCTGTAAGAAAGCTATAATGTTGCTGGGTGCGGTGGCTTACGCCTATAATTCCAGCACTTTGGGAGGCTGAGGTGGGTGAATCACTTGAATTCAGGAGTTCAAGACCAGCCTGGCCAACATGGTGAAACCCTGTCTCTATTAAAAATATAAAAATCAGCCGGGCGTGGTGGTGGGCACCTATAATCCCAGTTACTTGGGAAGCTGACGCAGGAGAATGACTTGAACCACTGTCCTCCAGCCTAGACGACAGAGCGAGACTCCGTCTCAAAAAAAAAAAAAAAAGCTGTAATATGTGTTATTTCTGTTCAATACATCTATATATGTATTTTCAGGGAGACGGTAGAATCAGACCTGATATTTCTGGGGCTGCTGATCTTGGAGAACCAATTGAAGGAAGAGACAAAACCTGTCTTGGAAGAGCTCATCTCAACCCGGATAAGGACTGTGATGATCACAGGTATAAAACAAAGTATACGGTGAAAACAGTAAGAATTTGATGTGGAAATAGACATGGTTCACTCACTCATTTAATAAATATTGTTGACTACCTACTCTGGGCCAGACACCATTCCAGGTGCTGGAGATGGGCAACAAAAAGGCACAGTTACTGCTTTGCCTGAGTTTCCATGTGAGTGGAATGAGAGAAAATCAACCAATCAGTCAAATAGTATCAGCGTTTCGAGGTACACAAATAGGATAATGCAGGAAAATGTTTGACCATCTGTTTTAGATGAGATGGTTAAGAGAGGCCTCTCCGAGATGTGACATTTGAAATAAGACCTGAATGGCAAGAAGACATGAGCCAGGCAAAGGTGATTTTTATTGTCAAACGCTAGAAGAAGAAGCATCCTCAGTTGATGGGGTCTAAAATATGTCAAAGGCTCATCAATCATAAAATCCACGATTCTAGAAATTTAAGAAAATGATGTCCTCTCTACTCCCAATCCCAACTCCAAATCATTCAAAAAAGAGAGCAATGAGAATAAATCACTCAAGAGAAATGTGTGAAATTTCTTAATGAAATTAAGTGTGACTTTATTAATGAGATTTCACACTGATGCTATAATTTTTTAATTGGGAAAGAAACTAGAGGTAAATAAATGATTTCCTAATGAATTCATGTTCATATTTTTGGGGTGTGTTCCCTTTCTTTTCCCTGGTCTTGTAGTCAGATGCTTTTAACTCTATCATTTATGTCGGAAAGATACATTATTCCCCATCACAGCACGCATTTTCTGTTCCCATTTCACCTGAACCCAATTCTACAGTTGCAAACTCTAGAATACTTTTATTTCCTCTTTTGTACTTGTCTGTCCCCTGTTCTACTCCCCACAATCCAAGAGGATCTTGGACTGTTTTTACTTTCTCCCTTTCTAACACCCCAGTCCAACTTTTTGAAGTTGCTGAGTTCATTTACTGCTGGTTGGGATTTCCCTTACACTGTGACCCTTCCATTTCAAAAATCTGTATTTAGCACTTAGATGACACATTCTCATAATCTATCCTTGACTTAGATTAATGTACAAGTGTTCATCCTTCTCCACCCTCTCTCTTTACTTCCTCTTTTCTCATATTGAAATTTCTGCTCTATTTCTTTCCTTGCTTGTTTACAAAATTTTTCCCTGAAATACTGCCCTTGGATGGAATGGAGGGGTGCTCTTTGATTTCTTACATATGCTTGAATATCTTTCTTTGCTCTGACACATGAATGACATCTTGCTCAGATATAATATTCTTGAATTATTGTTCTTTTTTCTTAATGATCTGTATGTAGAGGCTATTCCTTTGCCTTCTGGTTTCTAATATTGCTCATGACAAGTCCAGTGAGAGTCTATTATAAGTAACTTATTCTTTTCTGCACATAAACTTTTAACTTTGGAATTTAGAAATATTTACCTTTGTGTTTCCCTTATTTCATTAACTTAGTCTGGAACATGGACAGCACTTTTAGAAAAACTTTTGTTTATTTTTTTTTACCATCTTTTGACATCTTTTTTTTTTTTTTTTGAGACAGAGTCTCGCTCTGTCGCCCAGGCTGGAGTGCAGTGGCACGACCTCGGCTCACTGCAAGCTCCGCCTCCCGGGTTCACGCCATTCTCCTGCCTCAGCCTCCTGAGTAGCTGGGACTACAGGCGCCTGCCACCACGCCCGGCTAATTTTTTTGTATTTTTTTAGTAGAGACGGGGTTTCACCGTGTTAGCTAGGATGGTCTCGATCTCCTGACCTCATGATCCGCCCGTCTCGGCCTCCCAAAGTGCTGGGATTACAGGCGTGAGCCACCACGCCTGGCCGACATCTTTATTATTAAGTCATCATAATATCTGACACTTTGAATGTTATACATATGATAAAACAGATTATGAAAAGTATCATATTTATAGCAAGAACATTGGTTTATATAACTGAATCACCAAATACGCAACCCCTTGTGACAATAACTTAATGGACTCAACTCTATCCTCTGAATGGACCAATTTTATGATGACTCATTCACTTAAAAAGTTTTGAGTTGCCGGGCGCGGTGGCTCACGCTTGTAATCCCAGCACTTTGGGAGGCCGAGGCGGGCGGATCACGAGGTCAGGAGATCGAGACCACGGTGAAACCCCGTCTCTACTAAAAAATACAAAAAATTAGCCGGGCGCGGTGGCGGGCGCCTGTAGTCCCAGCTACTCAGAGGCTGAGGCAGGAGAATGGCGTGAACCCGGAAGGCGGAGCTTGCAGTGAGCCGAGATTGTGCCACTGCACTCCAGCCCGGGCGACAGAGCGAGACTCTGTCTCAAAAAAAAAAAAAAAGTTTTGAGTTAATTAGAGTTTCTTGTTGCTTCCTTCTGTGACCCAAGGCTTTAGAATCAATCCCTGGAAACCAGTGATCAGAACCAGACTTCCCCGGAATCAAGAAGAGATCGGAGTGGGAGAAACATGGACAGCACTTTTTAGTCTTTCTTCCTGCCAGAAAAAAATTCCCTATTGTTTATTTAATTTTTGCGTCTGTTCTCTGTCTTTCCATTTTTACTCCTGGTATTTCCATTTTTATCCATCCTCTCAGTCTATCTTTTTTCTTCTAGTTGTCTTATTTATTTATTTATTTTTAGAGACAGAGTCTTGCTCTGTTGCCCAGGCTAGAGTGCAGTGGCAGGATCATAGCTCACTTCAGCCTTGATCTCCTGGACTTAAGCGATCCTCCTGCCTAAGCCTTCTTAGTAACTGGAACAGCAGGCATGCACCACTGTGCCTTGCTTTAGATTGTATATTTTTATAATTTTGCTTTAAGACTTTTTTTTTGCACCCAGTTTGTTCAAACCACAATCTCAGGTCTCAACAGTGCTCATTATCTTTTTCAAATCCCCTTTTGAATTGTTCAGTTCTTAAATCGTGTGTGGGGTGGGATTTGAGTTTTCTTAAGTGCTCTCCTTATTTATTATTTATTTTTATTTTTTGAGATGGAGTCTTGCTCTGTCACCAGGCTGGAGTGCAGTGACACGATCGCGGCTCACCGCAAGCTCTGCCTCCCGGGTTCAAGCGATTCTCCTGCCTCAGCCTCCCAAGTAGCTGGGACTACAGGTGTGCACCACCACGCCCAGCTAATTTTTGTATTTTTAGTAGAGATAGGGTTTCACCATGTTGGCCAGGATGGTCTCAAACTCCTGACCTCAGGTGATCCTACCACCCTGGCCTCCCAAAGTGCTGGGATTATGGGCATGAGCCCCCACGCCCAGCCAGTGCTTTATTTATTTATTTATATTATATATATATATATATATGTTTTTGAGACGGAGTCTCACTGTGTTGCCAGGGCTGGAGTGCCGTGGTGTGATCTCGGCTCGCTGCAACCTCTGCCTCCCGGGTTCAAGTGATTTTCCTGCCTCAGCCTCCCAAGTAGCTGGGATTACAGGTGTGTACCCCCACGCCCAGCTAATTTTTGTATTTTTAGTAGAGATAGGGTTTCACCATGTTGGCCAGGATGGTCTCAAACTCCTGACCTCAGGTGATCCTACCGCCCTGGCCTCCCAAAGTGCTGGGATTATGGGCATGAGCCCCCACGCCCAGCCAGTGCTTTATTTATTTATTTATATTATATATATATATATATATGTTTTTGAGACGGAGTCTCACTGTGTTGCCAGGGCTGGAGTGCCGTGGTGTGATCTCGGCTCGCTGCAACCTCTGCCTCCCGGGTTCAAGTGATTTTCCTGCCTCAGCCTCCCAAGTAGCTGGGATTACAGGCACACAACACAACGCCTGGCTAATTTTTATATTTCTAGTAGAGACGGGGTTTCACCATGTTGGCCAGGATGGTCTCGATCTCTTGACCTCATGATCCGCCTGCCTCGGCCTCCCAAAGTGCTGGGATTACAGGTGTGAACCACCGCGCCCGGCCTGCTTTATTTTTAAAGCAGGTTTCATCTGTCTCCAGCAGCTTCTTGACTTCCCTAGTCATGCTCTCTGATTGTTCCTCCTGATCTTTTCCTGTCCGGTGTCTCCGATTTCTTAGACAGGTGGTTAGATTTTTCTGTCAGGTGATTGGAGCTCAGGCCTGGGCTGTTTATCCCGAACACTGGATCTCTCACAGGTGGTAGAGGGCAAAAAGCAGACAGGCTGTCAGGGGCCTGCTGTGGAGCACGGAGGAAGCCTATGAACGCTCAGGGCTCCCTGTATCCTTCCAGCCTCAGGTAGCTCCTTCCCACCACTTCAGCTCTTTTGAGGATCTTCTCCGTAGTTTGGTAGGAACCTGGGAGAAGCTATGTTAAGGATAGCCAGCCAGATGTTATATGATTAATTTTTAATGGTTGCTCTAGGCATCACAACATACATACCTCTCCTTTCAAGAAGCCTTATAACCAGGAATGTCTCTTGCTTTCTCTTCTTTATGTTATTATTGACATAAGTATGACATATGTTGAAAACCCCCACCAGATAATGTGATAGTCTTTACTTTCAACAGGGAAGAGTTAAAGAACATGAGTAAAGAAAATTAGACTTTTATATTTACCCAGATCGTTATCATTTCTGTTTCAATGTTTTCATTCCTTAAGTTACAAGTTAACGTCTGGTATCATTTCCTTTCAATCTGAAAAACCCTGTAGCTTTTGTTGTTGTTGTTTATTTTTTGAGCATGTCCGCTGTCAACAAATTATCTTCAATTTTCGTTCATCTGATAAAGTCTTTTATTTCTCCTTTATTCCCGAAGGATATTTCTAGAAGCTATAGGAGTCAGAGTTGACACTTCAAAGTGAAAGATGAAGTCAGCACTTCAAAGATGTTGTTCCACTATTTTCTTCTCTCCATATTTTTGATGAGAAATCTGTGATAATTTGAATTATTGTTTTCTTATATGTAATGTAAGCAGTTTTCTCTAACTGCTTATTTGTTTATTTTTGATTTTTAGCAGTTTGATTACTATATGTCTGGTTGTGATTCTCACTAAGTTTATCTTGTTTGGAATTCACTGAGCTTCTTGAATCTGTAAATTTAAGTGTTTTATCATACTTGGGGAAATTTCTCCTATTATTTTGTCAATTTTTTTTTCTTTTTCAACCTTTTTTCCTCTCCTTCTTGGACTCTAATGACATGAATATGAATTATTTTGATAAATTTGAGTCTGTTCACTAAAATGATTTTTTCTCTCTGCTCTTCAGGTTGTATAATTTCCATTGATCTATTCTGCTATTGAGTACATTCAGTGATTTTTTTAAATTTCAGGTATTATATTTTTTAATTCTAAAGTATCCATTTGGTTTTTTCCCACAGTTTATATTTTCTTGTTGAGAACTTCTATCTTTCCACTTATTTCAAGAATATTAACAGTTACCACATGAAGGGGGCTTACAATAGCTGCTTTAAAAACCATTATCTGATACTTCCAACATCTAGGCTATCTATGGATTGGCAACCGTTGTGGCTTTTCTTGAGAATTGGCCAGATTTTCCAGATTTTTCATATTGAATATCCCGAACATTTTGAATATTATGTTATGAAACTTTGAATCCTGTTAAAATCTTCTGGAGAATGTTGAGAGTTTTCTTGTTTGTTTGTTTGTTTGTTTTGGCTAGCAATCAACCATAAGTTCTATCTTTCCTGTTGTAGGTGGCAGTTTCAATCTTAGCTAAAATATAAAATCTTTTGCTGTGATGTTTGGGTCTGCCTCACTCAGAGGTTACTCTCACTAATGGGGGGTGATTTATATCATAGTTCAATTCCTGAAGTTTTTGTTATCTTTTTTTGGACCTGGCCCACACACGCACAGCTCTAGGCTGAACTTGGGACTTACTTAATTCATATACTGTATTAGTTCCCGTGTCTGGCTCTCTCCTTTCCAGGATTCCGCCCATGCCCTTTAGCCTACAAGGGTCCCTTTTCCTGGCTCTTCTGGCCAGAAAGACTGGGTGTCTTTTGGAGTTCTACTGCCCAAACAGCTTTTTAACTGAGGCCCACACGCCAGTCAAATATGGAATAGGGAAGAGAAAAAATGCCGAGAAACTCATCCCCTTGTAGGTTGCTTCTCCAAATTTGACTCCCTCCCACCGTCTGCCTGCTTTTGTTTACTTTTCAAAGTCCTTGGGGAGTTGCTTCTTGGTTTTGTTCATAGTTTTCCATTGTAATCTGTGGGAGAGATAGAGCCTAGTGGGCTTACTCCGTTTTGCCTGGAAGTGGAACCACCAGATACTCTACTAAACCAGAGGATTTGCCTAAACATTTGCAAAGCTGCTAACAAATGATGAAAATAGATTTGAATTTTGCTTTTTTATTTTTACCCCCTGTCTGGCAAAAATACACTGGTAGATCATGAAGTAACCTGACGAAAAGCAGTAAGAACCAGAAAAGGGATCATGGAGTCACAGAAGGTCAGGGCTGAAAAAGATATTAGAGATCATTTCTCTTCATACCTGAAATAAGGACTGAACTCCCTGCTCTGGTTTTCAGGGCTCTGCATGAATTAATTCAATCTTGTCAACCTCATCTTGAGATACTCCTCCTTTCCTCTAGGTGACAATCTTCAGACTGCAATAACAGTGGCCAGAAAATCTGGAATGGTTTCTGAAAGCCAGAAAGTCATTCTCATTGAGGCAAATGAAACCACCGGGTCCTCATCAGCGTCTATATCTTGGACATTAGTAGAAGAGAAGAAACACGTTACGTATGGGAATCAGGTACTCCTGAACACAGACCTTCTGCCACATTATCAATGTGTCTCACAGTGTTGGTGACTGAGCAGCTTTGACTTAGAGTCAACATATGCTTCCAAATGTCTAGCATTCATGCTTTTGAACGAACTCAGTTACATTGGTTTTTCCATACTTTTCATATGGAGATTGAAGGTATAGTGCTTTCCTGTGTGCTGGAAATAATCCATCTTTTAACCTTAAAAAAGTGGTTGTCCCTATATGAGAAAGAATATAGTGAGTGGAGCTGAATCCATTTTCTCCCTTTCCCCTTGCTTGTCAATCACCCCACTGGGTTCAAAGGGGATCTAGTCTTTGGGAGAGATGCTGCTCTGTGTATCAGAAAATCAGACTATGTTTTCAGGGTGAGAAAAAGTTTCATTCATTTATCTCCAGTCTGTCAGTATTCTATCTCCATTGTGTCCTTGTAGAGCAGTATTAGTTCCCTAAAGATGAAAAAATAGTAAGTTCCCATTTCAGGGAGAAATTTGTTAAGCTGCAGTGCTTTTGTATTTTACACTTGATATGTGTGAAATGTGCTCTTCTCTGGGACTCACCAAGATCAAGTCACGATGAAAACAGGACATGAGTAAGTGTTATGCTCCTATTCACTAGTTGTCTGTGATGTGCAAAGATTGATCCAGCAAAAAGAAAATGCTTCTCTGAGGAATCAGAGTGACTTTTACAGATAGATCCTGGTCTGTCTTCATTATCTTCTCTCAGATATGCTTGTGGTTCTAACCACTCTGTCAAATGAAAGAGTCTAAAATAACTGTCTTGCTTTGTAGGACAATTACATTAACATCAGGGATGAAGTCTCTGATAATGGCCGAGAAGGAAGTTACCATTTGGCCCTAACTGGAAAATCCTTTCATGTTATAAGTCAGCATTTCAGCAGCCTACTGCCAAAGGTAGGTTCTAAGAGGGTGACAATCTCCCTGTGAAAATGCTGATGATGTCATTTACAGAGCATGATCCTAAATTATTTCAAATCTTGAGACAGGTAAAATATACTCAGTGAGTTTTCTGTATCTTAAGAGAGACAGATATTATTGCAGAGGATACTATTGTCCCATTTCCTACTAGGTTTGAAATAAATAAACTTGATTAGTCAATTTTCCACCATCTATAGGATTGAAGTATCAGTGATTTCTTGAATTATGCTGATGATTTTGGGTGGCTGTCACTATATTGCCATGGTAAGGGGTCTCAAAGTATAGTGGAAACCCTGCAATTATACAGGAAGGCAGACCAAAAATAAAGGAACGCCATTAGTTTTTTGATAGAAGACCTCTGTACTCAAGAGGGTCAAACTTAAAGCTTTAGTGGGGGGAGGTAAGTTTTAGATATATAGTTGTCCCTCAACCTCTTGCTGTTTTGCAGTTCAAGGTTCCATTAAGCTCAAGATTTTTCAGGACCACATTCCCCATGACAGCTGAGGTAAATTCCTGTAGGCCATTTTCATAAAATATTTTTTGTTAAGTAATTATCTTTACTGATTTTGTGTTTTTCACTGATCACTTATCTGATGACCAAACCCTCAATGTTTGTCTTAGAATCCAAAGGAAGGCTCATTGGAAACTTTCTTTTTCTTCATCATAAGTGTCATGATGCAGTCAACGTTCTGTTATTATTTCGTGTACAACCAGCTGACTTGATAAAAAAAAATCCCCATTTTGGGTTCCTTACAGATACTGATCAATGGGACCATCTTTGCAAGAATGTCTCCTGGGCAGAAGGCCAGTCTGGTGGAAGAATTTCAGAAACTGGAGTAGGTTCGTTGCCAGTGCAGGTGGCATGAACTGCATGGAGGCATAACAGTCAGGGGGAGTGGAAGAGGTACAGGGAGTCACTCAGTTTGGCAAGGGCAGTGGTCCTTCCTCTGGCTGCATGAGATAATCACTTGGGAGCTTTGGAAAAAATAGCAATACCGGGGGATCTCACCATTCAGAGATCCTGATTCAGTTGTTTATATGGGGCTTGAAAAATCAGTATCTTTTTTCACGTAAGTCAATTTTGCATTCAATGTTGAGAATCACTGGACTAGAATCTAAGGGGAGAAATAAGAATGGAAAGGTGGCTTGAGCACAGCTCCTGGAGGGACAATGAGAATTTAGACTTTATTTGTATATGCTGTCATCACAATGATGATATAGGGACATTCATATGACAAGAGATTCATGTAACACTAAAAATACTAAAATATTTGTGTGCCAAAGCGTTTTTCCACCCTAAATCAGAAAAATTATTCCTTCTAACACAAAGGGTCTCCATTCCTAGACAGAATGGGCAGTCCAAATGAAGTGCCCATCATTTGGGACCCTTTGTTTCCTGTTAATAGAACCCCACAGAGTACCAGAGGCTTTCTCCACCTTGGTCACCGGGTCACAACAAAATGACTCCGACTCCTACTCATTTCTACTCTGCCCTCCTATTCATTTGATTCCGTTATCAGGCTAGCTTCTTGGCTCAGAAAACTCTGTCTTTTCAACATGGCTGAAACCTAGGAAGTCAACGAGTTCCCTCCACATGGCAGTGTGGAAAAACGTATAGCATGTTCTATGAATGCTGTCAGAATGCTCATAATTTAAAAAGGTGGCTCTCCATAATCCTTGTCAATGATTCAAGAGAATATTCACCCAGCCTCAAAAAGCCATTCTGAGACAGGGATGTGTTTTCTTTCTTCAACGTCTAGGCCTGGCATTACATACTTGAGTTGAGTGACTGTTGACAGGGTGGATTTCCTCTCATGCTAGTATTAACAGCACACACAACTATGACTTGTTATCATTTTAGACTTTATAAGTACTTTCCCATACAGCACCTCATTTAATACTCATAGCCCTTTGTAGGCAAAATAATAATAATGATGGGAATAATAATAGTGAAAATGGTAAGATGACCAGATCAAAATCTACATCTGGTTTCAAATACTGTGCCCTCTCTGCCATGCCATACTTACATCATAGAATTGTGAGCATCTCTGTCTCACAGTTGAGAAAGCTCTCCCCACGCAGTGACGTGTGGTGTCTACATGAAACACAGGAATCACGTTCTGAATTTCTAAATCCATTGTATAAACTGCTGAATCACACTTTTTTCAGTCAAACTAGACTCTTAGGAAAATTCCCTTAAATAATGAGTTTGAACCCCAAGTAATGATGGTCACTTTGTTTTTTTAATTAGAGAAATTAGCAAGATAGCTTGGATCTCATCTACAATTAATGTGGTTCCCTCTTAGTTACTTTGTAGGTATGTGTGGTGATGGAGCCAATGACTGTGGGGTAAGTGCTACCAGTTTGTGTGGCCATAATCTCACATTCGATTACACTTAAGCCCTTTAGAGTAGCTGCCAGTGTGTGTAGTCATAATCTCACATTCATGTACCCTCAAGCCCTTTAGAGGTATACTCCTGGCATATATACCATTTACATTCCTCTTGATGGATAAACTGTTGCATTGGGAGGCTTTTGACCAAAGTCACACGTTGATTCAATGGTTAGTTTAGGCTACATGGGGTAGAATTTGGTTCTGGAGTTCTCATTTCTTTGGCCAGGTATCCTAATGCCACCTTTTTCTTATGTTCCAGGCAGGGTTAAGTCTCTTGGTTAGAGTTTGGGCACAAACCACCTTGTGGCCAGCTTAACTGGCCTTTTCCTATGAGGCTTTAGTAGAGATGTACATGAGTCTATGTGAGGAGTAAGCTGATTCTTTGCTTTCAGGCTCTGAAAATGGCTCATGTGGGCATCTCATTATCAGAGCAGGAGGCATCCGTGGCCTCACCTTTCACTTCCAAAACTCCAAACATTGAGTGCGTTCCTCACCTTATCAGGTAAGTAGGCGCTTCCTCAAACCTCGTTTTCTCTCTCTTGACTTCTGGTGCAAATCACATTGCTCTGCCTGGGAAGGACTAGAGAAACTTGGTGTCCCTGGGTGTGGAGGGCGCTTTGTGGAAGAAAGCTGTCAAGCATTCTACTTCCAGATGGATTTTCCAGAAGTTAAAAATAACACTGGGAGAGCAGTGGCATTTCCAGTGAATTCACTGATTACGTTATTCTTAGAAGATTGGAATCTGGAACTTGTCATTGCTTTGAAAGTGTCAGTCATCCTCATTTTTCAAATGTATCTATCTCCTTTTCAATTTTTATTTGAAAAATAGAGTTTTCAAAATCTTTGGCTGGGCGTGGTGGCTCACGCCTGTAATCCCAGCAGTTTGGGAGGCTGAGATGGGCAGATCACGAGGTCAGGAGATCGAGACCATCCTGGCTAACATGGTGAAACCCCATTTCTACTAAAAATACAAAAAAATTAACCGGGCATGGTGGCAGGCGCCTACAGTCCCAGCTACTTGGGAGGCTGAGGCAGGAGAATGGCGTGAACCCAGGAGGTGGAGCTTGCAGTGAGCCAAGATCGTGCCACTGCACTCCAGCCTGGGCAACAGAGCGAGTCTCTCTCTCAAAAAAAAAAAAAAAAAAAAAAAAAACCACGAACTTTATTGGCTTTTGCTGCTCTCACTAAAATTTGCTTTGATGGCCCCACCACCCTGCTGAAAATGTACTTCTGCTCCATTCTATTGAATGATAGAGATAGTGAGCACGGTGGCTGCTCTTGGTTATTGTAACTGACGTGTGTTTCTAGTTTAAAAACGCTATAGTGCCTACTATCTCACACTTCAAACAGCCTGGAGATGCAGCAATGGCTATTTTTTTTTAACAAACAAAAAAATTGAAGTTCAGAAAATTTAATTGATGTGCCCAAGCTCATACAACCATATGAGGTTAGAGATTGTTTTAGAATTAATTTTATTCAAATGTATTTTATCTACAGATATACTATTTCCACCACATGAAAATAGTAATTTGGCTAGGTCCTCCCAATTTTTTATTTATTCATGCATTTGACAAATATTTAGTGAGTAGGCATTTAGTGCCAGAAACTAAGGGAGATAAGGACGATACCTACTGATTTTAATAGGTGCTGTCCAGGAAGTAAAAAGGGCAAAAGGGAATAAGATGGCTATATAGGTGGAAGCAGCTGCTTCAGATGGGGTGGTGTGAGAAAACCTCTCTAAGGAGAAACTACCTCTGGGCAGAGGAAATGTCACGGCAAAACTCTGATACAGAAAAAAACCTGGTTTGAGGATCAGGTTTTAACACCCCAGGACATCATAATGGGCATGAGTTTAAACTTAAAGAAGTATGATCTAGGCTGGGTGCGGTGACTCATGGTTGTAATCCCAGCACTTTGGGAGGCCAAGGTGAGTGGATCACTGAGGTCTAGCGGTGATGCCAGCGTCTGGGAAGATGCCCGTTGCCAGGTGGACCGTGGTCTAGCAGTAGCAAAAGGTGCCAAGGAACAACACCCACTACTTAGCAGACCGGGAGAGGGAGTCTCCTTTTCCCCGGGGGAGTTTAGAGAAGACTCTGCTCCTCCACCTCTTGTGGACGGCCTGACACCAGTCAGGCTTTCCCGCAGTTATCCGGAGGCCTGTCTCCCTGTGATGCTGTGCTTCAGTGGTCATGCTCCTAGTCCACCTTCATGTTCCATCCTGTACACCTGGCTCTGCCTTCTAGACAGCAGTAGTAAATTAGTGAAAGTACTAATAGTCTCTGATATGTAGAAATAATGGTGTAAGCTGTCTTTCTCTTTGTCTTCTCTCTCTCTGCCTCGGCTGTCAGGCAGGGAAGGGCCCCCTGTCCAGTGGACATGTGACCCACGTGACCTTACCTATCATTGGAGAAGACTCACATTCTTTACCCTGCCCCTTTTGCTTTGTATACAATAAATAATAGCGAAGCCACACATTTGGGGCCACCACCGGTCTCCGCGCATTGGTGGTAGTGGCCCCCCGGGCCCAGCTGCCTTTTCTTTTATCTCTTTGTCTTGTGTCTTTATTTCTACACTCTCTCGTCGCCGCACACAGGGAGAGACCCACCAACCCTGTGGGGCTGGTCCCTACAGGGGGACCCCACCCCAGATCTTCCGATTCAGTCCTGGGGTGACCCTACCCCAGATCTTCTGATTCAGTCCTGGGGGACCCTACCCCAGATCTTCCGATTCAGTCCTGGTTCGGCCTGAGAATTTGCATTTCTGACATGTCCAGGGACCACAGCTTGAAAACCTCCATGGCAGACATGTAATGGGATGACATGGTCCAATAAATGAAGGAAAAATAACAGGTGGCAACCTCAGGCAGCTTCATCTCAACCAGTAAGAAACTAAATCCTTTTGTAAACTAAGAGGAAGTATTAATATGGGCGTTTGAGCAAACATTTAAGTGTTAGGACAAAGAACTAAAAACTAGCACAGGCACCCCTGAAGCATGATAGGATGGCAACAGAAGGGCTGATTTAGTTTCTGAGAAATAACTGACAGGCAGTGTTGTGTGTGTGTCTACTACTTAGGAACTCAAAATAAACCTTCAGACCATTTTCATGAGTACTGAGACCAAGAAAACCACTGGGCAGTGGGTGGTCTGGAAATGTAAATGTTGATGGTACTCCACTAATGAGTCATGGAACAATGCTTCATATTGAAAATGTTTTGTAAATGTGAGTTTCAAGGTTTCAAAGTGAACCTGTTTGTGTTAGGAGAAACGACACACCAAAGAAGTAAAATAATTGGGTCAATATAAAAAGTAGAATATTGCTTAGAGAGATGTGGGTAATTCCTAACGCGGATCAAAGGCACCAAAAAGGTGAGCTGTGAGTAAGATATTCAGACCTGCACCGCCCCCTGCAGTAGACACAGACAACATCTTGGTAGGCAACTGGGTGAAAATTCAGAGACGACCCTAGGAACTATGAGGATGAAAAAAGTTAGCATTCATGGAATGAGGCACTGAAGAACCTGAAAAGCTGGAATAACCCCGTGAAATAATGAGAATAATTGTAGTATCCTGAACCGGAGTACAGGACACAGGACTGGGGTGGAAGGCGGCACGAGACTACCTGCACAGGAAAGACCCAGGGTTCACAGTGGCCCAAAGCTGGGCACTTCCCAATTCTGGGGATTTGTGCTACAGGCACTCCAGGCTCCACGGTAGAACTGTGTCCAGCACGAAGGCAGTGCTGTCTCGGGGGAGACAGGGCCACACCACCACTGGGCGGGAAGGGGCCCCGCAGGGAGGCGCCCAGTGTTTCCAACTGCATGGTGTGGGGGCGGCGCTGATGCAGAGCATGGGGGCGCAGGTTAAACCTAAAGGAGGGAAGCTTTTCGGGGCAGAACAGACAACGGAGAACGCTGCACACTGCCTTTCCCACCCGAATTGTGTTTTGCCCTTTTTTTTTTTTTTTTTTTTTTGAGACGGAGTTTTGCTCTTGTTGCCCAGGCCTGGAGTGCAATGGCCTGATCTCGGCTCACTGCAACCTCCGCCTCCCGGGTTCAAGCAATTCTCCTGCCTCAGCCTCCCAAGGAGCTGGGATTACAGGGGTGCGCCACCACGCCTGGCTAATTTTGTATTTTTAGTAGATACAAAGTTTTTCCATATTGGCCAGGTTGGTCTTGAACTCCCAACTTCAGGTGATCCACCGGCCTCGGCCTCCCAAAGTGCTGGGATTACAGGCGTGAGCCACCGCACCCTGCCTGCTTTTTTTTTTTTCTGCAGAGTCTCACTGTCCACCAGGCTGGATTTGCTGTGATCTCGGCTCCCTGCAGCCACCAGCTCCCAGGCTCAGGCGATCCTCCCGCCTCAGCCCACGGAGTAGATGGGACCACAGGAGCCCGCCAACACGCCCGACTACTTTTTGTAATTTTTGTAGGGATGGGGTCTAGCCACGCTGCCCAGGCTGGTCCCAACTGCTGGACTCAAGAGCTCCGCCCGCCTCCGCCTCCCAAAGCGCAGGGACCGCAGGTGTGAGCTACCGCGCCCCGCCCAGAGTTTCCGACTGTTACCGGGAATCATATTCACGTCAAAACTTCTTTTTATACAAGAACTAAAAGGCAAACTAAATCCCTGCTCCATCACTGCCTGTCCCGGGTCGCTGCGCGGGACATTTTCTCCAAGCGCCTTCCCGCCCCGCCCGCAGGTGGCCTGCGCGGGAGGATCCCGGACAACGCGCATTTCCTGCGCCCCCGAAATGGCGGTAACGCCAGGCCCTGCCCCAGACAGAGGTGGAAGCGGAGCCGCCCTGAGAGGTCTCCCGTTGCCGCAGGCGCCTCAGCCGAGCCGCGCACCTCGGCCCTTGGCCGCCTACTCCTACCGCCCTGGCCCCGGGCGGGGCGCTGCCGGACCAGAGCTTCCTGTGGAACGTCTTCCAGAGGTGCGGGCTGGCACCGCCCCGGCCCCTCCCGCCTCCGCCGCAGCCGACCCCGACCCCTGCCCCAACCGCCGCGGCCGCCCCCGACCCCTGCCCCGACCCCGCGGCCGACCCCGACCCCTGCCCCGACCCCCGCGGCCGCCCCGACCCCTGCCCCGACCCCCGCGGCCGACCCCATCCCCTGCCGGGTCCCCCGCAGTCTCCCCCGTCCCCTGCCCGGTCTGCTGTGGCCGTCCCTGCCTCCTGCCGGGTCCCTGTCCTGTGCGTCGGGCCCTTCCTAAGGTGCAGAGTGCGCCACTGCAGACCCCAGGTCGCGGCCACCGGCTCCTGGGCTAGGCCCTTTTTCTCGCCTCAGGAGCCATCAGGGGGAGGGTCTCCAGGGTGCTTGTTTGGGGAAAGCGGAAACAGAGTGCCTGGGCCGCTGTTAAAATGTCAGCAGCCAAGGAAGAAGCAGCGACCTGGCGTCTGGTCGGGCCAGGTGACCTTTATGGTGGCGCCTTCTGTCCCTGGTCGCTTTTCCACTGAATGAATGACCAGAACTGTAGTAACTCATGGCCAGGGAATGGCTTATTATCTGAGGGAATCTTTTCTTGTTTGTGAAAAAGGGAAACTGGTACAAATGCGAATTCAGACAGGCCAGGAGGGGAAGGAAGGGAAGGATTGAGGTGAGAAAAGAGAGAAAGATGATTGACCTCTTAGGGGAAGACCACACTTGGACGTGCGCTCCTGGGGCACTTCCTTGATTCCCCTGCACTCCTCAGCGGGGTGGGAGAGGCGGAGGTTCCAGGAGGGAGCCTTCCAGAGTCGGTGCAGGGTTGACAGGAGACGTTTGTTTTGCTTTTCCTGAACTTTTGATCGCCAGCTTATTTGGTCTTGATGTTGTAGGGTTGATAAAGACAGCAGTGGAGTGATATGGACACCGACCTTAGCAAGCTGTCTCCAACCGTGAGTGGGCCAGTGGGACATGGGCCTCCAGACCGAGAAGCCGCGAGCCTGCCCTGCTCACAGTGGGTAACTTTCTTTCTGAAGTTGATTTTCCAAGGACAAAGGAATCATTAGGACAAATTATTATTACTGCTTCATGGTGGAGATGCTTCTGGTTTATTTTGTGGCCACCGCTGTTACTGCTTGGAGTGCCTCACCCAGCCAGCTAACAACTGCGTGCGTGAGCGCGGGAAAAGGCTTCTTGAGAAACGAAAACTAGGCTGTAGGCTTGGGAGGGGAATAGGAAAGTTAGCTCTGTACAGCCGAAAGCCTTTTGGTAAGTTGGAGGTCCTTGAATTTCCTCGGTGACTGCATCTTGGTGACTTCTCTGAATAGACCTTCGAGGGCACTGGGGGGTGATTGTTGGAGGGCTTGGGGAGCTCAGGCAGCATTTGTGTGGGAACGTGGCTGTTACAGGAACTGCAGAAACTGGGACTGGATTCCTGGGGAAAGGATTAGGGGTGTTGGAGGTGCTGGCAGGGGAGTTATGGGGAGGTGTTCTTATCGGTGTGCGAATACTGGGCGTTCAGGCAGCGGGAAATCCGGGTCCTTGCGTGTCATGAGCTCCCTGGAGTTACGTTCTTGCCAGTTTCAGCTCAATTGATCCCCCTCCCCTGAGCTATGATTGGATGCACTTTACTTCATTGAACACCTGACTGCTGCTTTTTCTGTAATCCCTCAGGGGCAGTCATCTTTTCTGATTCTGTGTATAGTTTGCCTTTCCAGATCGGTGCCATTTAAGCTAGAAAAGGGGTCAGTTTTGAGATGATGTGAAAATGTTGAAAGGCTCCTCGTTATTAGTGGGAAGTATCTGATGTTGTCAGAGACTGGACCTGGGGCACGGGGAGCACTACGGCTGCTAGACACTGCGTCACTGCGCTGTGGGTGAGGGGTGCTGGATTCAGCCTTACTGCCTAATGATTTGTGAGGATTTGTGTTTTCAGAGTCACATGTTTACCTTATGACATCAGTTCCTAATATGTGACGTGTGGGCCACAGATGCTGGTGTATTATTTCACGTCCATTTATATAGATTGTTTTCAGGGAATTCAGAAATTCTGTTATCTCTATGCTAGTGATTGTGCTTTCTTGATTTTTCTCTTCTCATTATTCTTAAATCCTCCTTTTTTATTTGCATCTCAGTTCATTTATTCTCGGGAAGTGCAAGACGTGACTACTAGAAAGAGATGTCAAGAGAACCTGGAATCCAGTAGGCTACAATTTAGCAAATCTTAGCTTAAAACTTCCTAAATGTTGACCACAGTGGATGCAAACGGCTCTGTGCATCATCTGTTAAATATGGTCAGATGACCACCCAGGTTCAAGTGGTTTGTCACCAGGGTGATACGAGCCACACGGAGTGCCCTCCTCAGAGGCCATGTCTCAGAGACATTTATTTTGAGTGGTTTTCCAGTGAGTGATGCAAGATTTATGATCTTTTTATGCATTTGCTCAAATTTTTAGATTTTAGGTTTTCTGTCATACTTGCTCAACTAGGAGTGGTGGTCAAATACTGGACTTCATTAGCATGATAGCCTGCCCACCTTGGCAGGCTCCACTGGAGTGCTTGGGGCCTGCCTGAATTCCAGTCCTGGCTCCACCAGGTTTGTGTCCTCGCCGTTACTGGGAGGGAATATTGAGGAAATGCATGCGAGGTGCTTCCGGTGATTCCTGGCACAGAGCAAGTGCTCAGTAATTGTCAGCTGCGAGTATTAGTAGTAGCTAATACACTACCACTATTCTTGGCTAAGAGGCCAGCTCAAAGCTTTGATGGTTTCCATTACCTGATGATGGTGATGATGGTTTCCACGTACTGAACACTCACACCGCTGGGCTAGGCGCTTAACCCAAATCCAAGGTCAGCATTATTGTTTGGGGTTCGGGGGAGACACCTCCTGCTCTGACGTGTGTGTTTGGGTTCCCGTATTTTCACCAGAGGGTGTTAGTCCTGCCCCAGTTCAGCTGGTCCTCAAAGCGTATGTAGCTCTTTAACCATCAGCAAGTGTCAGTGAGAACATAATCTTGATTTCAGCTGCTACTAAATATCTACCAGGAGCCTGCTTGAGAGAGAGAATTGCCTGACAGGTGCTGAGTCCACCATTCCTGAGATACTTTGAAATCAGTGTCTGGCTTAACCCAAGCTGTGTATGGGGACCCTCTCACCGTGGTCCCCATGGAGTCACTTTTCTTAGGCGCCCCCCTTTTCCTTGGGCTCTGAGCTTCCTCTGCCTTTCATCTCTGCAGGATGAAGCCCCACCCGCCCTTCAGGATGCAAAGCCCTCCTCTATAAAATGCGTGCAGTGGCCAGGTGCAGTGGCTCACATCTGACCTCCCAACACTTTGGGAGGCCGAGGCAGGGGTATCGCTTGAGCCCAGGAGTTTGAGACCAGCCTGGGCAACATTGTGAGACCCTGTTCCTTGAATTGCCCTGGGAGATTTCCTCAGCTTGTGCTGGAGGCATGTGGCCCCATGAAGCCCGTAGTCACGGTTCACCCTGAGAGACGCTGGCTTTGGGGCTCACACGCCTGCTGCGGGCAGCCCCAGGAGATGGCCACCCTGTTTCTCCTGGAGCTGGAGCTGCGCGTCTTCTCGGCAACTGTGGTGGCTGTTCTGTTTGGTTTGCATCTTATAAACCGTTTACCCGATTACATTTTCCTCTTCAATTTAGCTGCTAGAAAATTTAAAGTCAGGTTGGTGGCTCGCCAGTAATGACAGTTTAGAGGTAAACTTTATGACGTAGTCTTAGACTCTTCACTTTCTCCTCAGCCAACATGATTCACAGTTACTTTATTTTGCTGTACTGTGAGTGTCTTTGTGTTTCCTGAATTCCTTCTGGAATAAGGCAGGTTGTTAGTAAGCACAGGTTTCTGGTCCATCTCGTAGCCTCAGGCAGTGGGCGGTGCCATCTGCTCCCTTTCTGGGTTACCTGTGGTAGCTCTCAAGTTGCAGGGCTGCGATTTGAAGCCTGATTTAGTACACCGTGTTTCTGTCGTGTTCTGTGGTGGTTTGCTCTTCACGTGTGAGCATTCACCCCGTGGCCCTGTTTCTCCACCGCACCTCTGCCTGGTGGCGTCCTACTGGATGTCTCAGCCGAGCCACTCTGTTCTGAAGACGCCCTTGTCCTCCACCCCGTTGCTTTGGGCTCTGAGCTTCTTCTGCCTTTCATCGCTGTAGGATGAAGCCCCACCTGCCCTTCAGGATGCCAGCCTTGGCAACACTGTGAGAACCTGTTTCTACAAAAACTAAACAAGCGTAGTGGTGCACGCCTGCAGTCCCAGCTACTTGGGAGGCTGAGATGGGAAGATCACTTGAGCCTGGGAGGTTGAGGCTGCATTGAGCTGAGATCAAGCCACTGCACTCTAGCCTAGGAGACAGAGCGAAACGCCATCTCAAAAAAACAAAGAAAGTGGATGTGCGCTGCCCCTGCCATTGGATCATCGCAGCATTTTTCTTTTCTCTGATGTGCGCCTTTTTCCTCACCGTGGGGGCTCATGTTTTCGTAGTTCCCTCTCGCTACTAGATTGTGAGCTGTGTGGAGGAAGGTTCATAATTGTGTTGTATGCACAGACACACAAACTTTGTCCTTGGATAGACACATATCAATCCGCTTCCTTCTCCTCTCTGAATTTATTTAAAAAAAAAAGAGATGGAGCCTCACTGTCTTGCCCAGGCTGGTCTCAAACTCCTAGGCCCCAGCGATCCTCCCGCCTCTACTAACATGAATTATTAGCCTGTACTATTTGAATTCCTATACTAATGTGATTGAAATTAGTTTGACTTGTATAATAATTGTTCTCCCAGATTGGGCTTCTGTTTTGATAGTAGAACTAAATTATTAGGCTATTTCAAGAAATTAATATATTACTGGTAGAAAAACTGAAGCTACAAAATGGCCAGGTTTCTCACTTCAGTTAAATTTGTGCTTCTGAGTGCTTGTATTCTAGGTGAAACCGCACTGAGAAGGTATTTGTGGCCCGTTCGCTGATTCATTGATTAGACTTCTTTGCACAGGAGAGCTGCTAAAAATTACTGCAGTGAACAGGTATGAAGAAGAAGGCTGTTCTCTGCCCTTCTTTTTGCAATAAAATGTTACAAACTATCTTGAGTTTGATCCCTTTTTGGGTGTTTAGGTTTTTTTTTTAACATTCACATGTTTCTTGGAATTATAAGAAATTAACTTTGTGCTTCTGAAGTGGGTTTGCCTTAATATAACACTGGTGTATTTGTAAGGGGCATTTTTAAAGCTGTACTTTAAAAAGTAATTCTTACATTCGTTTGAAGGTTTTTTGTTTGTTTGTTTGTTTGTTTTTGAGATGGAGGCTCTGTCACCGAGGCTGGAGTGCAATGGCATTGATCTTGGCTCACTGCAACCTCTGCATCTGGAGTTCAAGCGATTCTCCTGCCTCAGCCTCCTGAGTAGCTGGGACTACAGGCACCTGCCACCATGCACAGCTAATTTTTTGTATTTTTAGTGGAGACGGGGTTTCACCGTGTTAGCCAGGATGGTCTCGATCTCCTGACCTCGTGATCTGCCCGTGTCAGCCTCCCAAAGTGCTGGGATTACAGGTGTGAGCCAAGGGGCCAACATGGTGAAACCCTATCTCTACTAAAAATACAAAATTAGCCGGGAATGGTGGTGTGCGCCTGTAATCCCAGCTACTCGGGAGGCTGAGGCATGAGAATCACTTGATCCCGGGAGGCAGAGGTTGCAGTGAGCTGAGATAGTGCCACTGCACTCCTGCCTGGGGGACAGTGAGGTTCCATCTCAAAAAAAAAATATAGAATAGAATAACTTTTGTTTAGGTGTTACAAAATCCAGGCCAGACAAATCTAAACTTTAATCTCACACCCAGTTCCTAGATTAGTCCCTTCTCCAGCTCAGGTTCGGCCTAAGCCTCAGGGTTCCTTACTTGGTGGGCACCACCTGCTCCCTTCCCCACCTTTGTTCCTCTTTTTCCTCTGCTGGCTTCTCCAGGGTTGGGTGTGTTCAGTGGCGGAAACAGGCTAAAGGTCTTTGGCTTTTAGGTTCTGTTGATGGGTGAGTTCCAGATACTAGCTTTCTCTTGTAGGATATTTCATTTATTTATCAAAAATATTAGAACACACCATTCATGTGCCAGACCCTGTTCCAGGCACTGGGGCTAGGGTGATAAATGAGATCAACAAAAATACCTGCCCACATTAAGCTCCTGTTCTAGGGAAGACAAAAAAAGAAAGAAAATACACGTGTCCTTAGTACATTAGAAGTTTCCAAGTAGTGTAGAGAAAAATAAAGTAGGTTGGACTCGGTGGCTCACACCTGTAATCCCAGCACTTTGGGAGACTGAGGTGGGAGGATTACTTGAGCTCAGGAATTTGAGACCAGCCTGGGCAACATGACAAATCCTGTCTCTACAAAAAAAAAAAAAAATTAGCTGGGTATGGTGGCATGCACCTGTAGTCCCAACCACTGGGGAGGCTGAGGAGGGAGAATTGCTTCAGCCCTGGAGGTGAAGGTTGCAGTAAGCCGAGATCGTGCCATTGCACTCCAGCCTGGGTGACAGAGCCAGAGCCTGTCTCAAAAAAAAACAAAAGGAAAGAAAGAAAATGAAAAAACAAAGCAGAGATGGGGAAGCAGAGGAGAGGGCTGGTGCTGGGGTCACAGGGGAGGGGCTGGGGATGCACGGGAGGGGCTGGGGATGCAAGCTTTCCTGAGTTTCCACAGTTCTCTGCCCCTCTCCTGTCTCACGGGGCAAGGTCCACCTGGGGCTTGCGGTGGTTTTACACCAAGCTAATATCTTGTTCTTCCCAACAGACGGAGGCCCATTGAGGCTTCTCTGTCCTCCATGAGGAATAGCATTGGCCTAAACCTGCAGACAGCATTACAAAGAGAAGTCAGGCAAACCCGCTGATGAAGAATGATTCCAGTGTGCTGACAGAGGCTGACATTTCTTGCCATGGGTGATTTAATGTTGGGCCTCAATTTTTCACTCCCCCCGTAAGAGTATGACATAGCCACAGCCTTGTCAGGGCCTGAGGGAGGGTGGATGGACTTATCCATCCCATAGGTGTTGCTCGTGGCTGGGTGACTTGCTTCTGCCAGTGAGATTTTCACAGACACGGCACAAGCAGAAGCCTGGAATGTGTGGGCACTGCCAGGCCTGCCCTCTGAGGCTCTTGATTTTCCCCACGAGACGCACGTGCCCCAGGGAAGGTCGGCTCTGGCTGCGGGATGAGAGGCGTGTGGAGCAGGCATGGTTCCCATCCTTAGCCTGCAGTCAAGCCCAGACTAGATCAGCCTAAGCCCAGCCACGCCACGGGTGCAGGAGTGGAGAGCAAATGCTAACTGTCCATGGAATTGACTTTCAAAGGGGCGTGTCATGTGCCTCATCCCAGCAACAGTGAAGGCATTTCCCTATCAGTCAGTTGGTAAATGATTATTGACAAACAATGTGCTGGGAAGGTGGAGTGATTTGAGTAGATTTGGCCTCTATTCTCATGGGGCTTCCTTTCTAGAGGGGCAGGCAGATGATGGATGGATAAATAAAAATGATTCTAATAGGTTGGTGCAGCAGTCATTAAAAGGAATGGCAAAAAAAGAAAAGAAGAAACGGGGAGGAGCCGCTGCTGCAGTTCATTAATAGTAATGGCAAAAACCGCGATGACTTGTGCCCCAACCTAACACAGTAACCATGGGTGTGCAAAATGTGGCAGTTGGGAAGTTCCGAGTGCTAGGAGAGCATGTAGCTTCCCGGCGTCAGGACACGGGGGTTGGCAACCTAACCAAGGTTAAGTCCAAGTGAGGAGGGTGGGCAGGGAGCGATATTTCAGTGGAGACTCCAAGGATGAATGGTATTTAGAGATGAAACCCCGATACAGAGGGTGTGTGTCTGGCACAGAGAAGAGCCTGTGCAAAAGCCGGCGGGGCGAGAGGACACTGTGTGTTCATCCACCTGAGGGGCGACCAGCAGGCTGGAGCTCAGCGGGTTGAGAGGAGGATGCAGAGCCCGGGAAAGGCACCCTAGGCAGAGGGCACAGCAGGGCAAAGGCCTGGAGTCGGGCCCGAGTCTGTGTGGTTTGAGGAACGGACAGAGGCCTGTCTGGCAGGAAGGGAACGGCACAGGGGAGAGACCTTAGGCCAGAGCAGAGGGCAGGGCTGTGCTGGGCACTGTGGGCTGTGGATGGTGCTGGCATTTCAGAGGGGAGACCATAGACCAGGACAGAGGGCAGGGCCATGCTGGGCACTTTGGGCTGTGGATGGGAGCTGGCATTTCTGCTCAGGTGATGGGAAT
Organism: Symphalangus syndactylus; assembly: GCF_028878055.3. Lineage (NCBI taxonomy): Eukaryota > Metazoa > Chordata > Mammalia > Primates > Hylobatidae > Symphalangus > Symphalangus syndactylus. Next base: position 97,465,292 of record NC_072439.2, read on the forward strand.
ATGTTAAAAGATTTTAAGGAGGGGAATAGCAGTTGGGATTAATGTGTATTCTGGGAATCTCAACAAAGTAAATTCATAGTTCGAATTTTCATAAGACTTCTGCACAGGGAGAGAGAAATAAGATCGCGTCTACAGCTGTGTGATGATTTTATTTAAAAATACTACGAAGTTTTTAAATGTGATTTCAAATGGTGCGTTTCTGTTTCACATTGGACATAAGTAGATTGCAAGGCTAATGGAAAGTAGAAAAGTTAACTCACGAACATAAAAGAGATAACGATTTGAAAACAAAATATGTATTCATTTACTTTGGCTGCAGTTTTCTTGACGGCTGAATTTCATGAGAAGGGATTGTTCAGGGAGGGTCGTGGGGCTGAAGACCTGGAGAGGAGCTGGTGCTACCGCTGTTCAAATCTGAGGGTGGTGGAGATGGGGCCTTGGGGAGCAACAGGTGCTGCCTTTTAAGTCTGAGAGTCATTGAGCTGGACGTCCAGGGAGGAGCCGGTGCTGCCGCTGATGTCTTAGGTTGAGGAGCTGAAGACAATGAAGGAGCCGGTGTGGCTGTTGTGTGAGGGTCGTGGAGCTGGAGATCCAGGTGGGAGAGGTGTTCTAGCTCGGGGAGTAGCTGCTGTTCTACCGTGAGGTCCCTGCAGCTGCAGACCCGGAGAGGCATTGATGTTGTAGATTGAGGGCCGTGTAGCTGGAGACCCGGTGAGGAGCTGATGTTCCAGTTTGAGGATCTTGCAGCTGCAGATGTGGAGAGGAGCCGATGTTCCGGTTTGAGGATCTTGCAGCCGCAGACCCGGGGAGGAGCTGATGTTCCGGTTTGACGGTCTTTGCAGCCGCAGAACGGGGGAGGAGCTGTTGTTCCGGTTTGAGGGTCCCGCAACCGCGGACCCGGGGAGAAGCTGATGTTCTGGTTTCAGAGTATTGCAGCCGCGGAGCCGTGTAGGAGCTGATGTTCCAGTTTGAGGGTCTTGCAGCTGCGACCCGGGAAGGAGCTGATGTTCTGGTTTGGGCGTCTTGCAGCTGCAGACCCAGGGAGGAGCTGATGTTCCAGTTTAAGGGTCTTGCAGCCACAGACCCGGGGAGGAGCTGATGTTCCGGTTTAAGCGTCTTGCAGGCGCAGACCTGTGGAGGCGCGGATGTTCCTGTTTGAGGGTCTTGCAGCCGCAGACCTGTGGAGTCGCGGATGTTCCTGTTTGAGGGTTTTGCAGCTGTAGACCCGGGGAGGAGCCGATGTTCTAGACTGAGGGTCATGCAGACGCAGACCCGGAGAGGAGCCGATGTTGTAGTTTGAGGATCTTGTAGCCGCAGACCCTAAGAGGAGCCAGTGTTCCAGTTTGAGGTTCATGCAGCCAAAAACCCGGGGAGGAGCCGATGTTCCAGTTTGAGGTTCGTGCAGCCACAGACCTAGGGAGGAGCTGATGTTCCAGTTTGAGGGTCGTGTAGCCGCAGACCCCGGGAAGAGCTGATGTTCCAGTTTGAGGGTCGTGCAGCCACATTCCCGGAGAGGAGCTGATGATCCAGTTTGAGGGTCGTGCAACCGCAGACACAGGGAAGAGCTGATGTTCCAGTTTGAGGGTCATGCAGCCGCAGACTCAGGGAGGAGCCGATGTTCTGGTTTGAGGGTCGTGCAGTGGCAGACCCGGGGAGGCACTGATGTTCCGGTTTGAGGGTCGTGCAGCCGCAGACCCGGGGAGGAGCTAATGTTCCCGTTTGGCGGTCTTGAAGCCGCAGACCTGGGAAGGAGCTGATGTTCCCGTTTGGGAGTATTGCAGCCGCAGACCCGGGGAGGAGCTGATGTTCCGGTTTGGGGGTCTTGCAGCCACAGACCTGGGGAGCAGCTGATGTTCCGCTTTGGGGGTCTTGCAGCCGCAGACCCGGGTAAGAGCTGATGTTCCGGTTTGAGGGTGGTGCAGCCATGGACCCGAGGAGGAGCTGATGTTCCGGTTTCTGGGTCTTGCAGCCGCGGATCCAGGGAGGAGCTCATGTTCCGGTTTGAGGATGGTGCAGCCGCGCACCGGTGCAGGAGCTGATATTCCGGTTTGAGGGTCTTGCATCTGCGGACCTGGGGAGGAGCTGAAGTTCCGGTTTGAGGGTCTTGCAGCCGCAGACCCAGGGAGGAGCTGATGTTCTGGATTGGGGGTCTTGCAGCCGCAGACCTGGGGAGGAGCTTATGTTCCCGTTTTGGAGTATTGCAGCCACAGACCTGGGGAGGAGCTGATGTTCTGCTTTGAGGGTCTCACAGCTGCAGACCAGGGAGGAGCTGATATTCGGGTTTGAAGGTCTTACAGACCCGTGAAGGAGCTGATGTTCCAGTTGCACGGTCCTGCAGCCATGGACCTGGGGAGGAGCTGATGTTCCGGTTTCAGGGTCTTGCAGCTGCGGACCCGGGGAGGAGCTGATGTTCCGGTTTGAAGGTCTTGCCACCACAGACCCTTGGAGGAGCTGATGTTCCGGTTTCAGGGTATTGCAGCTACGGACCTGGGGAGGAGCTGATGTTCTGGTTTGAGGGTCTTGAAGCCGCGGACCCGCGGAGGAGCTGATGTTCCGGTTTGAGGGTCTTGCAGCCACAGACCCTTGGAGGAGCTGATGTTCCGGTTTCAGGGTATTGCAGCCGCAGACCTGGGGAGGAGCTGATGTTCTGGTTTGAGGGTCTTGCAGACGCAGACCCGGGGAGGAGCTGATGTTCTGGTTTGGGGATCTTGCATCCGCAGTCCCGGGGAGGAGCTGATGTTCTGGTTTGGGGGTCTTGCAGCCACGGACCCGGCGAGGAGCCGATGTTACGGTTTCAGGGTCTTCCAGGCGCACACCCGGGGAGGAGCTGATGTTCCAGTTTTAGGGTCTTGCAGCTGCAGACCCGGGGAAGAGCTGATGTTCCAGTTTGAGGGTCGTGCATCCACATTCCCGGAGAGGAGCTGATGATCCAGTTTGAGGGTCGTGCAACCGCAGACACGGGGAAGAGCTGATGTTCCAGTTTGAGGGTCGTGCAGCCGCAGACCCAGGGAGGAGCTGATGTTCCGGTTTGAGGGTCGTGCAGTGGCAGACCCTGGGAGGCACTGATGTTCCGGTTTGAGGGTCGTGCAGCCGCAGATCCGGGGAGGAGCTAATCTTCCCGTTTGGGGGTCTTGAAGCCGCAGACCTGGGAAGGAGCTGATGTTCCCGTTTGGGAGTATTGCAGCCACAGACCCGGGGAGGAGCTGATGTTCCGGTTTGGGGGTCTTGCAGCCGCAGACCTGGGGAGCAGCTGATGTTCCGCTTTGGGGATCTTGCAGCCGCAGACCCGGGTAAGAGCTGATGTTCCGGTTTGAGGGTGGTGCAGCCATGGACCCCAGGAGGAGCTGATGTTCCGGTTTCTGGGTCTTGCAGCCGCGGATCCAGGGAGGAGCTCATGTTCCGGTTTGAGGATGGTGCAGCCGCGGACCTGGGGAGGAGCTTATGTTCCGGTTTGAGGGTCTTGCAGCCGCGGACCCGAGGAGGGGCTGATGTTCCGGTTTTAGGGTCTTGCAGCCGCGGACCTGGGGAGGAGCTGATGTTCCAGTTTGAGGGTCTTGCAGCCGCGGACCTGGGGAGGAGCTGATGTTCCGGTTTCAGGGTCTTGCAGCCGCAGACCCTTGGAGGCGCGGATGTTCCTGTTTGAGGGTTTTGCAGCCGCAGACCCGGGGAGGTGCCAATGTTCTACATTGAGAGTCGTGCAGCCGCAGACCTGGAGGGGAGCCGATGTTGTAGTTTGAGGATCTTGCAGCCGCAGACCCTGAGAGGTGCCGGTGTTTCAGTTTGAGGTTCTTGCAGCCGAAAACCCGGGGAGGAGCCAATGTTCCAGTTTGAGGGTAGTGCAGCCGCAGACCCGGGGAAGAGCAGATATCCCAGTTTGAGGGTCGTGCAGCCGCATTCCAGGGGAGGAGCTGATGTTCCAGTTTGAGGGTCGTGTACCCGCAGATCCAGGGAAGAGCTGATGTTCCAGTTTGAGGGTCGTGCAGCCGCAGACCAGGGGAGGAGCTGATGTTCCAGTTTGAGGGTCGTGCAGCCACAGACCCAGGGAGGCATTGATGTTCCAATTTGAGGGTCGTGCACCCGCAGACCTGGGGAGGAGCTGATGTTCCGGTTTGAGGGTCTTGCATCCGCAGACCAGCGGAGGAGCTGATGTTCCAGTTTGAGGGTCGTGCAGCCGCAGGCCCGGCGAGGAGCTGATCTGCTTTGAGGGTCGTGCAGCCGCAGACCTGGGGAGGAGCTGATGTTCCGGTTTGAGGGTCTTGCAGCCGCGGCCCCGAGGAGGTGCTGATGTTCCGGTTTGAGGGTCTTGCAGCCGCAGCCCCGAGTAGGTGCTGATGTTCCGGTTTGAGGGTCTTGCAGCCACGGACCCGGGCAGGAGCTGATGTTCCGGTTTGAGGGTCTTGCAGCTGCGGACCCGGGGAGGAGCTGATGTTCCGTTTTGTCGGTCTTGCAGCCGCAAACCCGGGGAGGAGCTGATGTTCCGGTTTCAGGGTCTTGCAGCCGCAGACCTGTGGAGGCGTGGATGTTCCTGTTGGAGGGTTTTGCAGCTGCAGACCCAGAGAAGTGCCAATGTTCTACGTTGAGGGTCATGCAGCCGCAGACCTGGAGGGGAACCGATGTTGTAGTTTGAGGATCTTGCAGCCGTAGACCCTGAGAGGTGCCGGTGTTTCAGTTTGAGGTTCGTGCAGCCGAAAATTCGGGGTGGAGCCAATGTTCCAGTTTGAGGGTCGTGCAGCCGCATTCCAGGGGAGGAGCTGATGTTCCAGTTTGAGGGTCGTGTACCCGCAGATCCAGGGAAGAGCTGATGTTCCAGTTTGAGGTTCGTGCAGCCGCAGACCTGGGGAGGAGCTGATGTTCCAATTTGAGGGTCGTGCAGCCGCAGACCTGGGGAGGAGCTGATGTTCCGGCCTGAGGGTCTTGCATCCGCAGAGCAGCGGAGGAGCTAAAGTTCCAGTTTGACGGTCGTGCAGCCGCAGGCCTGGCGAGGAGCTGATCTGCTTTGAGGGTCATGCAGCCGCAGACCCGGGGAGGAGCTGATGTTCCGGTTTGAGGGTCTTGAAGCCGCGGACCTGGGGAGGAGCTGATGTTCCGGTTTGAAGGTCTTGCAGCCGCGGACCTGGGGAGGAGCTGATGTTCTGCTTTGAGGGTCTCGCAGCTGCAGACCAGGGAGGAGCTGATATTCAGGTTTGAGGGTCTTACAGACACGTGAAGGAGCTGATGTTCCAGTTGGACGGTCCTGCAGCCATGGACTTGGGGAGGAGCTGATGTTCCGGTTTGAGGGTCTTGCAGCCACAGACCCTTGGAGGAGCTGATGTTCCGGTTTCAGGGTATTGCAGCCGCAGACCTGGGGAGGAGCTGATGTTCTGGTTTGAGGGTCTTGCAGCCGCAGACCCGCGGAGGAGCTGATGTTCCTGTTTGAGGGTCTTGCATCCGAAGTCCCGGGGAGGAGCTGATGTTCCGGTTTGGGGGTCTTCCAGCCACGGACCCGTGGAGGAGCCGATATTCCGGTTTGAGGGTCTTGCAGCCGCGGACCTGGGTAGGAGCTGATGTTCCAGTTTGAGGGTCTTGCAGCCGCGGCGGACCTGGGGAGGAGCTGATGTTCCGGTTTCAGGGTCTTGCAGCCGCGGACCAGGGAGGAGCTGATGTTCCGGTTTCAGGGTCTTGCAGCCTCAGACCCGTGGAGGCGTGGATGTTGCTGTTTGAGGGTTATGCAGCCGCAGACCCGGGGAGGTGCCAATGTTCTACATTGAGGGTCGTGCAGCCGCAGACCTGTAGAGGAGCTGATGTTCCGGTTTGAGGGTCTTCCGGCCGCAGACCAGCGGAGGAGCTGATGTTCCAGTTTGAGGGTCGTGTAGCCACAGACCCGGCGAGGAGCTGATGTTCTGCTTTGAGTGTCTCGCAGCCCGAGACCAGGGAGGAGCTGATGTTCGGGTTTGAGGGTCTTACAGACCCGGGGAGGAGCTGATGTTCCGGTTTGAGGGTCTCACAGCCGCAGACCCGTGGAGGAGCTGATGTTGCGGTTTCAGGGTTTTTTTTTTTTTTTTTTGGTTAGAAATAATTTAATTCAACTTCCTTTGTTTTACATAAGAAAAAATTCAAGTTTATCCAAGGCCACACAGGTAATGTTTAGAATCCAGAACAACAATTGGATTTTCTGCTTTCCAGGATCTTTAGCTCATCTTTCTTCCTTTCTACTTATGTATAATGCAGGAGCTGGCAAGTAGAGCTCTTTTAACTCTGTTTTGTTGTCGCTGGGTTGGTTGGTGGGTTTGTCTGTTGTATTTTTCATATGTTTTGCCTTGTTGGCCAGGGTGGTCTCGAACTCCTAGCCTGAAGTGATCAACCCGCCTCGGCCTCCCAGAGCGCCGGGACTACAGGCGTGAGCCACCACGTCCAGCCCCCACATTGCTTCTGGCCTCCGTGGTAGACCTCCCAGATGGGGCGATCGGGCAGAGGCGCTCCCCACATCCCAGACGGGGCAGCCGGGCAAAGGTGCTCCTCACTTCCCAGACGGGGCGGCCGGGCAGAGGCGCTCCTCACTTCTTCCCAGACGGGGCGGCCAGGCAGAGGCGCTCCTCACTTCCCAGACGGGGCGGCCGGGCAGAGGCGCCCCTCACTTCCCAGATGGGGCGGCCGGGCAGAGGCGCCCCTCACTTCCCAGATGGGGCGGCCGGGCAGAGACGCTCCTCAGTTCCTAGACGGGGTGGCGGCCGGGCAGAGACGCTCCTCACTTCCCAGACGATGGGTGGCCGGGAAGAGGCTCTCCTCACTTCCCAGACGATGGGTGTCGGGGCAGGGGCGCTCCTCACTTCCCAGACAGGGCGGCCAGGCAGAGGCGCTCCTCACTTCCCAGACAGGGCGGCCGGGCAGAGGCGCTCCTCACTTCCCAGACGATGGGTGGCCGGGCAGAGGCGCTCCTCACTTCCCAGAGGCGCCCCTCACTTCCCAGACGATGGCTGGCCGGGCAGAGGCGCCCCTCACTTCCCAGACGATGGCTGGCCGGGCAGAGGCGCCCCTCACTTCCCAGACGATGGGTGGCCGGGCAGAGGCGCCCCTCACTTCCCAGACGGGGCGGCCGGGCAGAGGCGCCCCTCACTTCCCAGACGGGGCCGCCCGGCCGAGGCGCCCCTCAATTCCCAGACGGGGCGGCCGGGCCGAGGCGCCCCCTCACTTCCCAGACGGGGCGGCCGGGCCGAGGCGCCCCTCACTTCCCAGACGGGGCGGCCGGGCCGAGGCGCCCCTCACTTCCCAGACGGGGCGGCCGGGCCGAGGCGCCCCTCACTTCCCAGACGGGGCGGCCGGGCCGAGGCGTCCCTCACTTCCCAGACTGGGCCGCCCGGCCGAGGCGTCCCTCACTTCCCAGACTGGGCCGCCCGGCCGAGGCGCCCCTCCCTTCCCAGACGGGGCCGCCCGGCAGAGGCGCCCCTCCCTTCCCACACGGGGCCGCCGGGCAGAGGCGCCCCTCCCTTCCCAGACGGGGCGGCCGGGCAGAGGCGCCCCTCACTTCTTCCCAGACGGGGCGGCTGGGCAGAGGCGCTCCTCACTTCTTCCCAGACAGGGCGGCCGGGCCGAGGCGCCCCTCACTTCCCAGACGGGGCCGCCCGGCAGAGGCGCCCCTCCCTTCCCAGACGGGGCCGCCCGGCAGAGGCGCCCCTCCCTTCCCAGACGGGGCGGCCGGGCAGAGGCGCCCCTCACTTCTTCCCAGACGGGGCGGCCGGGCAGAGGCGCTCCTCACTTCTTCCCAGACGGGGCGGCCGGGCAGAGGCGCTCCTCACTTCTTCCCAGACGGGGCGGCCGGGCAGAGGCGCTCCTCACTTCTTCCCAGACGGGGTGGCGGCCGGGCAGAGGCGCTCCTCACTTCCCAGACGATGGGTGGCTGGGCAGAGGCGCTCTTCACTTCCCAGACGATGGGTGAGGAGCGCCTCTGCCCGTCCGCCCCATCTGGGAAGTGAGGAGCCCCTCTGCCCAGGCACCCCGTCTGGGAAGTGAAGAGCGTCTCTGCCCGGCCACCCATCGTCTGGGAAGTGAGGAGCGCCTCTGCCTCGCCAGCCATCTTCTGGGAAGTGAGGAGCGCCTCTGCCCGGCCGCCCCGTCTGGGAAGTGAGGAGTGCCTCTGCCCGGCCGCCCCGTCTGGGAAGAAGTGAGGAGCCCCTCTGCCCGGCCACCCATCGTCTGGGAAGTGAGGAGTGCCTCTGCCCGGCTGCCCCGTCTGGGAAGTGAGGGGCGCCTCTTCCCGGCCACCCATCGTCTGGGAAGTGAGGGGCACCTCTGCCCGGCTGCCCCATCTGGGAAGTGAGGAGCGCCTCTGCCTGGCCACCCATCGTCTGGGAAGTGAGGAGCGCCTCTGCCCGGCCGCCCCATCTGGGAAGTGAGGAGCGCCTCTGCCCGGCCGCCCTGTCTGGGATATGAGGAGCGCCTCTGTCCGGCCACCCATCGTCTGGGAAGTGAAGAGCGCCTCTGCCCGGCCACCCATCGTGTGGGAAGTGAGGAGCACCTATGCCCGGCCGCCCCATCTGGGAAGTGAGGAGCACCTCTGTCCGGCCACCCATCATCTGGGAAGTGAGGAGCGCCTCTGCCCGGCCGCCCCGTCTGGGATGTGAGGAGCACCTCTGCCTGGCCACCCATCGTCTGCGAAGTGAAGAGCGCCTCTGCCCGGCCACCCGTCGTCTGGGAAGTGAGGAGCGCCTCTGCCCGGCCACCCCGTCTGGGAAGTGAGGAGCGCCTCTGCCCGGCCGCCCCCTCTGGGAAGTGAGGAGCGCCTATGCCCGGCCGCCCCCTCTGGGAAGTGAGGAGCGCCTCTGCCCGGCCGCCCCGTCTGGGAAGTGAGGAGCGCCTCTGCCTGACCACCCATCGTCTGGGAATTGAGGAGCCCCTCTGCCCGGCCACCCATCGTCTGGGAAGTGAGGAGCGCCTCTGCTCGGCTGCCCTGTCTGGGAAGAGAGGAGCGCCTCTGCCCGGCCACCCCATCTGGGAAGTGAGGAGCGCCTCTGCCCGGCCTCCCATCGTCTGGGAAGTGAGGAGCGCCTCTGCCTGGCCACCCATCGTCTGGGAAGTGAGGAGCACCTCTGCCCGGCCACCCATCGTCTGGGAAGTGAGGAGCGCCTCTGCCCGGCTGCCCCGTTTGGGAAGTGAGGAGCGCCTCTGCCCGGCCACCCATCGTCTGGGAAGTGAGGAGCGCCTCTGCCCGGCCAGCCCGTCTGGGAATTGAGCGCCTCTGCCCGGCCGCCCCGTCTGGGAATTGAGGAGCGCCTCTGCCCGGCCGCCCCATCGTCTGGGAAGTGAGGAGCGCCTCTGCCCGGCCACCCCATCTGGGAATTGAGGAGCGCCTCTGCCCGGCCGCCCCGTCTGGGAATTAAGGAGCGCCTCTGCCTCGCCACCCATCGTCTAGGAAGTGAGGAGCGCCTCTGCTCGGCCGCCCCATCTGGGAAGTGAGGAGCGCCTCTGCCCGGCCGCCCCATCTGGGAATTGAGCGCCTCTGCCCATCCGCCCCGTCTGGGAAGAAGTGAGGACCGCCTTTGCCCGGCCACCCATCGTCTGGGAAGTGAGGAGCTCCTCTGCCCGGCCGCCCCGTCTGGGAAGTGAGGAGCGCCTCTGCCGGGCCGCCCCGCCTGGGAAGTGAGGAGCGGTTTGAGGGTTTGCAGCCGCGGACCCGGCGAGGAGTTGATGTTCCGGTTTGAGGGTCTTGCAGCTGCAGACCCCGGGAGGCACTGATGTTCCAATTTGAGGGTCGTGCAGCCACAGACCCGGGGAAGAGCTGATGTTACAGTTTGAGAGTCGTGCAGCTGCAGACCCAGGAAGGAGCTGATGTTCGGTTTGAGTGTCGTGCAGCCCATGACCCGGGGAGGGGCTGATGTTCCGGTTTGAGGGTCCTGCAGCCGCATACCCCGGGAGGAGCTGATGTTCTGGTTTGGGGGTCTTGCAGCAGCGGACCAGGGGAGGAGCTGATGTTCTGGTTTGAGGGTGGTGCAGCCGCAGACCCGGCGAGTAGCTGATGTTCTGCTTTGAGGGTTGTGCAGCCGCAGACCCCGGGGAGGAGCTGATGTTCCGGTTTGATGGTCGTGCAGCCGCAGACCCGGCGAGGAGCTGATGTTCTGGTTTGAGGGTGTTGCAGCCGCAGGCCCGGAGTGTAGCCGATGTTCTGCTTTGAAGATCGTGCAGCCGGAGACCCGGCGAGGAGCTGATGTTCTGGTTTGAGGGTCTTGCAGCTGCAGACCTGGAGAGGACCTGATGTTGAGCTCATATTCCAGTTGCAGTTTGAGGGCCGGGGAGCTGATGTTCCAGTTTGAGGGCCGTGCAGCTGGAGACCTGGGAGGGAGCTGATGTTCCAGTTGTAGGGCTGTGCAGCTGGAGACCCGGGGGGGAAGCTGATGTTGCAGTTGTAGGGCCGTGCTGCTGGAGACCCGGTGGGGAGCTGATGTTCCTGTTTGAGAGCTGTGCAGCTGGAGATCTGGTGGGGAGCTGATGTTCCAGTTTGAGGGCCGTTCAGCTGGAGACCCGGCGGGGAGCTGATGTTCCGGTTTGGGCGTCTTGCAGCCGCATACCTGGGGAGGAGCTGATGTTCCTGTTTTGGAGTATTGCAGCCGCAGACCCGGGGAGGAGCTGATGTTCCTGTTTGGGGGTCTTGCGGCTGCAGACCCGGGGAGGAGCTGATGTTCCGGTTTTGGGGTCGTGCAGCCGCAGTCCCGGGAAGGAGCTGATGTTTCAGTTGAGGGTCGTGCCGCCACTGACCTGGGGAGGGGATGATGTGCCGGTTCGAGAGTCTTGCTGGCATAGATCCAGGAAGGAGGTGATTTTTCAGTTTGAGGGTTGTGCAGCAGCAGACCCACAGAGTAGCTGATGTTCCGGTTTGGGGGGCTCTTGCAGCCGCAGACCCGGGGAGCAGCTGATGTTTCGCTTTGGGGGTCTTGCAGCCGCAGACCCGGGGAGCAGCTGATGTTTCACTTTGGGGGTCTTGCAGCCGCAGACCCGGGGAGGAGCTGATGTTCCGGTTTGGGTGTCTTGCCGCCACGGACCCAGGGAGGAGCTGATGTTCCAGTTTGAGGGTCTCGCAGCCGCGGACCCGGGGAGGAGCTGATGTTCCGGTTTGAGGTTCTCGCAGCCGCGGACCCGGGGAGGAGCTGATGTTCCGGTTTGAGGGTCTCGCAGCCGTGGACTCAGGGAGGCGCTGATGTTCCGGTTCAAGGCTCTTGCAGCCGCGGACTCGGGGAGGAGCTGATATTCCGGTTTGAGGCTCTTGCAGCCGCAGACCCGGGGAAGAGCTGATGTTCTGGTTTGAGGGTCTTGCAGCCGTGGACCCGGGGAGGAGCTGATGTTCTGGTTTGACGGTCTTGCAGCCACAGACCCGGCGAGGAACTGATTTTCCTATTTGAGGGTCTTGCAGCCGCAGACCTGGGGAGGAACCGATCTTCCGGTTTGAGGGTCTTGCAGCCGTAGACCTGGAGAGGAGTTGATGTTGAGCTGATATTCCAGTTGCAGTTTGAGGGCCGGAGAGCTGATGTTCCAGTTTGATGGCCATGCACCTGGAGACCCAGAGAGGAACATCTAACTGGAACATTTGCTCCCCGCAGTGCCTCCAGCTGCATCGCTCCCAAACTGGAACATCTGTTCCCACCCGGGTCTCCAGCCGCACGGCCCTCAAACTGCAACATTGTCTACCCTCAAGTCTCCAGTTGCAAGGCCCTCAGAATTGAACATGAGCTCCCCACCGGGTCTCCAGCTTCACGGCCCTGAAACTGGAACTTCAGCTTCCCACCGGCTATCCAGCTGCATGGCCCTCAAACTGGAACATCAGCTCCCCGCCAGGTCTCCAGCTGCTGGGGGCTGACAAACCTTTCGTTGATTAAGTGGCCTGGGTGTCCCAGGCCCATTTATATTAGACCTCTCAGTATAGCTTGGTGCATTTCCAGGAAACATAACACCATTCATTCAATTTAAACTATTGGAATTGTTTTTCTCTGAAGAAGGATAATCACAGCTAACAACCATCACATTCTTTTAGACTCCTCGGAGAAGTTTGTCTGTTCCTGTATAGTTTCTCCTTGGATCTGTTAACAATTCACCTAGTCACTGAATAGTAAAAGGGATACCTTAAATCCAGTGACAATTTTCGATATTCTTTCCTTCATTTCATCAAAGGGAATATATTCGACATTAGGGTTGGGAGGACCTCTTGCCTCAGGAGCTGAAGTTCTGAAATCATCCATCACTTTCTCCTGTTTGAAAATAAAATAGTCTTTAAATTGGGACCACTGAATCTGTTTCTCCAGTCTTGGCTACATGACAAAGAAACTGATCCAGGACAGGACAAGCTTTCCTTTTCCCCCTCTTCTCAAAATCTTCCAGTGCCTCCTGGAGCCCCTCAACGTCCATGGCTTCCCGGAGTCCCTCACGGCCTCCGCCTCCCTCCGCGGGTCTCTTGGGGACCGGAATGCCTCCCCCCACCCCCAACGTCCTCCCACTCCCTCGCACACACTCCAGCATGCAGGGCAAGTGGGGTGGGGGGGGGAATGAAGGGAGCCAGGGGAAGCGTGTGAGAGAGTGAGACCCACAGAGCGAGCACCTCCCCAAGCCGCTACCACCAACCCTCCAACATGGCGCCTGGCACGTCAACCTAAAAAGTTATCTCTTGGAGAAGCAATGGATGACAGAGTTTAATCTGAGAGTTACTGTTAATGGAGAAACTTAGAACTTACCATTTTTCCTGTGAGGTTTTGGTGCTCATACTGCTGTTCTGTGAGTTCTGGCAATTGAGTCCGTTCACACAGCCTGGTGATGCAGCAGGTGCCACAGAAGGACCCTGTCCCGGCTGGCCTGCTCCACTGCTATGATGGTGTGGCCTCTGATCTGTGACCGTGTCTTGAGGGGAGACCAGGCCCTTGATCACAAGCGTATCCATGGTGAGGTTCCGTGGATGGAACCTCCTGGATGTTCCTTCCTGATGTTCATCTGCTACCTTGCTATTTAATGCATCTTGTTTATAACTGTCTTCTAAATACTGAGTAGAAATAAAGCATTTGTACAGTATGGGTAAGGTATTCAGAATATTGACACGTTGGACACAGAGGACCTCCACCAAGTTTAGGGAGTAGAATCTGAAGAGACATCACTTTGGATGCTCCCTGGAGGCCCTGCCTGAGTCCCGGTCCCTTCCCTTCTCCTATGGAGGGAATCACTTCCTGCTTTAGCCTTTATTATTCCCACACTTTCCTTCATAGTACGTTTCTTTCACCGTGTGTGTACATCCCTAAAAAATGTGCCATTTAGTTTTTGAACTTTGTTTTCTTTTTGAGGCAGGGTGTTGCTCTGTTGCCTCGGCTGTAGTTTTGAACTTTGATGTGAGGAAATTCTCCTGCGTGGCTGCCCCTACATTGTGTGGCTCTGAGCATCTGCTCTGTGTCTGTTTTTTCCTCCATTCTCTCCCTGAGACCCACCCACACTGACATGGTTCATTTCGTTGCTGCGTGATCTCCTGTGGTCTGAGGGGAACATGGGAAATGTCTTCATCTTCCTGTGGATGAGTGTTTGGCCAGGTTGGGGCCCTTAGGACTGTGTTTTGTTGGGAACGTTCTTGGGCGTTTCTTTTGTACACAAGTGCAAGTTTCTTCTTGTCAGTAGCTTTCAAGTTTTAAAATTTCATCCCAGGTAAGAAATGTAATTTTCCTCATAACCCACAACACACACTCTTTCATATACAAGCATAACAGAAATATACTTCACAACCGTTCTTATCAGTGCCTGGTGTTCCTGCTTCTCTCCATTCTCCCCAACACCGGCATGGATTGGGTGGTGGGATTTTTGCCCGTCTGGTGGGTGTCACGTGATATCTCCCCATTAGGCTGAGCCCCTCTTCATGTTTTCATTAGCCATTCCTCCACATTTCCTCTTCTGTGGAGGGCCGGTTCAGCTCTTTTGCCCAGTTTCTGTGAAGTTGTTTGAGTTTTTGCACTTTTCCTTTATTATTCCTATTATTATGTTTTTGAGACAGAGTCTCACTCTGTCACCCAGGCTGGAGTGCGGTGGCGCGATCTCAGCTCACTGCAACCTCCACCTTCTGGGTTCAAATGATTCTCCTGCCTCAGCCTCCCAAGTGGCTGAGATTACAGGCACGTGCCACCATGCCCAGCTAATTTTTATATTTTTACTAGAGATGGGGTTTCACCATGTTGTCCAGGCTGGTCTGAAACTCCTGACCTCAGGTGATTCTCCCACCTCAGCCTCCCAAAGTGCTGGGATTACAGGCATGAGCCACCATGCCCGGCCTGCCTTTTTCTTTTTCAAAAGGACTCTTTGTAGATTATACCTATTCATTCCAGTGACTATTTGTGTGGTAAAGATGGGTTTGAATCCACCAGGATAAACGTGCCAGATCTCCTGTCTGATGGGAGAAGAGACAGAGGGGGATAGAAGGGTAGAGAGAATCAGAGCCAAGAGGAGGCCGAGTCAGGTGGGGGTTGCAGGCTGCTGTGAGGACTTGGCTCCTTCTCTGAGTCAGGTGGGATTAGCAGGGGTTTTAAACAGAGGAACCATGGGATCTCCCTTATGCATTTCTGCCATGGTTGGCTCAGGTGAATGCACCTCTTGAACAAGACTTGGCCTTGGACACCCAGAGGCCCTTGGTTGAGGGTTTACCTCCTGGCATGGCCACTGACACATCCACGTTTGGCTCCCGCGCGGCTGGGCGGCCCCGAGACCTGCTCTGCCTGGGCTTCTCATTGGTGGCATTTCTCAAGTTTGTCCCCTCTCAAGTCTGCCCCATCCAGAAAACCAAACACCTCTCTCTCCTCCATGGAAACCCCCATCAGCACCTCTTCCTGACTCACAGGGCATCCCATCAACATCACAGTCCCAAGCTTCCCACACGGACAAGCTCATGGGACCCCTTGATGGATCAGGACAGCGCCAGCACTAAGACGTGCCCTGAAACTCACAGGAAGAGCGGACCAAGAAGACGGGAACAGCACGGGGCACTGGGAGCTGCAAATGCCCACGATACTGTGAGAGATGGAGAAAGGTATGGCTATGGCTGGCACAAAATGTTACTCAACATTTATTAAAGGCCTAAATGGAGAACATAACGCTATCAAACCCTTAGGTAAAAACACGGGAAAATTTGTATGGCCTGGGGTTAGATGAAAAGTTCTTAGACATGACAGCAAAAGCATGATTCATAAAAGATTGACAAATTAAATTTAGTCATAAATTTAAAATTGCAATTCTATAAAGCAATATAAAAATCTAAAGAGAATGAAACACAAACTATGGTCTAGAAAAAACAATTTGTGAATCACATCTCAGAACGTACTGGCACGCAGAATATATGAAGAACCATGAAAACTTAACTATAAGAAAGTAAAAACCCCAGTATTAAAGAGAGGGCAAATATTTGAATGGAGGCCTCATCAAAGAAGGTAGAAGGAGGGCGTATTGCCCGAGAAAGAGGCTCAACATCATAGAGATGCTGGAGAAATGCCAGTCAACAGTACCTCTGCAAATCTATTAAAATGGCTAAAAACAAAAACCATGGGCCAACCCAGGTTCTAGTGATGATGCAGAGGAATTGGGACCCTCATAAGCTGCAGTGGGAATGGGAGGGGTCCCGCCATGCTGGAAAGTGGTCCGGGAGTTTCTTATGAAGTTAAGCACATCCTTACCACGTCATCCAGCAACCCCGTCCTGAAATGTCCCCCAAGAGAAAAAAACGTGCACACACAAACCTGCACACAAGTGTTTAGGCCTCATTCCTCATTGCCAATAACTGGAAGAAAACAAAATGTCCATCGGCAGGAGAAGGCGTGAACCAACGCGGATGCTTCCACATAGGGGGCACCGACCAGCAGTGGAAAGATGCACCCAAATGCCCCAGGTCTCCCAGGCATGCCCGGTGAAGGAAGCTAGTTTCGGTGGGCAGAGGCCGAAGGATGCGGCTACATGACATCTTGAAGACAGTGCTACCGTGTCGGGGAGCAGGACGGTGGTTTCAAGGGGCTGTGGGTGGAGGGGCGAATGGAGGAGCTCTCTGGGGCGATGGCGTGAGCACCTGCACCTCACTGTGGGCTGCTGCGGCTGAGAGGCTGTACAGCAAACGCTTCATTCAGTACATGCAGACTGAAGGAGGAAGGCTCCCACAACTCAAAGAGGGTGTCACCTCCATGAAAGAAAAACATATTAAAACTCAAGAAAAAACCACAAAAAGTATTTCATAAGCGGATTGACTGAGTTGACATAATCTACCTGGGAGCATGGAACTGAAACCACAGGCTTGGCAATCCCGGAGGGAGAGGGTGGAGGGTTTAGACCTCAATTGGAGGGCTCAGTACCTGGCTATAGGAAATAACATTTAAAAAGCGGCAGGGTGGAAATAATTTCTGCTGATGAGGTTGCATTTCTCCAGATAGCCGGCAGAATAAATTAAAGCAATATAGTCTTGCTCTGTTGCCCAGGCTGGAGTGCAGTGGCGCGATCTCCGCTCACTGTAAGCTCTGCGGGAGAATCTCTTGAACCCTGGAGGCAGAAGTTGCAGTGAGCAGAGATCGCGCCATTGCACTCCAGCCTGGGCAACGAGCGAAATTGTCCCAAACCAAACAATTGGATAACTAACCCAGGACTAAAACTGCGTAACTTAAAAAAAAAAAGTCCAGGAGGTATTATGTTCACTCCCTGCAAGCCAATAAAGGCCACGTCTGGGGCATACATCTAAGAAAATAATCCTAAAGATAAAGTGATGGTCACAGATATGTTCTGTATGGTGTTATTTATTAAGAGCAAAAATGGGAAACAACCCAAATATCAACAAAATGGGACTGAACCCTTGCAAATTTACTAAAATAACTCAAAACTGTTAAGCATTATGCACAAGATGAAGATTTTAATAAAGTGAAAAGACAGGAAACATAATTACTAATGATTATTGGTTTATTTTTCATGCCACTTCATTCCACAAAAAGATTTCAGATATCTTACAAAAAGACACACTAGAAATATTAAAATACTATCTGAACCAGAAGCAAAATCAGAAAGGCATATAAGCCAACGGGATCTGCCCAGCTTTCAAAGCTGACCACAGCCGTGCGCAGTGGCTCTGTCCGTAATCCCCGCACTTGGGGAGGCCGAGGAGGGAGGATCGCTTGAGGCCACAAGTTCGAGACCAGCCCGGGCAACAGAGCAAGATCCCGCCT
Source organism: Symphalangus syndactylus (assembly GCF_028878055.3). Classification (NCBI taxonomy): domain Eukaryota; kingdom Metazoa; phylum Chordata; class Mammalia; order Primates; family Hylobatidae; genus Symphalangus; species Symphalangus syndactylus. Next base: position 97,482,463 of record NC_072439.2, read on the forward strand.
GTACAAAAAATTTAAAAATTAGCCGGAAACCAGAGGCTGGGGACAGGGCTGAGGATCGCTCCCGCCCCTCGGAGGCCGGAGACCGAGGGTCACTCCCGGTCACTAGAGGCTGGAGTCCCCGGACCGCTCCCGCCCACCTCCGCGGACGAGCGCCGCCCCTCCCACCCCATTCCCTGCGGTCTGAACTTTCAGACCCTCTCGGTCTGGGAGATCCCGGAGAACCACCCACGGGGCTTTAAAAAATGTTGGTGCTCAACACCTCCCCGGAATAGGGCCCGCCCTATCTCGGTCGGGGAGCGCGGGGCCTCCGTGTCCACCCAGCGCCACCGTCCGCGGGTCCGCTTTGCGCAGGCGCGGCTTCCCCCTTAGCCCCCGGCCCGGGCGCCGCGTGCTGCGCAGGCGCGATGTCCCCCACCACCGCCCCCCCTTGACCCGGGCGCGGTGCGCGGGCCGGGTTTCCCGCCGGCTCTACCCGGTGTGGTGCGCAGGCGCAGTCTGCGCGGGGCCTGGCGGGACTGCGCGGCGGCGACTACAGACGTGTCGGGGGTCCGAGGCCTGTGGCGGATGCTGAGCGCTCGGCGCCTGGTGCGGGTCAAGGCGGTGAGTCCCTGCCGCGGACCGGGGCGGGGCAGGCGGGGGGCGAGGCGGCGGTAGGAGCGGGACGGTCCCCAGTGGGTCCGAGCGGAGCGGGCGCCGGGTCCCCGCGCCCCCTGCCCCGCGATCGGGAAGGGGCTGGGAGAGCCCTGGGCCGGTGCGAGGGGGAGCCGCGGGGCGTACTCGGGGGCCTGGGGAGCTCGGTCCTTAGCAGGTAGTCCGCGTCCCGGTGAAGGTCACGACCCCGTCCCCTCCGCCGCCCTGGTCCGGGCCTGGGGTCCGGCGACCTCGCGGGCTGAGGTAGCTCCTCGCCTCAGTGCCTGGCGGGTGGACTCGGGGAGGAGTCGTGTCTGCCCAAGGTCACCGGGGTGGAGCCCTGGCTGGGCTGGGCCTTTGTCGCCCTCTGTGCGGGTTGTCCTGAGGGGCCGCCCGCAGCCCGTGGGTGGGGCTGGCGGGGCGGGTGAAACCGCCCGGGTGGGTGCGAGGCGTGGCCGGGCTGGGCCGGGTGTGCGTCCGGTGGGAAGCGCCGCGCGCCCGAGCTTGGGCTTGCAGTTCCCCTTTCCAGAAAGCGCAAATCTGTGCATGTCCACTTGGAGACCTTGTAAGTCAAGGGCCTCTACTTTGGGTCCTGTTTGGTGGCCCTTGTGCCACCAAAAATGTGCCCGTGTTTAAAAGCAGCTGTGCCAGTGTTTAAAAATCAGACGGAGAGCTTAGGGCATTGACCGAGCGAGGACGCCGGGACCTGTGCTTGCCTGTGCGCCGAGTGCCTGGAGGGCCGGGCTCGGTTTAGTCCAGGATGATGGTCAGGGTTCCACTTCCTGAGGCCTTGTTCTCTGAGTTTGTCTGAATGTGCCCTCTACGATTGCATCATCAGAATCGGCCTTCTGGGGTTTTATTTAATCAAGCTAAATTGGATAGGTTTAGTTTTTCGGTTCTTTTAAATGGACTTACCCACCCACCTCCTTAATTACAAAGTAATTTTAAATTGCAGAGTAAAAATCTCAGTAGGAACCAAGGCATTCAGCAATATTGATTTGAACTATGCCTTTAATTGTGCAGTTTTCTCCTTTTTGAAATAGCTATTAAAAATCTCTTTGAATTAAATGTGAGGATTAGTCATACAGCCAACTTGTCAACATCAGAAAGCATGTAAACCGTTCTAGTGTGTTGCTGTGGTTGGCGCTGACTGAGCAGAGACCCCCGCCGCATCTTGGGCTCTTAAGAGCTGCTAGGAGGGCGTCCACAAGCAGGAAGTAAAGCCCATGGTCAGTGGGGCTTTTTAGGGGAAATGGTAGCTTGTGATTGGAGAAAAGCTAGAGCTAGTGCCTTTGTCCTCAACCCAGATGGTTCCCAGTGTTCCTTCTGCAGACTAAGACCCCAGGCACCTCAGACAAGATGGCAAGATAGCAAAATGGAACCAAAATTTAGTCTTGGGTTTTGTAAAAGTCGTTGTATCTTGATGAAGGTAGCTTTTCCTACAGAATGTCGGGCGTTTTTAGGTTCTTCGTTGGCTGCTTTTGTAATTGTGTAGGTTGTACATGCAGACTAGCTTGTTGCTCATGATTTATAGGTGCATTTTATTCGAGGAGGACGCCTTACTCTGCTAGATTTCGGATATTAATGTCTCTGCACTTCTTACTTTTCCCCCTCCACCTCCTGATTCAGTCATCTGAAATTCTGTATTGTTAAGCAAGGTCTAAGTATTCCTTTTAGTTATATGTTCCCTATTTTTTTTTCTTAGAGGAAATGTTTGATAGTTTCTCCTAAAAAAATTAATAATTGGCACAAAAGACTAGTTTTGTGTCAAAACTAGTTTTGAGTTTTATCTAAAGACTGACATTGGCTTGAAGCTGGGCTTTCCAGATTCAAAAATCTGCCCCAGATTAGATTTAGAAGCAGAGGGTTAGTGTCCTTTTCCCCAGGGGGATGGCATGATAATTTGTTCAAGATTGTGTTATAGTAGCTGCCCCTTTTAAGCCAGCTCTGTGTGTGTGTGGTGGGGGGTGGGCAGTGGGTATTCCACCTCGACATCCTAGAAAGAACAAATAAAGTTTGAGTGATTTCCCTGTTTCTACTTACATTTGGTATAATGTACTGTTTTTATTGGTGCTATTACCTATGTTAATAGGGCACTTTACAAAATTTTCAAGAACGTTTGTATTAAAATTATTTCAAAGACTTCTTTCTTAAAATATGATTTTACCATGTAAAAAATTATATTAAGGTAGAAGAATATTCGTTCTTTCTCATTTTTTTTTCTGAAAAAAGAAAAAACGAAATTAGCTTATGTCAGTAAAAACAGAGACTAGAAATTGGAGAAATAAAGAATAATTTTTTATCCCACATAATAAGTAATTTCTGAATTGCAAGTATTTCTAAATACTTGAAGACATCCCTCACATCCCCTCTTCTGATTGCTGAGTGTATTATTTCCTAAAGATTTTTTTTCTTTTCTTTTCTTTTGCTTTTTGGAGACATTGTCTCTGTCGCCCAGGCTGGAGTAGAGTGGCACAGTCTAGGCTCACTGCAACCTCTGCCTCCTGGGTTCAAGCGATTCTCCTGCCCAGCTAATTTTTAGTAGAGAGGGGGTTTCGCCATGTTGGCCAGACTGGACTCGAACTCCTGACTTCAGGTGATCCACCCACCTTGGCCTCCCAAAATGCTGGGATTACAGGCATGAGCCACCGCGCCCAGCCCCTAAAACTATTCTTTATGATATATTTCTCTTTTTTTTTTTTTTTTGAGACGGAGTCTCACTCTGTCACCCAGGCTGGAGTGCAGTGGCGCAATCTCCGCTCACTGCAAGCTCCGCCTCACGGGTTCACACCATTCTCCTGCCTCAGCCGCCTGAGTAGCTGGGACTACAGGCGCCCGCCACCACGCCCAGCTAATTTTTTTTTTTTGTATTTTTTAATAGAGACGGGGTTTCACCATGTTAGCTAGGATGGCCATAGATCTCCTGACCTCGTGATCCGCCCGCCTCGGCCTCCCAAAGTGCTGGGATTACAAGCGTGAGCCACCACGCCCGGCCTATGATATTTCTGAGACTATTCAGTGGTCTTCTAAAATGCCACTAGCAGAATGGACAAGGTATCCCCCGAATGGCTGGCCAACCTTAGCATATGGGACAGTGTCACCTCTCTTACATAGAGCCACTAAAAACTAAAGACTAAAACGAGTTTTCTTGAGTAAAGGTTTCTAAGATGGAAAATTTAAGCAGTGAGATATGTCAAGTTGTAGACGTTGGCCAGGAAAAAGCCAGGAGCAGCCAGGCAGGGGCGAGTGTGCATCCGACATCCTCCTGTGTCATGAAGGTATGACAGCTCTTCCCTCTGGGCTGTCAGCTTTTACTGTTCCAGGATACAGATCTCCTGATTCAGTGTCCAGTGCCTTTTGAACTGACTGCAAGCCCTCATGGACGATTGGAACTGTAGTGTGGAAAGGGCTCTGATGGAGCCAGTTAAAATGCTTCATTATTTGCAAAATACCACATACAGTAATACGATATAGATGTCTTTCCTCTTCTCCACTAAGTAGCATAAATGAAGACTTTACAGAGGAAGTGTGCCTTTTTCATTTTGTATCTGAGTCAGTGAGTATCCTGTTTGGAAATAAGCTTCATCCTGGTTTTCTAGAGTGCCAAGTAAGGGTGGAAAGGAGGACCTGGGGGCTCAGTCCTTCGTTGCCCCTTGGGCTGCCCTTCAGGGTTAAGTAGAGGGTCCCAGCTGAGCTTTCTGGATGCACAGGGGCACCTGGATACATAAGAAGGTGAACAGTTTGCAGGGGGAAATCTGAATTCCTATCCCCCACAGCATTTGTTCCTTCAGGACACTAACCCTCTGGCTCTGTGTCTTCTGTGTCTCCAGTGGCCAACAGTGTTGCAAACAGGAACCTGAGGTTTTCACTTCACTGTTGAAGGAACAAGAGGGCATCTGCTAAAGTTTCAGATTCCGTAAGTTCATGCTTTCTGTTCCATTATAAATGATTTTTTTGGCTTGGGGGTAAGGATCTATACCAGTTTGTTTTCATATGAGTCATAGACATAAGAGAAAAATTTCTCATAGGTATCCAGTGCATGCTGAAATTATTTTCAGTGTAATAATACTTAATTGTAAGTACAAACATAAACATAGATGTTAACATTTTTACTTGTATCTCTTATGTATCCATAAACTAGATTTAAATTTAGGTCAAGTAAAGGAATAAATTAAAATGAACAGTATCTGCTGTGATAGATGATAAAATCCTACTGAAAATAGGACCGTGGGGCCCTTCTGGTGTGGGTTCCTTGGTGTTGAGTGTGCCTGTTCTCTCTCTGTTGGAAAACTGAAACTTGCTGAGAAGTTCTTTTCTCATAAGCTCATAATAGCGACTGAATACTCCTTGGCACCTTGTCAGGCATAAGCATAGGCACGGCCCTGAAGTAGAGTTGTGGTCCTCAGTCTGATCCCGTGGGATAGACCCTCTACCATTCATAGAATCTGATTGTCAGTCCCTTCTCCAGGTGCGAATGTGCCCACCTCTCCCCGCACTGTTCAGGGCTCAGCCCCAGGACAGGACGGAGGCCCTGTGTGCCCAGCAGTTGCTCCTTTTATGTTTGTCAGGCTCTTTCACTGTCACAAGAGTCTTCATGTTTGGCATAGTGGAACATGTGATTGACAGGTGAATTTTTCTTTTCCAGATTTCTGCTCAGTATCCAGTAGTGGACCATGAATTCGACGCAGTGGTGGTAGGCGCTGGAGGGGCAGGCTCGGGAGCTGCATTTGGCCTTTCTGAGGCAGGGTTTAATACAGTGTGTGTTACAAAGCTGTTTCCTACCAGGTCACACACTGTTGCGGCGGAGGTGAGAGAAAGGTGCCCCCCCGTGCTCCCACTCCGTGCAGGTCCTGCACAGCTTCGCATTTTCTACCTGGGGAGGCTCCTGCCTCCTCCCCGTGCTCCAGCCACATGGCCTCTTGCTGTGCCTTACTCACTCAGCTCACCCTCTCAGCGGTCTCTCCCTGGAGCCTCTTCCCTGGGGACTTTGAAGGGCGGGAGCCTTGTTGTCACTCTTAATTGGGACTCCAGTCACACTTGGGTTTTCTGTGACCATCTCGCCTGCTACCCTCCCCACCCACCCGCGCCACCCCAACACCTTAAGAAAAGGAGATCATCTAAAGAGGAGGAATCAGAGTTTAGGCTGGGGAAGAAAAGGGCAAGGGCTTCATTTGTCCCTGTGCTGCTGTCTTCCGGGACTCTCTGAGGGGTAAGACGGTGGTGGGCACACACAGCCAAAGGAAGTAGGGGTACAGGGGAGTGTGACTCTGAGTGTGGAGTTTATTACTTGGCAGGAAGCACTTCTAATCTTTAACACATGCCCGTAAATGCCATTGGGAAGATTTGTTAATAAAACTATCTGGAAAGATTTGTTGAGTACCTTTTCTGTGCCAGATAATGTTAGGTAATAAGCATATTACAGGTAGCCTTTCACTCACTGCTGCAGTCAGCCCTTCCTGGAGTTCCCTGTGTCTCCACCACACAGATGAGGAGACTGAGGCTAAGGGATGGAACCACTGGGCGAGTCAGGGAGGGGTTGTGATCTGGGATCTGTCAGGCCTCGCTGCTCCTCTGCTGAGGTCAGCCCTCACTGGAGTCACCGTGTGGGTAGTTGGCTTTCTCTGAATCCCCCAGTGGGTGGATTTGGGCCTGGAAGAGAAAGCTGGGGCTCCTGTTTGTGGCTCGTAAGGAGTGGTTGGTGTTTCCAGGGAGGAATCAATGCTGCTCTGGGGAACATGGAAGAGGACAACTGAAGGTGGCATTTCTACGACACCGTGAAGGGCTCCGACTGGCTGGGGGACCAGGATGCCATCCACTACATGGTGGAGCAGGCCCCCGCTGCCGTGGTCGAGGTGATGGGCGGGAGGCTCTGGGTGCTCTCGTAGTCTGTTTCTAGTACAAGAGTCTGGGAAAAAATGTAAGCAATTGAGGCAGATGTGGCAGCCGAAAGAATGGTGATTAGCAAAGCTCACAAGAGAAGTCTTTGTCCGTCATGAACTATGCATTACATGTAACAAGAAAAGCTTCTCTTTGATGAAGTGTTGACATGTTCATAAAATAGTTTACTTTGGGTTTGCAGATTTGTGTTAAAGTTGTTTACTGTAGATTAGTTGTGAATATCTTGACTCCTTTAAGGTAATAAGGTTTTTGTTTATCTTTCACAGCTAGAAAATTATGGCTTGCCATTTAGCAGAACTGAAGATGGGAAGATTTATCAGCGTGCATTTGGTGGACAAAGCCTCAAGTTTGGAAAGGGTGGGCAGGCTCGTCGGTGCTGCTTTGTGGCTGATCGGACCGGCCACTCAATATTGCACACCTTATACAGGAGGGTAAGGCTGCCCCCGGTCCACCTGAGACAGGACACGTAGTGCTGGGGCTTATGGTGACAGCGGGGAATGGGCTAGCGTGCCCAGTGAGTCAGCCAGAGATTACGTAAAAAGCAACAGAGAACAGCGGTGTGGGACACATGCAGCGACTGTTGATGTGACAGGATCAGACATGTGCCTTGAGGAGCTGCCCCTAAGGCAATGTGTGACTTCTTGCATCTATTTTGGAAAGCTGAATTGATAATCTTCTATACCAGGTTTTAACTTGGGATATGTGACACTCCTGGACTTTTCTGGGTAGCTTTTCTGACCTGTGGACGATGGAGACCCCTGAAGTGTTGCTGAAGGACCAGACCTGTGTCTTCTCTTTCTCTGTCAGTGTCAGCTTTCTGATCCCTGGAAGGGATGAAAATAAGAAATGAATTTGTTGTAGGTTTTTTTTTTTAATTTGTTTAGAGATGGGGTCTTGCTCTGTTGCCCAGGCTGGAGTGCAGTGGAGCAATCTAGACTCACTGCAGCCTTTGTCTCCCAGGCTCAAACGATCCTTCCACCTCAGCCTCCGAAACAGCTGGGACTACAGGCATGTGTTACCATGTCCAGCTAATTTTCGAGGGGTTTTTTGTTTTTGGTAGAGACGGGGTGTCACCATTTTAAGCCCAGGCTGGTCTCAAACTCCAGGGCTTAGGCGATCCTCCTGCCTCGGCCCCTCAGGGTGCTGGGATTATAGCCATGAGCCACTGCACCTGGCCTGTTGTATTTTTTATTACTGTTTTTAATCAGTAAGATGTCACTGAGCCCCTGAATTCCCTCTGTGATTTGCTTAGAGCTCCACTTCTCATGCTTTGTCTTCAATATGTGAGAAGTAACCACAGAAAAAAGAGCATTGAAACTTAGAAAATCAAAAGGCAGGTGAGATGCAAGAATCACATTCTTGTTTTGAAAGCAAGATTGCCCTTTTTGTATAGTAATAAAAATTGTAGCTTTTGAAATACATTTAGTTTAGGGTTTTTGATCTCCTTTGTTAAAATTCGAGAGCTTGGCACGCCCTGTTTCTCATCGCACCGAGGAGTCACAGAGCCGCTGTTTGGAGCACAGACCGCTGGACTGCCCAGGTTTGGGTTTGAGCTCTGTCCTCAGCTGCACGACTGGATGTTACCAAGCGTTAATTTGCTTGTCACTGAGAAAGGGGGTCGTACACCCAGAGTTGTTGTAAGACTTAAACGAGTTAATATGTGGAAAGCAGCTAGAACTGCCCATAGCAAGTGCAGTGTAAATGTTAACTAAAATAATCATTATTACTGTCCTTGCCACTGTTTGGGTAACTTAGATATGAATTCTCCAAGCTAGTATTCTTAACTAGTCACCACAGTATCATAGTGCAAAAGAATGTTCAAAAATTAAAACAAGATTTGAGGCATCCAACGTACACGCGGCTGTAATCAGAGTGTTGGCCAGAGGTCTGTGGGCCGGCCTTTCTCCTCTCTGGGGACGCCGCTCTGCCCCAGCCTCTGCTGCAGCTGTCAGCCTTGTCCGTGCTTTTTGTTATCCAGACTTTCCACTGTATCTTAACTGTTCTTTCTATTCAGTTTTGCATATAATGCCTTCTGCGTATCTTTTTCGTCTCTCCCCCAAAACGTATCTTGAAAAAAAAATAATGCGTTTGAAATAGAGACCTAGCAATTCTTAGGTTATAAATGTGTGGTTTTTTGCAGGCACACATGGTGCTGGTTGTCTCATTACGGAAGGATGTCGTGGAGAGGGAGGCATTCTCATTAACAGTCAAGGCGAAAGGTTTATGGAGCGATACGCCCCTGTCGCGAAGGACCTGGCGTCTAGAGATGTGGTGTCTCGGTCGATGACTCTGGAGATCCGCGAAGGAAGGTGCGTGTGATTTACCACCAGCATTGTCTGAGCGGGCACACGGGCCGGGGTTGCTTCTGTGAGTTTCAGCACCGCTCGCCCTCACCTTCGTGTGCAGGGACATGTGCACAGCCACCTCTCTTAGCTGCCGGCAGGCGTCTGTTAGTCTGTGATATTTTCCTAAATACCTACATTTTGAAAATTTTAGCTAGTTTCTCAAATCTGTGGAACAGAGTTTCTCTTAGTGTGTGTATGTGACGGAGTATGGGAGAGAGACACACCCAACCTGAAGTCAGTATGTGAGCCTTGGGTGTTGTGTCTGATACCCACAGATGTTTTTCGGCAGCTTTCAAAGTGTGGGGGTTATTTGGCTTTCAGTAAGACAATTTGCAGCTCTTTTTTTTTTTTTTAATTTTATTTTATTATTATTGTACTTTAAGTTTTAGGGTACATGTGCACAATGTGCAGGTTTGTTACATATGTATACATGTGCCATGTTGGTGTGCTGCACCCATTAACTCATCATTTAATATTAGGTATATTTCGTAATGCTATCCCTCCCCCCTCCCCCCACCCCACAACAGTCCCTGGAGTGTGATGTTCCCCTTCCTCTGTCCATGTGTTCTCATCGTTCAATTCCCACCTATGAGTGAGAACATGTGGTGTTTGGTTTTTTGTCCTTGCGATAGTTTACTGAGAATGATGATTTCCAGTTTCATCCATGTCCCTACAAAGGACATGAACTCATCATTTTTTATGGCTGCATAGTATTCCATGGTGTATATGTGCCACATTTTCTTAATCCAGTCTATCGTTGTTGGACATTTGGGTTGGTTCCAAGTCTTTGCTCTTGTGAATACTGCCGCAATAAACATACGTGTGCATGTGTCTTTATAGCAGCATGATTTATAGTCCTTTGGGTATATACCCAGTAATGGGATGGCTGGGTCAAATGGTATTTCTAGTTCGAGATCCCTGAGGAATCGCCACACTGACTTCCACAATGGTTGAACTAGTTTACAGTCCCACCAGCAGTGTAAAAGTGTTCCTATTTCTCCACATCCTCTCCAGTACCTGTTGTTTCCTGACTTTTTAATGATCGCCATTCTAACTGGTGTGAGATGGTATCTCATTGTGGTTTTGATTTGCATTTCTATGATGGCCAGTGATGATGAGCACTTTTTCATGTGTTTTTTGGCTGCATAAATGTCTTCTTTTGAGAAGTATCTGTTCATGTCGTTCGCCCACTTTTTGATGGGGTTGTTTGTTTTTTTCTTGTAAATTTGTTTGAGTTCATTGTAGATTCTGGATATTAGCCCTTTGTCAGATGAGTAGGTTGTGAAAATTTTCTCCCATTTTGTAGGTTACCTGTTCACTCTGATGGTAGTTTCTTTTGCTGTGCAGAAGCTCTTTAGTTTAATTAGATCCCATTTGTCAATTTTGGCTTTTGTTGCCATTGCTTTTGGTGTTGTAGACATGAAGTCCTTGCCCATGCCTGTGTCCTGAATGGTAATGCCTAGGTTTTCTTTTAGGGTTTTCATGGTTTTAGGTCTAACATAATAAGTCTTTAATCCATCTTGAATTAATTTTTATATAAGGTGTAAGGAAGGGATCCAGTTTCACCTTTCTACATATGGCTAGCCAGTTTCCCCAACAGCATTTATTAAATAGGGAATCCTTTCCCCATTGCTTGTTTTTGTCAGGTTTGTCAAAGATCAGATAGGGCCTGACCCTGTTCTTTAATGTAATGACGCTTGCAAAATATCTGCCGGTATGGCGTTTCGAGGTTTTACATTTTTATATTAAAAAAAGAGAAGTCAGATGGTTTTTTGGAATATGGTGGCCCTTTGTATCCATCGGTTCCACATGTGTGGTTTCAACCAACTATGTATTGAAAATAAAATTGCATCCTTACAAATATGCAGACTTTTTTTCCTTGTCATTGTTCCCTAAACAACACAGTGTAACAACTATTTACTAGCATTTACATTGTATTAGGTACTATGAGTAATCCTGGAGTTGCTGTAAAACTTAAATGTAAAACTTTAAATGAGGATGATTTAAAATATGGAGGAGGATGTGCATAGGTTATATGCAAATACTCTCCTATTTTATATTAGGGACTTGAGCATCCACGGATTTTGGTATCCGTGGGGGTCCTGGACCCAACCTGCCATGGATACACAGGGACGACTGTATTTGGCATAGAGGCCTTTCTAGTGCACTTACCAAGGACAGCCACAGCAGGCTGTGATCGCTGAGACGAGTGTGAGTTCAGTTAGGGCACAGTTTTGTTCTGGTTCTCAGCTGTGTCCCAGCACCTGGGGTTGTCCCTGGCACATGGTAGATGCTTAGAAAAGATTTGATGAGAGGGTGACCATACGTGAGGGGAAATTTTCCTCATTATCAAAACATGTTGAAACTCACACGCTTCCAAGATGACGTATTCTCAGGTCTCCTGCCGTTGCCGTTCTCTGCCTTATGTGATGGTGTTCTGTCTAACCAGAGGCTGTGGCCCTGAGGGAGATCACGTCTACCAGCAGCTGCACCATCTACCTCCAGAGCAGCTGCCACGGGCCTGCCCGGCATTTCAGAGACAGCCGTGATCTTCGCTGGCGTGGACGTCACGAAGGAGCCAATCCCTGTCCTCCCCACCATGCATTATAACATGGATGGCATTCCCACCAGCTACAAGGGGCAGGTGACGGTGCTGGCTCTTCTCCCACAGCTGGAAAGAAGGCTGGGACGACGGGGCCCACCTCGCAGTTGTCTCTTTAGATCTTAGAGGAAAAGACAGTTGTTTTCTTCAGGAAAGTACTGTATTGTTTTCTAGATCGCACTTTACATTTCTATTACTGGAGGATGGAGGGGGGCTTAGTAATTTATTCCGCCTTAGTGAACTGTCATAGATACATCATTTGCAGCTTTTTCCATTTTATAATTACTTTCCTATATGATCTTGTGTTATTTCTAATGATCTTATACATCGAGGGATCTTTATAATTCCTATTTCTAATGATCTTGTACATTGAGGGATCTTTATAATTCATACCTCTGAGTGGTTTGCGGTTCACACAGAGCTTGTCAATCACTTAGCCTCCTTGTTGGGCGAGGTGGGTGGAAGCTGTTACTTTCCCTGTGTAGATGAAGAGGTGAACGGGGTAGAAGAGTCTGGAACATCAGTCTCCCCTGCTGATGTTCCTCCACCTGCCGTGCTCCTGGGTCCGAGCCGGAGCACAGGTGGTGAGGGCCTCGGGAACATGGGACACGAGGGACAGTCGCAGATGCTGACATTGGAGGTCCTCTGACCTGCTTGTAACAGCAGGTGCTCAGGGGCAGAGGGGAAACTGGGGGAGACATTCGGAAGTTTCCCTCTGAAGAAGAGTAGCTATGGTCCTTATTTCCTTCTCAGATACGGTCTTTACTTCCCTCTCTGTTTATTGGAGATGGAGACTCGCTCTGTCGCTTAGGCTGGAGTGCAATGGCGCAATCTCGGCTCACTGCAACCTCCGCCTCCCAGATTCAAGCGATTCTTCTGCCTCAGCCTCCCAAGTAGCTGGGATTACAGGCACCCGCCATCATGCCTGGCTAATTTTTGTACTTTCAGTTGAAACGGGGTTTCACCATGTTAGCCAGACAGGTCTTGAACCCCTGAACTCAGGTGATCCACCCGCCTCAGCCTCCCAAAGTGCTGGGATTACAGACGTGAGCCACCGCGCCCGGCCTACTTCCCTCTCTTTCTCTGACCCGTAGCACAGACACCCTGTTGAGGGAGATGGGCTTGTGGAGGAATGGGCACCTTGACATTTCACCTGAAATGAAATCTTCCTTTCCACAGGTCCTGAGGCGTGTGAATGGCCAGGATCAGATTGTGCCCGGCCTGTACACCTGTGGGGAGGCCGCCTGTGCCTCTGTACGTGGTGCCAACCGCCTCGGGGCAAACTCGCTGTTGGACCTGGTTGTCTGGTCAGGCATGTGCCCTGAGCATCGAAGAGTCATGTAGGCCTGGTAAGTGTTTTCTTCAGGAGCCAGACTATTTGAGAAGGGCAGGAGGTTAGTCTTCTTTCTTTTTTTTGAGACAGGGTCAGCCCAGGCTGGAGTGCAGTGGCACAGTCATAGCAGCCTCAACCTCCCGAGCTCAAGCAGTCTTCAACACCTCAACCTTCAGAGCCCGAAGTAGCTGGGACTGCAGATATGCACCACCACACCTGGCTAATTTAAAAAAAATTTTTTTGTAGAGACAGGGTCTCACAACATTGCCCAGGCTGGTCTTGAACTCCTAGACTCAAACAGTCCTTCTGCCTCAGCTTCCCAAACTATTGGGATTACAGGCATGAGCCACTGCACCCAGCCGGTTACAAAGCCTCGATTTGTTACTGGAAATTTGCTTAGTGATCATATAGAGGTAGTCTGGGTTTTTTCCCCAGAAGTGATTAAACTGAGAAATCCAGAGATTATATGGTGGTAATGTTGAGACTAGATAGAGGCTGGTTGGGGATCTTAACAGTTAAGGTGACATTTTTGGGGTTACATTTTTTTTTTTTTTAATTATTTTGCAGTCATTATTTTCTGCTTAGAAAAAGCACTATTAGGAAGTTGTTATTCGTAGGGGAATTTCATTACATATTACTTGCCTGATAAAAATCACTTATTTGCAATGAAATATTTAAAATAGTTGGCATGAATGAATATGTAACTTCTTGGTACTTAGAAAAATAATTTAGGCCATTCTAAAAACAAAGTACAACTAATCTCTATTGGAGGAGAAGGGCTGACTTAGAGTGAACAGGATTCCCACCCTCTATGGACAGATTGGATTTCACTTGCTGGTTTTCTTTTCATGATAGTGTCAAATAACGTGCAGGAAAAGAAATACCATGTGTGGGAGTGTGAGTCTTACGTGCACTAAGAACAGGACAGTTAGCATCACTCCCACCTCCAGAGATGTTCACGGTGGTTATCCAGCCTCGTGTGCTCGGAACAGTGTGAGGTGGATGAGGCACTGGTGGATGTTTGTGTGGCAAGGATGGTGGGACCCCAGGCCCACGTTCTTCCCGTTACGTTTCTCTGGTGTTAACTGTTTAGCATGATTTCTGCTGTTTTTATAGAACAGGTGCTTTTTGCTCTGTTGAAAAGAGCAAATAAAAGTGAAATAAAAACTAGCACTGCCATAACTTATAAACATGCGCCCTTTTATATCTGTAGTTAGAAAGGTACAGATAGTATTAAAAGGGTAGCTTACTTCAGACACTCCGTCTCTGTGGATCTGACCACAGCCCAGGAGGCCAGCACACGCAGAGCTGGCATCTTATCCCAAGCCATTGCTGATCATCGGTGAAGGCGGAGTTCAGGTCCGTCGTTCATGACGCCACAGGTTGTGCTTGTCTCATTCCATAGCCCTGCACTTTGTAGCAGTGAGGACTGATACCACTTCTCTCAGAGCAATGTAGAAATTTTGAGCTTCTCTTTCTTTGAAAATGCAGAAAAGAACATTTTGTAAGAATACCCTATACTTTACATCTGAGAAACCGCTCACACATGCAGCATCTCACACAGGATGCTGTGGAGTCAGACTCAAAAGGCTGCACACCTGTGGTTCTGTTGATACGACATTCTGGAAAAGGCACATCTAGGGAAGAAAAGGGATTGGTGGTTGCCAGAAGCTGTTTCCTGATTGTGCTGAGACTTACAGACACAGCTCTGTGTGTGTCAAAATTTGAAAAACCCTACATTAAAAATGATGAGTTTATTTTACTGTATCTTTAAGCTTTAATTTTTAAAAATGAAAAAATGCTTGTAGCATCCCTACTTCTCCCCCACGCCCCCCCCCAAAAAAAATACATATATATATATATATATTTTTAGACATAGTCTCCCTCTGTCGCCCAGGCTGGAGCGCAGTGGTACATACGATCAGGTGCACGCCACCACATCTGGCTAATTTTTAAAAATGTTTTCTAGGGACAGGGTCTCCCTGTGTTGCCCAGGATGGTCTTGAACTCCTGACCTCAAGTGATCCTCCTGTCTCAGCCTCCCAAAGTGGTTACATGCATCTGTACATGTGTTGAAATTGGTAGAACTGAGGCTGGGTGCAGTGGCTCGCGCCTATAATCCCACCACTTTGGGAGGCCGAGGCAGGCAGATTGCTTGAGCTCAGGAGTTCAAGACCAGCTTGGGCAAGGTGATGAAACCCCGTCTCTCTACCAAAAATACAAAAATTAGCTGGGTATGGTGGCTCACACTTGGGTAGTCCCAGCTACTTGGGAGGCTGAGGTGGGAGGATTGCTGGAGCCTGGAAGGCGGAGGTTGCAGTGAGCCGAGATCACACCACTGCACTCCAGCCTGGGCAACAGAGGGAAGAGACATTGTCTCAAAAAAAAGAAAAGAAAAAATAAATTGTAGAACTGTCCACCAAAAGAAAAAAGTCAATTTTAATGAATGATCAATTTTTAAAGCATTATAAACAAAAGGAAAAGAAACACCAGCGAGCCTAGAAACATTTGAGCAGACCCTCAAGAGACCCGGTGCAGACCCTCCAGACTCACGGCCTGGGCCGGGGGAGAGGCGGTGCAGACCCTCGAGACTCACGGCCTGGGCCCGGGGAGAGGCGGTGCAGACCCTCAGGAGACCCACGGCCTGGGCCCAGGGACAGGCGGTGCAGACCCTCAAGAGACCCACGGCCTGGGCCCGGGGAGAGGCGGTGCAGACCCTCAAGAGACCCACGGCCTGGGCCCGGGGAGAGGCGGTGCAGACCCTCAAGAGACCCACGGCCTGGGCCCGGGGAGAGGCGGTGCAGACCCTCAGGAGGAGTCCCACGGCCTGGGCCTGGGGAGAGGCGGTGCAGACCCTCAAGAGACCCACGGCCTGGGCCCGGGGAGAGGCAGTGCAGACCCTCAGGAGTCCCACGGCCTGGGCCCGGGGAGAGGCGGTGCAGACCCTCAGGAGACCCACAGCCTGGGCCCGGGGAGAGGCAGTGGGCGGGGCAGGGCCTGTTTGACTCCTGCATTTCATACCTCCTACCTCCTGCATGTGTTACCTATTGAAGCAAATATATATATATAATGTTATAAAAAGAAAAACTTTACAACTTTTTTCAAGACATCTTGGAAACAAAAGAGTTGCAAATCTTCGCCGTGCACAGTGGCTCACACATGTGATCCCAGCACTTTGGGAGGCCGAGGCAGGTGGCTCACCTGAGGTCAGGAGTTCGAGACCAGCCTGGCCAACATGGTGAAACCCCACCTCTACTGAAAATACAAAAATTAGCCAGGTATGGTGGCGTACTCCTGTAGTCCCAGCTACTCCGGAGTCTGAGGCAGGAGGATTGCTTGAACCAGGAGGTGGAGGTTGCAGTGAGCCAAGATGGTGCCACTGCACTCCAGCCTGGGCTACAGCGCAAAATTCCATCTCAAAAA
This sequence comes from Symphalangus syndactylus, assembly GCF_028878055.3. Lineage (NCBI taxonomy): Eukaryota > Metazoa > Chordata > Mammalia > Primates > Hylobatidae > Symphalangus > Symphalangus syndactylus. The sequence continues at coordinate 97,498,694 of NC_072439.2, forward strand.
AGAAAAGAATTGCAAATCTTGAAGTATAGGTGAGAGCACACAACAGTCGAAGTCAGCAGGTGACTTTCAAGCACACAGCAGCCACCTTCCTCCCCCGATGTGAAGGACACTGGGGTGGCCGGCCCCTTGGGACCACCATCTGGAAGGTGTCTTTTCTTCCCCTTAGTGGAGTGACATTTATATACATTTAATATATATAAATTTGTATACATTTTTTTTTTTTTTGTAAGACAGGGTCTCGCTCTGTTGCCCAGGCAGGAGTGCAGTGGCGCAATCTCGGCTCACTGTAACCTCCACCTTTCGGGTTCAAGCAGTTCTCATGCCAGATAATTTTTGTGTGTTTAGTAGAAATGCGGTTTTGCCACGTTGGCCAGGCTGCTCTTGAACTCCTGACCTCAAGTGATCCACCTACCTCGGCCTCCTACGGTGCTGGGATCACAGGCGTGAGCCACCGCCCCCGGCCTACATTTAATTTTTTAATTTTAAAGATGATTTCTAGTTTATTCACTCTAAGATTACTTAATGGATATCTACTGTGTGCCAACAGTTTTGCGTTTCATGTCTGTTCTTTAAAATTGGCCCAACTCAACAGATGGCCTCAGATGTAGGGTGGGCTGGCAGTGTGTTAGCTCAGGAGACTTACACAGTTTCCAGGCTCCTTGAGCGGCTGTGCTACATATTTGTGTGTCATTCTAAATCCATTTGGTTTTTTAAAACGTTTTTCGAAAGTTAAATTCTAGCGTTTTTTGTTGGTGTTTTAGGAGATAAAGTCCCTCCAATTAAACCAAATGCTGGGGAAGAATCTGTCATGAATCTTGACAAATTGAGATTTGCTGATGGAAGCATAAGAACATTGGAACTGCGACTCAGTATGCAGAAGGTAAGAGCCTGGACTCGCTCTGGGGTGAGCAGGCGGGCTGCATACCTGGTCCTGCACTGGTTTTGTTTTTTTAAAAATAGATTTAGGGAGATGCAGGTGCAGTTTTGTGTGGATGTTTTTACTGTGATGTGGTGGAGTCTGGGCTTTTCATGTACCCGTCACGCAAGTCGTGTGTGTTGTACCCAGCAGGTAATTGCTCATCCCCACCCCCACCCCCCGCTTTTTGGAGCCCCCAGTCTCTGTTAGTCCACTCCGTGTGTCCAGGTGTACTCACCGTTCAGCGCCCACTTCCAGTGAGAATGTGTGACACTTGACCTTCTGAGTCACTTCACTTAGGATAGTGAACTCCCGTTCCATCCGTGTGGCTGCAGAAGACATGATTGCGTTCTTTTTTCGTGGCTGAGTAGTATTTCATGGTATATATGTGCCACATTTTCTTCATCCGGTCGTCCATTGTTGGACAATTAGGTTGATTCCATGACTTTGCTATTGTGACTAGTGCTGCGATAAACATAAGAGGCTGCACCAGTATCTGGAGGAAACAGCAGCAGGATGTGCTCCTCACTGTACCAAGAATATGGAAGAGACCAGAAGTGCACTTCTCTTCCACATAGAAGGTCAGCAGGCTAGGGCAGAATTCGTGACTGCTTAGCATCCAGGACAGCCTTCTGTGGTTCACTTGTGTGTGCCTGGGCGTGACCTCCGTGCCCTGACCGTCGCTGGCTGTCATGGATGAGTCACAGCGTGGAGGAGAGGGAGCCGCAGGACCGCCATAGAAGCTCAGTCCCCAGCAGGGCAGCTTTCTCAGAGGTTTCCTGGAGTTCAACACAACACTGGTGCTTACATCTCAGGCCCAGATATTGATCATGTCATCACGCCTGGCTTCCAGCAGCTCGGAAACGTCTTTAAGCTGGACCTGTTGCTGCCCCTAAATATACTCAGAAGAGAGGGAGAGTGGGCGGCGGGTGGAAAGTGATCTGTGCGGCCTGTGCTGCTGGGAGTCGGTCCAGTAGGACCGTCTGTGATGATGGAAATGTTGAGTGTTTGCCGTCCAGTATGGCAGCCATTAGCCACAGGGGGCTGTGGAGAACCTGATATATAGTCAGTCTAAGAAACTGAATTCCTCTAATAACAAGGATTCGTGTCCAAGAATGAGATCTCTTGTCTACTATTTGCAAGAATTTCTGCGTATTTTCTAAAAAGAAGTCCATTGCTTTAGTCGTATTCTGAAAGGCATTTGGTGTTAGACACAAGAGAGCAGGTTCGCTGCTGACATTTTCAGAGGCCTGTGCCCTTCAGTCTTCAAGTGAGGCTGGGCTTGAGGGAGGCTTTGTGGAAAGGTGAGAAGAACAGCGTGACTAAGGCACAGAAGGCTGAGTGATGCCCTGCAGTGCTTTTGTAGGGTTGGAGGCCAGCTGGGAAAGAAGGAACCATTGCATTAGAGAATGGGAACATGCCTTAGGATATAGAAATGGCAAATCTGAGATAGTTTGAAGTGAGAATACTAGAAGTGTTCCCACCAAACAAGGTGTGTCTTGGTGCCTGCTGTATCCCAGGCTCCATGAGGTGCCGGAGTCAGCACTGAACAAACAGAGCTTCCTATGCTTGTGGAAATGCGTTTCGTTGGGGAAGGGATTTTTCTGCTGACTCTGGCTATTAATAGTAACAATCAAAAAAAGAAATGAGGTACGTTGTTGGAAACAGGCCCCCAAATGTGGCCATAAACTGGCCCCCAAACTGGCCATAAACAAAATCTCTGCAGCATGTGACATGCTCGTTATGGCCATGACGCCCACGCCAGAAGGTTGTGGGTTTACCGTAATGAGGGCAAGGAACACCTGGCCCACCCAGAGCGGAAAACCTCTTAAGGCAATCTTAAACCACAAACAATAGCATGAGCGATCTGTGCCTTAAGGACATGCTCCTGCTTCCCTTTATTTCCCATAAGGAATACTTTTAGTAAGTCTTATCACTGTCTTGCTGTCAATAAATACGTGGGTAAATCTCTGTTCGAGGCTCCCAGCTCTGAAGGCTGTGAGACCCCGATTTCCCACTCCACACTCTATATTTCTGTGTGTGTGTCTTTAATTCCTCTACTGCCGCTGGGTTAGGGTTTCCACGACCCAGCTGGTTTCGGCAGTAAATATTGAAAAGGAATAGATACAGTTGCCATTATTTACAGATATAATTTCTAAAAAATTTCCAGAGAATAAACTGAAAAACTAACAGAAACAAAACAAGAATGTAGTAAGGTATCTGGATAAGAGATTTGTATCTAAAAATCAGTAGCTTTGCAATGTGCCAGCAGTAGTCTGCTCAGACGTCAGTAAATATCTCATTCACATTTCAAACAAAAAATTTAGAATGCCTTCAAATAATGTAACCAGAAATACGAAAAAAGGATATGAAAACGTGGCTGCTAAAGGACATGAAAGAATGTAACACTAGATTCTGAGATGCAATTTTTTTCATTTGTTCTTCCTGAAAAACCATTAGGTTGATGTGCATTACAGTGTTACAATTATGTATGAGTCTCAGGAAAATCAGATGAAATGTCCAAATTAAACCATGAAGGTGCATTGGTAGCGGAAGAGACAGTTAGGGTCAGTGGAGCAAAGCACAGTGAGAGGGAGAAGCAAGGAGGAGGAGGGATCACGGAGGTGGTACCTGTCTGTCCCACAGGAAGCAAAAGCTGACGCCCAGTTCCCAGCATACCTACAGTAAACTTCACGTCCACTGCATAGCACGTTTCTCACCACCGTAAAACTATGAAGGAACTCAGTGTACAAGGAGCTTCTACAAAATAGGCAAAAGACAGTAGCCAGATGGGCCAAGGGCCCCAGCCACCCACGCCCCTCCCTCTCCTTGAAGACCTTCCGCTCCAACCCCACCACATCAGCAGGGCTCTGCTCAGCTCCTCCTAGTGTGTATCACCACAGGGCTGCTGGCTCGTGTCACGTTGACCACCAGACCCCACGTCAGGAGTCCCACCAGGGGTGTGGGGAGGCAGCCCTGCCTGGTTGGCCGCGGAGCCGTATGGAACGTGGTGCCTCACAGGCAGTCTGCATGGAGTCCTGGACCCCGGCTATATCCCGCTGGAAAGGATGTGTGTGGGTCTAAGATATGTATGTAATAGAAACATTTATTTATTCAGAAGCTTTAGTCAAAACTTCATTTTTAAGTTCGGAGTAATAAACTCAAAGTCTAAATTTCCTGATTTTTCCGTTTAATTTACATAACAAAATGAAATACAAAACAACAGGTCTGAAAGTTAAGCAGTTCTTGGTATGGCTGCTTCTATGGATTAAAAGTTTACAAATAATATTTTGTGCCACAGTCAATGCAAAATCATGCTGCCGTGTTCCGTGTGGGAAGCGTGTTGCAAGAAGGTTGTGGGAAAATCAGCAAGCTCCACAGAGACCTGAAGCACCTGAAGACGTTCGACCGGGGTGAGCAGACAGCCGGCTCCGTGCACACTGTTGGGCCCTGCCTTCTGCAGGGTGGGCTGGTGTCTGTCCCGTCAGTGCTGACTTAGTTCCATGCTTGCTGTCTGGATGGGTCCTGGCCCTCAGCTATAAAGCCACTACCAGTGACTCCACAGACTAGCAGGCCCAGGCTGACAGCTCGGAGGGCCCATGTGACTGGGTCCTGCCTGCCCCTGATGGAACTTTTTGTGTCCCTAGGAATGGTCTGGAACACGGACCTGGTGGAGACCCTGGAGTTGCAGAACCTGATGCTGTGTGCGCCGCAGACCATCAGTGGAGCAGAGGCGTGGAAGGAGTCACGGGGCGGGCACGCCAGGGAAGACTACAAGGTGCGCCTTCTCACCACACCCACCTGCACCTGCCTTTTCCTCCCACCTGGTGGGACTCAGCCCCACCCCTGCATTTTCTCTGCATTTTATTTCGTTTCCCCAAAAGTAAATCCAAAAAATGCTTTTTTCCCCCTGGTAACTTTGATCCCTGGGTTCTCGCCATCTTCTGGATCACTGCAACCTTTCCTTGCTTTGGGTCAGCGTCCACTGATGCCAGCAGTGGCATCTCCAAGCCAATGTGATTTGCTGTTAGAAGGGCAAGGTTAGAAGTGCAGCCAGGGGCCCGGCGCAGTGGCTCACGCTTGTAATCCCAGCACTTTGGGAGGCCGAGGCGGGCGGATCATGAGGTCAGGAGATCGAGACCACAGTCTCTACTAAAGACCCCGTCTCTACTAAAAATACAAAAAAATTAGTCGGGCGCCTGTAGTCCCAGCTACTCGGAGAGGCTGAGGCAGAAGAATGGCGTGAACCGGGAGGCAGAGCTTGCAGTGAGCCGAGATCGCGGCACTGCACTCCAGCCCGGGCTGGAGTGCGAGTGAGACTCTGTCTCAAAAAAAAAAAAAGTGCAGCCAGAGTGTCATGACCAGGAAATAAATGCCAGTTTATTAAATAATGAGTAAGCCACCATTTCAAACCTGCCCTGTGGAGGAAATGTCAGTTTATTAAATAACGAGTAAGCCACCGTTTCAGACCTGCCCTGTGGTTTGGAAAAGGTATTATAGAGCCTGCCCTGTGGTCACTTGTTCTTCAGATGAACTGATTTTTGTGCAGAGCACACATGTTGGATTCTGCCTGGTAAGAGTTTTTCACATATGATAGCAAAAAACCACGGAAAGGGAAGCTTGGGGTGCAAATGCAAGTTCAGGATAAACCACATCAGCAAAAGGACAAAGGCTCCACAAGGCAGGCACACAGGCTGGTTCAGGACTGTGTGTGGGCAGCTGGTGGCAGCCTTTCCAGTCAGCTGAACACGGTGAATGGGAAAATCATTTGTATTCACCATGAAATTTTACTGATTTACCCTCCACTAGAATATCCTGATGGCTGTGATCACTGCTCAGAACTTGCTCGTCTCATACATATTAAGAGTCTTTCCTGCAAAGTATATGAATCCGTGTTTGCCACAATACAGAATAATAAGCAATTTATTATTTTTATTTTTATTTTTTTGAGATGGAGTCTCACCGTCCCCCAGGCTGGAGTGCAGCGGCGCGATCTCAGCTCACTGCAACCTCTGCCTCCCGAGTTCAAGTGATTCTCCTGCCTCAGCCTCCCAAGTAGCTGGGATTACAGACGCATGCCACCATGCCTGGCTAATTTTGTATTTTCAGTAGAGACGGGGTTTCACCATGTTGGCCGAGCTGGTCTCGAACTCCTGACCTCAAGTGAACCACCCACCTTGGCCTCCCAAAGTGCTAGGATTACAGGCATGAGCCACTGTGCCTGACCAGGAGCATAAATTTAGTTGGTGACAATGAGTTTTAATTAGAATAGAAGCCAGGTGCAGTGGCTCCCATCTGTAATCCCAGCATTTGGGAGGCTGAGGCAGGCAGATCACTTGAGCCCCAGAGTTCTAGACCAGCCTGGGCAACATGGCGAAACCTGTCTCTACAAAAATTAAAAAATTAGCCAGGCGTGTTGGTACGTGCCTGAAGTACCAGCTGCTCAGGAGGCTGAGGTGAGATGATTGAGCCTGGGAAGTCAAGGCTCCGGCGAGCTGTGCTCACACCACTGCACTCCAGCCCAGGTGACAGCGAGACCCTGTCTCAAAAGAAAAAATTTCTTTAATAAAAACAGGCTGAAAGAAAGGATTGAGGTAGTTTCCTAGTGCATGGAGCAAAAAGACAAAGTATTTGATAAACTCTTAGGTACATAAAGGATGTCTAAGGGAACACGCGGACATGGATTACTCTGGACTCGCTGCTGGCTGCACACCCCTGGCCACCCATGTGTCCTCTGTGGGTTCTGAACATGTTGATGGTGCCAACCTCCTGGGCTGAAGTGGAAATGGAATGAGTTCTAGGGCATCTGTCTTTTAGATCATTTTAATGTTTGCTGTGTTTTTTCTGTGTTGCTCTGTTAGAGTAATGAGAAATGTGATGGTGTTTCTGGCGTCAGGTGTGGATTAATGAGTGTGATCACTCCAAGCCCATCCAGGGGAAACAGAAGAAGCCCTTTGAGAAGCACTGGAGGAAGCACACCCTGTCCTATGTGGACGTCAGCACTGGGAAGGTCAGTGTGGAGCTCGTTCTCACCATAGCCCAGCACCCACACGGCCCCACCCAGGTCTGCAGGCCGGCCTTGCTGATGGTGAACGGAGAGGAGCAGGCCAGATTTAAATCAACTCCTGACAGATTTGAGGCACCACTGAAAAAGGCACTCTGACGCAGTCAGGCTTCGGGCTGGAGACAGAATCCAGTGCCTGCAGGTGGTTCAGAGGAGCCTTAAGGAAGCGTTGCTCCATGATGTGGGCCAGATGGAAGTCCCTGGGCAGGAGCAAGTGTCCAAGGCCTGGTGGCAGGGGAGGAGATGATTGTGGACCTAGCGAGAAAGTCAGCATCTGTGGGGTGGGGACACAGCCACTACCAGAAACCAGTCCCATGCCAAGGGAGCCCGGAAGAGACCCCTCCCCTCTCCTCTCATGGGCTGGGCCAACTGGAAGCGTCTGCAGGCGAGCTGAGGGGATGTGGTGCAGCCCTTAGCATCCCCTGGGCACTGAGCAAGCAGAGAAGGGCAGAAATTGAGGAGGGGAACCCCGTCTCTACTAAAAATACAAAAAAATTAACCGGGCATAGTGGTGGACGCCTTTAGTCCCAGCTACTCAGGAGGCTGAGGCAGGAGAATGGCATGAACCCGGGAGGCAGAGCTTGCAGTGAGCCGAGATGGCGCCACTGCACTCCAGCCTGGGCGACTGAGCGAGACTCCGTCTCTTAAAAAAAAAAAAAAAAAAAGAAAGAAAGAAGAAAAGGAATTGAGGAGGGGCTGTGGTAAGCAGCATCCTGGGAACAGCCAGCCGAGGGTGTGGTAGGGGGGTTGCAGCCTTGTTCCACACAAGCGCAGTTCACCCGTGTGGCATTTCCGTTGGGCATTGAGATTCAGAAATAATGAAGATAGAAAGCTTTTACCCTTAAGCTTTTCATAGCTTGTAAGAGATAGTCGTATAATCATTTAGCCGTGTCTGTGGAGGTTACCTTTGGACTCTCACTATCATCTAGTGTGTCTGTGATTCAGGCAGTAGGTCATTTTCAGGATTTATCATGAAGGCCACTTCCTGGTAGTGTATAGAAATCACACTTCACTCGCTTAGCACAAGTCTATTTTTAATGTTTCCGGGTTTGGGTTTTTTGTTTTGTTTTTGTTTGTCTGAGATAGAGTCTCATCTCTGTTGCCCAGGCTGAAATGTGGTGGCTCGATCTCGTCTCACTGCAGCCTCAACCTCCCGCCGGCTCAGGTGATCCTCCCACCTCAGCCTCCCGGGCACATGCCACCATGCCTGGCTAATTTTTGTATGTTTTGTAGAGATGGGGTTTTGCCACGTTGCCCAGGCTAGTCTTGAGCTCCTGAGCTCAGGTGATCTACCTGTCTTGGCCTCCCCAACAGGCATGAACAAACACGCCCAGCCAGTTTCAGTGATTTTTCAAGAAATACATACTCATTTTAGAAAGTACAAAGAGATTGAAATAAGAGCTCACTAACTTGAGATGACCCATTATGGTTTAAATTTCTTTGTATCTGTGCCTACCTTTTCCTGTGTGTGCATATTTAATACACGGCTTGAGTATTCCTTCTCTGAAATCCTTGGGACTAGAAGTGTTCTGGATTTCGGGCTTGTTCGGACCTTGGAATATTTGTATTATACTTACTGTCTGAGCATCCCTAATGGGAAGATCTGACTCCATAGCACATTTCTTTTGAATGTGATGTTGGTGCTCAGAAAGTTTCAGATTTGGGAGAATTTCAGATGTTTGGATTAGGGATGTTCAACCTATATAAATATTTACTTCAGGGATCTTCTTGCATTTTAGAGGATGGCATATGGTTTTGATCTGACCATTACTGATAATATTAACTCTGACCACCTGCCAGGCTTCATCCACTGTAAAGTTACTGTTTTCCCTCTTGTAATTAGTACATATTTTCTGAGAACATATTTTGTGTGATGACATAAACATCCCTTTTTGCATCAATGGTTTTATTCCCTTATTTATGTAATTACCAATGTATGGATTCCTATTTCGTTCAATGAGTTACAATTTGTTACTGTCATTATTTTGGGGCCCAAATTGTCCCCAGCCTGGCCAGTTGGAGCCTCCTTCAGAGGGTTTCTGTGACCTGCTGACATCTCATCATCTTTCAAACACTCACTTCCTTTCTACACCCACAGGCTCATCCTGTCCCTTCCCTCCTCCAGCTATGGAATCCACCGTATCTCCAAAGAATCCTGGAAGAGCCTCTCCTGAGACAAAATCATGTGAGCTCCTTTTTCATTTCTTCAATTTTCCTAACTCTAGCTTTATGGTTTCATTTCAATAGTGAACACAGTGTATCTTCTCCAGGATGTGAAAGAAAAATGTATTACTACTACTTATGTACTCATCTTAAAGGGCAGTCAGGGCTGGGCATGGTGGCTCACGCCTGTAATCCCAGCACTTTGGGAGGCCGAGGCGGGCAGATCATGAGGTGAGGAGATCGAGACCATCCTGGCTAACACGGGGAAACCCCCTCTCTACTAAAAATATAAAAAAGCCAGGCGTGGTGGCGGGTGCCTGTAGTACCAGCTACTCGGGAGGCTGAGGCAGGAGAGAACCGCCTTGCAGTGAGCTGAGATCGCGCCACTGCACTCCAGCCTGGGCGACAGTGGGAGACTCCGTCTCAAAAAAAAAAAGGTTGGGGGGGAGTCTCCAAAGTAATGAAATGATTTAAAATCGTACAAGCTTAAAACTGGCAAAAAATATGAATGCATCAACATTTTAACAATGTGTACGATATTCTGTAACATGCTGAAACTGTAGTAAAAACTTGATTGCCTCCCTTTCTCCAAATCCAATCAACCAACACACTATGTTCCAATTGAACAGGCTATACTAGAAACTTTGATCCTTATAATACATTAATAAGTTAAATTTTGAAAGTTTTCTGGCTGAAGTATCCATGACCCTATTCCGAAGTGTCAGACCAAAGATAAACAGTAAGGAAAAGGCACTCTCCAGAGTCTTTTCCAGCTAATGGAAAAGTCATGGCTCATCTCCTTAAGGGTGACTGATGCAGCTGAGTCACTGGCAAAACCCTTGCTTCCAAGGACATATTTGGTACATTAACACCATCATAATTTTATATGTACAAAAGTAGTAAATCATTTCAAGGGAGTTATATGACTGCTTTCTCAGGAAAACCAGCAGTAGAACATAAAACTTGGCTTGACAGTGTACATATCTGAGTTAGTAATCCACTTTCTTTAAATAATCAAATTGGGAGTGGAGAGTAATGGGGTTGCAAAGCCTCTATTAAAAACATAAGAAAAGATACTTATGATTTTCCAATCACTTAAAAATGTGTTATGCTGGTAAAATTCATTGAATTGTTGCACTGTCTTGATAATTATATCACGAGGGATATAAAAGAAATATATTTGTATACACTGTGACAGTGATATACCTCTTCCTGTAACGGTACTAATTTAGCATGAAATTATGAACCAGGGACTTGCACATGTTTGCGGAAGTAATTCTAACAATCCTGAGAAATGACCACTCTAATAGTCATTTTACAAATAAAGAAGCTAAGGCTCTGGGAGATCCCCTGCCGAAGAGGACACAGCTAGTGGGAAACAGCAGTTCAGATTTGAGCACTCATCTTCTACGTTAGCACAGACTCAACTATATTGCCAAGGTGGCGTGAAAAAACCAACAGTGACAGAAAATGAAAATAAAAGTTAAAATGAGATATCTTGCAAAAGAAGAATATTTAAAGGAAGAAAGAAAAGGAAAGGAGAAAGCAATGCAGAGCTTAGATTATTCCTAGAGGGAGAGAATGAGACTACAAGGGCTGATGACAAGGGGAGACCACGCTGCACAAGGACAGGGTATAACATAGAAGAGCCCTGCCTGGTTTCTTCAGGATATTCCTACTGATGGTATTGCAGTCATACAATTCAGCTCAGAAACTGCTTTTAAATTTGCAGAACTTCTTCCTAATTTATTAATAGTATCTGCTTTTTTTTCTTTTAGATATCAGAGAACTAGTAAGACAGCAAATTTAAGTACACATTGAAAGGAAAAAACACTTTGTTACACGAAGCTGAAGTAAGGGAAACTTGTAACAAGACAGGCTCAAACAGAGGTACCAACTACAGGTATTTTATTTTTATTTAATAACAATAATGTTTCACTGATTTCCTTGAGTTCTCAAAGATCTAAGTAAGTTTTAGTATGCAATCCTATCTTAAAGCTAGGAACCTACAAGAAAGAACCAAATATCCCCCCAAACAGTGACAAAGTGATTATTAGTAGGGCCAAGCTAGGAGGGTGGGAAGGGGAAGCCATGGTAGCCTCCTGTAGGTGTTAATGCCTGACCTGGGTTTCAGTGGGTTCACATGGGGCTGTTGGTAGCCCGGTCCAGTAAGGAGAGTGTCTCTGCAGGAGGGCGGCCTGGTACAGGCTGGTGAAGCACAGGCAGGGTAAAGAGGGTATCTCCACAAAGGCATGGTCTGGCTTCAGGTGAGGAGGGAATCTGTGTGGGGTCGGGCAGGGGCTAGCAGGTGGGAAGGAGGAGATGGGGAGGCACCTGGCACAAAGCGTCAGAGCAGAGCTCAGTAAAAAGGACTCCATGAAGAAGAGCAACCTGGCATGGATGTCAGAGCCCAGACAAGGTAAAAGAAGTGTCAATGCTGGGTGCGGCGCCATGTGGTGGCCTGGTATGTAGCGTTGAGTCCAAGCTGGGGAAAAAGAACATTTCTGCAATGGAAAAAGACACGTCCTCATTCAAGTTTGGTTATGTATAGGAGGACTGACCAAAATACGAAAATATATTAAGGATACTAGAAGCCTCTTTTCTATCAATCAGGAAAGGGAGTGACAAATATCGAAAGGGAGAATACTAGAACAAACCCTGTAATGCTGGATTAAAATGGGAAGTATCAGCATCAACTCAGTTTTTAATATATAAATATACACATGATTTAGGAATACAGATGTCAGTGTGTGCATATTCACCTGCACATACACAAACATACACAACACTTACTTCCTAGCTCTTTCCACTGAGAAACCAGGGAACAGTGATATTCCAATAACAGTGAGCATATATAATTTCTAGGTCTCCATTTCTAAACACTGTTCTTCAGAAAAAGGAAGCTGGGTCAGGTATTGAGCCTGGGACATCTTGTTATATGGAGGGATAACACTGGGACAACGGGTGAAACTTGAAAGGGGTCTGAGAATTAGATATTGTAATTTATCAGCGTTTGTATGAGAAAATCTGTTTCTAAGAACTATACATGAACCTACTTGGAAGTGATAGGACTTAAGGTCAGCAACTTACTCTCAAATAGTTCAGAGAAGAAAAAAAATTCCTTGTAACTTTTTTTTTTTTTTTTTTTTTGAGACAGAGTCTCGCTCTGTGGCCCAGGCTGGAATGCAGTGGCGCAATCTCGGCTCACCGCAAGCTCTGCCTCCCGGGTTCAAGCCATTCTCCTGCCTCAGCCTCCCGAGTAGCTGGGACTACAGGTGCCCGCCACCACACCCGGCTAATTTTTTTGTATTTTTAGTAGAGATGGGGTTTCACCGTGTTAGCCAGGATGGTCTCGATTTCCTGACCTTGTTTTCTGCCCGTCTCAGCCTCCCAAAGTGCTGGGATTACAGGCTTGAGCCACCGTGCCCAGCCCCTTGTAACTTTTCTGTAAGTTTGAGATTAAATGGATCAACAAACAGATGGAAATGAGAAAGGTGGAAAGGTAGTAAGGTAGACGGCAGGAAGAACTACTTACTGAGGTCTTCTGCCAGCTGAACGCGTTTACCAGTAAGCAATTTAATCTTCTTCTCACCGTCTTCAGCAAAATCTTCCAATACCTCTTTAACATTTTTCTCTAATAGCCTGTTTAAAGAAAGTTAAAAAACCTGAGGAGCATCATTTTTATAAATGAATAAAGATGATAAAATTAACCTATATATATGAAGAGTAAATTTTTTATCACATTAGAACTATTGCTAAGTTAATACTTTTCATAGTCATAGAAAATCTCTGTTATACAGTAGTTTTATCAGCATGAAACCTCTATAGTCTCAGAGAATGTCATATTCTTAAGCTATAGACTTTAATGGAAGCGCAGATTTCCCAAATAACTAGGTGATACCTAGGAGTCCATTCCCAACAGAGTTTCATGCAATGAAAATAAACTCCTGGTATATTTTATCACCCATCTTTTCCAATTATGATTTATTTTAAAAGCAAATAATAATTTCTTTTTCTTTTTTTTTAAAGAGACAAGGTCTTACTCTGTCACCTAGGCTAGAGTGCAGTAGTATGATCATAGCTCATTGTAGCCTCAGAATCCTAGGGCTCAAGTGATCTTCCCACCTCAGCTCCCAAGTAGCTAGAACTACAGATGTGTGCCACCATGACCGGCTAATTTACTTTATTGTTTGGTAGAGTTAAGAGTCTTGTAATGTTGCACAGGCTGGTCTCAAACTGCAGCCCTCAAACGGTTCTCCTGCCTCGGCCTCTCAACGTGCTGGGATTACAGGCATGAGCTACCACACCTGGCCAGTTTTTCTAATAAATCTATTTTAGGGAAGTATTTTGGCATCCTTCTATTAAATATGGATATTACCACTATTATTATGTAATGTCAAAATAAGACTGCAGTCCCTACGTGGCTTACCTTCAGTATTTGTAAGTTGTTGCCTTAAAGTATTTGTGGTGATAGCAAGCATGCGCTGTATATGCCAAAACAAGACCACATCATTGCATTCCAACTGAAACATTAAGCAACTAAGATTACCAGATGCAAAGTTAAAATGAAAACTGTAATCGTAAACACATACAACTACTAGAACCAGTACATATGTCCTAAGCTTAAAAAGTACCCAGATTTACCTAATGCATATACTGTAGATGTAAGCTACGGAATCCTTTCTGTACGGAGCCATGAAATTCTGCATAATTTGGCTTATATCTGTCTGACACCTAGATAGCTTTGTTTCCATTCTAATGACAAAGCAAATAAGCTTAAGTAGTAGAAAATTCCATTACATGTATGTAAGTTGAAATTCATAGCATATACCCTCCATTTATATTTAGTTTCAGCTAACCATGTTTATCTTAAATACGTCCTTAGGTTAACCTCTTGAGTCTGTACTCAAGCCATTTTTAAAATTAAGCTGTGTGAAAATAAATTGATGTATTTAAAAAGAAGCTTGTTCTATAGAAGGCAGTTTCTACAGAAGTTTCTTCTTTCTACAGAAGTTTCTATAGAAAGAAGTTCCCTCCACAATTAAAATTATGCAAAAAAGTTGCCACTTTTAATTAGGTGTATTTAAATACAAACTTATTTTCATCTACTGAAAACAAAAGAACAGCATGTTAGAAGTCTCAATTAAATGAGATTGTTGATTAACTGAGCTTTTTCAAAAGGATATTTAAAAGCATTTTTGCTTCTAAGAAAATGCTCAAAATATATCAGCCTGGGGCCACCTAGGGGTTACTTTAAATTATGAATCATTTTAATATAAGAACTTCATGATTATTTAAAACAAGATTTAGTGATATGAAGAAATAATTATGACACCTGAAAAAGGCATGATAAAAATTGTTTTGCAGTACGATTTCCATTATGCAAATGGATGGTTATGTTACATACACACAGATACACACACGCTTTCTCTTTCCCTCTCTGTCTCTCTCCCTGTGTACAGAAAAAGTTCAACAGAAATACATAAAAATGTTAACTAAAATTCTTATAGGTCAGGGAATAAGGGACTATTTCCTGTTACTTTTTTTTTTACTATTTATATTCACACTTTTTTTACTATTTATATTCACATATTCTTATAAGCATTGGGGATAATAATGCATGTAAAATGTAGTTACGAAGAAAGTGGCAAATATCTTTGAAAAGATAAGAGTTAGATTATTCTTTATAAATTACACACACTTTTTTTCCCCAGATGATCAAAGGATTTAAAATTAATGCTTAAGCTAAAGTTTACTTTTAAGCATATTTTAACAACTGTTGCTTAAAAATATTTCTCTTTGTTTTTGGAAACCTTACCTCAGAATCTACGAAATGCCTTTGGTAGTAATAAAAACCTCTTCGACAAAGGCTACGGTGGTTTAGAGCTGTTTTTAAAAAATGTCTTCTATAAACTTGATGCCAAGTATCCTTGATCTAAAATGAGAAAAGAAAACAAAGCCCAGAGTTACTGTATATCCTTCATGTTGATCAACCACACTCTGAGTTGTACAAAAAACTTATTTACCAAAAAAGTTAATTAAAGGCAAAAGCAAGGTTATTCTTTACAGTTATTCAAATTTTTTTATTCACTTTTTTAAGACAAAGATTAGATTTACTACTACTCTGACCCATTACCAGTTTATGTACTTAAAAATTAGCAATGACTTAAAACAAATGCTGTTATTATAATCAAATAATCATCTTGTGGAGTAGACAGGGTAGGTATTATCTTCCCCTAGTTAGGGGTGAGGAAACCAATGCAGAAAGAGGTTGAAAGCCTTATCTAAAAACAGAGTTAGAACTTAAGAAGATGGTCTCAGATCATGTCTATCAACTCAACATTTCCTTTCTGTTTATAAAATTTTATTGCTACCATACCAGTATGATCCCTATCACTTTATTACTAGATAGTCTGTCCAGTATTCTTTAATACCCTCTGTCCTTTTCTGAGCAAAACAACAATAATGTTAACTAGAACAAACATCAACCCCTTTTGATAGATGAGGAAAGTGAGGTCAGAAAAGTGGTATCAATTATTAAAGGACATATTATTAGCTAATATAATGGAAATACACTAGAATTCACGTGTCCTGACATCTAGTCTATGCAATATTCTTCTCGTGGTACTTTGCTACTTATTTTATAGCTTTGCAAAGTGCACTGAACAAACTGTCACTTAAAAAACCTGAGGTTTTCTTGGTCTTACAAACTAATGGGCACAGTCCATCCATTGCCTAAGACATGAGCAAAAACTTAAAAAAAAAATCACGTAACATCTCCTCTCCCACTCTGAAGAGAAAATCCCTACTGTACTCACCAACGTGCCACATAACGTTGAAAAGTGTCAAACTGAACATAACTTATTGTTAATGAGAGCTGGGACCGACAAGAATAAAACCTAAATCCACATTCAACTCAAACAGCTCATGTAATCATTAGCTTTCATCTCATTCCAATTTATAAATAATGCTAGATGTACATAACTGCTTTGAGTTTTACCAATTTTATTTTTATTTTTTTACTTGTTCTGACCTCTGGTGGAATTTAAAATAAGTATACTCATCCCTCAAGTACAGAAACATAAATAGCACATAATCTTTAAAAGAGTTTGTGTGGCTTTGAAATTTGTTAATGAGTGATTGCTTTCCCCACTAGACTTAGCATCATGAAGGTAAGCAAAAAGTAGCCTCAAGTGTAGACTATTTTTATTCTCACACTAACAAAAGAGGAAAATGGAGAAAGAACTCAATGGTCGTATCCAATTTAATAAAAACATTTTTATTTTTTCTGAATCCACTCACATCTAACTGAGTTACATTTGACTGTAAACCACACACAAAAACACATATATGTGCCATTTTTAAACAGAAATTCTATTTTGCAATCTGAAACAGTGTGACGTGGGCCAAAGGTCTAGGGTGGTTTCATCCCATTTTGCATGAACTGACTTGACCACTGAACTTGCCAAAGTAAATTTCTCCATTTACAAATTAAAGCATTACCCTTAAAAAAGCAATACTGAGAATAAAATTCCTTCTCTTCACGCAATCAAAATGACTAAGCTTTTACTGTCAGCAGATGTACACATGACAGAAGTCAAACTAAGCACTTAAACATCTAACTAACACATGTAGTAACATTTACTGCAAGAAACAAATATTAAGGAAGCAGTTTCCTGCTTCTCAGCAGTATTTATTACCAAGCTTGGATCTACTTCTACTCCTCGGGATTCAAGGTTCTTCCGAACTGTGGTTATTTCATCACTTGCAAGATAAGCTGGGTGCTCCTCATTACATTTCAACATCTTCTCCAATTCATTCTTGGTTTCATTGTGAACACACTTTAAAATGTTTAAAAAAGGACTATGTTTAGATGGTTCATAATTTGGCTCTTGAAAAAGTCTCAATTTTAATAAATATATTACTATTGCATAAAAGATAACATAAGCTTAATCGCAACAAACAAGAAAGAAACACAAGAAAGAACACAGCACCCTGGCCTATGAATATGGTAAATGGCCTATGAACACAGAAGAATTTGCCTTATGAGAGGGGAGAAAACCCAGGGATTAGGCCTTGTTATGTATTTACTTTTGCTGAAATGTTTTTCCTGTGGAAGTTACAGCACCAGGAATCTTACCATGTATTCTCTTTCTTTCTTGACCGTAGGGTATAATTTGAATCTAGGAAAAAGCACCCTGAATGCATGGGAAGAGCTGATGTTCTAAAATGCTTCATATCTAAGAACTATACTTAAGAACGAGATTACTGTAAGGACTTAAACCTGTTGACATGTTTCTTTTCCAATAAATATAAAATGCATGGTTTCAGTTTTAAAAAGCTTTTTCATAAAAAATGGTACTTCAGACTGCTCCTGTGAGGTATCCTTCTTAAATTCACTTCCAGTCTCTTCTCTGTAATTATTCATAATCTCTTTACCAAAGGAAGAAAACGTACATGCACTAGTTATGTTTGATAACAAGATTCTTATACTGTGTTAATCTTGTCATTTTTCAAACCTCCACTCAAAATTGTACGATAGAAGAAACTAGCTTTAAATTCAATCATTACCCTAAATAAATTACTAGAATAGAAAATCTACCACAGCTATGAAACTGAGTGGGTTTTTTTTTTTGCCCCAAACTCTGTCACAGCTATGAAATCTGGGTAGACAAGATTAACACATAAATGCAAACAATTAACTTGTAAATGGAACTACTAATTAATACTCTCTGAAAACTAACACTTTAGAAAAAAGAGCATTTGATAAAGAGGAAGTTCACTGTTTGCTTAAACATGTACTATCCAGTCTGAGATGGAAAGGAAATCGCTGGTGATGGTGTTCCCAAGCTCATCCTGCCTCGTGTTTTACTTCCCCGTTTCTACCCGTCATTTGACTGTCACCACACTTGGCCATTAGAAGAGAGAACTGCTCTTGGATCTATCCTGACCAAAATTTCCATTAGTTCGGCTTAAACAAGGCGAGAATGTTTCAAAGAGATGAATTTTCCTAGAAAATAACAAAAGAAACACAAAAGCACAAAATACTTTTCAGAGAATGGATTTCTCATCTTTAAGTTTCTTTTCCTGCCAAATCCTGTCATTCAGCTAAGTAAACTTACAATGTGAGACCTAGGGATATTCTCAAGCTCCTCTAGAATCTATGTCTCACTGTAACCTCCAGGTATGAGGTTGAAAACACTTGTTTCCAACTGGGAGTGGGAGGGATAGAAAGGACAGAGAAGGAGAGCTTGACTCAGTAGTCTGACATGAGGCTAGCTTTTGAAGGAAAAACAAAACAATATATAAACACCTCCCCGGGTGATTCAGATGCCCCTCCCTTCTATATTCCAAATTATGGCCTCTGTTCTACAGTCAGCCTGGGTCTCACACATGCTGCCCTGAAATCCTGCGGGGAGAAGGCTCTTCTCTAAAGGGTTTCCAGATTCCTCTTCTAGGCTTACAGACCCTTTGCACTGACTTTAAGGCGAATTCCTTTACTTCTCTTGAAGGGATTCCCCTATGGGTTTAAGTTCCTGACAAAAATAACTTACGAGCAGGAATCATTTCTTTCAGAGTGTTTGGCCAAAGCACATTTACCACCAGTCAGTTGCTGAGGCAAGTTCTGCCACCGATTGTTCTAGAGACTTTAGGCCTAATATCGCTAAGTCTTGAAGGCCAGATACCATTTTTCTTTTGCAGTTTATCTCCCTTACAGCAGCTCTTTCTAATCAATGCATCTTCCTCTATCAAAGTCAGAAACCTTGGATGGATCTCTAGAAATTCTCTTCTGACAGACCTCCTCCTCTCAGCCCATCTGTAGAGCAGAGATAACCAATGCAACCTGAACACACGCATGACCCAGTCACTAACTGTCTCCTTCCTCAGCTTCTCTTCAGTCTCTTCATGGCTCATTTTTCACAAAAGTCATTACCAAAAAAATAGTAAAAACACACAGAGAAAAAGAAGACTGTCTCTTCACTATTTTGAGGAAAGTTGAGATTCACATCTGATAGAGAACTTATGAAACAAGAAATGTTGGAAACTAGGAAAAAAATAGGATATAGATTATACAATTAACAGTATTTAAAATGAAAATGAAAATATAAAATTAATAGGGACATCGTATTTGGTCAATTTTTATTCTCTTTGTCTCCTCTGTTTTTCCATTACTTGATCTCCTTTCTCTAAATGAATTCAAGGAACAAACAAGAAAAGAAAATGGATTGGATGCTAAATCTTTTTCGTCTTCATTATTTCATTAATTTATGTATTTTATGTAATTCTATATTCTATTTATGTAATTTATGTAATTCTATATTCTATTTAGATTCTTTCATTTAAGGAATGAACAAGGAACGACACAGTGGGATAAGACTGAATGCTAGATAGGAAAAGAAGCTATAAAAATCAGAAAGGAACAGGGGTGGAGGTGAGGGGTAGGGACTTTAATGGTAGATATAGATAATAAAATAAGGCAAGAAAAATTGTTATCTTTTCCCGCCAATCATATTCATCGTACATCCTCTGAAAACCTTACCATTTTTTTCTGTTCACGAGTTTTTTTCCCTGCAGCTTCAATCTCCCAGGCTGAAGCAATCCCTCCCACCTCAGCCTCACTAGTAGCTGGGATAACAGGTATGTGCCACCACACCTGGCTAATTTTTTTTGACTTTTAGTAAACAGGAAGTCTTGCTATGTTGCCAGGCTGGTCTCAAACTCCTGAACTCAAGCGATTCCTCTGACTTGGCCTCCCAAAGGGTTGTGATTACAGGAATGAGCCACCGTGTCTGGCCTGTTCATAACTTTAATCTTCCTTTTTACCTCAAACAGGGAATTGAAATGAACAAAGTAATCAACCACAAAAGGGGCATGTTTCATCTCTTGTCTTTTAACAACATGGCTACTTCACTTAAAAAAAACTTTCTTATGTAGTTTATTCTTTATTCTAAAGATTCATTATATTTTAGAAAGTATGATATAAAACATTTAAAATTCCTGAGACTGGTCTAGAGCCACAAAAAGGTTATATTTTAAAGCCTGAATTAAAATGAACAAAATTATATCATCATAAGACTAGAGACTTGTTTATTTTTACCTGTTCTTGGGTCCGATTTTTCCAGTATAACCACCTCTTTTTCCAGTCTGGACCCACCATGTTTTCAATTGCATTTTCAGCTAGAAAAAAAAAATTTATCAAGAATTTTATCACTTACACATACACAAATTATAACTAGTAATGGTCTTGCTTTCTTAACTATTTCAAAGTGCTATATCAATATGAAGGCAGTTGAAATAAAGGAAAAATCCCACATGACTGATCTGGCACATGTGTAAGAGTTTAATTATATATGTGTTTATGATACCTAAAAGTATAATTGCTTATAAAATTCCTGTAAGTACAGTAGGAAACACACTAAAATATTCTGCATTATAGCTTTGTAGAATATAAGTGCATATAAGCATCATGTGTCCATTTTATTCATTGGTTTTAGTAGCTACAAAGCAGTTGACTAAAAAAATTCCACAAATAATATTCGACTATAGTATTAATGATAAAGACTTTGAAATGTTCAATGTATTTCTACAAATGTTCACTAAAGTTGGATGACTCCTTCACCACTGTGAACGCAGAACTCAATAAGCCATGTCTCTACTTACTATCCTTGAGATGAGCCTGCAGAGCCTCTTCCATAAAATAAATAGCTGCATCCCACTGCTGTTTATCAGATGTGGATCGGTCTTCCAAAGCATTGTGTTGAATAACCGTCTAAAAATAACAAGAAGAGAAAAAGCCAACTTGTTTTACATCTCATCATTTTAGTAGTTTTATTCAAATTGACAGCTTAGTAAATATGGAAAAATAACCATGTATATAAACCAGCATAAAAATATATCCTTCCTATAAAAATGCATAAGCTCCTTTTACTTGCCTGCTTATTTGTCAGCTTGCTATCTAAAAAATAAAGAGTGGAGATTCTCTCCTGGCCCAAATTAAACAAGCTAACCATATGGGGTGTGTGGGTAATATTACACATTTACATTATACAAAATATTACAAATTTAACTACATGAAATGCAACATCTAGAAACCTAAAATTCAGGGCTTAATAATTCAGATCATGTTCATCGCTCCTTTTTGCCATATGACCTATATGTTAGCCTTTTCAAAAATGAGGAGAAAAAAATGAATAACCATTATTCTCAGTGTTAACAGCAATGAAAAAAGTAATAAGGTAGACATTTAAAAGGTCTATACCATCATAAAAGTTATTACAGTTGAAAATTGGCTTCCAAATTTTATAATTTTTGGATGAATAAAAATGAAGCTATTTTCTCAGTAAGCCAGTCTTAATAAGGCATTTAACAAGAATAAATACAGTTGTTTTTTTTTTTTTTTTTTCTTGAAACGGAGTTTTGCTCTTGTTGCCTAGGCTGGAGTGCAATGGCACGATCTCGGCTCACCGCAACCTCCCCTTCCCGGGTTCAAGCAATTCTCCTGCCTCAGCCTCCTGAGTAGCTGGGATTACAGGCATGCACCACCACGCCCGGTTAATTTTGTATTTTCAGTAGAGACGGGGTTTCTCCATGTTGGTCAGGCTGGTCTCGAACTCCCGACCTCAGGTGATCCACCCACCTCGGCCTCCCAAAGTGCTGGGATTCCAGGTGTGAGCCACCACGCCTGGCCATAAAGACAAACACTTCTTTAAAATAAAATTATAATTACAACCAGCTCTGCATTTTCCCAGAAAATGGTCAATCCTGTAATTCAACAACACCTCTAGTAACTCTCTGAGCACAGCAGGCACTTAACAGATTTGATTTTGGTAGTGAGAGCATTCTACAATAACAAAAGACTTATCAGGTGGTATCAGGAACCAGGCTTTGCCATTAGAGAGGGGCTTGAATCCCAGCTCTGTCAATGACAATAATAGGAGTGGTTAAGAATTAAATCAAATAATGCTTGCAAAATACCTAGCAGAGTTCCTGGCACATAGTAAGCATTCAATACATGGCAGCTGGTGTTAACGATCTTAGGAGTCTAACATTTTATAATCCACTGAAAACCAACGCATTTAGTTCCTTTTATTATCACAGAGGGTGAAATTAGAAGCACCGATCTACAGACAGGCCCATAAAATGGCTAATAGATGACAATTTGTAGAAGTTTATGGGAGTCTGTTTACTGCAAAGTTTTACTTTTTTCTGAAATGATAGCCATGAAAGAAACAGCAACAGGTGATTTTAGAAGGGCAGAGAAATATTAAAGGGCAGATTACAGATCACAAATCTGTTTCTTCATTATTTTTAATTCAGAATGTAATTTAGTCATATAAAAAGTCTCCTATGAAAAAGTATCAATTTGAGAAGTTATATAAAAATATGAGGCTGATACCCCAGTATACAAACAACATACCAAGCTGTCCTCCGCAAAGTCATTCCACTTGTGTCGTTTAATACTTTCTTCCTTAACGGCCTCTTTAAGTTTATCAAATATGTCATCATGCTCTTTCCCTTTGGGTTCTGTCATGAAGCGGGAAAATTCTTCTTGTAGGGCCTCCCAAGCAACCTAGAATTATTTGAAAGAAAAAAAGCTGTATTATTACTACATACTTTAATGGTTAACATGAAAAATAACACATGAGCTCAAGCCAAACAGATGTGAGCAGCTTATCAGAAAATATACATGAAAACTACATTAACAAAAAGGCAAATATAAACTATGATGTAGAGGTCTCACACGGGTTGCTGGGGACAGATATGGCTTCCTGATATGTTTTCCTAGACATGTATAGTGGTTCTCATTTTTAAAATTGCTTGCCAATATTTAAAAATTGAGAGATTTCATATAAAAGTCTGCATTTACAGCTTCTCTTGAACTAACTGAGAAGGGCATACCCATATTCCTACATGACACCACCTACTGTAGCTGAACAGGGCTGTCTCTTCAAGATAAGGTATGTATTCTAAGCCTGCCACCCAGGTTAGTTCATTTATTTATTTCAACCTCTAAGGCATGAGTTTGCCTGCTTCTTTCACACTGCAAAAAGTTTTACATGTCTTAATGATTCAGTCATCTTCACAGCTTTGTCTTTAAGCAAAGATATGAAGCAATGCACCAACACTTTCGAACACAGCTGAAGGGTATTCAGCTTTGTATTATAGCTAACTCCTAATGATCTGAACGGTGAAAGGAAGAGCACAGTGTCAAAAATAATGAAGAACAAAATCTGCTTATAACTAAGTGGGCTTTTTAATGCTGGATTTTAGCCCTCTCTCATTTTAAAAAAGAAAGTGACTGTCCAAAAATATGGAGTGAGTGGTGGGGCGAGTATTAAGATCCATGTTTCCCGACCTTCTCACCAGATCTACATTCTTTCCATGACACCTGGTGCTGAGGGACAGAAAGCAGCAGTGGAAAGAAAAATTGATGCTTTCATAACCACTTCCACTGCTTGAACCTTAGGATGTGAAAATATCCTATCATGGGACAGGGTGCAGAAAAAATGTTAGTGCCACCAATGAGAGCTACTGAAGGGGTAGCAGCAGCTCTCTAATTTCTTCAGGGGTAAATGTGTCAAGAACTGCCAGGGCTCAGCAATATGCAACTTAGGCAGGGAGGCTGCTAGAGTTCTTAGAAGGGGCTTGAAGAAATTGAGAACAGAGGTAACGAAGTCAAGACTGGAGCAAGATAGGAAAGGGGTGAAATCACATCTGAATAATTAGAAACTGACACTGCCTTTAAGATAGGTGTGAAACACGAAATTACTTTTAACATTGACTTCAATTTTGTGAGCGACCTCACACAGAAGCACAGGACACACTGACTCTTAGCTTGGACAATCACTGTTTACCGGGTGATGTACATGACGGATCAATTCAGATGATGATGACCATGGTAACAGCAGGTCCATTTCCTGAGCAGTTACCATGGGCTGGGCATTGTCTAAGTATTTTACATATAATTACTTATTTAATCCTTACAACAACCCTGTGAGGTAAGCAACATTATTGTCACCATTTTATAGATGAAAAAACACAAAGGGAAGTTAAGCAACTAGGTAAAGGATCATACAGCTATTAAGTGATAAAGCCAAGATACATGGCAGCAGAAATAGATTCTTTAAGGCAGTTTGTTTTTTTTTTTACTAATTCCTAGTTTAATCTTCTGTCAGGATCCTAAGAAAATGAAAATTTAAGTATAACTGAGCTCAGATGAAATGCTTGATCTATTAAGTATTTTCTTTATGGAATCTCTATAATCCACAGAATCCACAGAAAATGTTCAAAATATTTCACATTCAAGCAAAATTTGCTTGTTAAATATTGTCTTTGGAAGAAGTACGAATACCCTCAGGCCAACATCATACCAATTAATTAGTAAATTTTTATACCTTTAGTAACTGGTAGCAACATTAAGGTTAGTCCCAAAACAGAGACGAGGAATAAAGAATAAATGAGATATAAAGACCCAAAAGAAAGATAGAGGCTGTGATGGGAATAAAATCTAAAATTCACAGCTCCTACTCCCTTCAGATAATGCTTCTTACCCATTTAATTAAATTATATCCTAACCTCTACTGCTTTATTAGGAAGCTGTTTATCAGTCCACTGTTTAAGCTTGATATCCACTGTGGTATTAAAAGTTCCTGAATTCATGGTCTGTGCAGCTGGAAGGTAGATGTTTTCAATCACATGAGTTGATACTCTTTCCCACAGAGATTGTTGAAGGATTTCCTCCCTGAAATAAAAAAGTATCAAAAGCACCAAATCTAAATATAATATTGTTTTTAAAAACAGCTTGACTGAAGTATCATTAACTTATAATAAACTGTACATATTTAAAGTTTTGATAAGTTTTCACATGTGTATATACCCGTAAATCGCAGCAGTCAAGATAATGAACGCATCCATTATCCTCAAAAGTTGTAACCACTGGAACTGCTTTCTGTCACTGTGATTAGTTTGTATTTTCTAGAAATTTATATAAATGCAATCATGTGGCATATACTCTTTTTCTTTCTTCTTCCACTCAGCATAATTATTTTGAGGTTCATCATGCTGTTGTATGTATTAATATTTCACTTTTTTTTTTTTTTTGAGACAGGGTCTTGCTTAGTTGCCCAGACTGGATGGCGTACAATGGAACATTCATGGCTCACTGCAGCCTCAACCTCCTGGGCTCCAGCCATCCTCCCATCTTATCCTCCCGAGTAGCTGGGACTACAGGTGGACACCATTATGCCTGGCTAACTTTTTAGAATTTTGTAGAGATGGGGGTCTCACCATGTTGCTGAGGCTGGTCTTGAACTCCTGGGCTCAAGCAATCCTCTTGCCTTGGCCTCCCAAAGTGTTGGGATTACAAGTGTGAGCCACCGCATCTAGCAATATTTCACTTCGTTTTATTTCTGTGTAGTATTCTGTTGCATGAATGTGTTTATCCATTCATGTGTTGATAGACACTTAGGCTGTTTCCAGCTTTTGGCTATTACAAATAAAGCTGCTATGAGAATTCACGTATAAGTCTTTCTTATGGACACACGCTTTCATTCCTCTTAGGTAAATACCTAAGAGTGGAATGTTTGGATCATATGGTAATTACATGTTTAATGTTTTTTTTTTCCCCAAAATATTTGCCTCATTTTACATTTCCACTAGCAGAGAATGAGAGTTCTAGATCCTCTACATGCTTGTCAACACTTGGTATAGTCTGTCATTTAAAATTTTAGCCATTTTAGTAAGTTTATAGTGGTCATTGTGGTTTTACGTTGTATTTCTTAATGACTGATAGTTTCGAGCATCTTTTCACGCACACTTATCTGCCTAGTATTAACACATACTTCATGTGTTTATGGGAAAGTCCGAGACTGAAAACTTCTTGGTATAAATATGACAACTTATCAGATCACAGCATAGAGATGTTATAGAATGCTGTTAGATAAAATTTTTCAGTAATTCATGATTAAGGTAACAATGTAAAAGATGCGTAATCATGCTGAAAATTCTGCCTTGAAAGACATCTTAAAAGAACATGGGTCACTAATAAAAAAATATAACTATTTTAATTTGAAATCTCAAGAAAATATTTCTTTGGGTAATAAACGTATATCATAATGGAATACAATATAAAAAAAAAACACTGCTTATCAGGGATCCTTCTTAAGAGTAACCTCAACCCTTTAGGATATAATCACAAATCTCAGGGTAGCAGAAACATCCTGCTGTCCAACAGCCCAGCTGAACTTCTCTGGTGAGGAGAGTCAACATCTCCTATCCTCCAAGACTATTGACTAAACATTTTGTGTAAAATTAAGTCTACTGAATCAATCAACACAGATCCTGGTTTCCCACTGCTAACTTTCAGGTCACTTTCCAGTTACAACCAGTAAAGAAGAGTCTGAGGAGGATATACGACTGGGGCCCAAAAGGACAAAGACAATTTAGTCACTGAGTGAATGACAGAGAGTGGGAGAATTTAAGGAGCGAGATGAAGAAAAGCAGCCTGTCAGGGCCTCCTCTTGAGATACCACTTTAAACACAATCTCGAGACTACTGAAAGTTGAACTGAAGACCAGATCCAGCCTCTGACCTCCAGGGCTTTTTTCTCGTCCTGCTTCAGAAGACGCATAGTCTGTTATTTTTCCCTGGAGTCTGTGGGCCAGGAATCCATATCCCTGACACCCTTTTTAAACTCCTGATTACCAAATCCCGAGAAGCTAAAGGCAACTTTCTCAATGGAGGTTGCTGCTTTGACATCCACAGAGGCAGCTGTTACCACTTCTCCTTGCCCAGCCTCTCCTGCCTTTCATCGTCAAGCTGCTGTCCTCCGTCCCAGACTCCCACTGCTCCCCTCCATCGCAACAATTTCTGTTGTGCTCCTATAATAACAAATCATTTTACACTCTCATTCTCTTTTCCTATTCTTTTTATCTCCAAACCTTTCCTTAAGGAAAGTGATTGTCCTCCGTCCTCAAATTCTGCTGAGAGGAAGCTATTCAGTAGTTGAATGGCCTTCAGAGTTAGAAAGTAGAAGCTAAGTCCTCCTCACCCCAGTCTGTCTTCTGAACCATCAGTTCTCAACGTTCATATAAAAACCCTTATACTGTGAAGCCACTCCATCCAGTTATGCTTGCTGCTATCATCTAACAATTTTCCCAGCCTACATTCTATGTTTTCGTTTGTTTGTTTGTTTTCAGACAGGGTCTTACTCTGTCACCCAGGCTGCCGTGCAGTGGCGCAATCTCGGCTCACTGCAACCTCCACTTACTGGGTTCAAGCCATTCTCCTGCTTCAGCCACCCAAGTAGATGGGATTACATGTGTGCACCACCATGCCCAGCTAATTTTTGTATTTTTATTAGAGACAGGGTTTTCAGCATGTTGCCCAGGTTGGTCTTGAACTCCTCAGCTCAAGTGATCTGCCCATGGGGGCCTCCCAAAGTGCTGGGATTACAGGCATGAGCCACCGTGCCTGGACTATATTCTGTGTTATTATAGGTGACTTCTCTATTCCAGGTTTTGCCATCAACCAGGGATAACTTCTACTAATACACAAAATATAATTAACAAAATATAATAAAGGTAATAGTTTTATTGCCTTCTTTATCTACACTTTACCTACATTCCACTTTAATTAATGAAATACTTTTTAAAATGGATCTTTTTAATTTTAAAATAGAGGACTATTATAGTCCTTATAATAATTTCAACCAACACAGAAAATGTAAGAAGTACACCATAGTTCCTCTTTTATGAGATAACCACTATTTATGGCTTTATTATTTAAAAAATTACATCTACGTTAACTATTTGTGTGGGTGCATTTACACAAGTGGTTCATAATTATACATACTGTTTTATAAACCCTTTTTTTAAATCTAAAAGTATATTGTAGTTTTCCATGTCAACATCCTATACTTTTCAAAGGCCACTTCTATCCATAGAGCAGTAATCTGCTCTATATAAACCAAATACTACATAATCCCAAATGGGAAACATAAATTGCTTTCCATTTCTTCACATTTATTTTTAAAACCAAGGTGAAAGGTCTTATGTGTTCATCTTTGTCAAATATATCATTATTCGCATATATTCCTAGCAATGTAATTACTGAATATAAACATACTCGTTATTTAATAGACTCTTCATTATCTACGCAAATCATCACTAAATACTGTCAATTCTATCTTTTAGGTAACCTCTCAAGTATCTCACAAGTGTCTCTTCTCTACCTGTATTACCACTCACTACCCAAGTTTAAGCCACGATCACATCTTGCCTAAATTATTGCAACAGCCAACTGCCTCCTTGCTTACAGTTTTCTCTGCCCGTATTCCATTTTGCCTACTACAAAGACCTTTCTAAAATGCAAACCCGACCTAATCCTCTTCAGTGACCATACATGCTAAGCTTCTGAATATGGCTAATAAACCCAATATTTTGCCTACATCTACTGTTTTATCTCCTGCCTCTTGCCCCCATTTATGTTAAAGCCACAGGACACAGCTACCTGTGTCGCCTTTCTTGTTCTCATCTCCTGGCTCTTACCATATTCCTGCCTCTGCCTTAACACTTATTCATGTTTTAAATTTCAAATTATGATATTGCAAATCTTTGATTTCTGAAGTCCGAGAATTTCTAAAAATGTACCATAGTAGCATTTTCAGAAAAAATGTATTTCTGTGAAGCTAGCCAGCTATCCTTCAAGAAAAGATACGTCTACATTGATGGTCACATGATGTTAATGATATATACATATCTCCTTCTGAATGTCAGTGATTCCTTCTTGAAAACTAGGCACAGCGTAAAAATGCTGAGAGCCTATTTCCTACTATAATGTATTATATGTCAAATCTATACCCCTAATAACCTTCCTAAAACTTAACTGAAGGACAGTGGAATGTCTACAAGTAAATAACAAGCTGTCATATTATGACATAAAATACTTTTAACACTTTCCAGATAACCAAATGTAGATCAAACAGTCTTATGACTTAAATAAATGTAAACATTTTAGGCACTGTCCTAAAATATCACATAGGATTATTCAGTAAAAAGATACCAATAAAAACTTCAAGAGAACATCAACTATGTCACAATAATAAAATATTTGGAAAATATTTGGGGTGTAACGCACTTGAATCCAACGTGGTATGAACAGCTAAGGCTTGGACCTGCTATTCTGATTTATATTTGTGTTAACATAACATTTTTTCAGCCTCTACAGTCTGAAAAAACAGAGAATCATATATTATCCAGCAGTTTACACAAATCAATCTCTAGCAGCCAGATGTCTTAGTTCTGACCCTTGCCTTTTCAATGGGCAATCTGGTGGTATGCGTTCACTGTCCCTTCACAATTCTCTTCAGTTACCTTTGTATTAAATAAATTACATTTATCTTCAAGGCTCACTTTAGTGAAGAAATACTTTGATTTCAGGGTTGCTCTGTCCAAACAAAACTAACCTTTCCATTTGATTATACCAAAAATTAACTTATAGAAATAAGACCACATTTTCTCCCCATAAACAGCATTATTAGTTGTTACAGTTTACATATCACTTTTATATACATTAAATACCCTCATGCAACCTAGCAAGGCAACTAGTATTATATTCAATCTGTAAACCTATATATCTCTTTGTAAACTTCAAAGCTGACTGACACAAAGCCATGGAACTGGGCTAAGATAAAAATAAACATAAGTTGTGTCATAACAATGTTTGATTAATCAACAAGAATAGATAAAATTAGATCTCTTTTTTTGGATAAGGAATGGAGATTAAAAACAGGCAAATGTGGACTACTTGAAGACAGAAGAGATTTCACCACTGAGGAAGAAAGGACGGAAACGAGGAAACTAGTGATGTTGAATTCAAATGTACAGACCAGATACTACTATCTAGGCTCACTTTTGATAACCTTTAACTGAGTGAATAGACTAGGTACAGAAAATATTTACAATGAATGGCAGTGAGGATAGTTCTGCTCCAAAAATAAATTCTTAAAAATACCACAGTCTTCATTAGAAAGATAATTTCTGCATGAGGAATTTGTTAATTAACATGTGACTACAAAAATGTCAAGGCTATTTATACATAGTTTGTTTTACCGTGTCTCATTCCACTGAATTTAGGAATGGCCAAACTTACATAAAATATAAACTGAAGGTAACGGTTTGCCTTAGAAAAGATTAACATAAAAATTTTTCAAAAAGGTACATTTACTTGCTATTTTTAAAAATCTCAAGTATTAATAGCATTAAGTTCAAAATGTGATTTGGATACAACATATTAACCACATGTTACAGAAAGCACTAACTGTTCTTACTGAGAATGGAGAACCTGAACATATATACTAACCTCCCTTTATAAACCAATTTTGACAGGTTGATATTTACCTAAAGTACAATTTGATGAAACTTTTGCCCAAATGATTTTACATAAATCATGATTATGTATTTATTAAGTGTAAGATAAAGAAAAGGCAAAGAAAATCAAGATTGAAAAAGAACATGAAGAAAGTCATCTTCCAGAAATGGTTAGACTACAAAGGTGGTTAGATATTGTCAAAAAAATACACTATTACGTTTTTGCCTATGAGCCAAGGCAACAATAAATCACTGCTTTATCAATCTAAGTTTTAGCATTTCATTATAACCTGTATAGTAAAGTCTTTCAGAAAAGAGACTAATATCAAATACTTACCAATGTTTTGGTGTAACCTGGCTCAGACTGATAACTTCATCAAGGATTTCATTTTTAGCTTTTTCAAATAGTTCATTCTAGGCAATATAAATACAAGTAAGTAAGATTTCCGTAAGACAGTAAATTTACCCCAGCATGATTTTCAGAGATAACCAAAGGGAGGTTTTTGACAGGCTACTAGGCTGAATTTGGGTTTAAATATACATGAGTAGCAAAAATGCACTTCCAGTGTTTTTTTTTAGGAATGCCATTATCCAGATAAGGACAAAGAAACCGACATTAATATCTACCTTCTCAATTTTGAATGCAGTTTTTCACATAACACTTGTTCACGTTACGTGAAAGCATCAATACGTATTAATTTAGTACATCAGTAACTACATATTAATGCTGTGTTTTATTAACTAATGGGGATTTTAAAATCAAGGAAAAACAATGTTTAATTCCCACTAAATTACATGAATACACGAATTCTACAAAACCTTTAAAGCATATTCATTACCTTCTCAGAAAACACTTTCAACACTTGTTTTGACATCTTATAATCCATTTTTAATGTTATATAAGAAATAATTTAAATTATTGTAAGAGATAACTGCTCCTAGAGATGTATTCTTACAAATTAGTAGTTACAGTCAAAACCAAAGTAATTTAGCTTATCAGATGTTTCTCTCAACATAAATTTAGTTAGCACACAACATTAAATTAAGATATATATAAAATACATGAGTATCCAAATATTACCCAGTCAAGTTCCTGCAGGCGAGGATAGTTATTCTTCCATTCAGTTTCGAGGTTAAAACGTGTTGCTGAGGAAGAAGGAAAAGTTCAAGTTTGATGACTCTCCTTTCCAGATGTAGTGGTTAAAGTGGTTAAAATACATATCCTTTGTATTAACTGAATTTCTGAGAGTGTGCCTATGACCCCTTAATACTCTGGGATCTCAACATGTCAGAATTTCACTTTTGCAATAGCTTTCAAAACCATTCTCCCTGATTCTAGTTTCTCCATGTTAAATCCATTAGCACACAGCTGAAGTAGTTTAGTACCATAGAGCTGCTCAGAGAATGGACTCTGCAGTTGTACCACCAACAGCCAAATCCCGGGCCTATTACCCATGCTGTGTGACACTGGATAAGTTATTTGGGTAAGTTACTGTCTTCTGTTTTCTCTTCCATAAAATAGAAATAAAAGTAATACAAGGTTGCAGAGGGACTAACTGGGATAAATAGGTAGGATCAGGTAGGATTTACATATGGGAAAAGAGAAAGCAAATATATTCTCTTCAGATAAAAGACACTGAGCAGGAAAGTGTGGGATTCAGGAAATGGTACCACGTAAATAAAGTCCAGAGGGCTCTGCTTCCCAACACATCTGCTCTCTTCGCCCTCAACAGGGTGAATCTGAATTCTCTATAGTTTATTGTGTACTTCCAAGCACTAGCAAACCTTCTCATCTGTTTGAACTCTGCAAATGTGTTCCTAGAGATGTTTCCTCTGAAAGGAAAAATCTTGCTCTTGTATAACAACTGAAGGTTTGTATTCTTCTATTTTCCAGATATTGTCTAATTGTAAATGAACTACCAAGCAACTGTTTTTTTTTTTTTTGTTTCTCTTGTGTTTAATTTTTTTTTTTTGCACACAAAACAATAAACATTTTCTAAAAGTACATACAAACAAAAAGATGCATATCAAACATATTAGGAAGGTTGCACACGGGAAGACGGGGAATAGAAATGGGGGGTGGGAATTAAAGAAAATAAATGAGAGAGGGACTTTGTATGGATCAATGATAATAACTCAATCCTCTATTTGACAAAGAAGAAGGAGAAGGAAGAGGAAGAAAAAGAAAGTGGGACAAAGGATCAGAAAGGGAGGAAAACAGAAAAAATTAGAGTATGACTACAGGGTAGACCTGTTTTGTTGTCGCTTGGTTGGTTGGTTGGTTTGTCAGTTGTATTTTTCGTATGTTTCGCCATGTTGGCCAGGCTGGTCTCGAACTCCCAGCCTCAAGTGATCAACCCGCCTCGGCCTCCCAGAGTGCTGGGACTACAGGCGTGAGCCACCACGTCCAGCCCCCACATTGCTTCCGGCCTCCGTGGTAGACCTCCCAGACGAGGCGCTGGCCGGGCAGAGGCGCTCCCCACATCCCAGACGGGGCGGTCGGGCAGAGGCGCTCCTCACATCCCAGACGGGGCGGCCGGGCAGAGGCGCTCCTCACTTCCCAGACGGGGCGTCCGGGCAGAGGCGCTCGTCACTTCCCAGACGGGGCGGCCGGGCAGAGGCGCTCCCCACTTCCCAGACGGGGCGGCCGGGCAGAGGCGCTCCTCACTTCTTCCCAGACGGGGTGGCCGGGCAGAGGCGCTCCTCACTTCCCAGATGGGGTGGCCGGGCAGAGGCGCTCCTCACTTCCCAGATGGGGCGGCCGGGCAGAGGTGCTCCTCACTTCCCAGACGGGGCGGCCGGGCAGAGGCGCTCCTCACTTCCCAGATGGGGTGGCCGGGCAGAGGCGCTCCTCACTTCCCAGACGGGGCGGCCGGGCAGAGGCGCTCCCCACTTCCCAGACAGGGCGGCCGGGCAGAGGCGCTCCTCACTTCTTCCCAGACGGGGTGGCCGGGCAGAGGCGCTCCTCACTTCCCAGATGGGGTGGCGGTCGGGCAGAGGCTGCAATCCCAGCACCCTGGGAGGCCAAGGCAGGCGGCTGGGAGGCGGAGGCTGCAGCGAGCCAAGACCACGCCACCGCACTCCAGCCCGGGCAACACCGAGCACCGAGTGAGCGAGACTCCGTCTGCAGTCCCAGCACCTCGGGAGGCCGAGGCGGGCAGACCACTCGAGGTCAGGAGCTGGAGACCAGCCTGGCCAACATGGCGAAACCCCGCCTCCAGGCAAAGGAGAAAAACCAGGCAGGGGTGGTGGCGAGCGCCGGCAATCCCAGGCAGCCCGCAGGCCAGGGCAGGAGAATCACGGGAGCCGGAGGCAGGGAGTCTGCAGGGAGCCAAGTGTACTCCAGCCTGGGCCACAGAGGGAAGAAAAGAAAGAAGAAAAGAAGAAAGCAAGGACGAAGGGAGGAAGGGAGGAAGGGAGGAAGGGAGGGAGGAAGGAAGGAAGGAAGGAAGGAAGGACGGACGGACGGACGGAAGGAAGGAAGGAGGGAAGGCAGGCAGGCAGGCAGGCAGGCAAGCAACTGTTAAAGTAGTACAGAATCGTATGGATGCTAAAGGTTGACAGCTAATAAAACCTCTTAATTTGCTTGCTTCTTTAAAAAATCCAACTTCCCTTTGAAACTATCAGCCTGTTGTTCAACGGACTCTCGTACCATTTTCCAAAAGCAGTCTGATACTGCAAGGCTTAAATTTCTTGTAGTCACTTGGTGTGCCTTTAGCATGCTTGTCCTATTAAAAAAAATAACAAGAGCTAAACTACATTAAAATGACAAAAAGGACAACAATACTACCACCAAGTCTGTGAATGTGCTTGCTAACAGCCACTCTTACCTTTTATACCAGTGCTGTTCAATAAAAATTTATGTGATGAGGGAAAACATTCCAATATGGTAGCTACTGCCACACTGGATTACTGAGCCCTTGAAATGTGTGGCTAGTTTAACTGAGGAACTGTATTTTTAATTTTATTGAATTTTAACTAATTTAAATTTAATGTTACATTTTATTATTATTATTTTTTTGAGCTGGAGTCTCGCACTGTCGTCCAGGCTGGAGTGCAGTGGCGTGATCTTGGGTCACTACAACTTCTGCCCCCGACCCCCTCAGGGTTCAAGCGATTCTCCCACCTCAGCCTCCTGAGTAGCTGGGGTTACAGGTGCCCACCGCCACGCCCAGCTAATTTTTTTTTTATTTTTAGTAAAGATGGAGTTTCACCATGTTGGACAGACTGGTCTCAAACTCCTGACCTCAAGTGATCTGCCCGCCTTGGCCTCTCAAAGTACTGGGATTACAGGCGTGAGCCACCATGCCTTTAAAAAGAACATGAAGAAAGCCATCTTCCAAAAATTAATTTAATTCCCGCTAATTTAAATTTTAATAACTACAAAAAACTAGTGATACCACATTAGACAGCACAGTTCTACGTGTTGTCAGTGCACTCCCAAAGCATGTAAGATTATGGTTTGCAAGAACTATCTTGACTTACCATACTAACCTAGGAACAAACACACTTTTCTATTTCCAGAAACTCAACATATAAAGTTTTAGTATACAGTAATACAACTGGCCTTTAGCTCTTTTTGCTTATCTTATCTCCTGTCAATATCTATCTAGGGATACTTCTTTGACAACCCCACTCCAACCTTCCCTAATACTGTAAGAGAAATATGTACACATATTTAAAAGTGAAAGTGTCAATTTTCTAAAACCACTTTATAAGTAAAATAAAGTAAGAGGCAGATATCTATGTTGTCTTTCGGTGCCCACGTCCAAGGAAGCATGCCAGTATGTATTGTACCATGTGATAAACTGCTCTCAATTCTGTCAAAAAGTAGCTAAGGACTTGTTTATTAGATACAGTTCACTATTTGGGAAAAATCCTAGAAATCCGATGTTAAACTAATGGTTATAAAACCTGATCTTTTAAGTGAAAACAGTTCAATTTAAGCTACTCTCCTACTGTAAAATGTTTAAATGTTTTAACAAGATACCTACTTTAGGAGCTTTGAATTCTGAAAAAACTCTTCTTCATATTCTCTTATAGCTTCAATCTTTCAGAGCTGTTCCCTGGGGAAGAATGATGGTCAAATTTTCACCAACAAAATTACTCTTTATTATTTGAAAACAACAGAAACTAAAAATAAGTTATTATAATCCATCTTTGCATATCTTTTCCTGTTACAACACCAAAATAACCTAAAGCTTTCATTGGGAAGAGCTCTCCTTTAATTATCTGCTGAATCTATTTTTAAAAGTGGGAAAAATTAATGTGAGATATAGTTTACATAAGTTTTAAAAGCATAATATACAATTTAGAAAGTAAAATAATGCTATACATGTATATAGTTAAATAAATCTGCACAAAAGCATTTAAAATGTTTTTCCATTGCTATTTGAAAAAAATACACTTAATTTTACTATATTGAAAATGTATTATTAAAACACACGTATCGAAAACCTGGAATGATGTGTAGTTCTTTAAAGTCAGACAGACCTTAGTTTGAATTCCTGCTCTGCTGCCTAGCAGTTATGTGACCTTAAGGTTGGTGAGATTATGGGACAATATGATACAGTGCCAGGCATGAAGCACTCAATAAATGGTAGTTATTGTTATTTTTCCATACTCTCTTCAAATATCTAAATTCTAACCAAGCTGGATTGTCTTCTTTTACTCCTTCCTCCCCTCCCACCTTCTTCTTTAATATTTGGATCTAATGGTTCTCAACCCTTTTAGGATCAAAAATCCATTTCTAAATGTGATTAAAAAAAAAAGACTATCTACCCAGAAGAATGCATATTTGCACAGAGACCTTTCACATATGTTAAGAGTTTCTACCCCCTGAAGCCCATTCAGATTAATAATGGGCTGAGAATCCCTCCTTTAAGACAAGTTACACCTAAGCTAATGCTGAATCTTTTATACAAAAAGGACTGAAATAAGCTTCAGTTGCATCTCAGAAGAAATATAAACTCACTATCCTAGAGTTGAAAGAAATGAAAAGAATGAAGAAAGATGGGGAGGAGGCCACAGAAATTTGTTTCTACCTCACTTCTCCCCTTCTCCATGTCAGAACCATCAATACCATGGCAGGCCTTACCCTTAAAAAGAAGGCAGAGCAGAGGTTATGGTGGCTACCTAGAAAAGAGTTAACACAGCAGGCCTGAGACTACTATCCTTAAAAAGGCCTGCCTGCCTTTGGCTGGTACCTGAAAACTTAACTGGTAAACAGTTCCCTACACTGATATAAACCTTTCCCTATATAACAGTGGCTCACTACTCAAGTAATGTGGTTTAATTATAACATATGCTTTCCTTTTGGGAGTATGAAATAATTTTGGTCCATGAGGATGCCGAAATGACTAACCTCCAATGAAAACCTTAAGAGCTGAGTCTCTAACAAGCAGCTTGTTGCTGGAGGAATTAAATGTGCCCTGTGTGAGTCTACCAGGAGTGAAATAGTGGAAACGTGAGCCTGGTTTCCTTCAGACTTTCATATCATGTACCATTTCCTTTTGTGATTTGCTTTATCCTTTCATTGTAATAAATCTTAGTTGTAAGGTGTTTTTTTTTTTAAATAACAAATCTCTATCACAGCTGGAGCTTTTACAAAGAATCTATTCTCTCAACAAAGAATTTGACCTCACCCTGCTTGGACTGCTACATTTTTCTCTGCCAGGTCTACTTTGGTCAAAACGAATATGGTTCTCCTTCCATGAGGGTCCATTTGACTGACCAAGTCTGTAACAATACTGCGTTCAGCATCCACAGATCCATCCGAAAAAAATTAAAAAATGACACTGTGGAATTTTAAGCTGTAAAGTAGACTTTTAAAACTTAGCACAAAGTATACCCCTGTGTCTACATTATAGCAAGAAAGATTTTAATACATTTACGTTATTTACTAAAAAGAAATCCTAGCCAATAAAAATTTCAATGATGCTTATGTAAAACTTATCAAAATAATTTCAACTTCAATTTAATTTACTAATAAAATGAATGCGAAGAGAAGGCAAAAGTGCATTTATCTCATATGTTTACATAACACAAACTATTTAATGCAAAGCTTGGATTGCTAAAGAAGAAAACATATCAGTACATTAAAATCTTTTGATATGATTTACCTTGAATACATAGTATGATGGCATTAGGATTCTGCATGTAAGCTTTGCTGATACTGAAAATAGTTTCCTTTGTGTCAGGAGCCATGCCTGATGTCACAGTCTTTAAGAAAAAGGTTTTAAATGTCATTATAAATGCTTCACCCAATAGGAATAAAATAAAATACATGTTTTGTATATACTTACATTAATCACACCTGGCAAGTCAACAAGCACCATCCTCTGTAGTCCAGGGCCTTTTACATTTAAGGATATGGTCT
The DNA here is from genome assembly GCF_028878055.3 of Symphalangus syndactylus. NCBI lineage: Eukaryota > Metazoa > Chordata > Mammalia > Primates > Hylobatidae > Symphalangus > Symphalangus syndactylus. The sequence continues at coordinate 97,536,583 of NC_072439.2, forward strand.
ACTCAGGAAAAATAAAAATAAAATAATGCTAAATTTTGGGGGGAATTTGTTAAGAATTTTTTTTGGTGAAATACATTCTGAAAATTCTATATCTCATCCATTCAGATGAGATGTTCACAAAAATGGTATTCTTTCTCTGATCCTAAAAGTAATTATTCTGGAAAATTACCCACAAAATGATACATTATTTGGAATTTTTTTAAAAAAGCTCTACATATCTTGGAACAGCAGCAATCTAAACATCAATACCAAGATTATGATTTATTTGAAATCATAAACATTTAATTTCCATAAAATGTGACTGAAATGAATTGCAGCCCTTACCTCAGGGCTAACGGTATAGCCTTCTTTCACATTTTTCCTCATTCGAAGTTCTATTTCATGTCTTAATGCTGCAAGCTAATGGAAAACACAAAATCCTAAGAAAATCTTAATTCACAAATACTCTTTAACTGTCTTTTATAAGCTCATCCAGGTTATAAAATTACACATAGCAACCTTAGATGAACTTCACTTCCATCTTCTTCTTTGGTGAGATCAAACTCCCGAGAACTATCTTTAAATAGGGCCACATGGTGAGGACCTTCACTGAGAGTCACCTGATAGTAATAGAAAACTGAGAAGTAATGATGTATTTATAAGTAATATTAATTCCCACAGCCCTTATGTGGTCTAGACAGGGCTACTGCATTGCACAAATCCAAGAGTCCCTTCACACTACTGCTGGTGCACCCCCTGAAGCTGTCAACATGGTAGTTCTGAGAAGACAATAATTTTGTATTTGTATTGTTTGTATATATGTCATACATGTTGTGATTTCCCAACAAGAATGCTGGTTCCTTTATATCTCTCATGACCTAAAATGCTGCTGCCTCTTTCTTTCCCCAGTCAATGCTATACACAGCACTAAGCCCAAAATCATCTCTCTAAAACTTGAAACACTAAAAGGAAACCTTGCATTTAACCTCAAAGATGAATTTAGGTAAAGGACAATTCATTCATTCAACCTCTACAGAGAGTGAACTATGTGTCAGGTGTTGTAGGTGGGGAAACACAGAGCTGACCCGGTTTTAGACCTCATTACATGCTGGGAGAAATATACACAGACATAATAGAAGAGAGTGACAAAACCTAGGGTGCCACAGAAGAGAATGGAACTGTTGATAAGGGAGCTACGACAGGCTTCACTCAAGGAGTGATATTTGGGTAAGAAATTTTGTTTTGTTTGTTTTTTTGTTTGTTTTGAGATGGAGTCTCATACTGTCGCCCAGGCTGGAGTGCAGTGGCGTGATCTCGGCTCACTGCAACCTCCACTTCCCGGTTTCAAGTGATTCTCCTGCCTCAGCCTCCCGAGTAGCTGGGATTACAGATGCCCGCCATCACGCCTGGCTAGTTTTTTGTACTTTTAGTAGAGAGAGGGTTTCGCCATGTTGGCCGGGCTGGTCTTGAACTCTTGACCTCAGGTGATCCGCCCTCCTCAGCCTCCCAAAGTGCTGGGATTACAAGCATGAGCCACCGCGCCCAGCCAAGAAATGTTATAGCAATGTATATTAACAGTCAGTGGTTTCACAAGAACTTCTAAACGCCTAATTGACACTTTTCTAGCTTCTCTCTACTTATTTTACTTTAAAAATACAATTCCTTCTACTGAGATTCGCTAAACAGGCTAAATTAAAAAACAATAAACAGCTCTTTGAAAGCTGTTCAGCTATTTCCATCAGAGGATTTGCTGATTTGTAGCACAGGGCAAAGGCCCAAGAGAAAAATTTAAAATGTGTAGCAGTTTCACTGGGTTGAGTAGACAAGATTGGAATTCTGAGTTATCAAGCAGTCACGTCTTAAGGTGCCACAATCCCAAAGAAAAATGAACTGCAGAAATAAACTTCCAAAACAAAACCCAACATCCTGTGCACAGTTTCCTTTCACGGCATTCACATATTAAGAAACCAGGCAGAAAGAAGCTGCTAAGGAGGTTAAAATGCTAAGCTGGGATGTTGGCACTTTCACTGCTCTGGGGAAACAAAAAACTGGAATTCAGGGTTGGTCAAGGAGAAGCTCTAGTAAACACTAAGGGACAAATGACAAACCGGAACGAGACCAGCCTCATCTGTTTCAAGGAAACCTGTTCACACCCTGCCTGCCAGAACAACATTAATTCCTTCTTGAAGTATCATCCACAGCTTCTACAATTAGGGTGCTAGTAACGATGTAAAGGTAGGTTTCTTTCCCATGTTTTTACAACTGATTATTGAGCAGGATATGAGGTGTAGTCTGAGGTTCATTTTGTTTTTATCTCTAGGTTAGATGTACCCCAAATTCCCATCGATAGTAAAATCGATATGTAAAGTCTGGTACATGCACACAGTACCACACACAGAACTAGTAACACATAACACGATTCAATCCACAGCTAGACCCACAAAAGTGCAATCTGGATGAATCACACTAGGCTGCCCATATCCTGTTGCACTTGTGAACAGATTTCATTTCTTGAAGATTTCAGCATCAGCCTCACTGTCTTTCTCCCACTATTCTTGCCATAATTCTTGGTAATTTCAATCTTCCCATTATTCTACACCTACCCTCACCAGCTGAACATGAAAAAAACAAAACACAATCATAATGATTCATTTAAAATTTATGTCCACAGAACTTAAAGGAACTTCAGTCCAACTCAGTAATCCTAATATCACTTGACTTTCACCACTGATTCACTCCTAGAGTCACCACAATCTGTTAAAAGACTTCACTTGTTCTTCCTGCCTCAGTCTTTAATCTCTTCTCCTTTCTAATTAACAGCTGATCATCTGGCTTAGTATTTCACTGAGTAAGCAGAAGCAATCAGAAGGAAACTTCCACACGTTCCCCTTTCTTGCCTCCACTGGTGAACTCGATGACTGGTTTCTATGTTCACCTTCCTTGATGGATCAGCAGCATGTGACCTCACTGAGCACTCCCTCCTCCTCCATATTTTCTTTTTGTTTCCCCGACTTTGAGCACACTGCCCTGCTCTGCTTTGCCTCTTACTATACTGGTTGGGCCTTCACACATTCCTTTGTTATTTTCTCTTCCCTCGACATCTTAATGTTCAGAGTGCCCAGACTATACTGCTTGCTTCTGTGTCTCATCTCTACTCACTCCCTTGAAGATCTTCTCCAGTAAGATCATGACTTTAAATACTACTTTTAGATAGTTGATCATGACTCCTAAATATATGTCTCTGGCCCAGACGTCTGTCTAAACTTGCATACCCAACTGCTAGTTATCACCACTCAGCAAGTCCAAAACGGAACTCCTGATCTTCTTCCCCCAAACCTGATCCACTGACAGACTTCCATGCAAACTACATCCTTTAATTTGTTCAGGCTAAAGACCCTGGAGCCATCATTGATGATTGACACTCTCTCTCTTTCTCCCCATTGCTTTTCTTCTCTCCCCTCTCCATATCAAACCTGTCAAGAAATCCTGTTAATTCTACTTTCAAAATACATTTATAATCTATCCATTTCTTACCACTTTCACTGCTACTTCCCTAGCCCAAGTATCACCTGGATACTCCAGTAGCCTGGACTCCCTGGTTCTACATCTTGGCTACAACTATTTTCAAAAGAGCAGCCTTTTAAAAGGCACTGTTGTTACTTTGCTTGAAATCCTGCACTGGCTCTCCATTTTACTTAAAATAAAACGGAGGTCTGTACAATGGCCTATAGGCCTTATTGATCTGTTCCTCCCTGCTCTTCATTATTCCTCTAACGTCATCATTTGCCCCGACCATGGCTAGCTCTTCACCCCGACCTGACCACACAGGCCTCTGTGTTGTTCCTTGAACACGACAGCCACACGACCACCTCAGAGGCTTTGCATCAGCTATTCTCCTTGCTGAACACAGGATATCCTCAGGACTACTCCCTCACTTTCTGCAAATCTTGGTTCAAATGCCACCTTATCAATGCAATCTATGAATACTCTGGGGCACCCCCATTCTCCTTGCCTGGTTCTGCTTTTTCTTTTTGTACAACACTATTGCCTTCTAACATACTACTATACAGTTATGTATTATATTTATTATCTAGTGTCTGTCTCCCTCTACTAGAACATACCGTCCATTATGGCAAGGATCTTCTTTGTTGTTGCTGTTTACCAACATATTACCTAGAATGCTGCTAGTACATGTAAGCATTCTGTAAATACCTGTTCAATGAAAGACTCTGCAGCCCCATACCTTCTTCCTGTGACCATGGAGAAATTGTCAGTGCTCCTAGATACGGACTAGTACGCCAAGTCACAAGCTCCTTCACCTCAGTAACTTTGCTCTTGCAATTTTCCCTCTCCCTTGCATCATTCCCCCCCTTTATTAGATCATTATAATCAGCATATAAACATCTTTAACCCTTTTCCCACTTGCTCTGACAATATTTGCCAGCAGTGCTTGCAGCTGCAGCATTTGCCCCAACATAACTCTGCCGTAAAATATCTCGCTTTTATGATTATTTTCACATAGCTCTAGTATACTGACTTTGGAAACAAAAGACATCATTCTATTTCAAGCATTCTGTTTTTAGTAACGGTATGACCATTTACAAAATACAGTAATTTTCAATAGTTGAAAATGTCAAATCCTAGAAAATGCAGAATTCCTATGTGTGATGTTTACATCATTCTCAAAAAGTTGTTGGCCGAAGATTAATTTGATAAATCTGACTTTTAAAAAACAGACATTCTGATGATTGAGACGATTCTGATGTTAGTACTGTTTAGAAATAACTCTAAGAACAGTTTTTATATTTTATTTTCACATTGAAAATTAGTCAGATTTACTTCAGCTTCAGAGAGTGTGTTTACGTAAAATTAAATGAGCACTGGTGTTGAGCTGCACTTTTTTTTCCTAAACAGGAAAAGGGTTAAAAACCTTCCCTTAATCCAACAATATTCAATTGCTACTGCCTCATTTCTCTGCTCTTTTGTCACAATAAAACTAGAAAATTAACTATATTCATTGACTCCACTCCCAATATTCTCATTCTCTTAACTTCTCTCTCATCTTATTCAGAATAAAATCCGAAGGCCTCCCAAGTGGGTCTCTGTCATCCTCTGCTACCACTCTCCCCTCACTCAGCTCCTGCCACACTGGCCTCCTGGCTGTGCCTCCTACTGATTTCCACACTAGGGATTATTCCAAACACTATGTATCAGTTCTTTCTTTGGTTAAAAGTCTTCATTTCAACACAATAAACAGGTCTCACTGAAGCAGTTACTCTCCTAGGGAACCTCACTGAGATGGCCTGTTTTCTTACCTTAACTGGTGAACGTGTCATCATCTCCCCAGATCCTCTCGGGAATATTCGAGCTTGGGCAATCATTTCCAACACACTAGTCTTTCCAGCACTCTGATCTCCAACCACAACAACCTTCCCACAAAACAAAGAACACTTATTCATATTTTTCTGATACCAAATTAAAATAAAATCCTATTTGTAAGGCTGCTCTGAGTTTTTTAGTCTTTTAAAATTTCTACAGGTGAAAAAGTATTTTAAAATCTGTAAAAAAAATGCTGATTGATACATGTGTGCACACTGAAAATAGGAACAGCAAAACTATAACTGGATCCACTGTTTATAGCCTAATTTTTATTTTAAAAACTTGTGCTAATTTAAACCAGTATTTCTAAATCCAGGTTATTAACTTTCCATAAATCTTTTCCATAGCTAGTTTACTGTTTAAAAACACATTTTCAATTCTATTAAATTTCACGCATATGGCTAATTTAATCCACTGTTCAGTATTTAAATATTACTAATATTATGACTATATAAAGCCAAATATCTTCCTTCATAACACATATAGTAACTCATAAATATAATGTACTTATATTAATATTTATAATGAACTAAAATAGTCAAATAATATTGCTTAAGACATTACTTGGAATATATAAGATTATATAAAAAAAATGCCTACATCTAGTATGTATATATGTGTATGTGTACATATATACACATAATTTTTAAGAAGCTAAGCTGCTGCTTTTTTTGCTAATTGGCAAGTTCACTATCAATTTTTACGTACCCGTGGCAGATGATCTTGTGTATTATAACTGGCATCATAATCAGAGAGAACATCAAGAACTTCAGAATACATGTCAATCAAAGATTTCTGTAAAAATTTTAAAAAGTTATAATATAAAACAGTGAAAGTAAAGAAAAAATATAACAGATGTGTCAAGAGAAAAAAGTGATAAATTCAAATTGTTTTTCCATAATCATTGTATTGTTTTCTCAAATTACATAAATACATCTTCATAGTAAAAACTAAAATAGTACAGATTAAAAGTCCATTTCTCATTCAGTTTATTTAGATACAATGATTTAATAAAGTTAATTAATTCAGGATTTCCTAACATTCTAATTAAGCAAGATGGAAATTATTACTTAATACTGATGAGCTAATACTGAATGCAAGAAAAGACCATTAACACCAAAAAGGCAAAATAAGGTGGTCAGGTAACCAACTGACAATGAAATTATTCTTTGCCAAGTTTGAGGCATGCATGAGAGAGAAACAGGAGAGAGGACAGAGAGCACGTGCAAGCAAGCATCTGAATGAAGGATAAACCAGGAAGACTGTTAAACCGGTAAGGGTGGTTAAGTATCCACTGACAACTGGGCAGGCTGAAATATGAGTGTAGCAAGGGCAAATATCCTGTATCGTTTCTTGCTGTAGAATCAGAGTTGAACGTGGTGCTTTGCATTGCGTGTAACAAGCTTCATGTAATTATTTGAAATTATTACAAATTAAATAAATTCCAAATTTATTTTAATTTATTTAATTAATAAATAAATAAATTACTTAAATAAATTACAAAATAAATAAATTACAAATAAAATAAATTACAAGTAAAATAAATAGGCCTGAAAAAAAGGGGTATCATCAAGCATTTAATAATTATGGATAAGTTTTAATGCTAAGGCAGGAGCAAAATGATGGCTTAAGGTTCCTTTCATTTCTTAATCCCTAGAAAAAATTAAATGGCAAGCAACTGCCAATCCACCCACCTAAAAATAAACAAAAAATGTTAATTGCCACTGCATTTTATGAGAGAAAATACTGTTTCTGAGGTAAACTCTACATATATTAGCACTTAGAAATGACTTTTCTCAGTTCTAAGTGTCACTTGTAAATAGTCATGTTATCTGTTTTGTGCAGTCATGATTTACAGTCAAAGCTACTAATGCATGTTTGTTAAGCTAGAACTATATTATCTTTGGACCTTGACTACAGAATGTATACGCCATGATTTACTGCAGTTTTGCTACATATAAACTCTGCTTACTTATATGAGATTTAAGTTAAATAATTGTTTCAATTCAATTTAGCACATGTGGTTAGTTTGGTGGGGAATAGTAACACTCGATTCATTGATAAATAAGTTTACCAATGTGCTGATGATAATAATACCAGCACGTACTTTTTCAAAAATTCTTTAAAATGCCTAAGAAAGCTCTCCTTAGAAGAAAAGTGTTAATTTTTTTAAAAACTGAAGAAAATGGTCTAACCATTCACTGCCATACAAGTAAAGCAATGATGATAAGTCACTTACATGTCCATCAATTAACAATTCTGATTTTATATAAAATTTTATGTAAAGGTTAAGCCTAGAGATAAACTAGATATTTCAGAAAAATAAACTGATTCACGTGAAATAGCTCTTAAAAGTGTAAAGATTTTATGGGCATAGTATAAAACAAGTATTTGGAGACTACAACTTTTAAAATGTCTTAATACAGGAAGAGACCCTCCACCCTCCAAGGACATTAGGTTAGAAAGAAAAGGATGACAGCATACTTTACAGCTCCTTAAAAACTGGTACTGATGAACACACAATGTTAAGCGGTAAAATTTTGAGATTAAACAAGATAAACTTAGAATACCTTAAGCTTTCTATGATGAATGCCTTTGTCATCTTTCTGCAATACTAATTTTCTCAATTCTTTGTTCTCCTTTTCTAATTGTTCCAAGATTCTCTGATACTTTAACTGCAACAAAATAATAAGTGTAACTATATAAGAAAAAGATGGGTTATCAAATAGTATTAAGTCTAAATTAAAATCTTCCAAAATCTTGAAGTCCTATCTCCTATTCAAAATGTATTACATTTTAAAAGCATCTAGAAAACATTGGGAATAAATTAAACAATGACTATTATCTCTTACAAACAGTGGAAATCATTGTAATTTTCTATCATAAGAATTTCATTTGGAAAATTCCTTGCTACTCACATTGAAAAAATTATTTTGAAATAGTAAAAACGTAAGAATTTAAAGAAGCAGTTCTTAAGTACATTCTAGAAGGGAATATTTCCTATTATATCAAAATTTTAAGTCTTCACATTACAGGGCCATTTAACACAAATTCAAATTCTTCCCTTTCTTGACATTATTTTAGGTTTTAATTAAGATGCTATAAAATAATAATAGCTAGCAGTACCCAAGCATGCATTATGTGACAGACTCATTATTAAGTGTTGCAAATGCATTAACTCTCTTAGCCTTCACAAAAGCCCCATAAAGCAGGAATTACACAGACTAGGAATAAAGAGCGAGGAATATCTGAGAGCCTGACCAAGGTCGCCTGGTAGAGGAGTAGGGTTTTGAATAGAGGTCAGAGGCTCAAACTCTTCTATGTTTTGTTATGTTTCCATGTCCAGAGATAATATATTAATATTTAAAAGTATGATATAGGCTGGGCGCGGAGGCTCACGCCTGTAATCCCAGCACTTTGGGAGGCAGAGGCGGATGGATCACGATGCGAAGAGATCGAGACCATCCTGGCCAACATGGTGAAACCCTGTCTCTACTAAAAATTAGCCAGGCGTCGTGGCAGGCGCCTGTAGTCCCAGCTACTAGGGAGGCTGAGGCAGGAGAATCGCTTGAACCCGGGAGGCGGAGGTTGCAGTCAGCCAAGATTGCACCACTGCACTCCAGACTGGCGAAGACAAAAAAAGCTGGAAAGACAAATTAGAAAGGATCAAATTTATTTGAGAAGGAAAATGTGTAGCCAAGCAACTACTTACAAAAAAAAAAAAGAAACCAAAAAGAATGATATAAAAACAGATTTTTAAAGAAGACTAATATGTCTAAACAGGTTTTTTTTTTTTTTTGGTAAGTAGTTGCTTGTCTACACATTTTCCTTCTCAAATAAATTTGATCCTTTCTAATTTGTCTTCCCAGCTTTTATTTCTTCTCTAAACATTAACAATATAGAGAAAACTATTAAAATAACTCCTTCCTACAACCAGCAGAATGTTTATGTCCAACTTATAATATGCCTTTTATAATAGAAAATATTCCTTATAATTCTTTTAGTTTATTGGAATCTTTCAAGAACAAAGTAATTCACAGGAAATCATGGTTCTATCCTTACAGCAAGTCCAACTCAAGCCAAATTAAAAGAACGCATACATAATTGAACACATACATAGTATGAGACAGGTAGAACTACTGGCTAGACTCTACTATAAACATATTTTTACATAAACTTATTCATTTATATCTAGGAATAGTATATATAACAAAATTCTGGTAGCATCTAAGGATTAGATCTGTGTTGTTTAATATGGCAGCTACTAGTCACATGTAGTTATCAAGTACCTGAAATGTGGCTGGTCTGAAATGAGATTGTGCTGTATGTGTAAAATACCTCATTAATATTTTTTATACTGATCACATGTTGAAATGATACTACCTGGGATAGACTGGGTTAAATATATTATTAAAACTAATTCCACATTTCTTTTTACCCTTTTTTAATGTAAAAATTAAAAATTACACAAGTGGCTTGTGTATTTCTATTGGACATCATTGATACAGATAACCCAGTGAATTCTCCATAATACAGTCTATCAGTGCCTCATGGCTGACAATTACAATTGCACAAATTGAAGGGTTTATATCAAGGGATATATAACAGGGTAGAATTTCCAGTGGCTCCTTTCTTTGTAAACACAAAGTCAATTTGGGGTCTACATTTTCTGGGGATGGAAACATTTTGGTACAGATGCCAATTTGCAGCCATCCTGAAGAGATGTGCAATTGGGCTGTCTCTGAAAGCTCTAGAACAATAATTCTCAAACTTTAGAATGCAGCAGAATTACCTTGAGGGCATTTAAAAACAGGCTGCTGGTTTTCATCCCAGAGTTTCTGATTCTTCAGTAGGTATGGGATGGGGTCAAGAATGTGCATTTCTAATGTGCTCCAGAGGCTATGCTTTGTGACCAATGATTCTTCTTATCCCTGGTTGCAGATTGGAATCACCTGGCTAGGAAGCCTTAAAAACATAGATATAGTGCTCTTTCTAGAGCACAGTAGAGTCTAGCGTATAGAGAGGTTTGAGACTCAATAAATAGATACCAAAGAAACCTGTGACTCAAAACATACTACTGACTGATTATCCCTAATTCAAAAATCTGAAATCCAAAACACGCTGGCCCCAAGCATCTCAGATAAGAGATACTCAACTTGTAGCTGTTTCACTTTTTCACAAAAAAGAGATCCAAGGTTAACTCTTTTTCTTTTTCTTTTTTTCTTCCAGACAGGGTGTTGCTCTATTGGCCAGGGAGCAATCATGGCTCACAGTAGCCTTGACCTCCTGGGACTCAAGTGATCCTCCTGCTTTAGCCTCCCAGTTGCTGGGACTATAGGCACAAACCACCACACATGGCTAATTTAAAAAAAAGTTTTTGTACATATGGGGTTTCTCCGGGTTGCCCAAGCTGGTCTCAAACTCCTGGGCTCAAGCGATCCTCCTGCCTCAGCCTCCCAAAGTGCTGGGATTACAGGCATGACCCACCATGCCCAGCTGATAGTAACTCTTTGAACTTTACAAAATAAGTTAATTAATGCATGTCAGTGTCACCTATATAGAAAAACTGACGATTGAGTGATAGGGTAATTTTTTTTTTTTTTTTGAGACGGAGTCTCACTCTGTTGCCCAGGCTGGAGTGCAGTGGCACCATCTGGGCTCACTGCAAGCTCCGCCTCCTGGGTTCACGCCACTCTCCTGCCTCAGCCTCCCGAGTAGCTGGGACTACAGGCGCCCACCACCACGCCTGGCTAATTTTTTGTATTTTTAGTAGAGAAGGGGTTTCACTGTGTTAGCCAGGATGGTCTCGATCTCCTGACCTCGTGATCCACCCACTTCAGCCTCCCAAAGTGCTGGGATTATAGGTATGAGCCACCGTGCCCAGCTGTGATAGGGTAATTTTGTACTAGAATGTTACCTACTCATTACATTGCTCAAAATACGTCCTTAAAGTAATAATTTTATCACCAACTATAAGAAAATAGCTTTTCTAAGTAGTGCCAGAAAGAGCTTTAGATAAGCAGTGTCTGACTGCTTTCAGACTTGCGAAGCAAAGTAAAAGTTTCCTGAGAGTCCACTAGAACGATGTGGTAGACTCAACTCAAATTTCTTTAACTGTATTAGCTTATCAATGTAAAAATAAAAGCATAAGTTTATATAAGGACAAGCCACTTTCTCCTTTTTGGGCATAAGATTCACTCAAGATAGGTTTTTACATATAAATGAGTTAACTCCATACTTATCTAGTTCTGTCTTTATTCCTTATTTCTCAGTTAGCTTTTGCATCTATCGATAATAAGGTTCTATCATTAAACATTCCAAATTTTGCTCTGTTGAAAAAATAAATGTCCATCTCACCAAAGTTATATTCGAATATAATTTTTAAAAGTCCCTACTTTTTCTTAGTCATCACGATTACCTGAGTATGCAGAAGTTCTTCCTGAAGTTGGTCAATTTTCTCTTTGTCTGACACCTAAATGTTTAAAATAATTTTAGTTGAATAGAATCAGGTTTATTCAGAATGTACAGCAAGTTAAATTTTTTTGATAAGTATTGAGAGTTAAAAACAACTGACTTTATATGCATATTTAATCAAAGTAATTTTAAATCAAGTGATTTAAGAAAGTAAAAATATCTGTATTTATCAATAAAAATGGTTCACCAAAATTTTACATTGAGAAACAAAAACCTTAAAAGGCAATCATTTTCCTGTTGCTATTCTAGTCATTTCTTTTGAAAGCCTAGTTAGAAAAACAAGAGATCAACACATATGGTTACTAAATTCTTCAGAAGTTGTTTCGGACTAAAGCATAGGGACTCATATTTGGGGAAATAAACCACTGATATCCCTCCAGAAATGCGTTTTGAAAAGTCAAATACATGTTACTAATTACAGCTATTTAAAAAGCTCATTGGTCACAGTGTATCTTATATGGAAATATTTTTGTATTGTATCCATTTCTGTACCATAAGTAGCGAATTATGTAATAAATGCAAAGAACAAGTTGCATTTTCAGAGACTGAAGTGGAGCCAAATGCTTGCTTTTAAATTCAATTCCAAGGAAAGATCTGCTAACTCATAATACAGAGAATGCATCCATAGCAATGAAGCCAAGTAAAGCAATTAAAATTAATTTCAATATAAAACAAAAATAAAACTCACAGGTATTGTGTAAACTACTTCAAATTGTTATTAATGCTAATAATTCTAAAATAAAATATTAAAAAACATATAACAGGTTTTAAAGTAGTCACAATACAATTATAAATACAAAATATAATAATCAAATATAATAAAAATGATGTGATTTATGAGGAATTCACATAACTGTGCTTTGACTTCTTGGTAACAGGCAGAAGTTGTCATCCCAGCCTTTAAAAATAATTGTCTAATTTCTGAAAATCAAAACTCGTAAATATGAACTTATTTAACAGGAGAAAACAGTTAAATCCATATTCCTCTTCATTTAAATCATTGTTGATCTTCATTCATTGGTTATTTAAGCACTCACAACACATCATGGCAGCAAATATACATGAAAAAATTTTAGAGGGGTGGAGCCAAGATGGCCGAATAGGAACAGCTCTGGTCTCCAGCTCCCAGCCCCAGCGACACAGAAGACGGGTGATTTCTGCAATTCTGCTTGAGGTACCGGTTTCATCTCACTAGGGAGTGCCTAACAGTGGGTGCAGGACAGTCGGTGAAGCACACTGTGCGCGAGCCGAAGCACGGCGAGGCATTGCCTCACTCGGGAAGCGCAAGGGGTCAGGGAGTTCCCTTTCCTAGTCAAAGAAAGGGGAAACAGACGGCACCTGGAATATCGGGTCAGTCCCATCCTAATACTGCGCTTTTCCAACGGGCCTGGAAAACGGCACACTAGGAGATTGTGTCCCGCACCTGGCTCGGAGGGTCCTATGCCCACAGAGTCTTGCTGATTGCTAGCACAGCAGTCTGAGATCACGCTGCAAGGCGGCAGCCAGGCTGGGGGAGGGGCGCCCGCCATTGCCCAGGCTTGCTTAGGTAAACAAAGCAGCCAGGAAGCTCGAACTGGGTGGAGCCCACCACAGCTCAAGGAGGCCTGCCTGCCTCTGTAGGCTCCACCTCTGGGGGCAGGGCACAGACAAACAAAAACTCAGCAAGAACCTCCACAGACTTAAATGTCCCTGTCTGACTGACAGCTTTGAAGAGAGTAGTGGTTCCCCCAGCATGCAGCTGGAGATCTGAGAAGGGACAGACTGCCTCCTAAAGTGGGTCCCTCACCCCTGAGCAGCCTAACTGGGAGGCACCCCCCCAGTAGGGACAGACTGACACCTCATTCAACCGGGTACTCCTCTGAGACAAAACTTTCAGAGGAACTATCAGACAGCTGAATTTGTGATCTCACGAAAATCCGCTGCTCTGCAGCCACCACTGCTGACACCCAGCCAAACAGGGTCTGGAGTGGACCTCTAGTAAACTCCAACAGACCTGCAGCTGAGGGTCCTGTCTGGTAGAAGGAAAACTAACAAACAGAAAGGACATCCACACCAAAAACCCATCTGTACATCACCATCATCAAAGACAAAAAGTAGATAAAACCACAAAGATGGGGAAAAAACAGAGCACAAAAACTGGAAACTCTAAAAAACAGAGCACCTCTCGTCCTCCAAAAGAACGCAGTTCCTCACCAGCAACGGAACAAAGCTGGATGGAGGATGACTTCGATGAGTTGAGAGAAGAAGGCTTCAGACGATCAAACTACTCTGAGCTACGAGAGGAAATTCAAAACAATAGCAAAGAAGTTAAAAACTTTGAAAAAAAATTAGAAGAATGGATAACTAGAATAACCAATGGAGAGAAGGGCTTCAAGGAGCTGATGGAGCTGAAAGCCAAGTTTCGAGAACTACGCGAAGATTGCAGAAGCCTCAGTAGCAGATGCGATCAACTGGAAGAAAGGGTATCGCTGATGGAAGATGAAATGAATGAAATGAAGAGAGAAGGGAAGTTTAGAGAAAAAAGAATAAAAAGAAATGAACAAAGCCTCCAAGAAATTTGGGACTATGTGAAAAGACCAAACCTACGTCTGATTGGTGTACCTGAAAATGATGGGGAGAATGGAACCAAGTTGGAAAACACTCTGCAAGATATTATCCAGGAGAACTTCCCCAATCTAGCAAGGCAGGCCAGCATTCAGATTCAGGAAATACAGAGAACGCCACAAAGATACTCCTCGAGAAGGGCAACTCCAAGACACATAATTGTCAGATTCACCAAAGTTGAAATGAAGGAAAAAATGTTAAGGGCAGCCAGAGAGAAAGGTCGGGTTACCCACAAAGGGAAGCCCATCAGACTAACAGCTGATCTCTCAGCAGAAACTCTACAAGCCAGAAGAGAGTGGGGGCCGATATTCACCATTCTTAAAGAAAAGAATTTTCAACCCAGAATCTCCTATCCCGCCAAACTAAGCTTCATAAGTGAAGGAGAAATAAAATACTTTACAGACAAGCAAACGCTGAGTGATTTTGTTACCACCAGGCCTGCCCTAAAAGAGCTCCTGAAGGAAGCACTAAACATGGAAAGGAACAACCGGTACCAGCCACTGCAAAAACATGCCAAATTGTAAAGACCATCAAGGCTAGGAAGAAACTATAGCAACTAACGAGCAAAATAACCAACTACCATCATAATGACAGGATCAGATTCACACATAACAATATTAACGTTAAATGTAAATGGGCTAAATGCTCCAATCAAAAGACACAGACTGGCAAACTGGATAAGGAGTCAGGACCCATCAGTGTGCTGTATTCAGGAAACCCATCTCACGTGCAGAGACACACATAGACTCAAAATAAAGGGATGGAGGAAGATCTATCAAGCAACTGGAAATCAAAAAAAGGCAGGGGTTGCAATCCTAGTCTCTGATAAAATAGACTTTAAACCAACAAAGATCAAAAGAGACAAAGAAGGCCATTACATAATGGTAAAGGGATCAATTCAACAAGAAGAGCTAACTATCCTAAATATATATGCACCCAACACAGGAGCACCCAGATTCATAAAGCAAGTCCTCAGTGACCTACAAAGGGACTTAAACTCCCACACAATAATAATGGGAGATTTTAACACCCCACTGTCAGCATTAGACAGATCAACGAGACAGAAAGTTAACAAGGATATCCAGGAATTGAACTCAGCTCTACATAAAGTGGACCTAATAGACATCTACAGAACTCTCCACCCCAAGTCAACAGAATATACATTTTTTTCAGCACCACACCACACCTATTCCAAAATTGACCACATAGTTGGAAGTAAAGCTCTCCTCAGCAAATGTAAAAGAACAGAAATTATAACAAACTGTCTCTCAGACCACAGTGCAATCAAACTAGAACTCAGGATCAAGAAACTCACTCAAAACCGCTCAACTACATGGAAACTGAACAACCTGCTCCTGAATGACTATTGGGTACATAACGAAATGAAGGCAGAAATAAAGATGTTCTTTGAAACCAACGAGAACAAAGACACAACATACCAGAATCTCTGGGACACGTTCAAAGCAGTGTGTAGAGGGAAATTTATAGCACTAAATGCCCACAAGAGAAAGCAGGAAAGATCCAAAATTGACACCCTAACATCACAATTAAAAGAACTAGAAAAGCAAGAGCAAACACATTCAAAAGCTAGCAGAAGGCTAGAAATAACTAAAATCAGAGCAGAACTGAAGGAAATAGAGACACAAAAAACCCTTCAAAAAATTAATGAATCCAGGAGCTGGTTTTTTGAAAAGATCAACAAAATTGATGGACCGCTAGCAAGACTAATAAAGAAGAAAAGAGAGAAGAATCAAATAGATGCAATAAAAAACGAAAAAGGGGATATCACCACCGATCCCACAGAAATACAATCTACCATCAGAGAATACTACAAACACCTCTATGCAAATAAACTAGAAAAATCTAGAAGAAATGGATAAGTTCCTCGACACATACACCCTCCCAAGACTAAACCAGGAAGAAGTTGAATCTCTGAATACACCAATAACAGGTTCTGAAATTGTGGCAATAATCAATAGCTTACCAACCAAAAAGAGTCCAGGACCTGATGGATTCACAGCTGAATTCTACCAGAGGTACAAGGAGGAACTGGTACCATTCCTTCTGAAACTATTCCAATCGATAGAAAAAGAGGGAATCCTCCCTAACACATTTTACGAAGCCAGCATCGTCCTGATACCAAAACCTGGCAGAGACTTAACCAAAAAAGAGAATTTCAGACCAATATCCTTGATGAACATTGATGCAAAAATCCTCAATAAAATACTGGCAAACCGAATCCAGCAGCACATCAAAAAGCTTATCCACCATGATCAAGTGGGCTTCATCCCTGGGATGCAAGGCTGGTTCAACATACGCAAATCAATAAATGTAATCCAGCATATAAACAGAACCAAAGACAAAAACCACATGATTATCTCAATAGATGCAGAAAAGGCCTTTGACAAAATTCAACAACCCTTCATGCTAAAAACTCTCAATAAATTAGGTATTGATGGAACATATCTCAAAATAATAACAGCTATCTATGACAAACCCACAGCCAATATCATACTGAATGGGCAAAAACTGGAAGCATTCCCTCTGAAAACTGGCACAAGACAGGGATGCCCTCTCTCACCGCTCCTATTCAACATAGTGCTGGAAGTTCTGGCCAGAGCAATCAGGCAGGAGAAGGAAATAAAGGGTATTCAATTAGGAAAAGAGGAAGTCAAATTGTCCCTGTTTGCAGATGACATGATTGTATATCTAGAAAACCCCATTGTCTCAGCCCAAAATCTCCTTAAGCTGATTAGCAACTTCAGCAAAGTCTCAGGATACAAAATCAATGTTCAAAAATCACAAGTATTCTTGTACACCAATAACAGACAAACAGAGAGCCAAATCATGAGTGAACTCCCATTCACAATTGCTTCAAAGAGAATAAAATACCTAGGAATCCAACTTACAAGGGATGTGAAAGACCTCTTCAAGGAGAACTACAAACCACTGCTCAATGAAATAAAAGAGGATACAAACAAATGGAAGAACATTCCATGCTCATGGGTCGGAAGAATCAATATCGTGAAAATGGCCATACTGCCCAAGGTAATTTATAGATTCAATGCCATCCCCATCAAGCTACCAATGACTTTCTTCACAGAATTGGAAAAAACTACTTTAAAGTTCATATGGAACCAAAAAAGAGCCCGCATCACCAAGTCAATCCTAAGCCAAAAGAACAAAGCTGGAGGCATCACGCTACCTGACTTTAAACTCTACTACAAGGCTACAGTAACCAAAACAGCATGGTACTGGTACCACAACAGAGACATAGATCAATGGAACAGAACAGAGCCCTCAGAAATGATGCCGCATAGCTACAACTATCTGATCTTTGACAAACCTGACAAAAACAAGAAATGGGGAAAGGATTCCCTATTTAATAAATGGTGCTGGGAAAACTGGCTAGCCATATGTAGAAAGCTGCAACTGGATCCCTTCCTTACACCTTATACAAAAATTAATTCAAGATGGATTAAAGACTTATATGTTAGACCTAAAACCATTAAAATCCTACAAGAAAACCTAGGCAATACCATTCAGGACATAGGCGTGGGCAAGGACTTCATGTCTAAAACACCAAAAGCAATGGCAACAAAAGCCAAAATCGACAAATGGGATCTCATTAAACTAAAGAGCTTCTGCACAGCAAAAGAAACTATCATCAGAGTGAACAGGCAACCTACAGAATGGGAGAAAATTTTTGCAACCTACTCATCTGACAAAGGGCTAATATCCAGAATCTACAATGAACTCAAACAAATTTACAAGAAAAAAACAAACAACCCCATCAAAAAGTGGGCAGAGGACATGAACAGACAGTTCTCAAAAGAAGACATTTATGCAGCCAAAAAACACATGAAGACATGCTCCTCATCACTGGCCATCAGAGAAATGCAAATCAAAACCACAGTGAGATACCATCTCACACCAGTTAGAATGGCCATCATTAAAAAATCAGGAAACAACAGGTGCTGGAGAGGATGTGGAGAAATAGGAACACTTTTACACTGTTGGTGGGACTGTAAACTAGTTCAACCATTGTGGAAGTCAGTGTGGCGATTCCTCAGGGATCTCGAACTAGAAATACCATTTGACCCAGTCATCCCATTACTGGGTATATACCCAAAGGACTATAAATCATGCTGCTATAAAGACACATGCACACGTATGTTTATTGCGGCACTATTCACAATAGCAAAGAGTTGGAACCAACCCAAACGTCCAACAATGATAGACTGGATTAAGAAAATGTGGCACATATACACCATGGAATACTATGCAGCCATAAAAAATGATGAGTTCGTGTCCTTTGTAGGGACATGGATGAAACTGGAAAACATCATTCTCAGTAAACTATCGCAAGGACAAAAAACCAAACACCGCATGTTCTCACTCATAGGTGGTAATTGAACAATGAGAACTCATGGACACAGGAAGGGGAACATCACACTCCGGGGACTGTTGTGGGGTGGGGGGAGGGGGGAGGGACAGCATTAGGAGATACACCTAATGCTAAATGACGAGTTAATGGGTACAGGAAATCAACATGGCACATGGATACATATGTAACAAACCTGCACATTGTGCACATGTACCCTAAAACCCTAAAGTATAATAAAAAATTAAAAAAAAAAAAAGAAAAAAAAAGAAAAAAAAAATTTTAAATGATTTGCTTATTGAGGTAGACATTAATAAGTCTTGTCCATGCTATGAAGTTATTTTAAGATTTTAATTCCTATTTCTAAATACTTTATCATAATTTTCCCAATTTTTCATTTCAACAATATAGATAACAACCCTTGCTAGAAACAAAAGGTACACTCTTTTTTTCTTTTTTCCTTAAAAGCCTATGCCTAAATAGCTCCAAAAATGATCTGGTAATTAGAAAAAAGATAATGCAAACTTCAATTGTTTTCCCATTTCTGTACAGCAAGCACAGATCTGCTGATAGAAGCTTTTCTTCATTTTGACTGTGTGTGTTTATGTAAGATGGACAACAATTATAAACAGTCGCCTAAACCGTGAGGAGACAAGCAAGTTGGAGAGGAGCCCACAAACTAAAGAATAGAATCTTGAAAGCCAATAAAGAAAGAAATAATTCCACATTACGATCATTTGGCCATCACACGTAACAGTGTGGTCACAAAAAATTGTTATGTGGATTTAATTTCCAATTCATTTTAAAAGGTACTTTGATTTACTTTGTTCCATTAAATATTTATCCAACTGTAGCTAAATTAGTGTGAAATGTATAAACTGTATTAGTATAAATTGTTTTAGTTTTAAATGTAAATACTGACTTCATGCAATATATCCTAAATTATTATAGAAAATCCAGCATTACTTGACAACTGGGGCAATAACTTAAAAACTAATACAATTAAACAAAAAAGTTAGGATGTTCAGTATAAGCCGAGGGCTACAAAAGGTTAACTTAATTTGGTGAAATAAAAAAGTTATATAAAAAGTTAAAATGATATAAGGTTAGTAGAATATTACAAATATAATTTCTATGCTAGATTAGTAGTATTTAATGATCACAACTGTTAAGATGTTTATACATTTGAATTTTAGGATAAAATGTGTCATTTGCCTTTCCGGTACAAGGAATAACTCACGCATGGTTTACCACCATGTTTCCTCTCCGCTTAGTTTAATGGAACATCACAATTAATCATAATGTTATATTAAAAGACAGCTGGCCAGGCGCGGTGACTCACGCCTGTAATCCCAGCACTTTGGGAGGCTGAGGCAGGCGGATCACCTGAGGTTGGGAGTGTGAGACCAGCCTGACCAACATGAAGAAACCCCGTCTCCACTAAAAACACAAAATTAGCCCGGTGTGGTGGCATCTGCCTGTAATCCCAGCTACTCGGGAAGCTGAGGCAGGAGAATCGCTTGAACCCGGCAGGCAGAGGTTGCAGTGAGCTGAGATAGTGCCACTGCACTCCAGCCTGAACAACAAGAGCGAAACTCCGTCTCAAAAAAAGAGTAAAATAAAAGACAGCTGGTGGTAAAGTAAAAAATTAGACCTAATATTTCCTAGGAAACAAGATAAAGACGTTTAGATTTATAAAACAAACATTAAAGATTGATGAGATGACAATCTTTACATATTTTCTTAAGAGAATAACACAAGCTATTTTCAATCTGTCACTCTAGGTCTTAACCAGCAATTGGGGTAATTTTGATGTGCTGTACTGATAAAATTCAGCCACTTACAACGAGAACAAGTTCATGCCCTGTTGTTCAATACATTGTTCGCATCATGAAATAAATTTAAGACTCACCCTGACAGAAATGGATATCAATGGTCTTGAAACCAGAGCTTTTCTACAATTCCAGGGCTATGAAACTGATGGAGAAAGAGCGGAATCCTCTGCAGAAATAAGCTAAAGCTGAAAGAGAAAAACCTTTACTAGCTCCTCACAAAACCAAGCCCTGATTTAAAAATTTCAAGTATTCCTTCCTATTAAGCCATTGAGGCCATTCTGAAATTCTGAAACACATATATAAAAAGGTCCTATGAATGTGAACATATCCATAGGAGGCAAAACTACTAATGGTAGTTCTAATCTTCTGTCTCTGCTTGAGTCCTTTTGCTGAGAAGATACAGGGAAAATTTATTAGTTGCTACTAATAAGACATCAAAAATGATGATCTACTTAGACTTTCAAGAAGATAAGAGAGAAAAAACAATTAAAAAACAACAGAAAGTACTTGTGGTTTTATGCATCAAGTAAACCTCACATGCCTGGAATGATAAAAATCTCGTCAATTAGGATTTTGATCATGATAGCAGTGAAGAACCGAAAAGTCATCTCTGTAGTAACCACAGGGGGAAAGGAGTGGAGGATATTGTAAGGTACAGTCTTTCGGGACAGTAAGAGGGATAATTTCACTAAAAAAGAGCATAAATTGCTTTTAAAGTCCCATTAACTCCCCCTGAAGGTAACTACGGTGTGGGCAGGAACAAGCCGTGTTTGGTGCTCTACTCAGGGTAAAAAGTCTTGCCAGTCTCTAATTTACAAATCGGGAAAGGGAGATATAAAAGGGTTAAACTGATAACCCGATAAATATCAGAAAGAGGAATAACATCTCTAAGCCCAAATAAAGCCTACTAAAGTAGGCTTAAAATGAACATTAGCTTTCAGCAATGTAGAAAATTAATCAGTATTCATTATGGATCTCTTGGCTTGTCAGATTCAAAAGCTCATCATTAATCTTAAGTCATATCTTAGAATGTTAAATAGCAGGCCTATGGGACTCATTTCGAGTTGTCTTACGAAAAAAACTTAAAAACAACGTGTAACTACAGCTACATCCTTATTTCTAAGTAACATATACGAACATACTTGCTCCTCTCCCTTCTTTCTGTAACAAAACTAAAGTATGGGTGGCTCAGCCTAAGCATGCAATTTAGTAGGCTATTTAAATGATATATTCACAGTATACAGAACAGGGATTGTTAAAGTACCGTTCAAAATAAGTCCTCCTTGGCTTAACACATCGACTTTAATCTAACCAGGTAGGAAACTCACTTCTTTTCTTTTTCTAGCTATGTTTTTGCTCACCGAACCTAAATATACATAGGAATTGATTCCACAGCCATGGAATTGAGAAAAACCAGGAAGTGATGGTGAAAAAATAAATGAAACTATGGTGAGTACTCTGAAGTATTAACCACCACCAAATGAGATATGGTTAGTCAGCAGAATTACTGCACTAAATCATAATCTATAATATTGGTTGATTTAAATAGTAGAATGTACAAGAATTACCTGACTGAATCTTTTTTCCTGACTAGAGTTTGTATATAACTTCAAAACTTTTCTGATCTAATAAGATGTAACATAATTAGCTGATTTCAAGATCTCAGAGTATAAAGTTCATTACATTTATTTCACTTTGACCTAAAAATCTCTTCCAACCATGAACTTTGGGATCTACGTTGTAAGATTACCTAACCATCAAAATCGTATTTTTACGGATCTGCTGATTGCACTAACAGCCACATATTGGTATAGACTTACACTTTTATTAGAACTTGTTCTTTAGCAACCAGAATTATATCAAATTTCCAGTGTTCAAACCCTCAGTGGTCCAAGGTGAAAATTTATTTGTGCTGACTTTGATTAATGTGAAAAATGTACACAATGAGTTTGTCAAAGTGTATAAGAACTACATCCTTTTGCACAAAAGCCAAAATAATTTTCTTCTATAAGAATATGAATGTTCCCTGCCCATATACTTTAGCTAAAACAAATAAATAAATGTTATTCTTTAGTGTGAACTGGTCATCTACAGCAATGCTTTTCATTTTAGAAATAAAAACTTGGGGAGCAAGTAGGTAGGTAAGATGCCTACAAACTTAGGGTGACTCAATAACTGGACCACGTAAACAGCAATTCCTAATTTTGTTCTAAATATAAATACAGGGACCCTACAGACAACCTAATTTTCAGAAACCAAAATTCCTCTGCTTGAATTTGTTACTTTTGGCTTTTCCTATACTACCCACTCCAGAAAAGTTACATATTTATATGATGCATCTTTTATATTTTTACTTTGTCAAATTAATTTCTTATATTTGGAGTCCATGAACGGATTAAGGTGACATGATCTTGGCAGAAATGGCTGATTAGTGTGAATGTATCGGCAGCCCCCTTAAACCATCCATCACCTTGCGCTTCTGTTGGGCATAGCTCGTGCTATACTGGCCAGCAGCTCTGCGCGCTTCCTCTTCATGCTCTTGAATTTGTTGTTGTAAGAGAATGAGCTCACCAAGCAGACCCTGCCATGAGTTCACAATGAGGAGAAGAGGAAATTGGGAAGGAAAACAATGTTAAACCAAAGGGCGCAAGAAAGGAACAGATGTAAGATAGGGAGGGATGGTTAACTTAAAACAGAAATGGAAACTCATTTAAAGCCGTCATACCCTTGGGCTCTGTGCTACATTTCCATTTTCCTCCTCAGTAAATCAGATGTCTCAGAAAAATAAAACAGCATAGTTTAAAAAGTGAAAAGGAAAGTGCAATAATAAGTGCTAAATAAAATGAGCCAGATTTATAAAAAATATGCAGAAAAAATACTGACTTTTTTTTTTAACAGTGTTGATCTTACTGGTCTAAATTTTCTAATTCTCAACGATGATTCTCTCAGGACTGATTGAAGATCATAATAGCTTACTTACTTATTAAATTAAGTATTTTTTCTTGATATTTCATTTATTCAAGTAAAGGTCCCTAGGAACAGGTTTCCAGCATCAAGTTAATCAAGGTTTTACATTAAGTCATATATTCTATGTGCCTTTGCATATATTTGATTAAAATTTAGCGTTCTTTATTTAAATTAAAAGATAGTGTTTCAGGTTGTTTTATTTCATATATAATATCAAATAACTAGTCTGACCGAATTTTCACTTTTTATGAGCTGTTTTGACAACATTAAATAGAAACAGCCTCTGAGAATACAGCCAAGCATATACAAATTACTAAACAAGTGCTATAAAAAAACACAATTAAGATATGGAGACAATATAGTTATTATGAAATTTTGAAATGAAAACAAAACACAGTTTGGACCTATGCACAAAAAATCACCTTTTCTATTTCTAAAATTCATTCCATTTCATAATTACACTATATTGATACAATTTTTAATACAGGATATTCACATGTGGCATGATACTAAAATACATGTCATTTCCTGCATAGCTTTATTAATTGATGGCCTATTAGATAATCGACCTCAAAAAATGTGGAGGAAAGACAACCAAGATTTGACAATGTTACAGGCCTAATGTTTTCTTAATTAGAAATCCTAAGAAAAGTAAAGTTCTAGTGAATGAGGCAACCATTTGTTTAAGAACAGCGTTCTGGGAAAACGATGGACTCAATTTTTACCAAGTTATAAAAATAAAAAGAGGAAGATGGGTATTTATTAAGATATTCTAAATTAGGAGTTTTAAATAGTTTCAGAGTTAAAAAAAAATGACTGCCCAAAATATTTTATTTTATATAATTAGTGTCTTAAAATCTGGATATAATTTGGAGAATTTTTATTCTGTTAGTTTTGATACATTAGGCTGTGATCATTGCCAATATTAGACAATAAATGAAACTTGATTTACTACAAATCAAAGGTTATAACTAGTTGATTTCTTCTACATGACAAATGAAATTCAATATGTTTCCAGATACAATATTATATGGTTATAAAAAGACATGTCTTTAAATAAATCAGTTTTATGATCATTAACAAACCTATCAAAGAAAGACAATGCTAACTACTATCCTCATCATTCTCATAATTTTTACCTTTAAAAAAATCATTGCTTTATCAAGCAGAAAGAAGAGTAACCTGATTTTCTTTCATTTGATCATTTATCACAATCCTTTATTCAAATCATTCAAGTGTTCAAATTTCTCAAACAACTCCCTTTAAAGAAGGCTTCCTATGTTGGTTTATATAGTAGTGTACCTGCTGTATTTACATGCCACTAGTATTCTAATTTATAAAATCCCAAAGTAGTGAGAAAATATTCCACATTTCTTTCTTTTTTAAGACTAGTCAAGTGCAATAGTGAGAAGGGGGCAAAGAGTAGAACAAAGAGTTCAATCTGTAACTGACTGTGATTAATCAATTGAGATAACTCATTCCCTTTGGATCAGCCATGTTCCACATTTCTTACTTGCGTCTATGAGGCACACAATGCTTTTTTATTTATAGCTTAAAAATTCCTCTCAAATTCACTGCTTATGTATATACACAACTGCATGGTAAATACTCCAATCATCTATTATTAGATTTCAAGAAAACACTCTAGAGACATGTCTCTTTCCTTCCACGCCTGTTACTGAAGCACTATTATGTAAAGATACTTGAAACGAACTGAAATTGACCTCCTGAAAAAGTAGGAAGAAAACAAGAATTAGACATAGAAAAGCTATTTACATGATACTACACTTATACCAAGGTTACCTGTCTTTGATTTTGTGCACCAGTCTTACCCTAAATACCAAGTGATGGCCACACAGCCTCTAAGCTAAGGCCACGTGGAACAGGAAGAGGAAGAAATCTACACACCTACTGTGCAAGATACACTCCTCAGATGTACAAACCACATTTTTCAATAAATATTTTCCCAAGCTTAGACATTTTTCTTTCAAGAAATGGCACAAAAATAATTTTTAAAACTATATATATATAAAATACAGTAGTATTTATAAATAACAATAAATAATCATTAACAATCACAGATGATATAGTCTCTTAATGTCTCCTGACTCCTGGCTATTGTCAATTTGACACTGCAGATCTCAATCTCTCATCTCTCTTTTTTTAAATCTCCATCTCTGAATCAGCTTCCTTATCTCAGTCTCATTTCACGTACAACGTTCTGGTTTTTTTTTAATTATAACATCAGATCAAGAAAATTAATAATAACTCCAGAAACCAAAATATCAAATGAAAATACTGTGCTAACCTAAAAGTTAATGAGTTTGGTAGAGAAGATTTTAAGTAATCTTGAAATATTATACTATGGTCTGAATTTTTGTCCCCCACAATTCATATGTTGAAACCTAGCCTCACAATGTGATAGTATTGAGAGGTGGGGCCTTTGGGAGGTGATGAGGTCATGAGGTTTCTGGAGTTACTGGTCTTACAAAAAAAGGCCAGAGCTGCCTGGCCCCTTTTGCTATGTGAGGATATAGGGAGAAGACATCATCTATGAAGCCAAGGGTCCTCAGAAGACATCGAATCTGTCAGTGCCTTGAACTTGGATTTCCAGTTACTACACTATTTGCTGCATAAGAAATCCCAGAAAAGCAAATCCTACTTAAGCAACATTGCTTAATTCCAATTCAGAATATCAAGTACATGAACTACTTTTACAGCCTTGTTCTCCTCAACGGTTGCCAAATATGAAGGCCAGGGAGAATTTGAAGGTAATGAGAGCAAAAAATTGAGGAGACCAAAATTTTGTTGGCATCAACCAGATTTATTTACTTTCATCAGCCTCTACTCTGCCAAGTTGAATCAATCAATTGATTTTACTAAGACAAAAGACTATTCCAGGTACTCTGAGAAAAAGATTTAGTAACAGAAATGGCCGATTAGATAGTAAGAATGTAAGCCAAGGTAATAGTGTTTTATATGGCAAGTGTTTTAAACACCCAGAAGAATATAATTAATGGAGCTACAAAGGTTATGGAAGGCTTCATGAAGTGACAATTGAGCTGTGCTATAAAGATGAGTGAACACTAAACATGCAGAAAAAAGAGATACTTCAGGTGGAGAGATACAACATAAACCATAAAATTAAGAATCAGAGGGCTGGGTGGCTCACACCTGTAATCCCAACACTTTGGGAGGCCGAGGTGGGTGGACCATGAGGTCAAGAGATTGAGACCATCCTGGCCAACCTGGTGAAACCCTGTCTCTATTAAAAGTACAAAAATTAGCCAGGCGTGGTGGCAGGAGCCTGTAATCCCAGCTACTTGGGAGGCTGAGGCAGGAGAATTGCTTGAACCCGGGAGGCAGAGGTTGCAGTGAGCCAAAATCAGACCACTGTAGGACCAGCCAGGCAACGGGGCGAGACTCTGTCTCAAAAAAAAAAAAAAAAAAAAAGAATGAGAGTAATACGTTGCAAGAAAGAACATTAATGTATTATAATTTAATAATTATACTCAAAACAATACTACTACTTTTCATGATTCGGGCCATGAAAAAGTCCTTCAAAAATTTTCTATAAATTACAAATGTGCTTGTTGCCTTCTGAATGGCCATATTTCTTACTTCTGTGAGATGCTTATGACCAATCAGAAACATGATAGAACAAAAGCACAGAAAATAAAGTGTCTCATTTTGCAAATCAATCTCACTGGAACACAATAATCTTACAGAATCTAAAAGAGAGAATGAACTAAGTGGTCTTGTCACCAGTATATATGATGACTGATATGCAGCAATCGGCTGACTCCCAAATTAAATTAGTCCAATTCTCTAAAGCAGGCAGCACTTCAATTCGTCTTCAGGTAGTTCTGAAGGTCTCCAAGTCTCAGTAATATTCAATTCACATCAACGGCTATGTCTCTTTTCCTCCAGTGGACATACGTTTTCAAATTTTTGATTAACAAGAAGCATTTATTAAGAGGTGGTTTTAATGTATGTCAATCATACCTCAAGATAGTAATGTAAGGTTAAAAATGGTTGGTTTTACTATTCTTTTCAATGTTTCATTAATCAAATCATATCAGAACTTTTGATCAACATGACATAAATAATTCATTAGTGTCCACAAACTGAATGGATATAAATCCAGGCCAAACCAAAGAAACTTGATTAATTCATTAGCCTGTGCAGCATTATGTGGAAATCTATGCTTTCTGTAGACTTTTTGAAGACCGGTATTATAACTTTCCAGGACACCTAAAACTCCGGTAGGAACCCCAGGCTGGGAATCACAGGTTATCGGTTCATCATGTTTATTCTGTCTGACTGAAGTCAAACTATCTGTGTTCCCCTCAGCTCCCCGTCACTTTCACTTCAGTTGACTTTGAATAGTCCTAACTGTTCTGCTATTTGCCAGCACTTCTCCAGATGTGTTTTCCTATTAGAAAGGACAAATCTTTTCTTTAGTTCTAGTTGTAAATGTTTTTCAATTATTATTACTTTTTTCAAAAGCTGATTCACATATACTTTTACATTTCTAGTAGAAGTCTAGCCAGAAACTTTGTTACAAACCTGACAACCATTAAACTAATACTTGACTGCTTCAAACTCTAAATACTGTTTAAATCTGGGGCTTTCAGCCCTCAGACTGAACCAGTTAAAAAAGTATTCAGCTAACGCCTGGCCACCCTACCACCTCTGATTCTTGCCCACATTTTCAAACGTGACGTCAGAGTGATGTCAAAAAGTTACTGCTAAGCTAAGGCCTCTCTTTGCATGCTAACCTTCAACCATCAATTTGTACACAAGTCTCAAAATCAGTCAGTTTAGCTGAGTGACTCATCATTCTCAAGCATCACAAGAAACAGCCAAGCTTTGCAAACACAATGCTGCATATTATTAATAATAGAATTTGAAACCATCAGTTGGGGCTTGAGACACATTTTTGGATAGTAAATTTTTATAGTAGCATTTGCTACAATTTGACTTAACCAGTAATGAAAGTAGCTTAATTACAACTCTAGATTCAGTATCTATAACAAACAGTTGAAAAAAATAATTGGTAAGTCTTCAATGGGGAAAATACGCACCAAAAATTGAGAAAAAGTTAAAAGGAAATAGTTTACAAGGACATTTATTGTCAAACAAGCAAATTAAAACAAGCAAAGAGTAAATTAGAACATAATGTAATAAATTTAATTCCATGTCTATTGTATAAAGTAAAATCTGTAAATAAAATTAAATTTCCAAAAATAATTATCTGGCTTCTTTTCTATTATTGCAGAGCTTCTGTTCAATTACTGATTATTCATTTATGACCTTAGCAGGGTTTTAAGGGAATTATCTGAGTCAGGCCCTGAAACAGGTTTTTCATTCACCAAAGTGATCCTAGGCCATAAGAGAGAAAGCAGACATACAGACCTCTCCTAACCAGTTTGGCAAACAGAAATCTTGTCACTCAAAGAACCACACTACCACCCCTGTAACAAAGGCTCCTTCTCCCCAGTAGATTAGCTCTTCTCTCCACAGTAAAGTTAATTGCCTTAAGGGCTAAGGCCTTCACTCAAAATAAGCCACAAATATTAGGCTAATTTCTACTTATTTTTTTTTCCCACAGTAGCATGAACAATCAAGCGTGTCCTTTGGTTAAAATAATGTCAATGCAAAAGAGTGTCAAAAAAGATCAAATCAAAAGGCAAATACACGTACGTACGTTTTGACGTACATTTTTCTCCAAAAGACAAAATTAAAAGGCAAAAGAAAAAAATCTTTTGAAATATAATTAAAATTTGGAATATAAAAAGTTCAAAGTTGAAGAACAAGGAAAGAGATGAAAACCTATTCATAGAAATTATTTCTTCTTCCTGCTTCCAAAATAAACATAAAATTATTTCCTTGATGTAATAAAACTATAATAACCTCCAGTATAAAAATTACATGTTCCATATTACATGAATGTTAAAACATCATACAATATTTTTTCTATAAGTCTATTTATCTAGGTGTTATTTAGAAAAAAACTTTCAAGGAATCAGTTATTTTACCAATTCCAAAAGAATGAAAAAAGTGGACTCAGAAAACGTCAGGTAAATATATGAGTATTATAAATACAGAGCAAAGTATGTTATTCTACCTCAGCAATTCTCCTATAACTTTCATACGGATTTTGTTAATGACTATGTATTGAAAATAACATACCATAAATAACCCCATACATAACTTTGTTAACTATCAATATCAGGGAATTGATTTATTTCCTAATAACCCAATTCCTATTCCCTTTCTAGTTTCCCCAAAGTGAAATCTAGTCCCTATACGATGTTCCATGAGCAAAAGAGTTCTGTTGATAAATAATTTGGGAAACCACTGTATGCTTTGACTCCTTGGAAATTCACAATGTGCATGAGTATATTACAGTATGAGAAGTCCTAGGGAAAGAAAAGAAGTCCGCTTGCTTTGTCTAAACAAGCCTTTCTCCTCCCACACTTTAACAACACAACTCTTTCTTGGGGACAACCCTCGAAACTAGTGTTTCACAGAACATATGTGAAAGAAATGGGCTTCTCAATTATGTTTCCAGAACTGCCACGTAATACCTTGTACTTTGCACTAAGATTAGTAACAATATCTCTACTTGGATGTTTTTGTATTTGCTTCTGAGATGTTATCATTTTAAAATCTTTCAAAGAAGTAAAAACTTTAAAAAATCTTTCAAAACTACCTACATGAACAATTCTCTTTTAAACTTACCTTTCTAAAATGCTTGTCACTTTCAGATCCATGATCTGTTGCTCTAAACGCCGTTTCTCCCGGAGAACCTTAAAGATAAATATGCAACCTTTCACATTCTCCAGTGACGTCAAGAGTCTAAGCTGAATTTCAAATTACATCGAGTCAATGAAAAGGTGAATGGATTTTTAGAGCAACTCAGAGTCAAAGAATCAAATCGCCTTTATTCTTATTTTAAGGAACATGACTGATAACCTATGCAGAAAATAAAAAAAACTAACTATAGCAATCAGAGCATATGTTTAACCTAACAATTAAAAACATATAACTGAAAATTACAATAAAAAATAAGACAATCTTTGGTAAGGATTATTTTACATGAGAGTACTTACAGTTCAGCCACATACCACTGGCATTACAGACCACGTATAGTAGGAAAACAATTTTTTTTTTTTTTTTTTGAGGCAGAGTCTCCCTCTGTCGCCCAGGCTGGAGTGCAGCGGCACAATCTTGGCTCACTGCAACCTCCGCCTCCTGGGTTCAAGCGATTCTCCTGCCTCAGCCTCCCGAGTAGCTAGGACTACAGGCACGTGCCACCACGCCCGGCTAATTTTTTGTATTTTTAGTAGAGACGGGGTTTCACCGTGTTAGCCAGGATGGTCTCAATCTCCTGACCTCATGATCCGCCTGCCTTGGCCTCCCCAAAATGCTGGGATTACAGGCATGAGCCACCGCACCCGGCCGGAAAACAAATTTAAATGTCAACCATGACAGGGCAGATGAGACAAACTAAAATTACTTTTCATTTCAATTATCAAAAACAATTAGATTTCAAGAAAATATTTTTGCTAAGTAAATTTTCTTTTAATAGCTTTAATCTTATAATACACATACATATTTAAGAATTTTAGTTTTATCACAGAATAATTATTATTTCCACCTAAAGGATAATGAGTTTGCCTAATGTAGTTCTGGGGTTTTAAAATTCAGCATAAGCAGCATTATAAATTTGGTCTGCAATTTTATTTGCAACTAGTTTATTAGAAGCATTTAAAAGGCATGTTAAGGTCAGCAAAAATGTCTGTTTACACACCTAACAAGAGAAGTAGGTCAGAAGCTCCTATGACTTCACTAACCAATTTGTGACCTGTGAAAAATCAGCAAAAGGGGAAATAGAAATGTAAAATTTAACAGAAATGAGCAAACAAAGATGTCTGAGATCTCAGATTTCATATTACAATAGGGCAATAATCGGGCAAATACGCCAGGATTAAACTTAATAAATGCTACTCATTATGGTCTATCATACTTAAATTTGTTTTAAAACCATCAAATTGGTCCAACCACTTATGAAAAGCAAATACATAGGAAGTCTCATCTACTTGTCAAGAACAAATGATATTTTTTCCCCTCACTAAAAGCCAAGTATGTTTAAGTGCTTATGAATTGCCATTTTACTGGGCTAAACAAAGATTAAAACCATTGTGTAACAAAATTTTGTGTTTATCTTTTTAAAAAATGTCCTGTTTTTCATTGGTACTAAATATGTTAATTTAAAAAAAATGGGAATAAACAAATAATCCATGTATTTTTCCTCCACGCTTCTTAAATTTTTAAATTAGATCAAACAGCTTCTTCCTTACCTGAGGTAAAAAAGTCCTTCAATAAGCTGAGGCTTTCAACAATCTTGTCAAAGTCTGGTGCTAACTTTACAAGGTCTTCTGAATTAGGAAGGGCTTTTCTAATTTTCTCTGGAAAACATCAAAACATATAGAGTATGAAACTAAGAAAATATGTCAGATACTATTCTTATAAAGGGCTAAAGTATTAACTTGTTTAATCCTCATGACAACCCTACAAAACAGCTACTATTATCAACCCCATTTACAGATGAGAGACTAAAGTACACAGCAAGGAAGTGGAGGAGCCCGGGTTCCAGCCCAGGCAGTCTAGCTCCAGAATACAGGCTCTCAGCCGCTATGCTGTGGTACTGGCAAATACATCAAGTTGAAAGCTCTCCTCATTAATATTAGAAGAACAATTTGAAAGTGTGCTTTTTTTGCAAATACATTCATCAACATGGAACAGTTTTATCTTTATAAATTCTAGCACTTTGGGAGGCCGAGGCGGGCGGATCACGAGGTCAGGAGATCGAGACCACCGTGAAACCCCGTCTCTACTAAAAATACAAAAAATTAGCTAGGCGTGGTGGCGGGCGCCTGTAGTCCCAGCTACTCGGAGAGGCTGAGGCAGGAGAATGGCATGAACCCGGGAGGCGGAGCTAGCAGTGAGCCGAGATCGCGCCACTGCACTCCAGCCTGGGTGACAGAGTGAGACTCCATCTCAAAAAAAAAAAAAAAAATTCTGTGAATAAGTGCAAGTAAAAATTAATTCCACCTCCACATACACCTAAACTAAGAAACCTGACAAAGTTTTTTTAAAAATTTGAGGAGAATATATTTCTTAAAGATCACCATGAAGTACTGGCAATCATAGCTATCCAATATACTTTTTTCTCATCCGCCTATTGAAAAAGGGAGGGCAGTGGCCAACTAAGAGAAGAAATTACTGTGGATACTAACAGACTTTTAAAGAACTTGGCTACAAAAAGTAGATAACCAACGTATCCAATCAAAAGGAGCTAGTTAGGTGGGTCACAATAAATATGCTCTGGGCAACATTACATAACGCAGAAAATGATATTATTAATAGAAAGGCTACTTGGCAGCATGGAAATGCTGACAAAATATGTTAGGTAGCAAAAGACAAAATACCAAAGTGTATATTCACCATGATTACATAATTTTTAAAAAGGGAACTAAAATATTATTCTGTGGTAGTATTCATGAAAAGAAAAAAATTAAAAGAAAAAAACTCAAGCCAGGCATAGTGGCTCACACTTGTAATCTCAGTGCTTTGAGAGGCTGAGGTGAGAGGTCTGAGCTAAGGAATTTGAGACTAGCCTGGGCAACATAGTGAGACCCCATCTCTACAAGAAATTAAAAAATCAGTCGGACATGGTGGCACACACATGTAGTCCCGGCTACTTGGGAGGCTGAGTTGGAAGTACTGCTTAAGCCCAGTTCAAGGCTGCAGTGAGTTATGATTCCAAGACCGCACTTCAGCCTGAGTGACAGAGCAAGATCCTGTCTCAATCAACCGATAAGTTAAAAAGATACTAACCACATATAGTAAGTATAATTAAAAGAAAATGCTCCAAACGGTTAGTGGCAGCTGTGGTAAAATGATGGGCTACTGGGTATTTCTTCTGTACAGATTTTTTCATTGATATTCTATTACTTATATCATTAAAATGAAACTATGATATATTAGGTTCATAAGTTAAGAAACTATCTCAATAAACTATTTCTCTTTGCTCGAGATGACCAAAAAAAGTATTTTAATGTTCATGATACAAACCAAAATCGATATACTCATCAATTTCCCACACAATGTCAGGCACAATCCATTTATATTCACTAAGGTCCGGTATCATATCTTTCCACTGATCAAAAGTCTAAAAGATAAGAAAGAGTGTCAATCAGATGCTCCGCATGCCAAATAAACATGTAAAGAAAAATTATGTAATTAAAACACATTAATCTACTAAGAATAACGTATTATGTGCAAAACTTTTAAGAAACAAATGTAAGTGGCCTCAGCAAACGAGCATATAAAACACATTAACACTCCTCTGTTAAACATGGAAAATGTAAAAATTCAGAATATACTCCTATTTCAAACAGGTTTCATAATTTTGCTCTAAATAGTACTGTGGGGTAGAAGGAAGACAGACTGGGAGACAGGACGCCTTGCCTCTGGTCCCAGACCTGCCAAGAAGTGCTTGTGTGAGAATGCCACCTGACTTTCACATCTGTGCTACTAAATGTCAAAGCTCAAAATCAAACCTAGGTGTTCCTATTCCCAGCCCTGTGCTCCTTCCAGTAGGCCATTTTAATTTCCTGTAATTATAACTAAGATTCTAAAGGCATCTTCCTATTAGCATCATTAAAACAATCTAGTCCATGGCAGAGACACAAAATAAATGTTTAAACATCCAATTGTATTCCACTACACAAAAGAAAAATGATTTATGCTATAGAAACTTAATCATGATATAATAATTGGAAAACCAGTAGGAATGTTAAGTTCACCTTTTTGGCTGTGTAGCCACCCCCAACAGCCGATCCTAGTATGAGATAGCGAAGTTTTAAGAGTCTCGTAGCTAATCTTGCTGGCCAAAAATTCCTGCGAGGCTGGTAGCCATATTTAATTGGAGAGAATTTCAGTTTATGTGAAGGAAGGTTTGTCAGAGAAGAGAACTGCTGAAAGGATGTCCTTAATTGGGGTCGTTGAAGCTTTAAGGTAGGATGATGTGAATGATAAATGCTTCGTGAAACCAGATGTAGTTTTTGTAGTGGTAAACTTCCTTTTATTCCAGAGCTGTGTTTCACTAAAGACTGGCAGACCTCACTGAAAGAAAAATCAATATGGAAGAAAGATCAGATAGGGTAACAGTACAAAGGAAATGACATAAAAAGAGCAATACACTAAAGGAAACACACACACCCCCATACGTGACTAACCACAATGTCACACAATAGTTCACATTTACTAACCATTGACTATGTGCCAGACATGGTTACAGTATGTGCTATCTCATTTAATCCTGCTAATAATCCCATGTAGAAAGTACTAGTATTATCCCCATTTTACAGATGAGGAAAATGTAGTGCAAAGACTTAAATAACTTGCCCAAAGTCACACTGACGTGAGAAATAAAGGCAGGATTCAAACGAAAGCAGTGGGACTCCACTCTAATACGTGGGCTATGATCCTGGTCTCAGGAATTGAAACCAAGAGAGAAAAGGCAGGGACTTATTTTATTAACTACTATTCACTGTAAGTAAAAGTTGAAAACAAAAATGCATGCAAACTTCTGCTTTCAAAAACAAAATTTCTAGCAGTTTAGAACACCTTCATCTATGTCTCCCGATCCTGACAGCACAGGGGTGGGAATTAAGGAAGTTAATCAATCCCAACTCAAGCACCTGGATCCCCAGAAAAATGAAAGTAGCAAAAAAGCTCAAAAGAGAACAGAATTTAAATGTACACATTGACTGTAGAGCTCCACCCACTTCTTCCTGAAGAGAATGAAAGGTTACCAACAACCATATCTTAACATACACTCACAGTTGCATACATAGTTGCTTGCTTACTATTAGTTGCTACTAATAATCAGGGCCGGTCTTGATTCTAAGTAGTTAATAAATATTAATTCCTTTAATTACATGGGACTGGAAACTTCTTAAGAAGGAGGAGGCTGGGAGTGGTGGCTCACACCTGTAATCCCAGCACTTTGGGAGGCTGAGGCGGGCAGATCACCTGAGGTCAGGAGTTCAAGACCAGCCTGGCCAACATGGTGAAACCCCATCCCTACTAAAAATACAAAAATTAGCTGAGTGTGGGGGTGTGTGCCTGTAATCCCAGCTATTCAGGAGGCTGAGGCAGGAGAATCACTTGAACCCAGGAGGCAGAGGTTGCAGTGAGCTGAGATCGCACCACTGCACTCCAGCCTGGGCAACAGAGTGAGACTCCATCTCCAAAAAAACAAAAACAAAAACACAGAAGAAGGAGGAGGAATCAAGGAAGACAGGAGCAATGCTGTGAAGAATGGTATGGGGATATGGGGAAAGCGGTATCTCTTGTGTTCCTATACATACCAGACATTACACTAGCTGTTTTCACTATAGCGTTAACTATATAAATGTTAACTCTCAGAAACACCCAGTAAGGTTAAGTATCCTTATTTTACAAATTTGTTTTTTTTTTTTAAGTATTGTTAAAGCGAACTAAATATGGCCTGAGAAGGACTCCATAGTTCTATATTTGCATTCTTGTGGACGAACCATAACCTAGCATAATAGGCAGACAAAATCGAAAACCTGAGTAGTAGGCATCTGTAATAACAGCTGAGTGTTGGCCAATCCCAGTGGCCATACTTCAAGCACTAATAGACTGCTAAGTGTTCAAACTGCATTCAATTCTGGAGGCTGCCTGATTTGCAAAGTGTTTATTTTCTTTGCTCAATTAAACTCCATCAAATTTAACTTGTCTGAAGTTTTCTTTAACAGATCTGGTGTCAGAAGTGGGATTTGAAGAAAAACTCCGGCAACCCCCAGGAACACCAGGTGACCTGGCAAGGTACCCGCTGAACCCGTTGCAGTCACTGGTCTCTTGATTGTAACTGGAGGTCATGGGTGAGTTTTCTCTCGGATTCCGAGCTCCACTAACTTGTGTTTTGAGCTCTCCGAGTTTACTCGAGCAATACTTAACCTGGACTGGACCCAAGATCAAATTGGATTCGATAATTAACTGGATTGGATTCAGTTAGAGGCCTCAGATAGGTATCTTATTTAATAATGGGATCATCTCAATCCAAGGATTCTAGGACTCTATCTTCAGGGACTCCAGCTAACTTTATGTATAAAAATTATGGGCCCAGAATGTGTGCATTTTTAGAAAAATGGGTTAACATCACTAAAGAAAACTTAGAATTAAGATGGCCACAATGGAGAAGTTTTAATTTGGATAGTTTGTTTGCAAGGCATATTAGAAAAAGGGGATCAAAGCCCCCACAAATACAGTGGGATGTATTCTCTCATGGATACGCAAAAGCCTCCAAAAGACTAAGTGAATTAAAAAGTGCCTCCTTAAAAGATTATTTGCAAAAACCAAATGAAAAGCTTAAGCAACAGACCAAGGACATGAAGAAAGAAGACTGTACTTTGATCTAACTTGGACTGTTCCTTCTTTGTCCGTCTCTACCTACATACTCTGAGTCCGCTAACCTTTTTGTTAAATTACACTTTCACCCTGGAGACGATTAAAAAAAAAAAAAAAAAAAAAGGAAGTTAAACAGATGTCTTACAAAGTGAGACCTGATCAGCCAGGCCTGCCTGCTGTAACTACTTTCACTCCATGGTCTAAAACTGAGCTTAGCCCTATGGTGAAGGACTTCCCTGGTCCAAGGGAAAAGTCTCAAAAATTTACTGAGGAATTTAGAATCCTAATAGGAGCTTATGATCCAGGACTTCATGAATTTACCACTTTATTCATATGATACTGGGGGCTGGTGAAGCTTGGAAATGGATGGCAGCAGCAGAATGGGACAAACCTGAGGAGGATATTTTAAAGGCCCCTCCAAGACCTCCTCACGAGAAGGACCAAAAATAGCTAGAAAAATCGCTGAAAACCTTTTACATTCAGTTCCTAAAATTTTTCCACAAAAAATTGGTCCATCATGGCCGGGCGCGGTGGCTCACGCTTGTAATCCCAGCACTTTGGGAGGCCGAGGCGGGCGGATCACGAGGTCAGGAGATCGAGACCACGGTGAAACCCCGTCTCTACTAAAAAATACAAAAAATTAGCCGGGCGCGGTGGCGGGCGCCTGTAGTCCCAGCCACTCGGAGGCTGAGGCAGGAGAATGGCGTGAACCCGGGAGGCGGAGCTTGCAGTGAGCCGAGATTGCGCCACTGCACTCCAGCCCGGGCGACAGAGCGAGACTCTGTCTCAAAAAAAAAAAAAAAAAAAAAAAAAAAAAAAAAAATTGGTCCATCATACAATCTTGTAAGCAAAAAAAAAAAAAAAAAAAAAAAAAAGAAAAGAAAAGATGAACCAGTTTCAGATTACAGAAGTCGCTTAGAAATATTTGTGAAACATTCTGGGCTCAAAGTACAGCAAGGAGCATTCCCTGCAGGGGCTGAACAGCAGAACAGCATTAACTGCTTTACTTATAAATGGACTCCATCCTGAACTTAGCAGTTTAACTAAAAAACATAAGTTGCAATGGGAAGTTAGAGATGTGACTGAATTGGTGGCCTTAGCTGAACTTTTTTTTTTTTTTTTGAGGTGGAGTCCTGCTCTGTCACCTAGGCTAGAGTGTAGTGGCGCAATCTCAGCTCACTGCAACCTCCGCCTCCCAGGTTCAGGCGATTCTCTTGCCTCAGCCTCCCAAGTAGCTGGGACTACAGGCGTGTGCCACCATGCCCGGCTAATTTTTGTATTTTTAGTAGACATGGGATTTCACCATCTTAGCCAGGATGGTCTCCATCTCCTGACCTCGTCATCCTCCCACCTTGGCCTCCCAAAGTGCTGGGATTACAGGCGTGAGCCATCGTGCCCAACCTAGCTGAGCATTTTGAGAGGACTCTAGAGCAAGAAAAAACTCAAAAGGCTAACAAGCTTATGCCCCTTCAATTGCAACAGTTACAGGGATGAGGAACCAAAGGGACCATCTCGTTCTCATTTTAAATCACAATCGGGCAGTTCCAAGATGGCCAAATAGGAACAGCTCCAGTCTACAGCTCCCAGCTTGAGCGATGCAGAAGACGGGTGATTTCTGCATTTCCATCTGAGGTACTGGGTTCATCTCACTGGGGACTGTTGGACAGTGGGTGCAGGACAGCGGGTGCAGCACACTGAGCATGATCCAAAGCAGGGCGAGGCATCGCCTCACCCGGGAAACGCAAGGGGTCAGGGAATTCCCTTTCCTAGCCAAGGAAAGGGGTGACAGACGGCACCTGGAAAATAGGGTCACTCCTACCCTAATACTGTGCTTTTCCGATGGTCTTAGCAAACGGCACACCAGGAGACTATATCCCGCGCCTGGCTCGGAGGGTCCTATGCCCGCAGAGCCTCACTCATTGCTA
Source organism: Symphalangus syndactylus (assembly GCF_028878055.3). NCBI lineage: Eukaryota > Metazoa > Chordata > Mammalia > Primates > Hylobatidae > Symphalangus > Symphalangus syndactylus. Next base: position 97,575,642 of record NC_072439.2, read on the forward strand.
GCACAGCAGTCTGAGATCAAACTGCAAGGTGGCAGCGAGGCTGGGGGAGGGGTGCCTGCCATTGCTGAGGCTTGAGCAGGTAAACAAAGCGGCCGAGAAGCTCGAACTGGGTGGAGCCCACCACAGCTCAAGGAGGCCTGCCTGCCTCTGTAGACTCCACCTCTGGGGGCAGGGCATAGCCAAACAAAAGGCAGCAGAAACCTCTGCAGACTTAAATGTCCCTGTCTGACAGCTTGGAAGAGAGTAGTGGTTCTCCCAGCACACAGCTTGAGATCTGAGAACGGACAGACTGCCTCCTCAAGTGGGTCCCTGACCCCCGAGTAGCCTAACTGGGAGGTACCCCCCAGTAGGGGCAGACTGACACCTCACATGGCCGGGTACCTCTCTGAGACAAAATTTCCAGAGGAACGATCAGGCAGCAACATCTGCTGTTCACCAATATTCGCTGTTCTGCATCCTCCGCTGCTGATACCCAGGCAAACATGGTCTGGAGTGGACCTCCAGCAAACTCCAACAGACCTGCAGTTGAGGGTCCTGACTGTTAGAAGGAAAACTAACAAATAGAAAGGACATCCACACGAAAACCCATCTGTAGATCACCATCATCAAAGACCAAAGGTAGATAAAACCACAAAGATGGGGAAAAAACAGAGCAGAAAAACTGAAAATTCTAAAAATCAGAGCACCTCTCCTCCTCCAAAGGAACGCAGCTCCTCACCAGCAATGGAACAAAGCTGGACAGAGAATGACTTTGACGAGTTGAGAGAAGAAGGCTTCAGATGATCAAACTTCTCTGAGCTAAAGGAGGAAGTTTGAACCCATGGCAAAGAAGTTAAAAACCTTGAAAAAAAATTAGATGAATGGCTAACTACAATAACCAATGCAGAGAAGTCCTTAAAGGACCTGATGGAGCTGAAAACCAAGGCACAAGAACTATGTGACGGATGCACAAGCTTCAGTAGCCGATTCGATCAACTGGAAGAAAGGGTATCAGCGATGGAAGATCAAATGAATGAAATGAAGTGGGAAGAGAAGTTTAGAGAAAAAAGAATAAAAAGAAATGAACAAAACCTCCAAGAAATATGGGACTATGTGAAAAGACCAAATCTACGTCTGACTGGTGTACCTGAAAGTGACGGGGAGAATGGAACCAAGTTGGAAAACACTCTGCAGGATATTATCCAGGAGAACTTCCCCAATCCAGCAAGGCAGGCCAACATTCAAATTCAGGAAATACAGAGAACGCCACAAAGATACTCCTCAAGAAGAGCAACTCCAAGACACATAATTGTCAGATTCACCAAATTTGAAATGAAGGAAAAATGTTAAGGGCAGCCAGAGAGAAAGGTCGGGTTACCCACAAAGGGAAGCCCATCAGACTAACAGCTGATCTCTCAGCAGAAACTCTACAAGCCAGAAGAGTGGGGGCCGATTTTCAACATTCTTAAAGAAAAGAATTTTCAACCGAGAATTTCATATCCAGCCAAACTAAGCTTCATAAGTGAAGGAGAAATAAAATACTTTACAGACAAGCAAATGCTGAGAGATTTTGTCACCACCAGGCCTGCCCTAAAAGAGCTCCTGAAGGAAGCACTAAACATGGAAAGGAACAACCGGTACCAGCCACTGCAAAAACATGCCAAATTGTAAAGACCATCGAGGCTAGGAAGAAACTGCATCAACTAACGAGCAAAATAACCAGCTAACATCATAATGACAGGATCAAATTCACACATAACAATATTAACCTTAAACGTAAATGGGCTAAATGCTCCAATTAAAAGACACAGATTGGCAAACTGGATAAAGAGTCAAGACCCATTAGTGTGCTGTATTCAGGAAACCCATCTCACGTGCAGAGACACACATAGGCTCAAAATAAAGGGATGGAGGAAGATCTACCAAGCAAATGGAAAACAAAAAAAGGCAGGGGTTGCAATCCTAGTCTCTGATAAAACAGACTTTAAACCAACAAAGATCAAAAGAGACAAAGAAGGCCATTACACAATGGTAAAGGGATCAATTCAACAAGAAGAGCTAACTATCCTAAATATATATACACCCAATACAGGAGCACCCAGATTCATACAGCAAGTCCTGAGTGACCTACAAAGACACTTAGACTCCCACACAATAATAATGGGAGACTTTAACACCCCACTGTCAACATTAGACAGATCAACGAGACAGAAAGTTAACAAGGATATCCAGGAATTGAACTCAGCTCTGCACCAAGCGGACCTAATAGACATCTACAGAACTCTCCACCCCAAATCAACAGAATATACATTCTTCTTAGCACCACACTACACTTATTCCAAAATTGACCACATAGTTGGAAGTAAAGCACTCCTCAGCGAATGTAAAATAATAGAAATTATAACAAACTGTCTCTCAGACCACAGTGCAATCAAACTAGAACTCAGGATTAAGAAACTCACTCAAAACCGCTCAACTACATGGAAACTGAACAACCTGCTCCTGAATGACTACTGGGTACATAATGAAATGAAGGCAGAAGTAAAGATGTTCTTTGAAACCAACGAGAACAAAGACACAACATACCAGAATCTCTGGGACACATTCAAAGCAGTGTGTAGAGGGAAATTTATAGCACTAAATGCCCACAAGAGAAAGCAGGAAAGATCTAAAATTGACACCCTAACGTCACAATTAAAAGAACTAGAGAAGCAAGAGAAAACACATTCAAAAGCCAGCAGAAGGCAAGAAATAACTAAGATCAGAGCAGAACTGAAGGAGACAGAGACACAAAAAAACCTTCAAAAAATCAATGAATCCAGAAGCTGGTTTTTTGAAGAGATCAACAAAATTGATAGACCACTAGCAAGACTAACAAAGAAGAAAAGAGAGCGTTCTTATACACCAATAACAGACAGAGAGCCAAATCATCAGTCAACTCCCATTCACAATTGCTTCAAAGAGAATAAAATAACTAGGAATCCAACTTACAAGGGATGTGAAGGACCTCTTCAAGGAGAACTACAAACCACTGCTCAATGAAATAAAAGAGGATACAAACAAATGGAAGAACATTCCATGCTCATGGGTCGGAAGAATCAATATCGTGAAAATGGCCAAATTGCCCAGGGTAATTTATAGATTCAATGCCATCCCCATCAAGCTACCAATGACTTTCTTCACAGAATTGGAAAAAACTACTTTAAAGTTCATATGAAACCAAAAAAGAGCCCGCATCGCCAAGTCAATCCTAAGCCAAAAGAACAAAGCTGGAGGCATCACGCTACCTGACTTCAAACTATACTAAGGCTACAGTAGCCAAAACAGTATGGTAGTGGTACCAAAACAGAGATATAGACCAATAGAACAGAACAGAGCCCTCAGAAATAATGCCACATATCTACAACCATCTGATCTTTGACAAACCTGACAAAAACAAGAAATGGGGAAACGATTCCCTATTTAATAAATGGTGCTGGGAAAACTGGCTAGCCATATGTAGAAAGCTGCAACTGGATCCCTTCCTTACACCTTATACAAAAATTAATTCAAGATGGATTAAAGACTTACATGTTAGACCTAAAACCATAAAAACCCTAGAAGAAAACCTAGGCAATACCATTCAGGACATAGGCATGGACAAGGACTTCATGTCTAAAACACCAAAAGCAATGGCAGCAAAAGCCGAAATTGACAAATGGGATCTAATTAAACTAAAGAGCTTCTGCACAGCAAAAGAAACTACCATCAGAGTGAACAGGCAACCTACAGAATGGAAGAAAATTTTTGCAAACTTCTCATCTGACAAAGGGCTAATATCTAGAATCTACAAAGAACTCAAACAAATTTACAAGAGAAAAACAAACAACCCCATCAACAAGTGAGCGAAGGATATGAACAGACACTTCTCAAAAGAAGACATTTATGCAGCCAAAAGACATGAAAAAATGCTCATCATCACTGGCCATCAGAGAAATGCAAATCAAAACCACAATGAGATACCATCTCACACCAGTTAGAATGGCCATCATTAAAAAGTCAGGAAACAACAGGTGCTGGAGAGGATGTGGAGAAATAGGAACACTTTTACACTGTTGGTGGGACTGTAAACTAGTTCAACCATTGTGGAAGTCAGTGTGGTGATCCCTCAGGGATCTAGAACTAGAAATACCATTTGACCCAGCCATCCCATTACTGGGTATATACCCAAAGGACTATAAATCATGCTGCTATAAAGACACATGCACACGTACGTTTATTGCGGCACTATTCACAATAGCAAAGACTTGGAACCAACCCAAATGTCCATCAATGATAGACTGAATTAAGAAAATGTGGCACATATAAACCATGGAATACTATGGAGCCATAAAAAATGATGAGTTCATGTCCTTTGTAGGGACATGGATGAAGCTGGAAACAATCATTCTCAGCAAACTATCGCAAGGACAAAAAACCAAACACTGCCATGTTCTCACTCATAGGTGGGAATTGAACAATGAGAACACTTGGACACAGGAATGGGAACATCCCACACTGGGGCCTGTTGTGGGGTGGGGGGAGGAGGGAGGGATAGCATTAGGAGATATACCTGATGTAAATGACGAGTTAATGGGTGCAGCACACCAACATGGCACATGTATATAAATGTAACAAACCTGCACGTTGTGCACATGTACTCTAAAACTTAAAGTATCATAAAAAAAATTTTTTTAAGTCACACTTTGGAAAATATTTTTTAAATTATATTTTAAAAAATCAAATCAAGAGGTCCTAGAACAAGAAGTTCTTTACCCCAAGATGTCTGCCTGTATTGCAAACAACTGGGGCACTGGAAAAGGGATTGCCCGCTGATAAACCTCCTTCTAGGCCAAACTGTTTCACCACTAGAGGGAGTCCAGGAGACCTTAGTCCTCCTGACAATAATCAACTTTAAGGAGGCTCCAAGGGATTCTCCGGTGGATTGCTCCCTGTAATTCCTTTAAAGGAACATGGGGAAACAGAGGTTAAAATAAACAGGGAGTTGTGTATAGTACTTATGGATACCAAGGCTACTCAATCTACCATAAACCCCACTTTAATAAGCCAACAAATACCTCGGAGTAAAAAGGTCATTTCTGTGACAGGGGTTTCAAATCAAGTTCAAGAGGTTCCCATATCTGAACCCATCCAATTAACTCTGAGCCCCCTTTCAGAAAAACACAGTTTTTTACTATGTGATACTGCTCCAGTAAACTTGGTAGGGCAAGATTTACTTTCAAAGCTAAAAGAGCACCTAAAATTTTCCTCAGAAACAGAAATAATCTTAAGAGTTTTCCTGATTCTCCTGAACCAGAATTGTTATGCTGTCTACAGGCAGAAATTGATAAGATCGAAACTCAAGGGGTATTTTGTAATACCCCTGATCTTTCGAAAACACCTAAATGTTTATGGGCCTCTTCCCCAACTGATATAGGAAGAATTAAAAGTGTAGAACCTATAAAAGTACAAACAGGTCATTCTAAACCTTTGCCTAATTACCACAATATCCACTAAAACCTGAAGCAACTTTCAAGGGCTCTCACCAATTGTAGAAGATTTAATTAAACAAGCACTCATAATTCCATGCACCAGCCCCTGTAACACTCTAATCCTACCAGTTAAAAAAACAAAATGGATGAGGCTGGAGCTTTGTTCCAGATTTACAGGCAATTAATAAAATTGTAATACCAAGATTTCCTGTAGTCCCAAATCCTAATACTTTATAACCTAATGTACCCACTGATTCCAAGTTGTCCACAGTAATAGATCTTGGCTCAGCCTTCTCTAGCATTCCATAAAGAAAGTCAATACTTGTTTGCCTTTACTTGGAAAAATCAGCAGTACACCTGGAGTGTAATGCCACAAGGGTTTACTGAAGCCCCTTCATATTTTCCCCAGGCACTGCATCAGGAGTTAATGACACTACAGTTTCCTCAAAATTCTACTCTCATTCAGTATGTAGATAACTTATTGTTATGCTCTCCTATTAAGGAGTGCTCGGAAATTGACTCAGTTTACCTTTCACAGCAACTTGCATATAAAGGTCACAAGGCTTCAATGGAAAAACTTCAATTTTTTCTTTTTTTTTTGAGATGGAGTTTCACTCTTGTTGCCCAGGCTGGAGTGCAATGGCACGATATTGACTCACCGCAACCTCTGCCTCCCGGGTTCAAGCAATTCTCCTGCCTCAGCCTCCCGAGTAGCTGGGATTACAGGCATGCGCCACCATGCCTGGCTAATTTTGTATTTTTAGTAGAGACAGGGTTTCTCCATGTTGGTCAGGCTGTCCTTGAACTCCTGACCTCAGGTGATCAGCCTGCCTCGGCCTCCCAAAGTGCTGGGATTACAGGCATTAGCCACCACGCCTGGCGAAAACTTCAATTTTCAAAAGAAAAAGTCCACTATTTGGGACATGACTTGGCTGCTGAAGGGATTTCACTCTTACCTGAGAGGATAAAACCTATTTAAAGTTTTCCTCAACCTGCAACCAAAAGACAAAAGGCTTTCTTAGGCTTGCAGGATATTGCAGATCCTGGGTTCCAAATTTTTCCTTAATAGCTTCACCACTGTATGAGCTCACTAAAAATGCTGTACCAGAGCCTTTACCTTGGGAAGATAGTCATGAGCAGGCTTTTAGCCAAATGGAGTTGGCCTTACAACAGCCCCCAGCTTTAGGACTTCCAAATTACACTAAACCTTTCACTTTGTTTGTTCATGAATGTAACAATCAGGAACACAGTGCTAAACATAGGACCACTGCATACTATAGCCTGCAATTAGGCCCAGTCTCTAAGGCATATCCTAGTTGTTTAAAAGCAGTAGCAGCAGCCGCCAAGCTGGTAGAAGCTTCATCAGATCTGGTTTTAGGAAATGAACTTAAGGTGCAAGTCCCACATGCTGCGGAAAGTCTACTAAATTCCAATCAAACCCAGCATTTTTCAGGGAGTAGACTAACATCTTATGAATTACTTCTCCTATCTCCTTCTTATCTTCATCTAAAAGGCTGTAATCTACTTAATCCTGCTACTCTGTTATCTCTGCCTGATGGTGAAGACCACAACCGTACAAGTGTAGTATCAGAAATAGTGGCCCCTCGTGTTGATATACAAGATACTCCACTGGATAATCCTGAATTAATACTTTTTGTTGATGGGTCCTATGCCAAAAACTGAGGAAAAAAAATATCAGGCAGGATATGCTGTTACCACCCAAAATGAGTTAATAGAGAAGGGAACTCTTCAAGTCAAGTCAGCCCAACCTACAGAACTTTCTGCCCTTACCTGAACATGTCACATAGCTAAGGAAAAGTCAGTAAATATTTATGGATAGTAGATATGCTTTGGAGTAGTATGTGATTTTGGCATGATATGGAAACTATGAAGGTTTCTCACCTCTAGTGGGATCCCCATCAAAAATGGACTCCAAACAGATGAGCTCCTTTCTGCTATCCTGTTACAAATGCAGATTGCTGTTATTAAGACTGAAGCTCACACTTGTAGAAATGAACCCACATATCAGGGAAATGCTTTAGCAGATTTTTATGCCAAATCAGCTAGTGCTGAAACCATCAAGATATGCAATCTGAATGAACTCCGTAAGATTAATCCAAGCGAATTTCCTTATGATGACCTATTTCATAAACAGTGCAACGCATCTGATTTGGAAAAACAAAATTGGTATCTAAAAGGATGTAAATTTAACGTGAAGCAAAAACTCACAGAGGGCCCGGATGGCCGCCTGGTCCTTCCTGAATCTTTGAAGCTTCCATTATTGAAAGCTCTCCACAGCTCATCATGGAACAGACAAAGTGATCCAAATTATGAAAAATTACTGGTGGGGTGACTATTCTGAAATTGCTAAAATGGTTTATAATCAATGTTTGACTGGGCAAACTCATAATCCCAGAAAAACTTGAGGCAGTATATTTCTACCACCTGATGGACCATTTGAACATTTACAGATGGACTTCATTCAGTTACCACCCTCAATGGGGTATCAGTATGTTCTTGTAATAGTTTGCATGTTTTCTGGTTGGATAAAGGCCTTCCCATGTAGGAAAGCTGATGCTGTGACCATAGCTAAGAAATTATTAGAAAATGTTTTTCCTTTATGGGGGATCCCTCTAAAAATCTCCAGCGATAGAGGAACTCATTTTACTGGGCAAGTTATAAAGCAGTTAAATAAGGTGTTACTGACACACTGGCATTACCATTGTCCTTGTTACCCTCAGTCTTCAGGAAAGCTTGAAAGAACAAATGGCATTTGAAAACTGAAACTGGCCAAGTTAACTGAATCAACTGAGTTGCCTTGGCCAAAGTACTACCTTTTGGCTTTAATGGCAATCAGATTCACTCCTGGTGGAAAACATAAATTGACCCCTTATGAAATAGTCACTGGGAGGCCCATGTCCCTAATAATAGCATCTCATGCTTCTCCTGCTCTGTTAAACGCTGATATGACGAAATATTGCAAGGCTTTAATGTATTATGCCAAAGTATACTTCCACCAGGTAAAGGAAACATTTTGAGATCCACCAACTGAGGACAATCAAACCCTCCATGGTCTAGAACCTGGAGACTGGCCCTTCTGGAAATGACATCAGAGGAAGATCACTCTTGAACCTCGTTGGATGGGACCATACCAAGTCCTTCTCACCACCCACAGTGCAGAGAAGCTTCAGGGCTTTGAACCGTGGGTCCACATCTCACAACTCAAAAGGGCCCCCTCAGAATCCTGGAACTATATACCCATTGGAGACTTTAAGGTAAAGCTGACCAGGGAAATCTCTTCCCAGAAGCAGACAGCATCCTGGTTGCAGACAGCTTTCCCTAGATCACAGATCAAGACTTCTCTACCACCATGAAAGCCTTATGTGTTTTTCTGTTTTCCTTATTTTTTGCCCTAATCCTTTCCTTTTCCTTACATGAAAATCCGTGGGACCATAATCAGTGGATGGCTTCAGCTCGAGCTTATGTTCTAGCACAAAACCAGGGTAACTGTTGGGTTTGTGGGCTAACGCCGAAAAATCAGGAAATGATTCCATGGGTGCCAGTGCCCCTCCACGTTTCCCAGTGAGTCACCCTGAAACCCCAAGGGAAGAATGGAAAGCTATTCTTGATACTCTAAACATCACTAGTACTTGCTTTCCTACACTCACTAAAAACAACACTTTTTCAACTGATAAATCGATCACACCAAATATAAAAAACCAATCCAAGTGATGCCTGCAAGACGTATATTGTGCTTGCAGGCATCACGTACTCAAGATCTGGGGATTACTTATGTTACTACAAGTGATTGCTTGTATAATGTAACCGGATTATATCCAGTAGGGTCTCTTTTTACTAGATGTGGTTATACACCCTTACAACACACTATAAAGGGGCCACAGAAAAGTAAATTTCCCACTGGATGTTATTCAGGAGCTACAAAGATTCATAGTCGAACAAACCTGAATGATCCCTGCTCAAATACAACTAGGTGGCCCCCTTTTCCAACCCCTGAGGGTCTCTATTGGGTCTGTGGAGAATCCGCATATTCTGTTCTGCCTCCTTGGTTGGTTCCGTTCTTGTTATCTGGCCTGGCCCACTCTTGCCTTTCAAATTGCTTCCCCTGAAAATTCTCATGATAGCCTTTATAATTGGAGGCCAAAATGATCAATAACTGAAATTAGCACTAGCCTCGAAATAGATGAGGATAAGATAGTTTCTACCGGGGAAAGATTCCAGTGGGGTTCCTGGGGGCTCACTCTTGGTGGTAGTGAAGTACTATTTGTACGGAATTTAACGCTAATTTGTATACTGGGAAAATTCTTGGATTTTGTAGCCAATCAGACCTCCCAGGGTTTCAGATGGGTAGAAGCTACTCTCAGAAAGGCACATGACAACATAACATATTCAACAAAAACACTTAATGGAAGATCATGCAGTCTTAGATCTTCTTTTTGCTCAAGCTGGAGGCCTATGTTTGGTGTTAAACAAAACTGAATTTTGTACTTATCTCTCCCCTGATTCTGTTACTACAGAAAGCTTAATTTAAAAGGTGGCTGATACTGCTCTTTCCTTAGACACTGCCACCAAGTACAATAAAGAAATCTCTCAAGAGAAAGGAACTCATGATATGTTTATAGGAGCAACTAACAGTTGGTTTGCAGGCATCCTAAGTGGTGAATGGCAAGCTTGGGTTTTCCAAGGGTTTCTAATCTTTATATTTCTTCTAGCAGGTTTCCAAGTTATTATGACTTGTATTACTAAGGTAACAATGAAAATGAGTACCTCTTTAAGTCAAGCTACTTTACAGCAAACTATGATCCTTAATCACTATCATACTCCAAATGAAGACTGACCAATCAGAACCTAATACTGCTGAACTGCTTTCATTGTCTGAACCTTAACTTGGCTAATTTGGTTCAGTTCATTTCATAAGAACTTTTATTAAGGAGTACACCTTAGCATTTTGATGGTGTCCTCTTGACAGTCATAATAACAGTCCCCTTGGCGCGCTGTATACTCTCAAGTCTTAAATGTTTTGTATGCAGCTATACATTGACAGTTGAATGGTCTTGCTCCAACTGGATCAGCAAGAACATAAAGAATCATTTAGCTGGTACAAAGCCGCGACTTGTGAATTCCCTATTAACACCAAAGAAGACGTGTGAGACTCCATACTGTAACTAAAGACGACTTGTGAGTTCCACACTGAGACCAAATAAGTCTTTATGATGGTGACAGAGAGTGGTGTCAATGCCTAAAGTTTTGGTCAATCTCTCTATATTGAGGCGCTGACCAAAAGGGGGGAATTGTTAAAGCTAACTAAATATGGCCTGAAAAGGACTCCATACTTTTATATTTGAGTCCTTGTGGACGAACTGTAACCTAGCTTAATAGGCAGACAAAATCGAGAACCTAACTTAGTAGTATGCATCTGTAATAACAGCTGAGTGTTGGCCAATCCCAGCGGCCATACTTCAACCACTCATAGACTGCTGAGTGTTCAAACTGCATTCAAATAAGGCAAACACCGAGCTGTAACCAATCTCACTGTTTCTATGTCTCAATTCTGATTCCCGTAGGTCACTTTACCTTTTCTGTCTATAAATTTGTTCTGACCACGAGGCACCCCTGGAGTCTCTCTGAATCTGTGGTGATTCTGAAGACTGCCCAATTTGTGAATCATTTTTTTTCTTTGCTCAATTAAACTCCATCAAATTTAACTTGTCTGAGGTTTTCTTTTAATACTATGTTTTACCCAAGGTAGAAGGATTAGCAGATGGTGGAAAAGAGATTGAAACTAGGCTCAGCCAGACAGTAAATCTCAAATTATTTCCACAAGCGACACTTGTGGGCAAGAGTGTGGGAAGCAGCAGATGCAGAAATACATGTGGCCCCAGATAAGAAGCTAAGGTGACATTTTGGACTCCCTGCCACTTCCTCCAGAGCCCCAGGATGATACTGCACCTTGCTGTGGTTCAAAACTCTATAGGATGAAGTGTGATGGAGGTTTAATAAATAAAACAAAAAAAAAACCAAAAAGAAAACCAAAAAAGTACAAAAAAAAAAAAAAAGAATAAAAAAGAGAAAGAAGGGTGCAGAGATGAGACAATGAAAGGGCAAGAGACCCAAGGAGCTGGCATAGAAGGCTCATAGGAGGAGTAAAACTGGACTGAATATCCAATTGAAGAGTCACTGAATATAAGGCTGAGGTTCAACTTTTTTTCGTAGGCAATGGGGAACTACAGAGTTCCTGAGTAGAATAAGACTAATGAAACAGTAATTTAGAGAAAATAGTAAAGATAATGTTAGGTCAAAGTAAATCAGAAGGGGAACAAAAACGTGATCTTATTTCAGTTACCTAGAGGTAAGGGGAAGAGCCTAAAGTTAGGTGGCAGCAATGAGAAAGGAAAGGGAAAGACAGATATTCGCCAGACTAGGCACAGGAGGAAGGACAAAGGAAAGTCACCAATCACCACAAGGTTTTATCCAGTGTGACCCATGTTATCACTTACAGAGAGGCATATCAACCAGAGAAAGAGCTCAAGGTTCCACAACATTTAGCTCACCCTTCTTTCAACTACATCCTTACATCCATTTAGTCTATTGAGTCAGAAGAACTCTGGTTCCAATCACATTTCCACTGCTTACTAGCTGCGCAGTTAGGGCAAATTATGAATTTCCTAAAGCCTTAGTTTCTTAATCGGTTAAAATGGCATAATAGCTGTATTCGAGAGTCACTGTCAATAATCAATAATCTGATATTTCTTTCTTCTCCTTACCTATTCACATCCTCCTTATCTATTCACCCACTTACCACCTTAGATTACGCGGTTCATCGTTTCAATAACTCTTTTGCAAATATTCTAAACTCTCTCGTCCTCTCACTTTTTTGTTTCACTTGTCCAACAAAATACAAACCCTACATGAGCCTTATTGTTTTTCTCTCCGCCTGTACCCAGGGAAATAAAGCACTACTGGAGAAAATCACACCCAACTGGAAGCACATCTCAACAGGGCCCTCAAAACTACTTAACAATCCTACTTCATCTCTCTTAGCAATTCATTCTTCCATTCTCTGCTAGGAGTATTTCTCGTTCTCCAAGCTCTTCTAATCTCCCCTTATCTCTCTTGACCTCCCCCAACTCTCAGTAGATGACCTTGCCCTCTACTTCACAGAGAATGGAAGCTATTAGAATGATACATGTTCAACTTCCTCATATAAAAACTGTTCACCTACTGTATCTCCACCAATCCTCTTCTCCCTCACGTAAAATTAAGCGATCTTCCTCCCATTAAAGGTGAATCGCTGTTTGGAATTCTCTTTCCTCCTGCCCTTTGAGGAATCTAAAGTCAAAATCTCTCCTCCCATATTTATTATTTATTTTTGAGACAGGGTATTTATTTATTTTTGAGACGAAGTCTTGTTCTGTTGCCCAAGGTGGAGTGCAATGGCATTATCAGGGCTCACTGCAGCCCCGCCTATCTGGGCTCAAGTGTGATCCTCCTGCCTCAGCTTCACAAATGGCTGGGACTAGAGGTGTGCGCCAGCATGCCCAGTTAATTTTTTTTTTAATTTTACTAGAGACAAGGTCTTGCTATGTTGCCCAGGCTGGTCTCAAACTCCTGAGCTCAAGCGACCCTCCCTGTCAAAGTGTTGGGATTACAGGTGTGAGCCACCGCACCTGGCTATGTCTCATCTAAAAAGGGAAAAAAAAGTACCCCATTTCCCTGCTCTAGCTATGTTATTAAAATAAAAGCCAAACCATCCTGATTTCCATTTTTTTTTTTTTTTTTTTTTTTTTGAAACAAAGTCTTGCTCTGTCGCCCAGGCTATAGTGCAGTGGCTCGATCTCTGCTCACTGCAACCTCCGCCTCTGGGGCTCAAGCGATTCTCCTGCCTCAGCCTCCTGAGTAGCTGGGATTACAGGTGCCTGCCACCACACCCGGCTAATTTTTGTATTTTTAGTAGAGACAGGGTTTCACCATGTTGGCTAGGCTGGTCTCGAACTCCTAACCTCAGGTGATCCGCCCACCTCAGCATCCCAAAGTGCTGGTATTACAGGCATGAGCCACTGTGCCCAGCCTGATTTCCATTTCTATCACTTCAGTGAAACAGCTCTTACTGAGGCCACCATAGGCTTCCAATGGCCATTTTGCTCAATTCTGGTTTTATCTGACCTCTCAGCAATACGTGACAACGTTGACACCTCTTCATTGTTGAAACTTCCTCTTCCCTGGGCAGTCTCTAGTTTTACCTCTATCTCACTGGCCACTCATTTTCAGTATCCTCAACTACCTTGGAAATGTTGGGAACTCATCAAGGCTTAGACCTAACCTACTTCTCACTCTTCCTAGGCAATCTCATCTACACCCATTTCCTCCATTACCATCCACATACCCATGTTTCTCAAAATTATGTCTAATACAATTAAGTTTCCCCTTTTGGTCAGCCCCTCAATTTAGAGAGATTGACCAAGACTTTAGGCACTGACACCACTCTCTGTCACCATCATAAAGACTTATTTGGTCTCAGTGTGGAACTCACAAGTCGTCTTTAGTTTCAGTATGGAGTCTCACACGTCTTCTTTGGTGTTAATAGGGAATTCACAAGCCGCAGCCTGTACCAGTTAAACGATTCTTTATGTTCTTGCTGATCCAGTTGGAGCGAGACCATTCAACTGTCAATGTATAGCTGCATACAAAACATTTAAGACTTGAGAGTATACAGAGCGCCAAGGGGACTATTACTGCGACTATTGAGAGGATACCATCAAAATGCTACGTACTCCTTGTTGTTATTCAAAAACAGCAATCAAAGAACAATAGAAAGTATACAGAATTAAACATGTCTTTAAGAGTTTAATAAATGTTCCTAAAAGTTCATGGAAATGAAAAGTTGCAATGCTCAGTGCTAGGTGCCCTCTAAAAGGAAAAATAAAAAAAAAAATTAAGTTGCCGCCGAATGCAGTGGCGCACGCCTGTAATCCTGGCATTTTGGGAGGCCAAGGTGAGAGGATTACCTGAGCCCAAGGGTTCAAGGCCAGCCTGGACAATATGCCAAGACCCTGTGTGAAAGAAAATAAAAGAAAGAGAAGAGAAGAGAAGAGGAAAAGAAAAGAAAAGGAAAAGAAAAGAAAAGAAAAGGAAAGAAAAGTTGCAATGGCCAATATTTAAAAAATCAACAGTAAAACCATAAAATGAATTAAGGAAATTCCCCAGGACATAAAATGCAAAAAAAGAGGTGAAGAACATAAAAGGAAAGTTAAGTGATGCAGAGCTGTGGTAATGTGGTATCCAAAGGGAGTGGGAGGATGGGGGTGGAATGCATCCCGTGGGATGAACAAAAGATCTACTGGGATTCGGGAAGAAAGTACTGAAGCTTCTAGATGCAGTACGTTTTGTATTTTATCCACTAAGATTATGTTAGGGTTGACTTACAATGTAAATAATTGGTACAGATGCATATATAATTTAAAAATAAAAAAGTGTGCATATATACATAGGGTATATGTATGCTTTTCCTTTTAACAGACGACGAGTACAAATCTTACTGTGGAAATCATGGACATAACAGATCAATCTAAGAGGACCACTATCCCCCTAAGAGATGTCTAGAAAGAAAAAGGACAGGAAAAATGAAAGGAAGATAATGAAAAATAAGAGAAAAAAACGTCTCAGAAATGAAGAAAGATAAAGGGAAAGGCCCACTGAGTGTGCCAAGTCAAATGAGTAGCAAAAGAAAACAAAACCAAACCCACACCTGGTCCAAGCCTTGAGAAATTTAGGATAAAGGATAAAGTCAAGACCCCAACAGATTCCGTGAAGGGAAAAACAAGATAATCACGAAGACGAAAAAATCAGATTGTCATAAGAATTCTCAGCAGCAACAATTACATTAGAAGAAAATGTAGCAATGCCTTTACAGTTCTAAAGGAAAATAATTTTGAATATAGACTTCAATATTCAATCAAAACTAAAAATCAAATATGATGCAAAATAGGTTTCCCCCAGAAATCATGTACTCTCTTGTTCATTGACCATCACTTTTAATCAATATATCATTTCCTAGTATGTAATTCTTTAAAAAATAATTTTACACAATTATTTATTGCACCCAAATGTTAGTATTGATCTTTTCACATGTCCATGAGCATGTATTTATATATGTATGTCCAAAGAAATGCTTGTGCTCTCATCTGTTAGGGAGCAGGAATTTAACTGTATTCTTTCACAACATGCAAAGGAACTATAGCAAAAGGAAAACTCCAGAGCATGGGGCTTCTGGCTTCCTACATCTCTACTTCTTTAGGTAGCTAAACTGTGCCATCACCAGGAGACATTTTTAAGCCATGACTCAATGGCATCCACGGTAACTTTGGAAATAATTTAGCCCAATGACAGCCAATTAAATAAATACCACTTATAAATCAGTTTGTTTTAAAACTCCATCTTTGTAGTTCTTCCTACACATCTTAATCGCTCCAACAGAGAATGCTATCTTCTGCAGTCTCTTCTCTTTTTATTTAAAGAAAATCAGATATGTTTCCTCACTAAATATTGAGAACTAGAAATGCAAGGGTTGTAAATAGCTTACTTTAATACCAAGGGCTGTGAACTTACTCAAAGACTAAAATTCCATGAGATTAAAAATACCTATGCAATAATTCTAATTGACTAACACCGTTAACTATTGTTATCTCATCTAGTTCTGCATTTTGGACTCCAGTTAACCCACAGAAAACAAATTGGGCCGGGCGCAGTGGCTCACGGCTGTAATCCCAACACTTTGGGAAGCTGAGGAGGGTGGATCACATGAGGTCAGGAGTTCGAGACCAGCCTGGCCAAAATGGTGAAACCCCCTCTCTACTAAAAATACAAAAAATTAGCGAGGCGTTCTGGCGCGTGCCTGTAATTCCAGCTACTCCGGAGGCGGAGACAGGAGAATTGCTTGAACCCGGGAGGCGGAGGTTGCAGTGAGCCGAGATCGCGCCACTGCACTCCAGCCTGGACGACAGAGCAAGACTCCGTCTCAAAACAAAACAAAAACAAACAAATGCATTCCATTCCTTATAAACACGATAAATTATCTACACCACTTAAAAACGTCTGGAAAAAATTCAAAACAAGTGCTTAGAAGTTAATTCAGGAAAACCACGTTTTTCCAATTTTGCTTGATGCCTATTACTTCCTATCAAATGCCTGCAACAATGAGCTAAGCTTGAAGGTATCTAATGATACTAGAACAAAACGTCCTATAAAATCCAATTTAATCTCATTACAATGCATATAGTAACGCACAAAAATGAAAAGATTTCTATGATTTTCTATTTAGAATTAAACCACCCCAGGG
Source organism: Symphalangus syndactylus (assembly GCF_028878055.3). Lineage (NCBI taxonomy): Eukaryota > Metazoa > Chordata > Mammalia > Primates > Hylobatidae > Symphalangus > Symphalangus syndactylus. Next base: position 97,592,484 of record NC_072439.2, read on the forward strand.
CAACAATGATTGACATTAGAAAGGTGGTGCCACGTTCACGACCTTGCATCAAAAAGCTAGTCTCTCTCCCTAAACACAGAAAAAAGCTGCTATTGAAAGGGGCATCTCGAAACACCATCTCTGACACCGTGTGCGTCATTGCTCTAGTTCTGACTCCTATCAGCGGGCTAGGGAAAGAGACAGACGCCCCTTTACCCGAGAGAAGAGCCCAGGTACCTGAAGATGCAATGTACATATGGCGCGGAAATGGAAGAAAAAGAAGACAGCGAGAGTTAGGAGAAATGTGGAGAGAGGTGATTCATGGACAGAGCCAAACCTGGCAGGGAGAGGACAGGAAAAAAGGCAAAAAAGGCAACCAGAGACAGACAGAACACTGAAGACACAAGGGTGTAAAGGGCAGAGACAAAAGGACAATAGAGATGGGCCAAGACTGAGAGGCGTCCAGAATTTTCGGGTTGGGTAGGGCCAGAGAAAAGGGCCAGTATTGAAGCCGGCTCCGGACGTAAGCCCAGCCAGGGCTCCTGTCATTCTGGGTCCTCAAGAACATCTGGGAATTCTCCAGCTGCCCTCGGCCTGGCCTGAGCGTCATCTTCACATTTTGGAGATAGAGATAAGACAGCCCCACTCTCAAGAGGCCCCAAAATTAACGGGGCCAGATTAGAGCCTGCACTTACCAGGCCACAGCGGCCCGACGTAGTCGCCACATTCCGCCGGCGGGGAGGTCACGCAGGCGCCGAGTCGTCCACGCCGGAGCCCCCGTGTGAGCCCCAGCCCGGCTCCCGGTCCAGGAATGACCCAGGAAGAGGCCCTCAGCAGCAAGGGCACAGAGCCGCGGCCGAGGCCCTCCCAATGGCGCATGGACTTCCGCAAGAGCCTGACAGGAACCCGTACTCAGTCCTTCAAGGAAACAACCACTTCACGCTTTCTAGGAGGGCAGCACGAACGGTCCGCGGAGGACCCGCGCATGCGCACAGTGCATCGGGAACGGACTGGCGCAATCCATCGCCTCTCACGTGGCCCCGCCCTCTTGCTTCCGGTTTGGAATTCAGAATTAGCCTTGCAGGTTAGAGATTTGGCCAGTGGAGGGAGCGAGAGTTGGGCGGGGACGGGAAGGGCTAAAGGCGTGGAATCAGAATTGATGAATGCTCACCGGGAGCCATGAATTTATTAAGAGCTGGATATTGAGGGAGCACGAAGGAAACTAGAGAGTGCAAGGTGAAATACAGTAATAGAATCATACAAACTAATTCTTGCACATTTGCCTCCCTTCTTTCTTGGGCATCTTTGTTTGAAAGCACTTTCACTTCCTTAGGGCAATCTTGGGAGGTGAGAAGCAGGAGGAAGAGTCATGGATAGGCTAAGTCCCTTAGAATCTCTGAGGATCAGATGGGAAAGGGACTTAAATCAGGCCAGTAACGGGTTTGGAATAAGCTTGTGCGGTTTATAAAAGGCGTCAAAATGATTTGTTCATTAACTGTTTAAACAAACTTTCTTCTGGATTTTAAGCCCACCAGTTTGTTGAAATGGTCCTCGTCAAGGCTTCCACCAGCTCCCTGTTGTTTGTGGCCAGCGGGCCTGCCGCAGCATTCAGCTCAGATGCCAAGTGCTGGGCACTCCTTCAACTACTTTTTCTCTTGGCTCTCTGGACGTCACATTCTCCTTTTTCTCCGTAACTGCTGCTCCCCAGGCTCCTTTGCTGGCTCCCCTCCCAAATTTCTCAATGTTGGACAGGCCCAGATCTCAGCCGTCTTGAGCTCCTCTCCTCCATCACTTTAAATACTCATTTCCCCTTCCAACACAAACCTTTTATGTTTTGTAAGGAAACTAGGGCCCATAAAACGGATGTGGCCTGTGAACGGTTATGAAGCCAATTTTTAGGGACTAAAATAAAAGGGTCCTGTGCATCCTCTTTACTTCAGGGACCTTTCACCTCCTCCCCACTACCCACCCCCCACCCATGCCACACACATACACAAATACACAGAGCATAAGACAATTCCTTTTCCCTTAATTGTCCGAATCATAAGTCTGGACCCATGCCCTCACAATACCACCAAATGTAGACCTAGCCATTGATAGTAAACTTCCCAAATGCAGGACTCTTGGAATCTTCTTTATTTATTGTGGTGACTGTTTCAATGGCAGGTCCAGAGAGCAACTTGCTGTACCAACCTGTGCAAACTGTAGATCTTCCTGGGATTGTAGCGTTGTACAAAAAGTGTCTTTGTAATCATTACTTCCTTGTTATTTTAGAAAATAAAATAAGAGAAACCAAGAGACTTTAACAACAACAACAAAAAAGAAAAATTAGGGATAAAAGACTTTAACCATAAAAAAAGGAGAAACTAACCACCCTCACCATTTATATGTGGTTATCATATGTTTTATGAAGCCTTTGTTTTGCAGTTCCACTTCTAGGCATTTATCCTGTGGAATCATTCCCACGTATGCAAAGATGTAGGCATGATGATGTTTATTTCTGCGCTGTATGAAATGGGAAAAGATTGGAATCAGTATAAATGTCCATGTATAGGAACTAGACACATAAATTACATCCGTACTAGCCGTGAAAACCTATGCTTTAGGTCTGTATGTCCTGATAAGGAATGATCTCCCATAAATACATAGTATTACCATGACAAAAGGGCAAACTGTTGTACAATAAACTGCCACCATTGGACCAAATTCAGCCCACAGACCTGTTTTGTTTGGCTTGGACAGTGTTGGCCTATCCAGTGTTTTAAAAATAACACTACATTTGGGCTCGGCACGGCGGCTCATGCCTGTAATCCCAGCACTTTGGGAGGCCGAGGAAGGCAGATCACGAGGTCGGGAGTTTGAGACCAGCCTGGCCAATATGGTGAAACCCTATCTCTACTAAAAATAAAAAAATTAGCCAGCAGCTACTCGGAGGCTGAGGCAGAAAAATCACTTGAACCCAGGAGGCAGAGGTTGCAGTGAGCTGAGATCGTGCCACTGCACTCCAGCCTGAGTGACAGAGCGAGACTCCATCTCAAAAACAAACAAATAAACCCTACATTTGTTGCCAAATAAAAATCAACAAATTTCACATTTAAAAAATCATATAAAAATATCAGGATGCCTAACAACATCAACCTTCAATTCCTATATACAAAAAATGTCTTGGAACCAGGAGCCAAGTAGTAGTTTTATCCTTCAGGCACTCATGTCCTCTCTGGTAGTTCACACTCCTTCATCTTTCTGAAATTGAACACATCAATTACTGTTTATCATGAAGCTTGTGCTTCTACTTTTCTTAGTAAAAATTAAGAGGAAAAACAACTACTACTTATATTGAAACTGCCTTGGCAAAATTTTGACAGTAAGAGGAATCTGACATAGTTGACTCCATCTTGCTTCTGACCTCCAAGCTGTCCTCGGTCTTTGGGGAGGAATGTAGTTTATAGTTTAACTTGATAGCAAGGATTATAATAGTCCCTTCCTAAAGCTGACTACCTCCTTGCTCAGCGACCAAAAACCACCTTTGTAAGAAAAGCCAAGAGAATAGGGTCATGAGAGGGGGCTGAACTGTGCTAAGATATAGGTATAGTTTCTTTTTTTTTTTTTTTTTTTTTTGAGACGGAGTCTCGCTTTGTTGCCCAGGCTGGAGTGCAGTGGCGCATTCTCGGCTCACTGCAAGCTCCGCCTCCCGGGTTCATGCCATTCTCCTGCCTCAGCCTCTCCGAGTAGCTGGGACTACAGGCGCCCGCCACCACGCCCGGCTAATTTTTTTTTTTTGTATTTTTAGTAGAGACGGGGTTTCACCGTGGTCTCGATCTCCTGACCTCGTGATCCGCCCGCCTCGGCCTCCCAAAGTGCTGGGATTACAAGCGTGAGCCACCGCGCCCGGCCTAGATATAGGTATAGTTTCTATAGTCCCTTACTGCTCAGGAGTCAATGTGGCCAGAAGTCACAAATCTTGTGACTTCCCCAATTGCTCCTATAGATAACATCATTACTATAGAATCTGAGACTGTTTTTTTGTGGTATATTTCAGACTCACCCCATCGAGACGTATGACTCATGACTCAAGTGATTCTGTGGCCCCACCCAGAGGTAGACTCAGCACACATGGAATGTTTTCCTATTATTTCATCCCCAGCCAATCAGCAGCGCCCATTCCCTACCCCTTGCCCACTAAATAGTCCATAAAAACCTCCAACCTCAGAGCCTTCGAGAAGATTGATTTGAGTGACAACTCCAGTTCTCCTGCATAGGCTGGCCTTGAATCAGTTAAACTCTTTTTCTACTGCAATGCCATGGTCTCAGGGAAATGATTTTGTCTGTGCAGTGAGCAGGAAGAACCTGTTGGATGACTACAATATCAAAAGTGAGAGAAAATGAAGGACTGAGAGGGTCAGCCATTTCCAAAACAATAAGAAAGAGCTTTTTTTTTTTTTTGGCAAAAGAACACAAGTATGCAATATGCAAGTAAAATTATATGAATAAATTATATGAATACAATTTAATATGACATTATACAACAGACATACTTGCATTACTCATTTATGTTACATGCCTAACCCACAAAAATATTTGAGTTGATAAGCCCTAGTGAAGGGCAGAGTCAAGGAAGGACTTGAAGATGGTGGGTCATGAGTGGGAGGGAGGCTTACATTTATTGTAAACCCTTTTATACTCTGAACTTGTGTATTAATTACTTGTAAAAACATGTTAAAAATATTTTTCTGATCCAGAAGTCATGAAATAATTTTACTACTTTAAACTAAATTTTCCAGTTCAGCTGGGAATTGAGCAATTCACCAGGTAAAACTCAAAATATTTACCTTAACAGGAAAAATGACCCTTTTCAGAATTATCCAACAAATCAGAAATTTTCAGAAAGGAAGGTAATGAGAGATGTTAATGGAAATGGAAATGTTTAAAATTGATTTCATAAGTTTTATATTTAAATTTTTACATAAAAGCTTTTGCAAAGTTCTTCCTGGGAGATCTCCAAGTTCCTTAACACTGTACTCTTTGTGGTTTCCTGGAGAAGACAACAATTAGCTGAAGTCACACATGTTTGCACCATCATCATTATCAAACTCTCCCCAGCCCTCAGAAAAGCATGTTATAATCCTTATTAACAAACATTTACAGTCACTTCCTATGAACCCTAGTCAAGGATATAAATACATATATATATATATATATATGTATATATATACACACACAAATTATACACACACACACACACACACACACACACACACACACACATATATATTTGGTTTTTGTTTGTTTTTTTGAGACAGAGTCTCGCTTTGTCGCCCAGGCTGGAGCACAGTGGCGCAATCTCGGCTCACTGTAACTTCCACCTCCCAGGTTCAAGTGATTCTCCTGCCTCAGTCTCCTGAGTAGCTGGGATTACAGGTGCATGCCACCATGTCTGGCTAAGTTTTTGTATTGTAGTAGAGATGGGGTTTCACCATTTTGGCCAGGCTGATTTCAAACTCCTGACCTCAAGTAATCCACCTGCTTCAACCTTCCAAAGTGCTAGGATTACAGGCATCAGCCACCGTGCCCGGCCTGAGGATGTATTTTTTTAAAAAGAGTAAACCACAGTTCCTACCCTCAACTAACCATGGTTTTGTTAGGAAGACAGACATACATAAAAGGTAAACATTAATGTGAGGTAGTACAAGCTGAGGACCAAGTAATGGGTAGCAACAGTTACTACCCACAGAGGCAGACTATAGTGTCATAAAGTGGGCTCAAAAAAGATAATCCTGGAGAAACAGAAAAGGATGAATTTGTAAAGAGGGAAACTGAGGGTCAGGAAGACTGGATAGGGGGCTGTTGAGAAAGTCAAGTGTGAGGGCCCTTAACCAAAGCCTGGCAATGGGAAGAGGTGAGAGATTCTTTGAAAGGATACTTCGAAGTATTTAAAACAATGAAAAACTAAATGAAGAAATTAGGAAGAGGAATCAAAAGATAATGGGGTTCAAGCCAAAGTCAATTGACATTATTGGTAACAGTCACAAATATAGAAAAGCTGATTACAAGGGGATGATAATGCTGGCTTGGAAAGATGATTGGCGCTGAAGTGTGAATGGGTTATTCAGGTGGCAGTTAGAAGTCAAGCTTTGGAGTTCCACAGGGAGATGAGGCCTGCCATACAGATTTGAGAGTTGTCTTTATAAAGGTGAAGCTTTGGGTCACATTAACCTTTGTGAAACTGTGCAAGAACTTGAAATTGTTTGTTAATGATTAAATCCACATTATTTTATAATGTTTATTTATTTATTTTGAGACAGCGTCTTGCCCTGTTTCCCAGGCTAGAGTGCAGTGGTGTGATCATGGCTCACTGCAGCCTCGAACTCCTGGGCTCAAGTGGTCTGCCCTTTTCAGCCTCCTAAGTAGATGGGACTACAGACATATGTCACCGTGCCTGGCTAATTTTTTAATATATATATATATATACTTTCAGACGCTGGGTCTCCTATGTTGCCCAGACTGGTCTTGAACTCCTGGGCTCCAGAGATCCTCTTGCCTCAGCCTCCCAAAGTGCTGGGACTATGGGTTTAAGCCATATTTTTGGGATTGTGGCATAACCCATAATTTTTATAATTTTTATACTTTTTGTATATTATGGCTTATATTTTTAAGACTAAATATATTACATTCAGTGCAATAATGCAAAAACAAGAAATGTAAGGCATAACATTTTCAGCTGATGTGACCGATTACATAGAAAATCCTAAGAAATTAATAAAAAGCAAACACCAGAAGTAAATTAAGGAGGGCCTCAGAGTACCAACCCAATGTAAGCAAATTGTGTTTCTATATACTTGCAAAAACACCTGTGCAGATATCAGATCTTAATCCTTGGAACTTGTGAATGTTACCTTACTTGGAAAAAGGGTCTTTGCAGATGTGATTAAGTGAAGGATATTGAAATGGGGAGATTATACTAGATTATCTAGGTAGGCCCTAAATGCCATCCAATATCTTCTTATGAGAGGGAGATTTTCACACAGATATTCAGAGCAGAAGGCAATGTGAAGACAGAGGCAGAGTTTGGAGTGATGCAGGCGTAAGCCAAGGAATGCTGGTGGCCACCAGAAGATGGAATAAGCAAACAAGGACTTCTCCTTTAGAGCCTCCAGCAGGAATGCAGCCCTGCTAGCACCTTGATTTTAGCCCAGTGATACAGATTAAAGACTTCTGATCTTCAGATTGTGAAGAGAATACATTTCTGTGGTTTTAACCCACCCAGTTTGAGGTCACTTGTTACAGGAGCCATTGGAAACTAATATCACCTGGAAATTAAATGAAGAAAATGTCATTCACAATAGCATTAAAAACCCATAATATAATTAGCCATAAATTTACCAAAGATGTGCAAAACCTCAACACAGAAAACCACAAAACATTGCTGAAAGAAATTGAAGACTGTAATAAATGGAGAGATATACTGTGTTCATGGAATAGAAGACTCAGTATTGTTAAGATATCAATTTCCCCCAAATTAGTCTGTATACTCAATCCATTTACAACACAATCCCAGCAGACACTTATTATAGAAATTAACAAACTATTCTAAAATTTATATAGAAATGCAAAGAGCTCAGATTGATGCCAGAGCATTTATAAACCTACCCTACCTCAATACTTATTATAAAACAATTGTAATCAACACTATGTGGCATTGGCATAAGGCCAAATAGATAAATGGACCAGAATAAAGGGTTCAGAAATAGCTCTCTATTTCTGCAGTTAATTGGCTTTTGACAAAATCACCAAAGCCATTCAACAGTGAAAGAAGCCTTTTTAATGAATGGTGCTGGAACCACTGGATATCCCTATAGGAAATGTATACTATACACATACTACACACAAAATTTAGCATAAATTTATACCATACACTAAATTAGTAAGCATGCACAAAAATTGTATAAACTGGGACATAGCCCTAAATGTACAAGTAAAAAGTATGAAGCTTATTGAAGAAAATACAGTATCTTTGCCAAGAGGAATAGGCAAGGATTTCTTATATCACAGAAGGTAACACCATAAAATTAAAAAAAATCATTAATTGGACTTTATCAAACTAAAATACTCCTGCTCACCAAATAACACCAATGAAAAGACAAATAGGCAAACCTCAAATTGGAAGAAAATATTTTTCGAACTTATATCTGACAAAGGATTTATATTCAGGATATATAGGAAATTCTTATAATTCAGTACTAAGATGAACAATCCATTTAAAAATGGGCAAAAATGCAGACATTGCACAAAGGAAGATATGTGTGTGTGTGTGTGGGGGGGTGTGTGTGTGTGTATGTGTGTATACATATACAGATATATATTATATATATTATATATATATATATTTGGCCAAAGAACACAAAGTGCTCAGTGTTATTAGTCATCAGAGAAATGAAAGTTTTGTCGAGGATGTGGAGCAACCGGAATTGTCAATAACCGATGGTAGGAATGTAAAATGGCACAACCACTCTGGAAAAATATTTGGCATTTTCTTATAAAGTTAAATATGCACCTCCCCTTTGGTCCAACCATTCCGCTCGCAGGGATTTATCTAGGAGAAGTAAAAACGTGTTCATGGAAAGTCTTGTACAAACATATTCATAGCGACTTTTTCACGGTAATTGAAAACTGGAGCCAAATGAAGTGTGCAGCAGTGAGAAAATGAAAGGAAATTTACACAATGAAATACTCCTCAACAACAAACAGAATGACCTGCTGATACATGTAACAACACGAATGAATCTAACAGACGCGCTGAACTCAAAAAACAATGTACCGTATAAACATTTAGAACAGGGGTGTCCAATTTTTTGGCTTCCCTGGGCCACATTGGAAGAAGAATTGTCTTGGGCCACACATAAAATAAACTAACGATAGCTGATGAGCTAAAAAAAAATTTTGCAAAAAACCCACAAACAAACCTGATAATGTTTTTTGTTTTGTTTTTGTTGTTGTTTTCTTTTGAGACAGAGTTTTGCTCTTGTTGCCCAGGCTAGAGTGCAACGATGTGATCTCAGCTCACTGCAACCTCTGCCCCCTGGGTTCAAGTGATTCTCCTGCCTTGGCCTCCTGAGTAGCTGGGATTACAGGTGCCCGCCACCACACCCAGCTAATTTTTTGTATTTTTGTAGAGATGACATTTCACCATGTTGGGCAGTCTGGTCTTAAACTCCTGACCTCAAGTGAGCCGCGCACCTTTGCCTCCCAAAGTGCTGGGATTACAGGCGTGAGCCACCGTGCCTGGTCAAAACTCATAATGTTTTAAGAAACAGTAACAAAGTTTGTGAATTTATGTTTAGCTGCATTCAAAGCCATCCTGGACCACATGCAGCCTGCAGGCTGCAGGATGGACGAGCTTGATTTAGAGCATCCATTTATATGATGCTCTAGACCAGGAAAAATAGATAATGGAGAGTGGGGAGGAACATTGGGGAACTTTCTAGACATGGAAACATTCCATATCATGATGGGAGTCTCAGTTACATGAACACATCCATTTGTCAAAATGTATAGCAAAGATTTGTTCATTTAAAATTTTAGATTTGTATATGTACATTTGACATTAAAAAGCTATGAAGAATGATTACATGAGGAAGATGGGAAGTGGTTAGAAGTTAGATGAAGCAAGAATCACAAAATGTTAATAACCATGGAAGCTGGCCAGTAGGTATATGAGTTCATTATACTTTTCTGTTCACTTTGCATGTATTGAAAGTTTACATTAAACATATTAAAATGTATCTTTTTTTGTAAAAAAATATATAGAATAAAAATGAAATGAACCCAACAGAAGGCAGCCTCATTAGTATAGAGATGAGGAGCAGAAAATGAGCATAACAGGCAAAGAGCCTTGTGTGCTGTGTAGAATTTATTCCAGCTTGTATTCGTTTCCTATTGCTGCTATAACAAATAACCCCAGGACAAATTTATTATCTTATCGTTCTGAAGGTCAGAAATAAGAAATGGGTCTCTAGGAAGAATCCTTTTTTATTTTTCCTTTTCCAGTTTTGAGAGGCCACCCACATTTCTTTGTTTGTGGCTCATTCTATCTTCAAAGCCAGCAGTGACTGGTCAAACCTTCAGTCCTAGAGGGACCCCACCCACGATCTTCTGATTCAGTCCTGGGGGACTGCACCCCCGACCTTCCCAGTCCTGGAGGGACCCCACCCCAGATCTTCTGATTCAGTCCTGGGGGACCCTACCCCAGATCTTCCGATTCAGTCCTGGGGGAACCCTACCCCAGATCTTCTGATTCAGTCCTGGTTCGGCCTGAGAATTTGCATTTCTAACATGTCCAGGGACCACAGCTTGAAAACCTCCATGGCAGACAGGTAATGGGATGACATGGTCCAATAAATGAAGGAAAAATAACAGGTGGCAACCTCAGGCAGCTTCATCCCAACCAATAAGAAAGTAAATCCTTTTGTAAACTAAGAGGAAGTATTAATATGGGCGTTTGAGCAAACATTTAAGTGTTAGGACAAAGAATTAAAAACTAGCACAGGCACCCCTGAAGCATGATAGGATGGCAACAGAAGGGCTGATTTAGTTTCTGAGAAATAACTGACAGGCAGTGTTGTGTGTGTGTCTACTACTTAGGAACCCAAAATAAACCTTCAGACCGTTTTCATGAGTACCGAGACCAAGAAAACCACTGGGCAGTGGGTGGTCTGGAAATGTAAATGTTGATGGAACTCCACTAATGAGTCATGGAACGATGCTTCATATTGAAAATGTTTTGTAAATGTGAGTTTCAAGGTTTCAAAGTGAACCTGTCTGTGTTAGGAGAAACGACATGCCAAAGAAGTAAAATAATTGGGTCAATATAAAAAGTAGAATATTGCTGAGAGAGATGTGGGTAATTCCTAACACGGTTCAAAGGCACCAAAAAGGTGAGCTGTGAGTAAGATATTCAGACCTGCACCGTCCCCTGCAGTAGACACAGACAACATCTTGGTAGGCAACTGGGTGAAAATTCGGAGACGACCCAAGAAACTATGAGGATGAAAAAAGTTAGCATTCATGGAATGAGGCACTGAAGAACCTGAAAAGCTGGAATAACCCCATGAAATAATGAGAATAATTGTAGTATCCTGAACTGGGGTACGGGACACAGGACTGACGTGGAAGGCGGCACCAGACTACGCGCGCGGGAAAGACCCAGGGATCGCAGTGGCCCGAAGCTGGGCACTTCCCAATTCTGGGGATTTGTGCTACAGGCACTGCAGGCTCCACGGTAGAACTGTGTCCAGCACGAAGGCAGTGCTGTCTTGGCGGAGACAGGGCTGCACCACTACTGGGGCGGGAAGGGGCCCCGCAGGGAGGCGCCCAGTGTTTCCAACCGCACGGGGTCGGGGGCGACGCTGATGCAGAGCGTGGGGGCGCAGGTAAAACCTAAAGGAGAGAAGCTTTTCCGGGCGGAACAGACAACGGAGAACGCTGCACACTGCCTTTCCCACCCGAATTGTGTTTTGCCTTTTTTTTTTTTTTTTGAGACGGAGTTTTGCTCTTGTTGCCCAGGCCTGGAGTGCAATGGCCTGATCTCGGCTCACTGCAACCTCCGCCTCCCGGGTTCAAGCAATTCTCCTGCCTCAGCCTCCCAGGGAGCTGGGATTACAGGGGTGCGCCACCACGCCCGGCTAATTTTGTATTTTTAGTAGATACGAGGTTTCTCCATATTGGCCAGGTTGGTCTCGAACTCCCGACTTCAGGTGATCCACCGGCCTCGGTCTCCCAAAGTGCTGGGATTACAGGCGTGAGCCACCGCACCCGGCCTGCTTTTTTTTCTTTTTTTTTTTTTTGCAGAGTCTCGCTGTCCACCGGGCTGGAGTTGCCGTGATCTCGGCTCCCTGCAGCCTCCAGCTCCCAGGCTCAGGCGATCCTCCCGCCTCAGCCCACGGAGTAGATGGGACCACAGGAGCCCGCCACCACGCCCGACTACTTTTTGTAATTTTTGTAGGGATGGGGTCTAGCCACGCTGCCCAGGCTGGTCCCAACTGCTGGGCTCAAGAGCTCCGCCCGCCTCCGCCTCCCAAAGCGCAGGGACCGCAGGTGTGAGCTACCGCGCCCCGCCCAGAGTTTCCGACTGTTAGCGGGAATCATATTCACGTCAAAACTTCCCTTTATACACGAACTAAAAGGCAAACTAAATCCCTGCTCCATCACTGCCTGTCCCGGGTCACTGCGCGGCACATTTTCTCCAAGCGCCTTCCCGGCCCCGCCCGCAGGTGGCCTGCGCGGGAAGATCCCGGACAACGCGCATTTCCTGCGGCCCCGAAATGGCGGTAACGCCAGGCCCCGCCCACGACAGAGGCGGAAGCGGAGCCGCCCTGAGAGGTCTCCCGTTGCCGCAGGCGCCTCAGCCCAGCCGCGCGCCTCGGCCCTTGGTCGCCTACTCCTACCGCCCTGGCCCCGGGCGGGGCGCTGCCAGACCAGAGCTTCCTGTGGAACGTCTTCCAGAGGTGCGGGCTGGCACCGCCCCGGCCCCTCCCGCCTCCGCCGCAGCCGCCCCCGACCCCTGCCCCGACCCCGCGGCCGCCCCGACCCCTGCCCCGACCGAGGCGGCCGCCCCCGACCCCTATGCCGATCTCCGCCGCCTCCCCTGTCCCCTGCCCCGACCCCCGCGGCCGCCCCGACCCCTGCCCCGACCCCCGCGGCCGCCCCCATCCCCTGCCGGCTCCCCCGCAGTCTCCCCCGTCCCCTGCCCGGTCTGCTGTGGCAGTCCCTGCCTCCTGCCCCGTCCCTGTTCTGTGCGTCGGGCCCTTCCTAAGGTGCAGAGTGCGCCACTGCAGACCCGAGGTCGCGGCCACCGGCTCCTGCGCTAGGCCCTTTTTCTCGCCTCAGGAGCCGTAAGGGGGAGGGTCTCCCGGGTGCTTGTTTGGGGAAAGCGGAAACAGACTGCCTGGGCCGCTGTTAAAATGTCAGCAGCCAAGGAAGAAGCAGCGACCTGGCGTCTGGTCAGGCCAGGTGACCTTTATGGCGGCGCCTTCTGTCCCTGGTCGCTTTTCCACTGAATGAATGACCGAAACTGTAGTAACTCATGGCCAGGGAATGGCTTATTATCTGAGGGAATCTTTTCTTGTTTGTGAAAAAGGGAAACTGGTACAAATGCGAATTCAGACAGGCCAGGAGGGGAAGGAAGGGAAGGATTGAGGTGGGAAAAGACAGAAAGATGATTGACCTCTTAGGGGAAGACCACACTTGGACGTGGGCTCCTGGGGCACTTCCTTGATTCCCCTGCACTCCTTAGCGGGGTGGGAGAGGCGGAGGTTCCAGGAGGGAGCCTTCCAGAGTCGGTGCAGGGTTGACAGGAGACGTTTGTTTTGCTTTTCCTGAACTTTCGATCGCCAGCTTATTTGGTCTTGATGTTGTAGGGTTGATAAAGACAGCAGTGGAGTGATATGGACACCGACCTTAGCAAGCTGTCTCTAACCGTGAGTGGGCCAGTGGGACCTGGGCCTCCAGACCGAGAAGCCGCGAGCCTGCCCTGCTCACAGTGGGTAACTTTCTTTCTGAAGTTGATTTTCCAAGGACAAAGGAATCATTAGGACAAATTATTATTACTGCTTCATGGTGGAGATGCTTCTGGTTTATTTTGTGGCCACCGCTGTTACTGCTTGGAGTGCCTCACCCAGCCAGCTAACAACTGCGTGCGTGAGCGCGGGAAAAGGCTTCTTGAGAAACGAAAACTAGGCTGTAGGCTTAGGAGGGGAATAGGGGGGTTAGCTCTGTACAGCCGAAAGCCTTTTGGTAGGTTGGAGGTCCTTGAATTTCCTCGGTGACTGCATCTTGGTGACTTCTCTGAATAGACCTTCGAGGGCACTGGGGGGTGATTGTTGGAGGGCTTGGGGAGCTCTGGCAGCATTTGTGTGGGAACGTGGCTGTTACAGGAACTGCAGAAACTGGGACTGGGTTCCTGGGGAAAGGATTGGGGGTGTTGGAGGCGCTGGCAGGGGAGTTATGGGGAGGTGTTCTTATCAGTATGCGAATACTGGGCATTCAGGCAGCGGGAAATCCGGGTCCTTGCGTGTCGTGAGCTCCCTGGAGTTACGTTCTTGCCAGTTTCAGCCCAATTGATCCCCCTCCCCTGAGCTATGATTGGATGCACTTTACTTCATTGAACACCTGACTGCTGCTTTTTCTGTAATCCCTCAGGGGCAGTGATCTTTTCTGATTCTGTATATAGTTTGCCTTTCCAGATCGGTGCCATTTAAGCTAGAAATGGGGTCAGTTTTGGGATGATGTGAAAATGTTGAAAGACTCCTCGTTATTAGTGGGAAGTATCTGATGTTGTCAGAGACTGGACTGGGGCGCCGGGAGCACTACGGCTGCTAGACACTGCCTCACTGCGCTGTGGGTGAGGGGTGCTGGATTCAGCCTTACTGCCTAATGATTTGTGAGGATTTGTGTTTTCAGAGTAACATGTTTACCTTATATTATGACATCAGTTCCTAATATGTGACGTGTGGGCCACAGATGCTGGTGTATTATTTCACGTCCATTTATATAGATTGTTTTCAGGGAATTCAGAAATTCTGTTATCTCTACGCTAGTGATTGTGCTTTCTTGATTTTTCTCTTCTCATTATTCTTAAATCCTCCTTTTTTTATTTGCATCTCAGTTCATTTATACTCGGGAAGTGCAAGACGTGGCTACTAGAAAGAGATGTCAAGAGAACCTGGAATCCAGTAGGCTACAATTTGGCAAATCTTAGCTTAAAACTTCCTAAATGTTGACCACAGTGGATGCAAATGGCTCTGTGCATCATCTGTTAAATATGGTCAGATGACCACCCAGGTTCAAGTGGTTTGTCACCAGGGTGATACGAGCCACACGGAGTGCCCTCCTCAGAGGGCATGTCTCAGAGACATTTATTTTGAGTGGTTTTCCAGTGAGTGATGCAAGATTTATGATCTATTTTAACAGCCTGCTTTTTATGCATTTGCTCAAATTTTTAGATTTTAGGTTTAGTTTTAGGTTTTCTGTCATACTTGCTCAACTAGGAGTGGTGGTCAAATACTGGACTTCATTAGCATGATAGCCTGCCCACCTTGGCAGGCTCCACTGGAGTGCTTGGGGCCTGCCTGGATTCCAGTCCTGGCTCCACCAGGTTTGTGTCCTCGCCGTTACTGGGAGGGAATATTGAGGAAATGCATGCGAGGTGCTTCCGGTGATTCCTGGCACAGAGCAAGTGCTCAGTAATTGTCAGCTGCGAGTATTAGTAGTAGCTAATACACTACCACTATTCTTGGCTAAGAGGCCAGCTCAAAGCTTTGATGGTTTCCATTACCTGATGATGGTGATGATGGTTTCCACGTACTGAACACTCACACCATTGGGCTAGGCGCTTAACCCAAATCCAAGGTCAGCATTATTGTTTGGGGTTCGGGGGAGACACCTCCTGCTCTGACGTGTGTGTTTGGGTTCCCGTATTTTCACCAGAGGGTGTTAGTCCTGCCCCAGTTCAGCTGGTCCTCAAAGCATATGTAGCTCTTTAACCATCAGCAAGTGTCAGTCAGAACATAATCTTGATTTCAGCTGGTACTAAATATCTACCAGGAGCCTGCTTGAGAGAGAGAATTGCCTGACAGGTGCTGAGTCCACCATTCCTGAGATACTTTGAAATCAGTGTCTGGCTTAACCCAAGCTGTGTATCGGGACCCTCTCACCGTGGCCCCAGTGGAGTCACTTTACTTAGGCGCCCCCTTTTGCCTTGGGCTCTGAGCTTCCTCTGCCTTTCATCTCTGCAGAATGAAGCCCCACCCGCCCTTCAGGATGCAAAGCCCCCCTCTATAAAGTGCGTGCGGGGCCAGGTGCAGTGGCTCACGTCTGAACTCCCAACACTTTGGGAGGCCGAGGCAGGGGTATCGCTTGAGCCCAGGAGTTTGAGACCAGCCTGGGCAACATTGTGAGACCCTGTTCCTTGAATTGCCCTGGGAGATTTCCTCAGCTTGTGCTGGAGGCATGTGGCCCCATGAAGCCCGTAGTCACGGTTCACCCTGAGAGACGCTGGCTTTGGGGCTCACACGCCTGCTGCGGGCAGCCCCGGGAGATGGCCACCCTGTTTCTCCTGGAGCTGGAGCTGCGCGTCTTCTCAGCAACTGTGGTGGCTGTTCTGTTTGGTTTGCATCTTATAAACCGTTTACCTGATTACATTTTCCTCTTCAATTTAGCTGCTAGAAAATTTAAAGTCAGGTTGGTGGCTCGCCAGTAATGAGAGTTTAGAGGTAAATTGTATGACATAGTCTTAGACTCTTCACTTTCTCCTTAGCCAACATGATTCACAGTTACTTTATTTTGCTGTACTGTGAGTGTCTTTGTGTTTCCTGAATTCCTTCTGGAATAAGGCAGGTTGTTAGTAAGCACAGGTTTCTGGTCCATCTCGTAGCCTCAGGCAGTGGGCGGTGCCATCTGCTCCCTTTCTGGGTTACCTGTGGTAGCTCTCAAGTTGCAGGGCTGCGATTTGAAGCCTGATTTAGTACACCCTGTTTCTGTCGTGTTCTGTGGTGGTTTGCTCCTCAAGTGTGAGCATTCACCCCGTGGCCCTGTTTCTCCACCGCACCTCTGCCTGGTGGCGTCCTACTGGATGTCTCAGCCGAGCCACTCTGTTCTGAAGACGCCCTTGTCCTCCACCCCTTTGCTTTGGGCTCTGAGCTTCTTCTGCCTTTCATCTCTGTAGGATGAAGCCCCACCTGCCCTTCAGGATGCCAGCCTTGGCAACATTGTGAGAGCCTGTTTCTACAAAAACTAAACAAGCGTAGTGGTGCACGCCTGCAGTCCCAGCTACTTGGGAGGCTGAGATTGGAAGATCACTTGAGCCTGGGAGGTTGAGGCTGCATTAAGCTGAGATCAAGCCACTGCACTGTAGCCTGGGAGACAGAGCGAAACCCCATCTCAAAAAAACAAAGAAAGTGGATGTGTGCTGCTGCTGCCATTGGATCATCGCAGCATTTTTCTTTTCTCTGATGTGCGCCTTTTTCCTCACCGTGGGGGCTCATATTTTCGTAGTTCCCTCTCGCTACTAGATTGTGAGCTGTGTGGAGGAAGGTTCATAATTGTGTTGTATGCACAGACACACAAACTTTGTCCTTGGATAGACACATATCAATCCGCTTCCTCCTCCTCTCTGAATTTATTTAAAAAAAAAAAGAGATGGAGCCTCACTGTCTTGCCCAGGCTGGTCTCAAACTCCTAGGCCCAAGCGATCCTCCCGCCTCTACTAATATGAATTATTAGCCTGTACTATTTGAATTCCTATACTAATGTGATTGAAATTAGTTTGACTTGTATAATAATTGTTCTCCCAGATTGGGCTTCTGTTTTGATAGTAGAACTAAATTATTAGGCTATTTCAAGAAATTAGTATATTACTGGTAGAAAAACTGAAGCTACAAAATGGCCAGGTTTCTCACTTCAGTTAAATTTGTGCTTCTGAGTGCTTGTATTCTAGGTGAAACCGCACTGAGAAGGTATTTGTGGCCCGTTCGCTGATTCATTGATTAGACTTCTTTGCACAGGAGAGCTGCTAAAAATTACTGCAGTGAACAGGTATGAAGAAGAAGGCTGTTCTCTGCCCTTCTTTTTGCAATAAAATGTTACAAACTATCTTGAGTTTGATCCCTTTTCAGGTGTTTGGGTTTTTTTTTAACATTCACATGTTTCTTGGAATTATAAGAAATTAACTTTGTGCTTCTGAAGTGGGTTTGCCTTAATATAACACTGATGTATTTGTAAGGGGCATTTAAAAAGCTGTACTTTAAAAAATAATTCTTACATTCGTTTGAAGGTTTTTTGTTTGTTTGTTTGTTTGTTTGTTTTTGAGATGGAGGCTCTCTCTGTCACGGAGGCTGGAGTGCAATGGCATTGATCTTGGCTCACTGCAACCTCTGCATCTGGAGTTCAAGCGATTCTCCTGCCTCAGCCTCCTGAGTAGCTGGGACTACAGGCACCTGCCACCATGCACAGCTAATTTTTTGTATTTTTAGTGGAGACGGGGTTTCACTGTGTTAGCCAGGATGGTCTCGATCTCCTGACCTCGTGATCTGCCCGTGTCAGCCTCCCAAAGTGCTGGGATTACAGGTGTGAGCCAAGAGGCCAACATGGTGAAACCCTATCTCTACTAAAAATACAAAATTAGCTGGGAATGGTGGTGTGCGCCTGTAATCCCAGCTACTCGGGAGGCTGAGGCATGAGAATCACTTGATCCCAGGAGGCAGAGGTTGCAGTGAGCTGAGATAGCGCCACTGCACTCCTGCCTGGGGGACAGTGAGGTTCCATCTCAAAAAAAAAAATAGAATAGAATAACTTTTGTTTAGGTGTTACAAAATCCAGGCTAGACAAATCTAAACTTTAATCTCACACCCAGTTCCTAGATTAGTCCCTTCTCCAGCTGAGGTTTGGCCTAAGCCTCAGGGTTCCTTACTTGGTGGGCACCACCTGCTCCCTTCCCTACCTTTGTTCCTCTTTTTCCTCTGCTGGCTTCTCCAGGGTTGGGTGTGTTCAGTGGCGGAAACAGGCTAAAGGTCTTTGGCTTTTAGGTTCTGTTGATGGGTGAGTTCCAGATACTAGCTTTCTCTTGTAGGATATTTCATTTATTTATCAAAAATATTAGAACACAGCATTCATGTGCCAGACCCTGTTCCAGGCACTGGGGCTAGGGTGATAAATGAGATCAACAAAAATACCTGCCCACATGAAGCTCCTGTTCTAGGGAAGACAAAAAAGAAAGAAAATACACGTGTCCTTAGTACATTAGAAGTTTCCAAGTAGTGTAGAGAAAAATAAAGTAGGTTGGACTCGGTGGCTCACACCTGTAATCCCAGCACTTTGGGAGGCTGAGGTGGGAGGATTACTTGAGCTCAGGAATTTGAGACCAGCCTGGGCAACATGACAAATCCTGTCTCTACAAAAAAAAAAAAAATTAGCTGGATATGGTGGCATGCACCTGTAGTCCCAGCCACTGGGGAGGCTGAGGAGGGAGAATTGCTTCAGCCCTGGAGGTGAAGGTTGCAGTAAGCCAAGATCGTGCCGTTGCACTCCAGCCTGGGTGACAGAGCCAGACCCTGTCTCAAAAAAAACAAAAAAAAAACAAAAGGAAAGAAAGAAAATGAAAAAACAAAGCAGAGATGGGGAAGCAGAGGAGAGGGCTGGTGCTGGGGTCACAGGGGAGGGGCTGGGGATGCACGGGAGGGGCTGGGGATGCAAACTTTCCTGAGTTCCCACAGTTCTCTGCCCCTCTCCTGTCTCACGGGGCAAGGTCCACCTGGGGCTTCCGGTGGTTTTACACCAAGCTAATATCTTGTTCTTCCCAACAGACGGAGGCCCATTGAGGCTTCTCTGTCCTCCATGAGGAATAGCATTGGCCTAAACCTGCAGACAGCATTGCAAAGAGAAGTCAGGCAAACCCGCTGATGAAGAATGATTCCAGTGTGCTGACAGAGGCTGACATTTCTTGCCATGGGTGATTTAATGTTGGGCCTCAATTTTTCACTCCCCCCGTAAGAGTATGACAATAGCCACAACCTTGCCAGGGCCCGAGGGAGGGTGGATGGACTTATCCATCCCATAGGTGTTGCTCGTGGCTGGGTGACTTTCTTCTGCCAGTGAGATTTTCACAGACACGGCACAAGCAGAAGCCTGGAATGTGTGGGCACTGCCAGGCCTGCCCTCTGAGGCTCTTGACTTTCCCCTCGAGACGCACGTGCCCCAGGGAACGGCGGCTCTGGCTGGGGGATGAGAGGCGTGTGGAGCAGGCATGGTTCCCATCCTTAGCCTGCAGTCAAGCCCAGACTAGATCAGCCTAAGCCCAGCCACGCCACGGGTGCAGGAGTGAAGAGCAAATGCTAACTGTCCATGGAATTGACTTTCAAAGGGGCGTGTCATATGCTTCATCCCAGCAACAGTGAAGGCATTTCCCTATCAGTCAGTTGGTAAATGATTATTGACAAACAATGTGCTGGGAAGGTGGAGTGATTTGAGTAGATTTGGCCTCTATTCTCATGGGGCTTCCTTTCTAGAGGGGCAGGCAGATGATGGATGGATAAATATAAATGATTCTAATAGGTTGGTGCAGCAGTCATTAAAAGGAATGGCAAAAAAAGAAAAGAAACGGGGAGGAGCCGCTGCTGCAGTTCATTAAT
Source organism: Symphalangus syndactylus (assembly GCF_028878055.3). Classification (NCBI taxonomy): domain Eukaryota; kingdom Metazoa; phylum Chordata; class Mammalia; order Primates; family Hylobatidae; genus Symphalangus; species Symphalangus syndactylus. The sequence continues at coordinate 97,612,640 of NC_072439.2, forward strand.
AGTAATGGCAAAAACCGCGATGACTTGTGCCCCAACCTAACACAGTAACCACGGGTGTGCAAAATGTGGCAGTTGGGAAGTTCCGAGTGCTAGGAGAGCATGTAGCTTCCCGGCGTCAGGACACGGGGGTTGGCAACCTAACCAAGGTTAAGTCCAAGTGAGGAGGGTGGGCAGGGAGCGATATTTCAGTGGAGACTCCAAGGATGAATGGTATTTAGAGATGAAACCCCGATACAGAGGGTGTGTGTCTGGCACAGAGAAGAGCCTGTGCAAAAGCCGGTGGGGCGAGAGGACACCGTGTGTTCATCCACCTGAGGGGCGACCAGCAGGCTGGAGCTCAGCGGGTTGAGAGGAGGATGCAGAGCCCGGGAAAGGCACCCTAGGCAGAGGGCACAGCAGGACAAAGGCCTGGAGTCGGGCCCGAGCCTGTGTGGTTTGAGGAACGGACAGAGGCCTGTCTGGCAGGAAGGGAACGGCACAGGGGAGAGACCTTAGACCAGAGCAGAGGGCAGGGCTGTGCTGTGCACTGTGGGCTGTGGATGGTGCTGGCATTTCAGAGGGGAGATCATAGACCAGGGCAGAGGGCAGGGCCGTGCTGGGCACTTTGGGCTGTGGATGGGAGCTGGCATTTATGCTCAGGTGATGGGGATATGTTAAAAGATTTTAAAGAGGGGAATAGCAGTTGGGATTAATGTGTATTCTGGGAATCTCAACAAAGTAAATTCATAGTTCGAATTTTCATAAGACTTCTGCACAGGGAGAGAGAAATAAGATCGCGTCTACAGCTGTGTGATGATTTTATTTAAAAATACGAAGTTTTTAAACGTGATTTCAAATGGTGCGTTTCTGTTTCACATTGGACATAAGTAGATTGCAAGGCTAATGGAAAGTAGAAAAGTTAACTCACGAACATAAAAGAGATAACGATTTGAAAACAAAACATGTATTCATTTACTTTGGCTGCAGTTTTCTTGACGGCTGAATTTCATGAGAAGGGATTGTTCAGGGAGGGTCGTGGGGCTGAAGACCTGGAGAGGAGCTGGTGCTACCGCTGTTCAAATCTGAGGGTGTTGGAGATGGAGCCTTGGGGAGCAACAGGTGCTGCCTTTTAAGTCTGAGAGTCATTGCGCTGGACGTCCAGGGAGGAGCCGGTGCTGCCGCTGATGTCTTAGGTTGAGGAGCTGAAGACAAATGAAGGAGCCGGTGTGGCTGTTGTGTGAGGGTCGTGGAGCTGGAGATCCAGGTGGGAGAGGTGTTCTAGCTCGGGGAGTAGCTGATGTTCTACCGTGAGGTCCCTGCAGCTGCAGACCTGGAGAGGCATTGATGTTGTAGATTGAGGGCCATGTAGCTGGAGACCCGGTGAGGAGCTGATGTTCCAGTTTGAGTATCTTGCAGCTGCAGATGTGGAGAGGAGCCGATGTTCCGGTTTGAGGATCTTGCAGCCGCAGACCCGGGGAGGAGCTGATGTTCTGGTTTGAGGGTCTTTGCAGCCGCAGAACGGGGGAGGAGCCGTTGTTCCGGTTTGAGGGTCCCGCAACCGTGGACCCGGGGAGAAGCTGATGTTCCGGTTTCAGAGTATTGCAGCCGCGGAGCCGTGGAGGAGCTGATGTTCCAGTTTGAGGGTCTTGCAGCTGCGACCCGGGAAGGAGCTGATGTTCTGGTTTGGGCATCTTGCAGCCGCAGACCCAGGGAGGAGCTGATGTTCCAGTTTAAGGGTCTTGCAGCCACAGACCCGGGGAGGAGCTGATGTTCCGGTTTAAGGGTCTTGCAGGCGCAGACCTGTGGAGGCGCGGATGTTCCTGTTTGAGGGTCTTGCAGCCGCAGACCTGTGGAGGCGCGGATGTTCCTGTTTGAGGGTTTTGCAGCCGCAGACCCGGGGAGGAGCCGATGTTCTAGACTGAGGGTCGTGCAGACGCGGACCCGGAGAGGAGCCGATGTTGTAGTTTCAGGATCTTGCAGCTGCAGACCCTAAGAGGAGCCGGTGTTCCAGTTTGAGGTTCGTGCAGCCAGAAACCCGGGGAGGAGCCGATGTTCCAGTTTGAGGTTCGTGCAGCCACAGACCTAGGGAGGAGCTGATGTTCCAGTTTGAGGGTCGTGTAACCGCAGACCCCGGGAAGAGCTGATGTTCCAGTTTGAGGGTCGTGCAGCCACATTCCCGGAGAGGAGCTGATGATCCAGTTTGAGGGTCGTGCAACCGCAGACACGGGGAAGAGCTGATGTTCCAGTTTGAGGGTCATACAGCCGCAGACCCTGGGAGGAGCCGATGTTCCAGTTTGAGGGTCATGCAGTGGCAGACCCGGGGAGGCACTGATGTTCCGGTTTGAGGGTCGTGCAGCCGCAGACCCACGGAGGAGCTAATGTTCCCGTTTGGGGGTCTTGAAGCCGCAGACCTGGGAAGGAGCTGATGTTCCCGTTTGGGAGTATTGCAGCCGCAGACCCGGGGAGGAGCTGATGTTCCGGTTTGGGGGTCTTGCAGCCACAGACCTGGGGAGCAGCTGATGTTCCGCTTTGGGGGTCTTGCAGCCGCAGACCCGGGGAGGAGCTGATGTTCCGGTTTGGGGGTCTTGCAGCCGCAGACCCGGGTAGGAGCTGATGTTCCGGTTTGAGGGTGGTGCAGCCATGGACCCCAGGAGGATCTGATGTTCCGGTTTCTGGGTCTTGCAGCCGCGGATCCAGGGAGGAGCTCATGTTCCGGTTTGAGGATGGTGCAGCCACGTACCGGTGGAGGAGCTGATATTCCGGTTTGAGGGTCTTGCATCTGCGGAGCCGGGGAGGAGCTGATGTTCCCGTTTTGGTGTATTGCAGCCGCAGACCTGGGGAGGAGCTGATGTTCTGCTTTGAGGTTCTCGCAGCTGCAGACCAGGGAGGAGCTGATATTCGGGTTTCAAGGTCTTACAGACACGTGAAGGAGCTGATGTTCCAGTTGGACGGTCCTGCAGCCATGGACCTGGGGAGGAGCTGATGTTCCGGTTTCAGAGTCTTGCAGCTGCGGACCCGGGGAGGAGCTGATGTTCTGGTTTGAGGATCTTGAAGCCGCGGACCCGGGGAGGAGCTGATGTTCCGGTTTGAGGGTCTTGCAGCCACAGACCCTTGGAGGAGCTGATGTTCTGGTTTCAGGGTATTGCAGCTGCGGACCCGGGGAGGAGCTGATGTTCTGGTTTGAGGGTCTTGAAGCCACGGACCCGGGCAGGAGCTGATGTTCCTGTTTGAGGGTCTTGCAGCCACAGACCCTTGGAGGAGCTGATGTTCCGGTTTCAGGGTATTGCAGCCGCAGACCTGGGGAGGAGCTGATGTTCTGGTTTGAGGGTCTTGCAGACGCAGACTCGGAGGAGCTGATGTTCCGGTTTGGGGGTCTTGCATCCGCAGTCCCGGGGAGGAGCTGATGTTCTGGTTTGGGGGTCTTGTAGCCACGGACCCGGGGAGGAGCCGATGTTCCGGTTTGAGGGTGGTGCAATCGCGGACCCGGGGAGGAGCTGATGTTCCAGTTTGGGGGTCTTGCAGCCGCAGACCTGGGGAGCAGCTGATGTTCCGCTTTGGGGGTCTTGCAGCCGCAGACCCGGGGAGGAGCTGATGTTCCAGTTTTGGGGTCTTGCAGCCGCAGACCCGGGTAAGAGCTGATGTTCCGGTTTGAGGGTGGTGCAGCCATGGACCCCAGGAGGAGCTGATGTTCCGGTTTCTGGGTCTTGCAGCCGCGGATCCAGGGAGGAGCTCATGTTCCAGTTTGAGGATGGTGCAGCCGCGCACCGGTGGAGGAGCTGATATTCCGGTTTGAGGGTCTTGCATCTGCGGACCCAGGGAGGAGCTGAAGTTCCGGTTTGAGGGTCTTGCAGCCGCAGACCCGGGGAGGAGCTGATGTTCTGGATTGGGGGTCTTGCAGCCGCAGACCCGGGGAGGAGCTGATGTTCCCGTTTTGGAGTATTGCAGCCGCAGACCTGGGGAGGAGCTGATCTTCTGCTGTGAGGGTCTCGCAGCTGCAGACCAAGGAGGAGCTGATATTCGGGTTTGAAGGTCTTACAGACCCGTGAAGGAGCTGATGTTCCAGTTGGACGGTCCTGCAGCCATGGACCTGGGGAGGAGCTGATGTTCCGGTTTCAGGGTCTTGCAGCTGCGGACCCGGGGAGGAGCTGATGTTCTGGTTTGAGGGTCTTGAAGCCGCGGACCCGTGGAGGAGCTGATGTTCCGGTTTGAGGGTCTTGCAGCCACAGACCCGGGGAGGAGCTGATGTTCCGGTTTCAGGGTATTTCAGCCGCAGACCCGGGGAGGAGCTGATGTTCTGGTTTGAGGGTCTTGCAGCCGCAGACCCGGGAAGGAGCTGATGTTCTGGTTTGAGGGTCTTGCAGCCGCAGACCCGGGGAGGAGCTGATGTTCTGGTTTGGGGGTCTTGCATCCGCAGTCCCGGGGAGGAGCTGAGATTCTGGTTTGGGGGTCTTGCAGCCACGGACCCGGGAAGGAGCCGATGTTCCGGTTTGAGGGTGGTGCAATCGCGGACCTGGGGAGGAGCTGATGTTCCGGTTTGAGGGTCTTGCAGCCGCGGACCTGGGGAGGAGCTGATGTTCCAGTTTCAGGGTCTTGCAGCCGCGGACCTGGGGAGGAGCTGATGTTCCGGTTTGAGGGTCTTGCAGCTGCGGACCCGGGGAGGACCTGATGTTCCGGTTTGACGGTCTTGCAGCTGCAAACCCAGGGAGGAGCTGATGTTCCGGTTTGAGGATCTTGCAGCCGCGGACCAGGGAGGAGATGATGTTCCGGTTTCAGGGTCTTGCAGCCGCAGACCTGTGGAGGAGCTGATGTTCCAGTTTGAGGGTCGTGCAGCCGCAGACCTGGGGAGGAGCTGATGTTCTGGTTTGAGGGTCTTGCATCCGCAGACCAGCGGAGGAGCTGATGTTCCAGTTTGAGGGTCGTGCAGCCGCAGACCCGGGTAAGAACTGATATTCCGGCATGGGGGTCTTGCAGTCGCGGACCCGGGGAGGAGCTGATGTTCCGGTGTGAGGGTCTTGCAGCCGCAGACCTGGGGAGGAGCTGATGTTCCGGTTTGTGGCTCTTGCAGCTGCAGACCCGGGAAAGAGCTGATGTTCTGGATTGAGGGTCTTGTAGCCGCAGACTTGGGGAAGTGCTGATGTCCAGATTGAGGCTGTTGCAACCACAGACCCGGCGAGGAGCTGATGTTCCAGTTTGAGGCTCATGTAGCTGCAGACCGGGGGAAGAGCTAATGTTCCGATTTGAGGGTCGTTCCGCTGCAGACCACGGGAGGAGCTGATGTTCCAGTTTGAGGGTCATGCAGCGCAGACCCAGGGAGGCGCTGATGTTCCAATTTGAGGGTCGTGCAGCCGCAGACCTGTGGAGGAACTGAGGTTCCGGTTTGAGGGTCTTGCGGCCGCAGACCCAGGCAGGAGCTGATGTTCCGGTTTCAGGGTCTTGCAGGCGCAGACACGGGGAGGAGCTGATATTCCAGTTTGAGGGTCTTGTGGCCGCAGACCCGGGGAGGAGGTGATGTTCCGGTTTGAGGGTCTTGCAGCCGCAGACCCGGGGAGGCACTGGTTTTCCAATTTGAGGGTCCTGCAGCCACAGACCCGGGGAGGAGCTGGTTTTCCGGTTTTGGGGTTTTGCAGCAGCCGACCAGGGGAGGAGCCGATGTTCCAGTTTGAGGGTCGTGTAGCTACAGAGCCGGTGAGGAGCTGATGTTCCCTTTGAGGGTCGTGCATCTGCAGACCCGGGGAGGAGCTGATGTTCCGGTTTGGGGGTCTTGTAGCCGCGGACCCGGGTAAGAACTGATATTCCGGCGTGGGGGTCTTGCAGTCGCGGACCCGGGGAGATGTTGATGTTCCGGTTTGAGGGTGGTGCAGCCGCAGACCCGGGGAAGAGCTGATGTTCCCGTTTGGGGGTCTTGCAGCCGCGGACCCGGGGAGGAGCCGATGTTGTAGTTTGAGGATCTTGCAGCCACAGACCCTGAGAGGCGCCAGTGTTCCAGTTTGAGGTTCATGCAGCTGAAATCCCAGGGTGGAACCGATGTTCCATTTTGAGGGTCGTACAGCTGCAGACCCGGGGAAGAGCTGATGTTCCAGTTTCAGGGTCGTGTAGCTGCAGACCTGGGGAAGAGCTGATGTTCCAGTTTCAGGGTCGTTCAGCCGCATACCAGGGGAGGAGCTGATGTTCCAGTCTGAGGGTTGTGCAGCGGCAGACCCGGGGAGGCGCTGATGTTCCAATTTGAGGGTCGTGCAGCCGCAGACCCGGAGAGGAGCTGATGTTCTGGTTTGAGAGTCTTGCAGCCGCGGAGTCGTGCAGGAGCAGATGTACCGGTTTGAGGGTCTTGCAGCCGCGACTCAGGAAGGAGCTGATGTTCCGGTTTGAGGGTTTTGCAGCCGCGGACCCGGGGACGAGGTGATGTTCCTGTTTGGGGGTCTTGCAGCTGCGGACCCGGGGAGGAGCTGATGTTCCGCTTTGGGCGCCTTGCAGCCCGAGACCAGGGAAGAGCTGATGTTCAGGTTTGAGGGTCTTACAGACCCGAGGAGGTGCTGATGTTCCGGTTTGAGGGTCTTGCAGCCGCAGACCCATGGAGGAGCTGATGTTCCGGTTGGACGGTCCTACAGCCGCGGACACGGGCAGGAGCTCATGTTCCGGTTTGGGCGTCTTGTAGCCTTGGACCCTGGGAGGAGCTGATGTTCTGGTTGGAGGGTCTTACAGCCGCAGACCCGTGGAGGAGCTGATGTTGCGGTTTGAGGGTTTTTTTGTTTTGTTTGTTTAGAAATAATTTAATTCAACTTCCTTTCTTTTACATATGAAAAGATTCAAGTTTATGCAAGGCCACACAGATAATGTTTAGAATCCAGAACAACAATTGGGTTTTCTGCTTTCCAGGATCTTTAGCTCATCTTTCTTTCTTTCTACTTATGTATAATGCAGGAGCTGGCAAGTAGAGCTCTTTTAACTCTGTTTTGTTGTCGCTGGGTTGGTTGGTTGGTCTGTTGTATTTTTCATATGTTTCGCCATGTTGGCCAGGCTGGTCTCGAACTCCTAGCCTGAAGTGATCAACCCGCCTCGGCCTCCCAGAGCGCCGGGACTACAGGCGTGAGCCACCACGTCCAGCTCCCACATTGCTTCTGGCCTCCGTAGTAGACCTCCCAGACGGGGCGGTCGGGCAGAGGCACTCCCCACATCCCAGACGGGGCAGCCGGGCAGAGGCGCTCCTCACTTCCCAGACGGGGCGGCCAGGCAGAGGCGCTCCTCACTTCCCAGACGGGGTGGCGGCCGGGCAGAGGCGCTCCTCACTTCCCAGACGATGGGTAGCTGGGCAGAGGCGCTCCTCACTTCCCAGACGATAGTTGGCCGGGCAGAGGTGCTCCTCACTTCCCAGATGGTAGGTGGCTGGGCAGAGGCGCTCCTCACTTCCCAGATGAGGCGGCCGGGCAGAGGCGCTCCTCACTTCTTCCCAGACGGGGCGGCCGGGCAGAGGCGCTCCTCACTTCTTCCCAGACTGGGTGGCCAGGCAGAGGCGCTCCTCACTTCCCAGACGGGGCGGCTGGGCAGAGATGCTCCTCACTTCCTAGACGGGGTGGCGGCCGGGCAGAGGCGCTCCTCTCTTCCCAGACGATGGGTGGCCGGGCAGAGGCGCTCCTCACTTCCCAGACGATGGGTGGCCGGGCAGAGGCGCTCCTCACTTCCCAGACGGGGCGGCCGGGCAGATGCGCTCCTCACTTCCCAGACGATGCGTGGCCGGGCAGAGGCGCTCCTCACTTCCCAGACGGGGCGGCCGGGCAGAAGCGCTCCTCACTTCTTCCCAGACGGGGCGGCCGGGCAGAGGCGCTCCTCACCTCCCAGACGGGGTGGCCGGGCAGAGGCGCTCCTCACCTCCCAGACAATGGGTGGCCGGGCAGAGGCGCTCCTCACTTCCCAGACGATGGGTGGCCGGGCAGAGGCGCTCCTCACTTCCCAGACGGGGCGGCCGGGCAGAGGCACTCCTCACTTCCCAGACGGGGTGGCCGGGCAGAGGCGCTCCTCACTTCCCAGACGATGGGTGGCCGGGCAGAGGCGCTCCTCACTTCCCAGAAGATGGATGGCCGGGCAGAGGCACTCCTCACTTCCCAGACGGGGCGGCCAGGCAGAGGCGCTCCTCACTTCCCAGACGATGGGTGGCCGGGCAGAGGCGCTCCTCACTTCCCAGACGGGGCGGCCGGGCAGAGGCGCTCCTCACTTCCCAGACGGGGCGGCCGGGCAGAGGCGCTCCTCACTTCCCAGATGGGGGGGCCGGGCAGAGGCGCTCCTCACTTTCCAGACGATGGGTGGCCGGACAGAGGCGCTCCTCACTTCCCAGACGGGGCGACCGGGCAGAGGCGCTCCTCACTTCCCAGACGGGGCGGCCGGGCAGAGTCGCTCCTCACTTCCCAGACCATGGGTGCCCGGGCAGAGGCGCTCCTCACTTCCCAGACAGGGCGGCCGGGCAGAGGCGCTCCTCCCTTCCCAGACGATGGGCAGCCGAGCAGAGGCGCTCCTCACTTCCCAGACGATGGGTGGCCTGGCAGAGGCGCTCCTCACTTCCCAGATGGGGCGGCCGGGCAGAGACGCTCCTCACTTCCCAGACGGGTTGGCGGCCGGGCGGAGGCGCTCCTCACTTCCGAGACGATGGGTGGCTGGGCAGAGGCGCTCCTCACTTCCCAGACAGGGTGGCCGGGCAGAGGCGCTCCTCATTTCCCAGACGATGGGCGGCCGGGCAGAGGCGCTCCTCACTTCCCGGACGATGGGTGGCAGGGCAGAGGCGCTCCTCACTTCCCAGACGATGGGTGGCCGGGCAGAGGCGCTCCTCACTTCCCAGACGGCGTGGCCGGGCAGAGGCGCTCCTCACTTCCCCGATGGGGCGCCCGGGCAGAGGTGCTCCTCACCCATCGTCTGGGAAGTGAGAAGTGCCTCTGCCCGGCCACCCATCATCTGGGAAGTGAGGAGCGCCTCTGCCCGGCCACCCATCGTCTGGGAAGTGAGGAGCGCCTCTGCCCGGCCGCCCATCGTCTGGGAAGTGAGGAGCGCCTCTGCCCGGCTGCCAACCCGTCTAGGAAGTGAGGAGCGTCTCTGCCCGGCCGCCCCGTCTGGGAAGTGAGGAGCGCCTCTGCCCGGCCGCCCCGTCTGGGAAGTGAGGAGCGCCTCTGCCCGGCCACCCATCGTCTGGGAAGTGAGGAGCGCCTCTGCCTGGCTGCCCCATCTGGGAAGAATTAAGGAGCGCCTCTGCCCGGCCACCCATCGTCTGGGAAGTGAGGAGCGCCTCTGCCCAGCCACCCATCGTCTGGGAAGTGAGGAGCGCCTCTGCCCGGCCGCCCCATCTGGGAAGTGAGGAGCGCCTCTGCCCGGCCACGCATCGTCTGGGAATTGAGCAGCGCCTCTGCCCGGCCACCCATGTTCTGGGAAATGAGCACCTCTGCCCGGCCGCCCTGTCTGGGAAGTGAGGAGCGCCTCTGCCCGGCCGCCCTGTCTGGGAAGTGAGGAGCACCTCTGCCTGGCAACCCATCGTCTGGGAAGTGAGGAGCGCCTCTGCCTGGCAACCCATCGTCTGGGAAGTGAGGAGCGCCTCTGCCTGGCCGCCCCATCTGGGAAGTGAGGAGCGCCTCTGCCTGGCCACCCATCCTCTGGGAAGTGAGGAGCGCCTCTGTCCGGCCGCCCCGTCTGGGAAGTGAGGAGCGCCTCTGCCGGGCCGCCCCGTCTGGGAAGTGAGGAGCGGTTTGAGGGTTTGCAGCCGTGGACCCAGGGAGGAGTTGATGTTCCGGTTTGAGGGTCTTGCAGCTGCAGACCCGGGGAGGCACTGATGTTCCAATTTGAGGGTCGTGCAGCCACAGACCTGGGGAGGAGCTGATGTTACAGTTTGAGAGTCGTGCAGCTGCAGACCCAGGAAGGAGCTGACGTTCGGTTTGAGTGTCGTGCAGCCTATGACCCGGGGAGGGGCTGATGTTCCGGTTTGAGGGTCCTGCAGCCGCATACCCCGGAAGGAGCTGATGTTCTGGTTTGGGGGTCTTGCAGCAGCGGACCAGGGGAGGAGCTGATGTTCTGGTTTGAGGGTGGTGCAGCCGCAGACCCGGCGAGTAGCTGATGTTCTGGTTTGAGGGTCGTGCAGCCGCAGACCCAGGGAGGAGCTGATGTTCCGGTTTGATGGTCGTGCAGCCGGAGACCCGGCGAGGAGCTGATGTTCTGGTTTGAGGGTCTTGCAGCTCCCGACCTGGGGAGGACCTGGTGTTGAGCTGATATTCCAGTTGCAGTTTGAGGGCCGGGGAGCTGATGTTCCAGTTTGAGGGCCGTGCAGGATGACCTGGCAGGGAGCTGATGTTCAAGTTTGAAGTCTGTGCAGCTGGTGACCCGGGGGGAGCTGATGTTCCAGTTGTAGGGCTGTGCAGCTGGAGTCCCGCGGTGGAGCTGATGTTGCAGTTTGAGGGCCGTGCAGCTGGAGACCCGGCAGGGAGCTGATGTTCCAATTTGAGGGCTGTGCAGCTGGAGACCTGGCATTGAGCTGATATTCCAGTTTGAGGACCGTGCACCTGGAGACTCAGCGGGGAGTTGATGTTCCAGTTTGAGGGCCGTGCAGCTGGATACCCGGTGGGGAGCTGATGTTCCTGTTTGACAGCTGTGCAGCTGGAGATCTGGTGGGGAGCTGATGTTCCAGTTTGAGGGCCATGCAGCCGGCGATCTGGTGGTAAGCCGATGTTCCTGTTTGAGGGCCGTTCAGCTGGAGACCCGTCGGGGAGCTGATGTTCCGGTTTGGGCGTCTTGCAGCCGCATACCTGGGGAGGAGCTGATGTTCCTGTTTTGGAGTATTGCAGCCGCAGATCCGGGGAGGAGCTGATGTTCCGGTTTTGGAGTATTGCAGCCGCAGTCCCGGGAAGGAGCTGATGTTTCAGTTGAGGGTCGTGCAGCCACTGACATGGGGAGGGGATGATGTTCCGGTTCGAGAGTCTTGCTGGCACAGACCCAGGAAGGAGGTGATTTTCCGGTTTGAGGGTTGTGCAGCAGCAGACCCACAGAGTAGCTGATGTTCCGGTTTGGGGGTCTCTTGCAGCCGCAGACCCGGGGAGCAGCTGATGTTCCGGTTTGGGTGTCTTGCCGCCGCGGACCCGGGGAGGAGCTGATGTTCCAGTTTGAGGGTCTCGCAGCCGCGGACCCGGCGAGGAACTAATTTTCCTATTTGAGGGTCTTGCAGCCGCAGACCTGGGGAGGAACTGATGTTCCGGTTTGAGGGTCTTGCAGCTGTAGACCTGGAGAGGAGCTGATGTTGAGATGATATTCCAGTTGCAGTTTGAGGGCCGGGGAGCTGATGTTCCAGTTTGATGGCCGTGCACCTGGAGACCCAGAGAGGAACATTTAACTGGAACATTTGCTCCCCGCAGTGCCTCCAGCTGCATCGCTCCCAAACTGGAACATCTGTTCCCACCCGGGTCTCCAGCTGCGCGGCCCTCAAACTGCAACATTGTCTACCCTCAAGTCTCCAGTTGCAAGGCCCTCAGAATTGAACATGAGCTCCCCACCGGGTCTCCAGCTTCACGGCCCTGAAACTGGAGCATCAGCTCCTTTCTAGGTCTCCAGCTGCATGGCCCTCAAATTGAAATATTAGCTCCCCACCGGGTCTCCAGCTTCACGGCCCGGAAACTGGAACTTCAGCTTCCCACCGGCTATCCAGCTGCATGGCCCTCAAACTGGAACATCAGCTCCCCGCCAGGTCTCCAGCTGCTGGGGGCTGACAAACCTTTCGTTGATTAAGTGGCCTGGGTGTCCCAGGCCCATTTATATTAGACCTCTCAGTATAGCTTGGTGCATTTCCAGGAAACATAACACCATTCATTCAATTTAAACTATTGGAATTGTTTTTCTCTGAAGAAGGATAATCACAGCTAACAACCATCACATTCTTTTCGACTCCTCGGAGAAGTTTGTCTGTTCCTGTATAGTTTCTCCTTGGATCTGTTAACAATTCACCTAGTCACTGAATAGTAAAAGGGATACCTTAAATCCAGTGACAATTTTCAGTATTCTTTCCTTCATTTCATCAAAGGGAATATATTCGACATTAGGGTTGGGAGGACCTCTTGCCTCAGGAGCTGAAGTTCTGAAATCATCCATCACTTTCTCCTGTTTGAAAATAAAATAGTCATTAAATTGGGACCACTGAATCTGTTTCTGCAGTCTTGGCTAGATGACAAAGAAACTGATCCAGGACAGGACAAGCTTTCCTTTTCCCCCTCTTCTCAAAATCTTCCAGCGCCTTCTGGAGCCCCTCGACGTCCATGGCTTCCCGGAGTCCCTCACGGCCTCCGCCTCCCTCCTCAGGTCTCTTGGGAACCGGGACGCCTCCCCCCACCCCCGACGTCCTCCCACTCCCTCGCACACACTCCAGCATGCA